>NC_135893.1:76331386-77638199 GCF_964194155.1 Cetorhinus maximus | reverse complement strand
GAGAAGATTTCAGGTGCAGGTTGATCGTATAGTCATACAAAATAGTTTCTGGCACCAAATATTCAATTATTTGAATAAGAGCTCAGTGAGAATTTTAGTAGTAGAAATTAACCAATTGAGATTTAAGATTATAAGACCATAAAATGTAGGAGCAGAAGTAGGCCATTCGGCCCATCCAGATCTGATAATCCTCAACTCCACTTACCTGTCTTTTCCCCAAAACCCTTGATTCTCTTACTGATTAAAAATCTGCCTATCTCAGCCTTGAATATACTTAACAACCCAGCCTCTACAGCCCTCCGCGGTAAAGAACTTTACAGTTTAGCTACCCTCTGAGAGAAGGAATTCCTCCTCATCTCTGTTTCAAATGGGCGACCCCTTACTCTGAGGTTATGCCCTCTGGTCCTAGACTCTCCCACGAGGGGAAACAACCTCTCAGCATCTACCCCGTCAAGCCCCCTAAGAATCTTATATTTTTCAATAAGGTCACCTCTCCTTCTAAACTCCAATGAGTGCAGGCCTATCCTACTTAACCTCTCCTCATAAGAAAACCCCTCCGTCCCCTGGATCAACCTAGGGCTGAATTTTGCCCCCGTTGTGGGGGGGGGGGGGGCGGTTTGTGTGGGGGTGGGCGGGAGCAACTGCAAACGTGATCGGCGCTTCCGATCAGGTTCGCGCCTCCATTTTACGTGGGCGGGCTAATTAAGGCCCGCCCAGAGTGACACTCGCCCGGAAGCGCTGAGCACTCCCTGTGCGGGCGGGGCGGGATTCCCTGAGTCGGGAATGCGTTCTTTCGCACATGCGTGCAAATTAGCACAGAAGAGGTGCCTCAGGAAGATTTGTTTAAGTTTAAAATTTCTAAATAATGTATTTGAAAACTTTCAAAACATGTCCCCTCATGTGAAAGTGTCACATGAGCTGGGACATATCAATGATTTTTTAATTTTTATTGAATTTTTAAACCCGTCATGAAACCTCATCCTGGCCATGGATGAGGTTCCATAAAAAATGCGAAGGCCGCCTGGGCTCTTCGCCTGCCCGCCAACCTTAAGTTTGGACGGGCAGCTCATTTAATTGTTTAAATTAGTTTTTAACAGGCCTTAATAGGCCTTTGATAGTTCGGTGGGCACGCAGTCGAGTTGGCTGCACACCTGCCGAACTGAAAATCTAAATGATGCACGGTGACATCGGGACGCCCACCCGACATCACCGCGCGTCATTTTACGTGTTGGCGAGCAGGCCCCGGCCCCGCTCACCAACCGGAGGTTTCAGCCCCTAGTGAACCTTCTCTGGACTGCCTCCAATGCCAATATATCTTTCCTTAGATAAGGAGACCAAAACTGTTCAAAGTTTTCTAGGTGTGGTCTAACGAGTGCCTTGTATAGTTTTAGCAAGACTTCTCTATTTTATATTCCATTCCCTTTGAAATTAAGGTCAATATTCCATATACCTTCCCTATCACCTGCTGAACTTGTGTTCTAGCTTTTTGTGATTCATGTACATGGACCCCCAAATCCTTCTGTGCTGCAGCTTTCTGCAGTCTTTCTCCATTTAAATAGTATTCAGCTCTTCTATCCTTCCTGCCAAAATGCATAACCTCACATTTTCCCACATTATATTCCATCTGTCAAGTTTTTGCCCACTCACTTAGTCTGTCTATATCCCTCTGTACACTCTTTGTGTCATCATCACCGCTTGCCTTCCCAGCTATTTTTGTGTCATTCAAAAAATTTGAGATAGTAGATTCACTTACCTCATCCAAGTCATTAATATATATTGTAAATATTTGTGGGACCAGCACTGGTCCCTGTGGCACTCCACTAGTTACAGGTTGCCATCCTGAAAATGCCTCCCTTATCCCAACTCTCTGTCTTCTATTAGTTAGCCAACCCTCTATCCATACTACCCCCAACACCCTTGGCTCTTATTAAGTAGCCTTATGTGCGGAACCCTATCAAACGCCTTTTGGAAATCCAAATATATTACATCGACTGGTTCCCCTTTATCTATCCTGCTTGTTACATCCTCAAAGAATTCTAATAAATTTGTCAGGCATGATTTCCCCTTCATGAAGCCATGCTGACTCTGCTTGATGAGATTATGTATTTCTAAATGCTCTGCTATTACATCCTTTATAATGGACTCTAACATTTTCCTAATGATGGATGTTAAGATAACTGGCCTATAATTACCTGTTTCTTGTCTTCCTCCCTTTTTGAATAAGGGTGTTACTTTGGCAGTTTTCCAATCCTCCGGGACTTTTCCAGAATCTAAGGATTCTTAGAAGATTACCACCAGTGCACCCACTATCTCTGTAGTTACTTCCTTTAATATCCTAGGGTGCAACCCATCAGGTCCAAGGGACATATCGGCCTATAGCCCCATTAGTTTCCTTAGAACTTAAGGGTTAAGAGTTAAGGGTGAGGATTGACACGTGGAATTGTGATATAGTAGCCATCACAGAGACGTGGTTGAGGGAGGTGCAGGATTGGCAGCTCAACATTCCGGGATATAGAACCTTCAGGTGAGACAGGGGAGGGGGTAAAAGAGGAGGAGGCATTGCATTATTAGTTAAGGAGTCAGTTACTGCAGTAAGGAGAGATGATATCTTGGAGGGGGCATCGAATGAAGCTTTGTAGGTAGAGCTTAGGAATAGAAAAGGGGCAGCCACATTGTTAGGTGTTTCTTATAGACCCCCAGATAGTCAGCGGGAAATTGAGGAGCAAATATGTGCACAATTCGTGGAGATGTGTAAAAACAATAACAATAGGGTAATTATATTAGGTGATTTCAACTTTCCCAACATTAATTGGGATAGACATAGTGTTAAGGGCTTGGATGGAGTGGATTTCTTGAAATGTGTACAGGAGAACTTTTTAGGTCAATATGTAGAGGGTCCAACAAGTGACGGCGCATTGCTGACCTATTTCTGGGGAATGAAGCCGGACAGGTGGCTGAGGTGGTGGTGGGGGAGCATTTTAGTGATAGCGACCACAACATGGTACAATTTAAGCTTGTTATGGACAAAGAAATAGACAAATTGCAAAAAAATGTTTTGGATTGGGGGAGAGCAGATTTTAGTAAAATAAGGCAGGATCTGGCCAAGGTAGACTGGGAACAGTTACTTGTGGGGAAATCTACAGAGGAATAGTGGGGGGCGTTAAAAAAGGAAATGGGGAGGGTACAGGCTCAACATGTTCCCTCTAGGGTGATAGGAAGGAGTAACAAGCCCAGAGAACCATGGATGGCCAGAGATATTCAGGATACGATGAGAAGGATAAAAAAGGCTTTTAGCAGGTACAAGGGGAGCCAATCAGTGGAGGCATTAGTGGAGTACAGAAATTGCAAGGTGGAGCTTAAGAAAGCAATTAGGAGAGCAAAAAGGGGACATGAGAAAGCTCTGGCAGGTAAAAGTAGGGAAAATCCCAAGATATTCTATAAGTGTATCAATGGGAAGAGAATAACCAGGGAAAGAGTAGGGCCCATTAGTGACCAAGGGGGCAATCTATGGGTGGACCCAGAGGATATCGCTAGAGTGTTGAACAAATATTTCACATCTATCTTCACCCAAGAGAATGAGGATGAAGTTATGGAACTCGGGGAGAGAGACTGCGAGGTTCTTGAGCAAATTGATATAGGGAGTGACAAGGTAATGGATCTGTTGGCAGGCTTAAAAGTGGACAAATCTCCAGGTCTGGATGATTTGTGTCCCAGACGCTGAGGGAGGCAAGGGAGAAGATCACATGGGGCTCTGACCCAAATTTTTAATTCCTCTCTGGCCAAGGGGGAGGTGCCAGAGGACTGAAGAACCACTAATGTGGTTCCGATATTTAAGAAGGGTTGTAGAGATAAGCCAGGGAACTACAGGCCAGTGAGTCTCATGTCAGTGGTAAGGAAACTATTGGAGAAAATTCTGAGTGAGAGAATCTATCTCCACTTGGAGAGGCAAGGTTTGATTAGGGATAGTCAGCATGGCTTTGTCAGAGGAAGGTCATGCCTAACAAATTTGATTGAATTTTTTGAGGAGGTGACCAGGTGTGTAGATGAGGGTAGTGCAGTTGATGTCGTTTATATGCATTTCAACAAAGCCTTTGACAAGCTCTCACATGGGAGGCTTATAAAGAAGGCAGATACACATGGGATACAGGGTAATTTGATAAGGTGGATTCAAAATTGGCTTAGTTGTAGGAGACAGAGGGTGATGACAGAAGGATGCTTTAGTGACTGGAAGCCAGTGTCCAGTGGTGTACCACAGGGATCTGTGCTGGGTCCCCTATTATTCGTCATTTATATAAACGACATAGATGACTATGTGGGGGGTAGGATTAGTAAGTTTGCGGATGACACAAAGATTGGCCAGGTGGTTAACAGTGAGGTTGAGTGTCTTGGGCTACAGGAAGATAGAGACGGGATGGTCAAATGGGCAGATAAGTGGCAGATGGAATTTAACCCTGAAAAATGTGAGGTGATACACTTTGGAAGGAGTAATTTGACAAGGAAGTATTCAATGAACGGCATCATACCAGGAAGTTCTGAGGAACAAAGGGACCTTGACATGTGTATCCATAGATCTCTGAAGGCGGTGGGGCATGTTAGTGGGGTGGTGAAAAAAGCATATGGGACATTTGCCTTTATCAACCAAGGCATAGATTACAAAAGTAGGGAGGTCATGTAGGAGTTGTATAGAACCTTGGTGAGGCCACAGCTGGAGTATGTGTGCAGTTCTGGTTGCCACAGTATTGGAAGGTTGTGATTGCACTGGAGGGGGTGCTGAGGAGATTCACCAGGATGTTGCCCGGGGATGAAACATTTAAGTTATGAAGCGAGGTTGGATAGACTTGGGTTGTTTTCGTTGGAGCAGAGAAGACTGAGGGGGCGACCTGATCGAGGTGTACAAGATTATGAGGGGCATTGACAAGGTGGATAGGGAGCAGCTGTTCCCTTTAGTTGAAGGGTCAGTCACGAGGGGACACAAGTTCAAGGTGAGGGGCAGGAGGTTTAGGGGGGATGTGAGGAAAAACTTTTTTACCCAGAGGGTGGTGATGGTCTGGAATGCGCTGTCTGAGAGGGTGGTGGAGGTGGGGTGCCTCACATCCTTTAAAAAGTACCTGGATGAGCACTTGGCACATCATAACATTCAAGGCTATGGGCCAAGTGCTGGTATATGGGATTAGGTAGGTAGGTCAGGTGTTTCTCACGTGTCGGCGCAGACTCGATGGGCCGAAGGGCCTCTTCTGCACTGTGTGATTCTGTGATTCTGTGATATTCTTTCTCTAGTGATAGTTATTGTATGTATTTCCTCCCCCCAACTTTTGCCCCTTGATTATTTAGTATTTTTGGAATGCTATTAGTGTCTTCTACCATGAGACTGATGCAAGGTATTTATTCAACTCCTCTGCCATTCCCTGGTTCCCCATTATTATTTCCCCAGCCTCATTCTCTAAGGGGCCTATGTTCACTTTGGCCTCTCTCTTCCTTTTTATATATTTATAGAAGCTCTTACTGTCCGTTTTTATATTACTTGCTAATTTACCCTCAAAGTTTATTTTCTCCCTCTTTATTATTTTTTTGTTCATCTTTTGTTGGTTTTTAAAACTTTCCCAATCCCCTGGTATACCACCAATCCCTTCCACATTCTATGATTTTTTTTTCAATTTGATACTATCCTTAACTTGCCTGGATAACCACGGTTGGTTTATCCCCTTCCTAGGGCTGGATTTTACCGTCGGCGAGCAGGGGCGGGGCCCGCTTGCCAACGCGTAAAATGATGCGCAGTGATGTCGGGTGGAGGCCATTGACAGAGCAATTACAGTAATTAGTGGACCTGCCCGTCCAACCTTAAGGTTGGCGGGCTGGCCAGGAGCCCTGGCGGGAAGCAGAAAAAACATGAAACCTCATCCACGGGCGGGATGAGGTTTCATGTAGGGTTTTAAAAATTGTAATAAAGTTGTTTTGGAAATTATGAACATGTCCCAACTCATGTGACAGTGTCACATGAGGGGACATGTAAGGGAAATGTTTTTTTTCTATTTTTAATATTTTTGAAAGTAGAGGCGATCTCCCTGAGGCAGCACTTAGCCTCAGGGGGTTGAGTGCGCTCTTTCATGCGCATGCGCGAAAGAGCGCACTCTCGATTTTAGGAACCAACTCCCCCGCCCGCACAGGGAGCGCAAAGTGCTTCTGTGTGGACCTCACGCTGGGCGGGCCTTAATTGACCCACCCACGTAAAATGAAGCCGCGCCTCCAATTGGGGGCACCGATCAGAAGCGCGCCCGCACGCACCCGCCCATCAACTTCCCCCCAAACAGGGGGAAAATTCAGCCCCTAGAATCCTTCTTCGTCACTGGGATTTATCTTTTTTGTGAGTCGTGACCTATTTTCTTAAACACCTGCCACTGTTCATCAACCGTCTTTTCTGCTAAACTCCTTTCTCAGTCCACTCCAGTCAACTTTACCCTCATTCCTTTGTAATTACCCTTATTTAAGTTTAACATGGTTATTTCTGAACTAAGTTTCTCACTCTCAAACTGAATGCTAAATTCCACCATGTTATGGTCACTGTTTCCTCGGGGATCTTTTACTCTGAGATCATTTATTAAACCTGCCTCATTACCAGATCCAAAATAGCCTGATCCCTGGTTGGATCCACAACACATTGTTGTAGGAAACAGTCCCAAATGCACTCAATGAATTCTTGCTCATGGCTATCTCTGCCAATCTGATTTTCCCAATTTACATGAAGATTAAAGTCAACCATTATTAATGTACTGCCTTTTTTACATGCCCTCATTATCTCCTAATTTATTCTCTGTCCTACAGTATAGCTACTGCTAGGGGGCCTATAGACTACACCCACCAGCGTCTTCTTCCCCTTGGTATTTCTTACCTCCACCCATATGGATTCTACATCTCCCGATCCAAGATAATTTCTTGCTATCGTACTTATTCCATCTCATACTAACAAAGCTACCCCACCACCCTTTCCTTCCCACCTGTCCTTTTGAAAAGTCACATACCCTTGAATATTTAGTTCCCAGCTTTGATCTCCATGTAACCATGTCTCTGTAATGGCTATAAGTTCGTAACCATTAACCTCTATTTGTACTCTTAATTCATTTATTTTGTTCTGAATATTACATGCATTTAAGTAAAGCACCATTAATTTTGCTGCTTTTTTTTTGTTTGTACACTCTGTCTCTTCCTGTCATACTCTGGGTATCATTACCTAAATAGCTGCCCTGCAATGTTGCCATATCCTTTTGCATTGTAAGCCTATGTATCCCCTCTCCAGAACCCTCCCCCCTTCTATTTAGTTTAAAACCCTCCCTTGAATTAGGCAACTATGTATTTTTTAATTAATTCACAGGATGTGGGCATCGCTGGCTAGGCCAGCATTTATTGCCAATCTCTAATTGCCCTTGAGAGGTTGATGAGGGGGGAGCCAGTATATGTGGTTTATTTGGACTTTCAGAAGGCTTTTGACAAAGTCCCACATAAGAGATTGGCGTGTAAAATTAAAGTGCATGGGATTGGGGTTAGTGTATTGAGATGGATAGAAAACTGGTTGGTAGACAGGAAACAAAGAGTAGGAATAAACGGATCTTTTTCCGAATGGCAGGCAGTGACTAGTGGGGTACCACAGGGATCAGTGCTGGGACCCCAGTTATTCACAATATACATTAATGATTTAGATGAGGGAACTAAATGTAATGTCTCAAAATTTGCAGATGACACAAAGATGGGTGGGAGGGTGAGCTGTGAGGAGGATGCAGAGATGCTTCAGTGTGATTTGGACAAGCTGAGTGAATGGGCAAATGCATGGCAGATGCAGTATAGTGTGAGGTTATCCACTTTGATGGCAAAAACAGGAAGACAGATTATTATCTGAATGGCTATAAATTCAGAGAGGGGAATGTGCAATGAGACCTGGGTGTTCTCGTACACCAGTCGCTGAAGGTAAGCATGCAGATGCAGCAGGCGGTAAAGAAGGCAAATGGTATGTTGGCCTTCATAGCCAGAGGATTCGAGTACAGGAACAGGAATGTCTTGCTGCAATTGTACAGCGCCTTGGTGAGACCACATCTGGAATATTGTGTGCAGTTTTGGTCTCCTTATCTGAGGAAGGATGTTCTTGCTATAGAGGGAGTGTAGCGAAGGTTTACCCGACTGATTTCTGGGATAGCGGGACTGACATATGAGGAGAGATTGAGTCGGTTAGGATTATATTTGCTGGAGTTCAGAAGAATGAGGGGGGAATTTCATAGAAACCTATAAAATTCTAACAGGACTAGACAGAGTAGATGCAGGAAGGATGTTCCCGATGGATGTTTCCTGGATGGTGTCAAACTTCTTGAGTGTTGTTGGAGATGCACTCATCCAGGCAAGTGGAGAGTATTCCATCACACTCCTGACTTGTGCCCTGTAGATGGTGGACAGGCTTTGGGGGGGTCAGGAAGTGAGTTGCTCACCGCAGGATTCCTAGCCTCTGACCTGCTGTTGTGGCCACAGTATTTATATGGCTAGTCCAGTTCAGTTTCTGGTCAATGGTAACACCCAGGGAGTTGATATTGGAGGACTTGGCGATAGTAATGCCATTGAATGTTAAGGGCCAATGGTTAGATTCTCTCTTGTTGGAGATGGTCATTGCCTGGCACTTGTGTGGCACAAATGTTACTTGCCACTTGTCAGCCCAAGCCTGGATTTTGTTCCGGTCTTGCTGCATTTGGACATGGACTGTTTCAGTACATGAGGAGGCACGAATGCTGCTGAACATTGTGCAATCATCAGTGAACAGCCCTACTTTTGTAATATGAGTAGATTTAATTGTAACCTTCTTGCCTGAAACGGGCCGAGAAATTGATTCGCTGCACAAATCAGAAGGAAAAACCAGTTCAGAATTTTCAAATCCCAGTAAAAATCAGTAATAGTGGCACTAGTAATACTGGAGTTCCATTTTATGGTCTACGAGACCAGTTTGGACAAGTTTTACTGGTAACCTGCATTTCCAAGTTTTACTGTTTTTTCCTGCTATTGGGCATCATTGACATCAGGCCCTGTCAACACTGGCTCCTCGACATCCTCTGGCAACTCACCAGAGAAGAATTCTGAACTGGGGAGATTGGCCTGGGGTAGGACAGCGACCAGGAGAGTAAGGAGGGAGTGACTGGGGAGAAGATGTTGCGAAGGAGGGTCATTGAGTGAGGAAGGAGAATGACAAGAAGGTGGGATCCCCACCTTATTGTCGTTCCCCTTCCTCGCTCAGTCCTCCCACATACTACCCTCACTCCACTCTCCTGTTTTCTCCCCCCGCACCACTTTCTTCTCCTAGACTACTGCAGCAGGAGCAACCGGAAGGGTGGGATGAGCGGAATAAGTGGGAGGGCAACCAGGAGATTGACAGAAGGCGGAAGGGATGGGTCAGAAGGATGGAGGAGAGAATGGGAGGGAGTGAGGGAGGGGCAGAACTGGGAGAGTGAGGAAAGGAGAAGTATGGGTGTTTGGAGGTTTGGAATGGGGAGAGCAGGGAAGGGAGGAGTGAAGTGAATGACAGGGAGAGGGAGGCTTTTTCTTTTCAAAGAGCTTAAGTTAGGGATTCCATGTTGCATGTACCTGTCGAATATTGAATATACACCACACAAATATAATGAAATAACTATTAAATAACACCCGTATTTGTTATAAAATTTACAATCTGCATAATTGTATACTTAGACTAAACAATTAAATGACCAGGTGACTTCTGTCCCTTTTTGATTCAACCACAGATTGGTCAATTAAATAAAAACAAGTACCCCATTTGAAAGGGGTACCACTAATAGTCTGTAATAAAAAGCCAAAAACCTTAAAGGAAACTTAGTCACTCAACTTAAGGTATTATTTCTGGGGGTGATGATGCACTCCATTCCCCCAGGTGTCTACCAGTCATGGAAAGCCTAAAGCATACTGGTGAACACCCCATGCTTCCTTTGCAGGGACTGCCAGGCACAGACATAGCCACAGAAGAGAGGCAGGCAGGCAGGCCAAATGAGCCCCTTGCATGCCACTGTCTGAAACTGTTGATGGCCACTTCGGTCAGGCCCAGGACCAGTCCCATGAGGAGGTCTCTCGATCTTCCCACTCCCCTCCGCACGGGTGGTCAAAGATCAGGCACATGGGACTGAGGCACAGCCAGAAATTGAGGAGCCGCCTCCTCAGATTATGGAAGAGGAGCTGAAATCTCTCCAACTCTACGTAGATGTGAAACACAGGCTCCTCCAGGCCACAGAAATTACAGATGGCTCAAGATTCCATGAATCAGCTTAACAATCTGTTGCACAGGACTGTTGCATACAACCCACTGCCTGCCAAATCCTCAGCGGACAAATGCAGAGTGAAATGGCATGGAGAGGATTTCTGAGAGACGGCTCAGGTTGTGGGGCTGAGGCTCCCGAGGCGGGTAACAGGGCTGAGGAGAAATTCCTTCCAAGCGGGAGTCAGCTCTGATGGGAATGCTGCACACGCCTGAGCCACCTTGACACCTCGATATAGTCGGGGCTGAACACTGCCTTTTTGAGCTTCTTGAAGGCTTTGACCACAAACCGTCCAAGAAAATGTGTCACCAGGTTACTTCTGACTTGTAATCAACAGTATGTTAGCAAAATCACACACAAAATTTAAAACATCAAATTATCAGTTCTATAATAAGTCAATCTTTTTAATATAAATCGTTGGGTTAATATCTGTGTGGACTGATCCCAGCCTGCCAATGGGGCTAAAACACTGCTAGTGTGAGTGAAATATTACCAGGTAGATCTAGCCCAATTAATGTGTTATGTTTAATGTGGGTTACTGTGGCCTCCTTCAGTGCTGACCAGTGGCTGTGTATTAGCTATGGTGATCTTGTTTTCTGCCAAGTCCTTAGATATTTGGAGATTCTGCTTACACTTCCCAGCAGAAACATCTTAGATAAGACCACATAGAAGTCTGGTAATGTCTTTGAAGAATAGCATGCTGTACATGGCCAATGGATATATTTGGCTCTTTCGTACATTGGACACATGGCTAATGTTCAGGATATTACTCTTGGTAAGTGTCATGTCCCTAAGGCATGAAGGAGATCATGAACTGTTTAAATCAAATCTTACTATTTTGCTTATTTAAAAAGTGGACTTTGCTGAACCAAAAGTGGCTGCTACAGGTCACATGATTCGCAAGTTGGCTACAGTTTCTCGAA
This sequence comes from Cetorhinus maximus, assembly GCF_964194155.1. NCBI lineage: Eukaryota > Metazoa > Chordata > Chondrichthyes > Lamniformes > Cetorhinidae > Cetorhinus > Cetorhinus maximus. The sequence continues at coordinate 77,626,987 of NC_135893.1, read as the reverse complement.
ATTTCCAACAGCAGTTACAGGACAAAAACTCTATCCTCAATGTTGTGGAATCTCACACCTCTCATTACACATTACAATCAACAAAACCAGGCATTAGCAGACGATCCACCTCCGAAGCCTTATCCTATAAAGCCATTGAAACCTGTTATACCTGCAAAGGCGCTAATAGCCACCATCTATCTCCTAAAGGGGAACAACGGATTTTGACCAGAGGCGTAGAAACTGCTTGTTAGCCTGAAACTGTCTCATTAATGGACAACATCACATGACCTAAGCTTCTGGCCTTGGGAAAGTTTTAATATTACATTTCTAGACTCGCAACTCAGTCCAGCTGTTTAACCTCCAGCCTGTAAACACCACAGCCAGACTCCAGGCTGACCAACAGCCTGCATCAAGTCTCAGCCTCCTCGAAGCCTATTTCTCTGGAAGATTCCCACCATCGCCTGCCGAGCAGACCAAGTGTTTATATACCAACCTCATCTCACTGCATCACCATCAACTTTAAAGAAATTCTGCAACTCCTGTTTCAGCCTGCTGAACCCACCTAAAATGTAACTCCTCTGTGAAGAAACCCTCACTGGACTCTGATTCTGGACTCTGGCAATCACGTGAACTGATATCCATACCTGTGGCTCTTTTTCTTTCAAGTTATTCATAGTTGAGTATTTCTGAAAAAAGGCACATGCTGTTGAAGCTTTTCATCTTGCACTTATCAGGACAAATCGCAGGAATATCAAATGTAAAGAGAACAACAATGCAGCTCATGTTGGCGATTGTAATGGAAGTGAACCATTTTGAGGAAGGTTTTCATCTCAACTGCCTGGTGGTTCAGTATCCCTTTGTTCGAAGCACAGAAAGGAAACTGCAGGCCAGGAACAGAATCAGCCTGATTTTCCTTCCATTGAAATGAATCCAGGAAAATCCAGTGAGTTTGGTGAAGCTGTTAGCATGGTGCTGATGCTGGTTAGTGAGAGCATGGCTACACAGTTGCTGTGGCATTTCTGTGAAGCAGCTTAAGATGCCACATCCTTCTCTGTCCCCTTAATCTTAATGGAGTAATGCTCTTAGTTGCACCCTTCTTCCCCACAAGTCCATCAGAGTGATGGGAGACAAAGAAGGAAGAAGATGTTGATCATGTACAATAGTAATGCTCAAACCCACCTGGGACTCCATCTTACTTTGGCACAGCGCCCTTCTTCCCCTCAATATCACTTGCATGCGCCATATAGTTTCTTTTTTTTGTTCATCAACACGATGTGGGCATCACTGGCAACAACAGCATTTATTGCCTAACCCAAATTGCCCTCAAGAAGATGCAGGTTGCTTGCTAGGCCCTTTCAGAGGACAATTCAGTGTTGTTGCTGTGAGTCTAGAGTCACATATAGGCCAGACTGGGTAAGGACAGCAGATTTCCTTCCCTAAAGGGCATTGGTGAACCAGAGGCATTTTTACAATAACCTGATACTTTCATGATCACCATTACTAAGACTAGCTTTTTAATTTCAGATTAGTTAATTGAATTTAAGTTCCCCACCTGCTGTGGTGGGATTTGAACTCATATCTCCAGAGCATTGTCCTCTGGATTACTAGTCCAGTAATATAATCATTATGCTACCATCCCCACTTCTCATGCTGGAGGAGTTAGGTAATGTAAGTCTAGATGCAACTTTGGGTGATTGTCAGAGCACAAGTAAATCGGGAAACAGGAAGAGGCTCAAGATGTGTCACCTTCCCTCTGGAGGCCGAGGTGAAGCCTGCCTATGGCTTTGGAGTTGTGGGATCCAGTTCCCATAGGTACTCATAAGAAAAGTCCTCATATTTGAGAAACGTCATACATATATCCATACTCTGAGATTGGTCTCTGACGATGTGGGGCAGCTGACCGTTATAACTTTAGAATTCACAGCTATCATTTATGCAACATCAGAAGCTTTTTCTTTGCTACATCTTCACTGTAGCATCTTCACTGGAATGTGTATAGCACCCCCAGCTAAGAAGCAGATAGGAAGCGCTTGGTGCTTCTTCCTCCTCCACTGAAGCACAGACTGTACCACTGGCGGTAGCAGGGGAGGGATTGCACTATCCCCCACATATCAGCTTTCAGACCTGGGAGGTTTTCAAGCCTGCAATTGTCCTCAGAACAGCCAACTCACAATCAGTGGGATCACAGATTCAGGCCCCAATAGATTGTGATGGCTGCAAGGGATTAACCTGAGGCTGTCATTTCTTAGACAGCAGCACGTACCAGGATTTCAGCTATCCCCCTCAGAGCTTCACCCCAGTGGTACATCAGAACTGACCCCAGTTCACTGAGAACTGAGCCCAGGCCCAAGCAGGGATGCAACCAGTGATTCCCTCCCAAGCTATCACAAGAAGAGGGACACCTCAGTCCTATCAGTCTTTTGTAGCATAGGAATAGCCAGCCTCCGCTGGTGATACTGACTCTTGCACTGAGGAGAAGCACTAGAACAGGAGAAAGAAGGGCACATTTCAGCATCCAGGGGAAGCAGAGCGTCAGCTAGGACAGAGTAGATTGGCTTCTGCTAGTGTTGGAGTTTATGGTATTAAAGGAGAATATTCACTTATGTTTGTTAATCATGGAGATTTGAGTTCTACAGAAAAAGGTGCACATAATTGGTGAAGTGCAATCCCTGAATACACAGCACCTCACTAAGTCCATCTCAAGAACTGTGTAGTGTGTATATTCTGTGTAGCTGGAGGGGGGGGGGCGTGGAATAATACTTGTGGGGCAAACCCTCCTTAAAAACTGCCTCGCTGCCCTTAGCTCTTCTCCTCCTCCATTATATTAGCATAAAAAATAAACTCAGAGGCAGCAAACTCATCCCTAGAAACTCTCCCTTGGGTGGATAAGGTCGGTTGTGGAAGGATCACATTTTTTTCAGTGGTCTTACACTCCCATTGGTAATCAGAGGCAAGTCCAGGACTCTCGGTTGAATGCCAAAAATATTGCTCAGAAAGTCCTTCCCTGTGGCAGTATAAGACTCCCAAGCTTTCAGCAGTCTTCAGGCTTGCCTTCAGTCTCCGATAATCCTATCAACTGTACTTCCTAACTTACTAGCGCATTGTGAGCAGAAATAATGTAATCTAGGGCCACTGATGAACCTTTTAATTAGGTGGGTAGCCAGCAGACATATTTTAGGAAGGGCCAAATCATGTTAGAAAATTTTAGTAAATTGAATTTGGAGCAGAAAACCAGCAGAAATGGCTTCCACCCAAAATTGTTGCTTTAAAACTTTAAATTCACCAAAAGCACTAAAGAGTTTCAGAACCACCTCCCTTCTCCCAGCTTTACATTTATTTACTGTTATCAAATACTCTTAAGGATTTCTTAAGGATTGGATCACCTCATATAACAGGTGAAGCCTTTCATACCACAGGGGTTGGTGTCAAACTTGATTCAGTTATGGTAGTACCTTTATTTCAGGACTTGATCTGTTACACGTTTAGACCCTTTAGGCTGTACACTTGGCTAAGTGACTGCTGTGGTAGGTCTACTGTTTTTCTCACAGACAGCTCTGCAGAGTGTGAGCAGCAATAAACCTATTACTCTTATAAGCCTCTTCTGATTTAGCCAACTCATTCACATTTCATAAATTTAAAACTATACAAATACCCCAAACTTCTATTCCTTTTATCTCTGCAAGGATTCAGTTCACTTAATGTACTTAGATGTTATGTACTTACAATGGCATTAAATTAAACAACCCTTCAGGCTTGGGCTGATTAAGTGGCAAGTAACATTCACGCCACACAAGTGCCAAGCAACAACCATCTGATGGGCCCCTAATTAATATAAAAGCACTTGGATTAGTGACCTCATAAATCTGGCAAGAGATATTAATCAAATTGTTAACTCCTTCACCTTAACTCCTCATCAAAGAATTCTGGGGAAATCCATTACCCTCCTGTGTAAGAAAATATTAGATGTCTGAAGTTGTGTCACTGGATTTGCCTTACATCAATCAGAGAAAATTATATTAACAGTTATGCCATCAAACCCCATGTAGATGCATATAAGCTTCCAATGAGTGAGTTAAGCACTTGCTAAACACATCAAGGAGGAAGATGAACTGTAAAAATCATGAACTAACTGAATATCCGAGTATGATCTGAGTTAACACACATTATAATGCAATTCACAACATGATAATATTGACCCGAGGTACTGAAGTATTGACTGTTAGAATTCATATCTGAATTTACAGAGTCAGTTCAGGCATATCACAGCACTGACTGAGCTCCACTTGTTATAAGTTGATGTAATGCTCAGTATCCAAGGTGATACTATTGTATACCAGTGACAAATTAACACTCACTCTTCAAACTCTTAAAAATAGCAATTATTTCCCACCTAAAAATTGCTTTAAAACAAAAAGCAGTAGCAATTAAAATAGGTGCAAAATTAATTCCTGCAAAGCACCAACTATAAATAGAAATGGATGTGTTCACTTTGTTACATGAATTGCAATTGATTCAATATGTGCCTAGGTTGTAGTTTCACTGATAATGCACACTCAGCCTGCCCATATCATCTTTTCTGATGAATACGATGTTCCTTAAGACCAATGAAATTCTTTACTAAAACATACTGGCACCTTCATGGAAGATCATCATCAATAATTAATAGATTGAGCCTTGGGTTAATTCACAGACCATGGAGATCTGTAAGAAGTCAAATTAATCATACATTAAAGGTTGAAACTCAGCATGAGACATAGGATTGAGAGGACATGTTCTTTTTGTGGGCAGTGACCAAGTCATATTGCTTTATAACAGCTGTGGGAACACATTGGTCTTAAAGATGTGAGCCATATAAAGTATGTAACATATGTGCTGACTTAGTGAGTTTCAGTTCGTACCTACACTCTGATCCCATGCTGACCGCTCGCTACTCAACAAGAAATGATGCCCTAGGTCCTGACACGTTATAAATTCCAAGCTTCAGGTAACTTTTCTATTTTCTGAATCTAGGAATCGGACCATCCTAACAACAACCTAATCTGTTGCTAATAGAATTTTCATTACCTTTTCACAATTGCAGTCTTCATTGGTTTATGTTGTTGCTTACGGTGCTAATTTTCAATTGCATGGCATTATGGAATGAAAATTGGATAGGTTCAACAATCACTGGGCAATCTGCTCTGCTAGTTGACCACTCAAACAGTGAAGTTGAAAGTTATTCCCCAGTTGCTTTTGTAATGTACAACAATACAACACACAGTTTCTGTGTTACAGAATTATATTTCATGACTCTTCTGGCTTGCACACAATCTTTAGCTTTTCTAATATAGTTGGCAAGGCCTTGCTTCCACACAATGGGGTAATTTTCATAAAAGCCCAGCACCTTTCTGGCTAAAATTATACTTCCCAAGCACTCTTTTGATGATCAGACTGATTGAAGTTAGCAAAGCCAGCTGCTTTTAATAAAGAAGAGTTTGTATTTCTAAACTGCTTTTCACAATGTCAGGACGGGAAGTCCCTTACGGCCAAAGAAGTACTTTTTTAAATGTCGATCTGTAGTAATGTAGGAAAACTAGCAGCCAATTTACACATTGCAAGCTCCCAAAAACAGCAATGAAGTAAATAACCAGCTAATCTGTTTTCTTGGTGTTGGTGGCTAAGGGTTAAGTGTTGGCCAGAGCCTCAGGAAACTTCTTCTGCTTTTTAAAAATTCATTCACGGGATGTGGGCTTCACTGGCTGGGCCAGCATTTATTGCCCATCCCTAGTTGATGAGAAGGTGGTGTGAGCTGCCTTCATCAACCGCTGCAGTCCATGTGGTGTAGGTACACCTACATTGCTGTTAGGAAGAGAGTTCCAGGACTTTGACCCAGTGACAGTGAAGGAATGGTGATATATTTCCAAGTCAGGATGGTGGGTGGCTTGGAGGGGAACTTCCAGGTGGTGGTGTTCCCGTCTATCTGCTGCCCTTGTCCTTCTAGGTGGTTAGTGGTTGTGGATTTGGGAGGTGCTGCCTAAGGAACCTTGGTGAATTCCTGCCGTGCATCTTGTAGAAGCTACACACTGCTGCTACTGTGCGTCGGTGATGGAGGGAGTGAATGTTTGTGGTTGTGGTGCCAGTCAAGTAGGCTGCTTTGTCCTGGACGGTGCCCAACTTCTTCAGTGTTGTAGGAACCGCACTCATCCAGGCAAGTGGGGAGTATTCCATCACATTCCTGACTTGAGCCTTGTAGATGGTGGACAGGCTTTGGGGAGTCAGGAGGTGGGTTACTCGTCGCACAATTCATGGCCTCTGACCTGCCCTTGTAGCCACAGTATTTATATGGCTAGTCCAGTTCAGTTTCTAGTCAATGGTAACCCCCAGGATGTTGATTGTGGGGCATTCAGTGATGGTAATGCCATTGAACATCAAGGGGGCAAGATGGTTGGATCCTCTCTTGTCGGAGATGGTCATTGCGTGACACATGTGTGGTGCGAATGTTACTTGCCACTTGTCAGCCCAAGCCTGGATATTGTCCAGGTCTTGTTGCATTTGGAACAAAAACAAAAACAGAATTACCTGGAAAAACTCAGCAGGTCTGGCAGCATCAGTGGAGAAGAAATCAGTTAACGTTTCGAGCCTTCATGGCCCTTCGGCAGAACTGAAGCATAGTTAGGAGAAAGGAGAAATATAAGCTGGTTTAAGGTGGGGGGGCAGGAGGAGAGAGAAGTTGAGGGTGTGGTGATTGTGGAGATAAGCAAGCAGTGATAGGAGCAGATAATCAAAAGATGTCACAGACAAAAGGATCAAAGAGGTGTTGAAGGTGGTGATATTTGTCTAAGAAAAGTGCTAATTAAGAATGGAAGACAGGACACTCAAAGTACAGCTCTAGTGGGGGTGGGGTGGAAAGATTAACAAGGTTTTAGTTTTAGATTTAAAAATAATGGAAATAGGTGGGGAAAGAAGAATCTATATAAATTATTGAAAAAAAAGGGGGGAGGGGGGAGAAATGGGGTGGGGATGGGGGGAGGGGGAGTTTAAGATCTAAAGTTGTTGAATTCAGTATTCAGCCCGGAAGGCTGTAAAGTGCCTAGTCGGAAGATGAGGTGCTGTTCCTCCAGTTTGCGTTGGGCTTCACTGGAACAATGCAGCAAGCCAAGGACAGACATGTGGGCAAGAGAACAGGGTGGAGTGTTAAAATGGCAAGCGACAGGGAGGTTTGGGTCTTTCTTGCGGACAGACCGCAAGTGTTCTGCAAAACGGTCGCCTAGTTTGCGTTTAGTCTCTCCAATGTAGAGGAGACCGCATTGGGAGCAACGAATGCAGTAGACTAAGTTAGGGGAAATGCAAGTGAAATGCTGCTTCACTTGAAAGGAGTGTTTGGGCCCTTGGACGGTGAGGAGAGAGGAATTGAAGGGGCAGGTGTTGCATCTTCTGCGTGGGCATGGGGAGGTGCCATAGGTGGGGGTTGAGGAGTAGGGGGTGATGGAGGAGTGGACCAGGGTGTCCCGGAGGGAACAATCCCTACGGAATGCCGTCAGGGGGGGTGAAGGGAAGATGTGTTTGGTGGTGGCATCATGCTGGAGTTGGCGGAAATGGCGGAGGATGATCCTTTGAATGCGGAGGCTGGTGGGGTGATAAGTGAGGACAAGGGGGACCCTATCATGTTTCTGGGAGGGAGGAGAAGGCGTGAGGGAGGATGCGCGGGATATGGGCCGGACACGGTTGAGGGCCCTGTCAACGACCGTGGATGGAAAACCTCGGTTAAGGAAGAAGGAGGACATGTCAGAGGAGCTGTTTTTGAAGGTAGCGTCATCAGAACAGATGCGACGGAGGCGGAGGAACTGAGAGAATGGGATGGAGTCTTTACAGGAAGCGGGGTGTGAGGAGCTGTAGTCGAGGTAGCTGTGGGAGTCGGTAGGCTTGTAATGGATATTGGTGGACAGTCTATCATCAGAAATTGAGACAGAGAGGTCAAGGAAGGGAAGAGAAGTGTCAGAGATGGACCATGTGAAAATGATGGAGGGGTGGAGATTGGAAGCAAAATTAATAAATTTTTCCAGGTCCCGACGAGAGCATGAAGCAGCACCGAAGTAATCATCGATGTACCGGAGAAAGAGTTGTGGGAGGGGGCCGGAGTAGGACTGGAACAAGGAATGTTCCACATACCCCATAAAGAGACAGGCATAGCTGGGGCCCATGCGGGTACCCATAGCCACACCTTTTATTTGGAGGAAGTGAGAGGAGTTAAAGGAGAAATTGTTCAGTGTGAGAACAAGTTCAGCCAGACGGAGGAGAGTAGTGGTGGATGGGGATTGTTGGGGCCTCTGTTCAAGGAAGAAGCTAAGGGCCCTCAGACCATCCTGGTGGGGGATGGAGGTGTAGAGAGATTGGACATCCATGGTGAAGAGGAAGCGGTTGGGGCCAGGGAACTGGAAATTGTTGATGTGACGTAAGGTGTCAGAGGAATCACGGATGTAGGTGGGAAGGGACTGGACAAGGGGAGAGAGAAGGGAGTCAAGATAAGACCTGCTGAGTTTTTCCAGGTAATTCTGTTTTTGTTTTTGTTTTGGATTTCCAGAATCCGCAGTAGCTTTTAGCTTTTTGTTTTTATCTTGTTGCATTTGGACTGCTTCAGTATCTGAGGAGTCACTAATGGTGCTGAACATAGTGCAATCAACAGCGAACATCCCCACCTCTGACCTTAAGATGGAGGGAAGGTCATTGATGAAGCAGCTGAATATGGTTGGGCCTAGAACACTACCCTGAGGAACTCCTGCAGTGATGTCCTGGAGCTGTGATGACTGACCTCCAACAACCACAGCCATATTCCTTTGTGCTAGGTATGACTCCAACCAGCGGAGGGCTTTTCTCCAAAGTAGTATTGTGCCATCTTTAATGCACACCTGGGACGTTGGTTTGTGCCCAAAATTAGGCACAAAGGGGAACATGCACACACCCGTTAGCATCAACTAAGGCAGCACGTAATCTTTGTGTCACCTTCTGATTATCTAGGTCAAGCATGCGGTTGGCATTATTCATTGCCTGCACACCAGTATGGGGAGCCAGATATTGGACCTCTTTGATGTTACATAAAGGTAGCCAGCACCTGTTTAAACAGAAAGTACACCCTGGCTACAGACAACAGAGGGACAGTTGTGAATTGGAGAAATGGTTGTTCAACTTTTAGATCATGGCCCAGGTTCGCTGATGCTGCCTTGGAGGTACCTGGTCAAGGCAGTAGACAGCAGGAAGGATGCCCTCTCCCTGCCCTCCACAAATTTTATTAAATTCATTTTTGGGATGTGGGCATCACTGGCAAGGCCAGCATTTATTGCCTATCCAGCCTTGCCTTTGAGAAGGTGCTGGCAGCAGCCTTTTAAACAGCTGCAGCTGATGTGGTGAAGGGACACCCGCAGTGCTGTTAGGTGGAGAGTTCTAGGATCTTGACCCAATGAAGGAACAGCAATATATTTTCAAGCCAGGTTGGTGTGTGATGTGGTGGCTTGGAGGGGAACTTGCAGGTGGTGGTGTTCCCATGCATCTGCTGCCCTTGTCCTTCTGGGTGGTGGAGCTGATGGATTTATCAGGCCAAGCTTGCATGTTGTCCAGATCTTGCTACATGTGGGCATGCACTACTTCAGATCTGAGGACTGGTGAATGCTACTGAATTCTTGTCAAGTTGCTGCAGCGCGTCTTGTAGATGGTACATACTGCAGCTACTGTGCGCTGTTGGTGGAGGGAGTGAAACTTTAAGGTGGTGAATGAGTTGCCAATCAAGCAGGAAGGTTGCTTTGTCCTGGACGGTGTTGAGCTTCTTGGGTGTTGATGGAGCTGCACTCATCTAATCAAGTGGTGAGTATTCCTTCACACTCTTAACTTGTGCCTTGTAGATGGTGGACGGGCATGGGGGAATCAGGGGTGAGTTACTCACCACAGAATTCCTAGCCTCTGACCTGTACCACAGTGGGCTGGAGTTTCCCTGCATTACTGAACCCCAACGTTAGGCTCAAATGTGGGTCACAAGCCCGCAGTGTGTGGGAAACAGTCACTCGTTATGATTTTCCCTGGAGCAGCAAATTGATGGCCAGAGGGTGAGCTTGCCATCCTGGCAGGGCCTAAAAATCAGGCCCAGTATTTAGTGGCTGGTCCAGTTAAGATCTGGTTAATGTGAACCCCAGGATGTTAATGAATGTAATGTAATTGAATGTCAAGAGGAGATGGCTAGATTCTCTCTTTTTGGAGATGGCGTGAATGTTTCTTACCATTTATCAGGCCAAGCTTGCACGTTGTCCAGATCTTGCTACATGTGGGTATGCGCTACTTCAGTATCTGAGGATTGATGAATGCTACTGAACATTGTGCAATCATCAGCGAACATCCCCACTTCTGACCTCATTTATGAAGCAGTTGGAGATGGTTAGGCCTAGGACGCTACCCTGAGGAACTCCTGTAGTGATGTCCTGGAGCTGAGGTGATTGACCTCACAACAATCATTGGCTATTGTGCACAGAACATGCAGAGAAGGTCTCTTTGTTCACTCAAGCATTGAAACATAAAGGAGCTACTGAAAAAACTGGGGAGTGTGACATGCAAGGGAGTTACACATCTGTGAACTGCAAGGCCAGGACAATCAAATCATTGTTGAGCGATGTATTAGGTAATGCTATGAAACATGCTAATTGTTACCAAAAGGTTATAAATAATGGGTGGTACTTTGGAATTCATAATTTTGGCCGATCTAGAACACTGAACTCAGAACTGTAACACATTTTGGATTTCCTGACTATAGCTCTCAACATTTTGCAGTAAATGTTGTATCTACGTTTAATTATTGTCAACAATTGTTATTGCTTTATATGTAATAGATCTGTAAATGTCTACTTTCAACACTGTCAACTATTTTATTTTGAGGAGTAGCAGTTTGTATTTGAGAAAGGTAACATTTATAACAAAAACAAAAATACCTGGAAAAACTCAGCAGATCTGACAGCATCTGCGGAGAGGGGGACAGTTGACGTTTCGAGTCCGTATGACCCTTCATCCGAACTAAAAAATATAGAAATGAGATGAAATATAAACTGGTAGAGGGGGGTGGGAGGGACAGGTAGAGCTCGATAGGGGGCCAGTGATAGGTGGAGGCCAAGAAGAGACTGCTAAAGATGTCATAGACAAAAGGACAAAGGGGTGTTGACAGTGGTGATATTATCTAAAGGATGTGCTACATAAAGGCTAGCAAGCAGGACAAGCTAGTGGCAGATGGCCCTAGTGGGGGTGGGATGGGGGAAGGGATCGAAATGGGCTAAAAGGTGGAGATGAAACAATAGATCAAAATAAATTTTAAAATAGGTGGGAAAAGAAAAATAAATTTGTAAAAAAAAATTATAAATTATTGGAAAAGGGGGGATCGGAATGGGGTGGGGATGGAGGAGCGAGTTCATGATCTGAAACATTTATGTTGACCTAAAGGAGTGAGATGATAGTGATTCTTAAAATGTTGAAGGGTTTGATGGGGTAAATATGGAGAAGATGCTTCCACTTGTGATGGTGTCCAAAATTAGGGATCATAAATATAAAATAGTCACTAATAAATCCAATAGAGAATTCAGGAGAAACTCCTTTACCCAGAGAGTGGTGAAAATATTGCTACCACAAGGAGTAGTTGAAGTGAATAACATAATAAAAAAGACTTGCATTTCTATAGCACCTGTCATGACCACCGGATATCTCAAAGCGCTTTACAGCCAATGAAGTACTTTTGAAATGTGGTCACTGCCGTAATGTAGGAAACACAGCAGCCAATTTCTGCACATCAAACTCACACAAACAGCAATACGATAATGACCAGATACTGTAATACTGTAATTTGTGATGTTGATTGAAGGATAACTATTGGCCAGTTTATCGATAATGTATTTAAGAGGAAGCTGATTAAGTACATGAGGGGGAAAGGAAGAAAAGGGTATACCGATTGGGTTAGAAGAAGTAGGATGGGAAGAGGCACATGTGGAGCCGCTAATAAACACCATTAGAATCCAGTTGGGGTGCTTCTGTGTTGTAGATTTTATGTAATTATGTGCATCATAGAATGGAGTCTTATGGGTCGCATCCTGCTTTCTTTCATAGTGCTTCAAGCCAATTACACTGACTTTCAATTACAATTAAAATTCATCGAACAAGTCACAGTCAAAATCTAAACTACATGAAAGTTCACAGAAACTTATCCTCAAACATCAAGGGTCACAATTTGTGTTGGACACAAAGATGGATTTAAGTAGTTTGGAGAATTCCTTGATGAGGAGTCTTGGACCAAAAAGAGACTGATATAACCTGCCATGTCTTGATCAAGCAGTTGCAACACCATGTAAAATAAATCTAGTGAGAAATATGTAAGGAGTGTACCCATAGCTTTTAAAGGAATGTGGTGGAGTGGTTGTTTAGAGTTGAGGCCAGCAGTGAGAGAGGCAATCTTAAACATGGACTTTTGCCTGGTGCCCCAATGCCCCATTCCCCCCTTGTACACTGTGGCATTACACATCTTCCTTTGACCAAAGTGAAGACAAATAAATTAAAAGCTCACAGAAAACATCAGAAATTCAAATGGCTGGAAAGAAAAAATTGGTACACGCAAAAGGCTACAGGATTTCTTTTGTTTTCGTCTGTGGCTTTAAAATACCTGTGAAAAAAAGCCTGGCATCTACAGCTGGCTCTACCCCATTTCCAGCTGCAGTGTTAACCCTTTCCTGTAAGCCTTAACTTAGACTGCCTTAAATATACTACAATGGTTTTAATCTTTGTTTAACTGCAAAAGCTAATGTTTCCTTCAGGTATATTCAGTTTTACAGCCATTTGGAAAGGAGACTGAAGAATGAACAAGAGGAAGATGACTTTTGGTTCATCACTGGGTATTTGTAAGCATGTATTGTTCTACAACTTTTCATATATGCGTTTTTTATATATGTGTGTTATTTTTTGATACTGGGAGAATTTTAACCCCAAAGAATTTTTGAGTTTGGTTGGGTGGAAGCTAACAGTTTTTAAATTCTCAACTCCAATCCCACCCAGCTTCAACTTGCCCACTTCCAGCTTTAATCCATGCAGGCTGAGCTTCCCTGGCCTTAGAAGTCCTGGCAGGTAAAAGAAGATAAGAAAAGTTGGATCTCAGGTAAGTGCCTTTATTGCACCCCTTGTGGGGGTAGGGCCAGGAGTGATTCCCTGGGACCAAAAAATGTATCGCATCACCACTCCCCACGATGTCTGATTCTCTCCCAGTAATATGCAACACCCCTCCTACAAAGTCGCATCTCCCCATGATGTCCGAATCGCCTGCAATGCCCCATCTCCCCCACAATGTCCCATCTGTCCTGTAATGTTCCATCTCCTGCATAATGTTCCACCTGTCTTGCAATGTACCCGTCTCCCCCACAATGTCCCATCTGTCCTATAATGTCCTATCTTCCTCACGTTGTTCCATCTCCCCCACAATGTCCCAGCTCCCCCACAATGTCCCATCTCTCCCACAACGTCCCATCTCCCTCACAACGTCCCATCTCCCTCACAATGTCCCATCTGTCCTGCAATGTTCCATCTATCCTGTAATGTCCCAACTGCCCTGTAAAGACCAAACTCCCCCGCAATGTCCGATCTTTCTCATGATTCCCATCTGTCCTGAAATGTCCTATCTGTCCTGTAATGTCCCATTTGCCCTGCAATGTCTCATCTATCCTGTAATGACCCATCTACCCCATAATGTCCCATCCGTCTTGCAATGTACCCGTCTCCCCCACAATGTCCCACCTGCCCTGTAATATTCATCTCCCCCACAATGTCCCATCTGTCATGTAATGTCCCACCTCCCCCACAATGTCCCATCTGTCATGTAATGTCCCACCTCCCCCACAATATCCCATCTCCCCCACAATATCCCATCTGTCATGTAATGTCCCATTTTCTCCACAATGTCCCATCTCCCCCACAATATCCCATCTGTCATGTAATGTCCCATCTCCCCCACAATGTCCCATCTCCCCCACATTGTCCCATCTCCCCCACAATATCCCATCTCCCCCACAATGTCCCATCTCCCCCACAATATCCCATCTCCCCCACAATGTCCTATCTCCCCCACAATATCCCATCTCCCCTGCAAGGCCCCATCTGTCATGTAATGTCCCATCTCCCCTACAATGTCCCATCTCCCCCGCAATGCCCCATCTGTTCTGTAATGTCCCGTCTCCCCAAAATGTCCCTTCTCTTCCACAATGTCCCATCTGTCCTGTAATGTCCTGTCTCCCCAACAATGTTCCTTCTCTTCCACAATGTCCCATCTGTCCTGTAATGTCCCATCTCCCCCGCAATGTCCCATCCCCTCACGTTGTCCCATCTCCCCCACAATGCCCTATCTGTCCTGTAATGTCCCATTTGCCCTGTAATGTCCCGTCTCCCCCACAACATCCCATCTGTTCCGCAATGTCCCATTTGCCCTGTAATGTCCCGTCTCCCCCTCAATGTCCCATCTGTCCTGGAATGTCCCAGCTCCCCCACAACATCCCATCTCCCTCACAATGTCCCATCTGTCCTACAATGTCCCATCTATCCTGTAATGTCCCATCTGTCCTGTAAAGACCAAACTCCCCCGCAATGTCCTATCTCTCCCACGATATCCCATCTGTCCTATCTGTCCTGTAATATCCCATTTGCCCTGCAATGTCCCATCTATCCTGTAATGACCCATCTACCCCACAATGTCCCATCTCCCCCACAATGTTCCATATCCCCCATAATGTCCCATCTGTCATATCATGTCCCATCTCCCCCACGATGTCCCATCTGTCCTGTAATGTCCCATCTGTCCTATAATGTCCCATCTCCCCCACGATGCCCCATCTCCCTTACGATGTCCCATCTCCCCCACAATGCCCCATCTGTCCTGTAATGTCCCATGTGTCCTGCAATGTCCCATCTGTCCTGTAATATCCCAACTCCTCCACAATGTTCCATCTCCCCCATAATGTCCCATCTGTCCTATAATGTCCCACCTCCCCCATAATGTCCCATTTTCACCACAATGTCCCTTCTGTCCTGTAATGTCCCGCCTCCCCCATAATGTCCCATCTGTCCTGTAATGCCACATCTCCCCCACAATGCCCATCTCTCCTGTAATGTTCTATTTGTCCTGTAATGCCCCAAATCCCCCACAATGTCTGAACTCTCCCACAAGATGTCCCATCTCCCCCACGATCTCGCATTTGCCCTGCAATGTCCCATCTCCCCCACAATGTCCCATCTGTCCTGTAATGTTCCATCTCACCTGCAAAGTCCCATCTGTCCTGTAATGTCCCATCTGTCCTGCAATGTTCCATCTGTCCTGTAATGTCCCATCTGTCCTATAATGTCCCGCCTCCCCCACGATGTCCCATCTCCCCCACAATGTCCCATCTGTCCTGTAATGTCCCTTCTGTCCTGTAGTGTCCCATCTCCCCCACAATGTCCCATCTGTCCTGTATTGTCCCATCTGTCCTGCAATGTCCCTTCTGTCCTGTAATGTCCCGCCTCACCCATAATGTCCTATCTGACCTGTAATGCCACATCTCCCCCACAATGCCCATCTCTCCTGCAATGTTCCATCTGTCCTGTAATGCCACAAATCCCTCACAATGTCTGAACTCTCCCAAAAGATGTCCCATCTCCCCCATGATCTCGCATTTGCCCTGCAATGTCCCATCTCCCCCACAATGTCCCATCTGTCCTGTAATGTTCCATCTCCCCTGCAAAGTCCCATCTGTCCTTAAATGTCCCATCTCTCCCACAATGCCCCATCTGTCCTGCAATGCACATCTGTCCTGTAATGTCCCATCTGTCCTGCAATGTCCCATCTCCTCCACAATGTTCCATCTCCCCCACAATATTCCATCTGTCCTGTAATGTCCCATGTCCTCTGTAATGTCCCATCTCCTCCACAATAAGACCATAAGACATAGGAGCAGAAATTAGGCCATTTGGCCCATCGGGTCTGCTCCGCCATTCAATCATGGCTGATAAGTTTCTCAACTCCATTCTCCCGCCTTCTCCCCGTAATCTTTGATCCCCTTACCAATCAAGAGCCTATCTATCTCGGTCTTAAATACACTCAATGACCTGGCCTCCACAGCCTTCTGTGGCAATGAATTCCATAGATTCACCACTCTCTGGCTAAAGAAGTTTCTCCTCATCACTGTTCTAAAAGGTCTTCCCTTTACTCTGAGGCTGTGCCCTCGGGTCCTAGTCTCTCCTACTAATGGAAACATCTTCCCCACGTCCACTCTGTCCAGGCCTTTCAGTATTCTGTAAGTTTCAATCATATCCCCCCTCATCCTTCTAAACTCCATCGAGTGTAGACCCAGAGTCCTCAAACGTTCCTCATATGTTAAGCCTTTCATTCCTGGGATCATTCTCGTGAACCTCCTCTGGACTCTCTCCAGGGCCAGCACATCCTTCCTGAGATACGGGGCCCAAAATTGCTCACAATATTCTAAATGTGGTCTGACCAGAGCCTTATAAAGCCTCAGCAGCACATCCCTGTTTTAGTCCTCTCGAAATAAATGCCAACATTGCACTTGCCTTCCTAACTACCGATTCAACCTGCAAGTTAACCTTAAGAGAATCCTAGACTAGGACTCCCAAGTCCCTTTGCACTCCAGATTTCTGAATTCTCTCCCCATTTAGAAAATAGTCTATTCCTCTATTCTTCCTACTAAAGTGCATGACCTCACACTTGCCCACGTTGTATTCCATCTGCCACTTCTTTGCCCATTCTCCTAACCTGTCCAAATCCTTCTACAGCCTCCCCACCTCCTCAATACTACCTGTCCCTCCACCTATCTTTGTATCATCTGAACTTAGCCAGGATACCCTCAGTTCCTTCATCTAGATCATTAATGTATAACGTGAAAAGTTGTGGTCCCAACACTGACCCCTGCGGAACTCCACTAGTCACCGGCCGCCATCCTGAGAAGGACTCCCTTATCCCCACTCTCTGCCTCCCGCCAGACAGCCAATCTTCTATCCATGCTAGTACCTTGCCTCTAACACCATGGGCTCTTATCTTACTGAGCAGCCTCCTGTGCGGCACCTTGTCAAAGGCCTTCTGGAAGTCCAAGTAGATAACATCCATTGGCTCTCCTTTGTCTAACCTACTCGTTACCTCCTCAAAGAATTCTAACAGATTTGTCAGGCATGACCTCCCCTTGATGAAACCATGCTGACTTTGCCCGATTTTACCATGCATTTCCAAGTATTCTGAAATCTCATCCTTAATAATGGACTCTACAATCTTACCAACGACCGAGGTCAGGCTAATCGACCTGTAATTTCCCATCTTTTGCCTCACTCCCTTCTTAAACAGGGGGGTTACATGGGCGATGTCCCATCTCCCCCACAATGTCCCATCTCCCCCATGATGTCCCATCTCCCCCATAATGTCCCACCTATCCTGTAATGTCCCATCTGTTCTGTAATGTCCCATCTCGCCCACAATGTCCCATCTGTCCTGCAATGTCCCACCTGTCCAGTAATGTCCCATCTGTCCTGTAATGTCACATCTCCTCCAAAATGTCCCATTTCCCCCACAAAGTCCCATCTTCCCCATAATGTCCTATCTCCCCCACAATTTACCAACTGTCCTGTAATGCCCCATCTGTTTCACAATCTCCCATCTCCCCTATAATGTCTGACCAGCCCCTCGCTCCCCCCCCCCAACCCCCCCAACCCCCCCACCCCTCAGATGTCCCAATTCATTTCCAATGTCCCATCTCCCCCACAATGTCCCATCTCCACACAATGTCCAATTCCCTTCCACATATAGCATCCAGACCCACCCACGATATCCAAGCTCTCCCTCACCAGCACCACCTCCCCACCCACCCTTGGAACCATTGTTAATCTGGCTGGCTGTCAGGGGGTTGAAAAAAATTAAATTTGGCATGTCATGTGAGAAATCCTTACTTGGAAGTTTTCTGTCATGAAATCCCTAATTCTCCTGTTATCCCCACTCTCCCTTCCTGGCTTCGAGTTAATATTGGGGGCCAATGAATCCTGTGAGCCTGAAGAGAATTGGAGGAATTGTGGTTAAATAACCTGAGTCTACAGATCGAGTGTCTGATTAAATTATTAAATTATGAAAGCTAGAGTTTTATTATGGCCGCAATAAAAACTAAGTATTGTAAATGAACAGTCTCTAGTTGACAACATCGGATTGCCACATAGCAATTGGCACTTCTGAGTTCATCAACCGTTCCAGAGCAGCAGGTTGGTGATTAGGAGCACAAAAGCCAATAAGTGTGCAGTCTGTGCGCTCTGCCATTCATGCAAAAGCTAGTGTGGCCCATCCAGCTTTGCTTTTCCATGGGAAATGTGACGTAGGTGCTCCTTTTGATGCAGAACCTCGGTGACCTCCTTGATGTAGCAGTGGGCTGAAAATGAGAATATGTCACTGATGTCACTTGCTACAGCTCAAAAGAAGCCTGTCACATCTACATTTAGGTCCATGTCACAAGCTTTGCTGTCCATGCCCTGGTTTGAGATGTGGCTGGTGCAGGTGAAATACCTTGGTGCCAGCCTTCTTTGGGTGGTAAAGGTACCTGAGCCAATGTTTCTCCATAAACAAGGGAGCCTCCTGCGTAGTGACCGCCTCCTCCCCCTCCTCCTTTCTCGTGACAGCCACTCCTACTCAGTGGCATCTTCTTCACTGGACCCATTGTCCTCCAGCCCCAGAGGCAACACTAGGAGACCACCCCTGACTCAATCAAATTAGCAATACCAACAACAGCCAACACCAACAAAATCTTGCTTTCTTTGCACAAAGTGATTTTCATTCAGAGTGATAAAACACAACAAAGAATTGGGTAAATGTTAACCAGCAATTAACTTGTAAGGCTTCCATGATCTGTTTAAATATCAGTAGTGAAGGGGCCCTTCTTGCCTGCTATCGCCACAGGCGGGTAAGTCCAGCATGTGGTGAGCCAGGGACTGGGGTAAGCCAAAATCTTAGCAGGACTGTAATTCACCTAATGTATTGATTGTTTTAAATAGTTCTGGCATGCGCTCGTGACACTAATGGAGAAGCCTGTTCAGGCAGCAGCCTGATCCAATGTGAATTATTCTAGCTGGAAATGAGCTCCCTCTTCCTGCCCAAGATATTGATTGCTTCAAGGGTCATTAGCCCTCAAAAAAATTCAGAGCTGTGCAGTTGAATTGCTTACAATAGCTTAGGAATATCACATTCAATCTAGTAACACTGTTGTTAATAGCCGTCGTGAAGTGAACATACTTTTATGAATCTTGTGGAGTACAGTGGTGGGGCTGAGCTTGGTAAATCAGGTGCATTTTTTACACAGAGATAAAAACAAAAAACTGCGGATGCTGGAAATCCAAAACAAAAACAGAATTACCTGGAAAAACTCAGCAGGTCTGGCAACATCGGTGGAGAAGAAAAGAGTTGACGTTTCGAGTCCTCATGACCCTTCAACCGAACTCAGTTCTGTTGAAGGGTCATGAGGACTCGAAACGTCAACTCTTTTCTTCTCCACCGATGCTGCCAGACCTGCTGAGTTTTTCCAGGTAATTCTGTTTTTGTTTTGCATTTTTTACATGTTGGAATATTGTCTGGTAATTAATAAGGAGAAAATGGAGGATATCCCAAGTTATCTGAGGCTAAGTACAAAGCCTTGTATGGTACCTGGACATACAGAAGAGACAGATTCAAGCTTAATGATCCTGTTACCCTTTCTTCGTCAAGACTGTCAGTGGTCACACAGCTCTTGGGTTGGATAGAGAATAAAAACAACCAGGGTTTCCAATCAGGCAGGGAAAGGATCTGAGTTCAGCTCTTTGCCAAAGAGGCATGCAAAAATTCACCATTTAGACTTAAGTGAAAAGTGTTTAAGAGGGCTGCAGGAACATCTGTGACCATACTCCCAGCATAAGTCATAGGAATTGAATCACAGTGACAGGATAAATGAAAACCTTTTTTTCACTCCATTTATTTTGTCATTACATAATGCAACATGCCTAATGCATGTTTTAGGTAGCAGTCCACCTGGTCACCTGAGAAATGACCGATCCTAATTTTGGGCTGGAGGTTAATTGGGCATTCTTGATGTTCCAAATGCTGGCCCCTAAAGTCATTCCTCGTTGCACTAGTTCCACACCTGAAGTGGTAACTTCCTCATTGTTCAAGTATGTCCACACTGGAAGGAATTCATCATCTTCTGTGGGTCTTCAGAATCCAATGCTGGATCGGCATGGACATCCACAGAGCTGTTAGCTCATGCTGATGTTGTTGGTTCCCTGGGGGAACGTCTGCAGCTGTGCCACCTCTGATCTTCCTCTGAGCATGCTGGAGGTTGTATGTTTGGCATGCATGACCCTCAAAATACGGTGAACCCAATTTCAGTGTTTGCCTCCCGACAAGCTAGTCAGCTGAAGTGTTTTCTCCAGACAGGTGGTCTGCAATGCAAAAGTTGGTAAGGCTCTATTTTAGGCTGTCCTTGTGTCATTTGTACTGACCACCTTGATTTCATTTGCCCTGAGACAGTTCCCCATAGAAGATCTGCTTGGGGATTCAGTGATCGTCCATATGGGAGTCATGGCCTGCCCATCTAAGATGAATTTTCTGGAGGATGGTCTCCATGCTTTGAGCTCAGTATGATTAGCGACCTCATTGTTTGCGATTTTGTCCTACCATCGAATTCTCATGACGGACTTCAGGGTGTCTTTCGTGGAAGATTTCTAGAGCTTTGATGTGACGCCTATAGCAGATCCAGCATTCTTCACTATATAGCAGGATGGTAAGGACAACAGAGTTTGATTTTAGTGTTCAGTTTAATGCCGTGTTGCTCCCAGGCACGATTATGGAGTCGGCCATAGGCTGAACTTGCTTTCTGGATGTGTGTACGGATATCTTTATAAATTGTGGCAGCCCTAGAGGGCACACTATCAAGGTTCTACAACATTGAGACTGGTGCTGTGTCTGATGCTTCATGGTGTGTGCCTGGTGCTGGCTGAATCTCTGAGTCAGAAGGCTGTTGATTCAAATTTCAGAGATTTGAGAGATTTGTAGAGATTTGAGAACAAAATCTGGGCAAACACTCCAGTATAGTGCTGAGGCAGTGCTGCAATGTTGGAGGTGCTGGTTTTCAGATGAGACATTAAACTGAGGCCCCATCTACCCTCTTAGGTGGACATAAAAAAAAACCCATGATGCTATTTTGAAGAGAAGGAGCATTTGCCCAGTGTGTTGGCCAATATTTATCCCTCAGTCAACATCACTAAAATAGATTATCAAGTTATTATCTCATTGCTGTTCATGTAACCTTGCCAATCCCAAATTTTAGTTTTGCTAGGGGGTGGTGGTAGGTAATGGAGGATGGGGTTCCAGGGTGGCAGAGGCTCTGACTATTTTTGTGAACTCCAAAGGAACAGTCTTGTTCTGCCAAGGCCAGAAGAATTAATACAACATTTACTTTTGGTGGGCTTTCAGCTCCACTGTCCATGGAACTGGTGCAGGCTCAAAGAATTCTGACCTAAAATGGCAATTGGGGTCCCACTTCAATCATAGAACCCCAGTTTCTATATTAAAAGTTACCTATTGCCTGAACCAACAATGGGGCTGTAATGGCCTCAAAATACAGACAATAACCTTACCAGACCATTAACATTCACAGTGCAGCAACTCCATTCTGAAAGGGACATCCTGCCAGATGCTTTGAACACCCACAAGTGGGTTCTTTTCAAAACACAACCAATGTTAATGGAACGGTGAGCTTAATGACCCCATTAACACCAGGTGAAGGCAGGTGAAGATCAACCTTGTATGTCAGGGGTTTAACCTGCAGTTCCTATTCACTTAATGCCAAAAAAATAACCATTCGATTGAAATCTGGGTTGGACAGCTGATGGGATGAATGTCCTCTCTCTGCTAACTAAAAACTGACAAACAGCTTCAAAAAAGTTGACAACTAAAAAAAATGATGCAGAGCTGAAAAACTACCCTGAAATATGGATGGTGATGCTGAGAGACCAATGATAGTAATTGGAGATTTCAACTTAGACAAAATTGACTGGGACAGTGATGACTACTGGTAAGTCAGGGAAGCGATATCTAAATCTAATGGCAGGCTATTTCATGGGTTAGTCTGTAAAAGAACCAATAAGGGAATAAATCCATCCTTGGGCAGAATTTTGTCCTTGGTGGGTGTGCTTGGCGGTTGCGGGCAAGGGCGGTCGGAAAGCCGACTGCCGCCCACGATCGGCACCACACCGCATTTTCATACTGCTGGGCCAATTAAGGCCCACCCAGCATGAAGCACAAGCAGTAGCGCTAAGCACTGCCTGTGCAGGAGGGGGGGAGGAGTGCGAGCCAGCCAAGCACGAACTTCACGCATACACGCGAGCGAGCGCTGCATAATCTCCATGAGGAACTCCCTCAGGGAGATGAAGAGACATTTAAAAAATAAAAATGTAATAAAACATGTTCCCTCATGTGTGACTCTGTCACATGAGCAGGGACATATTATTAATGAAAAATTAAAGTTTTATTTTATTTTATTTACTTTTGGAAACTTCATCCTGTCCATGGACAAGGTTTCCAAAAAAAATGCAAAGGTCGCTTGGCCTTTTTGCCTGCCCGTCAGCCATTAGGTTGGACGGGCAGTGAAAATTTTAATTTACTTGATAACTTAATGGCATTAACAGGCTTTTTAATTGTCGGCAGGCGCACTGCCGGCTCCAGTGCGTGCCTGCCAACTGAACTATCGCGCAACTGCGCGTTGACATCGGCACGCTCAGCTGATGTCATTGCGCATTATTTCACGCTTGAGTGGGTCAGGCGCGCGCCCACCCGCCAAGCGAAATATTCTGCTTCCTGGGTAGGAGTAAAGAACCAATCAAATGCCCAACATCAAAATGTAGGGTTTTAAGTACCAGTGATCATATGTGATCACATTTGACATTACAATAATTGGAAAGGTTAATAAAACATAAACACAACTGTCAAATTTTAAGATTTCAGCATTCAAGCATAGAGAGCTGTATATTTAAATTTGATGACAACGCTATGTTGGGTAGCACAGTAAATAGTGCAAATGGGAGCAGAAAGTTGCAAAGTGACATTGATAGGTTGTGGACAAAACTGTGGCAAATGGAGTTCAACATTGGGAAGTGTAAAGTCATCCACCTTGGACCAAGAATAAATTGATCAGTATTTTCTAAATGTCGGGCAACTAGGAAATGTGGAAGAACAAAGTTTTAGGAATCCAAGAATAGAAATCATTAAGAAGCTAGTGGGGATTAATAATAATTGATGGTTACTGGAATTTTGGTCTTTATCTCAAGAGGGGTTGGTTGCAAAGGGTTGGGAGTTATGGTAAAGCTGGACAGAGCTCTAGTTAGTACTGAATTCAATTCTGGACACCACAACTCAGGAAGAATATATTGGCACTTAAGGGCATGCAGCACAGATTCACCAAAATGATAACAGGGCTACAAGGGTTAATTTTGAAATTAGATTGCAAAGACTATATTTATATTCCCTTGAATGTAGAAGATTAAGTGATGACCTAATTGAGACTTTTAAGACAATCAAAGAATTTGACAGGGTGAATAGAGAGAAACCTTTCCTCTGGTAAGACAGTCCAGAACAATGGGTCACAACCTTAAAATTAAAGCTAGGCCATTCAGGGGTGATTCAGAAAACATTTCCTCACACAGGAGTCAGTGGAAATCCAGATCTCTCCCCCCCTCTCCCCCCCACCCCTAAAAAGCTGATGAAGCTAGATCAATTGACACTTTCGATGACCCACTCCTGTTCCTATAATCCTATGTTAACAGTCTTGTTAGAGTGGGCCTGGAAGATTTGAACATGGTTAGAAGAATAGAGGAATTGTTATATTCCTTCAAGGAGGTGATTTGCAATACAATGAAGCAATGTGTATGTAAAGCGGAGGTACCAAGCTTAAAAGCACCCAGGCCTGGTTAAATAGAACTCACAAGCAAATCTTAAAGAAGGGGAAAAACACTTAAGGCTATGAAGGAAAATGGCAGCAAAGTAGTACCAGAAGTCATGAAAAAAGAGTGCACATTGAAAGAAAAAGAAATTGAGTGATGGAACAGCGACATTGAAAGTGAGATTGGGAATGGGCATGACAATTGATATTACACATCATCTCCACTTCACTCTAACAGTGCTAATTAAGTTTCTAGCCTCAGCATTTAGCAAGGAGGAGATCTGGAAAAGGAACTAGCGTTGCAGAAGTAACACTATTCACATTACTACCAACATCGTTGCCAAACAGCTGTGCAAACTTAAGGCAAAGAAGTCTCAGGGGCCGGTTGCAATTCATCCAAAGATTCTTAAGAAAAGAAGGGAGGAAATTGCAGGGATTCTGGCACAAATATTGCAGAAACCACCAAATACTGGCGAGGTGCCTGAGGACTGCAGAAAGACAGATGTTACTCCTATTTTTAAAAAAGACTGTAAAGTACCCCAGGAAAATACAGACCAGTGAATTTGATTCCTGTTATGGGTGAAATAATGGAAATCCCAAAGGATATGGAGCATCTGAATAGAAACAAAGCCATAAGAAGATAACCAATATGCATTCATGGAGGGAAGGTTTGCTGATCTAACGTACTGCTTTTCTTTGAGCATGTGGTAAAGGAACTTGAAAGGGTTAACGAGGTAATGAATAAAGAGTACTTAGACTTGTAGAAAGCTTTTGATTCAATTCCTCTGGAAAGGCTGGTAACGAAAATGAAGAAAGCAAGGGTCAGTGGAAATATTTCCGATGAGTACACAAATGGAAGACCAATGGAACCAGTGGGCACTGACTCACAGGTTGTCATCAACCTTAGAAAATGTTGCCCATGGGGTCTCTCGGTTAGCTACCATGCTTCTAGCTGAAGCCAATTTTGGGAACTCTCCCAAAAACATTTTTGTATTGTTGACGGAAAGACCAAGGTTAAAGATTGTCTTGCTGTATAAGAGCATATATTTTCTGTCCTCGACATGAAAAGTCTGTACTGTTGTGCTGTGAGCAACCATCTAGATCTGTCTGTGACCTAGTATGGCATGCCTGGTCCTACTTGAAAATATATTTTTGTTTAATATCTTATTAAATCATTTGGAGCTAGCAATCACAAGCACAATGATGCTACACATTGCAGATGGTACAAAGCTAGTGAAGTTGGTAGATCACAAAGCTCAACAGGATAAGCTACAGGCGGATTGAATATATTTGAGAATTAAGTGGACAGATGGCTGATGAAATTTAATACAGAGAAATGCAAAGGGTTTTCACATGGGGACAAAATATCCAAGAAGATACTGTTACTTATTAGAGAGAGAGAGAACACTACGAAAATGGTGAGAAGCCCAAGAGCACAACGGAGATAGATGGAGCAGTGAAGAGAGAGAGAGAGAGAGAGAGCACTGCAAGAACAGTGGAAGGCTCAAGAGTACAGTGGAGATAGAAACAGCCACAGAGAGAGAGCACTGAGCGAACAAATCAACAAAAATATCAAGGAGCGATGCCGCCGGGCAGTAGCCAAGTGATTGTTTTTTTGGAGAACCCAGAGTAAGAAGCAAGCATTTGAAGGAGATATTGGTAGCTGATGAGTTTTGTTGTATAGGTCTGCAATAAGTTTTTAGATTATTTCTGTTAAGTTTAGTTAGTCTAATAAACAGAGGCATGACAGGGCACCTCAGTCCCATGGAATGCACATCCTGTTCCATGTGGTAATTCCAGGAGACTTCTGGATAACCAGATGTGCAGGAAATGCCGACAGCTTGAGCTCTGGATTTCAGAACTTGAGCTGCAACTGGTCTGCTGACAGGTAATAGCAGAGGCACTGTCAGCCGTCTTAGAGCAGGTAATGAATTTTCTCTCAGCTCTAGGCATCAAGCCTGAGAAATAAAACCTAACCTTAACCCTAACCTTCCAATACAGTTATAAAAATATAGCAATTAAAAAGGAATAATGAGTACACATCGCATTAAACCATTACTAATTTTTTAGGATCTATCTTAATTTAATTTTTCATAAAATGTCACTTCACAGTTGCAATTTGTGAGTCAGTACAGCTACTGCCTAAAGTACCAGAGACTGAAAACAGTGGGGTTTTCAGGGAGTGCTGCCTGCAACTGCTAAGTATGGAAGATATATCCACGCATTTCCACGTTTCTAGTCCCCATTAGTTCACAGTAGGGCCTACAAAACAGCTGATATCTGGGAACCACCAAAGTTTTGCCCATGTGCAGATTAGATGTATCTCAATGCATTATGAGATCAGCCCAGAAGTCCTCAAATAAAGTGTTCTGTTGATCGCCACATAAAGAATACTAGTGCCATTTTTAACTTGGTACAGGACTTGGGCAGGGGAAGGGTGAGACAAGCACTAAATCTGTCTGACTTCAGCAGCCTGAGGCCCATGCAATTATAAATCCTGGGGTTTATCTGCATGCTCTCAGTCAACAACCCACCTCAAATGGGCAGGGAGTGCAAACTGGGCAGTATTTTTTGGGCAGCAGAAGGCAGCTGGCTTGCAAAGGGAGGCTTCATGACACTCAGGCAAGGCAATGGAAGGGGGTTTCAGGAGGCCTCACAGGAGGGGGAGATGGGAGCCCAGGGCAGAGGACATCTAGAGTTCTTTTGTGGGGCCTGGAGGGCAACTGCTGCTCCTGACCCTACAAGGAAAGTTAAAAAAAACACCTTAAATGGTCTTTTAAGGACCTTGATCCTATTTGCTCTGTCTTCACCTGGAGGGAAAGCCACAATAGCTTCCCTACTGGACTAGGAGTAAAATTGCAGTCAGGGCCATCAATGGACCCCTATTTGTATATTTAAAGAAGGACTCCACCTTCCCCCTGGAGGTGTCAGCTGTGGCTCAGTTCATAGCACCCTCGCCTTTGAATCAGAGGGTTGTGGGTTCATGTCCCACTCCCGGAAACCAAGAACTGTGATTGTACTCGAAAAGAGTTGCAATCTGTGACTGTTGGTAACTCGAAAGAGTTTCCCCATGAGGAGTTTTAGAAAATTAAACTTGAATACATTGGATATCAGCAGATAAATTACTTGGTCAATTTGAACTACTTGTCTGCCAGGAGGGTAGAGTTAAAATCATCCCTTGCGTATCCAGTCCAAGGACAGAATTTAATGTAGGCAACGGGGGCCTCAACTGCCAGCTGGAGAGCCAGCGAGAGTCCCGGGTCACCTACTTTCAGGAAGGCCAATCTGGCACTTAACGTGGGGCAGAATTTTGCCGTCAGCGAGCAGGGGGCGGGGCCCGCTCGCTGACGCGTAAAATGATGCAGGATGACGTCGGGTGGAACCCCCAATGTCATCCCACCACATTTAAATTTTCAGGAAGGCGGGGGCACAGCAAAATCAGCTGTGGGCCCGCCAACCTGTCAATAGCCAATTCAGGCCATTGACAGCATAATTAAAACAATTAAAGGACCTGCCCGTCCAAACTTAAGGCTGGTGGGCAGGCCAGGAGCCCCGGCGGCAAATAGAGAAAACATGAAACCTCATCCACCGGCGGGATGAGCTTTCATGCAGGGTTTTAAAAAGTTTAATAAAGTTTTAGTGTAAATTATGAACATGTCCCATCTCATGTGACATTGTCACATGAGGGGGACATGTTAGGGAATTTTTTTCTTTCTATTTTTAATATTTTTAAAAGTGTAAGCGACCTCCCTGAGGCGGCACTTAGCCTCAGGGAGATGTGCGCTCTATCGTGCGCATGCGTGAAAGAGCATACTCGCGCTTTTGGGGAATTCCCCCCACCCCCGGCCACACAGGAACCGCAAAGCGTTTTCCGATGGACGTCACACTGGGTGGGCCTTAATTGGCCCGCCAATGTAAAATGGCAGCGCGGCCCGCTTCTCCGGTGGGAATCGGCTCCCCGCCTGCCGGAGATTGGGTCGGGCCCACCCGCCCGATAGGCAGAAAATTCTGCCTTTGGTAGCAGCAGGCCTTCCCCGAGGTCAAGAACCCCAAGCTTCTGGCCAATCAGAGGCTGTCAGCTGTGCATTGCTCAGCAGTGCTGCCAGAGCAGTTGCTGATGCCTGTGATGCACCCATCTAAGGCTCAGGATTGCCGAGCGATCCAGGCTGCGGGTGTGTGATGGGAGGACGGGGGTCATGGGAGAGAGGGGAGGGGAGCCTGCAGCAAGAGCAGAGGGGCATTCTAAGTGGGACCACCCTTCCTGATGCCAGGTCCCTCGATCAGGCAGTGTCCCAGCAGGGTTTGCTTTTTGGGCTCTCCACATGGCAAATCTCCCACCCGCTACTCGGTGAATACCAATGGTGGCAGAATGAGGGTGTCAACTGGACATTAATTTCCCATTGAAGGCCCTCAATCAGCGGCAGGAGGGAAAGCCGAACATGAGCCTTTGCTGAATTTAACGATGAAGAGATGGGAAGGCAGGGGGTCTCCACCTATTACCCTCCTGCCATATTAAATGTGCTCTATCACCAAACTCACCTTGGAGGAGGGCATTAAATTCTACCCCAAGAGTGGACAGATGACACCTACGAATATGAAATGAATTTGGACAGTTTCAACCATGTTCCCAGCAGGCTTAAGCCAACGGCATACAACTTTCACGAATCTGCCACTAACTGCAATTTCACAAAGAGAGGCTATTAAAAAGGCAAATGCTGAGGCTGGAAATCTGCAATAAAAACAGAAAATGTTGGAAATAGTCAGCAGGTGAGACAGCATCCGCGGAGCGAGAAA
This sequence comes from Cetorhinus maximus, assembly GCF_964194155.1. Classification (NCBI taxonomy): domain Eukaryota; kingdom Metazoa; phylum Chordata; class Chondrichthyes; order Lamniformes; family Cetorhinidae; genus Cetorhinus; species Cetorhinus maximus. The sequence continues at coordinate 77,598,251 of NC_135893.1, read as the reverse complement.
TAGAATTAACGTTTCCGACCTATGAGCTTTCGAAAGGTCATCGACCTGAAACGTTAACTCTATTTATCTCGCCACACACGTACACACACATGCTGCCTGACCTGCTGAGTATTTTCAGCATTTTCTGTTTTTGTTCCACAAGGATGGCTGATGCAAACAAAGCATGTTGCACTAGTTCAGTTGAAGGTGTTTTTGCAAAATCAGGAGCAGGACATGTTAGTTAGACAGAGTAGATGAAGGAATTCTTATTTTGCTGTACCTGACTGGGAGCACTTGGTGCCTCAGCAGAACATCCTAAATGTTTGTAAAAAAAATTACTCAGAATGGCAATAATTATCTCTGAGGCATCTGGTGCACCAATGTGGAATGCTAATACAACGGAAAATTGCTGATGCAGATTCTACAAAGTAATCTTCTTACATTACATTGAAACCCAGGAAACATACATAGACCTAATTAACAAAGTTTCCCTTGTACTCATGCTACAGGAAGGTTAGGTTTAAATGAGCTGGCATTGCTTGCGTCAAATTTTCTAAAACTGTAAAATTTTCCTTCATACTACCTTGTACCAGATTTTTTTGATGTTAGAGCTTCTGTGATTTCTAGCAGTGCCAGGCAATCTCTTTGTGGAATGACTATTTGCATGAATAGAAGCTTTTCTAGTTTAGATTTGCATTGACTGAAAATGAAAAGTGTTAACTTTCAGTTCCTTTTCAATTACCATGTAATTCAGAGGTACGAGGTAAGGGCTACTTGGCAGACCTAGGCGGAACAGAGCTGTTACTATATGCCTGCTTTCAGGAAATGATGGCATTGGAGGGTTTAAGCAGCTGGCATTAGTTCCAGGCCACTTGAGAAAACAGAAAACCAGCAGCTCATCCTGTTCTCGAATCTAGATCTGCCTGCACTTTCATCAATGGAATCCCTGCTCTTCGGGCTATTTTTACTGCTATCAGGTAAATAATCTTCACATAACTCTTAAAGTCTCTTATTTTATTTCACTTCTGTCCCTTTAATTGGAGATATTTAAGCACTAATACTTTGCAGGGAACAGTACTTCTATTAACATCATAAAGTTCTACAAGAAACACAGAAAGAATATTTAGGGTGAAACTAACTGTGCATTTCATATTTCATATTTAAAGATTGTAAGTGTTCCAGCAAGTTGTTGAAAGAATTTAACTACACCGGAACTTTCTTTCTCTGTTTTAACGGGGGACACCCCAGACAGATCGCATAAATTGGTGGCTAATTGAGCGTTCTCAACTTTTGAACCTAAATCTGTGATGCAGCAATATCCTGGGATAAAAGATAAAATGAAAATAACATCAATTGAGCTTGATTTTTCGGGTCTGTGAGATTGATTTGCAATAGATGGGATGGATTTTTTTTTTTACATGCTGTTTCCTGTGAAAATTCTGAAAGATAATCAGGAAGCTGGTTAATTGAAGTACAGATAATAGAGATTCTGTAGATTGCACTGTCAGATTGCTCTTTTTTTCTCTTTATGCTCACTGATGGTCATCTTAGTACATAGGTTAACGCCTCCCATAAAGACAATGCATTTCAGTCTGTTATACAGAGCCATGCCCTGGAATAAAGAGGTTAACAGGTTAATGATCCTTTATTGTTGTTTTGTATTTTGATTTGGTTTGTTCTAACTCCACATGGGCCTCATTATTTATAATTTGGGTGGTTAATTCAAGGTCTGCTTTACTTCCTTTTGCACCTTGTGGTGCGACTTCAATGTGGCCCAAGTTGCCATTATTTTTTAGACATGTGCAATGTCAAGATTAGCTGGTGCTAATACAATGACTGACCGGTATGCACATCATTTTCTCAGTGAGATTCCTGAGAATGGTTAATTGACGTGTGTTTTTGTTTTATAAATTGTAAATGCAGCAAATTTTTGTTATTACAATATATTATAATGACCAGACAGCAACAAGTCAGTGTCATTGTATTGAAATTACATTTTCTTTTGGTGTTGAATGTATGGCTTGCAAAACACAGTGCGGAACACAGGTCAGTGCATGACCAGAAAAGACTCTGCAGTGCATCTGGTTCTAAAAACTAATACATAGGAACATGAGTAGATCATTCAACCCTTTGAGTCTGCTGCCACTCAGTGAGATCATGGCTGATCTGTATAACTCCATCATCCTGCGTTGCCTCTATATCCATTTTTTTTTTATCATGGGGTGTGAGTGTCGCTACCATTGTTGCCTTTGAGAAAGGGAGGTGGTGAGCTGCGTTCTTGAACTATTGCAATCCAATGCGACGGAGGTTATTCCCTCAGTTTTGTTAGGTAGGAAATACCAGGACATTGACTCAGCAATGAAGGAACAGCGATATATTTTCAAATCATGCTAGTGTGTAACTTGAAAAGGAACTTGCAACTGGTGATGTTCCCCATGCACCTACTGCCCTTCCCCTTCCAGGTGGTGGAAATCGCAGGTTTGGGAGGTGCTCTTAAAGAAACCTTGGCAAGATGCTGATGTGCATCTTGTGGTTGGTATACACTGTGTGCTGGAGTGAATGGTTAAGTTGGTGGATGGGGTGTCGATTAGGCTGCTTTGTCCTGGATGGTATCGAGCTTCATGAGTGTTGTTGGAGCTGCACTCATCCAGGCAAGTGGAGAGTATTCCATCACATTCCTGACTTGTGCTATGAAGTTGGTAGAAAGACTTTGGAGAGTCAGGAGGTGAGTCACTTGCCACAGAATACCCAATTCTGACCCGCTCTTGTAGTCACAGTATTCTTGTAGTTAGTCCAGTTAAGTTTCTGGATAAATGATGACCCTCAAGTCGGTGACCATTCATCTGGTTTTGTACCATTGCCTGGTATCAGATGGCTTCATGTCTGGTATTTTGTGCCTTAGTGCACTCACCGCATTGAAGCATTGCCAGGGGCCTGTGCTCATTCCCTTCCCTGTCCGTGGTAGCCTTGAATCCCATTGAGACACAGAAGGCAGAGGTTGGTTTTCATCCCAACCCCTCTTCCTTAGTCATCCCTAATTTACTTGCAGACGGGCCTTTTCCATCTTCAACTGCGATGCACCTCCATACTTGATGAAGCTGCCTTCATGCTTGATGTCATCACCTCATGCGTGATGACGACATTGCCACCGTACGTAATGACATCATCCCCAAGCGCCTCAGCGTTGGCCGGTATTAGTGACCTCTGGCAGTGGCTACCCTATCCCCCTGGATGGTGGTGAGAGGTTCGACAATGGTAGTGGTGGTGAATGTAAATTGGAGGTGTTTACACCCTCTTTTGGTGGGGATGGTTATTGCTGAGTACTATCAACCAAAACCTGTATGTTGACCAGATCTTTCCGCGTTAGACAAGGGCTGCTTCATTACCTGAAGAGTTGCAAATGGTCCTGAAAACTGTATAATCATTGGCAAACATGCCTGCTTCTGGCCTTATCATTGATGAAGCAGCTGACGATGGCTGGGCCTCGGACACTGCCCTGAAGAACTCCTCCAGCCATGTTCTGAAGCTGGGATGATTGGTCTCCAACAACTCCAACTATCTTCCATTATCCTATTATATCCTTGCCTAAATGTCAAAAACCTAACAATCTCAGATTTAAAACTTTAATTGAGCTTGTATCTACTGCTTTTGGAGAGGTTGGTGGGGGTGGGGTTGGGAGGGTGGTGGGGGGAAGAGTTTTAAGCTTCTACCAGCTTTTGCATGATAAAGCATTTCCTGAGTTCTCTCCTGAATGACCTGGCTCTGATATTAAGGTTATGTCCTCTTGTTATAGACTTCCTCATCATTGCAATCAGACATTCCTTCAAATATTTATACAACTACCAATTTTTCCATATTATTTTCCTGCACTTTCTCCCTGCACAGTTTATTTCACGCCTACACTATCTGTTGTGTAAAGCGTTCAAATCTAAACTCTGGCTCAGATTTTCTCTCCCGGGTCGGATACACAGAGAATTCCCAGCTGTGTGAAGCCAACCTTTAAAAATGGCTGCCCGCAGGTCAGATTTCCGGGGCTGGGGGGTGTGGGCTACATTAGAAGTCGAGCCTGTCTGCCCTGGAATGAGTGTGGAGGCTGCCAGGCGTAGAGGTGGGCTGGGCGGAAGGCCTGCTTCTGTGCTCTGGAACTTTGTTTTAAGTTTTTTTTTAAAAAGGTTAAAACAAAAAACAGCCCTCCAGCCCTCACCCACTCAACCCTCCACACACCCCCTATGCCCCATCCATGCCTCCCACCCCTCATGGCCCTTCAAAACTCCTATATCAACCCAAGCCCTTCTACCAACGCCCCATGGCCCCTCATACCCCCAATGCTCCAAATATCTCCATGGCCTTTTATAGCCCTTTTCATTCCAACTCATGGCCCCTGTCCACCACCCTTTGCCCTTTCCCCCTCTATGCTAACTTCACCTAGTATACTTTGACTGTTCCTTGACAGCTTGGCAGCTCCTTGACAGCTTGATAGTTCTTTGACAGTTCTTTGACAGTTCTTTGACAGCTTGACAGTTTCTTGGCAGATTGACAGTTTTCTTTGACAGATTGACAATTCCAATGAGTTTATGCACTTTTAATGCATAATCATGTTTACTTTTACCAATCCCAAAGGGCACCTTACCTCTCCAAAAGTGTGCCTTACTTCTTCCAAATGTGTCCCACGACCACATCCAAAGGGGTACTTTACCTCTCCAAAGGGGTACCCTGGCTATTCAGACAAATCTACCAAGTTCAGAGCCCCTCTTACCTGGTCTAATCTGCACACTCCAGGTTTTGGACTCCTGGCCTAAACTGCGCATGTGCAAACCCCACCCTGGCTCCACAATCTCCCCCATAAAAATGGAACATAACATGTTCGGAGGCAGGATTTAGGATTTCTGGCCATTTCCAGGATTTTTGACACTACAGAGAGGCTCTTCATTGTGAAAATCTGGGCCTCTGTGTGCATCTTAATTTGGTATTCTAAATAAGTTTTGATGCTATTCCACAATGACATGCACCACGGCAGTGGTGTGGCACTGCAAGTTACCATGAGCTAGTGTGCTGTCCATTTATTTATCATGTTTGGGTTCAAACTCAGTCTTTACTGCTGGGAAGAAAGTTTTCTCTGTCTGCTAAGGTTTCCATCCATGCAATGTGGGAGCTGTGCAAAACTTGGCCTGGGAGTTCTTTGTGCTCATTGAAGACATTGAAGTGAAAGAAAATCCACCCCCAGAACTAACATCCTTCAAGCTAAAAAAAGTTTACAAACAAAAAGGCTCCATTGAACCCAATTCCCTTGCGTCTGCTAACTCTGAGAGTCAGATGAATCTACCGCAGAATATTATGCTTAGCGCACCTTAACCTTGGGTTGGGTAAATATTCATGTCAGAAATCTGAAGTTTGGTTTAAAAACAAATATTTGTTGAGAAAAGATGTCTATGCATGAATGAGTCTTCATGTCTCAATGTTCAAAAATAGGAGGAAGGCTGTGGGCAGGAGAGCTGTCAGCCATGTTTTTATACAGAAAATACTGGAAATACGCAGCACACCACTCTGTATTTGAAAGACAAAGACAGATTAACATTTTGCAAACCTTCATCAGAATTGGCCTTTAACTTTAACTTTCTTGGGGGGGGTGGCAGAATTTTAACTGGGAGATGGTTTCAACTACATGGGGCCGGGCAGAATATGGAGTTTAAAGCCAACCAATGTCATCAGCTTGAGGCTTAGGCTATTTTAATTGATGAGCCTCATTTGCATCCCAGCAACTAACTGCCCATCCAAACAGGTGGAAAGAGGTAGGTGTCCAGCTTAGGACAGGTTAAAATTGCAGGGCCCAATGTTCATCTACTGGCAACAAAAAGGGACGAGTGTGGGGATGGCTCGGACTGTTTCGTTTTTATTCATTCTTGGGATGTGAGTGTCGCTGGTAAGGTTAGCATTCATTGCCCATCCCTGATTTTCCTTGAGTAGGTGGTGGTGAGCTGCCTTCTTGAAACTCTGCAGTCAAGCAGGAAGCTGTGGGCAACATTTTCACCTCGGCAGGTGGACGAAAAGGCGAAGCGGCCTTTGCATTTTTTTTTGGAAACCTCATCCATGGGCGGGATGAGATTTCCAACAGCAAATGAAAATAAAGTAAATCTTTTGAAATTTCAGACAGAGTCACATGAGGGGACATGTTTTATAACATTTTTCTAACATTTATCATTGTTTTTGAAAACTCTTTATCTCCCTGAGGCAGCTCTGTGCACACTGCACAGGCAGCGCTAAATGCTGCTGCTCGCGTTTCACGCTGGGCGGGCATTAATTGGTCCGCCAGTATGAAATCGCCTGCTGGCCTCGATCACGGGTGGTGGTTGGCTTCCTGACCGCCCCCGCCCCCACCCGCCCCTGCCCCCGACCCCTGAGGTCAAAGTTCTGCCCTGTAAGCCAGTCAGTCTAACATCTGTCCTTGGAAAAATGCTAAAATCCATTATTAAGGAGGTAGTCGCAGGACGTTTAAAAATCATAATACAATCAGGCAGAGTCAACATGGTTTTGTGAAAGGGAAATCGTATTTGACAAAATTATTAGAGTTCTTTGAGAATGTGACAAGCAGGGGGGGGGTTAAGGGGTACCAGTAGATGTAGCGTGTTTGGATTTCCAAAAGGCATTTGATAAAGTGCCACACAAAAGGTTACAACACAAGACAAAAGCTCATGGTGTTGAGGGTAATATATTAGCATGGATAGAGGAATGGCTAACTAACAGGAAACATAGAGTTGGGATAAATGATTCATTTACAGCTTGGCAAACTGTAACTAGTGCAGTGCTGCAGCGATCAGAGCTGGACCTCAACTATTTACAATCTATATTAATGACTTGGATAATGGGATGGACTGTAATGCAGCCGGATTTGCTGCTGATACTAAGATAAATAGGAAAGAAAGCTGTGAGGAAGGTACAAAGAGTCAAGATACAAAGGGATATAGACAGATTAAGTGAGTAGGCAAAGAATTTGGCAAAATGCAGTATAACATGGGAAAATGTGAGGCTGCCCACTTCAGCAGGAAGAATAAAAAAGCAGAATTTAAATGGGGAAAGTTTACAGAATGCAGCAGTATAGAGGGATCTGGATGTCCTTATACATGAATCACAAAATGTTAGCATACAGGTACAGCAAGTAATTAGGAAGGAAAATTGAATGTTGGCTTTTATTGCAAGGGGGAATATAAAAGTAGGAACAACTGTACAGGGCATTGGTGAGACTGCACCTCGAGTACTGTGTGCTGTTTTGGTCTCCTTACTTAAGGAGAGATAAATGTGCATCAAGGCAGTTCAGAGAAAGTTCACTAGGCTTATGGCTAGGATGAAGGTGTTGTCTGTTAAGGGAAGATTGAGAAGGCCGGGCCTATACTCATTGGAGTTTAGAAGAATGAGAGATGATCTTATTGAAACCTATAAGATTCTGAGGGGGCTTGACAGGGCGGATGCTGAGAGGATGTTTCCTCTTGTGAAGGAATCTAGAACTAGGGGACACAGTTTAAAAATTAGATGGAGATGAAGAGGAATTTCTTCTCTCAAAGGGTTATTATTCTTTGGAATTCTCTTCCACAGAGAGCAGTGGAGGCTGGGTCATTGAATATATTCAAGGCTGCGATAGACAGATTTTTGATCGACAAGGGAGTTAAGGGTTATGGAGGCAGGCAGGAAAGTGGAGTTATGGTCACAATCAGATCAGCCATGATCTTATCAAATGGCAGAGCAGGTTCGATGGGCCAAATGGATTACTTCTGCTCCTATTTCTTATGACCTTATGTTCTTACGATCAGTCCGTGTTGTGTAGGTGCACCCACAGTGCCTTAAACACAATGTTTTGTACATGGGAAAGAGGTGGCGAGGGGGTGTATGGGATTTGGCAGCAGAGGTGCAGACTTTCCTTTTGAGGCCCGGAGAATCACTTTTACTTCTCCTGACCTTGCTGTGGAATTATTTTAACTTATCTCAGGGGGTCTCCAGTCCTTCCCCTATCGCATCAGTTGCCTGTTATACACTGCGCCCCATAATCTGTTCTATTGACCTGAAAAGATCTAAATATCAGATGTTGTGTATAACAGTTGGCAAATGTGGCTCCATTGGCTTTTGTCATTGTCACTGTCCAATTTCAGCCCCTACTGATTTTGTCAATGACTGCGGGCGTGGGAGAGGATTGTGCGTGGTACACATCGAAAATATCGTATAATTTTTACTGAGAATAGGCATATTTCATGCACATCAATGTAATTCTGTTTGTGGTCATCATCCAGTGCATGTCACAGCCATGAAAGAACATCGAAGAAGGCAAGCAAGAAGCATTTTCGAGCTGGTTGGAATGGTTCAGTGTAGCACTGACCACTCGCTTTCTTACCTCATGTATGGTTGTTACTGCGGAATTGGAGGGAAAGGATGGCCACGGGATTGCACAGATTGGTAAGGAAGGCTCCTGTACTCTGTAGTTACTAGGAGGTGGGGATTTGTTTCTTTGGGGATTAGACTTTGAAAGTCATCAAATTTTTTATAAGCCAGAGCCCAGTCTTGACAGTGAAAACAATCTGACAAAAATGCCACAGAACGTGAGTGAATAAGCCTCACAGTCACCAGATCCCACAGTATCCACCTGCCACCAGTGTCTGCTCTCAGATGTTCAACATCACCAAGGCCAATGGTGCTCACAAACATCTATTCACCACTGGTCTCAGGAATGAGATTGCTTCTCCCAATCTGAATTTTCTGGTTTAGAAAGAGATGTGTAAATGGCACCTGAATGCTAGCAGTAATAATTTAGCAATTTAAACGACTTTCTTGAAATAAGATATGCTTGTTTATTCTGTCCTTCTTCCTCCCATCCAAATCAGTCGTTCCTTAAAAGTCTGGGAATAATTTCAACGTTTATTGCTCGGAGAAAAGATTTAAATTTCCCTGGGATCTGCTGCTATCTTAATAAAAATCTTTTACATGTTGCCACTAGTATCTGCCATTGAGATGTTCGATGCCTCCTGATAGCAATAACTAATTAGGGAAATAAAGAAAGGCTACGTTTACATATCATCTACAGGATGTCCCAAAGTGCTTTATGGTCAGTGAAGGATTTTTGAAGTGTATTCACTATTGTAACAGGAAACTCGACTGCCAATTTGCGTATTATCAAGGTCCACAAACAGCAATGTGATAAGGACCAGATAATGTGTGTTTGTGATGTTGATAATTTAAATAAAGGTCTCACCATCCCTACCGGAACATGGAGCCTGGCTTATTTCTGCAGGATGGAAGGATTTATCTGCCCAACTGAAAATCAATTCCCAAATCATTCCTAGAAATAAAAAAATCAATAAGACCAGAGCTGAACTTCCTCATTAACTCCACTTTCCCGCCCTATTCACCTGAAGAACTTAAAGGCATTAGTCTTCGTAAAGAAATGGTACTGGAGAAAGTAATGGGACTAAAAGTCAACAATCCCCTTAGACCTGATGGCCTACACCTTAGGGTTTTCAAGGAGGCAGCCACAGAGAAAGCCTTGGTTTTGATTTTTCAGAAATCCCTAGATTCTAGATTGGTTCATGGGGTTTGGAAAGTAGCAAACATGAGCCTGCTATTCAAGAAAGGCGGGAGAGAGGAAACAGAGAACTGTAGGCCAGTTAGCCTGATATCAGCCATCAGGAAAATGACCCAGTTATTCTTAGGCTTTGTTTTATCTGTTCTCTGACTTGTGCTGAGTTAAGGCAATCTCAGGCAGGATTACAGTGGGTTCACTGCAAGAGGCCTGGGTTAGGAAGAGCAACATTGAGTCCGGATTCCTGTTGCAGACTACTATCCAGTGACTTCTGCTGGTTAATGCATGTGTGTAGATGCTGGGTGAGGCTCAGCTATAATGATCAAATAATCTGCTGATACTCACTATCTAGGTGAGCAAAAGCCAGTGAGTGAGGTGCGAGAGACACTCATAGAATTGTGCTCCGAGTGAGAGTCAGGGCTTTCAGAAGCAGAGGAGAAAAAAGTGTTGGGGAGGAAAATGACCACTTCTCACCTGCTTCTGTTATGTCGGCAGACACCGGCATCCATGGAAGAAAATATTTTGGTGAGACACCAGCAGAACATTTTGACCCTCCAGACACTCACATTAGACTCAGTACCCAACCAATTGGTTACTTTTCTCATTCATTTATTCTTTTTTTGGCTTAAGGTGCTGTTTTACTCACGACTGCTGCTACGCGAAAGCAGAGAAAGCAGGTTGTCGTCCCAAAACAGACAGTTACGACTGGTATTGCAACTATGGTACTCCTAGATGTGGTGAGTAAGAGGTTACTCTTCAAAGGCTAGATTTTAACAGGAGGCGGGACTGGGATGGTGCATGAGGCCGAGATGAGTGGTGCACCTGGAAATTGGGAATCAAGAGAGGCCTAGTCGTTTTTTTAATGGCTGGGCCTCATTTAAATGGAGCTTGTCAGCTTCCCAACTAAACCCACTACCTGGCCAATCTACCTAGGATTTCTGACACCAGTCCCCGATACTAAAGTAGGTTGATTGGTGATAGAGGAGGCTCAGGGTGTGGGGAGGGGTGGCGGGGGGGGTGTCGTCCAACAGGACTTGATGACCAAGGAAAGTGCATACATGGCCAAACAGGTTGATTATCAGCCTGTAAATCTTTCCAGTATGCCTGATGGCAGGCGGTAAGAGTGGGAGAGTTTCCTGGTCAGCCATACTGCAGAAGGCAATGGCAAACCACTGCAGTAATTTGCCAAGCATAAACATGGGCCAATCCAATGGAAGTCCATGGTCACCAATGCCCTTTTAGGACATGGTACCTGGAGGAGGAGGACATATGGTGGGCTGATTTTGGCACCCGTCCACCTAGCATATTATGGGGATCCGCTTGGGGGTGGGCAGGAAGATGATGGGCTAGTCACCCAACCTATTTTACATGCCCTCCCCATCGAAAACATGCCTGGTGGGGGCACGTAATCAGGTATTGGGAATGGATTTTTTTTGTCCTAGGCTTACCAAATGTTAAAACATGGCCTGTTTTAATGGTTTTTCATTTTCTGGACACTGAAGCCGCAATGTTTGTAACAACAATCACTGTATCAGAATATTTGTCCTGTACAAGCATTGCTAAGTAATTGAGGATGTTCTAGTTTGTAATCAAACAACCGATTCAGATGTAATATTTTAGAAATGTGGTGCTCCTTGGGAGGAATTTAAACTTTCCTCCAGGTTTCAAAAACATCAGATCAGTGTTGGCAAAAAAAATGTCTACTTTAGAATTAATGATGCGTTTGAAGGGGGAGGAATGCTGGAAACAATTCTAATCTAAAAGCAAATGGGAGCCAACTCCCTTTGCAGCCCTTGAGACTGATCTCACGGCTTGAAAGCTATTAGATGTTGAGATGCCCAGAGGCACAGTTTGAACATCATGATAAAACAATGCACAAAATTCACACTTGTTTTGGTTCACCAAGTTTATTGTGGAGAACATGATGAGTGTTGAAAAGGGCATTCAGTACACAAAGGGGAAACATCACGTCTATAACCAGGTTCAAGTTTGCACTCTGGAATAATGTACTCTAATGAGCACCACAGGAAACTTGCAAGGAATTGTTAAGAATTCCCCATTGTTTGACTAATGCAATTTATTTCATAAGACACAATTTTTTTGTGTGTTGTTCCCAACTGCTTAATTTCCAAGAGGCGATCTAACCAGGAATCCTTTTAAAAAATCAATTGCAAAAATTCATTACTTAAGATTACTTTTTCAAAACACTATTAATTAACATCTGCTGAACGTTCAATTGTTGTTGAACAGTGAGTGCTAACAATATCAAGTGAATGGGGCTTAGAAGTTACTGTACAAAACAGCTAAATTAATATCAAAGATACAGTCACTCACTTAAAGTGCTCCAGTAATTATTTTAGTTTGACTATGTCTGCTAAATAAGTGGCTGCTTAAGCCCAGGTCTCTCAGTAATTTAAACAGAACTCACTTATATTTCTTTTGTAAATCTATAGAAGTGACAGAACAGAGAGGTTTAAAGACTGATTTACATATTATTTTCAGTAACTCTTCAACAGATGGTATGTAAAGTCATCTGCATCAAGAGAGCAGGTGTGCAGTCTACTTCCTCACACTGAGAATTGAAAATGTCTTTAATAGAAGTTAAGAATAGCTGGGTCAAGAGGCAATGAAAGCCCAGCAAAGTTCTCCTAGTTTAAGCTCGAAACTGATTTTTTAACATGAAAGCTAGTGAACGTTACTCTTATGTATCTCCATATTTATACTGCAGAGAAACAAGAACCTGTAGAGTTTAAGGAGGGATTTAAAGGGGGATTTGCAAAGTCAGGGTCCTATCAGCAATCAAATGGCTACTGGCCGGAGAGTGACACTGAGCATTGGAGCACTAATTATCCAGGCTCAGGCTTTCCCTTCTTCCCTGCCTCTGCAGAAGGTGACATCCATTTGGTAACTCTCACCAGTGCTGCTGAGACAATGGGGATCGTACCTATCCTTGCCCCATTCTATTGCACTAAAAGTTAGTGTTCGATTTCTCAAAGTCAGCACCTTGTCTGTAATAATTTAACTTTTAATAAATCTAGTGGAACCGAGACAACTTCTCCCTTAAATGTTATTTCTCTGCAGAATAAATATGTAACCCCATTTTACCTTGAATGAATCAAACTGTGAACTGTCATATCACTGAATTTTTAATACTTCTAATGGCCCCGCTACTCACGATGATATTTTTGAATTTCTGATTGGGCTGTAGCTCCCTTACCTTCTGAGTGATTAGAGTGCCTCAGTATTACAGTGTGCATGGCCTCAGGAATGGACAAATATCTTTTAGTCAATTTAGTTACCAACTCACTTGCCTCATGACAAGTCAATTGAGCAAACCCTTTAATAATGCTTGCTTATATGGTTGCAAATCTCATTTAACAAGGCTCTTAAATTTCAAACAGAGCATTTTAACGTCTGAAGCTCATATTTACTTTCATTTGATCTTATTTTAATACAGTACTGTATCAAAACAAACAGAGCTGCCAAATCTTGGTAACTTTGAGTGAGGTGTAGTAACAGATGTGGATAGTGAGTCTTTTGCATTTACCATTGTGCTACACAAAACCAAGAAGTGACCTGTGCTGCTATTTCTGAGTTAGGTTTGATCTGAGTGTCCACTGAGCGTCCAGGGCTGTTCGTTCTCATTTCCTCTTTCTTTATAAAAAGAAAAAAAATATGTTTCAAAGACCTGCACTGGAATTTTTCTTTTATTCTTTCATGGGATGTGGGCATTGTTGGCAAGGCCAGCATTTGTTGCCTATCTCTAATTGCCCTTGATCTTAGTAGCTTGCAAGGCCATTCTAAGGGCAGTTAAGAATCAACCATAAATAAGAACAGAAAGTGCTGAGAAATCTCAGCAGGTCTGGCAGTATCTGTGGAGAATGAAAGAGGGTTGACGTTTTGAGTCCAAACATCACACTGGACTTGAAACGTGTTTCTCTCTCTACAGATGCTACCAGATCTGATTACTTTTTTGAGCACTTTCTGTTTTTACTCCAGATCTCCAGCATCTGCAGTATTTTCCTTTTATAAGAGTTAACCACATTGCTATGGGTCTGGAATCCAGGTAAGGACAGCAGACTTCCTTCCCTAAAGGACATTAGTGAACCCCAAATGGTTTTTTACAACAATCAATGATAGTTTTATGGTCACCAGTACTAAGATCAACTTTCAGTTCCAGATTTAATAATTTAATTTAAACTTTACCAGCTACCATGGTGGGATTTGAACCCATGTCCCCAAAGCATTAGCCTGGGCCTCAGGATTACTCATCCAGTGACATTACAACTACACCATCACCTCCAAGTCTTGCAGGATAGCCCTGGAAAAACCACTTAACAGGTTGTTTAGTTTATTGAGGAAGTTGTGCTTATGTAGCTCCTTGCACATCACCGACATCCCAAAGCACTCCACAGCCAATAGCTAACTTTTGAAGCATAGCCATTGTTGTTCTGTACATTGAAAGGTTCTGCAACAGCAGTGAGATAAAATGGCCAGTTAAGTTTTTTGCTGGTGTTGGTTAAAGGATGGATATTGATCAGGACATCAGGATAAGAACAATCTTCATGAAACGGTCCTCTGGGATTTTTTACACTCATCTATTTTACGCTCAGCTATTTTACCTAAAACAATGGCACCTGTAGCAATTCAGCATCCCCTGATGACTGCACTGGTGTCAGCCTAGATAATGTGCTCAAACCCTGGAGCGAGGTTTGTTCACACTACTTTCTGATTCAGGCAGGAGAACCATCAACTGAGTACTTAATGCCAATTACTTAGCATCAAGATTTAAAAAAAAAAATTTGTTTTTATTATAGGGATCCTCTTTGATCGTTGCAAAAGGATGGCTTGCGAATGTGACATGAAGTTATCAAACTGCTTGAAGGAAACTGGATACCAGATGAAATATGCACTGTGGCCCAATTTCCTTTGTGGAAGGAGAAGACCACAATGTTAATATTGTTAAAAATATGGGTATATTCTGAAATGTGGGTCGTGGTTGAATGTAGAGCTAACTTTGAGTTGACTCAACACATACGCAATCAGCAAAATTCTATCTAAAAATGAGGTGTTTTTTTTTCATGATCCCACAATTACAGCAGGACACAGGGAGTGAATTGTAGGAAATTACTTCCATGCTGCCTCTGATATTCCACACTTTAATATTAATGAATGGAAAATCACAGACTGCACAGTTATGATATGCTCCCTGTGAGGATAGCTGCCTGCTGGAGTGTGTGATTCAGTTCTGTACATTACCTTATCTTGATAAAATTGTGCTTTAACAGTGGTGTTAGACTACATCTCATTTATAGAGTTCCAACATTTTCCACACACAAAAGAGTACAAAGGCAACAACAACTTACACTTAGTGTCTTTAATGTAATAAAACAGCCCAGGAACAATTATCAAACAAAATTTGACACCGAGCCACAAAAGGCGTTATTAGGGTAGATGGCCTAAAGTTTGCTTAGAGAGGGAGGTTTAAAGAAAGACTTAAAGGAGGAAAGAGAGGTAGTGAGGCGGAAAGGTGTAGGGAGGAACGCCAGATCTTAGGGCCTAGGCAGATGAAGGTTGAGCCACCAATGGTGGAGTGATTAAAATCAGGAATGCTCAAGAGGCCGAAATTGGGGGAGTGCAGATAACTCAGGAGGCTGTAGGGCTGGAGGAGATTACAGAAATAGGAAGCGGTGAGGCCATGGAGAGATTTAAAAGCAAGGATAAGAATTTTTAAAATGAGGCATTACTTAATCAGAGCCAATGTAAGTCAGTGAGCACAGGGGTGATAGGTGGACATAACTTGTTATGAGTTAGGATACGAGCAGCAGGCTGTCCTCAAATTTACAGAGGGTGGAAAATTGGAGGCTGGCCAAAAGAGCATTGGAAAAGTCAAGTCAAGAAGCAACAAAGGTCAGGCTGAGGGTTTCAGCAACATAGCTGAGGTAGGACAGAGTTGGGTGATGTTACAAAGGTGGATTAAGTGACGGTTTATATATGTGGCCAGTAGCTCATCTTGGAGTCAAATATAACACCAAGATTACAAACAGTCTGGTTCAGCTTCAGATAGTTGCCAGGGAGAAGGATGGAGTCAGTGGCTAGGAGTTGGAGTTTGTGGCAGGGACCAAAGATAGTAGGCTGAATTTTATTGGCCCCCAGGTGGTGAGGTAAACAAGGCTGACACTTTTGTACAGATACCATAGGGCTGTTGCTCTGTCGAAGGTGTTGTCTTTCGGATGAGATGCAAAAAGTCCTGTGGCCAATTTTCGAAGAAGAGCAGGGAAGATCCCCTCATGATCTGGACAGAATTTATGTCTCAACCACCATCACTTCATCTGATTATCTGGTCATTAATCTCATTGTTGTTTGTGGGGGCTTGTTGAGCATAAATTTGCTGCCATATGCCCCTACATTACAACAGTGACTACACTTCAAAAGTACTTTATTGGCTTTAAATTACTTTGGGACATCCCTGGCATTATGAAAGATGCTTTATAAATGCAAATTCTTTCTTTCTAATCCAAATGGTTCAACAGGACTACCTAGTGGAAGTGAATTTACCCATTAAGCCAATTACTGGTACTGCACTTGATACTAAGTTCAAATTGTGTTCATTTTTACATTCCAATATTTAGTTATTGATTTGGGGCATTCCAATCATTATTGGACTCAGCTACGAAGCCAGAATTGCTCACTTCCTATACTGCCAGTTGAAGGTACAGAGATTAAACCAGGTTGGTGTTTATGCACAGTGACCTCATCATATCAACAGCACCATATCACAGAATCACAGAGAAAATTTTTTAAAATCAGGGGTGCAATTTCCTGTGGGGGCGTAATCAGTGGTTCCACACAAAATTACACCCAATCATGCAACCATTTTATCAATGTCAATTTATGAAATCGTGCCGATCTCGTTAGCATATGTCAGAAGGTAAAAATCAACTTAAATACGTGAAAATCAGTGCAAACAATCAAGACGCAAGGAAAATATCAGAGTTACGCCTTTTATCTCTTTTTTAATTCCGGGAATTGAAGTTTAAGCCACCTAATCATCATTCAGGTAAATTTAGACACAGAATGTTTAAGAATACAGGATACAAGAAGGCGTTAGTAAACTTGCAAAATAAGAAAGAACTTTAATATAGATATGCATAAGGTGGTTTTTAGTAGGGAGGCCACATCTGCTTGGAAAATAAGTGTCAAAATGGGGTGGAAGTATAGAGGAATATGGGGATATAGAAACCCAAATCACCCAAAGTAGCAACACAGGTTAATAAAACAAAAAAAAACAACGTGTTCATTTCTAGGAGGGAAAAATCAAAAGCAGAGAAGTTATGTTCAACTTGTATAAAATTTTGGAGTACTGTGAACAGTTCTAGGCTCCATACTATAAATAGGATATAGAGGCCCTGGAGAAGGTGCAAAATTTACTGTATGATACCAGAACTGAGCGGCTTTATCTATCAAGAAAGACTGAACAAGTTAATTGGGGCTTTTTTTCCTACTAAAGAGAAGACTGAGGGGTGATCAGACAAATATCTTTACGATTATGAAAAGTTTTGATAGGATCGACACAGAGATGTTTCCACTTGCGGGGTGGGGGGTAGGGGGATCCAGAACCTGCAAGGACCATAAATATAATAATATACAATCATTAATAAATTCAATAGGGAATTCAAGAAAAATGTCTTTACCCACAGAATGGTTAGATTGTGGAACTCATTTTCACAAGGGTCCGGATGATTTGTGTCCCATACTGCTGAGGGAGGCAAGGGAAGAGATCACAGGGGCTCTGATCCAAATTTTTAATTCCTCTCTGGCCACGGGGGAGGTGCCAGAAGACTAGAGAACAGCTAATGTGGTTCCACTATTTAAGAAGGGTTGTAGAGAGAAGCCAGGGAACTACAGGCCAGTGAGTCTCACGTCAGTGGTAGGGAAACTATTGGAGAAAATTCTGAAGGAGAGAATCTATCTCCACTTGGAGAGGCAAGGTTTGATCAGGAATAGTCAGCATGGCTTTGTCAGAGGGAGGTCATGCCTAACAAATTTGATTGAATTTTTTGAAGAGGTGACCAGGTGTGTAGATGAGGGTAGTGCAGTTGATGTAGTTTATATGGATTTCATCAAAGCCTTTGACAAGGTTCCACATGGGAGACTTATAAAGAAGGTAAATGCACATGGGATACAGGGTAATTTGATGAGATGGATTCAAAATTAGCTTAGTTGTAGGAGGCAGAGGGTGATGACAGAAGGATGCTTTAGTGACTGGAAGCCAGTGTCAAGTGGCGTACCACAGGGATCTGTGCTGGGTCCCCTATTATTCATCATTTATATAAACGACATAGATGACTATATGGGGGGCAGGATTTGTAAGTTTGTGGATGACACAAAGATTGGCTGGGTGGTTAACAGTGAGGTTGAGTGTCTTGGGCTACAGGACAATATAGACTGGATGGTCAAATGGGCAGATAAGTATCAGATGGAATTTAACCCTGAAAAGTGTGAGGTGATACACTTTGGAAGGAGTAATTTGACAAGGAAGTATTCAATGAATGGCATGACACTAGGAAGTTCTGAGGAACAAAGGGAACTTGGCGTGTGTGTCCATAGATCTCTGAAGGCGGAGGGGCATGTTAGTGGGGGGTGAAAAAGGCATGTGGGACACTTGCCTTTATCAATCGAGACATAGATTACAAAAGTAAGGAGGTCATGTTGGAGTTGTATAGAACCTTGGTGAGGCCACAGCTAGAGTACTGTGTGCAGTTCTAGTCACCACAATATAGGAAGGATGTGATTTGCACTGGAGGGGGTGCAAAGGAGATTCACCAGGATGTTGCCTGGGATGAAACATTTAAGTTATGAAGTGAGGTTGGATCGACTTGGGTTATTTTCAATGGAGCAGAGAAAGCTGAGGGGCGACCTGATCAAGGAGTACAAGATTATGAGGGGCATGTACAGGGTGGCTAGGGAGCAGCTGTTCCCCTTAGTTGAAGGGTCAGTCACAAGGCATAAGTTCAAGGTGAGGGGCAGGAGGTTTAGGGGGGATGTGAGGAAAAACTTTTTTACCCAGAGGATGGTGATGGTCTGGAATGCGCTGCCTGGGAGGGTGGTGGAGGCGGGTTGCCTCACATCCTTTAAAAAGTACCTGGATGAGCACTTGGCACGTCATAACATTCAAGGCTATGGGCCAAGTGCTGGTAAATGGGATTACGTAGGTAGGTCAGGTGTTTCTCACGTGTCGGTGCAGACTCGATGGGCCGAAGGGTCTCTTCTGCACTGTATGATTCTGTGATTTTGTGAAGGGTTAGTTGAGGTTACTAAGATATACACAATCAAGAGGAAGCTAGATAAATGTATGAGTGAGAAAGAATAAAAGGATATGTTGATGGGTTGAGATGATAAAGGGTTGGCGGAGGCTTGTGTGGAGCATTAGCATGGACTTGTTGGACTGAATGGCCTGTTCCTGTGCTCTAAATACTATGCAATACAATGCAAGATGCAATCATTCAAAACTTCTCAATTTTTAATGTGACCTACACTGATTAACTAAAAATGTTCTCAAAGAAACAGAAAATACTGTGCAGATCTCAGTCAGGATAAATAACAAAAGCTTAAAAAAGAATTTAAAAAACCCAGAAAAATTACCACTTCCTGTTGCACTTAGAACTCTGCACGTACGTTTACCCACACACTGCATGTGGATAATTCCAGGAAATTTGCTTGTTTGATTCTTAAACCTGTGGGTGGAGCCATCATAGTGAACTGAGATGTGTATGGGATGTTAGGGATCAATAGATTGAGAACATTTTGGGAAGCTTAATCACATATGCAACAAACTTTCACCTGAGTTTTCTTGATCTTTTAGTCTGCATATTTGCTTTTTGCCCAATTATTTGTGTATCTGTGCAGAAATATGCAGGAATTTCCACGGCTAGGTGTCAGATGGATTGTTCCGCTGCCAGTGAGTAAAAGATTAACATGGTAGGTTGGTTGTCGACTCATTTGAAAAATATAAACAAATGAGAGTTCTTGTAGGACTACTTACACTTTGAGGGGAATTTTAACGACAAAAATATATCTGTTTGTGTTGAGTGGGATGTAAAAATGTTTTTAAAAATTTGGAGAAACAGATGCCTGGCCATTTGTTTCTGTTGATACAGCTCACAGATGGCCTCATTATGAAACTTGGCTGAGTTCCAAGACTCACTAATGCATTAGCCCAGCAGGGGTCTGTTTTCATAGGCTGAAGTGGAATGTTTGCTTTGTTTGTTTGACCCCTTCATGAAGTTATAACAAGTTACTCTTTGGGAAAAAAAATTCAATGTCTATGTGTTTATTTGGACAGGATTAAGAGGTGTGAAGTGAGGTAAAGCTTCTATTATTGAAACTATGAATGGCTCTGTTTGATTGACACTTTTATAAGGTTCTGAGAACAGCAGTTGTTTTTTTGAAAGCAGACTTCTGAATGGGTGTATTTTTAAATGTATTTCAAGACTTTTCATTGTTATTATACGGCTCATTGGTTCTGTTCTGCATACTGGATGAGTGGGCATGGAGGGTACAGAGGGGCATGAAGAAGGCATTGAGGCAGCATGGGGACATAAAGAGGGAATGGAAGAGCATAGGGAGTGGATGGAGTGTGAAGGGTAGAGGCCTTTAATACAACTGGGACAAAGCCCCAGAGAAGTGAGGCAGACCTTCTAACCAGCCTGCCTCAGCAATTAGCTGCCTCTGTGGTCACATCCAAATTGCTTCTGGGCTTGGTGGGTCCAAGTGGATCATGCCCCTGCCTTCCTGGAGCCAAAATACTGCATGCGGGAGCCATTTATATGGAGACGGAACTGCTACGTTGGAAATTGCTTGACTTGAGATTGCCACATTGAGGTGAAAATCTGCCTGATCTCTCTTCCAGTTTTAACCCAGGAAGATTGGGGTTCCTGGGCTTCAGGAAACACAGCAGCTTAAAGGAGGTGAGGATTTCTGCATGGAGGAGGTAAATGCTTTTTCAGCACTGACTGTGGACCAGGAGGAGCAAGAGTGCTTCCTCCCGGCCCATAAAGTTAACCTGCTTCATTCCCCGTGATCAGACTTGTTTGATCACCACTCCCCAACGCCCCCAACAATCACTGACCCCCACTTGACCATATCTCTGTCTCTGATCTTTGGATGACCCCCCGCAATTGCTATTCCCCTGACCGTCAGAGTCACACTTACAACCTTCTCCCTCCCCTCACCACCTCCACCATTTCCCACCATCTCTACTAGCAGCACAAGCTTACTTACCCCTGGGCTGCTACATCTTCTGCAGTCTTCCCAACCAACAGGGAGCCAAGGCTGTCAATCAGACTGGCAGAGATCCTGCTGAAAAAGAAGACACACATGAATATTCCACAGTACTCTATCCCCAGCTTGGAAATTCCACCCTAGTAAAGATCAGGGTCAATATAACTCTGTTAGCACAACCAAAAGTTCTTGTTAACGTTTCAGGTCAATTACTTTTCATCAGAACTGAAACAACCTGAAAGGGAAATTCCGTTTCCCTCTTCACCAATGCTCCCAGATCTGCTGAGTATTTGCATTTTCTATTTTTATTTCAGATTTCTAGTGTGCACAGTAATTTGCTTTCGTGCTAGCAAATTATACTGTCTCAGTGTTTATTCCTGCTGATTTTCAGGATATTTAACCTAAGCCATAAGCTTGAAAATGTGATATGCAAATAGTAGAAAGCCATGTTAAAGGATTTTTTAAAAAACCATAGAAAGTGGCTAATGACAGAGCTCTAAGTACGCAGGACATGAGAGTGATTGATAGCCTGAGTGTGATTGGGATCTGACTAGCTGCCATGGAATATAACCCAGAAGGAAAACACAGTAAAAACTGGGAAATAAGGATACTGGTCCAAACTGGTCTTGTATACCTTAAAATTGAACACCAGCAAAAACTGGGAGATAAGAGTACTGGTCCAAACTGTATTAATAGTTAATAGGCCATCTGATTCACACAAGGTTAGATACCCTTTCACACTGAATGATGTGTTACATACGTCATAGTGAAAAACACAATTAGGAAAAGAATTTAGTCACAAAACTGATCTTAAAAGGTCAATTTTATGCAGATTGAAAATGTTTTTTTTCTAGTTAAAAAGATCATGGTGATTAGGAGCTTTGTTTCTGCTTGCGCGTTTTTTGTGTAAAATCTGCCATTGTTCAAGTTTTCTCATTTGCAATGCACACTCAGATGTAGCACTGTTAGATTGCCACATTTTGTACTACAATAACGTTATTAAGGGATGGATTTTATCCAATTTGTTAATGTTAAATTTCTATGTTTACTCGGAGTTAAATGCCACAGCAAAATGTACTGAACAAACTGTCATGTATTCTTGATTACTTTTTGGACCAATGCCAAATATCAAATGAAAAATATTGCAATGTTGTGATTAAATTGAAAAGCAAAAACATTGGAACACACAAATCTTCGATGTTTGAGGAAGTTTTTTGTCTTCGTGTGGGAATGCTACATTGTAATATTTTTAGTTTTACTTTTATTACTTCACATTAATTCTCATCTTCTATGGATAGAATATATTCAAATTCAAGTATTATGCCAAAAACAGCAATAATTGCAACACCAATTTTCTTTATTTTCCAATTTTTAAAAATTAATTCATGGGATGTGGTCGTTGCTGGCTAGGCCAGCATTTATTACCCATCCCTAATTGCCCTTGAGAAGGTGGTGGTGACCTGCCTTCTTGGATCGCTGCAGTCCATGTGGAGTAGGTATTCCACAGTGCTGTTAGGGAGGGAGTTCCAGGATTTTGACCCAGCAACAGTGAAAGTACGGTGATGTGGTTCCAAGTCAGGATGGTGAATGGCTTCGAGGGGAACTTGCAGATGGTGGTGTTCCCATCTATCTGCTGTCCTTGTACTTCACACTCCTGACTTTTGCCTTGCAGATGGTGGACAGGCTTTGGGGAGTCAGGAGGTGAGTTACTTGCCACAGGATTCCTAGCCTCTGACCTGCTCTTGTAGCCACAGTATTTGTATGGCTAGTCCAGTTCAGTTTCTAGTCAATGGTAGCCACCAGGATATTGATAGTGGGGATTCAGCGATGATAGTGCCATTGAATGTCAAGGGGTGATAGTTAGCTTCTCACTTGTTGGACATGGTCATTGCCTGGCACTTGTGTGACGTGAATGTTACTTGCCACTTGCCAGCCCAAGCCTGGATAATGTCCAGGTCTTGCTGCCTTTGGACATGGACTGCTTCAATATCTGAGGTGTCGCAAATGGTGCTGAACATTCTGCAATTTGAAATGGCCTAGCAAGCCACTCAGTTGTATCAAACTGCTAAAAAGTCAATAAAAATGAATGAAACCAGATGGACCACTCGGCATCGGCCTAGTGACCAGAAATGACAATGGTAAACCCAACCCTGTTGACCCTGCAAAGTCCTCCTCACTAACATCTGGGGGTTTGTGCCAAAATTGGGAGAGCTGCCTCACAGACTAGTCAAGCAACAGCCTGACATAGTCATTCTCACAGAATCATATCTTACAGATAATGTCCCATACACCACCATCACCATCCCTGGGTATGTCCTGTCCCACCGGCAGGACAGACCCAGCAGAGGTGGCGGCACAGTAGTATACGGTTGGGAGGGAGTTGCCCAGTTGCTTCAACATCAACTTCGACCCCATGCAGTCTCATGGTTTCAGGTCAAACATGGGCAAGGGAACTTCCTGCTGATTCAGTACTCCTCCATGTTGAACACCACTTGGAGGATGCACTGAGGGTGTCAAGGGCACAGAATGTCCTCTGGGTGGGAAACTTCAATGTCTATCACCCAGATTGGCTCGGTAGCACCACCAGAAACCAAGATGGCTGAGTCATAAAGGACATAGCTGCTAGACTGGGTCTGCGGCAGATGGTGAAGGAACCAATAAGAGGGAAAAACATGTTTGACCTCATCCTTACCAACCTGCCTACCGCAGATACATCTGTCCATGACAGGACTGGTGGAGTGACCACCGTACAGTCCTTGTTGAGACGAAGTCTCATCTTCACATTGAGAATACCCTCCATCGTGTTGTGTGGCACTACCACCGTGGTAAATGGGATCAATTTCGAACAGATCTAGCAGCTCAAGACTGGGCATACATGAGGCGCTGTGGGCCATCAACAGCAGCAGAATTGTACTCAAACACAATGTGTAACCTCATGGCCAGCATATCCCCCACTCTACCATTACCACCAAGCCAGGGGATCAACCTTGGTTCAATGAAGAGTGCAGGAGGGCATGCTAGGAGCAACACCAGGCATGCCTAACAATGAGGTGTCAACCTGGTGAAGCTACAAAACAGGACTACTTGCATGCCAAACAGCATAAGCAGCAAGTGATAGACAGAGCTAAGCGACCCTACAACCAACGGATCAGATCTAAGCTCTGCAGTCCTGTCACATCCAGTCGTGAATGATGGTGGACAATTAGACAACTCACTGGAGGAGGAGGCTCCACAAATACCCCATCATCAGTGATGGGGGAGCCCTGCACATGAGTGCAAAAGATAAGTCTGAAGCACTCGCAACAATCTTCAGCCAGAAGTGCCAAGTGGATGATCTATCTCGGCCTCCTCCAGAGGTCCCCAGCATCACAGATGCCAGTCTTCAGCCAATTCAATTCACTCTCACGTGATATCAAGAAATGGACACCACCCTGAGGAACTCCTGCAGTGATGTCCTGGAACTGAGATGATTGACCTCCAACAACCACAACCATCTTCCTTTGTGCTAGGTATGACTCCAACCAGCAGAGAGCTTTCCCCCGATTCCCATTGACTCCAGTTTTGCTGGGGCTCCTTGATGCCATACTCGGTCAAATGTTGCACTGTTGTCAAGGGCAGTCAATCAGTCATTCTCACCTCACCTCTGCTGTTCAGCTCTTTTGTCCATGTTTAGACATGTTTGAGATCGGGGCAGGATTTTCCTGTCAGCGAGTGGGGGACGGGGCCTGCTCAGCGACACGTAAAATGACGCACGGTGACATCGGGCGGAACTCCCGACATCACCGCGCCTCATTTAAATTTTCAGAGGCGGGGGCACAGCAAAATCAGCTGTGTGCCCGCCGATCTGTCAATGGTCAATTGAGGCCACAGACAGAGTCATTGAAATAATTAATGGACCTGCCCGTCCAACCTTAAGGTTGTCGGGCAGGCCAGGAGCCCTGGCGGGTATTAGAAAAAGCATGAAACCTCATCCATAGGCAGGATGAGGTTTCATGTAGGTGTTAAAAAATTTAATAAAAGTTTTTTAAAAAGTTATGGACATGTCCCAGCTCATGTGACACTGTCACATGAGGGGACATGTCAGAGATTTTTTTTTTTCTATTTTTAATATTTTTTATTGCAGAGCCGAACTCCCTGAGGCAGCACTTAGCCTCAGGGAGATGAGTGCACTCTTTCATGCGCATGCGCGAAAGAGTGCACTCTCGGTTTAGGGATACCCCTCCCCCGCTCGCACAGGGAGCGCATAGTGCTTCTGTGCAGATATCGCGCTGGGTGGGCCTTAATTGGCCCGCCCATGTAAAATGGCGGCCGATTGGAGGTGCGCCTCCTGCGTGCCTGCACTTCAACATCCCCCCCAAGGTGGGGGAAAACCTTGCTGCAGGAGCTGAGGGGCCCTGGTGGAGCCCAAACTGAGCGTCAGTGAGCAGGTTATTTCTAAGCAAGGGCTGCTTGTTAGCATTGTTGCTGACCCCTTATGTCACTTTACTGATGATCAAGAGTAGACTGATAGGGCAGCAATTGGCCAGATTGGATGTGTCCTGCTTTTTGTGTGCAGGACATACCTGGGCAATTTTCCACATTAGTAGGTGGATGCCAGTGTTGTAGCTGTACCGGAACAGCCATAATCTCTTGGGAATTATAGTATTTACAGGATTTCTCTGTAGGGGATTCAGTTTTCTAGTTCTTGCACATTACGCCACTACAGACATGGGAACTCTGCTCCTTGCTTAAAATGTCCCTGGACTTCTCATATAGTCCATAGCAGATGAAAGCAATGGGCCCTGACCTCATTTCAGCCTTGGTTTTGCCCTGTGGGCAATTCTGCAAACACAGACAGACACAGGTTTGTATCCTGCTACACCCCTCAAGGCCTGTGTCTGTGTGCTTTTCCGTTGTTTAGTTAAAAGTGGTTCATTTTTTTCAATTTTTGACTTACTTCATTTGGAATCATTCCTATGGTGTAAGACCCGGGCTGATCAGAATTTGCATTGAGCATTCACAGAATAGATACACTATAGAAAGAAACCATTCAGCCCTTGTGTCCCTGTAAGACCAGATCAGGTAATCCCACTCTCCTGCCTTTTTCTTTAGCCCTGCAATGCTTTCCTTTTCAGATAATTATGAAATGCCGTTTTGAAAGCCACTCTTTAATTTGCTGCTGCCACAATCTCAAACTGTGCATTCTCATGTCGCCTTTGATTCTTTTGCCATTCACCTTAAGTCTGTGTCCTTTGGTACTCGACCTTTCACTAATGGGGACAGTTTCTCCCTATCTACTCACAGCAGACCCCTCATGATTTTGAACACTTCTATCAAATCTCCTCTCAACCTTCTCTTCATTAAGGAAAACAGCCCCAGCTTCCCCAAGCTATCCATGTAACCGAATTCGCTCATCCGTGGAATCATTCTCGTAAACCTTTTCTGCAACCCACTAATGCCTTCATATCCTTTCTAAAGTATGATGTCCAGAATTGGGCACAATACTACAGTTGATGCTGAACTGGTGTTTTATACAGGTTCACCAAACCCTCTTTGCTTTGTATTCTATGCCTCCATGATCCTGAATGCCTTATTGACCACTTTCTCAATTTGCCCTGCCACCTTCAATGACTTGTGCACTTAAACCCACAGGTTCCTCTGCTCCTGCACCCACTTTAGAATTATACCTCTTATTTCACATTGCTTCTCCTCATTCTTCCTCCCAAAATGTATCATTTCAGGCTTCTCTGCATTAAATATCGCCTGCTACATGTCCACCATTCCAGCAGCCTGTCTATTTTCTTTTGAAGTCTATCACTATCCTCACAGTTCACAATACTTTTGAGTTTTGTGTCATCTGCAAATTTTGTAATTTAACCCTGTGCACCCAGGTCTAGGTCATTGACATAGATCAAGAAAAGCAGTGGTCCTAGTACTGATCCCTGGGCAACCCTACTATATAACTTACTGCTGTCCAAAAAGAAACTGTTCACCATTTTTCTCAGCCAACTTTGTATCTGTGGTGCCACTGTCCCTTATATTCCAGGGGCTTCAACTTTGCTGACAAGCCTCATATGTAGCATTTTATCAAACATCTTTTAGAAGTCCATGTACACCACATCAACTGCATTATCCTCATCAACCTTCTTTGTTACCTCACCAATAAACTCAGTCAAATTAGTTAAACAGAACCTTTCTTTAACAAATCCGTGGTTACTTTCCTTAATTAATTTACACTTGTCCAAGTGACTGTTAATTTTGTGCCAGATTATCATTTCTAAAAGCTTTCCTACCACTGTGGTTAAACTGACTGGCCTGTAATTGTTGGGTTTATCCTTACAGACTTTTTTGAACAAGGATGTAATGTTCACGATTTTTCAGTCCTCTAGCGCCACCCCTGTACGTAGGAGGATCGGAAGATTATGGTCAGTACCTCCGCAATTTCCACCCTTAGATCCTTCTTTCCACCCTTAGATCCTCCAGGATTCTCAGGTGCATTTCATAAAGTCCTGGGATCTTATCAATTTATACTTCCAGCCTTTCTATTATCCCGTTTTCATCAATTTTTAGCCCATCCAGATCTCACCTACCTCCTCTTTCACCATGACTTGGGCAACATCTTCTTGCCTGGCAAAGTATCAATTTAACACTCAAGCCATGTCCTCTGCCTCTGTGTATAAATCTCCTTTTCGGTCCCTAATTGCCCCCATTCTTCCTTTAACCATCCTTTTATTATTAGTATGCCTAAAGAAGACTTCTAGGGAGGTCTTGTGGTGTTCTTACCTCTGGGCCAGAAGCTTCAGCTTCAAGTCCCACCCCAGGACCTGATGGCCACGGAAGGTATGTTCATAACATGGCCAAACAGGTTGATTATCAGCCTGTAAATCCTTCCAATATGCCAGATGGCAAACAGTAAGAGTGGGAGAGTTTCCTGCTCAATCATACTGCAGAAGGCAATGGCAAACCGCTGCAGTACTTTGCCAAGCATAATCACGGACCAATCCAATGGAAGTTCATGGTCGCCAATGCTCTCTTAGGGCATGGTATCTGATGGAGGAGAAGACTTTAGTATTCCTTTGATGTTAGGTGTTTGCCCCTTCTCATACTTTCTTTTAGCTTCACTTATTTCTTTGTCCACTCCCGCTCTTAATTATCTATATTCAGCCTTATATTATCAACCTGATATCTGTCGTACACACCCTTTTCTCTTTCAACTTTCTCGATCTCTTTTGTCACCTAGTAGCTCTGGCTTTGTATGTCTGACCTTTCCCCCTTGTGGGATTGTACCTCGGCTGTACCTAAACCATCTTCCCTTTGCTCCATTACAGTTTTGCCTGACAATAATTGATTCAAATCTACCTGGGCCAGACCTGTTCTCACCCCCATTGAATTTGGGCCTCCTCCAATTAATTATTTTTACTCTAGATTGCTTCTTGCCCTTTCCCATAGCTAATTAAACCTAAGTTCACTACTCCCTACTGAAACTTGATCCACTTGACCCACGCATTCCCCAGAACCATATCTAGTAATGCCTCCTTCCTCATTGTGTCAGAAACATAAAGATCTAGAAAATTCTCCTGAAAAACACTTCCAAAACTCTCCCCTCTCTCTGCCTTTTAAGCTATTACAATCCCTCATTATAACTATAGTATAGTTTTTGCACCTCCATATAATATCCTTGCAAATTTGTTCCTCTATATCTTTCCCACCAGTTAGTAGCCTATATAGCATCTGCTATTTGAGAAAACATTAACTGATGCTTTCAACACATGCACAACATCATGAGTCTACCTAATCGCCCCAATATTCAGGGCGAGCTATGTTCAGATCTTGGGCGGGGAGGGGGGCAGTGGTTGGGTGAGGGGGAGTGGAATGGAGGAGCGGGGAATGTTCTGGATGGGAAACCTGGAAGTATGAATTTTTCAGATGTTTTGCAGGTTCTTAAATTACAGCAGTGACTATACCTCAAAAGTACTTAATTGGCTGTAAAGCACTTTGGGACATCTGTGGGTGGTCAGGAAAGGTGTTAGAAATGCAAAATCTTTCTTTTAAATCAAATTAGAACTGTCCTACACATGAAGATGAAAATCAGCATCACATCTTCCAGCAGGGATCACCGGATTGTAATTAGGAGAGGAATCCTGCCTGATAATTCCACTTCCCAGCACTATAGTTGGTTATAAACTCATCTGCTATCCTGGCTTAGATCAGTAACCAGATAACTAGTCAAACCAGGGAGCTTCCCGTCGGTCCACTTTAGTCCAACAGGGTAAAATACTTTCTCCCACTGAGCAATTTGGAAAACTTAAATGAAAACAGAAAATGCCATAAAGAGTCAGCTATTCAGCACCTCCTATATGAGAAAACATTAGCGGATGCTTTCAACACATTCACAAGATTCTCCTAATAGCCCTGATACTCAGGGAGAGCTATATTCAGAGCTTGGGAGGGGAAGAGGGGACAGGGGGATGGGAGGGATGTTCTGGATGGGAAACTTGGACGTATGAATTTTTCAGACATCT
Organism: Cetorhinus maximus; assembly: GCF_964194155.1. Classification (NCBI taxonomy): domain Eukaryota; kingdom Metazoa; phylum Chordata; class Chondrichthyes; order Lamniformes; family Cetorhinidae; genus Cetorhinus; species Cetorhinus maximus. Next base: position 77,568,929 of record NC_135893.1, on the reverse strand, counting down.
TGCAGATATTGCCATAGTCAAACAGGTAGGGAGGGAGAGATTGGGGGTGGGTCCCATCGTCTCTCAGGTAAGATCAGGGTCAGAGGGGAGAGAGATCATGGGATTGTCAGAGATCATGGAGCTGGAAGCAGATCAGTTTATAAGGCTGGGGAAAACACTTCTCATGCCCCACAAGCAGTGCTGTAAATACACTTACCGTATGGATGCACTCCTTCTCACCCCCTTTTTACCTTACGGATTTTCCAAGCCTGGGAAAGCCATCAAAAATAGGTTAAAAATAAAAAACCTTGCTAAAATGGAAGCTTGCAGCCTTCTTAAAAACTGTTACCGATTGACACACACCACCCTGCCCACCATCCCCACCCTCACCACCCCTCCACCCCTCTTTCCACACCCAACCCCAGGTCCTAGTGCATGAATCCCAAAAGGTTAATATGCAGGTAAAGCAAGTAATTAGGAAAGCTAATAGAATGTTATTGTTTATTTCAAGGGAATTAAATATATAAGTAGATAGGTTATGCTTCAATTGCACAGGACACTGGGGAGACAACATCTGGAATACTGTGTATAGTATTGGTCTCCTTATTTAAGGAAGGATGTAACTGAGTTAGATTTACTAGACTAATACCAGGAATGAGCAGTTGTCTTATGAGGAATGGTTGGACAGGATAGGCTTGTATCCGCTGGAGTTTAGAAGAGCAGGAGGTGACTTGATTGAAACATATAAGATCCTGAGGGGTTTTGACAGAGTGGTTGTGGAGAGGATGTTTCCTCTTGTGGGAGAATCTAGAACTAGGGATCACTGTTTAAAAATAAGGGGTCACTCATTTAAGACAGAGATGAGGAGAATTTTTTTCTCTCTGAGGGTTGTGGGTCTTTGGAACTCTCTTCCTCAAAATGCGGTGGAAGCTGATTCCTTGGATATTTTTAAGGCAGAGCTAGATAGCTTCTTGATTAGCAAGGAGGAGAAAGGTTATCAGGGGTAGGTGGGAGGTTACAATCAGATCAGCCATGATCTTATTGAATGGCGGAGCAGGTTCGAGGGGCCAAGTGGCCTACTCTTGTTCCGAATTCGTATTTTTGTATGTCCTGACAGCAGGTTGGTGGCCTATCCCCCCCTTGGTTAAAACTGGAAGTGGGCAGGTTGGGGTCGAGGTTGAAATGTTAAAAATTGTGTCTTTTCAGCTGGCCCAAACCCACCGTCTCTTCCATTTAAAATGACCTCCACCACTTGTGCTTGCCTACAGGTGTACTGGTCATATAAATCAGAGGACAATAATGGACATAGTTTATTGAAGAAAATTCTAAGCTATTGAAGCAAAATGACACAGGAACTTCTGTGTACTTTTGATGAAAGCTATGAACACATTCTGAGGCTATTTGCTAAGCCTTGATCATTAATGTGCAATTATGGTGCGTATGACAGAAAAAAGGGATATAAGGTCAGAGGGATGAGCAACAATAGAAAAATGATCTAATTTTAAGAACACAAGAACATAAGAAATAGGAGCTGGAGAAGGCCATTAGTGAATAGCCTAGTCAGCAAGTCAATATCCTATTCATTCTTTAGCTCTAAGTGCACGTGAGTGATGCATTTAAAGGTAGCATTCGGCATAGTCACGTGTATCCACAGAATAGATACTTGACTGCAATTCTGGGCTTGTCCGACACTGGGTGCAGGAGAAATGCGCTGGTTATTAATATTGACTTTTGTATTTGTATATAGTTGTAAATTGAAAGGCAGAAATTGTGTCAAGCGGATAATTGAATCCCTGCAGAATGGACTAATGAGAAACTGAACCTTGGGCAGTACAGGCTGACATAAATTCAGTCTCCAAGGGACTGTAAGGGGAGATGGTAGTGTCGTGGTAATGTCACTGGGCTAATAATCCAGAGGTCCAGGCTAATGCTCTGGGGAAATGGGTTCACATCCCACCATAATATAAGTGGAATTGAAATTCAAATTAATTTTTTTTTAAATCAGGCATAGAATGATTATCTCATAAAACTTGTAATATAAGGGTCTGGCACACAAAGGGTTAATGTGGGTACAGTACTGCCCACAGTGATGTAAGGGAACACATAACTTGCACCTAGAGGTCAGAGTTGTGTGTGGAGATAGCTCCTAGCTTGGAAACCTTGTCAAGTAACTTGACACTGTACACATGTATATGAATTAGGAGCAGGAGTAGGCCCCTTGAGTCTGCTCTGCCATTCAATAAGATTGTGGGTGATCTGATTGTAAACTCAACTCCATGTTACTGCCTACCCTTAATAACCTTGCTTATCCAGAATCTATCTAGCTCTGCCTTAAAATATTCAAAGACTCTGCTCCCACTGCCTTTTGAGGAAGAGTTCCAAAGACTCATGATCCTCTGAGAGAAAAAAATTCTCCTCATCTCTGTCTTAAATGGGCCACCTCTTACTTTTAAACAGTGAGCCCTTAGTTCCAGATTCTCCCACAAAAGGAAATATCCTCTCCACATCCACCCTGTCAAGACCCCTCAGGATCTTAAATGTTTTAATCAAGTTGCCTCTTACTCTTCTAAACTCCAGCGGCTACAAGCCTATAGTTACTAGTAGTTAATATATACTTCTTGTTGAACTACCTCAAACTACATATACCTTAATAAGGCCTGCTGAACTAGACCCAACATCTTACAACAAATCTATCATTCATCGTCATAAAAATTCATCTGTTTTAGGGAAGGAAATCTCAGTCTGGCCTACCTGTGACATATGAAAGTGGTTGACTCTTAACTTCCCTCTGAAATTGTCTAGCAAGACATTCAGTTCAATGGCAATTAGGGATGGGCAGCAGTTGCTGGCTTTGCTTATTTCCCATGAAAGAATAAAGAAAGTTAGAGTTAAACATAGCTCTTGGGGCGAAAGGGATCAAAGGGTATGGGGAGAAAACAGGAGCAGGCTATTGAGTTGGATGATCAGCCATGATCATAATGAATGGCGGAGCAGGTTTAAGGGGCCGAATGGCCTACTCCTGGTCCTAGTTCTATGTTTCTATGTTTCTAAATAAAACTAAAGAGAGACACTGTACTGTCAAACTGCAGCAGCCCTAACCACCAAACCTTAATATGGAGAGAGAGATGGCGGCACAGGAGTAATTTCACTGGACTAGTAATCTAGAGGTCCAGAGGAGAATTCCCTGGGAACATGGGTTCAATTCCCACCATGGGAGCTGGTAGAATTGAAAAGCTAGTCTCAGTAATGGTGACCATTACTTTTGTAAAAACCCATCTGATTCACTAATTCCTTCCTTTAGGGAAGGAAATCTGTCATCATTTGCTGGTCTGGCCTACATGTGACTCCAGACCCACAGCAATGTGGTTGACTCTTAACTGCCTTCTGAAATATCCTAGTAAGCCGCTCAGTGAAGGGCAATTAAGGATGAGCAATAAATGGTGGCTGTGCCAGTGACGCCCACATCCCATGACAGAATAAAAACAAACACATGTTTACATGCACAATTCCCCAGAGGGTCAGTTCTCAATCCCAACTGTGCCACCACGAGACATGCCAAGCAGAGACACAGGGAAGGGGGAAGAGATTGAAGGTGTCCATCACTCTGGCTTGTTCCTGCCAACCTCTTGATGGCCATCTGTAGAGGCCCGTTAACAATCTCTAGTTGGTTCTTGAAACTGGCATGGAGAGGGCCTGCTGCAGATTTCTTGAGTGAAATCCCACACTGGGCCTTTTCCCATTACAACTCCATTATTAATTTCTTCAAGTCATTGGGCATAGACATGAGCACATATGTCCTAACCATACGTTTCCAGATATGGTTAGACCAGATGAAGTCCTTCCTTTCCTGACCCTCATGCTGGTGACATTGTAAATGGTTCCTTCTCCTTAGACACTTTCCCCATTCGATTTTTCAAAATCAATGTCATCACCCCCTCTTAAATAATCCACCCTCAACTCCTCACCTTCCTAACTACCGCTTCATCTTCACCCTCTTCACACTCGCTGAACTGTTGTCTGCTCCCAGATTCATGCCACCTCATCTGGAACTCTGTTTGAATCCTTCCAATTAGATTTCAACACCTTCTGGGGCATTGAAATAGCACCAGCCATGATAATTTCTTTCATCCGTTCATGGGATGTTGGCATTGCTGGCTAGACCAGCATTTATTACCCATCCCTAATTACCCTTGAGAAGGTGGTTGTGAGCTGCCTTCTTCAACCACTGCAGTCCATGTGGTGTAAGTAGGCCCACAATGCTGTTAGGGAAGGAGTTCCACGATTTTGACTGAGTAACAGTGAAGGAATAGCGATATATTTCCAAGTCAGGATGGTGAGTGGCTTGGAGGGGAACCTCCCGGTGGTGGTGTTCCCATGTATCTGCTGCCCTTGTTCCTCTAGATGGTAGTGGTCGTGGGTTTGGAAGGTGCTGTCTAAGGAGCCTTGGTGAGTTGCTGCAGTGCATCTTGTAGGTGGTACACACTGCTGCCACTGTTCGGTGGTGGTGAAGGGAGTGAATGTTTGTGGATGTGGTGCCAATCAAGCAGATGGCTTTGTCCTGGATGGTGTAAAGCTTCTTGAGCGTTGTTGGAGATGCATCCAGGCAAGTGGAGAGTATTCCATCAACTCCTGATGGTGGACGGGCTTTGGGGAGTCAGGAGGTGAGTTACTCTTCGCAGGATTCCTAGCCTCTGACCTGCTCTTGTGGCCACAGTATTTATATGGACAGTCCAGTTAATTTCTGGTCAATGGTAACCTCAGGATGTTGATAGTGGGGGATTCAGCGATGGTAATGCTATTGAATGTGATGTTAGATTCTCTCTTGTTGGAGATGGTCATTGCCTGCCACTTGTGTAGCGTGGATGTTACTTGCCACTTGTCAACCCAAGCTTGTCCAGCTTTTGCTGCATTTAGACATGGACTGCTTCAGTATCTGAGGAGTTGCAAATGGTGCTGATCATTGTGCAATCATCAGCAAACATCGACACTTCTGACCTTATGATGGAAGTAAGGTCATCGATGAAGCAGCTGAAGATGGTTGGGCATAGGACACTACCCTGAGGAACTCCTGTAGTGATGTCCTGGAACTGAGATGATTGACCTCCAACAGCCATAACCATCTTCCTTTGTGCTAGGTACGACTCCAACCAGCGGAGAGTTTTCCCCCTGATTTCCATTGGGTCCAGTTATGCTAGGGCTCCTTGATGCCACACTTGGTCAAATGCTGCCTTGATGTCAAAAGCAGTCACTCTCACCTCACCTCTGGAGTTCAGCTCTTTTGTCCATGTTTGAATCAAGGCTGTAATGAGGTCAGGAGCCGAGTGGCACTGGTGGAACCCGAACTGAGCATCAGTGAACAGGTTATTGCTAAGCAAGCACTGCTTGATAGCACTGTTGATGACCCCTTCCATTACTTTACTGATGATTGAGAGTAGGCTGTTGGGGCAGTAATTGGTTGGGTTGGATTTGTCCTGCATTTTTTGTGCAGGGCATACCAGTGTTGTAGCTGTAGTGGAACAGCTTGGCTAGGGGCACGGCAAGTTCTGAGGCACAAGTCTTCAGTACTAATGTCGGAATATTGTCAAGGCCCATAGCCTTTGTGGTATCCAGTGCCTTCGGTCATTTCTTGATATCACGTGGAGTGAATCGATTTGGCATAAATGACATTCTCTGAGGCTCTGGCACTTTGCCCTTCCTCAAACACTTTGTAGCTTTTGACATGGTTGACTACACTGTATTCTTGCAGCATCTCTCCTTTTCTGTCCACAACAGTGAGGAACACTATTCTCTTCTGGTTTCAATCTTATCTATCTAATTATTATCTATAGGGTTCTTTCCTAACCCTATACTGTCACCCTAACCATCAACCCTTGGTTGTCTTCTCTTCCTTGTTTTTATACTGCGCCTTGGCAACATCTACATGCATAGGGCACCTTTCACACAGATGCCCAGCTCCACCTCTCCACCACCTCTCTCAATTCTTCTACTCCCTGTGTGCTGTCGGGCTGGGTGTTCAGCATCCAGTCTTGGTTAAGCTGCAACATTCTTATTGTCGAAGGCTAAGATAACAAAAACCGATGTCTTTGGCCCCCACCACAAACTTCCAGCTCCTTCCTGGCCAGGCTCAGGTGGAAGGAGACAGGGCAGCAGGAGGTATGGGAATACCATCATCTTCCGGCCACACACTGGGCAGACTTTAATGCCCTCTCCAGTGGCGAGTTTGGTGGCAATTTTTAATTATTCAGCGGAGTGGCACCACCTTCCTGCCTCTGCCTAGATTAAGTCCGCAACAGGAAGGCTCGTGGATGGCCTTCCTGCCCCACCGCCAATTGAGGCCACTTATGTGGGCAATTAATACGCACTTATGGGCCTCATCCAGCCACCGCTTGTATTCTCCCAGTGGAGAGTGGGGGTCTCACCATGCGAGAAGCCAGAAAAGCTGGTATAATTGCTTGTGAGCTTCCAGGGGAGGTACCTTGTTCAATGGCACTCAGTGCCTGATCCTGGGACCCAGCATCGGGAATGGGTATGCTCCCCGAGAGCTACCCCTCTGCTCTTGTTGCTGACCTCCCCCTCACCCATGACCCCCACCTCGTGATCCCTCGCCCACCATCACCTGCGGCTTGGGTCTCTTAGCGATCCTCGGCCTGTTGCAGGTGCATTACCAACAGCAGCCAGCATCTCCTCGGTGGTGCTGCCAAGCAATGAAGAGCTGATGGCTTCTGATTGGCTGGCAGCTCTCGGTGGGTTGGTCTTCTGACCCTGGGGTCCTTGATCCTGGGGAAGGCACACCTCTGCCCAGTTAAGTGCCTAATTGGCATTTAATGCAGCAGGCCTACCTGAAAAGTGGTGACAGGTGGCTCTCCAGCTGGTGGGCATGCCCCCCGTCGCCTTCATTAAATACCGCCCCACCCATTCTGACTTGGACACATATCAGTGTTTCTTCACTATCGCTGGATCAAAATCCCGGAACTCCCTCCCTAACAGCACTGTGGGTGTACCTACACCACATGGGCTGCAGCGGTTCAAGAAGGCAGCTCACCACCACCTTCTCAAGGGCAATTAGGGATGGGCAATAAATGCTGCCCCAGCCAGGGTTCCCCATATCTTAATAATTAAAAAAAAAAATATATATATATATATATTTAAAATGAGTTGGAAAGAAATGTGCTTTAAAATTGATTTTTGCTCCAGAGATTTAAAACCTTGCTTCAACAAAATTAGTTGTGGGCCTGAATGCCTCTGCCACAGATTAACCCTTTTAGCTTGTATTGGTAGCTGCAATGTAGAGTGAGCATATAGAAGGAAATGTTGAACTGCTGTTGCTATGTTTTCTGAGTTATAAAATGGACCTAGTGAAATTTCACAGACAAAAAATGTAGTTTGAGCCTTTGACCTCAGTGTTAAAAAGTTAACCAGGACTCTTGTTTTTACAAGATATAATTTCTTCCAGTTAATCTCCTCTTTGTCTAGATTACGTAAAAATCAAAAAGCATAAGAGTTTCCACTCCTTGCGTTCAGCAATGACCTATTTACAGATGATCTGTAGCCTGCATTGTTTACAGGTGTCAGCACATAGCTGAACTACAGCTTAATCAGCATAAAATATTTACTAAACTAAAAATGCCAGTAAGTAAAATGTGCGCAAATGAAATATGATGAATGCCACAAAACAAAACAACGGCCATTAGTAAGTGTGTCTTCTATTTCTGCACGTTACAGTTCAGAGAGGAATGTCACCCCTGGGAAATATCATTCCTGGAATGATTGTGAATGCTGGACACCAGTGCTCATAGGGCTAAGCGGCAGCTCTACTGAAGGAAATACAAGATCTCGTCTGTAACTTACTGGTCAAGGTCTAATTGCAGTTCAAGTTACATGCCCTTTGTTTAACCACAGACTTGCATAGTCTTAAAGCAGGGGTGGGGGAATTTTCTTATCACTTCATTTACACATAGATAAAATCAGTCGTGGGCCACACACATAAAAAGCAATTTAATTTAGTTCTTTTTTAGAATGAATATAGAAATGTTCAACGCACCTGCTGTTTTAATGCGATGGCTGAATTTGAATATTATATTGTTAAATATTATTATAGCAATTTAGCTGATGCTTTTATCCAAAGCAAATTTATAAAGATGATGATAAATGCTACTTTGAAGGCACAGCTGTTGTAGGTCTATATTTTTAGGAATCTTGCTGTGAGCCAGATGAAATTGGACAATGGTCTGGATCCGGCCAATGGGCTGTAGGTCCCCCAACCCTGCTTTAAAGTTACAATGTCTCTTTGTCTCTCTTCACTGCTTCAAGTGTCAGGGCTTGGACAGGACAACAGACTTGCACAATATATTCTCAGAGCAAGGCTAGACTTTCTCTCAATGCTATTTATCTTCTCCTGTATATCCTTGAGCATGGCAAGAAAAAAAACGGGCACAAGTGAGTTATTTTTGGGGATACGTTATCCACCAATATCTATAAGGCCGCCAACAACCACAACAGACTTTATTCGGCCTCCTCACTTCCCACTTCCTGTAGGTATGCAGTTTCATTCTCCAAGTTTCGCGATCACTGTTTCAGCTGTTCTGAAGATGTCACCTTCCACAGCCGTGCTTCCTTAATCACCAGCCGAGGATTCCACTCCACTGTTGCAGGACCCTCGACTATATCCATCCCATTTCCCGCGATTCTACTCTCATCTCTTCCCCTCTCTCCCAGAATTACAATGCCATCCCCTTTGTCCTCACTTTCTACCCCACCAGCCTCCACATTCATGGATCATCCTCCCTGATTTCCATCATCTCCAACAACATTTTCCATTCCCAGCCCCTTCAGCATTCTAAAGGGACCGTTCCTCTATGAGACCCTAGTCTACTCCTCAATCATCCCCAACAAACCTGCCACTGCCCAACGCCCCCTCCACTACCCGGCACCCCCTCCTCTACCCTACACCCCCTCCTCTACCCAATGCCCCACCACTATCCAACGCCCCCTCCTCTACCCAACACTCCCTCCTCTACCCTACACCCCTCCTCTAACCAACGCCCCGCCACTTTCCAACGCCCCCTCCTCTACCCAACAGCCCCTCCTTTACCCAACACTCCCTCCTCTACCCAACACTCCCTCCTATACCCAACACCCTCTCCTCTACCCAACACCCCCTCCTCTACCCAACACCCCCTCCGCATCCAACACTCCCTCCTATACCCAACACCCCCTCCTCTACCCTACACCCCCTCCTCTACCCAACTCCCCGCCACTATCCAACGCCCCCTCCTCTACCCAACACCCCCTCCTCTACCCAACACCCACTCTGCTACCCAACTCCCCGCCACTATCAAACGCCCCCTCCTCTACCCAACACCCTCTCTTCTACCCAATGCCCCGCCACTATCCAACACCCCCTCCTCTACCCAACGGCCCCTCCTCTACCCAACACCCCCTCCTCTACCCAACACTCCCTCCTCTACCCAACACCCCCTCCACTACCCAACACTCCCTCCTATACTCAACACCCCCTCCTCTACCCAACACCCACTCCGCTACCCAACACTCCCTCCTCTACCCAACACCCCCTCCACTACCGAACACTCCCTCCTATACCCAACACCCCCTCCTCTACCCTACACTCCCTCCTCTACCCAATTCCCTGCCACTATCAAACACCCCCTCCTCTACCCAACACTCCCTCCTCTACCCAACACCCCCTCCTCTACCCAATACCCCCTCCTATACCCAACACTCCCTCCTCTACCCAACACTCCCTCCTCTACGCAACACCCCCTCCTCTACCCAATGTCCCCCCCACTTCCCAAGATCCCCTCCACTTCCCATGAAAACACAAGGGGATGCAAGACTGCCTTTTCAACTCTTCCCTTGGCACCACCCTGGGCCCCAAACACCCCTTCCAGATGAAACAGTGATTTACATGTACTTCTTTCAATTTTGTATGGTGTATTCTCTGTTCACCATGAGGTCTTCTCTACACTGGAGAGATCAAATGCAGATTGGGTAATGGCTTCGCTGAATACTTCTGTTCAGTTAACAAGAGTCACCTGAACTTCTGGTCACTTGCCACTTTAATTCGCCATCCCACTTTCATAATAATGTAAAAAATAGGAGCACGAGTAGGCCATATGGCCCATCGAGCCTGCGCCACCATCCAATATAATTATGGCTAAACTTCAATCTCAAATCCACTTCATATTCAAAGATGGAGCAACCACAACCCTCTGGGGTAGAGAATTTCAAAGATTTACAACACTTTGAGTGAAGAGGTTTCTCCTCATCTCAGTTAAAATGATAGGCCCCTTATCCTGAGATCGTGTCCCCCCCCCCTAGATTCCCCCCCATGAGGGAGAACAGCCTCTCAGTGTCAAGCCTTTCAGAATCTTGTGTGTTTCAATCAGATTACTACTCATTCCTTTAAACTCCAGAGAGTATATGTCTTCCTCCCCCTTTTATCCTCTAATATTAGGACAATCCTCTTGCCTCAGGGACAAATCCAGTGAACCTTCACGGTACCGGCTCCAATGCAAGTATACCCTTCCTTAAATATGGAGACCAAAACTGCACACATTACTCCAGGCGAGGCCTCTCCAAAGCCCTGTATAATTGTAACAAGATTCCATATTCTTGTACTCCAATCCCCTTGCAATAAAGGTCAACATGCCATTTGCCTTGTGAATTGTTTGTTGTACTTGTCTGCTAACTTACTGTGCTCCTTTCACAAGTACCCCAAGATCCTCTCAACATTTACAGGTTTTATCCGTACTGTTCCAGTGAAGCTTAATGAAAGTTCGAAGAGCAGCACCTTATCTTTCAATGTCTTTAGCCTGAACATTGAGTTCAATTTCAGATTATCATCACCAATCCCATGTTCTTGGACAGCCGATACTGGTAATCACTCTGCTGTGACTATTTACACCTCCTCTGAACTAATCTTTTCTTTCATTATTGAGTATAACGCAGAAAATGCTGGGAGTATTCAGCAGGTCCGGAAAACATGCCAAACCTAGTACTTCTAGCATTTCCTGTTTTTATTTCAGATTTCCAGCATTCACAGTATTTTCCTCATATTTTTGTTTCTTTATTGTTACCTTACCAGCTACTTTTACCTTCCATATCACCCTTTTGGCATTTAATCACTCTTTCTCTCTACCTTATCTGAGACCTTTCTTCTTTCCTCCTCCAGTTGCCTCAGTGCTTGCCCATAAGCCATTATCTAACTTCTTCCAGTTCTAATGAAAGGTCAGCAACCAAAAACTCTGTGGGGTGGGGGGCGGTTTTATGGAGGCATTGAAGGTCTCAGTCACTGGAGAGCCGGTGAAACACCCTCATTGCCTCCTTTGGGGAAAGCCCGCTGAATTACAAGCCAATCAGGCAATCAAAAGGCCATCGGTGAGCCAGTGTTGGTATTCCTCTCATTTCACCCATGCACTTCAATGTGAGAGTGAATAGTTACACATCAGACTCACATTGCCCTGATCCTTTGAAGGATGATGACGCCTTGGGAGCCTGTGTCCTCGCTGAGATGAGGTGTTAACTGGAGGAGGGAGTCCCAGCATCAAACGTCAGAAGGTGCTGCCTACTCAAGCGTCTCTCCAGCATCCCAGTCGCAGCTGCAGCCAAGAGCCAGGAGCTGTTCCACTATCCTCAGTGGACTTGTAGCTGTATGCCTTCAATGTGACATGGTCCGTTCAGTTGCTTTGCAGGGTCATGTCATCTTTATTCTTGGCTATGTAAGATTGAGGCAGAGGTGTTCCCCAGTCTCGTCTGCATTCTTGAAAGGTGAAGGTGTAGTGTACAAGGAGAGATGTGTTAACACATGGAGAAGGGTTATATATGGTGCAACTCCACGTGCTCTCTGTCATCCGGCAGGGTTTTCATGCTATCTCAAGGAGATCCATCTGAAGCAACGGAACTACGCACTCTGTGTGACGTCGATGGTGAATCAGATAATTCACACTTGGGCAAGGCAGCTGATGATGTTACGTAGCTGTGAATCCATTTAGAGATGACTCAGTCGTCTGTGCTGTATTCTTCCAAATCACACTGATATCTGGCACTCTCAGTTAGGGGCCCTGGGCTGCATTTATCCTCAGCTTGATATGGATGCAGAGCACCTGAGCGTGATGATGTCAAACACTTCCCTGCCGCACACTAAAATCTCTCCTCTTTAACGTGGACATTGCGCCCTCATGGCCAGCCCTGGTCCTTGTCAAGTCCACACTGCACATACACCATGAAGCCCTCAAGGGCCCACGTCGTTGCTAATAAAGAGCACACTTCAGCTTCAGTACATCCTCACTCCTATCCCATTGCTCCCCTCCACACTGCCTAAAGCAGCCAAATACCCTTCCAGAGCCTGCTCAAAGCCTGTGTTGCCTGCCAGAAAACACCATTTTGGAATTAACATCTGTGACCTGGGCGAATGCTCAGGTGAGTCCTGAGTTTGTGATGAGAGCTTTATCCCCCAAGACACACAAGCTCAGGGCGAGAGACACTCAAAGTTGTAAGTTTGGGTGCCAGGACTATAATGCAATGAGAGGAGTCAAGCTTTGTCGTCTTGAGGTGGCAAGGTACTCCCACTTATTGGTGAGCTTAGCAGATGTACACTCGGAAAGTGGCTGACTGGAGCACACATGAGCTCTGAGTATGGGTCATAGCATGAAAGTCCTGCAGAGAGCACGTGGAGTTGCACAATATATGACCCTTCCCCATGCATTAACACATCTCTCCTTGTACACTACACCTTCACCTTTCAAGAATGCAGACGAGACAGGAGAACGCCTCTGCCTCAATCTTACACAGCCAAGAATAAACGTGACATGACCCTGCAAAGCAACTGAACGAGGTTCATTCCACAAGCACACTTAACATTAAGGTCGAGACATCACTGATGTTGAGAATGATGTGCAAAAGGGACACACACTGTGGTGATATGGAAGCCCACAACATAGACAAGAGGCCCATGATAGTGACACCTGCGATAAGTGTGGGGAGGGACCATGGGTATCTCACCTGATAGACAGCAACACAGCTCATCATTAAAAAGGAGGCTTACACAAGAGGAGATGTGAAATGGGTGCGATTCTATTTACATTTGAGAACATTATATACATGTTGTGAACACCCATGCCACCGCTGTGCTCCTAAATCTTTTTAACTCTCCGAACCCCATCGCTACATCTGGGTGCATCCCCGACATCCACAGCAGAGGTGGAGGTAGCCTGCAGACTGCTACGTCCTGTTGTCTGTGATGACTTTGGCGGGGGTTCTCTGGAGATCCCTGGCCTGCTTTGGATGTCCTGCTGTGGGACAGGTGCACCCTCCTTGGCCTGTGGAGCTGGAGGTGATGGGGTCACAGGAAGAGGGGATTGGGATCAGCCGAACAGTCCCGGAGTTGCATGGATGGATGGCCCTGGGGTGTCCAGCTGCTGGTCGTCCTCCGTATGGGCACCCGAGGGCCCTTGGCTGACTCTTTGAGGGGAAGGGGTAGCTGCAGTGAGATCCAGGTGCCCGCCCCCCTCTTGCATAGCCACTGATGGATGCCACCAATGGCTACAGCAATGAAGTACTGCTCCTGCAGCAGTGCAGGGCCTATGTCCTGAACCAAGGTCTCCATGGCGACCACGATCCTACCAGTGTTGACACCGGTACATTGGCATTCCGGTGCTATCAGCTCAGACTGAACAGACTCCATTCACCTCAGACGGACTCCTCCATCATCTGTTACAATCTGAGGGATGCAGCTTCCTGATGTTTCCGTGATTGTCGCTGCAGCTTCACCAACTGATTTAGGACCAAGTCCAGAGGCTCGTCACCTGACTCGGACTCACAGAATCCTGGCCTCCAGCAGTCCTCCGAGTGCTGGTGACCTCGGATGTCCCTGCCTCCACCTGCCGTGGACCAGATTGTGCGCTGTGCTCACCAGATTGTGACCCTGAAGCTGCTCTAGAACTAGGTCCCACCGAGGTGTGTGTCTCTGTGCTGGTGGAGGGTGTGAGTGAGCACTGTGATGGGTCTTCAATGGTGCTCTCCTCTGGTTCCTCATTCGAGGTGTCCTCGGGGCTGGAGCTGAGGCTTGTGGTTGCCATCGGGCGCTTCCCAGAGGTGCCTATGAAAGAAAGGAGAGATAATTAGTATATGGCAGGCGACTCTAAAACAGAGCAAAGCACTCATGGCATGGTACTCTGAGGGATGAGCTGGTGCAGGATCCCCACTTGGGTGTGTGCTGCCCACCTCACCATCACCACAGGCATGGCCCACATCCTCTCCGGCCAACTCGATGATTCAATTCTCGAACTCTGCGAGGACCTTGGTGTCGGGCAGTGCAGTGAGCTGACAGTGGGGCAGGTGAATCAGAGGCCTCCTGTCAGCGGCCTGGCGCTTTTCACACACGCGCATAATTAATGAGGCGGGGAACAGGTGATATGGTGTGAAAACCCATCATTGCGCCTGGCACAACTTTTTTCACGCCCACTCCTGCACGTAGTGTAATGGAGGGAAATCCCGCCCGCAGAATTACCCCTCTCATTTCATCCTCATTTAGAATACACATATCCTGCCTTTTGGTTTACACAGTCTACAACATATTACAGTTACATTGCTGCATTAGTGCTGGGGCCTTGACTATTTACGATCTATATTAATGACTTGGAATGAAGAATGGGGTGTATTGTTTTCAAATTTGCTGATGATATGAAAATAGGTGGGAATGCAAGTTGTGAGGAGGATACAAAGAGTCTGTAAAGGGATATTGATAGATTAAGTGAGTGGACAAAAAATTTGGCAGTTGGAGTATAATGTGGGAAAATGTGAGGTTGTCCACTTTGGTAGGAAGAATAGAAAAGTGGAATATTATTTAAATGGAGAGAGTGCAAAAGGCTGCAGTACAGAGGGATCTGGATGTCCTTGTACATGGATCACAAAAAGTTAGCATGCAGGTACAGCAAGTAATTAGGAAGGCAATGGAATGTTGGCCTTTATTGCAAGGGGGATGGAGTATAAAAGTAGGGAGTATAAAAGTACTACAGAAATAGGTGAGACCACACCTGGAATACTGTGTGCTGCTTTGGTCTCCTTACTTAAGGAGGGATATACAGAGAAGGTTCACTAGGCTGATTCCTGGGATGAAGGTGTTGTCTTATGAGGGAAGGTTGAGTGGGTTGGGCCTATACTCATTGGAGTTTAGAAGAATGAGAGGTAATCTTATTGAAACATAGAAGATTCTGCTGGGGGTGGGGTGCGCTTGAGAGGGAGGATATTTCCTTTCATGGGGAATCTAGAACAAGGGGGCACAGTTTAAATATCGCCCTGTATGGAAATGAATATGGAGATTCAATATTTAATCAGGATCACAACTAAGTTCAGTACTAAATCTAATGGACGATACTTTAAATTGTGCAATGTTTTGATCTGAAACTACCTGTAATATTTTTCCAAAGAATCAGTTGGATAAACCAATGAATAGCTGGCTCCTGGCTACATGTGTTTTTTAATGCTGGGTTAGCTGATCTAAGAGACCAATCAGTCTACCTCAGCGTTTTTGAGTCGGTGAGTAAAGAAAGTCAGCCAGTGCTCGTATTCCTGATCAATAACCAACAGCTCATGTTAAAAATCTGCAGGAATTCCCTCTGAAGCGCCCTGTTCCCAGAACTTCACTGGAAATGCAGCGGTAACTCTCTTTGAGCTGTAAACAAGGATTCCGCCGATGGAGTGGGTGCAGCTTCAGGAGGTTCCCAGCCGACATGTGTAGGAATTAGGGGGGAGGATTTTCCCCACGTTGGGCGGGCGTGGCAGGTGGGCCCCAGGAGTGGCCGCGCAACGGTCTGCCGCCAGTGAT
Organism: Cetorhinus maximus; assembly: GCF_964194155.1. Lineage (NCBI taxonomy): Eukaryota > Metazoa > Chordata > Chondrichthyes > Lamniformes > Cetorhinidae > Cetorhinus > Cetorhinus maximus. Next base: position 77,553,106 of record NC_135893.1, on the reverse strand, counting down.
CAGGCCCCAGGCGCGGTTTCACGCTGGCCGGCCAATTAACGGGCATCCAGCCTGAAATGCGCGCTGATCACCTCAGCACTGCCGGGGTGGGGGCAGGAGGAGCGCTAGCGCTGAAGTCTGCACATTGCGCAGAGGTGCGCTCAGTGAAAGCTCCCTGAAGGCCCAGAGCTGCCTCAGGGAGCTGATTTTTAACATTAAAAAATAAAGACTTCAAAAATAAGGAAAACACGTCCCCTCATGTGACTCTGTCACATGAGCTGGGACATGTTAAAAATGAGTTTTAAAATGTTTTATTGTTTTTTTAATTACTGTTCGAAACCTCATCCCACCCGTAGATGAGGTTTCCCCATAAATGCGAAGGCCGCCTGGCCCATTCGCCTGCCCACCAACCGAACGGTCAAGGAGGCAGTGACAAGTTCACTTTAATTAATTACTTAAGGACCTTAATAGGCCGCTTAACTGTCAGCGGGTGCACTGCCACCTGCGGGATGAAAAACCCTGCCCCAGATGAACAAGCATCCCCCGCATTCCTGGGAATGCTGCCGTTGGAAAATCCTTACCAGAAAACAACATTACCAGGCAAAACCACCAGGGGGTGCCCATTCATTGCACTTAAAGGTGAGGGGAAGTTTCAAAGATTCACATTGAAATATTTGACTTGTGAGAGATTCAGATTGGAGTTTACTTGGAAGTGTCCAGCTACAAACTATTTACACCTATTTATATTAAATTTTTAAAAACTTGTCTTTCTGTTACAGAAGGGAACGCTGATGATCTGTGAGGCTCAGTCATTATGTTCAAGACTGAGATCGATAGATTGCTACATATTACAAACATATAGTGATACGGGGATAGTGCAGGAAAATGGTGTTGAAGTAGGATGACAGAATCACAAAATCTTAATGGCACAGAAGGAGGCCATTCGGCCCATCATGTCTGCACCAGCTCTTCAAATGAGCATAATGACCTAGAGCCACTGCCCTGCTTTTCCCCGTACCCTTGCACCTCAGCATGGGAAGATCAGCATGATTTCATTGAATGGTGGAGTGGGCTTGAAGGGCTGAATGGCCTACTCCTGCTCCCATTTATGTTCCTATGACAGAAGACCATTGGAATCGATACAGCCAGAGATGGCTATTATTCAATGATTATATTAATGACAGGTCTCAGTCTCAGGATAAGGGGCTGAACATTTAGGGCTGAGGTGCAGAGAAATTACTTCACTGAAAGGGTTGTGAATCTTTGGAATTCTCTACGTCAGAGGGTTGTGGGTGCTCGCTCCATTGTTGAGTATTTTTAAGGCTGAGATAGACAGATTTTTGGTCTCTCAGGGAACTAAGGGACATGGGCAGCGGACAGGAAAATTGAGTTGAAGCCCAAGATCAGCCATGATCGTAATGAGTGTTGGAGCAGGCTCGATGGGCCTTGTGGTCTACTCCTGCTCCTATTTCTTGTGTTCTTGTAAGGACATGATTTTTAAAATGGCTTTTACTTTAATTCCTAGACCTGTGTTATTCTCAACATGGCTGATCTATGATTTACAGAAAGTGTACAGAACTTTTGTTTTTCTTTAGTTGTCTCAATGTTTATTTAACTTGTATCTCTTTCACAATGGCTGATTTCAGTTCCCGTATCTTGTCCCAAGTTTATTATGTATTATAATAAAAATACTTCATGAAGTTACTTTGCAGTTTGAAACACAGAGGTTTGAGGAGGTATTGGGAAGCCTCATGTTGGAGGTCACAGGCTGTTTGGATGGGATAAAGACCATTTGACCAAGGGATCTGGCTTTAGCTGGCCCAGGAGTCATTGATGGCCCTGAATTAAAGTCAACTCTCTCAACATTCAGTTTGTGGTGACGGTAGACCAGAGTGTCCCCGCGATCATTACATCCACAGCCTGCAATGTGAGTATTCCTTCAGGGCTCAGAATTTACAGTCTAGAGGCCAAATATACATTAACACCATGAGCATCCACCTCAGCTGCACAGCAGGACTTTGAAAGTTAATTAGCTGCTGACATTTACTGTGTTGCTTCAATCAAACACACTTCAAGCTGATCTTCCCAAACAGCGCGTTATAGGCAGTCAAAGTTAAATGCTGTATTCAGTCAAAAAGTGATGGGGGAGTGGGGTGGGGTAACCAATCCAGACAGGTTGGGGGAGAAAGGAGAAGGGAACTGGGATGAGAGAAAGGAGAATTTAGAATGGGTAAGGAGGGGGGGATCTATAGGAGATGGCAAAGGGATGGAGATTATGGTGGGGGAGGGGGGAGGTGATGAGGACAGGGGTGAGAAGGGACAGGGGAAGGAGGGTGCCATAGACAATGTCTGGATGATTAGTTGGCACGAAAGATGGAACCTGTGCCAGGGATGATTTCCCTGCTCAGTAGGAAACTCTTTCAAGTTACCAACAGTCACAGATTGCAACTTCTTTCGAGTACAATTACAGTTCTTGGTTTTCCGGGAGTGGGACATGAACCCACAACCCTCAGATTCAAAGTTGAATTGGGCCAAAGTCAATTAACCTCTCTTTCCATTGAGACTGGGGAGTAAACATTGGTCCTTGCTCAACAGTGACGTTTTACATTTAATTATAAATGTTGATATTGTCTGTATTGACCTATACTGATATGACTGCAGGCACAGACGATTAGGCTTCTTCGCGGACACAAGCCAGTTATTTGGACATTTGACACAATTCACTATGCGATCCCTGTTGTTTCAATAGCAAAGTTTACATAACATTCAACTGAGAAACACTATTACAGTGTCACTTACAGGAGTGAATTGCGTCTGTAGTTAAAACTTGACACTTGTGTTTTGATGATATCAGGCTATTATATGCACTTTAAAATGAAATGTTGTAGTCCACTCAACTGTTTTAATATATCATAGATAGATATCAACTCAATCATTTCTCCTTTGTGCCCAAGTGTTTGTCATGTTGTGTTGAATAAAATGAATTGCAATTTATGCATTTCTAAATTCACTAGAATCACAGGTAATGTTAAAATCACCTGGAAAGTTGTTAAAACACATGGTGATTGATTTGCGTTCCCCTGCAGTTTGCCAAACATTTCTTCGGCTATCTTTCACTGTATTGGCTTTACTTCTGCTCTGCGTTTTCTGCTTTGCAAGCACAGCTAAGCTCATGCAACTTCCCAATAAAATGAAGTGGATTCCATTTGAGATTTCAAATTGGCTTTCTCAGAGCTCCCATAGAATAGAACGTACTGGACGTGTTTTGTTAGATTTTGAGCTCCTCTAGAACCTCCTTGTAATAAGCTATAAACTGATTTGTATTGCCACAGCAACATTATGCAGGAGTCCAGGGCTGTCACAATATATCATTGATGTGAATGAAGAGAATTGGCCTTCTAAACATGATTAATAACTGTTTACACATTTAAAAGTCCTACTTCTTCTGTAAACATGCAGCGGCTGTAATGTAAATGATTCCACTCATACCTTTCACTTATACAATACAGCTGGTCTTTGCAATGATTTAATGGATTTGCATTTCATTGGGATAATTGCTGTCATGCTACCTCAAATATCAACAACCTTTCTTTAATATACTGCTAAAATGTAAAACCTCCCAGGTTGCATTAAACAAAGTTTGACACTGAACCACATAAGGAAATGTTAGAACAGATGACCAAAAGTTTGGTCGGAGGTAGGTTTTAAGGAGCGTCTGAAAGTAGGAAAGAGAGCTGAAGAGAGACAGAAAAGTTTAGGGAGTGAATTCCACAGCTCATGGACTAGGCAGCTGAAGGCAGGACCACCAATGGCGGAGCGATGACAGTTACAGGTGCTCAACTGTCCAGATTGTCAATAGTTGCAGGGTTGGAGGAGATTACAGGGATAGGGAGGGAGCGAGGCCATGGAGGGATTTAAGAACAAGGATGAAAATTTTTAAATTGAGACTTTGCGATCTGGTGGCTAGCATAGTTCATGGAGCACGATGGGGGGTGCGGGGGGGCGTTGAGTGAGTGGGTCTTGGTATGAGTTAGGGTATGGGCAGCAGAGTTTAAGATGGCATCAAGCTTATGAAGGGCGGAGGGTGGCAGGTCGACAAGGAGAGTGTTAGAATAGTGAAGTCTAAAGGTAACAAGAGCATGGATGAGAATTTCAGTAGCAAATGATCTGAGGTAAGAAGATGTTAAAGAGCTGGAAGTCTTGGTGATGGAGAGGATATGGGGTCAGAAGCTTAGTTTAAGGTCAAACAGGCTGCCGAATTATGAGTGGTCTTGTTTAGAATCAGACCAGGGAGAGGGAGATAGCTAAGCAATGGAGTTTGGGTCAGAGGCTGAAGAAAATGGGCAGGATTTTACGCGTCGGCGAGCGGGGGCAGGGCCCACTCGCCGACGCGTAAAATGATGCGCGGTGACTCCCGACGTCACCGTGCCCCATTTAAATTTTCAGGAAGGTGGGGGTGCAGCAAAATCAGCTGTGCACCCACCGACCTGTCAATGGCCAACTGAGGCCATTGACAGAGTCAATTAAGAATTAAAGGACCTGCCCGTCCAACCTTAAGGTTGGCGGGAAGGCCAGGAGCCCTGGCGGGAACTAGAAAAAACATGAAACCTCATCCACGGGCGGGATGAGGTTTCATGTAGGCTTTAAAAAATTTTAATAAAGGTTTCGTAAAAATTATGGACATGTCCCAACTCATGTGATGGGGACATGTCAGGGAATTTTTTTTTTCTATTTTTAATATTTTTGACAGTAGAGCCGATCTCCCTGAGGCAGCACTTACCCTCAGGGAGATGAGTGCGCTCTTTCGTGCGCATGTGCGAAAGAGCGCACTCTCGATTCTGGGATTCCCCCTCCGCCCGCACAGGGAGCGCACAGCACTTCCTGGCAGACATCACGCTGGGCGGGCCTTAATTGCCCGCCCACATAAAATGGCGCTGATCGGAAGCGCACCTGTGCACGCCCGCCCTTTAACTTACCCCCTGACGGGGGTAAAATTCAGCCCACTAGCTTTATAATTGGAGGAAATAATTCGCAATTTTTAGCTTACCTGTTTGGAAAGATAGAAATAAGTTAGAAGATTGCAGTCTCATTGATATATTCCTATGGCATCATGAAGCACAAATACATCAGCAGTTTCTAAACGTTACCTTCACTCTGAGAATTAGATTAAAGCCTTGAAGTCACTCTCTATCTTTTTCAAATTTATCCATGTGCTGTGTGTAACAATATCAACAACAACTGTGTTTATAGTGTAACTTTAACATAATAAAATGTTCCAAGTGCTCCACAGGAACATTAAAAAAACAAAATATGACACCAAACATCATAAAGAAATATTAAAGTAGATGGCCAGAACCTTGGAGAGGTTTTAAAGAATGTCGTAAAGTAGTTAAGTGAGGGAGAGAGGCAGAGATGTTTAGGGAAGGAATTCCAGAGTTTAGTCCCTCGCAACTGAAGCCATGGCCACCAATGGTGGAGCAATTATAAAAAAGTCATGTCATTCTTCTCCAAATTGACTAAAACTAACAACTTAGCCGCACGAATCAATGGAAAACTTACTCTCACAGAAGCTCTAGGAGAAACGAACTAATTTTGGAAAATCTGTCATTTCAAAATTACTTCAGCCATCTGTTAATTTCTGACTGAATAAGTAATCCTAAAAAGGGCATTTATAACGTCACAAGCATCTCAATAGACATGATGCGAGAATACATGAATAAACTTGCAGGCTGGGTTTGTAAATGAGAAATTCATTTCAACATCGATTCAATGTGAAATGGTTCATTTTGGTGAGAAGAATAAGATGGCCAAGAAATCCAGGGGCACAGATACATAAATCACTAAGCTTAGTAATGCAGGTTAATAAGGCCGTTAAATAAATAAAAAAGCACTGGGATTCATTTCCAGCAGGACAGAACTGAAAAGCAGGTATATCATGTTTAAGCTTGTATAGTATCTTGGTTAAACATATTTGGTCACAATTATGCACAACTCTGGGGTTTGATTTTCAGGAAACTCAAAACATGGATAATTAAATGGTCTCAAACCTGCATTGTTCACACGATGCTACCTTCACACGGATGCCCTACTGGGCCGGCTCAGTTAATGGCACCAAGTTTTGCCAGGAGGCGGGAGCAGCCGGTGGAGCACAATCTTCAAAAGCAGATGACAGCCATGATGGGGCCTGCTGCTACCTTTCAGAATAGAAGAGGCAGAACACTAGAGGCACAGCATCCTCGTGGCGCATAGAAGTGGCTACACCTCCAAAATAAAAAGCAACACCTGATCTGAGGCAAAAAATCTTATTGCCAAACCTTTTTCCTCAGAGAAAACATTCTCGTTGGCTCCAGGCTGTTGCTCCAGACCTTGACCCCCACCCCCCCACCATCGCTCTGGGCCCTGGCCCTGTTTTCGCTCTTGGCCCTGGCCCCACTCTCGCTCCAGGCCCTGGCCCCGCTCTCACCCTGGCTCCCCTCCACTCCTGCTCTCGCTCTGCCCAGCCACCCCACCACCACCAACCCCTGCATTCCCGCTCTTGCTCTGGCCTCCTCCCCCCACCTCCCATTCTTGCTCCAGGCACAACCCACTCCTGTTTTCACAACGGGCCCTGGAACTTACCTTGAAAACTTATCTTCCCACTGTTTGCTGTTCGTCCAATCACAGGCTGGTTTCCCCCCGTATTGGCTAATGATAGGCTCACCAGTTTTACAGCATTTTTCAAATGTAAGTCAGTTATAGTCCAACAAGTTTGGCGGGACCGAATCCAGAGGGCCCGGGGGCCACAATCTGCCCCACAGGCCGTGAGTTGGACAAGTCTGGCCTATATCCTGGGATTCTAAAAGGGATAACTACAGAGATCGTGGAGGCGCTAGTTATGATTTTCTAAATTTCCCTAGATTCTGGAATGGCCCTAGTGCATTAGAAGTTATCAAATGTAACTCTGTTATTTAAGAAAATAGGGAGGGAGAAACTAGGGCACTACAGGGCAATTAGCCTGACATCAATCATTGGGAAAATGCTGAAATCTACTATTAAGGAAGTTTTAATAATGCACTTAGAAAATCATTGCATTATCAGACAGAGCCAACGTGGTTTTACAAAAGGGAAATCCTGTTTGACAATTGATTGGAGTTGTTTTGAAGATGTAACTAATAGGGTGGATAAAGGAAACTTGTTGATGTAGTATACTTGGATTTCCAAAAGGCATTTGATAAAGAGCCGCACAAAAAGCCAATACATAAAACATAGGCTCATGGAGTTGCGGGTGGTATACTAGCATGGTCAGAGAATTGGTTAATGGACAGGAAGCAGCGAGTAGAGTTAAAGGGGACATTTTCAAGTTGACAGGTTGTGACTTATGGAGTGGTGCAATTAGAAGCATTGCTGGGGCCCAGTTATTTACAATCTATGCCCATGACTTAGACAAAGTGACCGAGAGTAATTTATCAAAGTTTGCTGATGATACAAAGCTGGTTGGGAATATGAGCTGTGAGGAAGACACAAAGAGGCTGCAAAGAGATATAGAAAGGTTAAGTGCCCGGATAACAATGGAGCATAATGTGAAGAAGTGTGAGGTCAATTACTTTAGTTGTGAGATTAGAAAAAACAGAATATTTTTTTAAAGACGTGAAATGTTTAAATATTGATGTTCAGAGGTGGATGTACTTGTACAAGGAACACAGAATACTCGCATGCAGGTACAGAAAGTAATTAGGAAAGCAAATGGCATGTTGGCCTTTATTACAAAAGAATTTGAGTACAAGTAGAAAGGACTTCTTGCTATTATTGTAGAGGGCTTTGGTGAGACGACACCTGGAATACTGTGTGCAATTTTGGTCTCCATATTTAAGGAAGGAGATATTTGCACTGGAGGTGGTGCAGAGAACTTTCACTAAATTAGTTCTTGGGATGAAAGAGTTGCCCTATGATGACAGGCTGAGTAAATTGGGCCTATATTCTCTGGAATTTAGAGCAATGGAAGGTGATCTCACTGAAACATACACGATTCTGAAGGGGCTTAATGGGGTAGATACTGAGAGGTTGCTTCCCCTGGCTGGGGAGACTAGAACACAGGGACACCATCTCAGGATAAAGGGATGATCATTTATAACTCAGATGAGGAGAAGTTTCTTCACTCAAGAGGTTGTGAACCTTTGGAATCCTCTACCCCAGAGGGTTGTGGGTGCTCCATTGTTGAATGCATTTAAGGCTGAGATAGACAGATTTTTGGTCTCTAAGGGAATCAAGGGATATGGGGAGCATGCGCAGAAGTGTGGTTAAGGCCAATGATTAGCCATGATCGTGCTGAATGGTGGATCAGGCTTGAGGGACCATGTGGTCTACTCCTGTTTTTTTCTTAGGTTCTTGAAAATTGCCTTCGTCCCATCTCCAGCCCATCAGTGGAGGTGAGCGAGGTCCCAATATTTGAAAATAGCAGTGCATGCCAGAGGTGTTGGGACACTGACATGCCATCTAGGAGCATGATTTTCAAAGCCCCCCTGCTCTCATTCATGCCCCCATGGATGACTGAGAATCCTGGCCCTGTCCTCTATAGTACAGGTTGTTTACTGAGGCAGCAGAGAAAGTACAAAGATGATTTCCAAGAATGAAAACAGAACTAAGAAGTCACATCGATCAGAAAAGATTGAACAGGCTGAAGATCTTTTCTCTAGAAAAGTGAAGGCTGAGGAGTGGTCTGATAGAGGCCTTTAAAACCATGAAAGGATTCAAAATGGTAGACGTTAAGAAATATTGCCACATCTGGGGAGACCATAACTGGAGGCCAGAAATATGGACAGAATTTTGCCCTTGGCGGGCAGGCTTGGCAGGGGCGGTCGTGAATCCAACCATCGCCCACGATTGGCACCGGACCGTGATTTCACGCTGGTGAGCCTATTAAGGCCTGCCCAGTGTGAAAGGCAAACAGCAGTGCTCAGCGCTGCCTGTGCATTGAGGGGGGGGATAAGGGGGAGGAGGGCGAGCCAGCCGAGCACGAACTTCGCACATGCGTGCGAGTGAGCGCTTCATAATCTCCCTGAGGCACGGAGCTGCTTCAGGGAGGTGAGGCGTTTTTAAAAAAGAAAATGAAGAAAATAAAAATGTAATGAAACATGTCCCCTCATGTGACTCTGTCACATGAGCAGGGACATGTAATTAATTACATTTTTTAAAAATTTATTTTATTTTTATTTGCTTTTGGAAACCTCATCCTGTCTGTGGATGAGGTTTCCAAAAAAATGCAAAGGCCGCTTTGCCTTTTCGCCTGCCCACCGACCTTTAGGATGGATGGGCAGCGAAAAATTTAAGTTAATTGATTATTTAATGGCCTTAACAGGCCTTTTAATTGTGGGCGAGCGCGCTGCTGACTCCAGCGCACGCCCGCCGACTGAACAATCGCACGACTGCGCATTGACGTCGGCACGCTCAGCCGACGTCAATGCGCATCATTTCACGCTTGAGCAGAGCGGGCACATGCCCGCCCGCTGAACGATAATTTCTGCCCATAAGATAGTTACTAATGAATCCAATTTGGAGATTAGGAGAAACCTCTTTACCCAGACAGTGGTTAGAATACGGAACTTGCTACCACATACGCTGTTGTTGATGTGAACAGCCTGGATGCACTTATGCAGAAACTGTGAGACAAGTACAGGAGGGAGAAAGTTATAAAGAGTTATATTGATAGGGTTGGATGATGAGCAGTGGGAGGAGGCTGGTGTGGAATATAAACATCAGATGGACTAGTTGGGCTGAATGGCCTGTTTCTGGGCTGCACATTCTATGCAATTCCATGTAATAATTCATTATACAATAAATTGTACATTATATTCCCTGTATCATATTCCATATCCCTGCAATGCAGTTTCTATGCACAGGTGTCTTGGTGCCCTGGAACTTAAATCCCATCTTTTCCTCCAGCTTTATTTTGTAAACTGCAGTCTCCTATCTAGCACTGAAGAAGAGTCATACAGACTCGAAACGTTAACTCTGTCTTTCTCGCCACAGATGCTGTCAGACCTGCTGAATTTTTCCAGCATTTTTTGTTTTTGTTCCAGATTTCCAGCATCCGCAGTACTTTGCCTTTATCTCCTATCTATGATTTTCACTGACAATATAACTCAATAACATACGCTGGATTCCTTTCAATTTTTGTACCATTTACACTCTTCCTTTCCTATCCTTCCAGAATGCCCATCTGCTTACCCGGACTACAGATATTCCAGTTCCCTACCACGTATTCTTTACTTGCCCGTGCACACCGTCAAACCTCCCAAAGGAGACTGTTGCCTCTCCGCATCTGACTTTCCCGGCTTGCCCACCCCGACTATTGATCATGTTTCTTTCCCGCCCGTCTAGATGTTCAATTTGTCCATCACATAAAAACATAAGGAAAGGAACAGGAATAGGCCATTCAGCCCCTCAAGCCTGCTCCACTATTCAAACATGGCTGATCTGATGTGGCCAGCTCCACTTTCCTGCCTGAACCCCCATAGCCCTTGACTCCCTTGTCAATAAAAAGTCTGTCTAACTCAGCCTTGAGTGCATTCAATGACCCAGCCTCCACTGCTCTCTGTGGAAAAGGGTTGCAAACACTAACAACCCTCGGAGAGAAGAAATTCCTCCTCATCTCTGTCTTAAACGGGAGACCCCTTATTTTGAAACTGTGCCCCCTAGTTCTAGATTCCTTCACGAGGAGAAATATCCTCTCAGCATCTATCCTGTCGAGCCCCCTCAGAATATCATATGTTTCAAAACGATCACCTCTTCTAAACACCACCTGCCAGTTCTCTCAACCCCTCCACCGTACTGCCCAAGCAGGAATATTCAAAGAATTAATAATGAGAAAACTATTACTAGCTGGTTTTCAATAAGGGAGTGCCACTTTTGTTGTGGTTGGTTCTAGCATGTGTGTCATGATATTGTTTGGCACCATAACACAAATAGGCTGACACACTCTGAAATAAAATGATCAAAACTGCTGTAAACACTGAACAGGTCAGGCAGCATGTGTGGAGAGAAACAGCTAAGGTTTCAGGTCAAGGTGAGCTTTCACCGGTCCTGCCAGTGTAGGTACTTTCACCCAGGTGGCGTCAGTGAGGATGTGGCTCTGGGTTATTCCAGAGTGCCAGAAAGCCAGTGGAGTGGGGAATAGCTGAAAATGTGACACCTTCCCAACAAAGGCCAGGGAGAAAGCTACCCAATGATTTCAAAGTTGTAGGAACCAGGGATGTTTTTTGGAAAAGAAGGCTATACAAGGAACATCACACCGACATACAGGCTCTGCGGAGTGGACGCAGCAGCTAACAGACGTTCCCCTCAAGTCTCTGGCCTTCATTTGCAACAACATCAGGGAAGCTTTTTCTTCATTACAGACATTAATGAGGCACGACGCAGCTTCAGTGGAATCTGAAGAAGATCTCCAACAATGTTCCCTCTAAGTTTATTTTGCAGTGCACAGCCTCTTCATTTCAATGCGCGGTATCTTTTAATTTTTCTGCCGGGTAGCATACATGCATTATCTTAAATGGGATAACTTGTGAGTAGCCTGCATGGTACCTTCCAGGTTGCTGCGCATCTGTGCATGTATGTACCTGAGAGAGGGCACCAAGCGGCCAGGGACCAGTCTGTACCTTCAGGGAAAGACAGAATCTAGCTCTGATGGCAAACGTGTCCAGAATAAACAGCAGGGGGTGCAATTCTAGGCTTTCGGGTTGCTTCTGATCAAAAAGCCCTCATTTGCATATATTATGACAAACTGCCCAAGGGCTTGGTGGACTAATCATGGAAAGCACCGGATCAAATGTTCACACTCAGGGCAGGTTCAATTTGAAGCAAAAAACCATGAAAATGGATTCTGCCTAATTTTTCAGTCCATGCACAGTAGCAGCAGTGTGAACCGTCTATAAGGTGCACTACAGCAACTTCGAAAGCACCTTCCAAACCCATGACCTCTACCAACTGGAAGGCCAAGGGCAGCAGACACATGGGAACATTACCACCTGCAAGCTCCTCTCCAAGCCACTCACCGCCCTGACTTGGGAATATATCGCCGTTCCTTCACTGGTCGCTGGGTCAGAATCCTGGAACTCCCTCTGTGGGAGCACTGTGGGAGGACCCGAGCACATGGACTGCAGCGGTTCAAAAAGGTCGCTCAGGGGCAATTAGGGATGGGCAATAAATGCCGGTCTAGCCAGCGACACCCACATCCTGTGAAAGAATAAAAAAACTATGGCCTGATTTTAACTTGGCAAAGCCTTCAGGAAGAGCTTGGAATTTCAGTAATGTCAGGTGGACAGACGGCCGGTTTTCTTGCAACAACAGCAGATTAAATCTCCAATCAATTTCTGCCTTTTTGCCTAAAGCAGACTTGTGTGGTGAATAAGCACACATCTAACCCTTGATAACACTGGGTGAGTTAGAAAGGGGATGGGATTATCCTGCTATGAGGCTGTAACATCCTATTTCTCAATAGTGGAGTTAAAGGATGATGCATCTGCAGCCAAAACATTGGTTGCATTTTATTGCAAACTCTTCAGCATAAGATAAGAGAAATAGGAGCAGGTGTAGGCCATATGTGCCCTTGAGCCTGCTCTGTCATTCATGGTTTAACTTTTAAATTCTTCTTGATTCACTCGCAGCATGTGGGTGTCACTGGCAAAGCCAGGATTTATTATCCATCCCTTAAGCCTGAGAAAAGATAGCAGTGAGCCACTTTCTTGGCATCTGAGAGGCTTTCTCGGCCATTGAGTATACTGGAGTTAACAATGGCATTCTCTGTCTTGATTCAGAATGGGCAAGGGCAGGTTTCCTTCCTGAAAGGGCAAATTTTCACAACGATCTGGTAGCTAAGCTGGTCACAATCACCGCTAAATTACAGATTCATTTACTCAACTGAATTTAAATTCCCCAACTCCTGTGGTGGGCTTTGAACTTATGTTTCTGGATCGTTGGAGCTGATTACTAGTCCTGTAACATAATCACTATAGTATCATTTCCAAAATCAACTCCTGCCGATCCCCACATTCCTCGATTCCCTTGGTGCTCAAAATTCTATCAAACTAAGGACGGAACCGTCCCAGATTTTCACAAAGTGCAGGAGCGGGCGTGAAGAAGGTCCTTTTACCTGCCGGCTGCAATGGTGGGTTTTTGCGCCATATCACCCCCTTCCTGGCATGTCCCACCTCATTAATAATGCATTCATGGTAAGCACGCCTCTGATTCGCCTGCCCTGCCTTCAGTACCTCAGGCCTTCAGTAATCCGGGCGCCATATTTAAAGTGCGCCCCTGTACAGAGCGAGCACTCTCTAATGGATCGGAAGCTGCTGGAAAGTCATGGCTGCCAAAGGGAGGAAACATGCTGCCCCAAAATTTAGCGACGCCTCCCTCGGGCACCTACTGGACGCAGTGGAGGCCCGCCATGAAGTCCTCGTCTCCCGCTCTGGGTGAAGACCAGCAAGCAAGGTCACCAATCCAGCATGGGAAGTGGTGGCAGTGATGGTCAGTGCCAACGCCCTGCATAAGAGGACAGCCACCCAGTGCCAAAAGAGGATGAATGTTCTCCTCCGTTCCGCCAGGGTAAGTCACTCTTCTCATCATTCTTATCTCACACACTCACAAACCAATGACACACCCACAGGGCCCACACTCATTGCCAGTTCAAGAGACACCAGCATTCAGTCTCTCACACATACCTTCATCTCCCTGTGGATCGTGTCCTCATCCCATCCATGGCACCACTCACCACCCACCCATGTCAGGCATCCTTCTCATGTGGCCTGGTAGGCGTCCTGCTTACAAGCTCTCCACCTGTCTTCAAGAAGGACAAGCTGGCACACAACAAAAGGGAGAGGTCGCAGACTGGTGGAGGAATGTCTGACATCACAGACTTTGAAAACAGAGACATCCAGCTGGCTGGTGAGGATCTGGACCGTTCCTGTGCTGACGGCGATGTTGACAGTGCTCTACCAAGTGAGGATCCAGCAGTGCAACATCCATCAGACAACTATGCTGTGAGTGTGTCCCGCTGTTCCTCAGTCCCCTGCCATGCACTAATTATCTCTCCTTGCTTTCGCAGGCACATCTGGGAAGCAGCCGAGTGGGTCCATGACCCAAGTCCCCGAAGACCCCTAGGAAGAAGAATCCGATGACACCCTCATTGAATTCCCATCACAGCACTCGCCCACACCCTCCACCAGCACAGAGACACACACCTCAGTGGGACCTCGTTCTAGAGTAGCCTTGGGATCACAATCTGGTGAACGCATTGCACTGTCTGATTCACAGCAGGCGGCGGCAGGGACTTCCCAGGTCTCCAGCACTCGGAGGACTGCTGGAGGCTAGAAGTCTGCTGAGTCTGAGTCAGATGAGGAGCCTCTGGACTCGGTTATACCTCTGTTGCTGGAGCTGCAAAGGCAAGCTCAGGAACATCAGGCAGTGATGTCTGCTGCACTCCTCAGATTGCAAGGCACGATGGAGAGGTCCATCTGTCTTCAGTCTGAGGTGATAGCGCCGGCATTGCAACGCATCGAGGTCAACACTGGCAGGATGGCGGCTGCCATGGAGACCTTGGTCCAAGACATTGGTCATGGCTGCGCAGACTGAATTCCATCACTGATGCCATGGTTGGCCTCCAACTGTGTGTACGTGAGAGAGGCCCGGGGCAGCTCGATCTCACTGTAGCTTCCCCTACTCCTCAAGGAGTCAGCCAGGGGCCCTCTGGCACCCATAGGGAGGAGGATTAGCAGGTGCACAGTCTGGGGTCATCCACCCAGCTGACTCCGAGAATGCCTAGCCAATCCGAATCCCCTCTTCCTATGACCCCAGCAGCTCTAGCTCCACAAGTCAAGGAGGGTTCCCCTGCCACACAGCAGGGTCTCGGCCCTCCAGAGGACGCCCGCCAAGGTCATCACAGACAGGGTGTAGCAGTCAGCAGGCTGCCTCCACCTCCACTGTGGGTGTTGGGGGAGCACCAAGACATAATGGCAGGGTTAGGAAGATTAAGAAGATGTAGTTGGATGGCCTAGCACAGGTGTTAATCACTTGTACATAAATTCCCAAGAATGTCTCCCTGCCTATAACTCCTTGTTCTGATGAGCAGTGTTCGTGTCACTCAGAGTGAAACCTTGGTTCCTGCACAAGATAAAGGCAGGTGTCTCAGTCCAGGGCCTCTTCCCTGTGCTTTGTGCAGCCTTCAGACCAAAGTGATGGTCCAGCCTCACACTCCCTGGGAACATTACTGATACCTGCACCTCGATGGTGCTGGTCATTGCTGCCAGAATGTAGTGGGAAGGTGTCACAGAGTCCCGTCATTCTCTCTGTGTGCTCTCAGCACCTTTAAGGGGGGGCTGGCCCCCAACTCTTCAGCATCTGTGACCAGTGACGCTGTGCTCCTGCAGGGCTCAGGTGCTGAAGGCTGACAAAGGATCAGGTGTATTTGAAGTTTCATGGCTGTGCTCTATGATATGATCCCGATCACAGAGCATAAGCGAGCTGCCCTCGGCCAGACAGGAGTCAGGCATTCACAGAGGCTATGTGAAGATCTTTGGTATCTCCTCACTCCATGTTGTCATCATCCTCCACAAACCTTACTGCTGTGAGGGCCTCCCGAGCACACCTACCTCGTCTGGCCAGTGTGATGGCCTCATTGCCGGCATCCTAGCCTTTGAGGACCTCATCACCCTCATCCCCTCTGAATTCCTCCCCATCGAAGGAGACGTGCAGCTCCTCCACCTCCTCCTCAGCCAACTCCTCCTCTGTCGTTGTGGAGTGTGCAGCAAGTGACGATGATGCGCGACACCCTCTGGGGACTGTATTGCAGTGCTCCATCAGGCCTGTTAAGCCACTGGAACCTCATTTTCAAAGTGCTTATCATTTGCTCCACCAAAGTCCGGGTTGTGGCATGAGCCTCGTTGTACTGTCTCTCTGCTGTAGTCTGAGGACGCTACACGGGTGTCATCAGCCACGTTCTCTGTGGGTAGCCTTTATCCCCAAGGAGCCAACCCTGCAGCCTCTCTGGACCCTTGAAGACGTCAGGGATCTGAGACCTGCTAAGAATGTAGGAGTCATGGATGATCCCTGGGAATCATATGCAGACCTGTAGGATGCATTTATGGTGGTTGCAGACCAGCTGAACATTCAGCGACTGGAAGCCCTTATGGTTGATGTAGCTGACTGCTTGTTGCCACGGAGATCTGAGCACCCCGTGAGTGCAGTTGATGGCACCCTGAACCTGTGGGAAACCTGAGATCTGCACAAATCCCAGCGCTCTTGCTTCCTGGTTTTCCTGATCCCAGTTGAAATGCACAAAGTTCTGTGCCTTCGCAAAGATGGTGTCTGTGACCTCCTGAATACATTTGTTCCTGGAGGCTTGCGAGATCCCGCACAGATCACCTGCGGAGTCCTGGAAGGAGCCACTGGCATAAAAATTGAGCACCACAGTCGTTTTCACAGCCACTGGCAGTGGATGCCCTCCATGTCCCCTTAGCGCCAAACCTGCAGCAGGTGGCATATGTGACTGACCAGTTCCCTAGACATGTGCAGCCTTCAGCAACACTGGTTCTCGGTCATCTGCAGGAATGACAAGCACTGTCTGTAGACTCTGGTTGCCTTGGATCTACAGCTGCATGTGCAGCAGGCCCTGCCTTGATGGAGATGCTCTTCCCTTTGCCAAGCCAGGTGCCTCTGCCACTCTCTTCTTCTTCTTCTCTGGTGTTTGTAAGCCATGAGGCATACCGCTAAATCACCACTCACCATGCTCCTGATGTACGCCTCTTGCAGGATCAAAGAGAGAGATGTGTGGTTTAGCATGGGTGTACTAAGAACCTTACTTGGTTAAGTGTGAAGGCCACTGCGTGCATGCAGGAGAGTGCTGGCCACCACTTGGATGACCAGTGTGTAGTGTGTTCATTGGCTGTCAGAAAACCATCCACCTCCGCCCCATTCCACTTGACCGATTAGCAGCAGCTTTGCCCATTGGACTGCATGCTGTGCTCTCAGCTCAGGCACAGGCATTCTCCTAACCCACACTGCAAGGCTGCACTGTTAGCTTGAACCATGATGGATACTGGTCCAAACCTGAATAAAGACATTGCAAGGGGCTGTGAGCACCTCCACCAGTGACTGCACTGTGGCCACCTTTCACAAGGGGATTGTACAACTTGCCCAGTCGGCCAATTGTTCTGCTGCTCCCTAAAATGCACATTAATTTGCAGTCTGCACCTAAGGGATGAACGGTTCCAGAGCATTTGGTGGCACTTTCATGCTTTTGCATTGCTTGAGTGGGCAGGAAAGCTTCAGAGGCCCCACTCCAAGCATGTTAATGGAGCTGCAGCTGTACGGTCTCAGCTGTGGAATCATGCTCACTTTTGACAAGCTTTTCCAAGTGTGTTCCCTTCCTTCGCCCTACCCCTTCCCCACCCACTCCCGGCATGTGCTTGTACACTTTCTTCAGTCTGTGCTGCCTTGCCCCCTCACTGCCCAACAACACCCCCCCAACCTCCCAGCCTGACCCGCACCGGAGCCCTTGCCCTGGCACCACAATGAAAGCCAGCCAGGGAAAAGCAACTTGGCCGTGCCCTCCAGAATGTGCAGTGCCTCTTCCTTGATGTCCTATACACGATGCTCGCAAGCGCTGCACAAGGCTGCGTGCACTCACTTCCGAATTCTCCTCAAAGTTCAAGTTGGCAGGTGCACGCCTTTTAAAGGCAGTCATGAAGCACGTTGTTCTGAAGTCATGCCAACGTGGGCGGTAAATTTAATGTGGGAGGATGATTCTGGTGAGCAGGGCTTATAATGAGATGCTAAAGTATTGAGATTAGGTTCCTGACATGCGGCAGTGGGAAACGCAGCTCCCCATTGACCTGTGGAGCGGACAATCGCAAACTGGTTTCACAATGGTGTGTAACCGATTTCTGCCCCTCCTGCCGAATTGTCCACCCCCGCCCACCATGACATCGCTGCCAATGGGACCGAACGATTCTGCCCTAAGTCTTAAGTATATTTATTATCCACAGCTCTCTGGGTACAGAATTCTGAAAATTCACAACCCTCTGAGGGAAAAAAATTCTTCTCACCTCAGTCCTTGAGTAGCTGAGCTCTTAATTTTTTGACTATGACCCCCAGTTCTAGAATCTTCAGCCACACAAAATATTTTCCCTGTGTCTATCCTGTCACACCCTCTAAAAGTGTTATACATTTTACCAGGGAGAGATCCCTGATCGCCTTTGAAATAGTGCCATGTGGTTTTTCACATCCAGCTGAGAGGGCAGACTGGACTTTGGTTTAACATCTCATCCGAAAGGAAGTGTAGCACTCCCTCAGTATTGCTTGAAGGCCGATGTTGCATGTTTGTGTTGCTAGGGAGGAGCCTCACCCACTAGCAGGACATATTGGGAATTTACACAGCCCACAGTTTCTCTCCAGTAATTCGGGAGCTGAGCGTCTGCTAATTTCCGATATGCATGGCTGGCAAGTAAGAGGTGAGGCTTATGACAACCGCACTGACTCATTAAACTTGCCACTGACTCACCCCACCTCTGCTGCAGAACTGAGTAGATGCCAAATACTATTGTTGATTTGTACGTTGTGACCTGAAGGATTGACCCGAGGGTCCTGCAGAGCTGAAACCAGCTCAAGACTTCATATAAATGCTGGCGATTAAATGAAGCTGAATGCAATTAAGTTGTGTTCTCACTTACAGTTCAGTGAGCTGGTTTAATCTGCTTTCTGGAATAAAGATATTTGTATGCACCAGGCCTCCTGTGTTGTGCATGATGATCTTTGGGAGACCATGGTTAATGATTAATTAATGCAATAACTAGTGCAATGAGTAATGTGTGTAGTTAGATGACAGATCTTGCAATGACAATCCATATGTGGTGATCAGACAGTCACAAAGTCATTTTTCTGTACACAATGTTCAGGAGTTTCGATTTCAGGAGTGTCGCTGACGTTTATTGATCAAGCGTCACTTCCTAACATGAACTTTGTGACATAATGGAGGCTCACCTAGCAGGTATATGTTTTATGTATGTTGATACAAACATTGCACAATAGAGGCATTGTAATCCTCACATTTTCTGCAAGTGGTGTTCCTGAGAACCATATAACGTTATTATAATGTGTAGGTTTCCTAAATTTTGTGTCTGATGCACATTGTGCGTTATTACTTCTTGCAGTGTCACACATTTTATTCACCCTGAAGCGTCATTGAGTATATTTTACAAGTGCGAACAAGGAGTAAACAGCACCGTGCATACCTTATAATAAATTAATCTTTAGTATGGGAAGTGAGCCCTTGTTTATTTTAAGCCAAGGCAAGGCTGCACTCTATTGTGCCACATACTTTGCAAGATGTAGAACAGCAAACATGGATGTTGTCATGAGGCTGTGCTCCTTTAATTTTAAAAGTCTGACTTTTCAACTTTCAACTGACTGGAAATTTTGCAATTTGAAATAAGACAGACCAAACTACTTAAAAATGCAAAGCCACCTTCCAAGGTGAAAGTGAAAAAGCAAACAAGACACCCTCAAGGGAGTGTGGAGAGGGGCATTTCTTATAATTCAAAGATCCACTGAAATTTGTCACTGTTTGAGGAAGAGACAGTAAAATGTAAAGTGCTGGATATTGAAACAATGGCTGCCACAGACAGACCCACCCAGAACTCCTTGGAAATATACAATGGGCAAAGTGTAACAGGCCAGACTGCCAGCCACTGCAGGAGACTGCACGTGTCACAGGGAGTATCAAGAAAGTTTTCAGCAGAGGAAACAGGTTGAAAAGCTGCGTACTGTCTCTCTCTCTCTTTTGGAAAAAGTGTGCATCACCCGGTTCGAGAAGTCAACCATCAGAAACCAACCAGCGAACCGAGATCTTGTAATAATTGCAACATCTTTTACATCTGACCGCACCCATGAAACCAGCTAACCTAAATCGGCCTCAATGTTTAAAATCTATGCCTCATGGACAATCAAATTACAATTAACCATGTATTCTTTTAATATTTTTTACTGGATTCTAACTTTCCTTTTTTCTTGTAGCTGTGTGTGTGATGTCTTGTTTTAATTATTTTTTTCTCGAGTTTAGTGGTTAATAAATTTGCCCTTTCTTTATCTCAAGAAAACCTTGTTTGGTTGGCTCCTTATTGCTCACAACTTAAATAGTTAAATACATTTGGAGTCGGGAAAGGCATATCCTTGTGAAAAAGAGCTGTCCTTGCCCCCAGTTTCATTTGATTCTTCGTCTCATCCGATGCCTTAACAAGAAACTTTGTCTCTTCCTTTCAGGTACTAAGGAACGCAAGCTCCAACAACTCATTGATACCAACGCCCATCCAGGACCCTCTACCCCTTCCCATCCCTCTGACCCCATCCCGTCTTCCAATCCCAGCCCCGGCTGTGTATTCACTATACCCCCTAACCTTCCCCTCTCTGATGCTGAACATTCAGTGCTCAGCAAAGGACTCAGTTCCATAACCTTACGCCCTCGTCTCAATGAATTTCGGGCTCGGCACGATGCTGAACTCTTCTTCTGCCGCCTTCGTCTCCGTGCTCACTTCTTTGGGCAGGAGTCCTCTCCCTGTTCAACGGATCCTTTTACCCACCTCCAATATTCTCCCTCCACCTGGACCCCTCCCTCTGGCCTCTTACCTGCTCTTGATCTTATCATTGAGAACTGTCGACATGACATCGGCTGTCTCAATTTCTCTGCTCCTCTCACCCATTCTAACCTGTTTGCTTCTGAACTCGCCGCTCTCAGTTCTCTCAAGCCCAACCCTGACTTTGTTCACAAGCATGACCCAGAACTCCTGTCGCTTGCCATTTCAACACTCCACCCTGCTCTCATGCCCACATATCCGTCCTTGGCCTGTTGCAATGTTCCAGTGAAGCTCAACGCAAACTGGAGGAACAGCACCTCATCTTCCGACTAGGCACTTTACAGCCTTCCAGACTTAACATTGAGTTCAACAACTTCAGATCATGAACTCTCTCCTCCATCCTCACCCTTTTTTGATCCCCTGTTTTTAATTATTTATTTTTTAATTTTTATATATATTTTTCCCCACCTATTTCTATTATTATTAGTTTTAAAATTTATTTCCATTCATTGTTTTTTCCCCACCTTTTAGCCAATTTCGATCTTTTCTCCCACACCGTCCCCTCCCCATATCCCACCCCCACTAGGGCCATCTGTCACTCACTCATCCTGCTTTCTACTCTTAATGTCAGCGTTAACACCTCCTTTCGTCAGTATCACCACCATCAACACCCCTTCAACCTTTTGTTTGTGACATCTTTTGCAATCCCCCCTTTGCCTCCACCTATCACTGGCCTTCTATCCAGCTTCAGCTGTCCCACCCCCCCCCTTAAACAGTATATATTTCACCACATTTTTACTTCTCTTTAGTTCAGAAGAAGTCATATGGACTCAAAACATTAACTCTGTCTTTCTCTCCACAGATGCTGTCAGACCTGTTGAGTTTTTCCAGCAATTTTTGTTTTTGTTTCAGATTTCCAGCGTCCGCAGTATTTTGCTTTTAAACTTAAACTTTTGTTGTGATCAACTGAAGAGGCTGATTGAGGGGAGCCAGTTCATTCCTTCTCACCTGGCCATGACAATATAGTAGAAAATTCAATTGGGACCACAAAATGTGAATTCCTACCCTGGCCCTCATGGTTAGAGTATTCCAAGTCTAAGTATCCTGTGAAGTGCCAGGATAGCTGAAAATTTGCTATCCCCTCATTGGCAAAATTGAATTTGTCTCCAGTCAGCCTACTGCGCACGATAATTCCACATTAAACTATTATTCTTGGCTTTGGAGTACCAACAACGGAGAATGAGGAAGATTAATAAGGCTGAGGTCATTTTTCAGAGGAGGGTCCAGGCCAATCATGGCTGTAAGTGTGGGGGATGCCTGGGGCACAAGAGACTCAAGTTTCCTTGTTGGGTAAGGACGAACAGTTTTGCATTTCCTGGGCCACCAAGCAACCTTTTGGAAATTTGCCGATTTTCCATTTATCCAACCTATTCCCAAATGCTAAATCTTACTTGTCAAACGTCTATTTCACCTATTTTTCTGAAGTTAACATGGGTCTAGAATTTCCTCAGAGCTCTCCTACCCAAATCAAAGCTTTGCTGGCAGTGTGGTTGAGTGTGAGTCGCTCTGAAAATGTCATTATTCATGGTTTCTGTGTTAATCATTATCCACTATATAAAACAGCTTCCCCAGGGGCAGAATGTTCTGGTCAGTGTGTAGGGGCGGGCCCCGCACACTGACGCGTAAAATGACTCGTGGTGACATCGGGTGTGTGTCCCGACGTCACCGTGCGTCATTCCGACCTTCAGTTCGGCGGGCGCGCATCGGAGTCAGCTGCATGCCCACCAAACTGTCAAAGGCCTATTAAGGCCATTTATCAACTAATTGGAGTAGTTTTCAGGGCTGCCCGTCCAATCTTAAGGTTAACAGGCAGGCGAAGAGCCCAGGCGGCCTTCACATTTTTCATGGAACCTCGTTCACGGGGGGGGGGATGAGGTTTCATGAAGGGTTTATAACTTTAATAAAAATTTTTATTAAAATTCATAGACATGTCCCCTCATGTGACACTGTCATATGAGGGTACATGTCTGAATAACTTTTTCTATTTTTTTTTCAATTTTTCATAATCAAATTAATCTCCTTGAGGCAGCTCCGTGCCCCAGAGAGATTTCTGAGCTCTTTCATGCGCATGGACAAAAGAGCACAGGCCCTGACTCTCCCTCCCTCCCGCCCGCTGAGCACTTCCGAGTGCGATTCACACTGGCTGGGCCTTAATTGGCCCTCCCCACGTAAAATGGTGGAGCTCAGCCAATCGCCGCCCGCGATCAGTTGCGCGCCCACTCCCTCCCGACAGGGAGAAAATTCTCCCCCAGTCTCTGGCATTTAACCTATGTCTCAGCCCACCTCCTTCTAGACTTTTTGACCACTGGAAGATGACTATGAACTCTGTCCTATCACTTAATTTTTTAAACACCTCCATCGAATCACCCCCATCTCCTCTTATTCTAATGGAAATATTTTAATTTTTTGTTTTGTATTTGTGCTTCCTCATATCAGATAGTCTCACAGGTGAATCTGTACATTACTCTCAGTCTCCTCAACAACTTTCCTATAGTGTAGAGGCAAATCTGTTCACGCAGTGCTCCTACTGTGGTCTTACTTAGGCTTTTCATGGACTTACCATTGCATCTCTGTAATAAACTTTGGGCACGGGACAGGTTTCTTGTAAGAAACAGTAAACTTTATTTACAGGGCTCCTGGCAAGCTATATATTTGCACCAAGACCAAGGCTAGAAAACCCTGCCTCTAAGATTACCCACGCTTAGGGCTGATTTGTCTGTACAGTCACATAATCCCCATAACAGTATGAAAGGTTTAACTTACAATTACTACATTCCTCCCCCTTTAATTTTGTTTTACCTCTCTTATTTACAAAAATATCTTAACCCATATCATATACAAATATATACAGTTCATGCAATTATAGATTTAGTCTTTGAGGTGGTTTTCTGATTTGGGTAGAGCAGCACAGCTCTACGACTTGAGATTCTTCCATTGGATTGACTTGCACAGGAACTGCAGCATCAGAGACATCCTTAGACAATGGCAGTTCAGAATTATTTACTTCAACATAGACATCAGGTATGTCCATTCTAGGTCGATCTGGAACCCCAGGGATCAAAGGTCAACTTCAATTTCAGGTGGAGTAACTGGCTGTTGGCATGTCTCCTATCAATCCTGTTTTCCCTTTCCACTTGATATGATATGATCAGAGACGATTGTACTAAGACCCCATCTCGGTCCATTGCAAAATTTCGCATTAAAACTATCTCCCCCACAGTAAATTTAATCTTTACTGTGAACATCATGATTCACTTTCTGACTACTCTGATTCTTCTCCACCTTCCCCTCTAAGTTAGGGAATACTAGACTCAATCTTGTACGAAGGCGGTGCTTTATTGCAATTCAGATGGTGTTGAACCCGTAGTTGCATGAGGAGTTGTATGATAATTGAGAAGAAAACGTGATGTTCATGTTTCTAACGTTCCTTTGGATAGTTTCTTCATGCCTGTTTTGAAAGTTTGTACTGCTGTTTCTGCTAACCCATTGAATGAGGGATGATACGGTACTGTTTTGACATATTTAATCCCATTTAGGCTCATGAATCTCTGGAATTCTGTACCAGTGAAAACAATACCATTATTCAAAGCAATGACTTCTGGTAGGCCACATATACTAAAACATTGGCGCAGTTTTTCAATAGTTGCACACGATGGAGGTGATCTCACTCCATACACATCCATCCACTTTGAATTTGTGTCGATGATCAATAAAAACAAACCTAAAAACGGGCCTACATAGTCTATGGGCAGAATTTTACATTTGGCGTGCGGGGGTGGGTCTGACATGCCGGAAAGTAAAATGATGCACGATGATGTCGGGCATGCGTCCCAATGTCATCGCGCTGTCTCGCAACATTTCATTCGGCAGGCGCGCGCCAGAGTCAGCTGCGTGCCCGCCGATAATTGAAAGGCCTATTAAGGCCATTAATGAACTAATTAATTTAAATTTATGCTGCCTGTCCCACCTAACGGTTGGCGGGCAGGTAAAAAGGCCAAGCGGCCTTTGCGTTTTTTAGGAAACCTCATCCACGAGCGGGACGGAGTTTCCTAAAGCTGTTACAAATTGAATAAAAACTTTCTTGAAAGATGAAAACATGTTCCATCACATGAGATAGGACATGTTTCATTAAATTTTTGCTATATTTATTTATTTTTTTAACAATCGCTTCAATCTCCCTGAGGCAGCTCCGTGCAGGTACAGGTAGTGCCACTTGCGTTCCATGCTGGGTGGGCCTTCATTGGCCTGCCCTTGTGAAATCATGGTGCGAAGCCAATCGCAGGCATCAGTCAGCTCCGCGATCGCCCCACCCGCTTCCGCCAAGCCCACCCGACCAATGAAAAATCCTGGCCATCTAACACAGGAACGACCAGGCCACTCCCACAGATGCAATGGGGCTGAAACGGGCAACTTCTGCTGTTGCTAACACTGGAGACTGTGTTTAACCCTTTTTTCTATGTCACTGTCTATACCTGGCCACCAGATATAACTTTGTGCGACCACCTTCATTTTCGAAATGCCTGGATGCGCACTGTGAAGCTCTGTCAAGAGTGGTCCCCTTCCTTGTGAAGGGACAGTGAATCTTGCTCCCCAGAACAAGATACCATATTGACAATCTGGTTCAGATTTATGGGCATAGAATGGTTTTAACTCTTCAGAGCTTTGTGCATTTGATATCCTTGCAATACCTGTTCTCAGACTCTTGATAAAATTGGATCCCGGTTTGTCCAATTCTTTATCTGCTTCACACAGACTAGCGACGAGTCCAGGAAACTCAACACAAGTACAACTTCTCAAATACTGGAGCACGTATAATGCTATCTGGCAAAGGAAGACGGCTGAAGGTGTCTGCATTTGCTATATGCACACCTGGACAGTGCATAAAGATGTGCTCATATGCTGACAACATCAAAGCCTATCTCTGAATTCTAGCAGAGGCTATTGGTGGAATTACTTTATCTTCACTAAATAAACCTAACAGTGGCTTGTGATCTGACACGATGGTGAAATGTCGACCACACAAATATTGATGGAACTTCTTTACTCCAGATGTTACAGATAAGCCTTTTTTACCAAGTTGTGAGTAACCCTTCTCGACTGCAGAGAGGGATCTGGAGACATCCTATTGGCTTCTCAGATTTTATTTTTGGCTTTTTTTGTGTTTGTCGCAGGGTTTTGTCTCATCCTTCATTTTGATTTCATAGTCGGCCAAATTTCTTTCTGGTGAAATTTTAACTTGGTTCAGTTCGGGGGTTGAGCTACCCGTTTGCACCTTGGAACGTCCCATGACTTTTTCTTCTAATGCCTCTTTTGTCTCAGTCAACTGATTCGTCAGATCTTCTGTCTCTCTTTTGTACCCTTTGCCTTCCTCTTGGAACATTGAACATTATTGAGTTTTTTCTTCCAACTGTTTCTTCAGTTGGTTCAGAGTGGCACTGCATTTGTTTAGCTTCTTTTCATGATTTTCCCTTGGAACCAACTCTGACCTGAGGGATCTTTGCTTCCTGTGAAGGTCCTTTGGTTCTTCTATCTCATTCCAAAAGACACAATCATATTGCCTTGTCAACTCAGGATTTCTACCTGTTCTGGCTTGAAAAATTTCTGACCCGTTGAGTTTAATTTCTATCAACCAATCAAGGCCCAGAAGGCTAGGACCTTCTCCTGTTCAACAATCTGGGCTGTCTGTTGCCTGTAGGATACAAGTACAGAGACAGTGCCTTTCACCTGTATTGCCTCTCCAGTGCACGTTTTTAGCTGAGCCGTGGCTTGCTCCAAATTCAATGGCTGGGTAACTTTGCTGAGGTATTTAAAGATGTGTTCTCCCACCACTGTGGTCAATGCTCCTGTGTCAACCTCCATGTAACAGTGATTGGTTCAGTTTTCCTGGCCTTCAGATTACATAGAGAATTGATATCAGCATCATCAGCTCCTGGTTCATTTATATTGTGCACTTCATTCAACCTGGCCTCCTGTCTGAATGGCTGTCTTGACCTCGCCCTGCACTGTTTTATAAACATGCCCTTTTTTGTGACAGTAGTGGCATTCTGCCTCTGCAGGTTTCTGGTACATGGTTACTCCCACATCGGTAACACTTTAATCTCTGAATTACTAGTGAGTTGCTACCAGTATTTCTTTTTGTTTTTTGAGTGGTAGGAACCGTGTCCCACTTCATGGTTATCTTGCTGGATTGCACACCATGCCCGGTGGCAGGTTCCCTCCCCAGTTGAAGACTGGCGCCATGTTGCACACTCTGCAAAGACTGCGAGTCCCTCTCATCACTCTCCATTGCTAGTACTATCCCCATGGCATGCTTCATGTCAACATTAACTTCTGCAAGTAACTGCAAACCAAATGATCTCACAGCATAAAAACAAAATACTGTGGATGCTGGAAGTCGGAAACAAAAACAGAAAATGCTGGAAAAGCTCAGCAGGCCGAATAGCATCTGCGGAGAGAAAAACAGAGTTACCGTTTCGAGTCCATATGACTCTTCTTCAGCGCTAAAGAGAAGTAAGACATGTCATTTGGAGTATCTCTGAAGTCGCAGTGCTCCGTTAACTGTTTTAACTTTGTGATGTACATTGTGATTGACTCACCAGGAGCCCTTACTCTAGAGTTGAACTTGAATCTTTGCATGATTTGCACGGTTTAGGCTGAAAATCTGCCTTCATGAGGTCTACTAGCTCATTAGAGGATCTGGAATTTGGCATATTTTGGGCCGTTAGACTAAGAATTAGGTTATACGCCTTGCTTCCGCAGACACTTAGAAGAATTGTTTTCTGTTTCTCCTCCGCCGTTATTTCATTCGCCCTATGTACTGACTCCCGTCCTCGATGGATGAGTCATAAGGGTCAATCCTGCTGAAGAGTGGCATTGCTGGTGAATATATTTTTCTTTCTTCCCTTAAAAATCAAAATACTCACATTCGCAAGACTAGGTGCTGCATTGAAGCTCTTTATCCTCATCGCCAATTGTAATAAACTTGGGGTACCAGACAGGTTTCCTGTAAGAAACAATAAACTTTATTTGCAGAGCCCCTGATGAAACTTGTACCAAGACCAAGGCTAGAAAGCTCCGCCCCTAAGATTACCTGTGTTTAGGGCTGATTCATCGGTACAGTCACATGATCAACGGTATGAAAGATTTAACTTACACTTACTACAATTTCGAAGTTTATATCATACCTCTTGCTGTATTATTCCTTTAGTGTCCTTTATGCCCTTATTTCATTCAGGTGTTGCTTTTAATCTCTTGTGAATGGAGCCTTGAAATCCTTCTGATCTCCCTCATCATGCAACATCCCCCATTGCAAGTATAGTAAAATGATTATTTTTAACCAAAATGTATCAATTTCATTTACTGACATTGAATTCCATCTACTGCTTTCTTTAACCATTCCATTATCTTCTCAATGACCTCTTGCAGCTTCCTTTAGTCCTTTGTATTATTTACTATGGCCGACTACATTAGTATTGCTTGCAAGCTTGCACATACTCCCTCTTAACCCTGTATCTAATTATTGATGCACACAGCGAAGAGAAGTAGTGCCTGAATGGAAGTCTATGGAAAACAGTAATTCACTCCCGAAACATTTGCCATCAACTCTCTACTTCCTTCCAATTGATTTTGCTACTTTTCTCTTAATACCATGCCCTTTCATCTTCTCCAATAGTTCCTGGTGTGGCAATTCATTAAAGGCATTCTGGGATTCCATATACACCGCATCCACTGCATTTCCACTGTCCACCATCTCTGCCGACTCCTCAAAGAACTGCACGAATATTAGCCAGGCAGCTGAAAATGATCAGCCTGATTATACTCCAGGGAAGAGCTAAGTATTTCAAGGGGAGCGCGGTAGAAGATTCACAAGACAAAAAGGGTTCGAGTCAATATTTCCCAATTTGTGACAAATGTTCCGAACGGCATTACTATGCCACTTATTTCCTCTGTTGGAATAAATAGCGAGATAGGTTTTCTTGCCCTTAGATCGTCTGAGTGTGCCAAATGTAGGAAAACAGAGGACGTGGGATCACACACCCACATCCATTCAAGTGAACAATTGGAAAATCAGGCAGGTTTGTTCATGGGCATGCATTCCTCTTTGCCTAGTTTGTTTTACTCACTGTACCCAGACAATCTAGTATGCCCTGCACTGGAACAGGAAAATGCGGCCTGTTTGAACAGCAAAAATGAACATTATTAAAGACTCATGAGAATTTGAAGAAAATAACAAATATGCCAATGTCTGAACCCATTGTACCAATCTTAGCGAAAGATAATAATAGACAGGTTTTCAATATTATTTGCAAAAAAAAGGACAGCGTAAGTTACTGAAAATAAAGCTATCATTAACACTGAATAAACAACTACTTATGATACAGCTTTAGAATATAACTTACAAAGCACCTGCGCTATGTTTAAATTTAGAACACCAGAGATTAGTTACCATAGACACTGGCTTTCAAAATTCATCAACTGCAGTTTAGAAAGCAACTGTGGTATTACATCTGAGTGAGCAAAATTATTTAAATTATGAAAACATGCACTTTTTATCTGCTGTGGTGGTCACTGGGACTGTGAGTTCTCAGAACAGATTCAAAATAACTTTCTATGTTGCAATAGATACCTCACCTCTTAAGTCAAAGAGCAAAAGTGGAATGGGTTCTTTTCAATAAACAAACTACCTATTTTTGACAAATATAGGCATGAGCAGAACAGCTCGTCTCACAAACCGGTACAACTGGTCAATACCAGTACAACTGGTCAATACCAGTACAACTGGTCAAGCCAGCACAAATGGTCAATACCTCGTTAGATTTTTATGGTTCCCTCAGTCCAGCAAGAGTTTACAGCTATGCAGAGCACGCCATCAAATATTGGAAGTGGATCCCACCTTGTGGTTCCAGGACAAAGCTGAAGCAGCAGTGAGAACTCTATTTTTTTTTTAAACCTGTGCCTTAAGATGGCTGTGGGGTGACATGTCAGTTCCTTCCCAAAGCTCCAGTGCCTCCCCTGCACCCCCATGCGCTCCACCCCCCCACCCCCCCACCCACAACCCCACCCACCAGTTGAGCCGTAATTTATGGTACGTTGGCTCTGATACGTGCTCCTAGTGGCAACCGCCACTATAAGAGCTCTATAAGAGCAGATGACCTCACGCTGTCCCCACAAATGTTTGCAGGATCAGCATTGGAGGTCCTAAGTAGCTGCATCCCAGCATTTAGGTCTGGATGGATCCTCTGTAAATCCCTGGCTCTGCTATGCCAACTTTTCATCATGTCAACAAACTGATCAAATCACTCAAACTGCTTTTTGGGAAAAGATTTATGTGCTGTTTTTTTTCTTCATAACCACAATCTTTAATGTCCAAAATTATGTTTTAAACTAAATAAAACTTCACTATTACACAGTTTTTAACAATTCAGTTACCATTTTCCCATTAAATTGTGTATTCTAATAACCTTTATTAATGATCTTACTCCAAGGCCCCAGCCAATTCTATGAGTTTGGGCCTCAACATTCAACTAAATATTTTTATCTCATAACAATTAGAGACAGCTTTCCAAAACATTTGTGCATTCTGGGCATGTTACAGCATTTTACAGCTTACATTCATTGCACAAAGGAAGGTGAAGGATGGAATGGAGTGTTCTGTCATCTTGTGAGGATTTGGGAGTCTCTTTGCTTTTCCCAAAAGACATTGGAAGAAATCAGAGACTACATTCTCAGAGCTGTATTTAAGGCTATAGGTTTGGACTTATTGAAATTTATTAGCAAATTATGTTTTCTATTATGAACTGATCAGATAGCTAACACCAATGACAGTTACACAGTTACACCTGTGATCATGTTTTGTCAGCAGAAGGTTAGTAGACCTTATCTGACATTTTTAGTTATTCTCAATCTCACTTGCATTTTCAGTAAAAATAAATTATCTTCTAATTTTTAAGCAATAAGGCAATTTTTTTTAAACCTTGAAAACAAAAAACTTTTGACCGTTTTATGAGGCATTAGTTTGTTTATGGAAATGTATGTTTGTAAAGAACTATAGGGTAGATTTAAATTTGCACTCCTGGCAACCAGCTTCCTTCTTCTCTTAAACAGATCCCTGAGATCAAGATGACTTGCTTCTGCTTCGATGGGTTCTGAGATGACCGATAAATCCAATGCAAGATCTGCAGACTCTGCCACGTGTGGGCCAGGTGGTGCTTGAAGGGTTGGGTAGATGGGTTTGGAGGTCAGTGCGCTCCCTCCGACGCCTCAACTTCACCTCTGCACGTTCCTGTTGAAGTATCTCGATGTGTTTGGTCCTTTCCCGAATGAACCTTCTCCATTTTGGTCAGTCACAAGCCAGTGCCTCCCATGAGTTGGGGTGATGTTTGACTTCTTCAGGGATGCTTTGAGGGCATCCTTAAAGCATTTCCACTGTCTTCCTGGGAGCCTCCTGCCGTGACCGAGTTCCGAGTAGAGCAGTTACTTTGGGAGTCTGGTATCAGGCATCGGAACGATATGTCCCGCCCAGCGGAGTTGGTTTTGAGTGATTAGCGTCTCGATGCTGGGCATGTTTGCTTGGGAGGGGGCACTGCTGTTGGGCCGCTTTTCCTGCCACTGGATTTGGAGGATCTTGCGAAGGCAACACTGTTGGCAACTAGCTGCAATGTACTGGCCAGCATACACCTCATTGGATTTCAGTCAACGAAAAGGGAAACTAAGGCAGGGTGAATTATGGGCAGCCAATTCATCCACTCAGTGGTAAAAGTTTAATTCGATCGCTATATAACTTAGTAAACAAACTGATGGTACACCAAAGCGTAAGATTACCATTTATGCTTGGCTGGCATTGGACAGAAGTACACATCAGGAAAGAGTGCAACCTTAGCCTCTCATTTCTTTTCTATTAGGTTTCTTTCCTTTAATTTTAAAACTGAGAAACTTTATGTTAAACTGCTTTAAGATAGGAGCTCAAAAACAGATGATGCAGAAAGTGGTGAGATTATGGTAACAGCAGGAGTAAAAGTGCTGGAGACTGAGGAGGAGGTTGATAAGTAGGGATTGCATGGGGAAAAGTTGAGGCCAGATAGTAATAAAAAGGCCTATAACTTGGTTCTCATTCTCCTGGGCTCCCTACCATACAAGGAAACCAGGATCTACTCCCCATGATACTTCTGGAGTCCAGAAACTTTCAGGCTCTGACATCTCACTCAACCTGATAAAGCAAGTCCCTCAGCACCTGCTCAAGTGGATGTAAAAGATCCGATGGCACTATTTCAGAGAAAACCAGGGGCGTTTAACTGAGTGTCTTGACCAATATATATCCCTCAACTAACGTCACTAAAAAAATCTGGTCATTATCTAGTCATTGTCACATTGCGGTTTGTGGGAGCTTGCTGTGTGCAAAATGGCTGCCACATTCCCTACAATAGTGACAACACTTCAAAAGTTCCTCCTGTAAAATGCTTTGAGACACCCTGAGGTTATGAAAGGTAAAATATGAATGCAAGTATTTCTTTGAAGATGACAAGTTGGTGTTTCTGGCAATCGCGTTTGGCACGGTGCTTCTGTTTTTATTAGAAAGGGAGAAAGAGAAATTAAGAAATACAAGCCAAGTACAGCTCATGTAAACAGAGCCACCCTGGCTCCAGAACCACTAGAGGAACTGAATGTTGTTGTCAAACAAAAAGCATAGAAACATGACTGATCAAATATCTTTTAGGAGCATGAAAGAACAAATATAATTCACATTAAAAAAAACCCACATCTCCAAGGAAATGTCCATGTGAATGAAACCAAAACATGAACTCTCCCCCATTTCTTAGAGATAAGAAGTGATGTGAGCAGCTGTCGACACTGAACTCCATCAAGTGCCTTATTTGGGCATTTTTTGCGAGTGTGCAGATGGCACAGGCCGAGCACCCTCTCTAGTTGTAGCACCTGAAGCTTCGTTACAAATATTCAACCTGACAGGTTGCTGACAGGCTTATCGCCAGAGGTTAATAATTTAACTCAGATAATTGTGGTCTCCAGGAAAACAGCAATTTGAAGGTATACACCCAGATAACCACTGTTTCTTTCTTTTGGAAAGACAGGATTTACATTTATGTTGCTCCTTTTACAACATTCCAAATCCTATACAGTCAGTGCTTTTGAATTGTCTTCAGTGTTGTAATGTAAGGACACAGCAGCCACAATTGCATATATAAAACTCCCACAAGCAGCATGAGGTAAATGATCAGATAAACTGTTTAAGGGTGCTGATTAAAGGATAAAGACTGGCCAGAGTGCGAGGGAGAAATCCTTTGCTCTTCTCTTTCAAACAATGCCACGGGATCCTTCACATTCGTCTGCAAGGAGACAGGGCTTAGAATATTGTGTCCTCCCCCATGGTGTGTTTGGTAGCAGGGGGGTGCATTTAATCCAGTGGAAGGGTGGCGGGTAGGGATCCCACTCTTTCCTGCATCCAACCCGATTAAGCTTATGGCAAGAAGGCCCATGGATGGCCTTCCCACCCCACCATCAATTGAGGCCCTTAAGTGGGTGATTAATGGCCACTTAGTGAAGGGACTCATCTCATCACTGCTGGAATTAACCCAGTGGCAGACAGTGAGCTCACCATGCAGGGAGCACAACAATCTAACCCATTTGAGGTTGCTTCTGGTCTCCCGGGGAGGGTGGGGTGGGGGATCCCACATTCAAAGGCACTCAGTGCCTGATCGAGGGACGCGGCATCGGGAAGGGGGGGGGACACGCTGGGAGCCATTTCCCTACCCTTGCTGCCGACTCCCCTCAGCCCTCTCCCATCCCACCTCCCCGTGACCCAGCATTCCGAGGCCTCGGCTCGGCGTCACCCCGACAGCATTCATGGCCTCCCTGGTGGCACTGCTGAGTAAAGAAAAGCTTTCGGCCAATCAGAGGCTGGCAGGTCCCGGTGAGAAGGACGTCCGACCTGGGGTCCTTGACCGTTGGCATCTTGTACCACTCAGGCCTTTGACAGGCCAGCAGCAGGCTGAAAACAGGCGGTGTGGGACTCACTGGCTCTCCAGCTGACGGCCAAGATACCTGTTGCCTCTACAAGATTCTGCCCAGGGTCTCAGTTCAACACCTCATCTGAGAGACAGTGGGTAGAAGTTCCAACTTCAGAGGCAGGAAAGTCAGATGAAGGACAGAATTTTGTCCTCTGGATTGGGGACCCAAGGTCAGACCCATTTCCAGGTCCTGACCCCACACTGGGAGGGGCAGAAGTAGTCACAGCCCCTGATTTTCTCCAATGTCTTTTTCTAATTGGCTGGGGTGAGTTTGGCAGCCAATTACCGATGGTGAGGGCAAGGCAGGACTTGCAAAGTGCCACACAAGTGCCAGACTATCTCCAGCAAGAGAGATTTTAATCAGCTGACTTTAATATTCAATAGCATTACCATTGCTGAATTCCCCACTATCAACATCCTTGGGGTTACCATTGACCAGAAACTGAACTGGACTAGCCATGTAAATACTGTGGCTACAAGAGAAGGTCAGAGGCTAGAAATCCTGTGGCGAGTAACTCAACTCCTGACTCCCCAAAGCCTGTCCACCATCTACAAAGCACAAGTCAGGAGTGTGGTGGAACACTCCCCACTTGCCTGGTTGGGTGCAGCTCCAACAACACTCAAGAAGCTTGACACCATCAAGGAGAAAGCAGCCTGCTTGATTGGCACCCCAACCACAAACGTTCATTCCCTCCACTACCGACTCACAGTAGCAGCAGTGTGCACCATTTACAAGATGTACTGCAGCAACTCACCAAGGCTCCTTAGACAGCACCTTCCAAACCCACGACTACCACCATCTAGAAGGACAAGGGCAGCAGACACATGGGAACACCACCACCTGGAAGTTCCCCTCCAAGCCACTTACCATCCTGACTTGGAAATATATCTCTGTTCCTTCACTGTCGCTGGGTCAAAATCCTGGAACTCCCTCCCTAACAGCACTGTGGGTGTACCTACACCACATGGACTGCAGCGGTTCAAGAAGACAGCTCACCACCACCTTCTCAGGGCTATCTTGAACAGAAGTTGTTTTTGCCAGGAGTTATTTAGTGGAAATTTTCACAAGTAAACATACACTGGGATTGAAATCATGGACAGAGAAAGTGAACCCTAATATTGGTGTATTGTGAAAAAATATTTAGCAACTAGTTATACCATGAAAATAAATAAAAAGCAAGGTTTATTCTTCAATGTTGACTGTGACTAACCAATGGAAAGCTCTTTGTTCCCATCATAATTGTCGCTATTAGTGATCATATTGAATGGTGGAACAGGCTCGAAGGGCCGAATGACCTACTCCTGCTCCTATTTTCTATAATATTGAA
Organism: Cetorhinus maximus; assembly: GCF_964194155.1. Lineage (NCBI taxonomy): Eukaryota > Metazoa > Chordata > Chondrichthyes > Lamniformes > Cetorhinidae > Cetorhinus > Cetorhinus maximus. Next base: position 77,518,123 of record NC_135893.1, on the reverse strand, counting down.
CCAGACTGATGTACCTTATTCCCTTGAGAATTAACACTCCACTCCCAATACAGAGGAGGAACCTGACAACTCTCTGTTCTGTCCCCATACTGGTGAAATTAACCCAAGCAGGCCTCAACATGGTCATTTAGATTCTGAGTTCATTTTGGTGCTAAGTCCCATGGCAGTCATCAACAACAAGATGGGATTGATCTAATGTCGTTCATCATTCCAGCATCTCAGTAAAAAAGAAATTCCTGAAACTGTACAACTTTCCAGATAAGCATCAGTTCAGTGTAATGAAGCTTCTTATGATGAAATGTCATGTGTTAATCTTCAGCCAGCTGGAAAGGCAAACATGAAGTTGAGAGTTGGTGGGAGCAGTCAGAGGAGAATTATGAGTCTGGAGAATTATGAATCGTAAAAAAGGCGCCTGACTTATCTGACACATGGCACAAGATGAATTACGTTTTAAAACTGTTACACGATCAAGAGGTTTAGACAAGGCTAAGAAATTTGCAAAGCCTTCTGATCCATGAAATTGTGTTCCGGTCTTGTCACACACTATCTAAACCAACTATTATCTTTCAATGCTTGCACACAAGAAAAATGGCTTGACAGCTCCATAATATGTTGCATGCCTCGAGAAATATTTGACAGAAACTACTGCGATAGAAGACAGCTCACCACCGCCTTTTCAAGGGCAATTAGGGATGGGCGATAAATGCTGGCCTAGACAGCAATGCCCACATCAATATAAACCAAAAATCTGCATTTCATCCCTGGCCATTTGGAAAAAGGAGTATAAAGATTGGATAATATAACAGTGATGAGTAAAGCCCCTCACAGACTGAAGGAAGAGAAAAATCCTAGAACTCCCTTCCTAACAGCACTGTGGGTGTACCTACACCACATGGACTGCAGCGGTTCAAGAAGGCAGCTCACCACCACCTTCTCAAGGGCAACTAGGGATGGGCAATAAATGCTGGCCCAGCCAGCGAAGCCCACATCCCGTGAATGAATAATAAAAAAAAGAAACTCAAAGGCAGTGTGATTGGGGAAAGACATTTATTGTTTGTCCATTTTCAAAATTTATTGTGGACTGGGCATAAACCAAATAAAATATGTTTGTCATATTGGCTTTCTACCTTTACAATCTTGAGTATTCTTGCCAATGTCTTGTAAGATGTATATTCCCAAATCCTTTTGTCATAGTTTATATCCATGATATGCATTCGAAGTGTCTATTTGTTGTATTGCTCTCCAGTTCCTTGTGCATGTCCGTTCTAGTCTCCTCTCTCAATGATTCTTTGCATGTGCTTCTCCATGGTTTACAAACTCCTTTAGATCTGTGGATTTTAAATTTCTACAAACACATAACTGACTCCCTAAGTGCATGATATCAGGAATCATTTCTCAGGGAGGAAATTGATGATTCTCATTTTGACTGCGAGCAGAATGGCACTGCACACTCTAACACAGGGTTGGGGAGGGTGTAGGAAGAATAGCTTTGAAATTGAGAAATCCAGAAGAATACTTTTCCCACAATCCCAGCAGAACCTGGCGTATGTTTTTTTTTGTCCCCATTTCCAGGCTGCAGCCAAGTAGCTTGAGAGGCTACCTGGCAGTCGAGTGGGTAGGCCTGCAGCCCAGCCTGCACTGGGGAGCAGGGAGGGGGGAAAGAAGGATCAAAAGGCCGGGGAGGGTGACAAGGTCAGAGACCAGAGGGAAGATTGGTGTCTTGAGCAAAGGTAAGGCCAAAGGGAAAAAATCAGAAGCTGGGGTGAGGGCGGGGGAGGTTGGATCAAGGCCAAAAGGACAATTGGAAGCTTGGATCAGGGGCAAGTCAGAGGCCAGAAGGCAGATTGGAGGCTAGAGGAAAAATTGTAGACAGAGCAGGGGGAGATCAGAGGCCTCATGGAGGAGATTGCAAGGATCAGATCTAGAAGGATCTGAGGGTGGGGGAGTCGGGGGTGGTGGTGGTTGTGGGGGTGGGGGGGAGGGGGGGGGTGGATGAGAGGTTGTGGGGAATGGGGGTGAGATGGAGATGGTGTCCAATCTCAGGAGTTGGTGAAGCAGGTGAACTGGATCCAGCAGGTAAGTAGAAAGGCACTGACTTCCTGAATCCAGCTGTCCTTGCCTCGTTTCAGCCGCCAGACTTCCTGGGGCACAGAAATCTCGGGCAGCCAGGGTTAAATTTACAACGGTGTTTAAATACGAGGCAAGCAGCCTCATTCAAATGTTTAAATTGCCAACGCATCTCCTGGTTCACCACCTCCAGTCCTGCCTCCATTAAAACTGCAAGTTGGCCAGGTCGGAGTTCAGATTTTTAACATTTTAAAGTCCCATTCTACCTAAATATGCACAATTTAGGGCTTAAAATTCCCCTCAGTGAGTCAGGAAACCTTGCTTCACGTCAAGAAAGTGTGAAGTGATTGTGACAAGAAATAACCACTACACATGAAAATTTCATTTCTTATAGATGTACAATTAGAGGGTAAAATAGTACAAAAAATGAGCACCCGCATTCTGCCAAAGCTTAGATAGTTTTTGGTGTCATGTACAGTGATAGACAATGAACATGAGCAACTGATGTGGGAGCTAGAAACTCAAAGGCAGCATGCTTTGAAAGCAAAATTGATTTTCCAAGGCAAAAATCTCTCACAAAAGAGTATTCATTTCATCAATAAGTTACTGTCTCTGTTCATGTAAGATGCATGATTAATCCAATTTTAGAGTCTCATGACATTATGTGGAGTACACGGTCAATATATTATTTAAACCTCAGTTGACTATTATATCTGTTTTCTAACCATTTGGATCCTTTATTCTCAAACAGTTGTGTGCATGGAAGAGGCAGAGAGATTTTGTCCACCTTGTTGCACAGTCTCTTGGATATAAGAATTAATGCATGGTTTTATGGAAGAGAAATCATGTTTGACAAGCTTATTGAGGATGTGACAAGCAGGGTGGATGAAGGGGAGCTTGTAGATGTCGTGTATTTGGATTCCCAAAAGGCATTCGATAAGGTGACACATATAAGGTCAATAACAAGAGCTTGTGGTTTGGGAATAATTTGGGTAGAGGATTACTAATGAATAGGAAACAGAGGGCTGGATTTTACATGCCCCCATTGGCACGTTTGAAGGCAAGGCTCATAAAATGCAGCATGTGGCCTTCTCGCCACCTTCCCACCCGTCCCTGACTGCATCCCATTTTGGGCAATGGAGGAGGCGTTGGGCGGTCTGCTCTTCCCTCAGCCAATTTGGCTCTTAAGTGCTCAATCAGTAGCACTGAAGTGCCTCATCCTAACTCTGCAGCTATTTTACCCAAAGCAGGGGAAGACCCACACCACGTGGGTAGCCTTGCAGCTTTTACTGGGCGAGCTGGCATTGGGCAAGAGGAAGAGGGAATCTCCTTTGGCATTCCCTGTGCCCAACGGAGGTGTCCTCCCAAGGTCATACACCTCTTCAACCCTGCCCCACTGGCCTGTCAAACCTGGCCTCCCACCGCACGCCGCCCCCCCCCACCCCACAACTCGCTTGCTAGGGCCTGCCAGCCAGGGACGGCCGATACACCAAATTTACCTTCAGTCCAGCCTCCATAACCTCCTCTTCTTCAGGGACTTCCTCCAATCCCAGCAGTGACTACCACTTGAACCCGGTAGTGCTGAGGCTACAGAGCTGCCAACCAATCAGATCGGTAGCAGTTCTCTTTTGGCAGCCCAGAAAGCCATTTTCAGGTTGGCAAACTGTAACTAGTGGAGTGCCATAGGGATTAGTGCTGGGGCCTCAACTATTTACGATATATTAATGACTTGGTTGAAGGGATGGAGAGTATTGTCACTAAATTTGTTGATGATAGGTGGGAATGTAAGTTGTGAGGAGAGTACAAAGAGTCTGTCAAGGGATATAGATAGTTTGGCCTGAATTTTCATCCTTGAGGCAGGCTGAGGGAGTCAGGAAAATTCCCGGCTTGGTCCGCCCTCCTCAGAAGAAGGTGCCCGCAAAAGTAGGAGCTTCATTGCTGGTGGCCATGTGCGGTCCGGAGTCGGGCTAACCAACTCAGGAGGAAGTGTGGAGGCAGCCACAGTGGCTGTTGAGCGTGGAGGTGAGCTGTTTAAAAGGCCCGCCTCAGTGCTGTGGAAATTTGCCCCAGTGAGAAACAAACAAAGGCCCATCATCCCTCATCCCTCACACCCCCTTTATCCCCAAACACTCCCCATGCTCCATCTATTTCACTTCATGCTCCCCCCACCCATCCCCTATTGCTCCTCATGCCCCCTATGCCAAGCTCTAGCACTTCCATGCCCATTGACCCGCTGTACATTGTTTACAACCAATGAACACCACAGTGTAAAATGGGATGTCTTATAAAAAAGCTTTGAAAAAATTGTAATCCTTTGATCACTTTCCCTATACTTAAAAAAACGGTCTGAAGTACAAGCTAATAGAAGTGGCAATCTTCAAAATTTCAAAAACCCACAAACACTTGAAACCATTTACTTATGTCAACAAAAATAGTAAAATTGATCACAGAGCCTGAGCTGCCAATCAGTGTTTCTTCTGGGGTGCAGGTGTCCTCATGTTAAAATAGATTCCTGAGCTCTTGGCCAAGCCTCCTCATGTATGCTTGGCTGAGAGCCCAGACATCTGTTTGAATAACAGTACTGGCACTAAGTATACCTGGGTGTGAATTGACTCAGGACAGGACTGGGTTCAGTTGTGAAATTAAAATCTCTTATTGGCACACCCAGTATAAGTTCACACAGAAAGAATTGCCACTTGGATGAGGTACAGGAGCATTGATGGTACTTGAACTGTAACCTAGCAAGAGTCATTATCTACAAGTGTGGAAGAGAGGCAATTAGAAACAAAATAGAATGACCAACTTGTGGAAATAAAATAAAATCAATTTTCTAGCTTGCAACTAAAAAAAGAAAGACTTGTATTTATATTGTGCTTCTCACAACCTTAGGGTGTCCCAATGTATCTGATACACAATTAAGTACTTTCAAAGTACAATGTTGTAATGTTGGAAACAGAGCAGCCAATCTGTACACAGTGAGTTCCCCCACCACCAATTGCCAAATAATCTGTTTCAGTGATAAACTCAGCAAGTCTGGCAGAATCTGCGGAGAGGAACACAGTTAACGTTTTGAGTCCGAATGACCCTGTTGCTGAGTTTTTCCAGGTATTTTTGTTTTTGTTTTGGATTTCCAGCATCCGCAGTTTTTTGCTTTTATCTGTTTCAGTGATGTTGTGTGAGGGATAAATGGCCAGGACACTGGAGGTAATTCCCCTGCTCTTCTTTGAAATAGTGCCATGGGACCTTTGTTTTGTAAAAATATACTTTATTCATAAAATATCCAAAAGAACCTTACAAAACATTCCAAAATGATCATTACAGAAAGTGCAATGATATTCAAATTTCCTACATAGATCATGTTGGTCTCTGGGGTGCTTCAATACAATTGTGATATTTACTGAATACATTCAACGTGAGTCATACAGTCTGAGGGGTTCTATATAGTTTCCAGCCCCTCGGTGCACTATGGCTGAAAGATTTTAGACCAGCATTCTTCATCGCAAGGCCTGCGAGCAGGAGGCGGCTCCCATTGACGTTAAGTGCGGCTCCCCAACCACTGGTCTAGTGCTGCTGGAACAGAGCTCCGGCACCTCCAACCAGGGCCCAGAGAGCAGAGTACAGTGAGGTCTGGGGCCCCGGGAAGGAGAGGCTGCCTGTGAGGTCCGGGAGTGAGCCTCTGTGGAGCATAGCCAGGTCGTGGGGTGGCGAGGGGGGGGAGGAAGAGGCTGACTGCTAAGTGTGTGTGTGGGAGTGAGAGAGTGTGTGTTTGGGAGAGAGTAAGTGTGTGTGTGTGGGAGACAGAGAGTGTCTGTGTGTGTGTGGGAGTGAGAGAGTGAGTGAATGCGTGGGATTGAGAGAGAAAGAGAGAGAGAGTGTGTGTGTCTGTGGGAGTGTGGGAGCATGAGAGTTGTGTGGGGGTGTGGGGGTGTGTGGGGGCATGGGAGTGAGAAAGTGAGTGTGTGGGAGACTTGTTTGTATTAGGAAATGGTCCCACTCCTTCAGGAGTGAGGCAATTCTGACAGCGGCCTCCACCCAGGGAGATGCCACCTGGCATTGCGATGCAGTGCGCCACCTGGCATTGCGATGCAGTGCGCCACCTGGCATTCTGATGCAGCTGGCTACTGGAAGCGTTCAAGGGGAAGCTGCCATCACAGTAGAATATGGCATACAAGAGTGCACCACCAGCTCATCGGGAGAGAGAAGCACATTCTGCAGGTAAATCCCTCACCCTAGCACTGAGGTGCAGCCATCAGTCCACTTCAAGCTTGCATTCCCCCAGAAAGAACAATGTATTCTGCTTTTCGATTAATGTCCTTTCTTCCTTTGTGTTATCACAAGCAGGAGCAAATCAGGCAATGGCCTGTCTTATAATACTCAATGTGGCTCTCACTTTGCTGGTTTTTTGCTAAAGTGGCGCTTGCTTGAAAAATAATGAAGATCTCTGCCTTAGACAGCGACCTTTCCTCATTGTGCCTTTGCAGAGGCTGCCCCAAGCTTTAGTGCGTCCCTCAGCACGTAGTCCTAGACCTTGGAATGTGCCAGTCTGCAACACTCGGTCGGGGACATATCTTTGCGCTGGAAGACCAACAAGTTTCAGGCAGACCAAAGAATGTCTTTCACCGAGTTGATGATCCTCCAGCTGCAGTTGATGTTTGTCTCGGTGTGCATCCCTGGGAACAGCCTGTGTCACAGAACTGCTCGGGATGAACCTCAAGAAAAACCACTGCAACTCTTTCCAGACCTTCTTTACAAAGGCACAATCCACAAGGAGGTGAACAACGGCCTCTTCCCCACCACAGCCAAGTCGAGGGCAACGTGTGGAGGGGGTGAGACTCCTGGCACATAGGAAGGATCTGATGGGGAGGACCTTTCTCACCACCAGCCAAGTTACATCTTGGTGCTTTTTGGAAAGTCCTCTCAATGAGGTATTCTGCTAAATGTCTTTGACAGTCTGCTCGGTGAACCATCAGACAGGGTCCACCATCTCCTTTTCCTGCAGGGCCTCTAGGACGTTATGTGCAGACCACTGGCTGATGGACTTGTGGTCAAAGGTGTTCCTCTGCCTAAACTTTTTCAGGTGGGACAGGTGGTACGGCACGGTCCAACTACTTGGAGCATTCCACAGCAGTGTGGCCAGACCCATCCTTCGCAACACCGGGGACAGGTAGAACCTCAGCTCGTGGTGACGCTTGGTGATTGCATAGCAAGGGTCTACGCACTTCTTGACCCTGCCACACACAAAGGTGGCCATCAGGATGAGGGCGATGTTGGGTACATTTTTTCCCCCTTTATCTAGAGGTATATGCATCATATCCTTGCAAACACGATCCATTTTTGATCAAGATAAAGCGGAAGATGGCTCAGGTGATCACCACAGCGCAGGAGTGAGGAATGGGCTAGAACCCGCACCATGCAGGTGTCTACTAATCTCATTTACATACACTAAAGTGTAAAACGGGTATAAAACAAGAGCGGGTGCAATGCCACTGCCAGTCTAGCATTATAGTGCAGAAAGGGTATCCCCAATGGAAGGCCATTCCAGCTCTGTAGTTTCTTGCACATGCAGGTGGGTAGGGGTGGGGTTGCCAACTCTCCAGGATTGGCCTGGAGTCTCCAGGAATTGAAGATCAATCTCCAGGACACTTCTGTGTGCAACCCTGGAGAAAAATCATCCGGGCACAAAAAGATTTTTTTTTTTGTCATTTTCTTTCAACATTTCTCTTTACCAAATATAAAAATATTGAAAATGGGAAAAAAACTGCTGTTTGGCTGACAGTTAAGCATTATCCAATTGAGTTATTAATGAGTCTTATTGCTTTTCAATTGGTGTAGGAAGGTAGTACATCACAAGGATGGATGTTTTGGCCGACTAATGGCTGGAGCTTTGGGGCAAGTCATGTGATGAAACCACCAGGGATGCATTTAGTCACAGTTAGCAATCCTAGTAGGCAATGGTGATGATCTAAAAGTGTTGGGTGCTCTGAGACCTAGACTGTGGTGTGCAGGGCATGATTTCAAAATTTGCAGATGATATGAAGATTGGAAGTGTTGTTAACCATGATGAGGATAGTCTTGAACTTCAAAAAGACATAGACATGTTAGTGGATTGGGCAGACAAGTGGCAGATGAAGTTCAATGCAGAGAAGTGTGAGGTGATTCATTTTGGCAGGAAGAAGATGGAGAGACAGAATAAAATAAAGGAAGAAACTCTAAAGGAGATTCAGGAACAGAGACCTCGATGTATATGTACATAGGTCATTGAAGATGGCAGGGCATGTTGAGAGAATAGTTAATAAAGCATATAGAATCTTAGGCTTTATTAATAGGGACATTGAGTACCAGAGTAAAGAAGTCATGTTGAACTTGTATAAGACACTAGTTAGGCCTCACATGGACTATTGCGTCCAGTTCTGGGCACCATACTTGAGAAAGGATGTGAAGGCATTGAGCGAGTACAGAGGAGATTCCCAAGAATGATTCCCGGGATGAAGAACTGCAGCTATGAGGATAGATTGGAGAGGTTGGGACTGTTTTCCTTGGAGTAAAGAAGGCTGAGAGGAGACTTGATAGAGGTATTCAGGATCCTGAGGGGCCTGGACAGGGTAAATATAGACAAACTGTTTCCACTCAAGAGAGCATCAAGAACTAAGGGCACAGATTCAAAATAATTGGCAAAAGGAGAAAATGTGATGTGAGGAAAAGTTTTTTTACCCAAAGGATGGTTGGAGTCTGGAACAAACTTCCTGAGAGGGTGATGAAGGCAGGTTCGATTGAGGTATTCAAAAGGGAATTGGATTGCTACCTGAAAAGAAAGAATGTGCAAGGTTATGGGGATAAGGCCGGGAATTGGGACTAGGTGGAATGCTCTTTCAGAGAGCCAGTGCAGACTCAATGGGCAGAATGGCCTCCTTCTGCACTTTAAAGTTTCGGTGATTCTGTGAGGCTGACAGGAGTCTGGTTAATCACTTTGGTTAAGCACAGCACAGGTCTCAATAAAAGAATTACAAAAACAATCCAAAGAATATCACCATCAAACTCCAAAAATCTCACTTGCACCAATATCAGGGATGCAAAATCGCTTTGCACAGTGCAAGAAGACCTGTATTAGGGGCTATCCTAACATTACACAACCCAACCAGCTGATTTGACATCAGGATTTCAAACTTGGTCACTGGGTCTGCAGGTAACCTTTTTGATATTCACTCAGCAAACAAGGTGAAGAAACAAAGTGGGCCCGGTATTGGGTGGTACTTAAAGGGCCAGGCATCCAATTTATGGGTGTAGTGATTTTTTGGAGTCTCTGGAAGTACTCTGGGGTGTCTTTTGAGGGGTTATGGTGAGTTCCTGGATTTTGTAAGGAGTGTTGCCAGATCCTCATAGGGAGGGCAGAGAATTTGGTGACCGTTTTAATGCAAGGAGTCTTGCGAGTAAGGCAGATGAGTTGAGGGTGTTGATTATCACATGGGGATATGATATCATTGCTATCATGGATCCATGGTTGAGGGAGGAACAGTGGGGAGGGTGTGTAAAAGAGGAGGTGGTGTCGCAATATTAATCAAGAAGTCAATTACTGCAATAAGGAGGGATGATACCTTAGAAGGTTCCTCAAATGAGGCCACATGGGTAGAACTTAAAAACAAAAAGGGGGCAATCAAATTGTTGGGAGTGTACTATAGACCCACAAACAGTCAGGGAGAGATAGAAGGGCAGATGTGTGGAGAAGTGTAAGGACAATAATAGTAGGAGATTTCAACTTTTCCAAAATAACTGGGATAAACGAAGTTTTAAAGGTTTAGAGGGGGCAGAATTCTTGTACCCAGGAGAGCTTTTTAAATCAGCGCCTAGAAAGTCCTAGTTTCAGGGAATGAAGCCTGACAAGTGGTAGAAGTGTCAGTGGGAGAGCATTTCAATGAAAGTGACCATAACTCAGTAAGATTTAAGGTAGTTCTGGAAAAGAACAAAGATGGACTGGAAATAAAGGCTCTGAATGGGGGGAAGGCTGATTTTAATACGATAAGACAGGACCTGGCCAAAGTGGACTGGGAGCAGCTACTTGTAGGAAAAACTACATCAGGGCAGTGGGAGTCATTCAAAAAGGAAACAGTGAAAGTGCAGGGCTAACATGTTCCTGTAAAGGTGGAGGGTAGGACCAACAAGCCCAGGGAACCCTGGATGTGAAGGAATGTACAGGATTGCATAAGGAAAAAAAGGGAAGCTTATGGTAGATACTGAGGGTTCAAAACAGCGGAAGCCTTAGAGGAGTATAGAAAGTGCAGGGGGTTACTTAAAAAAGAAATTTGGAGAGTGAAGAGGGGGCATGAAAAAACATTGATGGGTAAAATAAAAGAAAATCCAAAGGCATTTTATAAGTATATTAGGGGCAAGAGGATAACCAGGGAAAGAGTAGAGCCCATTAGGGACCAAAGTGGCAATCTGTGTGAGGAGCTGGAAGATGTAAGTGAGGTTTTAAATGAGTACTTTGTATTCACTATAGAGAAGGGCAATGTAGCTATAGGAAGCAGGGAAGGGGTCTGTGATATACTTGAATAAATTAGCATTGAGAAGGAGGAGGTATTCGCGGTTTTAGCAGGCTTAAAGGTGGATAAATCTCCAGGCCCAGGTGAGATGTATCCCAGGCTGCTATGGGAGACAAGGGAGGAGATTGCAGGGGCTCTGACATTAATTTTCAAATCCTCTCTGGCCACAGGAGAGGTGCCAGAAGACTGGAAGACGGCTAATGTGGTACCATTATTCAAGAAGGGTGGTAGGGATAAACCAGGGAATTATAGATCAGTGAGTATAACATCAGTGGTAGGGAAACTTTTGGAAAAAATTCTGAGGGACAGAATTAATCTGCACTTGGAGAGGCAGGGATTAATCAGGGATAGTCGGCATGGCTTTGTCAGAGAGAGATCATGTCTAACAAATTTGATTGAATTTTTTGAGGAGGTGACTAGGTGTGTAGATGAGGGTAGTGCAGTTGATGTAGTCTACATGGACTTCAGCAAGGATTTTGACAAGGCTTTGCATGGGAGACTGGTCAACAAGGTAAGATCCCATGAGATCCAGGGTAATTTGGCAAATTGGATCCAAAATTGGCTTAGTGGCAGGAGGCAGAAGGTAATGGCCGAAGGTTGGTTTTGTGACTGGAAGCCTGTGCCCAGTGGCATACTGCAGTGTTCGATGCTGGGTCCTTTGATGTTTGTCGTGTACATTAATGATCTAGACTTGAATACAGAATGTATGTTCGCAGATGACATGAAAATTGGTGGTGTGGTAAATAGCAAGGAGGAAAGCCTTAGACTACAGGATTATATAGACGGGCCGGTCAGGTGTGTAGAACAGCGACAAATGGGATTTAATCCTGTAAAGTGTGAGGTGATGCATTTTGGGAAGACTAACAAGACAAGGGAGTACATGATGAATGGTAGGACCCTAGGAAGTACAGAGGATTAGAGGGACCTTGGTGTGCATGTCCATAGATCTTTGAAGGCAGCAGGACAGGAAGATAAGGTGGTTAAGAAGGCAAATGGGATAATTGCCTTTATTAGTCGAGGCATTGTATACAAGAGCAGAGAGGTTATGATGGAGCTGTGTAAGGCATTAGTTAGGCCTAAGGGCCTCATTCCTTCCTGTAAAACTGTATGACTGTATGACTCTATGTTCCATATAAAGACTGCAGTGCAGGGAATAGCAGTGCCTGTGCCTATGAGCATGCGGGGTGACAGGGAGATGGAACAGGGGCTGCTTAGAGGGCAAACTCTGCACCATTGTCTCTGCCAATGTGCAGCTGAACCCCTCCATGCTCCTTGACAGTGGCAGGAGGCTGCCTGGTAGGTCAGCAAATGCACCCAGCATCTTGGTGCGCATGACCATTAACGTTCACTTGTATGCCGCCCCAATGAGGTCCTCATCTGAGTCTTCAATAGCTGAACCTACCTGCCACCTTGCCCATGACGAACTGACAAATGAACCATCCTTTACCCTTGGCCAGGCTGCAGCACATTCATGCCTGGGTGACTCACCATGTGCTGACCTCAAGTCTACACTAGCCTCCAAGGTAAGTGCAGTTCCAGTATCAGTCAGAACAAGTGACAGAACTCTTCAGTAGTGCTATGCTGTTGCTCTCTCTCTCTCTCTTCTTCCTTGGATTCCTGTGGCTGGACAGACAGTTCTTGGGTGTCTGAAGCAGGAACTTAGAGGGGAAGGTTAGTGTAAGGGAAAGGGGGATTGGGATGGGAGAGAAGAGGTCCATCCTCACACCATTAGCAGCTTGCTCATTATGCCATGTAACAGAGTGAGTGCTGGGAGTTGAGAACGGGCATAAAGCAGGAACATACCATCATCCTCAATGTTCTCAGGGGCAACAGATGCCACGAGCTCCATCACAGTTGGCCCATAATGTGGACAACTGTCACCTCCATAGACCAGGGGATGCAGAAGTCCTTAACCCCTGTGGTTCTGCTCTGCTCCCTTCTATTATGAGCACTTTGCTCTGCAAGAGAGAGGGGAGAATGTCAATGGTTTGTGGAGCACTGTGCTCGGATGATGTGCCTGCCAAATCTGAAGCTGTGAGAAGCTGGTTTGAGGTTTGCAGCAGTAGAACATAGGAAAAAGGAAATAGGAGCAGGAGAAGGCCATTCAGCCCCTTGGCCCTGCTCCGCCATTCAACTAGATCATGGCTGGTCTTGTACCTCAACGAGCATTTTCCCAAGCTATCCCTATATCCTTTGGTACCTTTAATATCTAAAAATCTATCGATCTCTGTCTTGAATATTCTCAATAACTGAGCCTCCACAGCCTGCTGGAGCAGAGAATTTCAAAGATTCACCACCCCTGAGTGAAGAAATTCCTCCCTATCTCAGTCCTAAATGGCTTGCCTCTTACTCTGAGATTGTACCCCCTGGCTCTAGGCACCCGCACCACCCACCACCCCCCTCACCCATCCCCCCTCCCCCCACCCCCACCACCTCCCCTCAACCACCGCCCCCCATCCCCCCCACCCCCCACCCCCCCCCCCACCCCTCCACCAGCCAAGGGAAACATCCTTCCTGCATCTATCCTGTCAAACTCTGTAAGAATTTTGTATGTCTCAATGAGATCACCTCTCATTCTTCTAAACTCTAGCAAATACAGGCTCAGTCTCTTCAATCTCTCCTCACAGGACAATCCTGCCCTCCCAGGGATCAGTCTGGTTGGCAGGACTGTCCTATAGTGTGTAAGGATGAGGTGGAGTATCTGGCTGTTAACATGAGACCTGAGTGCCAGGAAGTGCTGCTAGGTTAGTGATGGTGGGGGTCCAGTGCATTGAGCAGAGTGAGAGGCTGGTGGGTATGGTGAGTGGGAGATGTCATGTGAAGATGCATTCATTGGTGTTGACCAACTGCATGAGGTCATTACATTTCTTGTGGCACTACTGCCAGGTCCTCAGGTCCAGACTCCAGGAGTTGACCTTCCAGCTGCCTTCTGAGGATGGTCCTTGAGGATCTCCCCCATCCCCTACAGGACCATGGCATCTCTCCTCCTGCCCACCAGCACCACTAATACCTTCAGCTCCACACCTGTCAGTTTGGGTCCCCGTTTCTCTGTCCTGCTGTTCATTTTGCAATTAAAGCAGCAATATTTTTGTGCATCTTCCCTTTAAGGTACAGCCTGCCTTTAAGAAGAGCCATCTGGCTGTACCATGTGATCTACAACAATGCTACCGGGCCCATCTGCTGTGCACAGAGGCAGCTTGGAGATACAGATGGTCTTGCGGGACCCACTTGACCCTATGTTGCAATTATGCAGATAATGTGGGTACAGCAAATTTGCGTGCTGCCCATTTCAAATTGCATAGGCAAGGGCAGGACTCGAACCCAAACAATGGCAAAATCTATTTCTAGCCTCAGGCTGACTCCAAGCTGTACTCTGAATACAGTTCAAGGTGTATATCTATGCAATTGCATTATTCACCCAAGTCCAGGAAACACACGAGTTGACCCTTTGCATGGGGATAAAGCTATCTAAAAGAGCACTAGAGGACTTCAGTGGATGTATCGAGGAAGTGGCATAAATGATCGAGGACATTTGTGTGCAGTGATGTTTCCGCTCAAAGCTGACAGCAAACAGGAACAGGTGAATTTCTTCAGGGAAACTCAGGGCAGTGCTATCGTTACACTGTAACTATGCTGAACGTTTCCCAGTAATTGTGGGTCAAAACTGTGGACTGATCTATGCCCTACATGTACGTTCCGTCCAACTGGCGAATGGATGATTTTTATCCTGTTAAGCACTTGAAATGTAAAATAATTATTTCAGAGAACAAGTTACAATTTCTCCAGAGATGACATTACAATTTGATTCACATGATAAGACCATTGCAATACTGAGTACATGACTGGTTGAATATATTCTATAACTAACGCTTTAATCATTAAAGCGTTGACTGCTTCATAGGAAGTGCAGAGATTGACGTCAATGGAAAAATCACCTAGAAAAGCATGAAGCCAAGGTGAATGTTTGTCATGAATATTACTAGAATGCTAGTAATTTTTAACATCTATGTTCACACCCTTTGCAAAATCAGTCAAGCATTTAATTTGCAATTTTAAATAACAAGTTTGCCTCCTTTCCACTAATGATTCATATTTTTTGTTTCATATTGTTATCCCATTGAATTATTAATACACTGAAAGATGAATAGGCTGGGACCAAAAAGATTGGATTAATAATTTGGTGATTCAATTTCAAACTTTACAGAAAAAGATGTGATCAGCCATTCGAATTTTAAGTCTGGAGGGAGGATTATCACTTTAGTACCAGAATCAATACAGGAACCAGGACTGAAGTCAAGGTTCAGGAGGCAGAACTGGCATTTAAAAATCACAAAACCAAAATTTCACGAGGCCATTTACACCAAAGCTGTTCCCCAAGCTTAAAATCTGACTCACAAATTGCTGCTCAGTGTTCGGCTCCCTGCAAATCCAGCCATCATGTGAAAGGAAGTTATGCAAAATGACATAGAATTACACAGCACAATATACAGCACAGAAACAGGCCATTCAGCCCACGAGCCTGTGCTAGTGTTTATCCTCCAGATGAGTCTCTTCCCATTCCATCCAACTCATCACTGCCTTTCAGTTTATCTTTCTATTCCCTTTTCTCTCATATACTCATCCGATTTCCTTTCAAAAGCATCTGAATTTTATTTTTATTTGTTCACGTGATGGGGCCGCTGCTGGTTAGGCCAGCATTTATTACCCATCCCTAGTTGCCCTTGAGAAGGTGGTGAGCGGCCTTCTTGGACCACTGCAGTCCATGTAGTGTAGGTACACCCACAGAGCTGTTAGGAAGGGAGTTCCAGGATTTTCAAACAGTGACAGTGAAGGAACAGCGATATATTTCCAAGTCAGGATGGTGTGTGGCTTGGAGGGGAACTTCCAGTTGGTGGTGTTCCCATGTGTCTGCTGCCCTTGTCCTTCTAGGTGTTAGGTTGCAGGTACTGTCGAAAGAAAATGATTTGTCTCAGTCACTCCCTGTGGCAGCGAGGTTCACATTCTAATCACTGAGCAAAGAAGCCCCTCCCTATTTTCCTATTGGATTGATTGGCACTCATTGTATAACTGTGGCCCCTAGTTTTGGATTCTCCCTCAAGTGGAAACATCCACATCCACCCTAACCAGCTCTATAGACTGCTATCAGGTTACTCCAAAGCCTTCCCTAAGATAAAATTTACACTCTGCTCAATTCCTCCTGATAGCTATAATCTCTCAGTTCTAGGACCATCCCTGCAAAACTTTCTTGCACCCCATCCAGCGCCTCCAGTCCCTCCTCTAGTACGGAGACAGGGCTGGAATTTTGTTCTTGCAGCAGGGGTCCTGCCAACATGCCTGGAAATGTGAGGGAGGTGGGGGGAGGGGAGGATGACACCTACCCCCCCCAACCCACCTAACCCCACCCAACTCCACCCCACCCCACCCCACCCCTCCGCACCTTTTGGCACTCTCCAGGCGGCAGGCAACTAATTAGTTGCCACCTTGGCAGCACCCGTCCCAGTTTGGACAGCTGCCCACCCTCAGGAGCTATAGGTCAATCAGAGGACCAGCAGCTCAGCAATCTCAGCAAAAGGTCATTTGAATTTTGTCAGGAGGGTGGATTATCATGGATTTCCCTGCCTTCCAGCCTGTCCCCAAAGGACCTGGAAAATTCAGTCCCAGAGCCTTGCACAACACTCCGCATGTAGTTTGACCATGGACCTATCGAAGTCCAACATAACTCCACTGCTCCTGAATGCTATACCCCTTGAAATAAAATAGCAGCACTTTGTTAGAATTTTGAATTGCCTTGCTAATCTGTGATATTGCTTTTCATGATTCTTTCACCTGTATCAGAAACCCCCACGTAGCTTCTTGTTTCCTAAGGTGTAGGTGATGATTCCGTTTTTCACCTCACATCTATCTATTTAAAAGTTCACTGGCCACTTCATTGCCTGGTCTGCAAGTTTTTAATAAGTCTGCTATTGCGTTGCATTATTCCTCAGGATTAGCTACACCCCACATCTGTAAATTTTCATACAGCCACTTGTTCCTAAGTCCAAATCATTCACATAAATTATGAAGAACATGCTCCCAGCACTGATTCTTGTGGAACACTCTTTCTACCTTCCTCCAATATGAACAAATACCCTCTACCCCTACTCACTGCTTTCTATTATTTTAGGAATTTTGCTACCTATCCATCTATTGGTCTTGTGGTGCAGTGGTAGCCTCTAGGCCAGAAGCTAGGGTTCAAGTACCACCCCAGAACCTAAAGGCCAAGGAAGATGTGTTCATAATGTGGCCAAGCAGGTTGATTATCAATTCCAATATGCCTATGGCAGACGGTAAGAGTGGGAGAGTTTCCTGGTCAGCCATACTGCAGAAGGCAATAGAAAACCACTGCAGTACAGTGAGAGGTGTCAGGCTAGGGAAATTTGACATAGTTCCCTCCTATCTTTTTGATTTAATATGGATTTTCTCATTGTCTATGCATGAATATATGGGCCAATGTGATTTTTAAGAACCAAGCTTTCAAAAACAGGTGCAATCTCTTTAAATGGCCCAGTGAGTTATCCAGGTCATTCGTACACTGAAGTGAGTTGTGTTACAGTTTGGACTTTGTATCAATGCTCCAATACAGAGCTGCATGTTAAAATTGTCCAGGCAGTAATAGGCATCTTGGGAACTTATTTTTCAATATTGTTATGTGGGACAGGATTAGTTACAGGGCAGGGAGCAGAAAGTAGAGATAAACGGGGCTTTTCCAAGTTGGCAGGCTGACTAGTGGAGTGCCACAAGGATCAGTGCTGGGGCCTCAGCTATTTACAATCTATATTAATGATTTAATGATTACTCTCTATCTCTTTGTCTAATTTTGCTGGCGATACAAAGTTAGAAAGGAATGCAACTTGTGAGGAGGACACAGAGAGGCTGCAAAGAGATATAGACAGGTTAATGAGTGGGCAACAAGGTGGCAGAAAGAGTATAATATGGGGGACTGTGAGGTTATTCACATGGGTATTAAGAATAGAAAAGCAGAATTTTTTTAAAGGCATGGAACTTGTAAATGTTGATGTTCAGAAGGACTTAGGTGACCTCGTACAAGGAACACAAAAGGTTAACATGCAAGAACAGCAAGATAGGAAGGCAAATGGTATGTTGACCTTTACTGCAAGGGCATTGGAGTACAGGAATAAAGAAGTCCTGCTACAGCTGTATGGGGATTCGGTGAGACCACATCTAGAAAACTATGTGCAATTTTGGTCTCCATATTTATTTGCACTGGAGGTGGTACAGCAAAGGTTCACTAGGCTGGTTCTGGGGTGAGAGGGTTGTCCTCTGATAAGAGGTTGAGTATATTTGGCCCATGTTCTGTGGAGTTTAGAAGAATGAGAAATGATTTCATTGAAGCCTACTAGATTATGAAGGAGCTTGACAGGGTAGGTACTGAGAGGTTGTTTCCGCTGGTCGGGAAATCTAGAACATGAGGGCCCAGTTCCAGGAAAAGGGGATGATCATTTAGGGCTGAGATGAGGAGAAATTTCTTCACCCAAAGGGCTGTGAATCTTTGGAATCCTCTAACCCAGAGGTTTGGACGAGCCATCACTGAATATATTTAAGGCTAAAATAGACAGATTTTTGGTCTCTTAGGGGATTGAGGGCTATGGGGAGTGGCTGGGGAAGTGGAGTTGAAGCCCAAAATCAGCAGTGATCATATTGAATGACGGAGCATGCTCAGCAGGCTGTGTGCTCTTCAGCTGCTCTTATTTCTCATGTTTTATGAGAGGCAACAATTTCATCAATGCTCTCCTAACATTAACAATCAGTTGCCTAGGAATGCTAATGAAAACTCCTATTTCCTATTCTATCTTCTATTTGCCTGTTTCCACCTCCATAAAATCGCCTGACTTTGTCCCGTCTCAGCTCATCTACAGCTGAAACCCTCATTCATGCCTTCACTACCTCTAGGCTCAACTATTCCAATGCACTCCTAGCTGGTCTCCCATATTCCACCCTCCACTAACATGAGGTCATCCAACATGCTGCTGCCCATGGCTTAACACAGGTCAAGTCCCGTTCCCCTATACCCCTTGTGCTCACCGACCTGCACTGGCTCCCGGTCAAGTAACGTCTTGATTTTAAAATTTTTATCCTTGTTTTCAAATCCCTCCATGGCCTCGCCCATCCCTATCTCTGTAATCTCCTCCAGCCCCATAACCCTCCAAGGTATATGCACTCGTCTAATCCTGGCCTCTTGTGCATCCCTGATTTTAATCTCTCCACCATTGGTGGCCATGTTTTCAGTTGCCTACGTCCCAAGCTCTGGAATACCCTCCCTACACCCCTCTGCCTCCCTACCTCACTTTCAACCTACAAGACACTCCTTAAAACCTACCTCTTTTACCAAGCTTTTGGTCATTTGTCCAAATATCTCCTTATGTGGGTGTGGTAGCATCTGTGGAGAGAGAAACAAAGTTAACTTTCGAATCCATCCTCTGCCTGCTCCAATCCCTCTTAAACACCATAAAATCCATCACATTTCTACTTCTCTTTAGCTCTGAAGAAGGATCATATGGACTCGAAACATTACCTCTATTTCTCTCTCCACAGATGCTGCCAGACCTGCTGAGTTTTTCCAGCATTTTCTGTTTTTGTTTCAGATTCCCAGCATCTTCAGTATTTTGCTTTCATCTCCTTATGTGGCTTGGTGCCATATTTCGTTTTATAATGCTCCTGTGAAGATACTAAATAAATGTAAGTTTTTGTTGTTTCCTTTATTGCTATAAGCTCACCTTGGGGTGCAATTGTCAGTATAACTCAGGTCAGCCAGCTGTGCATTGCACTCTGCAGATAGTAGTGTCAGAACACTAACTGTAATATCATGAAACAGCCTATTTATGTTATACCAGAAAGTACTGCGCAAATATCAGCTTTAATCTTGCAGTCAGCTGTACACATTGCACTAGCCACGAAGATTTCCCTGATCTGACGCTACTGCACATTTCTTCCGGGATATTCCAAACTCGGCAGAAGAAGAAACGCAGTGTCTCCTGGGGAACTCAATCGGAGCGAAGTAGAGCCGGGAAAAGAGAGGACACGCCCTCTTTTTACAGCACTAGCCGCCATATTCTGCCAAGTATTTCATGGTCCAGTTTTTGAATGATACAGTGTGGGTTAGTGAATGGGTGAATTTGTGAATGAATGGATAGATGGGTGGGGCAGGTGGGTGGATGAATGGGTGAGGTGGGTAGGTGGATGATATTGGTAAGTGGGTGTGTGGGTAAGTGGATGAATGGGTACATGGATAGGTGGTTGAGATGGGCAAATGGGTAGGTGCAGAGGTATGTAAGTGGGCAAGTGGGTGAGGTGGGTAGGTGGATGAATGGGTAGGTGGATAGGCGGGTGAGTAGGTAATTGGGTCGGGGAGTGAATGGGTTTTGTTGGGGAGGAGTCAGGTCAGGTTGGGTTGGGAGGGTAGTCTAGTGGTTGGAGGTAGTCGGGTTGGGTCGAGTCGGTGGGGGAAGGGGTGTAGTTTGGTCCAGTTGGAGGGGTAGTTGGATTGGGTCGGGGTGTAGACAGGTCAAGATCAGGGTAGTTGGATGACTGGGGGGCGGTGTAGTTGGTTGGCCGGGTGGTTGGGGGGTAGTTGGGTCGGGTCGTGGGGCAGTCGTAGTTGGTTGGTAGGTCAATGGTTGTGGGGTATTGGGGGCTGTGGGTTGGTGTCGGTTGTGGAGTTAACCAGGTGTTGGACCGGGTTTTAAACTGTCTAACATTTCCTGGGTCACTATCAAGGTAAGTATGGATTTGTCCCAAGTCTCCGACTCTAGCTTAGAGTCGGAGACATTTGTGGAGGGTCCCGGGCAGCAAGGAATCAGCCCATTGGAAGTTTAAACTTTCCGGGCAGTTCTCATGTTGGTCGGCCATCAGGACTTCCACAGGGTCCTTCTTCAGTCGTACATCTGATCTCCGATGATCAGGAGACAGGTGATTTGGGCCATAATGGGCCATAATTCCGAGCTCCCCAGTGTCGGATTGGGGAGGTACCCCAAAGATACGCTGGGGATCCCCTCTCGGAACTTCACAGGTAAGCGTTTGCACGGCAATTGCCCAGAGCACAAACTTCCTCTAGGCAATCGCCCTGCCCTGGGTTGTAAACAGTAAAATGCGATTTAAATTGCAAAGTTTGGATGGTTCCAACTGTGTTATACCAATAGTTACCCAGAAAAAGTTAGAAGAATTAAAACCTCTTCTAACTTCTGGTTAACAATTGTAAAGACCCAGACCGACCCCCCACCACCCTGAGGGGACTCCCCCCACACACCCCCAATACTCCTGGGAACTCCTCCCACATTCCTGACTGACCACCCCCGCACCACATTCCCCAGCACCCCCCGATCCTCCAAGGGATCCCCCCCGACCTGACCCCTACCTTTGCAAGCCCTATCTCCCCTCCTCTGCAGGCCCCACCCACCCACCTAACCGACCTGACCCCGCCCAACCTCCGAACGCTCCCACCTGAGGTCTGAACCCCCCACCCCCCTCACACCCCCCCCCCCCCCCCACCCCCCGAGGTCCAGCCCCCTACCCTCATCAACCTCCCCCACTCCGAGGTCCAACCACCACCCCCCCCACCACCCCCTGATCTCCGATCCACCCCCTTGACCTCTGATCCTGCCCACCCCCAAATCCTATCCACTTACCTTAGACACTTAGCTCCCCCATGGCCTGTCAATTTCAATGGGACTTTTAACTTTAACAATCTGACGCTGGTTGCCACTCCGAGGAAGTTACAGTCCAAGATGTTTAAAACGAGACCACTTCTGCTGCAATGATTTTCTAATCCAGTAGGGGTAGCTGAAGGGACAGGCAGCAATCTTTCTCATCAGCATCGTCCAAAGCAAGAAATCTGTTGTGGTGAACTGGAGAATAATTGACAAGTTATTTTCATAATTTGAAATGTCAAAGATAATCTTCCAACTGAACAGTAAGTCTTGTTATGATGTGCAATCCCACATTCACTGAAAGGGGGTTATTCTGGCCAAAGGGTGAAAGCAGGCACCGGTGGGTACAGTGTTCATAAGGCATGTCAACTTGAAAGTCCGGAGTTAACATACTTACCTGGCAGGGGAGAGACCATGATCATGGTTGTGTTGTTTTTGTGGGTATCATTTCTTTTGTTGGGTGGTTTCAGCAAAGGCTTTGGCCTTTGTGCCCTTTGGTATTGGAGGCTCTGCTGTGGTTGTTTGTTCTCCTTTGAAGGGGCTTCAGTGCCTAACATTGGGAGCTTAATGAGGTGATGGCTGCAACCAGTCGAGCCCCAAACCAGGGGGTATGTAACACCGTTAGCGTGGCGGTGAAAGACAGCGAAGGAGGTTCACGCATTTACCATGCCTTCTTCATTAAGAGAATCCTTTTGGAGTCCTGTGGTTTTGAAGCTGTGGAGATGCACTGTTTGTAGGACTTCCCCAGCGCTGGATACCACGATGTGACCTTCAAGATTGTTGCTGCCTGCGTCAAGTTCCTGAAGGTGTTCAAGGAGAAGAGAGACCAGCCACAGATGAGAAACCTCACGGTGGAGCCGCTCTTTGCTCTGCCGTTGCAATGGGACCGTGTGGTGACTGTGCATCTTTACAACCCCTACGTCCCTGTCGCCGATGTGCTCTCCTTCCTCACCAGGTACGTCGACAAGGTTGGGAACTGCACCGAGGTCAAAGACGCCTTCGGGACCATCAAACGCCAGGTCAAGGTCACACTCAAGGCGGATGGTAAGGAAACAATCCTCCACCCTCCTTCCAGCTTCACTTTCCGGGGAAGCTGTGGCTACCTTGTCTACGCCGGGCAGCCCAAAGTTTGTCACTCATGCGGCAAGTCTGGTCATATGGCGGCCAACTGCAGCGCCATCCTCTGCAAGAACTGCAAGCAGGAAGGGCACCAGACAAAGAACTGCAAACAGACTAAATGCTGCAACCTGTGTGGCGAGGCAGGCCACCTCTACAAGACCTGCCCCAAACGCTGCCTCACTTATGCACAGGCAGCCAAAACCAACAAGGGGCACACAGACGAAATGGTCAGTGTTACTACTACCAAGGACACTTGCAAACCCCCACCCACCAAGGCCTCCAGTGAGCACAATGGGACTAAGGGGGACACAGAGAGAGACAAGATGAAGGGAAACATTGAAGCAGCAGATGGCTAAACAACTGCACTGACCCCTGAACCTCCCACTCCTCAGCAGAGCGAATCAATGGAGGAGGAAACAGCAGAAAATCATCAGGGGGAGTGGCAGCTGGTGAAGACAGCTAAAAAGAAGAAGGGGCTAAGAAGGGACCAAGCCACTTGCCAGACGAGTGGCAAGAGGTGTCTCCCATCCGACACGAATGACAAGGGCAGCTGGTCTTCGGACGAAGAAGGGCAAGGATGGCACCTACAGAAGAAACGGCAAAACTCTAGGGAGTTGGAGGACGAGACACCCGAGCTCCAGAACATTGGAGACGATGAAGAGACCAGCGCACTCCAACTTCACCCTCAACTTGAAAAGGCCAGTGCACCCCAGCCCCAGGAAGCTGGGAGCAGTGAAGCACTCAGCGCACCCCAGCTCCAGGAAGCTGGGAGCAGTGAAGCACTCAGCGCACCCCAGCTCCAGGAAGCTGGGAGCAGTGAAGCACTCAGCGCACCCCAGCTCCAGGAAGCTGGGAGCAGTGAAGCACTCAGCGCACCCCAGCTCCAGGAAGCTGGGAGTAGCAACATCCCGGAGGGGGAATGGATTGGAGAGACTTCTCCAACAGAGAACAGTTCAAACCTCACTCCTTGCACGAACTCCCCACTGCCACCTGAGCGGAACATCTCCAATGGGGCTGTACAGGATGGTTTCCTCAGTCCATCCAAAGTGAGAGAATTTGTGAACACTATGGGTATGCAGGAGCAGACCAAAGGACTGGAACTCTGAAAGACAACAGGTTTGGTAAGCGACAAAATGCTTTAAAAATGTTTTTAAAAAGATTGTATCCATTAACGTGCGTAGCATTAAATCTACTACGCGATGTGTTGCGAACTTGGATTACCTTGTTAAGGTCAAAGCTGACCTGTTGTTTCTGCAGGAGTGTGCGATACCGCACCTCAGCTCCTACAGGCAATGGTCACCATGGTGGTCCCATGGGCCATCGATCTGGTCGGAAGGAAATGACTGACATTCCTCCGGCCTGGGTATTCTGCTGCGGGGAGGCAACCTCACCGTCTCCGAGGTTAAGGAGGTGGTGGGCGGGCGCCTCCCCATAGCAGACGTAATGTACAAGAATACTCCACTCAGATTAATTAACGTGTACACCCCGGCACAAAACAGTGAGCGGCTGGCGGTCTTTCAGCAGCTCCCACTGCTGCTGGCGACCTCCAGGCTTGTCATTCTGGGCAGTGACTTCAAATGCATCATCGATACGGCTGGACAATCCGGCAGGGCTGACACAGACTGGACACCATGTCCAGATCCCTGATGGAAACAGTAAAGGATGCCAAGCTGCACAACACCTTCAGCAACCCTGCAGACGGAGCGCAGCGTAGATACACCTGGTCATGGCCAGACAGGTCCATGCGTTCCAGGATAGACTTCCTGTTTGTGTCCCATGCTTTCATAGTCAAATCCACCAACATCAAGTCGGTGTTCTTCTCTGACCACTGCCTCCTACTGGCTGTCTGTCACTTACAGGAAGACCAGAGGGTTGGCAGGGGAATATGGAAGATGAACGTGCAACTGCTGACCCCAGAGAACATTGAGGAACTCGAGGGATTACAAAGGTTAGAGAACTGTGAAACCCCTCTTTCAGCCTGTGACACACTGCTGGGAAGCGATCAAGCAGGATGAGACAGGCTCACGTTTCTTCTTCCAAAAGGTAAACAGAGAGAGCTCTGTGATCAGCAGCCTGAAGGAAGAAGACGGCTCAGTAAAGTCATTGCAGTCCAACACATTGAGGATCAGCAAATCCTTTTATTCCGGATTGTATGACATGAAGCCCATGGACAGCACGGCCTCCCAGTCCTTCCTGTTCTCTATCACGGAGGTCTTAGACGACAGTACATGGGAGAGCCTGGACAAACCGCTAACTCCTGACAAACTGACTAAGGCCCTTGAGTCCTTCGAGAAGAGTAAAACTCCCGGAAGCGACGGCATGCTGGCGGAGTTGTATTCGGCTCTGTGGGACTGGATCGGCCCAGACCTGCTAGAAGTGTACGAGAGTATGTTCCTGGCTGGCAGTATGTCAGAATCCATGAGGAAAGGCATCATCACCCTCATCTACAAGCACAAGGGGGAAAGGGAGGAAATTGGTGACCTATCTCACTGTTGAATGTGGACTATAAGATTCTGTCCAAGGTCATTGCCAATCGGGTCAAGTCTGCTCTGGAGTTGGTGATCCACCCTGACCAGACCTGCACTGTAACCAGCAGAAATATTTCTGACAGCCTCGCACTACTCAGGGATACGATTGCCTATGTATGGGACAGGGTTGTGGATACATGCCTCATCAGCCTGGATCAGGAGAAGGCCTTTGACAGAGTTTCGCACACCTACATGGTGGATGTGCTCTCCAAAATGGGGTTTGGGGAGGGAATTCGCAACTGGGTCCAACTGCTCTACACAAACATCAGTAGCGCAGTCTCAATCAATGGGTGGGAAACAGATAGCTTTCCGATTAAATCTGGAGTCAGGCAGGGCTGCCCTCTCTCCCCTGTCCTGTTTGTGTGTTGCATAGAACACTTTGCTGAGTCCATCAGGAAGGATCCGGGCATAAGAGGAGTGACGATCCCAGGCAGTGGAGGCACTCAGGTCAAAGCCTCCCTGTACATGGACGATGTCGCTGTCTTCTGCTCGGAACGGCTGTCGGTGCGCAGACTGATCCACATCTGCGACCAGTTCGAACTGGCCTCGGGAGCCAAGGTAAATGGTGGGAAGAGCGAGGCCATGTTCTTTGGGAACTGGGCTGACCGATCCTTTGTCCCCTTCACCATCAGGTCAGCCGGCCTGAAGGTGCTGGGGATATGGTTCGGAGGGACCGGGGCATGTGTTAGAAACTGGAAGGAGCGAGTGTCTATGGTGGAAAGAAAACTGGGCATATGGGAGCGATGCTCCCTCTCCATTGTGGGCAAGAACCTGGTCATCAGGTGTGAGGCACTCTCGGTGTTGCTGTACATGGCGCAGGTCTGGCCCATTCCTCACTCCTGCGCAGTGATGATCACCCGAACCATCTTCCGCTTTATCTGGAGGTCGAAAATGGATTGTATCCGCAGAGATGCGATATACAAACCTCTAGCTAAAGGCAAAAAAAACAAGTCCAACAATAGAGGACCTTTGTGTGTGGGTGCATCAAGTTGTGCATAGACCCTCAGTACACAAACTCCAAGTGTCACCACGTGCTGGGGTTCCACCTGTACCCAGTGTTGTGAAGGATGGGTCTGGCCACACTGCCACAGAATGTTCCAAGTAGTTGGACCGCCCGTCCCTCAAGGAAAAATTTATGTAGAGAAACACCTTTGACCACAAGTCCATCAGGCAGTGGTCTGCACATAACGTCCTAGAGGCCCTGTGGGAAAAGAAGATGGTGGACCCCGTCTGATGGTTCCCCGAGCAGACTGTCAAAGTCATTTGGCAGAATGCCTCATCGCCAGAACTTTCCAACAAGCACCAAGACGTAGCTTGGCTGGTGGTGAGAAAGGCCCTCCCCGTCAGATTCTTTCAACACGCCAGGAGTCTCACCCCTTCTGCACGTTGCCCTCGAGGTGGCTGTGGTGGGGACGAGACCGTTGTTCACCTCCTGGTGGATTGTGCCTTTGCAAAGAAGGTCTGGAGAGAGATGCAATGGTTTCTGTCGAAGTTCATCCCGAGCAGTTCTGTGACACAGGACTCTGTGCTCTACGGGCTGTTCCCAGGGACACACACTGAGACAAACATCAACTGCAGCTGGAGGATCATCAACTCGGTGAAAGACGCTCTTTGGCCTGCCCGAAACTTGTTGGTCTTCCAGTGCAAAGAGTTGTCACTGACCGAGTGTTATAGACTGGCACATTCCAAGGTCCAGAGCTATGTGCTGAGGGACGCACTAAAGCTTGGGGCAGCCGCCGCAAAGGCGCAAAGGGGAAAGGTCGCAGTCTAAGGTGTTTCTGCCACAGTGCGCCAAGGGGATGGGAATTATGTAGACCACTCAGGCTGTATGACTCACATTGAATGTATATAGTGAACACTAAATGTATCATAATTGTATCGAAACACAGCAGAGTGCAACATGATCTATGTCGATAACTTGAATACCATTGCGCTGCCTGACTGTAATGACCATGTTGAAATGTCTGTAATGTTCATTGATTGTATTGAAGCACCTCGTAATCCATGTGGAAAAGTTGAATATGATTGCACTTTTTGTGATGGCCATTTTGAAATGTTTTTTTAATGTTCTTTCAGATATTTTATGAATAAAGTATATTTTTCAAAAAAAAACATAATTATTTTCCTAATGGCTGATCACCATAATTTGAATTTGGAGATGGTGAACCAGGAACCTGCAGCTTTGGTCCCCACTTGCTGAATGCTGACATTCATTGAACAGTATTAAAGAGGCTGCTCACACTCACTTCCACTGAATGTGTGGAAAGCTCTGGGTTTCACTGGCTAATCCTCTGGGTTTTTAATTATTTCAGGCGATGTGGGTGTCGCTGGCCAGGCCAGCATTTATTGCCCATCCCTAATTGCCCTTGAGAAGGTGGTGGTGAGCTGCCTTCTTGAACCGCTGCAGTCCATGTGGTGTAGGTACACCCACAGTGCTGTTAGGAAGGGAGTTCCAGGATTTTGATGCAGCGACAGTGAAGGAACAGCGATATATTTCCAAGTCAGGGTGGTAAGCGACCTTGAGGGGAACTTGCAGGTGGTGGTTTTCCCATGTGTCTGCTGCCCTTGTCCTTCTAAATGGCAGTGATTATGGATTTGGAAGGTGCTGTCAAAGGAGCCTTGGCAAATTCCTGCAGCGCATCTTGTAGATGGTACACACTGCTGCTACTGTGCGTCAGTGGTGGAGGGAGTGAATGTTTGTGGACGTGGTGCCAATCAAGCGGGTTGATTTGTCCTGGATGTTGCCAAGCTTCTTGAGTGTTGTGGGAGCTGCACTCATCCAGGCAAGTGAGGAGTATTCCATCACACTCCTGACTTGTGCCTTGTAGATGGTGGACAGGCTTTGGGGAGTCAGGAGGTGAGTTACTTGTCACAGGATTCCCAGCCTCTGACCTGTTCGTCGCCACAGTATTTATATGGTTAGTCCAGTTCAGTTTCTGGTCAGTGGTAACCCCCAGGATGTTTTGTTGATAGTCGGGGATTCAATGATGGTAATGCCATTGAACATCAAGGGGCGATGGTTAGATTCTCTCTTGTTGGAGATGACCATTGCCTGGCACTAGGGGGCACAAAGATAACTTGCCACTTATGAGCCCAAGCCTGAATGTCATCCAAGACTTGCTACATATGGGCACAGATGGCTTCAGTAGTTGAGGAATCACGATGGTGCTGAACATTGATGATTGCGCAACGAACATCCCCGCTTCTGACCTCATGATGGAAGGAAGGTCATTAATGAAGAAACTGAAGATTGTTGGGCCTAGGACACTACCCTAAAGAACCCCTTTAGTGATGTCCTGGGACTGAGGTGATTGATCTCCAACAACCACAAACATCTTTCTTTGTGCTAGGTGTGACTCCAATCAGTTGAGATTTTCCCCCGATTCCCATTGACTCCAGTTTTGCTCGGGCTCCTTGATGCCACACTTGGTCAAATGCTGCCTTGAAGTCAAGGGCAGTCACTCTCACCTTACCTCTTGAGTTCCACTCTTTTTGTCCATGTTTGGACCAAGGCTGTAATGAGGTCCAGATCTGTGTGGCCCTGGCGGAACCCAAACTAAGTGTCAATGAGTAAGTTACTGCTGAGTAAGTGCCTCTTGATATCACTGTCAACAACCCCTTCCAACACTTTGCTGATGATCAAGAGTAGACTGATGAGGTGTTAATTGGCTGGGTTGGATTTGTCCTGCTTTTTGTGTACGGGACATACCTGGGCAATTTTCCACATTGTCGGGTAGATGTCAGCTGTAGTGGAACAGTTTGGCTAGGGACGCAGCTAGTCCTGGAGCCTTAAGTACTATTGCTGAGGTGTTGTCATGGCCCGTAGATTTTATCTGGTGCCTTCAGCCATTGCTTGATATCTCGTGGAGTGAGTTGAATTGGCTGAAGTCTGCATCTGTGATGCTGGGGACCTCCGGAGGAGGCCAAGATGAAACATCCACTCGGCCCTTCTGACTGAAGATGGTTGCAAATTCTACAGCCTTATCTTCTGCTCTGATGTGCTGGATTCCTCCATCATTGAGGACGGGAATATTTATGAAGCCTCTTCCTCCAATGAGTTGTTTAATTGTCCACCTCCGTTCATGACAGGATGTGACAGGACTACAGAGCTTAGATCTGATCCATTGGTTGTGGGATCACTTAGCTCTGTCTATCACTTGCTGCTTATGCTATCTGGCACGCAAGTAGTCCTGTGTTATAGCTTCACTAGGTTGACTCCTCATTTTTAGGGATGCCTAGTGCTGCCCCTGGCATGTCCTCCTGCATTGTTCATTGAACCAGGGTTGATCCCCTGACTTGGTGGTAATGGTAAAGTGAGGGATATGCCAGGCCATGAGGTTACAGATTGTGGTTGAATACAATTCTGCTGCTGCTGATGACCCACAGCACCTCATGGTTTTGAGTTGCTAGTTCTGTTCAAAATCTATCCCATCTAGCACGGTAGCAGTGTCACATAACACAATAGAGGGTATCCTCAATGTGAGGATGGGACTACATCTCCACAAGAGATGAAGTTGTCTGTGCGGTGGTCACTCCTACCTGATACTGTCATGGACAGATGCATCTGCAGCGGGCAGGTTGGGGTCAAGAATGTTTTTCCCTCTTGTTGGTTCCCTCACCACCTGCCACAGACCCAGTCTAGCAGCTATGTCCTTGAGGACCTGGTTAATCAAAACTGAGCCAGTTTTGGTGATGGACATTCAAGCCCCCCACCCAGAGTACAATCTGCACCCTTGCCACCCTCAGTGATTCACCAAATGGTGGTCAATATGGAGGAGCACTGATTTATTAGCTGGGTAGGTGGTAACCAGCAGGAGGTCCATATTTGACCCGATGCCATGAAACATCATGGAGTCCAGAGTCAATGTTAAGGATTACCAGGCTACTCGCCAGCTACTCCCTCCTGACCATATACCACTGTGTCATCACCTCTGGTTGGTCTGTCCTGTCCTGTTGGTGGGAGGCGATGGTGTTGTTTGGGACATTGTCTGTAAGGTATAATTCAGTCAGGATGACTATGTCAGACAGCTCTCCCAATTTTGGCACAGGCGCTGCACCGTTAGTAAAGAGGACTTTGCAGAATTGACAGGGTTGAGTTTGCCATGGACATTTCTGGCACCTAGGTCAATGCTGAGTGGCCTGTCCAGCTTCATTCCATTTAGGTGTCATAGTGGTTTGATGGAACATGAATGGCTTGCTTGGACATTTAAAAGTCAACCATATTGCTGTGGATCTGGAGTCATATGTAGGCCAGACTAAGTAAGGACGGCAGAATCCTCCCCTAAAGAGCATTTTAATGATTATCAACAATGGTTTCATGGTCACCATTACTGAGACTAGCTTTTTAATTCCAGCTACCATGGTGGGATTTGAACCCATGTCCCCAGAGCATTAGTCTGGGCCTACTGGATTAGTAGTTTAGTGATATTACCACTATGCCATCACCTCCCCTAGTTATATGAGTGCCTGTGTGGAATGCTCTGGGTTGCACACAGCAGCAGATTTCAGGATGGCTCAGGGACAGAAGGAGTGAGTGCTTAGTTTCTCAAATGCAGTATTTGAGGTGGAGAAGACCCTTTACCTATGGGAGGGTTGGATGCCACCTCACTCTCCTGTCCCTCTCTCCTGCAACAGCTGGTGCTGCTATGCCTGGCCTTTTGGCCTCCTCCCATTCCTCCTGCAGACCAAGTGGTACCCCAGCTGGATACTCATGTCCATGTACTTCCCTTTTTCTTAGAGTAACTTGGTAATGATAGCTACTGAGCATGTGCGTAAGGAACTATGTCACTCACTGAGAGGAGATGAGCGTGAAGCATCTCAGAGAGTAGCTTCAGCTATAACTTGTTCTTATTTAATCTTTGTAAATAGTTAGCATGCAAATAAATGTTTTTGAATGAAAGACCATTGCCTCCATCAAGATCTATTCTGGAGTAAGAAGGCAACAAATCCCGAGATAAACCCACAATAACAGAACTGCTCTAAGTTACTCATAAGGTGGAGTAGCACACCACTCAATTTTTAGGTGTAGGCCTCATGGAAATTCGTGGAACATAGTGAAGGCTTAACAAACTGTTCCCAAAAGCTCCTTGATGTGTTTCAGAGGTCCTTTCCACAACTCCAGCAGCTCGTGGACATGGAATGATGGGCATCCCTTTAAGTAGCGCTTGAAATCTGCATCAATGCCTTATTTATTCCCAAACAGCAAATCAATATTAGGAGGGGGTGTTAGGACAAGTGCCAGCCATACAATGCCCTGCAGCCTCTTTATTGAGCACTAGTGGCATTTTAAGTGGCAATTGGCCCCTTAAAAGGCCCCTTGGTGCTTATATCTAGCATACACTTTAATTCCTTTACAAAAATGGCACCTTACACTAAACACTGGCTTGACCAATATTTCAGCTTAAGACACAATCTTGTCACCTCGAAGGTGCATCTATTTGCATCTATTGTTATCATTCCTACCCATTGCATTCACCGTATAACATAGCGTTTTTTGCACAAATTAGACTATAAAGAGGAACTATTCTTCCTTTTCTTTTTAAGTGATTATTGTAAATATCAGACCTTTCTCAAGCAGTTTTGTTCATTTTGATCATTAGCGCTTGAAAGCACTGTTGAAAATTGCCACCTTTTTACCCTCTGCGACATTGTCCAGCTATGCCCCATCTCAACCCCAATGCCAAATCCTTCATCCATGACTTGATTTCCTCCAGGATTAATGACTCCAGAGCTCCCCTTCCTAGTCTCCCAAGTAGTAACTTAAATAAGCAGCAACCCATCCAACTCATCCATCTGCTGTATTCAGGACTAAATCATGTTCCGCCATAACATTGCCAAACTCATTAGGCTCTCTATCCTGGAATACATTGAACTCTAAATTCTGGCTCTCATTCACAAGCCCATCAGCAGCTTCAGCCCTCACTATCTTTGGAAACTCTAGGAGCCTACAATCTCATAGTAACTTACACCCTTCTGGCTGGCTTGTTTTGTATCCTCCCACTCCCCTCCCCCAATGCATCTTCAGTGTCTCTTCATCTTGGCTCTGCATATCGGAACATTCTCACAATGATCTCATCACAAACTGGGCGAGAAGCTTAATGAGTGATCGAGCTAACATTGCATCTTTTAATCTATTGTCCAAAGTCAAAATTACCCCACAGTTTTAGTGAATGATCTAATCCGAAAGTCCTGAATCGAGTCTCTACATAATGATTCTTCTCATCAAACAAAACAGACTGAAAATTCAGCCTTAACTAAAGGTCACCGTAGTCCTAGAGGACCGTGGGCTGCTATCTCATTAGAGAGAGACGTCTGGTGGTGAGTTTAACTTGAGGGTTACCACACCTCAGGCGAGGTCGAGAAATCGGTGCCAGTAGAGGAACTGAACCTGCGCTGTTGGCGTCACTCTGTATCACAAACCAGTCCAGCCAACTGAACGCACCACCAGCCTTATCTAACTGTCTTGTAGTCTGTCTGACAATGTGAATGGAAATCATATCAAAACAATTTGTATAGATCTTTGATGCACTGTTTTATCCCAAATATCCCAATTTTAATTGAACTGCATCCACCATCTATTTGCCAAGCTTACCTATGTCCTCTGCAGCGTTTGAATTCACATCAAAAATTGTCATGTACCTCAAATTTATACTATTAGCAATTTTTTATAATGTTCCCTCAATTACTAAAGCTAGGAAACAACAAGGGCTAGCCCTGATCTCAGCGGAATGCCGGTCATGACAGCTTTACAATCTAAGAGTCTTCCCTTCACCTTTTAGCCTTTTTCTCTTTATCTGTTTTTATGCTGAGCCAAATTATACTATGTTTAACATTTCTCAGATTGTTCTGCTGCTTCCAGCTCTCTCTGCTTCATTCTTCCTGCCTGTTGGTGTAGCAAAACAGTGTGAGAAAACAGTCCTGAACATGGACATACATATGAACATATATGCATACTTCAGAAAAGCTCCCCTTTTTCACAAACAAGTATTTTCACTATGCCAAACTACATTTGGATTATTAAAATCTCCTATAGTTATATATTATAACATGGTTGAAAATTGCAATATTTATATGCAACATTAACGTGCAGCAATGTGCTAGCAATATGAACATGCAGTAACATGAACATTCATTTATATGCAAACAGTTGAGAAGGTGTCTGAGTATGTATATGTTTCTTTAGTGAAGCTGTATCAAAGAAACATGCTGTAAAACTAGGCAAGTTCTGCACCCTATTATTTGACAAAACTTCCTGAATCCAGAAAAAGCTTTTAACATCTGCTCTGCATAAGATGTTGAGGTGTCACAATTCTAAACCCTCCTTGGCATCACCTCCAGTGAAAGGCAGTGCCCTCCATAGGCACCGACCTTGCTTCCATCTTTAACGTCCATCTTCGGCAGCTGCACATCTATGTAAGTCGCAACGTTTGTTAGACATTGAACTTTTCTCTGGGGTGCCTTCGCTGTGGTGGAATTTCTGCCTGCTGCTTTCCCTAAAGATGGACTCATTTCACATGCAGGATGGGGCCTTTATAGGATTTCCACCACCCAGAGAGAGCCTGCTGTCATGATGGAGGAAGGCACAGTGGCGCTGTAGTGAGACATCCACTGCAACACCAATAGGTTCAAGGGATATAGTTAAAGCAATAGAAGAGACCAAAGATTTTTCTCTTAAATAAAGCACTCCATCAATTGAGCGGCCTCTAGAAGAGATAAGGGGAGTCTTAAGAAATGGGGAGGAGTTAGGCATTTGGCCATCACTCTCCAGAGCAGACTTGTCATCGTTGCACAAAGCTCTACATCCACTCCCTCTCCTGCTGCCCTCTGGGGATGGCAGTCATAGAGGCGGAAAGCAGAAAACTGGTCAGTTTCCCAGGTCCTATGCCCCCGCTGTCACTTATATGCCACAAGGTGGCAAAGGGGCTGCAGGTTGACTATCATGCAGTATTGGACTAAGGAAAATTTAAACCTCCCATGTACAGAAATTACAGTAAATTGTGCAGATAGGAAGAGACATATAGGCAGACTGATATGAATGGGTAAAATTGTGGTGGATAGAAGTTCAATGTGTGGAAGTTTAAGGTTGTCAAACTTGGATCCAAGGAAGACTAAATTGGGACATCTTCGTAAGGTTAAGAGACTCAGAACTGTGGAAGAGCAAAGGGATTTATGTCTCCAAGTAAACAAGTTATTAAGAATAACAGTGCAGTGGAAATATCCCCACCCAGTTGCCACTCATTCTGGCTGCACATGCACCCCAAACTCCCCTTACAATTTGTCAACCATGTCCCATTTGATCAGACTAAATAATTAACACTATAATTAATTTTAGTCCTGTACTACATGCACAAAGTGCTTTTAGTCCAAAAGTATAGCACCATGTTTTACAGATGGAACAATTCTTCTGTCATTATATTATGAAAATGCAAGATTTGATTGCTAAAAAGATATCACGACTGCTGGGCCACTGATATACTGGGCTCCGTAGAAATTCCTCAATAATTTCTCCCCACCTCGAAACAAATCTTAGGGTTGAAGTTACTCACTATGTCCTCGCAATGGCAGAAGCATAAATTCCTGTCAGACATGAGACCTCCTAACAATCTGCCTATCAATTCTGTAGTACCTTTTGAAAAAATACATTAAAACCAGGGTTTTGGTATTCCAAAGTCCAAGAAGTTATATTTCCAGTACACTGGAGGAAGTCAGGCTAGGGGGAGGTGCTGCTCCCCATTGCCCACAGGAGCCTCTCCCAAAAGCCTTTAGTCAACAAGCTTGGGCAGAGCTAGCTGACAGTGTTGTAACATGCATTTAAGAGGTTTCTGCATGGCATCACTAGAAAGGAAGTGTGTCATGCGATCCAGTTTTAGTTTCGCTTTTGCTTTCAACAGAACACATACGCACAGCTCTGCAGCTCTGATATCTTCAAGCTTTATATCCATGTATATCCGTGCACATGTGCCTAAAATTAATAAATGAAACCACAACATGTTTATCCTATTCCTTATGAGTGATTGTTGCCTATATATCATTATTAAAACACGACAGACAGGGTCAATGCTGCAATTTCACCCTCAGAACTTGCCTTCAGGTGTACAAAGAAGGTTCAGGACCTTCCAAGAACAGCAAGCACAGTGATTACAGCTCTTCACCTCTCCACTATTCTCAACAACGCTTCCCAACACTGCTCTCACCCCCTGCCCCAACACTCTCAACAATTCCCTCCCCTCCATCATACAATGGCACAGTGCAGCACCTTTCATTCTCATTCCACACACTCCATTCTTACCTCACACTAACCATTCTATTCCCACATCCCAAGACTTACACAACCACCATCTCCCCACAGTATTCCTTCTTCACTTCACATTCTGCTCACAAGGCTTTGCATTCATCACTTCCCCATCTTCATTTTAATTCCTTTCTTTGTCAACTCTCACCATGTGTTTTCTGTAGAATTAAAAAATTAGAAACCAAAAATTAAATTAGATAATTAGAAACATTTTAAAAATGAGAGTGATGTAAAGTCGGTTGTTGATTCACTGGCACCTTATTATCCTATTGCATCAAGTCAAGCTCCACTCTCGAGTGACCTCACTAGGGAGAAAGATGCTCTCCCAGTTCTGTTGAGCAGGACAATGATGAACAGTTCTTGGGCCCAGCCATGAGAAGAAATGCTGGCCTCACACAAGCATTTATACACTTTATTGGAAACCTCACCAAGCAGTTTTACAACTGTGGGTGAAATTATGGAACAGTTTGGTCCCAGCTTGTGTGGTGTCTTCTCCAAAGGTATCAGCAGTATGTAGTCTACCCTGGTGAATGTGGTCATCTGCAGGAATGCTCTAGCTGGTCCCTCCTGTGTATCTTTGTATCTTTGGTGAAGAGATAAATGTCCACCTTAGACAGATTGGTGGAACAAATTGATTAACTCTTTGAAAATATCTTTCTTCTTCTACAATCTGCTATGCTGCCAAGTGACAAGCCCCAGGAGTGTCAGTGGTACTACCTCTCTCAGGATGTCAGTCAGTCTGCTCTCCCTCCATCACCGACACACTGTCGACAAGATGCAGGAATTCACCAAGGCTCCTTAGACAACACCTTCCAAACCCACGACCCCTACCACCTAGAAGGACAAGGGCAGCAGATAGATGGGAACATCACCACCTGGAAGTTCCCCTCCAAGACACTCACCACCCTGACTTGGAAATATATTGCCGTTCCTTCACTGTCGCTGGGTTAAAATCCTGGAACTCCCTTCCTACCAGCACTGTAGGTGTATCTACACCACATGGACTGCAGCAGTTCAAGAAGGCAGCTCACCACCACCTTTTCAAGGGCAACTAGGGGTGGGCAATAAATGCTGGCCCAGCCAGCGAAGCCCACATACTGTGAATGAATAAAAAAAACATACACTCACTCATTCACCCACACACACATTCACTAATTCTCACACTCATTCACAATCATACACACTCACTCACTCACGCACTCACTCACACACTCATTCACTCACCCACTCTCACATTCACTGACTCTCACACTCACACTCACTGACTCTCACACTCACAAACACTCACTTACTTTCATATACACTCACTCACACATACACTCACTCACTCACACTCACTCACCCCAGGCACACATTCACTCATTCTCACATTCACTCACTCACACATTCACATACACACTCACGCACACACTCACTCACACACATGCGCTCACGCTCACTCACCCACACACTCACTCACCCCACACACACGCATTCACACACACACTCATTCACATCCACTCACTCATTCCCTTTCTCATACACACACACTCACTCACTCTTGCACTCACTCATTCTCACACTCATTCATTCACCCACTCTCACACTCACTGACTCTCACACGCACACACACACTCATTGACTCATACACACACACTCACTGACACACTGATATACACACACTTATACACACACTCACTCGTACACATTCACTCACCCACTCTCATATTCACTGATTCTCACACTCATACACACTCACTGACTCTCACACTCATGCTCACTCACTTACTCTCACATACACTCATTCGCTCACACTCACCCTCACCCACACACACATTCATTCATTCTCACATTCACCCACCCACTCTCACACTCACAAACATTCACTCAACAGTAGCTGTGATTTCCCCCCCACCACATTGCGATGTCAGCTGGAATTGTGCTGTGTGGAAATTCTCGCCAACTCGGGTGGGGAAGGGAAGGGCCCTGGACCACAAACACCATCGTCAAGCAACTGGACTTGGGGAAGACTTCAGGACTCAGAGAAGAGGTCTGGAGGGAAAGGGCCTTCAAGAGGGAGGTAAGCAAACACAGAGGCACTTACCTTGCACTCCAGCAGCCTCCAGGCTCCAGCTAGGACAGAAAGCAGCACACTAGTCCAACAACACCCTAACAGAAGCCCATGAGGAGATAGGCTAGAAAAGGAAGGAGGGGGGAACCTGGTGTGTCCTACAGGGCCAATGATTGCTGCTGTTCAGAACAAAAGCAATCATTGGCGAGTAGCCGGTCAATCAGATTGGCTGCTTTGAACACTGACCATCCAGAATGACAGGCTACTTGACCAATGAATCTGGGCCCCAGAAGACACGGACCCCCGTGATTACCACCATC
Source organism: Cetorhinus maximus (assembly GCF_964194155.1). Lineage (NCBI taxonomy): Eukaryota > Metazoa > Chordata > Chondrichthyes > Lamniformes > Cetorhinidae > Cetorhinus > Cetorhinus maximus. Next base: position 77,480,508 of record NC_135893.1, on the reverse strand, counting down.
CGCACCCCACTCTCCCAGACACTGCATGCATGTAAAAGTGCATGTTGCCACAGCAACTCAGACTTCTTGGGGCGGGTTGGCTCAGTTGGCTGGATGGTCGGTGTGGATCAGATTGGTGCCAACAGTGCGGGGTTTGATCTCCGTTCAAGCTGGGGTGAATTTGGGACCTGCCTCCCTGCCCTGCTCATGGTGGAGGTCGTGGCACTGTGGGTCGGACCTGACTTCGGGCCGAGAACTCAAGAAAAAGAATCCTGTCACAGATGAACGTGTTGTGAAAGCTGTCGGGATGCCTTTGCACAAACTTACGTGATCCTGTTTCTGCGCTTGGACACTAGCTGGACATTAATGGGATGGCCTTTCCCATTGATGAATGCTGGTGTTCTGGTGCTGGTGGCATACTTGCAGTCAATGACACCCTGCACACACCCACTGCTGAAAATCCCCAAACACTCTCTCATGTGGACTGCTGAGGTTAAAGGAGGAGGTGATGTAATTTTGAGATCTGGTGAACAAGATTTCAGCTTCCTGGTTTATGGAGCTGTCTACTGCAGAAGGTGAGATCCCTCCTATCAACAAATAGAATGAGCCCATGGAAAAGAAGTTAAGATCTGTGGTGACTTTGACAAATCATGTCTTCTAGCACTGAGAAAAGCTAGCAATAACAGCATCCATAATAAGTAGATGACATTTACAGTAATCAATAAGGTAAAAATGAAAGAATTAAGTGACCTGGAAGCTGGAAACTCAAACATGGACAAAAGAGCTGAACTCCCAAAGTGAGGTGAGAGTGACTGCCCTTGACATCAAGGCAGCATTTGACTGAGTGCGACATTAGGGACCCCTAGCAAAACTGGAGTCAATGGGATTCAGGTGGGAAACTGTCCACTGGTTGGAGTCATACCTAACACAAAGGATGATGGTTGTGGTTGTTGGAGTTCAGTCATTTCAGCTCCAGGGCAGGAATTCTTCAGGGTAGCTCCTCGGCCCAACCATCTTCAGCTGCTTCATCAATGACCTTCCTTCCATCCTAAGGTCAGAAGTGGGGATGTTGGCTGACGATTGCACAATGTTCAGCACCATTCGCGACTCTTCAGATGCTGAAGCAGTCCTTGTCCAAATGCAGCAATATCCAGGCTTGGGCTGACAAGTGGCAAGTAGCATTCGTACCACAAAAGTGTCAGGCAATGACCGACTCCAACAACAGAGAATCCAACCATTGCTGCTTGATGTTCAATGGCATTACCATCACTGAATCCCCCACTATCAACATCCTGGGAGTTACCATTGACCAGAAATTGAACTGGACTAGCCATATAAATACCATGGCTACAAGAGCAGGTCAGAGGCTAAGAATCATGCGGTGAGAAACTTATATCCTGACTCTCCAAAGCCTGTCCACCACCTACACCGCATAGACTGCAGCGGTTCAAGAAGGCAGTTCACCATCACCTTCTCAAGGGCAACTAGGGATGGGCAATAAGTGCTGGCCCAGCCAGTGAAGTCCACATCCCGTCAATGAATTTAAAAAATCTATATATAGTGCAAAGGTGCAATGACCCAAACAGCTGCCAGTGAGCACTCCTTTAAATAGCATTTCATTGGTTGTCAGAGCCCAAACAGTTGTATATTTTATATCTTGGATCTATGCAGAGATGATACTAGCATCTATGTGTAACAGGTTTTATTCACAGTGTTTAAAAACGTCTACTCCATGCTTCAGCTCTGTCTTCCAGCTCTTTCTACAGCTTTGTTTACTTTTCTCTGAATCCACGCCCAGGCTTTGCCAATCAAGCACAGTGAGCATCAATAGTAAACAGACTCATATAATCAAATATGGAACAATTGACCACCATACAATCCCACCAGGTGTAACTGGCAAATCCATCATTAGGCAAAGATGTCACAGTTGAGATCCTAATTGTGTCGTAGGACTTTGATTCTAAGATATTCAAGGAGATACTCAAAGTGTGTGGTTAAAACATCAACAGGCCATACTAGGTTGTGAATGCAGTGGTAAGTACTTAATCACTATTTTAACTGCCCATCCACACACATTCTTGTTCAGTGGGATTAAAATTGGAGCTCAAATTTCTGATTATACACAACAGTGTTTGCTGCTTCCATTCTGACTTCTCCTAATTAGCTGAATCTTTCTGTAGTCTGAAACACTGGTGAAAAATGTTAACAAATGACTCAGCTTCTTTTTTCAAAGAGCTTGTTTTCACTCACGACAAGTTGGCATTAATTTATGAAATAATGTTGAATAATTTATGCTTTCAATGTTGCCTTAAGGATGAAAGTGGCAGGGAATAAAGGTGACTACTTGTTTTGCGTCAGTCTTATGGCTGTAATAAGAAGCAACACAAAGAGATGTGTTTCCAGACTTGAGTTCCCAAGAGTTCTGTTTGAAATGTTAATACGCTTACACACAGCCAACATAATCACTCTGTTTGTTGACCTCAAGCTGACTAACTTCCTTCCCTAGTTGATCCATGCTGGTAATTTCAATCTCCAATAAACGTGGGCCTGAATTTCGAGCTCCCTCGCTGACTGGTTTTAAGGTGGTATGATGCGGGGGCTGGGTGTTTAAACAGGACTTTAAACTAGAAAGTAGGGGGGAGGGAAGGGTAAAATTCCAAGAAGCATGACTAATGGGAAACAAAGCAGCAGGTTAGTATGTGGGGGGGTGGATTCAACTTCATGGAAAATTATGAAAAAACTGAGAGAGCCCAGGAGAGTCTATTAAAGTCTCCAGAGCACAAAATAGGACAAAGTGTTTGGAAAGGGCTAGGAATCTAACTTCAAGCACATCAGATAAAGGGATGACAATGAGAAAGGGGACGGGAAATACAGGACTGAAGGTGTTGTATCTGAATGCACGCAGTATACGAAATAAGGTAAATGAGTTTGTGGCGCAGATTGAAAATGGCAGGTATGATGTGGTGGGCATTACGGAGACATGGCTGCAAGGGGATCAGGACTGGGAGCTAAGTATCCAAGGATATACATCCTATCGAAAAGATAGGCAGGTTGGCAGAGTGGGTGGGGTTGCTTTGTTAGTAAGAAATGAAATTAGATCGATAGCAAAAAATGATGTAGGGTCAGATGATGTAGAATCTGTGTGGGTAGAGTTGAGGAACTGCAAAGGTGAAAAAACCATAATGGGAGTTATGTACAGGCCTCCGAACAATAGTCAGGATGTGGGGCACAAGATACACCAGGAGATAGAAAAGATGTGTAAGAAAGGCAAGGTTACAGTGATCATGGGGGATTTCAGTATGCAGGTAGACTGGGAAAATTAGGTTGGTAGTGGATCCCAAGAAAAGGAATTTGTGGAATATCTACGAAATGGCTTTTTGGAGCAGCTTGTGGTGGAGCCCACTAGGGAACAGGCAATTCTAGATTTAGTGATGTAATGAGGCAGATTTGAAAAGGGAGCTTAAGGTGAAGGAACCCTTAGGAGGAAGTGACCATAATATGATAGAATTTACCCTGCAATTTGAGAGGAAAAAGCTGGAATCAGATGTAACAGTATTACAGTTGAATAAAGGCAACTACAGAGGCATGAGGGAGGAGCTGGCCAGAATTGACTGGGAGATGAGCCTAGCAGGAAAGACAGTGGAACAGCAATGGCAGGAGTTTCTGGGAGTAATTTGGGAGACACAGCAAAAATTCATCCCTAGGAAGAAGAAGCATACTAAAGGGAGGACGAGGCAACCATGACTGACAAGGGAAGTCAGGGACAGCATAAAAGCTAAAGAGAAAGCATACAATGCGGCGAAGAGCAGTGGGAAACCAGGGGATTTGGAAGCCTACAAAGACCAACAGAGGACAACTAAAAAAGAGATAAAGAGGGAGAAGAGTAAATATGAGGGTAAACTAGCCAGTAATATAAAAGAAGATTGCAAGAGTTTTTTTAGATATATAAAGGGTAAGAGAGAGGCAAAAGTGGACATTGGGCCACTGGAAAATGATGCTGGAGAAGTAGTAGTGGGGAACAAAGAAATGGCAGAGGAACTGAATAGGTACTTTGCGTCAGTCTTCACAGTGGAATACACGAGTGACATCCCCAAAGTTCAAGAGAGTCGGGGGGCAGAGGTGAGTATGGTGGCCATTACCAAGGAGAAGGTGCTAGGAAAACTGAAAGGTCTGAAGGTGGATAAATCACCTGGACCAGATGGATTATACCCCAGAGTTCTGAAGGAGATAGCTGAAGAGATAGTGGAGGCGTTAGTGGTGATCTTTCAGGAATCACTGGAGTCAGGGAGGGTCCCAGAGGACTGAAAAATCGCTAATGTAACCCCCCTCTGTAAGAAGGGAGTGAGGCAAAAGACAGGAAATTACAGGCCGATTAGCCTGACCTCGGTCGTTGGTAAGATTTTAGAGTCCATTATTAAGGATGAGATTTCAGAATATTTGGAAGTGCATGGTAAAATCGGGCAAAGTCAGCATGGTTTCATCAAGCGGAGGTCATGCCTGACAAATCTGTTAGAATTCTTTGAGGAAATAACAAGTGGGTTAGACAAAGGAGAGCCAATGGATGTTATCTACTTGGACTTCCAGAAGGCCTTTGACAAGGTGCCACACAGGAGGCTACTCAGTAAGATAAGAGCCCATGGTGTTAGAGGCAAGGTACTAGCATGGATAGAATATTGGCTGTCTGGCAGGACGCAGAGAGTAGGGATAAGGGGGTCCTTCGCAGGATGGCGGCTGGTGACTAGTGGAGTTCCGCAGGAGTCAGTGTTGGGACCACAACTTTTCACTTTAGACATTAATGATCTAGATGAAGGAACTGAGGGCATCCTGGCTAAGTTTGCAGATGATACAAAGATAGGTAGAGGGACAGGTAGTATTGAGGAGGCGGGGAGGCTGCAGAAGGATTTGGACAGGTTAGGAGAATGGGCAAAGAAGTGGCAGATGGAATACAACGTGGGCAAGTGTGAGGTCATGCACTTTGGTAGGAAGAATAGAGGCATGGACTATTTTCTAAATGGGGAGAGAATTCATAAATCTGGAGTGCAAAGGGACTTGGGAGTCCTAGTCCAGGATTCTCTTAAGGTTAATTTGCAGGTTGAGTCGGTAGTTAGGAAGGCAAATGCAATGTTGGCATTTATTTCGAGAGGACTAGAATATAAAAGCAGGGATGTGCTGCTGAGGCTTTATAAGGCTCTGGTCAGACCACATTTAGAATATTGTGAGCAATTTTGGGCCCCGTATCTCAGGAAGGATGCGTTGGCCCTGGAGAGGGTCCAGAGGAGGTTCACGAGAACAATCCCAGGAATAAAAGGCTTAACATATGAGAAACGTTTGAGGACTCTGGGTCTATACTCAATGGAGTTTAGAAGGATGAGGGGGGATCTGATTGAAACTTACAGAATACTGAGAGGCCTGGATAGAGTGGACGTGGGGAAGATGTTTCCATTAGTAGGAGAGACTAGGACCCGAGGGCACAGCTTCAGAGTAAAGGGAAGACCTTTTAGAACAGAGATGAGGAGAAACTTCTTTAGCCAGAGAGTGGTGAATCTATGGAATTCATTGCCACAGAAGGCTGTGGAGGCCAGGTCATTGAGTGTATTTAAGACCGAGATAGATAGGTTCTTGATTGGTAAGGGGATCAAAGGTTATGGGGAGAAGGCGGGAGAATGGGGTTGAGAAACTTATCAGCCATGATTGAATGGTGGAGCAGACTCGATGGGCCGATTGGCCTAATTTCTGCTCCTATGTCTTATGGTCTTATGGGTGGCGGAGAGGAGCGTGAAATAGAAGGAACAGGGCTTCCCTCTGGGTTTACACCTGCCCCGAGCTCGCAGCGATTTTATGCTGATATTGGTCTGAGGGTTTTGTGAAGGTTTGGGGTGAAAACTTGGTGTTTTTTGCTGGTACCTTGTAATTTGTTTCAGCCATATCTTGGCAATATTGTTCTGAGGGTCTTTTCTTCAGGTTTTAGGACAAGACATCGTGTTTTTCCTTTGTTTTTGTAAGTTTAAGCCCGAATCGTGGTGACTTTAGGTCGGGTACTAGGGACTGGTTGTTTTAAATTTTGGGGTTTTGTACTGTGGGGTTGTGGGTGAATTATCAGAAGAAACTTGTGTCGCTGGTCATTCTGTTCAAGCCATATACGCATGAACCTGGTGTCATGAACTTGGGTGTGGGGAGGGTCTCTGAGGGAAAAGGTGAACCACTACATCAGGTCAGTGCAACTCTAGCAGTGGCTCTCAGTTCAGTAATGAAGGGGCGACCAGGAAGTAAGAGGGCTTGGGGAGTGACCGGGGAGGGGGCACAGAGGTTGCAGTGGGCATAGAGTTGCCAACTTTGATTAAGTGTATTCCTGGTGATTTCATCACACGACTTGCCCCCACGCTCCAGCCTTTAGTCGGCCAAAACATCCATCCTTGTGACACACTGACTTTCTATGCCGATTGGAAAGTAAAAAGACTCATTACCCAATTGGATGGTGCTTGACTATCAGTCAAGCAACCTTTCCCCCAGACCCATTTTCATTATTTCTATATCTGGTAAAGAGAAATATTCAAAGAAAAAAGACAAAAAAAAATCCTTTTTAATGTCTAGATTATGTTCTCAAGCCATGTTACAGCCTACGATTTCAGTAGCCTGGAATGCATTCGTGATATGAAAGCCCTCTTTATTACCACATAGTATATTGCAACATACAAGCTAGGCTCCACATCCCCTTTACTTCAGGGGGATGTCGGACTATCATATCTTAATGGACCTTCTGCACACTATCAAGGTTTTTATTTTGCTCTTGATGTTTAGACTCTGCAGGATATTCACTGATATTTAAAAATCCTTGATGGGATCTTGGCAGCTGCATCTATTTTGGAAAATGTTGACAGTGTCAAAGGAAGTAGGATTTTCTATGTGAAAAAGATCAAGCAGCACAGCTCCTGAGTGGTGGCCTGAATCTCTCGAAGGCTGCAGGCTCAACATTGATCACTGCTACAGATACCATCAGACATGGCCATCAGGGTTGATTTTCTATTGTGTTACACATTAAGAATCATGAGGATGAAGTGCAGGAAGAAAAATCTGGCGGGGGGCAGTGGGGTTAATAAAACTCTTCAATGAGTGACCTCAGTTATCCTGTCGATGTTCATCCCATGAAGGCAATATTAGTGAGAAGCTGCATCCTTTTAATGTTAAATAGATTCTGATTTTCACGGAATTGAGCATGTAAGCAAATACTGCAAACATGACAGCTTTGTCCTTATTTTCACTGCTTGGGTCACAGCACACAGCTTTTATCACTAAATAAAAAAAGCTCAAAACAAAATTCATGGGTACAGTCTGAGAGCTGATGAGCATGTAATGGACTTGGATACCTCTGCTGGTGGTGGAAAAAACTTAATTTAACTAGCAGCTGGCAAGTGTTTTCGTTGAGAAGGCCATTAAGGGAAAAAGGCTTAATTGGTCCTCATGTCCTTTTATTCCTCACGGTTCTGGTGGTCTTACCTGATTGGCCCTACACATAGATAATTCCTGTCGCTTGCTCAAGCACAGCACTAATCTCCCTGTTGCCACCCACACCGCCCCAATTTATTTCTATCCCTCCACTCACCTGGCATCATCATTTTTCTCTTTCCTATATATTTCCCTGCTAATTAAAATACATTTTTATCCAGCACCTGTGACAATGGGTCAATTTTAAGTGGCCCCCTTTAAGATGTTGGGAATGGAAACAGTTTCTGTCAGGGGGTATTTAAATGGGTAATAGTAAGTTAACTTCACTTGGTGTATATTATAGGGATAACAGGTGAGACAATGGGCGGAAGCGTCCCAGAAGTGCAGAAGTAGTCGGGTAAAATTATATTTACCTGCCGACCACAAGGGCCGCTTTTCATGCCACATCTTCCCAAACCCGCCACATTAATTATGCATTCCCGGGAAACACGCTGTTTCCATGGCGGGCGAGCTCTTATTCGCCAGCTACGCCATCATCTCGCCGCTTCATCATGCTGGGCACCATAGTTAAAGTCCAGCCACACGCACAGATCTCAGTGCTCCCAGCCCACGACTGCTGCACAGAAGATATGGCCCTAAAAGGCAAGACTGCAGCCCCCAGGTTTAGTGACATGTCCCTCGAGCGCCTTTTGAACTTTTTAATGACATGTCCCTCCACATTGTGGAGGCCTTCTACCGCCACCAACCCCCACCTCCCCACCACCCCTCTGGCTGCAGGATGGGCAGCAGCATCACCAATCCAACACGGGAGGTGGTTGCAGCGGTGGTCAGCGCCAATGCCCTGCAAAAGAGGACAGCCACCCAGTGCCGATACAGGATGAATGGTCTCATCCTTTCTACCAGGATAACTCACTCTTCTCATCACTCTCAACTCACACACTCACAAACCCATCACACACCCACAGGGATCTCACACCTCAAGGGACAACACCACTAACTCTCACACACACACTCACATCTCCATCAGGCCCTTATCCTCTGAAACTCATATCTTCATCCCATCCATGTCTCCGCTCACCACACAAACATTCCACGCAGTGTCATGTCTCCTGCTCACACTCTCTCCATCTGTTTCCATGCAGAAGAAGGTGGCTCACAACAGCAGGAAGAGGTCCCAGGGTGGACTGGCCCAATTTGACCCCTCACTCACTTGGAGGAGCGTACATCGCGCTGACTGGTGAGGATGTGGACTGTGCCTGCAGCAACGGTGAGGTTGGTGGTGAACAACCTCATGAGGATCCTGTGCTCCATATCCCTCTCTCAGCACAACTCTGAATGCTCTCTCTCTCTCCTGCTTTTGACTCTGCTGCCATGCACTAATTATCTCTACTTTGGTTCACAGGGAGCTCTGCCAAGCGACTGCCACCCTCAGCCTGCCAGTCCCTCAGCGCCATCCATGTCCTCACCTCCAGCCAAGAGGACACTTCCTCCATTGAAGAGCTGGAAATAAGCAACCTGGAAGACCTGTCACAGCGCTTACCCACACCCTGCACCAGCACAGAGACACACACCTCAGTGGGACCGAGATCTAGAGCAGGCTCGGGTTCACTATCTGGTGATCACCGCACGGACACGCATCCGCAGCAGGAGAAGGCAGGTTCAGCCGAGCTCCCCAGCACTCGGAGGACTGCTGGGGAAGAGGGAACCGTAAGGACAGAGTCAGGTGATGAGCCTCTGGATTTGGCCTTTCAACTCATCCTGGAGAGTCAGCAGAAAGTGGGGGAACATCACGCAGAGCTGTTGGAAGCCCTAAACGGAGTGGCTCGCAAGTCAAAGGAGTGCTCTCTGATGAAGTGGTGCCCACATATGCACATATGGAGGTCTCCATCGGGAGGATGGCGGATGCCATGGAGACCCTGGTCCAGCAGAATGCGGAGATGTGCACAGACCTCCACTCCATCACGGTAGCTATGGGTGAGTTCCTGCAGTGGCAACGTGAGAGGGAAGCGGGGCACCTCAATGTCCATCCAGGTGCTCCTTCCCCTCAATGAGTCAGGCAGGGGCCCCCGGGTACCCGAAGGGAGGAGGAGAGGCAATTGGACACCCCTGCATCATCCACTCAGTAATCTCAGAGGCTGCCCTCTCTCTCCAAGTCCCCTTTGCCTCTGAGCCCCTCAACCTCGTCCTCTGTCACCGCAGAGGGAGCAACCAGCCCACAAGTGATTCTGGAGGGAGAAGTTTGTGTGTGGCAGGGCCTTTCGGGGCCTCATGCAGGCATTCTCCCACGCATGTGGATCCTTCCCGTGTCACAATCATCTCAATGTCCTGAACATTTTCAACGCTGCCTGCTGGGGTTCGTTTTCAGTTGTCCATCTGAGCTGACCTGCATCTCTGCCCATCCAATCCCATGCAGCATCTGATCTTGCCCATCACGAATCTCATTTCACTTTTGATTTTGACAGCATGATGCTAATTCGGTTTTATTTTCGTTCCCCCATCCTTTACCCTTCCCCAGTCACCTATTTCCTTTCCCCATCACAGTTGACCTCCCTGAATATCACTTTCCACCTCCCCTCCGTGACCTACCAGCCACAACACATTTCCTTCGGGAATGTCCTGGTGAATGTGTACGTTCCCTTCCTTTGTGAAAATCCCACCCCCATCCACATTAACCTCCCCAACCTCCTCTTTCCAACTTTCAAGCCCCGTGTCTACCTCTGAGTCCCTACCACCAACCACCCTCACCGTCTCTTCTACCGCTACCATCGAAACCTCACCCTACCACCCTACCACCTCACTCTGCCCTTGGTCATTCTCACCATTCCCTCATACCACGTGTACCCTCAGCTCGCTCCCCAGAAGGCAGTCATAGACCCATCAGACCCCTCCCTTGCACGTTCACCTGGGCATCCCCACTGGACCCCTTCCCTCCCTAGAACCCCTTTCCCCCCTCTGGACCCCTTTCCCCTGCAACCCCTTCCCTCCCGGAACCCATTCCCTCCCCTTAGTCCTTCCACCCCCCCTGGAGTCCTTCCACGCCCCACTTAGCTCCTCCCCCTTCCTGACCCACTCAGACTTACTTCTTCCACCACCGTGAGTCCCTCCCATCTCCTGACTCTTTCCTCCAGTCTTACCTCTTCCTCCAGCCTCACTTCTTCTTCCAGCCTTACTCTTTCCCTCTTCCTGAATCCCTCAGACACCCTTACTTCTTCCTCCAGCCTTACTCCTTCCCCTCTTCACACTCCTTCCCCCCCTGGACTCCCACCCATCTCCGAACTCCTTCCTCCCACTGAACTCCCTCCCTCTCCACACTCCTTCCTCCCCTGGACTCCACCCCCTCTCCACACTCCAACATGGAACAGAAACCTTACTTCCTCCCCATCCCAGTAAAAAAATCAAGGCCAAAAGACTAGCTTCTAAAGTATTAATCCAGAAACTCTACTACAAGACCCAATGGGCTGGATTTTCCTGTAATAACTAGGTTGGCAATTGAACTCTTTCCCACTCACATGGCTCCACCACTAACCCCTCAAGTTTCCTGAGAAGGAACTCATTATGTAAAAGTGTTGGTAATCAATTCACTCTCGCTAGGAGGAAGAGTTTAAAATTCTACAACCTTTTAACTGGACAGACGTTCTTTCACGAACAATTGTGGAAATGGCTGCTATTTTTTAAATATTTGGGGGAAATATTGTATTATTCTGTAAAGAAGTCTGGGTGTCTGTGTATTGTGTGTGATTTAATTAAGCTGGGCAAGGGGTTGATAGGAGACAGGTTGTCTAGGTGTTTGGAAACATGAAAAGGTTAAAGGTGCTAAGTTTGAGGTGCAATTAAATAGGTTAGATCAAACATCTGCATTTTTAGGTTAGTTGAGAGGTTGTTTGAATTTCGAAGGAAAGTCAGAGGTGCAAGGAAAATGTTTGCATCTTGCAGGAGCCCATAGGTAAATAACAGTGGGGGTTTTTTTTATTGACCCAAAAGCAAAAACAAGTTGGGAAAATGGAAGATCTTATATTTGAAAGGGTTGGAGTTTCAAAGGGGTGTGAGAACAATGAGACTGAGATGAAAGGGTAAAAGGTATATTAGAGTTACTGTGGATCGCTATTGAGCTAGAGAAAGCTAGAGATAGCTATTGAGCTGGTTGGCTGTTGAGCCATTGAGCTGGAGATGGATGGTGGTTGCTGGAGCTGTTTGAGCTGTTGAGAAGCCTTGGGATGCAGCAAGAAATTTTATTCTGAAGTGAATTCCATAGCAAATTGGAAGAGGGTAAAGATCATGTGGTACACACAGTCTGCCTTGTGTGATATTACTGGATTCCATATTTAAATATCTATAAGGGAGTGTTGCCTGGGAAGTGGGGAATGTTTTGTAAGACTGATCTTAATTGTGTAACTGTAATCTTGTGTGCTTAATATTTCTTTTATTTTTGTTTTTTTGTTAATAAAATTTTTACTTTTAAATTTTAAAACCCCAAAAGTATTACTGGATCTCTTACCGCTGAGATTGGTACATCATCTTCTCGGTATTAGAATATTAAAAAAAGGTTGTGGCCAGTAAGCCAAGTTTCCCTCCGGGATTTGGTTTGTGCAACAATTAACAACGGCTGTGGTCATAGCTCAATACTGAGGAAGGATTGGGAAAGGGAGTGCTTAGCTATAGGCATGCGAACATATGAATTAGGCGCAGGAGTAGGCCACTCGGCCCCTCGAGCATGCTTTGCCACTCAAGAAGATCATGGCTGATCTGATTGTAACCTCAACTCCACAGATCCCTTGGGGCCAAGAGCAGGAAGCCATGTGAGAAGGTGGTGCAAGCATTATGGAGGGAAATTTCTGAGCCAGTCAGTGCAACCCCCACCACCCCAATAGTCACTATAAGTGCAGGAAGAAGTTTAATGGCTGCACAAGGTTCTCCAAGGTGAGTGAAATCATTGTTCCTGAGTCACATCCTGCAGGAAAAATAGAGCCATGACTCACTTCTTATTTCTCATGTACTCATGATGCTATTCCCCGGGTGAGAGGATAACTGATCTATTTGCTGGGTACCTTTGGAAATAATAATGAACCATATTAAGTCAAAACTCATTTTGTCCACCACAGGCTTTGCTTTATAGAGACAGAAATACAATCAGCTAAAACAAAAATCAAGAATAAACAATCAGCCAGAAACACCATGGGTTAATAACGAAATAGGTTAAAATTTAAACTAAAGTAAAAGGCACGTGCTAAGTACATGACAACACAGGAGGCAATGACTTAAGTGAATACTAAGAGGTTAAGAAAGAAATTTAAGAAATAGGTGAGCAAAGAGGAACAATGAAATTAAATTATCAAAGAATATAAAAAGAAATTGTTAAGCATTTTATAGGATCGTAAAGAAAATAAATTAGGATAAGCTGTGATTCTGAGGGAGTGCGCCACTAAAAGATGCACAAATGATCGCAAAATGTCAAAAATATTGAAAAATTACTTTGCCTTAGTATTTATCAGAGAGATTAACATGGTGGACATCGTATTGGAAGAAATAAAAAGAAAAGACATTTAAAATAGAAGGGGGTATATAAGTAACTAATCATATCAGAGTAAACAAAACCCCTGGGGTTCTGATGGATTGCATGCACACATGTTAAAAGAGGCCAGGGAAGTGATAGCAGAGGCTCTATTAAATATATCTAAACATTCATTAGTTAAAGGAATGTGACTAGCAAAAAGACATCTTATTGCTCAATAGTCTGCATGCATACCTTTGTTATCAGATAGATGCAGGTTCCTTAAAACACTTCCCCTTTTATTACATAGGATTAATGGAACATACAGAAGAGAAACGGTCTTTCAGCCCAATGAGTCTCTGTTGCTGTTTAGATCCCGCACAAGCCTTCTCTGTCTCCACTTCATCCAATCTAATCAGCATAACCTTCTATTCCTTTCCCCATCATGTGTGTATCTAGCATCCTTGTAAATGCATCTAAGCTATTTATTTCAACTACTGCTTCTGGTGGCAAGCTCCACCATCTAATCACTTTCTGGTAAAGAAGGTTCTCATGAATTCCTTACTTGGTTTCGTCGTGACTACCTTCTATTTATGGGCTATTTTTGCTATTCCTCAGGAATGGACACATCTTTTTGTCTACCCTATCAAATTTCACTATTATAAATGCCTCTGTCGTGTTATCTCTCAGCCCTTTCTTTTCTAGAGAAGAGAACACCAGTCTATTCAGATTTACCTGATAGTTCTGGTATTATCCTTGTAATCATTTTTGCACCTTCTCTAGTGCATCTGTATCCTCTTTATAAGATGATCTAACCAAGGTGCTATACAAGTTTACCACAACTTCTGCCAATAACTCCATGTGATAAAGCTGCCTTTACTTTAAACAATATCACCAGGAACTCCCATGAAAATCTATTCTTCCTATCCACAACTACATTGTAACACACTGGGTGAGAAATTGGGCTCAGTAGTGCCCATATTTTGGGCGCTACAAGTGCCCTTAGGGTAGCAAAATGGTGCCTACCAGACATGTGCACACTTCTGACCCGAAGCACACCTTTGGTAAAAGTGTTAATGCATGCAGTTAATGGTCATCGGAAATATGCAGGGTAGACAAGTCATGATGCCAATTAGTGTTCAATGTTGATTTGATATCAGTGGTGCCATTTTGGAGCTCAGTGCTTCAGTCAATAGCCTGTCTTAACCTCACACAGCTGGCTTTGCGTTCATCAGAGGGAAGGATTCCCACCAGTGCATTTTAAGGGATCATTAACTAGATACGGGTTAATTGCTGGTTGATTTCTTCTGCCTGTTGCATTGATTCTACAAATGTTTGATGCTTTATGAAGGTGTAACAAATTGCAAGTCTCCAGGGAATGTTGGGGCAGGTGCTGAAGGACTTTTTGCTGACTTCAAGGCTTCTGCACAAGCCAGTTGCTCCCAGACATGGGTGCTGTAGTAGGCATTCCCCTTGCAATTCATCATTGACTGGGAGAATGAACAGAGATCACACAGAGTGGGACAAGCCGCTGGAAGATGGAGAAAGAGAAAGGGGGTAAGGGCTCACAGATCCCAGGGTAGGGAAACAATGTGTTACATGTCTGTGTTTCAGTAAAGCATTTCTTATTGAAACATGACACCTGTCGCAGACACAACTACAACCACAGAGAAGGGCAGGGATCCCAGTGTCTATGAGGTTAACCATGCTTATAGACCTTTATGTGTCTGGCTCCTTCTAAGCTGGAACTCCATTGCTATATAAGGGAGGCTGTCTATTAGAGCAATAACTTCATTCTATTCCCTCTTTTCAGAGATTAGCAGGTGGAGCCAGCATGAGGATTTGCAAAGTTTGCAGGTTTCCTCAGGTACAGGGTACCATTGAGTGTGCCCACATTACTTTGCAGGCACCGTATGTCAACTCTACTGTGTGCCAGAACTAAATCGGGTTACACTCCCTCAACTGCAGCTGGTGTGCGACCATACCATGATGCCTTCATTCTGCAGCGCTCCGCTGTGCCAGCTGTATTTCAACCAACATGGCAAACCAAAAGATGCCTGCTGGGAGACAAGGGATATCTCTTGATGACATGGCTGATGACTCTGGTTTGCAATCAACATGTGTGCAGCATGCATGAAATTGGTGGAATCTATCCAGTCCCCTTGAAGTGGCCTTAATGGCAGGGCTAGAAGCAAACTTATGGATTAGGGTGTTGTTTGGCAGGCTGACACGTTCCTGCCTTCCGGTGATCAAGCTGGAGCTGGTCGAACGACGGAAGCGGCTACCTGGTCAGCAGTGGCAGGTAGCCAATAATTAGCAAGTAGGAGGTCAATGAGAGGGGTGGGGAGGACTCTGCTGGAATATTCCTCGTGGCAGAAAGACCTCCTGCTGAGTCCTGAGCCCAGCATTTCCATGCTCTAATGATGGGGCCACCAGCAGGAAAACCACACCCAGAGACCAAATGATTTATCTGGAGGGGCTTCTCCTCCACTCTGAGGGGCTTACCAAGCCTGCAGCCTCAGGAATGTCCCCTACTTCTCCCCCATCCCACCCACCACCACCCTTAATTGGACAGGGCTCTTCATTGGGCTCCTGTTGGAAAGATTGCACATGTGGGTAGGACAAACAGATCATTCAGGGCAAGGCCTGTGTTTGTCTCAGATGGAAGAATATTTTGAAAGGCGGTAAAGATTTCACCCAATGACAGCCACATTGTGACCAGAATTGCGATAGAACAGGCCATTGGTGTGCTGAAACAACGATTCGACTGGCTGGACCACTGAGGAGCAGCTCAAAGGTACTCAGCTGAGTGGGTCACAAGATTTGTGGTTGTCTGCTGTGTGCTGCACATCCCTGAAATCATGAGGGAACAACCATTTCTACCAGCTATATGGTGAGCAGCTGAGGAACAGGAGCACAAGAGAGAGGAAGAGAAGGATGTGGGGCAGGAGGAGGAAGAGGAAGAGGAGCTGATATTCCAGACAGCTTGTTACTGCTCAGGCTATATGTAAAGAACTAATTTTACTGCGATACTAGTAATCATCACCACAATTCCCCACTCACAAAGAATAGCCCCATTCTTTACCTTCCATCTGTCAGTGACCCACTTGGCTACAATGCAAAAATAACAACCAACACTAAACAATCAAAGTCAGATTCATGAATGAAACCATGCCATGGTGCACACAAACTTAAAGCTATCTCCCTTCTTGTGCATTCCCTTGGTACCTGTCTTCTGTGTGCCTGTCCTAGTGCACAACCTAGGGGCTGCAATGAAGATTACTGACGTTCAATGGAGGGGACTGAAGATAGTCTTGGAGAACAAACTCGAGCAGCTCTGGGCCTTGAGGTCCCAGTTCCAGGCTGCAGGATCTTGGCATGGGCAGCCACATTCTGGGCTGGCTGACTGAGAAGCAACAACAAAGTCACTGCCAAAGTGAAAGGGGTGGAATGGTGATTTTTTTAAATATATGTTCATGGGATTTGAGCATCATTGGAAAGGCCATCATTTATTGACTATCCCTACCTGCCCTTGAGAAGGTTATGGTGAGCCACTGCAGTCCATGTGGTGTAGGTACACCCACAGTGCTGTTAGGAAGGGAGTCCCAGGGCTTTGACCCAGTAATAGTGAAGGAATGATGATATATTTCCAAGTCAGGATGGTGAATGGCTTGAAAGGGAACTTGCAGGTGGTGGTGTTCCCATGAACCTGCTGTCCTTGTCCTTCTAGGTGGTAGAGATCGCTGATTTGGAAGGTGCTGTCAAAGGAGCCTTGGCAAAGCTGCTTCAGTGCATCTTATAGATGATGCACACTGCTGCCACTGTGTGCAGGTGTTGGAGGGAGTGAATGTTTAAGGTGGTGGATGGGGTGCTAATCAAGTGGCTGCTTTGTTCTGGATGGTGTTGAGCTTCTTGAATGTTGTTGGAGCTGCACTCATCCAGGCAAGTGGGGAGTATTTCATCACACTCCTGACAGGTGCCTTGTAGATGGTGGACAGGCTTTGGGGAGTCAAAAGGTGAGTTCTCTCTGCAGAATTCCCAGCCTCTGACCTCCTTTTGTAGCTACAGAGTTGTATAGCTAGTCCAGTTTAGTTCCTGGTCAATGGTGACCCCTAGAATGTTGCTAGGGAAATTGCTAGAATCCATTATTATTGAGGTTATAGAGCAGGATAGTTAGAAAAATCATAATGGGATCAGGCAGAGTTAAAATGGTTTTGTGAAAGGGAGATTATGTTTAACTAATCTACTAGAGTTCTTTGAGGAGGTAATAAGCAAGGTGGATAAAGGGGAGCCTGTAGATGTGACGCTAAAAGGCATTTGATAAGGTGCTACATCAAAGGTTGCTATACAAAATAAGAGCTCATGGTATAGCAGGTAAAATATTGGCATAGATAGAGGATTGATTAGCTAACAGGAAGCAGTGAGTAGGGGTAAATGGGTCTTTTTTGGGTTGGCAAGCTGTAATTGTGGAGTGCCACAGAGATCGGTGCTGAGGCCTCAACTATTTAGAATCTATATTAATGACTTGGATAAGGAGACCAAGGTATGATTGCTAAATTTGCCGATGATGCTATGATAGGTAGGAAATTAAGCTGTCAAGCGAAGGTAAAGTGTCTACAAAGGAGCAAAGAGGTTAAGTGAGTGGACAAAAATTTGGCAGGTGGAGTATAATGTCAGAAAATGTGAATGTGTCCACTTTGGCAGGAAGATTAGAAAGCAGTATACTAATTAAATGGAGAGAGATTGCAGAACTCTGAGGTACAGAGGGATCTGAATGCCCTAGTGCATGAATCACATAAAAAGTTATCATTCAGGTACAGCAAGTTATTTGGAAGGCAAATAGAATGTTGGCATTTATTGCAAGGGGCATGGAATATAAAAGTAGAGAGATTTTACTACAGCTGTATAGGGCCTTGGTGAGACCAAATCTGGAGTACTTTGAACAGTTTTGGTCTCCTTATTTGAAAAAGGATATAAATGCATTGGAAGCATTACAGACAAGGTTCACTCGACTCATTCCTGGGATGAGGGGTTTATCTTATGAAGAAAGGTTGAACAGGTTGGGCCTGTACCCATTGGAGTTTAGAAGAATGAGAGGTGATCTTATTGAAACATATAAAGATCCTGAGGGGATTTGATAGGGCGGATGCTGGGAAGATGTTTCCACTTGTGCAGGAGACTAAAATTAGGGGATACAATTTAACAATAAGAGGTCTCCCTTTTAAAACAAAGAATAGGAGAATTTTTTTTCTCTCAGAGGGTCATTAGTCTGTGAAATTCTCGTCCCTAGAAAGCTGTGGAGGCTGGGTCATTGAATTTATTCAAGGCAGAGTTAGATAGATTTTTAATCGACCAGGAAGTCAAGGGTTATGGGGGCAGACAGGGAAGTGGAGGTGAAATCACAAGCAAATCAGCCATGACCTTATTGAATGGCGAAGCAGGCTCAAAGGGCTGAATGGCCGACTCTTTCTCCTAAGTCCTATGTTCCTATGTTTTCAGCAATGGCAAAGCCATTAGACACTTAGGAAAAGTGGTTGGATTCTCCTTTGTTAGAGATGGTTAATGCCTGGCACTTGTGTGGCATGGATGTTACTTCCCACTGATCATCCTCAGCATGAATGTTGTCCAGATCTGGCTGCATATGGACATGGACTGCTCCAATACCTGAGGAGTCAGGAATGGTATCACACACTGTTCAATCATCACTGTTCAAGCAAACATCCCCACTTCTGACCTAACAATGGTGGATGTTGTAAGGGACATCACTAGAAGGAAATTGTGTCATGTGATCCAGTCTTAATTTCACTTTTGCTTTGAGCAGAGCACACACACACACAGTTTTGATGTCTTCAAGCTTTATACCTATGTATAACTGTTCTCATGTGCCTAGTCTGAATAAATGAACCAACAATGTGTTTAACCAATCCCTTATGAGTGATTAGGTATTACATCATTATAATAACACAACAGAATGAAGGTTATTGATGAAGATGGTTGGGCCTAGGACATTTTCCTAAACAACCCCTGTAGTGATGTCCTAGGGCTGAGATGATTGGCCTCCAAACTACAACCACCTTCCTCAAACCAGTTACCTGTTTTCCCCCCACCGATTCCCATTGATTTCAGTTTTGCCGGGGTTCATTAATGCCACAGTTGTTCAAATGCTGCCTTGATGTCAACAGCAGTCACTCTCACCTCACCCCTGGAATTCAATTCTTTTGTCCATGTTTGAGCCAAGGTTGTAATGAGGACTGGGGTCCTGGCAAAATCCAAATTGAGCATTACATGCAGGTTATTGCTGAATGAGTGCTGCTTGATTGTACTGTCAATCACTTTGTTGATGATCGAGATTAGACTGATCAAATTATGGGGGTAGGTGGTAGCATAGAGGTGTTATCATTAGATGAATAATCCAGAGACCCAGGGTAATGCTCTGGGGACCCAGGTTCAAATCCCACCACAGCAAATGGTGAACTTTGAATTCAATTAAAAAAAACCCTGGAATTATAAGTCTGATAATGACCATGAATCCATTGTTGATTGTCAGGAAAACCCATCTGGTGCCCTTTTGGGAAGGAAATCTGCCATCCTTACCTGATCATGATTACATGTGACTCCAGACCCATTGCAATGTGGTTGACTCTTAAATGCACCCTGAACAAGGGCAATTGGGGATGGGCCTAGCCAGTGATGCCCACATCCCATGAATGAACAAAAAAACAAATGGGCTTGACCAGCTCGGAATGGTCTAGCTTTTTATGGACGGGACATATCTGGGTAACTTTCCACATTGCCAGTACTGTCGCTGCATCAGAAGAACTTGGCTAGAGGCATGGCACAAATCTTCAGCAGGGATATTATTGGGGCCCATAGCCTTTGCTGTATCTAGCACACTCAGCCAATGCTTGACATCAAATTGAATGCATTGCTTTGGCTTAAGACTGTGTTCTGTGATGGTGGAGACTTCAGGAGGAGGCTGAGATGGATCACCCACTCAACACTTCTGGCTGAAGGTGATTGCAAATGCTTCAGCCTTGTCTTTTGTGCTGTGTTGCAAAAATGTCTAATTTCATGATTCATGTGTTTTGGGAGTAAAGCTTTTAGTTTGGGGATTGAAGTTTAAATATAAGATAATGGAAGCACCTGGTTTGGGTGACTGGTAAACATCCCTAAGATTGTTTCAATTTCAAGGAAAGTTCCTGTTTAATTAAAGGGGTTAGAGTTAGATGTGTGAAAACAATAAACAATTGGTGGTCCTCTCTTAGTTTAGGAATGGAGTCAGTAAGTCTGGTAAAATTGCTATCGTCCCCTTTAGAGATATAAATTATTCATGTAAATTTTCCAGATCAAGAACGGTTGAAAAGCAACTGGCAAAAAAACGGAAGGTTTTAAAGTATCCATATACTTTTCAGATCAAAGGAATTGAAGTTAATTAGTTCAAATCTCTATCTGGAACATCCCAGGTGTGCCACATTGCCAAGGGGGTAGATTACAGGGGAGATACTATTTCAGGTTTATTTGTGTGATTTTTCATTGGAAACAGGCAGTTTACACATGGAACTGGAACAGCTTGGAAACAAGCACAGAGAGAAAGCTGCAAGCAGTTGAAGTTAGCTGGAGTCTGGGAGCAGCTTTCAGAAGCAGAGGGAGAGAATTTGACAGAAGCTGTAGATCAGAAGCAAAGGGCTATCAGAAACTAAGGGGAATTTCTGATATTGGAGTCACTGAGCAAGAAAACAATGAGGCCCATCTTGGGTGTGTCCACAATCATAAATTGCTTTTGAGAGTTGAAAGATCACCTAGACGGATGCCAGTAGAAGGATCCCAAGAATTCTCATACCTCTAAGAATAACAGGAACACAGAAAAATCAAAGTAAATTCTTGAGCGTCTGAACACCTTGATTTGGTCCCAGGAGAAGTGAAGCAACCCTCAAGATCCTTTAAAGTAAAGGGCAACTCTTGGGTGGAAATAAAAGTAGGATGAGGAGTAGTCTGTTGAGATTTTCAAGTTTAGACTCATAGGGCTGAATTTTCCCAGAATTGCACTAAGTGCGGTAGCAGCGGGTAAGATGGAGTCCTACTCACCGATGAAAATGATGCGTTTTCTTCCTGAGCCTGCCTCATTATATATTCAGTCCCATGAAACACGCCATTTCCATGGCGGGCGTGCTCTCATTTGCCTGCTCGCCATCACCCCGCTGTTGCATCACGCCGGCCGCCATCTTTAAAAGGCAGCCGCCAGCAAAGCGCTCATCGCCACCAGCTCACCACCACTGTCTGGGAGACATGGCCTGCAAAGGCAAAAAGACTGCAGCCCCCCGGCTTCAATGATGGGTCCCTCGAGTGGATGCCGTGGAGGCCTGCAGGGATGTGCTCTACCCCCGCTCTGGCCGCAGGATGGGTAGCAATGTCACCAACCCGACTTGGGAGGCGGTGGCAGCAGTGGGTCAGTGCCAACGCCCTTCAGAAGAGGACAGCCACCCAGTGCCACAAGAGGATGAATGGTCTCCTCTGTTCCGCCAGGGTAAGTCACTCTTTTCATCACTCTCAACTCACACACTCACAAAACCATCACACATCCACAGGGCCCTCACTCACTGACATCATCATTCACTCTCTCACACAGTCCGTCATTGTCCTCATCCCGTCCATGGGACCACTCATCCCCCACACAGGCCAGGCATACTTATCATCTGGCCTAGCAGGAGTCCTGATACACTCTCCCCATCTCTATCCATGCAGGACAAACTGGCTCACAACAGGAGGGAAAGGTCACAGACTGGTGGAGGGAAGCCAGAATTCAAACCTCTCACAGAATTTGAAAACAGAGCCATCCAGTTGGCCGGCAATGACTGGGACCGGTCCTGTGCTGATGGTGAGGTCGGCGATGCTCTACCAAGTGAGGACCCAGCAGTGCAACCATGCTGTGGGTGGTGTGTCCTCTTTCACAGGCCACTGCCATGCATTAATTATCTCCCCTTGCTTTCGCAGGTACATCTGGGAAGCAGCTGACAGAATCCACGACCCAGGGCCTCCAATCAAGCTGCGAAGAAACCTCCGAAGAGGAATCTGGAGGCACCCTCCCTGAAGATTAGTCACAGCGCTCATACACACCCTCCACCAGTGCAGAGACACACATTACGGTGGGACCTAGCTTTAGAGTAGCCTCGGGACCAGGATCTGGTGAGCACATCGCACTGTCTGATCCACAGCAGGTGGCGGCAGGGACTTCCCAGGTCCCCGGCATTCAGGGGACTGCTGGAGGCCAGAACATTGCTGAGTCCGAGTCAAATGAAGAGCTTCTGGATTCGGCCTTGTCACAGTTGCTGGAGCTCCAAAGGCAAGCTCGGGAACATCAGGAAGGGATGTCTGCTGCACTCCTCAGATTGCAAAGCACGATGGAGGACTCCGTCCATCTTCAGGCTGAGGTGATAGCACCAGCATTGCAATGCATCGAGGTCAACACTGGCAGGATGATGGCCGCCATGGAGACCTTGGTCCAGGACATCACTCCTGCACTGCTGCACAGGCACAACTCAATCGCTGACGCATTAGTTGGCCGCCAACAGTGAGAGGGGTGCAGGGCAGCTCGATCTCACTCCAGCTACCCCTTCCGCTCATGGAGTCAGCCAAGGGCCCTCAGGAACCCATAAGGAGAAGGATCAGCAGATGTACACTCCGGGCTCATCCACCCAGGTGACTCTGGGAGTGACCGGCCCATCTGACTCCCCTCTTCCTGTGACCTCCGAAGATCCAGCTTCACAGCTCCAGGAGCGTACCACTGCCACACAGCAGGACCCCAAAAGCAGGCCGGGCCCACCAAGTCTCGGCCCTCCAGAGGACACCCGCCAAAGTCATCACAGACAGGGCTGTCTCCACCTCTGCTGTGGATGTCTGGGGAGCACAAAGATGCAGTGGCAGGGCTAGGACTGTTAAGGAGGATTAGTTGCCCAGCCGGAGCACAGGTGTTAATCACTTATACATCATGTTCACTTTTGTCAATAAACTCCCAAGAATGTCTCCCTGCCTATGGCTCCTTGTTCTGATGAGCAGTGTTCTTGTCACTCAGATGTGAAACCTTTCTGCACAAGATAAAGGCAGGTGTCTCAGTCCAGGGCCTTTCCCTGTGCTCTGTGCAACCTTTAGGCCACAGTGATGGTCCAGCCTCACACTCCCTGCAAACATTACTGATGCCTGCACCTCGATGGTGCTGGTCATTGCTGCCAGAATGTAGTGGGCAGGCACCACAGAGTTCTCTCATTCTCTCTGTGTGCTCTCAGTGCCTTTAAGATGAAGTTGGGCCCCATTACACCAGCATCTGCAACCAGTGATGCTGTGCACCAGCTCCTGAGGCCATGTGAAGATCTATGGAGTGTCCTCACCGCATGTCATCATCATCCTCCTGCGATCGAGCGACTGGAGATGCAGTGGAGGCCCGATTAGTCGCTCCACATGGGTGTCATCAGCCACGGCCTTGTCCCCAAACAGCCAATCCTGCAGCCTCTGTGGACCCTGGAAGACTCCAGAGATCTGCGAGCGACTCAGGATGTGGGCATCATGCACACTCCCTGGAAACCGTGCAAACACCTGCAGGATGCATTTCTGGTGGTCGCAAACCAGCTGCACGTTCAGTGAGCGGAAGCCCTTGCAGTTGATGAAGCCCACTGAGTGTAGTGATGGAGACCTAAGCGCCACGTGAGTGCAGTCAATCGCACCCCTCACCTGTGGGAATCCCGAGATCAAGGCGAATCCAATGGCTCTTGCATCCTGGCTGTCCCGGTCCCAGGCGAAATGCACACAGTTGTGTGTCATGGAGAGGATGGCATCTGTGACTTCATGGAAGCATTTCTGGGTGGCGGATTGTGAAATCCCACAGAGGTCACCTGTGGAGCCCTGAAAGGAGCCACTGGCGTAGAAATTGAGCACCGCGGTCACTTTCACAGCCACTGGCAGTGGATGCCCTCCATGTCCCCTTGGCGCCAAGTCCTGCAGTAAGTGGCAGATGTGAGCCACCAGGCCCCTAGACATGCGCAGTCATTAGCGACACAGGTTCTCAGTCATCTGCAGGAATGGCAGGTAGTGTCTATAGACTCTGGGTGTCGCTAGGCGCTGACCAGCCACGGCTCACTGTCACTTCTGGGCAGCGTGTATGGGAGCCCCAGCAGCCCCTTCTTCCTGAGGTTGCTGCTCCTGCCTATGCGCAGCCAGGAGCCTCAGTCGTTCTCTCCTCCATCTTCTACGGTCTCTGTAGGCCATCAGGAGGCTATGGCAATGCAAGTGGATATCTAAATACTTCTTAAATGTTACGAGGGTTTCAAGCAGTGAGTTGCAGACTCCCACCACTGTCTGGGTGAAAACATTTCCCCTCAATTCCCCTCTTAGCCTTCTACCTCTTACCTTAAATCTATGCCCCCTGGTTATTGACCCCTCTACTAATGGAAAGACTGCCTTCCTATCCACCCTATCCATGCCACTCATAACCTTATACACCTCTATCAGGTCCCCTCAACCTTCGCTGCTCCAAGGAAAACAACCCCAGCCTATC
The DNA here is from genome assembly GCF_964194155.1 of Cetorhinus maximus. Taxonomy (NCBI): domain Eukaryota; kingdom Metazoa; phylum Chordata; class Chondrichthyes; order Lamniformes; family Cetorhinidae; genus Cetorhinus; species Cetorhinus maximus. The sequence goes on along the minus strand of NC_135893.1, from coordinate 77,456,053 downwards.
CAATCTTTCCTCATAGCTCAGACCCTCCAGACCAGGCAGCATCTAATATCTAAGTGCTTATGAAATATATAGTATTATGTTAGTTGTACTTGCTTTGCTTAACTCTAGTACAGTAAAAGCTTTTGTTTGAAACATGAAACCTTGTGGCATAATACTTTCAGTTAAAAACCAAGAGTTTTAATTTCTTTTTAAAAGCTACTGGTCTCCCTTGAGATTGTAACAGTAGGCAATGTCTCTGGCATCATTGAGGATTGGGATATTTGTGGATCCTCCTCCTCTTGGTTGTTTAATTGTCCATCATCATTTATGACAGATTAGGTAGGACTGCAGAACTTTGATCTAATCCATTGATTGTGGGATGGCTTAGCATGTCTGTCACTTGCTGCTTGGCATGCAATTAGTCCGGTGTTGTAGCTTCACCAGGTTGGCACTGCATTTTAAGTATGCCTGGTGCTGCTCCTGGCATGCTCTCCTGCACTCTTTATTGACCCAAGGTTAATCCCTTGGCTTGATAGGAATGTTAGACTGAGAGATAAACGAGTCCATAAGATTACACTTTGTGGTTGAATACAATTCTGCTGCTGCTGTTGGTCTCATTGATGCTCAATTTTGAGCTGCTAGATCTGTTCTGATTCTATCCTATTTCACTTAGTGGTAGTGCCAAACAACATGAAGGAGGGTGCTCTCAGTGTAATCATAGAACTTTGCCTCCACAAGGATTGTGCAGTGGTCACTCCCTACCAATACTGTCATGGACAGGTGCAACTATTACAGGGACATCGATGAACATGGGATTATGTAGGTTTCCCCTCGTGCTGGATCCTTCCTCACCCTCTAGAGGCCCAGTCTAGCAGTCGTGTCCCTCAGGACTCAGCCAATTCGGACAGTAGTGGTGCTACCAAGCCACTATTAGTGATGAACATTGAAGTTACTCACCCAGAGTACCTTTGAGACTTCATGGGGTCCAGAGTCAATGTTGAGGATTCCCAGGGCCTCTCACTCCCAACTGTATACCACTGTGCCAACACCTCTAGTGGCTATATCCTGCTGGTGGGGCAGGACATGCCCAGGGATGTGTTGGTTGAGTCTAGGACACTGGTTGTAGGGTGTGATTCAATGAGTATGACAATGTCAGGCTGTTGCTTGACTAGCCAGTTGGACAGCTCTCCCAATTTTGACAGACTCCCCCCAATGTTTGTGAGGAGGGCTTTGCAGGGTTAACTGGGCAAGATGTGCTTTTGTCACTTCTGGTGCCCAGGTTGGCGTCAGGCGGTCTGCCTGGTTTTATTCTTAATTATCAGTCCAACCTGATGGATTATATGCCCACTAACATTGCTACTGTATCCACATGAATGCTGCCTTTCTGAGAGGGGACAGCAGGTTTGTGTTCCACACTGCCACTGCCATTCTCTAAAGCGGGGCCTCAGCAATTCTAAGTAATCTGTTGGGGGACAAATTACTGAGTAGCTGTGTTAGTCTACAAGCTGCTTTCAGCCCTGTAATCCAGAGACAAGACGGCAGCAGCCTGAGCTTACATGGCAGCAAGCTGAGATTCCAGGTTTCTGGAGGAAGCTGGTTGTGCTGCAATGGGAGCTGAGGCAATGGCCATTAGAGGCTGCATCGTGGTTGGGCCCACAGGTGTGCTATGGAGTTGGGTCTACAGGTGTGCTATGGAGTTGGGTCCACAGGTGTGCTATGGAGTCGGGTCCACAGGTGTGCTATGGAGTTGGGTCCACAGGTGTGCTATGGAGTTGGGCCCACAGTTGTGCTATGGAGTTGGGTCCACAGGTGTGCTATGGAATTGGGTCCACAGGTGTGCTATGGAGTTGGGTCTACAGGTGTGCTATGGAGTTGGGCCCACAGGTGTGCTATGGAGTTGGGCCCACAGGTGTGCTATGGAGTTGGGCCCACAGGTGTGCTATGGAGTTGGGTCTACAGGTGTGCTATGGAGTTGGGTCCACAGGTGTGCTCTGGAGTTGGGCCCACAGGTGTGCTATGGATTTGGCCGCCATTTCCCTGCTGGAAAGGATGGGCTCCAAACTCTGTGCAAATCCCTGAGGGAGGTGGGCTGTTGGGGGTTGGGAAATTAAAAAGTGCATTCTTTTACCATCTGCAGCTTGTTAGTCGAAGTGGAGTATAGGATATGTAGGAGATGGAATGTGAAAAGAAAGATTTGGTATGTAGGTCATGCCATATTTGATGGTTACCACCATGGCACTGGCCATGGTTTCAGCAATGGCTATGCCAGTGATGGTCAGCAGCGTCTCTTTTATTAGGCTAAGGGTATGCTGGCACACCGGTCCATCTCTGGTTAGCTCCTGCTGTCTCCAGTTGTGCACCACCTCCTCCTGCAGAAAGAGGGAGGTGTGTCAGTGAGTATGGTGTAATGTGTTTGGGTGATATGGCTGCCTTGGTTGAATAGCTGACAATATGTGCAGGCTGTGAGATGTGGGGGTGAGGTTTGCAGAAGTACTAAGCGTTCGTGAATGTCAGGTATGAGTGCTGACTGATAGAGATTGTTGGTAAATGAGTGATGCAGTTGATGTGGCAGTTTCAGCATATCTGAGGCCAGTGCTACAGCTGATAGGGTATGGCATTTGGACATACATTCGCTGACCTTGACCACTTGTTTAAAGTCATTGAACTTCTTGCATTACTGCATCAAGGCCCTTCGGGCCAAATCACTTACATTGAGCTCCGTGGGTATAGAAGCAGGCTCACTACTCTCTGGAGAGACAGTGAAATCTACGCCAGTCTTGAAGCTCAGTGCACAGGCACAGTGCACAGGGCACAGGCTCAAAGGTGCCACTGGTTTACAAATAGTTCTAATTAGCTCCTTCAAGGCCTGACATGGTCATGCTAAACTCCAAAAGCAGTAGGCTAGGTACAGAACTAAACAATTTAGGCTGACCAATGTATCAAAGCAAAGCAGAATGGCCCAACCACATCCAATGGGCATGGAGCTGGACAACCAGGTAATAACAGGAGGAGGAGGAGAAAGTCCCATAAACATCTCCATCCTGCACAAAAGAGCTGAACTCAAGCTGGGAAGTGAGAGTGACTGCCCTAGAAAACAAGGCAGTATTTTACCAAGTGCGGCACCAAGGAGCCCCAGCAAAACTGAAGTTACAGGCAATCAGGAAAAGACTCTCCACAGGCTGGAGTCATACCTAGCACAAAGGAAAATGGTTGTGGTTTTTGGAGGACAATCACCTCAGTCCCAGGCACCAATGCAGGAGTTCCTCAGGATTGTGTCCCAGGTCAAACCATCTTCAGCTCTTTCGTTAATGACCTTCCTTCCATCATAAGGTCAGAAGTGGGGATGTTGTGTGATTGCATGATGTTCAGTATCATTCACAACTCCTCATATACTGAACAGTCCATGTCCATATGTAGCAGGACCTGGACAACGTTCAGACTTGGGCTGATAAGTGGCAAGTAACATTCACACCATACAAATGCCAATGACCATCTCCAACAAGAGAGCATCTAACCATCACCCCTTGATGTCCAATGGCATTACCATCACTGAATCCCCCACTATCAACATCCTGAGTGTTACCATTGACCAGAAACTGAACTGGACTAGTCATATAAATACTGTGACTAGAAGAGCAGGTCAGAGACTGGGAATTCTGCAGAGAGTAACTCACCTACTGACTCCCCAAGTCCTGTCCACCATCTGCAAGGCACAAGTCAAGAGTATGATGGAATACTCTCCACTTGCCTGGATGAGTGCAATCCCCACAACACTCAAGAAGCTTAGCACCATTCAGGACAAAGTAGCATGTTTAATTGGCACCTCATGCACCACCTTAAGTATTCACTCCCTCCACTATCGATGCACAGTAGCAGCAGTGTGTACCATCTACAAGATGCACTGCAGCAACTCGCCATGGCTTCTTCAGTTGCACCTTCCAAACCCGTGACCTCTACCACCTAGAAGGACAAAGGCAGCAGGTAGATGGGAACATCACCACCTGGAAGCTCCCCTCCAAGCCACACACCATCCTGACTTGGAACTATATCACCATTTCTTCACTGTCACTGGGACAGAATCCTGGAACTCCTCCCTAACAGCACTGTGGGTGTACCTACACCACATGGACTGCAGCAGTTCAAGAAGGTGGCTTACCACGACCCTCTCAAGGGCAATTAGGAATGGGCAATAAATGCTGGCCCACATCCCATGGAAGAATAAATAAAAAAGGTCCTCAACCATGGTGATAACCAACAAGTGGTTACGAGAGAAAAGGCTGAAATGTTTACAACCATCTTCAGCCAAAAATGCCAAGTGAAATAATCCTACTCAGCTTTCTCTTGAGGTTATGAGCATGATAGATGCTGCTGTACAGCCAACTTTGCTCACTCAGCCTGCCTTGGACACAGCAAAGACTATGAGCCATGACCACATTCCAGTTGTAGTTCTGAAGGCCCCCAGAGCAAAGCCAGCTACTCCTGTAGCCAAGCTGTTCCAGTGAAGTTTTAACACTGACACCTGCCAGACAATGTTTAAAATTGGTCACGTATGGTCTACCACAAAAAAATAGGATAAATCTAATTCGGCCAGTTAACATTCTTTTAGACTCTCCCAATCATCAGTGGCAGGTTGGGTGATGTGCTCAACAGTTCCATCAAAGAACACTTACCCCACAATATCTTGTTCAGCAAGACTCAATTCAAGTTGCATCAGGATCGTTTGGCTACACACCTCAGCACAATCTTGACCCGGGCATGGATCTAAGAGCTGATGCCAAAGGACTGATGCCAGTAGCTGTCCTTGATCTCAAGAGAGCATTCGAAGGGAGGTGATTGTTGTTGTTGGAGGCCAATCCTCTCAGTCCCAGGACACTACTGCAGGAATTCCTCAGGAAAGCATGCTAACCTCAACCCATCTTCAGCTGCTTCATCAGTGACAATCCTTCCATCATACAGTTAGGGCTCAAGCAGATCACTGATAGCCCAAACTGTTCAGGCCCATTCACAATCCCTTTGCTAATAAAGCAACCCAGGACAGACACTATTCATGCATTATCTATCTTTTAAAGCAATCTCTTTTGACGATTAACTAAATTCTTCTTAATAGTCGAATAATTTAAGTACGAATCATTTCTATTCTTAAGTGGATATAAGGTGCGAACAGTGCACCACTAGCTATCTGATTGTGTGTTGCTGTTAACACCTGAGAGAATAACTTCTACCTACAAACTTCACAAAATGTGATAATAAGACTAGGAACCATTCTTTTGTCTCAAGCATGGTAGAATTTACAGATCAATATTCAAGTGTCACTCAGGAAGTGGACAACAGAAACCTATGGCAAGATGCTCCAAGCTCTGGATACTTAACAATTTACTTTTTTATCCTTGCTGTTCATTTTCTAAACACCACTACGTTGCAGTAAATATCAGAAAATGTAAACTAATTTAGTTTACTTCTGAAACCAAACTATTCCAACTTGAGAGAGTCAAATATCTAGCAACCAGTCTGCAAGTTCAGAAGATAGCTTGCTTCTTTCAAAGGATCTGCGTGAATCATCAAAATCTTATATACTGCTTACTCTACAGACATAGACACAATTTTTAAGTCTTATTTGCTCTATTTATATAAACCCATCTCATATGTATGGTACAGAATGTTTCCTACTTGATGTAAGACTGATGTTAGCTGTATATGGGTCACTCTATAATGAAGGTCAGTGTTTGGGCAAATAGTAACAGTATTTTAAATTATTTTTCCAATCTTTCAAACTATCTGCACTTGAAGAGCATCCAGATCCCACATTTGTGATCATGAATCACTTGTTATTGTTCTCAGCTTTTCGACTGGGTATGGTACTGGAGTGTTTGCTTGTACAAATGCAATGTGAATTTTCAAGATCTGGGCCATTGCCATGGTTACCCTGGTTTTAAGACACAACATCTCGCAAATTAAAATAGATTTATGTGTTAAATGGTTGCTTTAACAAAAGGAAAAGTTTGTTTTGATGATTTTAAAAGAAAACAATTGCATTTAAATAGCCTTTTATGTCACCTTAAAGATTGTCTGCCACCTGGAACACATTTTCTGATATTTACTGCAACGTAATGGTGTTTAGAAAATGAACAGCAAGGATAAAAAAGTTAATTGTTAAGTATCCAGAGCTTGGAGCATCTTGCCATAGGTTTCTGTTGTCCACTTCCTGAGTGACATGGAAAACCAAGGTGATTCCAACCAGGCTCCAATCTACAGTATTATCAATAAGTGTCCATGTAGATTGGACCTTAGTTAGCACCTTCCTTGACTCATACCTAGCTCAGATAGCACAGGAGGGCTGTGCCACAATTCCTCAACTTTAAGCCCAGCTCCTGGATTTCTTTGTCACTAAAACGAAGACTGAGACTATCCACTCAGCAGTTTCTACTGCATCTTTCCTGATTCTGTCCACCAAGCAGGATTTCCCCCTAGTCCAGTGATGTTATCACTATGCCACTATCTCTCTCCAGCTTTAGTCTCCCTACTAACTCCTTTCTTGCCCTCTCCAAGGTGAACTTGTCCACAAAACCATTATCTTTGATACTGTACTGCTTAGCATAAAATGTCCCTTCCTGGTCCCCTTGTTTAGTTGACATTATAACTGGTTCCCTGTGAACAGGAACAATCCCTTCCCTTTCAATTGTGGCCATTACTGCCCACCCAGCTCAAAAACTCACCCTCAACTCATCTCTCATTGCAAACTTCCACCCGACCCCTTTCCTCTCCAGGTGCTTTTGAGCAGGTGGTCGCCTCCCAGATGTGTGTCCATCTATCCCAGGACTCTATGCCTAACTCTCCAATTAGGTTTCTTCCCCTGCTGCAGCATTAACCCCAAAGTCACAAATGACATCTTCTGTAACTGTGATGCCGTTTACTGCCCCTCATTTCCCTTCGGTCTGCAGCCTTTGACCTGGCCAATCATGTCAATATTTCTTTGTTTCGCTCATTGACAGTTTCGGTTTAATCATGCTTCTGCAAATCCCCCTGCGATGAAGGCGCTATATAAATGCAAGTTCCTGCTGTGGAGCGGTGAAGTTTCTGTAACACTTCCATAAGGAAATTTTATTCATATATGTTCTTGTCGACACTCAAAAGAATTCATTGTTTGGGCCCTATTAGCATTTAATAAAATGTTATTTTCCCCTTCCTCCTCTTGTTTGGAAAATGTTTCCACTTAGTTCCCACCTTTTTCCTCTACCTTGTCCTCATTTCTTACATGACTTTCTTCATTCCTCACCTTCCCCGTGTCCTTCCTACGCATGTTGTTTTACCTTTACCTTCTGTGCAATATATTTCACTTGGCTTGCCCAGCTGACTCATACATTACGCACTCTGTTTCCTTCTCCGTCTGTGGATTTGTGGTGCGTCAGGAGTATAGAATCATAGAATGATACAGCATAGAAGAAAGCCATTCGGCCCATCATGCTTATGCTGGTTCTTTGAAAGAGGACCACTCCCCTGTCCTTGCCCCATAGCTCTGTACATTTTCTCACTCAAGTATATATTCAATTGCATTTCAAAGTTATTCTTGAATCGGCTTTCACCATTCATTCAGACATTGCATTCCAGTTCATAACTCACTGCGTAAAAATTTATTTCCTCATATTGCCTCTGGTCTTTTATGTCAATTACCTTAAATCTTTATCTTCTGCTTACTGAACCTTCAACCACTGGGAATAATTTCCCTTTGTTTACTCTATCAAGCCGCTCATGATTTTCAACAACTCTATTTAATCTCCTCTTTACCTTCTCAACTCTAGAGCCATCAGCTTCTCTAATCACTGCGTGTAACTGGAGTCTTGCATCCTTTGTACCATTCTAGCAAATTTTCTCCAAATCCTCTCTAAGGTCATAACACTCTTCCTTAGGTGTGGTACCAAGGATTGGCCACATTATTCCAGCTGGTGCTTAACTGTTGTTTTATAAAGGTTTTGCATGACTTCCTTGCTTTTGTACTCTCTGCTTCTATTCCTAAGGTCAAGGATGCTGTGTGCCTTTTTCTTGTCCTGCTAACTTCAATGACATGCATGTGACCACACCCAGGTCTTTTGGTTCCTGCACCCCCTTTAAAATTGTATGGTTTTGTTGATATTGCCTCTCCTCATTCTTCCCAATAAAACGAATTGCTTCACACTTCTTTTCATTAAATTTCATTTGTCATTTGTCTGCCCATTATTCCTGGCTACATTTAATTCAGGAAAGATAGGAAAAGAAAGGAAAAAGTACAGGAGTTGGTAGAATTCGTCAAAAATGCTGTTACAGTACTAAAACAGGATTATGTACTTGAGGGCTCAGACAGAACCTATCTGGTTAGAATTAAGGAACAATTGTAGCTATTGTACAATTGTAATTGTAAGGAGCTATTGTGGGCCTTGTGGCAGTGGGCAGCGTCCCTACCTCTGGGCCACTTCAAGTCCCACTTCAGGACTGGATGGCCACAGAAGATGCATTCATAATGTGGCCAAGCAGGTTGATCAGCCTATAAATCCTTCCACTATCCCTGATGGCAGGCGGAAAGAGCAGGAGAGTTTCCTGGTCAACCATACTGCAGAATGTAACAGCAAACCACTGTAATACTTTGCCAAGAATAATCATGGACCAATCCAATGGAAGTCCATGGTTGCCAAAGCCCTCTTAGGGCACGGTACCTGAAGGTGGAGAGGAACTATTGCACTACTGGATGTATATTATAGCCACCAAATAGTGGGAAGGAAATCGAAGAGAAAATTGTAGAAAGATGCAAGAGCTTTTGGTGATCCTAATATTGACTGGAAAAATAACAGTGTAAAAGGCAAAAGTGGGAAGGAATTTCTGAAATGCAAGCAAGAACTTTTTTTTCTCTAGCCCAATAAGAAAGGAAACAGAACTGCATCCAGAACCATAGAATCAAAGAGTGATACAGCATAGAAGGAGGCCAATTGGCCCATCATGCCTATGCTAGCTCTTTGAACAAGCTATCCAATTAGGGCTACTCTCCTGCTCTTGCCCCATAGCTCTGTACAGTTTCTCACTCAAGTAAATTCAATTTCCATTTCAAAGTTATTCTTTGAAACTAGTTCTGGCGAATGAGCTGGGCAATGGGAGCATATTTCAGTAGGGGGGCATTTAAGAAACATTGATCACAATATCATCAGGTTTAGAGTGGCTATGCAAAAGGACAAGGAAAAACAAAATGTGAAAATGTTCATCTGCAGGAGAGGTCATTTTAATGAGTTGAAATGGAATCTGATCAGTTAGAATTGGAGTCAGAGACTGACAGGTGAAACAGTAAATGAGCAAGGGAGGCCTTCAAAGAGGAGATAGTTCTGGTACAAACTGGACAAATCGCCATGAGGTGGAAGGGGAGAGCAACCAAAGCTAGAGCTCCTTGGGTGACTAAAGATAGAGATTAAAATGAAACAGGAAAAGGAGACTTAATTCAGTAGAGAATTAAGCTGAACACAAAATATGCAGAGGAAAGCTGAAAAAGTAAATGTTTTGGGAAAAAGAGAGTGTTTGAGAATGGATTAGCAGGTAGCATAAAAGAGAGCGCAAGTCTTTTCTCAACTTAAAAATGGTAAAAACGTGGCCAGAGGAAAAATGGGGTTAATTTTTGGAGGGAAAGGGCATAGCTGAGGTACTAAATAAGTTCCTTGTATGCCTTCACACTAAAAATGAGGACACTGATAAATGTCACAGTAAAGGAGGAAGTAGTAATAAAATTGGGGAGGGTAAAAATAGAAAATGAGGTGGAATTTAAAAGATTGGCGACAATCAACATAAAGAAATATCTGCCAAATCTGGATGGGCTGCACCTGCGGCTGCTGAGGGAAGTAAGGGTGTAAATTGCAAAGGCACAGTCATCCACTCCCCCAAGTGGTGCCAGACTGGAGGATTGTAAATGTTACAGCCTTGTTCAACAAAGGGAAGAGGGAGAAAAGCCTTCAGTCAGTGTTGGGGAAGCCTAACTAAAACCTGTGATAAACTTAATTTGCAATTGGAAATATATGTGTTAATGACACTTTCATTTTAGTAATTCCATTCAGAAATACCAGAGTCTTGTATGGAAAAATGCCTCTCTGAATATTGGTACCTCATAAGAAAAACTCTTCAGCATCACAATATTCACCTCAAAAGAATTCAAGAACATTTCTGTAACAAGTGACCTTTAAAACTAGCTCATCATTAGAGATACAGGGTGTGATTTTCTTTTTCAAAAGGGTGATATTAAACTAACAATCTGCGCCTAATTCTCTTTACTGATTTAACAGAACAGAATATCAGATGCAGTATTGACTGGATTGCCAGTTCCCTGTTGTCCATTTTGAAATCCAGCCAAGATAAATTTCACTCCTGATATTTTGTCCCAAAGCATTTTTACAGCCAATTAAGTAATTTTGAAGTATAGTCATTGTTGTAATGTAAAAACACTGACTGCACTTTAAAACTTCTTAATTGGCTGTAACATCCTGAAGGGTTCTCAAAATTCCCCCATTTTTCATATCATCAACAAGGATATGACTTTTGGACTTTTACCTAAAACCAGACAATGAGAGGAGACAGAATACGCATTCTTCCCTTTAAAACAATCAACATGAAGCTAAATCTTGCATAAATAATCACTACTAACAACGGGGGCAGGAAGATCACAATCAATGCAATTATGCGAACCCATCAATACTCCACACATACAATGGCTTTCAGTTCAAGACTAGTTACAGGGGCAGGAAGATAATGATAAATATCATGCGAGCCCATTAAAAACAACGAGACAACAATCACCACCAAAATCAAATAAAGAACTAATCTTGATTTGGATTGAGATAAGAAGTTCGAAAAAAAACAATATAACTGGGCCAGGAGATCTGAAGTGAGCAGTTTTGGGCTGACACAGAAGGGTGAGCAGTTTTGAAAGCTGACACAGGGCAGTGAGCAGTTGGGAGCGGTTGAAGCCGAGTTTAAGCAGGGAGCTGAGCCAAGCAGGGAGGAGATCTGGAGGTTTGCAGGCCCGCAGGCAACATCACGGCGAGGGGCACAGGGTGGCAGGCTCAACCAAAGACAACAAGGCCGCAATCGCAGCCCTCCACGAAGATCGACAACCCCCAACCGCGCCCTCCACCCATCTGAAGAGCCTTCGCAGATTCCACAGACCAGGACCATGTGGGGACGGCAGGCCCCAGAGGACACAAAGAGCGTACCCCAAAACTGCAACCGGCTTACCTGGCTGGATTTCAAACTGTCAAGGAACCCTGGTTGGTGAGCATGATCCCTGATCTCTCCTAGTTCAATTTAGTTAGGTTTTGGGGGTGGGACAAGGGTAAGGGGATTAGTAGCGAGATTTTCCTTCATTATGCCGTGTGTTCCCCATTCTTAACTAAGTGTACTTTGTAAATCTGTATAATCTCAGTGTATTCCTAATGTTATAAATTCATTTGTGACTTCAATAAACTCAGTTTTTTTCTTGCACCAAAACCAGTTGTCTGCTGCACTTTGTCACAACCCCCAAATAAGTCCAAAGTCTAGAACCCAGGGAGTGGGAGCGATTCAAACCGCTCAGAAGTCAGAGGTGAAGCTGACACACACCACCACCCCTTACAATCCCAATGGGGTGCTCTGAGGTTGTGAATGGAGCTACATATCTTCTGAAGATTCCAGGTACTATGGCGTAACTCTCTATAACCTAGTCATTTAGTCATGGCTGGAAATTCCCAAGAGGGCAGCGGAAGACCTTTATGGACGTTCTCAAAATATCCCTGAAAATGTCAAACATTCCCCACTAACTCAATGGCTTGTGGCTGGACATCTGGGAACACATTGAGAGAATTCATCGAGAAAGTGAAGTTGAGGCATTGAAGGGATCGCACAAACCTCCAAACAAGACATCTACCCAACCCTTCAAGCACCACAAGAGTCTGATCACACATTAGACTTATCAGTCATCTCAGAATCTATCGAACTGGAGTGGAAGCAAATCATCCTCAACCTCGAGGGACTGCCCAAGAAGAATCATGCAGTTGAACATCATTCTAGCAATGACATATGGAGGCAGATGACCGACTTGGTATGAGGTATTGGGAAAACTATTTGCCAAATAATAATGGAACCTTACAGCAGAGAAGGAGGCCATTTGGCCCATCAGGTCTTTAGCAGTTCTTTAAAAGAGCTACCCAGTTGATCCCACACCCTTGCTTGTTATTTAACCCTGCAAATCTTTCCTTATCGAGTACATATCAAAACTCATTTTGAATGTTACTATTGAATCTGCTTCCACCTTTCTTTCAGGCAGTACATTCTAAATCATAACCAATCACTGCATAAAAAAACATCATTGAATCTTCCCTCTGGTTTCTTTTTTGCCAATTATTTTAAATCCATGCCTGTTAGTTACTGACTCATGTGTCAGTAGGAACAGTTTCTTCTTAACTTTCTCAAAGGAACTCACCATCTTAAAATCACAAGCAATTTATTTATCCCTCAAAAGATATTTCTACGCAGTTTCTGTTTATTTTTAATCAATGTTTTTGTTCCAGTCTCAGAGAAGTGGGCTCTGTGCAGGCTCTTTGGAGGTTGTTTCCAGAGCTGCCCTTAAGCCCTGGGGATGAGCGTTGTCCCGAGCATTGAACAGGGGACAGGGTGAACAAACCACTCATCTAATCACCACCATGAGGTCCAATCCATTTTGAAATCAAACCAGTCAGAAGCCAGGGTTAAGTAAGCACTGAAAAGCAGCTAGATAAAAGCAAAATTAACATCCTTTTGTCCTTTTGTCTATGACATCTTTGCCAATCTCTCCTTTGCCTCCACCTATCACTGGCCATCTATCCAGCTTCACCTGCTCCACCCCCCTTAAACAGTATAAATTTCATCACAATGCCAGTGTGGGAGATGGATTGGGCACCCAGTATCCCAGCTAGGTGCCCGCCCATCAATGGTGAGCAGGGAGGTCCAGAGCGACCTTACATTGGCACACATTCCGCTTGTTGTCTCTGGGGGCTCCTCTCAGGGCGCTCTGGATGACAGCAGCAGTTCCTCTGACCCCCTGCCAGTGACCATTGCGTCTGATGAGGCTGCAATGACTGGGGAGATGCCAGCCGTGGCACTGACCACTCCCCCCCGGGCAGGGCCAGCACAGGCTCCACTGGCCAGAGGATGACCGCCAAGGTCATCAAGGTCAACAGGACAGCAGAGTGAGCAGGCTGTCTCCAATGTTGGTGCCAGCGAGGAGGGAGCAACAAGACTTAGCACTCGCAAACATAAGTTTAAGGCACCATGAGCATGAGATGGACAGTTCACTGGTAATATTCTGCTCATTTATGTTTGGTCTGCTGGTGTGGACATCAACTCCAGTAACGGTAATGTCATTATCCATTCAATGTGACAATAACATTAAATTTGTTTTGGTTCTGATGGCCTGAGTAGCTTTTCTCTTTCTGGCGCAGGGTACGCTGAATGTGAGTGGCTGGATACTTAATTGCACAGGCATTGAGTGGACTTTGGGTGCAAATGAAAGGGTCATTCCAGACATCCGGGATGGAGGCGGCAGCCCTGGCATGAGGTGGAAGCTGACCTTTGGTAGCCTAGCTGAAGGAGCGTTGGATCAAGGCATCCCTGCCTCCCTGGAGGTTACAGAGATCTGCCTCCATGCCCTCAGGGTTCTCCTCACCGTGATCCTCTTCTGACTCAATACTGGACTCATCCTCTGTGGCCTTTGCAGCTGTGTCAAGATCCTCTTCTTCCAGTGGGTCCTCCCTTGCCAGTGTCAGATTGTGGAGATCGCAAATGCAACTACCAGCTGGAGCACTGAAGAGCCTTGGCACCTGGAAGTGTCTCACGATCATGGGAGCTGCCTGGGTACCTTGCACAGACTTGCAGAGTCTGCATCCTGAGGTCACACACTATCTGTACATTCATGAAGTGGAAGCCCTGCCTGTTGACGAAGGCACCCGGCTGACCTGCTGCTGCCTTGATGGCCACATGTGTACAGTCTATAGCACCCTGGACACACGGGAAGCCAGCAATGGCCGTGAAGCCTCTGGCTTGCTCAGCCTGGCTGGCCACGTGCATTCGGTAAAGAATAAATGTTAGTACCCACCTGAACAGAGCTTCTGTCACCAGCTTGATGCAACTGTGGACAGCTGATTGGGACATTCCACACAGACCCCCCCCCCACTGACCACTGGAAAGGGCCGGAGACATAGAAGTTGAGGGCTGCTGTGACCTTCAGAGCCACTGGCATGGGGTGTCCACCCATATAGTCAGAGCTGATCTCAGGCCCAGTCATCTGACTGGAGGTCACTGTCTCCCTTGAGAGGCGGAGATTCCTTCAGCATTGCACCTCGGACACACTGAGGTAGCAGCATCGCTGCCTATAAACCTTGGCAGCAGGAGACCGGCCCCTTCCACCTCGGACTACCTGCTGGCCCTGCGCCACTTGTGCCTGCACCTCTCCTCTTACAGGTCTCTCCCCTGGAAGCTGCATTGGGACACCTGGCCTCCTCTCCCTTCTGCCCCTCTCTTCCTCCTCAGAGGAGGTGCCTCCAGCGGAGACCACAATCCCCATTACCAGCGTAAGGGAAGGCTGTCTGATACCTGGAAGGATCCACATGGTCTGAATCCTCCGGGGGCCTTGGAGACACCAAGGAGACCTAAAATGAAGCCTGGAAATACTAACAATGAAGCTCCAAACAGAGATGAAGTTACCAAGTGCCAATAAGTCACCAGCTGCAAACTATTTACCTAACTCCTCACTACTAACACTGGCAATGCTGCTGACACTTTTTATCTTGCCCTTGGAAGAGGTTTTTGAAATTGTCAGCTGGCCGCCTGCTCGTTTTACCCGTGCGATGAGTGCAGAATTTATGGGCAATGAAAAATCTGTGTCAATTGGATTTTTAATGGCCTTAAGTGGCCTCTTAATTAATGGCAGATGCGACTCCAGCGCCCACGCACATCGGCAGACTGAAGTATCACGCGAGCGCGTGACGATGTCGGAACACTCACCCGACGTCATTGCGCGCTATTTTACGCTCTAGCGTGTCGGGCGTGCGCCCACACGCCAAGCGAAAAATTCTGCCCCATGGATTGGGAGTGGGGTGGTCTAGGTGGGGGTGGAGGGCCGCGCATGAAGCGGGTATTGGGGACAAATCAGTCCAAAATTGCACCAAAATCCTTATCACATCCTCAGCGCCTGATTTAAATAGTAAAATGAGGCTCGCGCCTAATTCAGGCATGGACACTAGCAGCTCGATCATATTGAGGCCCATTCAAACATCGGGCTGAGTAAGGGCAGAAAGTGACCAATAAGCTTGTTATAGATTTTCATCTCACTGCCCCTTCACTGATGAAAATGGGGAGATAGTGAAACAAACATTGCAACCACCTCCCACTGCATCTTGGCACAGTTAAGCAGTGGGTGAATCAGGGCAGATGAGTAGGTCCATACATCACAGCTCTTGAAGTTACCTAGCATCACAATAAAGCAACATTGTAAAGTGAACTGAATCAGACCAGAGTGTTTCGCAGACCAAAGGAAGAGGCCTTTGTTTCAATAACAAATTGAGTTACCCACAAAAGAAGTGGATATCTGAAGGCCAACGATGAATCAATTCATTTATATTTATGAGTACAATAGACAACAGGATTGTATCTTTCCTATTTTATGCAACTTTAAAGCTCCTTTTAAATAAGAATCTAAAAACATAACAAAATAGGAGCTAGAGGAGGCCATTTGACCCTCCCCCTTTGAGCCTGCTCCTCTATTCAATCCAATCATTGTTCATCTTCTAACTCAACTCCAGCTTCCTGCTGTCCCACTTTGCCCTTGTCTCTTGATTCCTTAAATATTCTAAAGTTCACCAATCTCTGCCATGAGCATACCCAACGTGGAGCAGCCACAGTCCTCTGGGGAACAGAATTCCAAATATTGACAAACCATTTGTGTGAAGAAGTTTCTCTTCATCTCAGTCCTAAATGGCCAACCTTATCCTGAGTATACGACCTAGTTCTAGATTCACAGCTGGGGAAACATCCTCAAGAATTTTATTGGCTGCATTTTACACTTTAAAGGCAGGAGGCATGTAAAATACCGAGGTCACCACTTACCCACCTGCCCATAGCCCCACCGCAATTATACGAGCAGTGAGGTGGCGTTGCGGGCAACTACCCACTAGTGGGTATTGATGCCCACTTAAGGGCTTCATCCCACAGTCACCGACATTTAACTGGCAGCAGGAGAAGCCCATGCCAAGTGGCCAGCCCAATGGTTCCCCTGCACAGGCTTGGTGTGGGGCTTTCTGGGATAACCCTCCTTAACTGGCCCCTTATTGAAGGGCCCACCCACAAGCCTTAATCCCCTCTCAGATCCCCATGACCTCTCAAACCCTGCACACACCCCCCCTCCCCCCAACCCGCCCCATTGCTCTCTGGAGAAGCTGGGTTGTTCTCATTAGAGCAGATAAGGTTCAGCGGAGATTTATAGAGGTGTTCAAAATCATGAACGATTACAGGGTAAATAAAGAAAAACTGCTCCCATTGACAGAAGACTTGGTGAGTTAACACCCCTCCCACCAATACCTTCCATTCTCCAATTTGATCTTTAAAGTGTTTTAAGCTCAATAGACAGAAAAACATTTTAAAAGCAGACTAGTTTTAAATAGGAAACTTCACAGTAACTCCTATAGTTGACTATTACAAGGTAAGAAAGTCAAAGCTGCAAATTAACAAGGGCTGGAATTTTCCATGCCCATTGGCATCAGGCGTCATGACGGACGTGAGCGGACAATATGGCACCTGATGAAAGTATAATTTTCATAATATTTTTCTGGTTTATTGTGAAGTAGGTTTATGGGGGTAAGTATATTTGGGTCTGTGTGTGATGTAATTACATTTGGAGTCAAGTCGACTGCAAGTTTGAAATCATCAAAAGAAGTTAGGTGCTTGACATACCAATGAGTAAACATGCATGCTGGCTTAGCACGTAAGGTGTGAAGGGAATTTGCATTTTTAGATAAATGAAGGGATATTTGGATTTCAAAGGGATCTTAGTCTGTTTACAACTAGCCAGATAAGCAAGGCTAAGGAATGTGTTTATTTTTCCCAAAGGTTACTGACAATATTTTGGCAACATGAAAGTTTTTATATTATGAGGAAGATACAGTTTCAAAGACATATGGAACAATAAAATTTGCATATTAAAAGGAGAGAAACATATATAAAGGAGAATGAGAGGCTATGTATCAGTAGGCCATGTAAGATCTAACAGGAATGTGTGAAAGTCTTAATGAAACCTTCAGCATTTGTGCATAAGTCTGCTATATAACGAAACTGAAGTTGGTGAAAAGCTATTTGGAATTCTACTGCCAAGTGGGTATTGTGTTAATTTGCTGGTTCTGTTTTAAATCTAAAATCTATTTTGGACTGTTGCTTTAAATCGAAATTAATTAGGGTCAGGTTAATTAGGAATTTTAGGAGCTCTTATAGTAGTAAGTAATTGTCTTATGTTTGTGTTTGAAATCTTTTACATTTTGTTAATAAATATTTTAATTTAATTTTTAAAATGTCAAAATGTCTTGGTGGACTTATTACTTCTGAATTCAGTGCACCCGTCTCATAATAAATGCAAATTGCAAATCCATTGTGATAGCGCGACCAAATTTCCCTTGTGGATTTGGTCTGCCTGGCACACATCATCTGCCACGTCATAAGATGGCAGGAAGGCCAAAAATCGGTTTCACGATGTTGTGAAACCAGTTTACAATCGTCCGCTCTGCCCGCCAATAGCGGGCTGCATTTCCCACTGGCAGACGTAGGGAACATCATTTTACTACATCTGCATAACATCATAAGCCCAGCTCGCTGGAATCATCCCCCCACACTGGATCAGCTGCCATCACGCCAATATGTTTCACAGCTGAACATAAGCAATGTGCACCTTGCGAGCTGCACTTCGCTCGGGACTTCGAGTTTTGTTTGCCTACCTGTCTTCAGACAGCACTTGTGGTCATTAGTGCCAGGCTTCACAAGAAGCACGACATCACTTTTAAGGGGGTTCACGGGCAGGTCTCTGCCTAGCAGGCCAGCTGTAGGGTAGGGGAGGCTTTTCAATGGCTGTAGGGCGAGGGCTGTACTGGGGAAGGGGTGTGCATGCTGATCTCTGCAAGTGACTTCAAGATGGTTAGGGCTGAGGATGCAATCTTGAGAGGAGATGAAGCCAGATGGTGATTTGAGGGTATGTGTGTGAGAGAGTGAGTGGTGATGCCCCTTGAGCTGGCAGTGAGTGAGATGCCAATGAATGTGTGATGGGCTTGTGAGTGTGTGAGTCTAGAGTGATGAGATGGGTGCCTTACCCTGGTAGCATGGGTGTGATCATTCATCTTTTTTCAGCCCTCGATGGCCGACCTGTTGTGTGCAGCATTGGCACTGATGACCTCTGTCACCATCTCCCAAGCCGGAGTGGTGACACTGAAGGGCATCCTGTGGCCAGAGCAGGGGCAGAGGACATCACGGTGGACGTCCATAGCATACAGAAGGCATCCCGGGGATGCGTCACTAAATCAGGGGGCTGTACTCTTCTTGGCTTTTGGGGCCATGTTTTCACCGCCGCCCTCCTGGGCTGCAAGCATTGAGAGGCGTGGCTGCAGTTTAAATATGGTGCTTGGAGTGAGGAAGCATCAAGGTAACGGCGGGCAAATCAGAGGCCGCCCACTAGCGAGATAGCGTGTTTCCTGTGGCTGCATAATGAATGATGCAGGGATGGGATGGTACAGCATGAAAAGCTGCCATGGCGGCCGGAGGATTAAGCATCCTTTTTCCCTGCATGCAAACCTGGGACCATTCCGCCCAAGGAATTTTAAAACAAAGGGAGTGCGTCACCGTGGGATCTGAGGGAAGCCGTAACAGAGTTATGTGTTTGTTATGTGGGAATAGCTGCTGATTCTTAGTCCAGCCATTTTCTGTTTCAAGGTCATTTTCTTTTTTTATGGGAAAATAATGAAATGCTAAGAAAAAACGTTGACATCATTGTAGGTACAGAACTAGGAATAGATGCTGGTAATAACCTTACTTAAAGTGAAAATGTATGATATTTTAATTGCTGATTCCAGTCTCGTGAGAATCCTCATGCCAAAGCGGAGACATTTTCAGAGATTTAATTTGATTTAAATGGTTGTTGCCTTAGTTCAGTTTCCAGAAGGTCAGCATCAGGGACCCTAGTTCCAGTGTTCACACTCCCAGACCTGGCTCCTGTATCCCAGAAACAGGCTTGTAAGCCCTATATAAAAACTGGACATTGCCAGTGGAATGAAATGGATGAATTTAATCAGGGAAACACTGGGAGACAGCTTATGCTACCGGCACCCAATATGAATGAAGTTATGAGTGGTCCCAACAAGCAGCATCTACTCAAAGTCGTGGAAGAAGTCAAACTTGCCAGTTGCAAGTCTACTTATGTGCAGTCGTAAAGGTGAACATTCTAATTTCTCGCTGGTGGGGAACTTAATTTGGAGGGGAACTTAATTCTGGTCATGTGCCTTTTAATGAGCATGCATTGAAGCCACCTTTAAAGTCCTGCCGAGAGCATTCCTACAGTTCATCCCAATGTTGGGAAACTGATTTTTGGCCTAATGCCAAATTAAGCTTCCCCGGCTAGTCACACTGCTGACAGGACTGGAAGAATCTGCCCAAAGGTTAAGAGCTCTCTGCTTAAGTTTAATGTCACCTAGTTTCAGAGGCCACATAGAAAAGGATTAATATGGTTTGCCTTCTTATTTTCATGTTACCAGCAGTTTTATGAAATTGAATGAAATCCCTGTAAGCATTATTCTATTTGTTTGACATATTATATCAAATGAAAGTCATCCTTTTGGTTTATGAGTGTCTCATCTCACCAGAGTGCTCATCAATCCACTTTCTTGGAAGTAGGAGGAACAGTGACTTGCTAGCATGTGAGATTAAGGTATTCAGTGCACACAGTGCGTGGATTCGTTGTTATGGCCCCTGGGTTCCATTATTGTATGACTAGCTTTAACCAGCAATGGCTCACCCCTGACTGTAGGGTATACTTAGTCCACTCACCGTGATGAGAATACTCACCCATGCATCCACTCACCCAAGAGAATATCTAGGGCAGCCCTAAATTTATAACACCCACAGTCAGCTGGAGTCACAAGCTTTGCAGCCAATACATACAAAAAATATATGTTTTGTATTTATAATGTAGAGGGAAAAAAACCTGATAATAGTTAGAAAAAGAAGCCAAGGACGCTATGATAAAAGTACAACATGCTAAGTTGAAATATATCTGAGTGGAAAATCGAATTTAAGTAATGTTTATGTGAAGATGTGCATTTCTTTAAAATGTAGAAGATTACAAATTGCACGATGAAGAACGTGCACAATCCTTTTAGAATACAGCAGCTGCTGTTGCTGGTTTACCATGTCAGTTCAGGTTAACTTGCAGCTTCTCTTATTAATCTAGAGTGCATTAACAACAGAAAATCATCAAAAACAGACACAAATTTGTATTCATATGTCATCTTTAAGGTAGTTAAAAAGTGCCAAGATGTTTCACAGGGGGGGTTGAAGATGGGTCGGTAGTTGGCAAAGACAGAGGGTGAAGGGTTGCTTTTTTGAGGAGAGGCATGATAACAGCAGATTTGAAGGAAAGGGAGACATTACCAGAGGCGAGAACTGTTAATAATATCAAATAACATGGGGGCAGGAAAGGAAATTGGGTGGTCAGCAGTTTAACATGAATAGAGTGGAAGTCTAAAGTGTACCAAAATTCACATGAGACTAATCTTGTCTTGAGATGAGCCCTGAGGCCAAGCCCATGCTCTAAGCACAGCAACATACAGCAAAGTCATTGATAGATTTTAATGCAAAGTCCTTGCAGGCTGAAAGGAAGAAAATATAAAAATACTTGTTCTGCTGCAATCCTCCTGCTTTATTGTTTATGTTATTTTATTCATTCTTGGAATGTGGGCGTCACTGGCAAGGTCAGCATTTATTGCCCATCCCTAGCTGACCTTGAGAAGGTGGTGGCGAGCTGCCTTCTTGAACCGCTGCAGCCCATGTAGTGTAGGTACACCCGCAGTGCTGTTAGGAAGGGAGTTCCAGGATTTTGACCCAGCGACAATGAAGGAACGGCGATATAGTTCCAAGTCAGGATGGTGTGTGACTTGGAGGGGAACATGAAGGTGGTGGTGTTCCCATGCATCTGCTGCCCCTGTCCTTCTGGGCAGTAGAGATTATGGGTTTGGATGGTGCTGTTGAAGGAGTTTACACATAGCTGCTCCCAAATTAAAATTCACAAAATAGTGATTATGACAAAAAAGTGAAATATGTCTGCCCACAACGTTATTTTATTCGCTTGTTTCCTTTTATTCTGATAATCTCGGGGTTAAATCCACACTCATAAAAAAGAATAAGTTCCCATTAGGTTGACATATTTCAGCATTCAGGTCCGTTGGCAGCAGGACTGGGGAATACTGAGGTCAGGTGGCTTTATTCTAACCCAAAACTTGGGTAAATATCAGTTGATAGTTCAGCAGGTCTGGCAGCATCAGCGGAGAAGAAAAGAGTTGCCATTTGGAGTCCGTATGACCCTTCAACAGAACTGAGTAAAATTAGGAGAGGGGTGAAATATAAGCTGGTTTAAGGTGGGGAGGTGGGGCGGGGGGAGAAGTTGGGGGGGGTGTGGTTGTAGGGACAAGCAAGCACTGATAGGAGCAGATAATCAAAAGATGTCACAGACAAAGGAACAAAGACGTATTAAAGGTGGTGATATTATCTAAGAGAATGTGCTAATTAAGAATGGACGGCAGGACACTCAAGGTACAGCTCTAGTGGAAAGACTGACAGGGCATTACAGGTATAGATTTAAAAATAATGGAAATAGGTGGGAAAAGAAAAATCTATAAAAATTATTGGAAAAAACAAAAGGGAGGGGGAAGAAATGGAAAGGGGGTGGGGATGGAGGAGAGAGTTCAAGATCTAAAGTTGTTGAATTCAATATTCAGTCCAGAAGGCTGTAAAGTGCCGAGTCGGAAGATGAGGTGCTGTTCCTCCAGTTTGCGTTGGGCTTCACTGCAACAATGCAGCAAGCCAAGGACAGACATGTGGGCAAGAGAGCAGGGTGGAGTGTTAAAATGGCAAGCAACAGGGAGGTTTGGGTCTTTCTTGCGGACAGACCGCAGGTGTTCTGCAAAGCGGTCGCCCAGTTTACGTTTGATCTCTCCAATGTAGTGGAGACCGCATTGGGAGCAACGAATGCAGTAGACTAAGTTAGGGGAAATGCAAGTGAAATGCTGCTTCACTTGAAAGGAGTGTTTGGGCCCTTGGACGGTGAGGAGAGAGGAAGTGAAGGGGCAGGTGCTGCATCTTGTGCATGGGCATGGGGAGGTGCCATAGGTGGGGGTTGAGGAGTAGGGGGTGATGGAGGAGTGGACCAGGGTGTCCCGGAGGGAACGATCCCTATGGAATGCCGCTAGGGGGGTGAAGGGAAGATGTGTTTGGTGGTGGCATCAGACTGGAGTTGGCGGAAATGGCGGAGGATGATCCTTTGAATGCGGAGGCTGGTGGGATGATAAGTGAGGACAAGGGGGACCCTATCATGTTTCTGGGAGGGAGGAGAAGGCATGAGGGCGGATGCGCGGGAGATGGGCCGGACACGGTTGAGGGCCCTGTCAACGACCGTGGGTGGAAAACCTCGGTTAAGGAAGGAGGACATGTCAGAGGAACTGTTTTTGAAGGTAGCAACATCAGAACAGATGCGACGGAGGCGAAGGAACTGAGAGAATGGGATGGAATCCTTACAAGAAGCGGGGTGTGAGGAGCTGTAGTCGAGGTAGCTGTGGGAGTCGGTAAGCTTGTAATGAATATTAGTGGACAGTCTATCACCAGAAATTGAGACAGAGAGGTCAAGGAAGGGAAGGGAAGTGTCAGAGATGGACCATGTGAAAATGATGGAGGGGTGGAGATTGGAAGCAAAATTAATAAATATTTCCAGGTCCCGACGAGAGCATGAAGCAGCACCGAAGCAATCATCGATGTACCGGAGAAAGAGTTGTGGGAGGGGGCCGGAGTAGGACTGGAACAAGGAATGTTCCACATACCCCATAAAGAGACAGGCATAGCTGGAGCCCATGCGGGTACCCATAGCCACACCTTTTATTTGGAGGAAGTGAGAGGAGTTAAAGAAGAAATTGTTCAGTGTGAGAACAAGTTCAGCCAGACGGAGGAGAGTAGTGGTGGATGGGGATTGTTGGGGCCTCTATTCAAGGAAGAAGGTAAGGGCCCTCAGACCATCCTGGTGGGGGATGGAGGTGTAGAGGGATTGGACATCCATGGTGAAGAGGAAGCGGTTGGGGCCAGGGAACTGGAAATTGTTGATGTGACGTAAGGTGTCAGAGGAATCACGGATGTAGGTGGGAAGGGACTGGACAAGGGGAGAGAGAAGGGAGTCAAGATAGCGAGAAATGAGTTCCGTGGGGCAGGAACAGGCTGACACGATCGATCTGTCGGGACAGTTCTGTTTGTGGATTTTGGGTAGGAGGTAGAAGTGGGCTGCCGAGGTTGGGCGACTATCAGGTTGGAAGCTGTGGGAGGAAGATCTCCAGAGGAGATGAGGTCAGTGACAGTCCTGGAAACGATGGCTTGGTATTCAGTGGTGGGGTCATGGTCCAGGGAGAGGTAGGAGGAAGTGTCTGCGAGTTGACGCTCAGCCTCCGCGACTGTCACTGACCTCATCTCCTCTGGAGATCTTCCTCCCACAGCTTCCAACCTGAGAGTTGTCCAACCTCGGACGGCCCGCTTCTATCTCCTACCCAAAATCCACAAACAGGACTGTCCCGGCAGACCGATCGTGTCAGCCTGTTCCTGCCCCATGGAACTCATTTCTCGTTATCTTGACTCCATTCTCTCTCCCCTTGTCCAGTCCCTTCCCACCTACATCCGTGATTCCTCTGACACCTTATGTCACATCAACAATTTCCAGTTCCCTGGCCCCAACCGCTTCCTCTTCACCATGGACGTCCAATCCCTCTACACCTCCATCCCCCACCAGGATGGTCTGAGGACCCTTAGCTTCTTCCTTGAACAGAGGCCTGAACAATCCCCATCTACCACTACTCTCCTCCGTCTGGCTGAACTTGTTCTCACACTGAGCAATTTCTCCTTTAACTCCTCTCACTTCCTTAGTCTACTGCATTCGTTGCTCCCAATGCGGTTTCCTCTACATTGGAGAGACAAAACGCAGACTGGGTGACCGCTTTGCAGAACACCTGCGGTCTGTCCGCAAGAAAGACCCAAACCTCCCTGTCGCTTGCCATTTTAACACTCCCCCCTGCTCTCTTGCCCACATGTCTGTACTTGGCTTGCTGCATTGTTCCAGTGAAGCCCAACGCAAACTGGATGAACAGCACCTCATCTTCCGACTAGGCAATTTACAGCCTTCCGGACTGAATATTGAATTCAACAACTTTAGATCTTGAACTCCCTCCTCCATCCCCATCCCCTTTCCGTTTCTTCCCCCTCCCTTTTGTTTTTTCCAATAATTTATATAGATTTTTCTTTTCCCACCTATTTCCATTATTTTTAAATCTATACCTGTAATGTCCTGTCAGTCTTTCCACCCCACCCCCACTAGAGCTGTACCTTGTGTCCTGCCATCCATTCTTAATTAGCACATTCTCTTAGATAATATCACCACCTTTAACACGTCTTTGTTCCTTTGTCTGTGACATCTTTTGATTATCTGCTCCTATCACTGCTTGCTTGTCCCTACAACCACACCCGCCCCAAATTCTCTCCCCCCACCACCCCACCCCCCACCTTAAACCAGCTTATATTTCACCCCTCTCCAAATTTTACTCAGTTCTGTTGAAGGGTCATGAGGACTCGAAACGTCAACTCTTTTCTTCTCCGCTGATGCTGCCAGACCTGCTGAGTTTTTCCAGGTAATTCTGTTTCTGTTTTGGATTTCCAGCATTCGCAGTAGTTTTTTGTTTTTATCAGTTGATAGTTACTGGTTTTCTTCTCAAAGCAAGATACCAAGGCAAGAAAACATCTCATATGCTACCCAAGTGCTAATGTAAACCTGGCAGGGTGGCAAGTTATTCAGTATGCAGCTGCTGGAGGAGGTTAAACCAGGGCAGCAAGAATGAATAGTCACAATTAAATGTTTGACTAAGCAAAGTAGTTATGATAGACACAGTCTTAATTCCTTTTAATCAGGTTTACCTACAGTTCATTTTGAAAGTATATCTCAGGTAAACGTATTCCATGTCAACTGTACTTCTGAAGCCAGCGAATCCTGGACAAGGCACTCTGTAGTACATTAACAGCAAAGCTCTCAAGTAAGGTCGAAAGAGGTGATTGTTATTTCTCTAGGTTTTGGGGAGGACAATTGTGCAATCTCCTGTTTGTCCTTACTACTGTTTTCTTGTTTATTGTTGGTAAACCTGTTTGATAGTTACCAATCCATACAATAATAATAATAATAAAAACAAAAAACTGCAGATGCTGGAAATCCAAAACAAAGACAGAAATACGTGGAAAAACTCAGCAGGTCTGGCAGCATCGGCGGAGAAGAGCAAAGTTGACGTTTCGAGTCCTCATGACCCTTCAACAGAACTAAGTAGAAACAGGAAAGGGGTGAAATATAAGCTGGTTTAAAGGGGGTGGAGAGGGGGGGGTGGGTTGTTGGGACAAGCAAGCAGTGATAGGAGGAGCTAACCAAAAGATGTCACAGACAAAAGAACAAAGAGGTGTGGAAGGTGGTGATATTTCCTAAAAGAATGTGCTAATTAAGAGTGGAGAGCAGGACAAGCAAGGTAGCTCTAGTGGGGGTGGGGTGAAATAAACGATGGGTGGAATACATTTAAAAATAATGGAAATAAGTGGGAAAAGAAAAATCTATATAAATTATTGGAAAAAACAAAAGGGAGGGGGAAGAAACAGAAAGGGGGTGGGTATGGAGGAGGGAGTTCAAGATCTAAAGTTGTTGAACTCAATATTCAGTCCAGAAGGCTGTAAAGTGCTTAGTCGGAAGATGAGGTGCTGTTCCTCCAGTTTGCATTGAGCTTCACTGGAACAATGCAGCAAGCCAAGGACGGACATGTGGGCAAGAGAGCAGGGTGGAGTGTTAAAATGGCAAGTGACAGGGAGGTCTGGGTAATGCTTGCGGACAGACCGAAGGTGTTCTGCAAAGCGGTCACCCAGTCTGCATTTGGTCTCTCCAATGTAGAGGAAACCACATTGGGAGTAACAAATGCAGTAGACTAAGTTGGGGGAAATGCAAGTGAAATGCTGCTTCACTTGAAAGGAGTGTTTGGGCCCTTGGACGGTGAGGAGAGAGGAAGGGGCAGGTGTTGGATATTTCACGTTCGCATGGGAAGGTGCCGTAGGTGGGGGTTGAGGAGTAGGGGGTGATGGAGGAGTGGACCAAGGTGTCACGGAGGGAACGATCCCTATGGAATGCCGCCGGGGCGGGGTGAAGGGTTCAAAAACAGTTCCTCTGACATGTCCTCCTTCTTCCTTAACCGAGGTTTTCCACCCACGGTCGTTGACAGGGCCCTCAACCGTGTCCAGCCCATCTCCCGCGCATCCGCCCTCACGCCTTCTCCTCCCTCCCAGAAACATGATAGGGTCCCCCTTGTCCTCACTTATCACCCCACCAGCCTCCGCATTCAAAGGATCATCCTCCACCATTTCCGCCAACTCCAGCATGATGCCACCACCAAACACATCTTCCCTTCACCCCCCCTCGGCGGCATTCCGTAGGGATCGTTCCCTCCGTGACACCCTGGTCCACTCCTCCATCACCCCTACTCCTCAACCCCCACCTACAGCACCTCCCCATGCAAACGCAAAATATGCAACACCTGCCCCTTCACTTCCTCTCTCCTCACCGTCCAAAGGCCCAAACACTCCTTTCAAGTGAAGCAGCATTTCACTTGCATTTCCCCCAGCTTAGTCTTCTGCATTCGTTGCTCCCAATGCGGTTTCCTCTACATTGGAGGACTGGGTGACCGCTTTGCAGCACACCTTCGGTCTGTCCGCAAGCATTACCCAGACCTCCCTGTCGCTTGCCATTTTAACACACCACCCTGCTCTCTTGCCCACATGTCTGTCCTTGACTTGCTGCATTGTTCCAGTGAAGCTCAACGCAAACTGGAGGAACAGCGCCTCATCTTCCGACTAGGCACTTTACAGCCTTCTGGGCTGAATATTGAGTTCAACAACTTTAGATCTTGAACTCCCTCCTCCATCCCAACCCCCTTTCCGCTTCTTCCCCCTCCCTTTTTTTTTCCAATAATTTATATAGATTTTTCTTTTCCCACCTATTTCCATTATTTTTAAATGCATTCCACCCATCGTTTATTTCACCCCACCCCCACTAGAGCTACCTTGTTTGTCCTGCTCTCCACTCTTAATTAGTACATTCTTTTAGATAATATCACCACCTTCCACACCTCTTTGTCCTTTTGTCTGTGACATCTTTTGGTTATCTCCTCCTATCACTGCTTGCTTGTCCCAACAACCCCCCCCCCCGCCACTTCTCCCCACCCCTCCCTCCCAAAACCAGCTTATATTTCACCCCTTTCCTATTTCTACTTAGTTCTGTTGAAGGGTCATGAGGACTCGAAACGTCAACTTTGCTCTTCTCCGCCGATGCTGCCAGACCTGCTGAGTTTTTCCACGTATTTCTGTTTTTGTTACCAATCCATACAATGATCTGACTGTCTATTTATTTTGCCACACTTTGAAGCCAAGTGGATCATGAAGTGGTAATAAACTTAGTAAACTGATATGCATTGATAAAGGATTTCTGTTAGTAATCTATAGGCTCGCTATGAGCAGCTCAAGGCATACTCACCTCACAGGGAACGACAGCTGTTGGATTTATTGCAGGAATTGTTTAAGCTAAAATCAGCCACTTTCCAGATTTCACAGTTGATGTTGTTTCTTTTGAAAAATATGACTTTTTTCAGTTTTGGATCTATAGTCTGTCTCATTCAGCAGCCATTTACCCTGCAGGTTATATTTATGCTGGAGGCACCCTGTCCTTTCTCTTTTGATTTAATATTGTCATTGTTATTATTGTTATTAATTTTACCTAATATTGGTTTTGTTCTCAACAGTTTTTCATTGTTATTGTACTGCATTATTCCTTCATGCTTGATATTTATGTTAATTTGAATTCATTTCTCTGCTATCATTTGCTTTCCTCTCTCAGCATCTTTCTCAGATCTCATTTTTATTTTTTACCCTAAGTTTTTGATCAGGATCATAAATTGAGAGGGTTTTTCGAACATGGATGACGGAAACTAGCAACCCAGGATCCCAAACCTCTGTTCAGTCTGTTGTATTATAGGTTCTTTAGATGTCTCAATGATGACACCTTGGGACTTGTACATTTAAACATGAACCCTTTAACTATTTACAGATCCCAGGATACTGTCATTCATGGCACTGTTTCTCCATGCAGGCTGGTTCCAAAGGGTTCTCACTAGACTGTTCTCTAGACTATTGTTAAATCTCAAATTGTGAATGTGAGAAAAACAAATTATCATTTGTTAAAAATAAGAAGAATATAAGCATTGGTTATTCGAGATAAAAGAAACAGCCAGACTTCCCTTTGCTTTCAATGACAGGTGTTTATTATTATAATTCAGGTACATGTAATTAAAAAACATATTTAAAAGAAATACAATGGAAGGCCTTAAGCCTCTTGTGCTCTTTTCAGTTCAAGACCAGACTCTGTCTTCTGGGGATTGTGTTCACAACATTAGCAGCTGCATAGAGCTGCTATTTGTCTAAAAATTAGAACATTATTTTCATCCATCATACATCTGCAACCAATCACTTATGCATTCCTCTCCCTTGATTAAAGAAGCTTTGTTTTCATGAGTAGTCTGTGACCTGATAATGTAGAATTTGGTATGAAATGCATTAGTCACTGCTTTGAAAATGAACTTTCACTGGTTGGAAGTTGGGAGTTGCTTTTAAGAATCATAAGGCCACATCTGTCCATCTATCAGCAGTATTGTGGCTCCTCAAACAAACTTATGACGAACATTTTGAGATTGTGTGGTGATATTTACCAAACAGCAGGCAGAGGCTGTTGGGCCATAATTTCTTTGAGGAACGACCTTCAAAATGTCAATGAGGTTTTCCCATTTGCGATTTCTGTTCTGTTGCTTTAATGCTTTAGGTTTGACTTCAGGGTTGCACTGTTATTTAGGGAATGTTCATTTAACAGGAACACTTGCTCAAGCATAAACACCTCAGGTTCTCTAGTAGGAAAACCATCAGTCTGTAGAAACAGCATAATTTGGAGTTCTAAACTCTGTCCTGAATTGTGTTTAACTAAGCAGATGGCAGTAGTTTAAACAAAACGTCGTTTGCACCTAATTAACAAAGTGTGGTGAATGTGAGTGAGGGATGATTCTATTTTTGATAAGCAGTTGAGTTATGGCCAGTCTGTTCAACCTGCACCATTTGGCGAGGAAGCTAGTTCACTCAACTCAGGATGTCCTCTTTAAGGAGAACTCGCTGTTATACAGCTTCACGCTCAAAACATTGCTGAAGTATATTTGTAACAATTTCTCACTGAGAATTAATGGCATGGGAAGTGAAATATGTGCAAGTGTCGCGACATATCTATAATCGATGGACATTAACAGGCATTGAATCAACCTACATTATAAAGCATGTGTTAAATTAAAAGGAAAAGTAAGTAAAGAGAAGCATTATTCCTGCCTGGTCTCTGTATTGAGAAAAAATGAGTAATGATCATGTATAAACGGTTTTAAAATGTGACTGCTTTTGTGGCCTTACAGGGATCACTCTCTCCCTCTATGGGGGTTGGTTAGCTCAGTTGGCTGGGCAGCTAGTTTGTGATGCAGAGTGACACCAACAGCATGGGTTCAATTTTTGCACTGGGCCCGCCTTCTTAATCTCACCCCTGTGGTGACCCTTAGGTTGAACTCACCACCAGTTGTCCCTCCCTAATGAGAGAGCAGCTTCTGGGACTACAGCAACTTTCATCCTCCCTACACAACCACTCCAATGGTATATGTTTACAGGGGAGTCTACACTTGTATCATTTACTGTGAAGCAGCCAGGGAACTTGATAATGTATCACTATCTCCATTGTATTAATCCCATTAACACTCCAAGGTGGTAAACCAATACAGTCCATGAAATGAGCCTTGAACCTCCCTGCTCTGTTTACCTCAGTACCATTCCACCTGGCACACTTGCCCTCTGAACCACTGGGATGCTTGTATTCAAATCACTTTTCATGCAAATTAAAATCCTAATCATGCACAGAAGTAAAGAATGTTAACTGATGCAAATCAAGAATATTTCATTATCGTAGGCTCAACCAAGTACAGGTTTTGCTGTTAGTTTGGGATGTGGGTAACAGGGCAGCACTGACTGAGCATCCCCAGGTGCCATGAGTGCATTAACCACAGCATCGGACTACAGCCTAGGCTAGGCCAGGTGAGGAGAATAGGTTCCTTTCTCTCAAAGAAATTAGTGAACCAGCTGGTGGGGGGTTTAAACCAGGAGCTTTCATTGTCATTTTCTGAAGTTAGACTATAAGTTACCAGAATTGTTAGGCTGAACTGGGCTCATGAGGCAGGGGGGCTGGTGAAATGGTGAGTGAAGGTGCCAGGAGGGGAATCCCGCAAAGGGAGCTCGGAGGCCAATTGAGCCACCTAAGTGGCTAGTTGACGGCCAATACCACCTCCGCTGACATTTTGCCTGCGTCTAGAGGGCACACCACCACATGGGGAGGCCGCCCACAACGTGAGCCCTGGGTCCCACCCGCCGAAGCAGGGTCGCTTCCCACTTTCGGCACAGGCGGCAGGATTTGCCGGCAATGGGCAAAATTCAGCTCTTTGAATTCAATTTCACAAAAAGTAGTGGAATTTGAATGTATGAACTCTGAATTGCTCATGCGGTGCCAGCATTAGATTCGAACTGTGCTGATGAGGCACAGACCTGATAATAGTTCAATTCACCTAGCAATGGCGTCAGGAATGCAGTGTGGCTGCTCTGCCTACACCGTGTCCATTTTGGATGAAAGTTGAAAACGTTCCCTAAGGAGACTAAGCCTGTATGGTACCGATTTTATTTTCAGTGTTGCAGAAGAATATGATGATGTTGAATCCTAAAGCACTGCTTAATAGAGGATGACGTTGGCATTACAATTTAAATTAAGGGAAATAACGCAGAAATTGACTCATTAAAAATATATTATCAATTCTGTTCAGCACTAAACAATCAAAGCAGGAAAACTGAACTCACAGGCATGACATACATGAACAGCCACTAACAATAGCAAAAGGCTATGTCTGACTGTTGTATCAGCTCTGCTGACATCAAGAAACTACTATACTACTACAGCACTCGTCATGAGTGAATCAAGAAAGTTACACAACAGCAGCTTTTCAGCACATTAATTAATAAATACAGCATAAAAATGATTTATTAAATTAATTGTCAGCAGATAAATTGAATTAATAAATTAATGAAAGGACAGGTGCAGTGAATTAATAAATTGATAGAACAGCAAGTGTAGTGCATTAATAAATTAATTGGTCAGGGGGTGCAGTAAATTAATAAAATAATGGCCTGAGTTTTGCGCTCGCACGATTGGTGGGCCTGGGAGTGGGCGGTAAACGGGCCCCCGACTGCGATCGGCCCCTGACCACGATTTCGCGCTGGTTAACCAATTCTTGACCAGCCAGCATGAAACGCACCCTGAGAAAGGCTCTGCACTGCTGGTGGGGGCGAGAAGAGGGCACACACTGACATCACCATGGATGCTGGGGAGCTCCCTGAAGGCAGACAGATGCCTCAGGGAGCTGCAGACCTCCAAATAATAAAAGAAAGCACAAAAATGCTGCAAAAGCTGTCCAGGCAGCACAATCAAGAATCTGAAAGCAGACATCATAAAAATGCTGTCCCCAAATATTTCTTTTTATTTTATTTCCTAACAGAGATTGCATCCCACCCTTGGATGAGGTTTCATCAAAAATGTAAAAAGCCGCCTGGCTGAATGGGGGAATGGCCCGTTCGCCAACTGTAAGGTTGGTCTGGCCACGAAAAATCGCTAAAAATTGGGCCATTAATGAGCTTAATTGCCTGCTTCATTGTCGGCGGGTGCTCTTCTAACTGCTGCGCACACCCACCGAGCGTTGGGACACTTGCCTGACATCATCTCACGCAATTTTACCTCTGTTTCTGAGTAAGCTGTCTGGTGTAACTGTTTTAATTGCAAATCCTCCTGCTGCAACTCAATTAACTGCCTTGGGCTAAACACCTTAATTGACTCTTCCTCTGCTGTGTCTTTCTGAACAATGTTATCAAACACAGTGCCTGCTAATTGGAGTTCAATACCTTCTCCCTGACTTTGAACTGCCTGTCTTTGTTTCTCTTGCTTCAACCTATGTGCCTGTGATCTCATTATCAAACAATCCAGGATGCTCCTTCTGCAACACCTCTGTTGAAAATGCCTCTACAGGTTGCTCAACTACCATAGACATTACACACATCTGTAATCCAGATATATCATTACCCAGAATAAATTGAACCCTTGCAATGGGCAATTTTTCCACCACCCCAACAGTCACTTCAATGTTTTCCACTTACTCTTTAAATTTACCTTCCACAATGGAATAGGTTTAGCATCTCCATGAACCCACTTATTTATCACCTGTTCCTGCAATACACCCTCTGAACAACAAATATCCCTACCCCACAACAATAAGGATTGATTAGCCCATGTGTCTCTTAAATTTCTAATATCTTTACCTACTCTACCCTGTACACATGGAAAGACTTTCCTTTCATATACAAAACCTCTAAACATTTCTGCAGCCTGCTCCTCAGAATTCTCTTTGGTACATTGTGAACACATTCCCACTTCTTTACTTATCACTGATTCTGCCTGTTTTATCTGTGCACAAACTATTGGTTTTTCCTGTGCCTGAACCTCAGAACCCACAGTACTTTTACTTCCAGCACTTTTCTGCACCCTTATAATTCCAACAGATTTTCCCTGCGATTTCCAACACACTGACTTTCTGTGTCCAACTTAATTAAAATGAAAACACCTCAATTTTTGAATGTCACTTCTACCCACAGCGCCTTCCTTTTTATTTTGAAAAAAAACTTCTTGGGGATTTCCACCGACTCCGTCTCTTTCCTGACTACCCATCTTTCTTTCACTTTCCCACTTTATGGGCAGAATTTTATGGCCCCGTTTTGGCGGGGACGGGGCTGTAAAATGCAGCGAGCCATTATACACCCCATTGACTGCAGCGGGAACGTAAAATCCCACTGCCGTAAAATTCGGCCCTCTATCCTTTTCTGATTTGAAAGGGTGACGAAAAATGATTTAGCTCTATGAACTAACTCATAATCACCAGCTATCTCTGCTGTTTGGCCTCCCATTTGAACCCTCTTTCCCTCCGCATGAGTTCTCACTACCAAAGGAATTGAATCTTTAAATTCTTCCAAAAGAATTACTTCTCTAAGAGCTGCATATGTTGTCTCTATTTTTAATGTCCTTATCCACCGGTCAAATTATTATGTTTTACTCTTTCAAATTCAATATAAGTTTGCCCAGGCTGTTTTCTCATATTCCTAAATTTCTGCCTGTATACTGCAGGAACCAACTCATAAGCACTCAAAATAGCTTTTCTCACCGTATCATAATTCACCGACATTTCTTCTGACAGCAAAGCATTTACTTCATGTGCTCTACCTACCAACCTGGATTGTAACAACACTATCCAGTTTTACTGTGGCCATTTCATCTGTTTAACTATCTTCTCAAATGAAATAAAGAATGCTTCAATATCTTTTTCCTCAAACTCTGGAAGCAGTTGTACAAATTGAAATATCTCCCCAGTGGGTTTTAAGTGAAAAGTTTTTTCATCATTAGAACTTTCCTCAGAATCTGAGATCTCTTTTTAACTTCCAGTCTTTTAAGCTGGTATGCCATTTCTCTTTCCTTCTCTTTTTCCCTTGCCTTCCTTTCTTTATCCTTCTCCCTTGCCTGGAATTCCAATTCCAGCTTCCTTTCTTTCTCCTGGCTTTCCGCTTGCTCCCTTTGCTCTCTTTTTGCCCTTTCCTTTTCTGCTGCCTCTAGCTCAAGTTTCTTCATTTCTAACTGAAGTCTCACTACCTCCAGCTGTGACTCACTAGTGTCAGGTATCACTTCCAAGTTCAACTACTGTACTATACCTTCTCTGCTTTCCTGGACTCCGCAGGTAACCCCAATTGTAATTTAACCACCAACTCTGTTAACTTATTTTCGGATACTTTTTGTAACCCAATCAGAGTTATATCTTCTACTTCCAATAAAGATTTAGCCATGGATACAGCCATTTTTGCAGTCTCACCACCTCCAAAAATACCTCACACCTACTCCGGAATTCAAAGTGCTTCTCGTACTCGTAGCCTTAAGATTCACCAATTCCAAACCAATCAAGGAATTACAAATATATCTTGGGCGAGCCCCCAATTATTATGACACAGCTGATGGTAAATGCTGAGCTGTTAAAATCCCAGAGGGAAACTTGAAACAACTGTCATAACCAATTTTTGCAATTTGTATTTTTCAAGGTGCAGGCTTTGAATTCAGTTATAATAAGACCACCAAGTCGCAAGAGGTTTTTTATAAAACTAAATTAAGCATTTATTAATTAGAAGATTGTAAACACACACATATGTCTACAAATTGCTGCTATAATAACTTCTAAAAATCCTCTAATTAATCTGACTCCCAGTTATACCTCCATTAAGGCAACAGTAAAACACATAGATTTAAACAGATCCCTGGCAAAGCACACTCTCGACAGCCCCATTCAGAATTAGTTTCTTTCAGCTCTGGGTCCTTGCAGACAGTGGTTTGAGGCTTACAGGCTTAGAATCCCTCTTCTTTTACCAACAACCTTCCACTTCCTTTATATATATTTTCCCCTTTGAATGCAAATTCTCATTTTGTCACTAGGTTTTTTTGAACTTTACCTTTTCTAACAATAAAACCCTTTCATAGCACCAATTTTATTAGTAAGCTTTGGGAAAAAATAAACATATTGTTTGGCTTCTTCTGGCTAAGTGCAATATTTCACCCATTCTTTTGAATGGTTTATTTTAGAAATGCAAATTGCCCCCTTTACAATTCACCTTCTAACTTCCCTATGTTTACCTAATTACCATTTCAAACCTACTCCTCTTCTATACATCTAAACCTCTAGACCAGCTGGCTTTAATGCAATTAAGACACACACACATGCACACACATAGACACCGGCACCACTAGAACTCTATTTTAAAATAATTTCCATTAACATAATAGACATTATTATATCTTCTTGACACCGTTGGGTGTCTTGACTTTATACAATCTGGGCTAGTCCAATTCTGTTTCTGTTTGATGGTAAACCCCAAGATGTTGAGAGTGGCAGATTCAGCGATGGTAATGATGTTGAATGTCAAGAGGAGATGGTTAGATTCTCTTCTGGAGGAGATGGTCACTGGCTGACACCTGTGTGGCATGAATAAACTATCACAAGAGAAGAAATAGTGAAATAATAAATTATTCAAGCAACTGATGCAGTGTATTATTAATTTACTGCAGCAGCAAAAAATGGCAAACCTTTCTGAAAGCCACTGATTGGGTAATTTGTGGCAATTCATTGCCGAGTGACTGTTTCCCACACAGTACAGGATGGCAATCCCAAATCTTGACCATGTGCAGTCTTCAGTTGAAGCAGGGCTAAATGGTATCGAATAATTTGACCAGGACACATTCAGCTTGCGTTTCAGGGTCATACATTCTGGAAGGGATCTTATACATCAAAATGGATGGCAATGGAGGTGGGGGAGGGGGGCCTTTAAAATTGCATCAAATGGCATTGGCCCCCCTAACGGCACCAAGTTGGGCCCTAGGTGTATGAGTGGTGGGTGTGAGGCTGCATGTGGAGCCACTCGCACTCTCAAAGTCAGCAATTGACAGACCTTCAAGCTCATTAATTAGGCAATAGGCCGTGATTTAAGGGATCCTCTGGATTTCACGGTGAGCACACGGGCAACACCAGAGACTTGACAGTTTTTAAAGGGCAGAAACAGGGCAGCAGCCATCGTCAATGCTGCACTTGGCAAAGTCGTGGGGTGAGGCTGTTTCTTCTGTTGGTTGAAAGGAGTTGGCAGGTATTGATTGGGGGTTGAAGTCTCATTGATTGGAATGCGTTCCTGGCAGGGGGCTCACCAGAGAGTGGCCTCAGAGTGGGGGCAGGGCGTGGATTGGGCAGTGTTGCAATAGCTACTGGCAAGTGTCCCAGTCAGACCGACAGTCATTCAGCGAGATGGAGAACCAGGGAGGGAGAGAGGTGCGGGCACACGGATCTGGGCAACAGCAACCCCCTGATGAAACCATACTCATCCATGTTGAACACCACTTCGAGGGAGCACTGAGGGTGGCAAGGGCTCAGAATGTACTCTGGGTGGGGGACTTCAATGTCCATCACCAAGGGTGACTCAGTAGCATCACTACTGACCGAGCTGGCTGACTCCTAAAGGACACAGCTGCTAGACTGGGTCTGCAGCAGGTAGTGAGGGAACCAACAAGAAGGAAAAACATACTTGACCTCATCCTTACCAATCTACCTGCCGCAGATGCATCTGTCCATGACAGCATCAATAGGGATGACCACTGCACAGTCCTTGTGGAGACAAAGACCTGTCTTCACATTGAGGACACCCTCCAACATGTTGTGCAGCACTACTGCCATGCTAAATGGGATAGATTTTGAAAAGATCTAACAACCCAAGACTGGGCAACCATGAGGCGCTATGGGCCATCAGCAACAGCAGAATTGTACTCAAACATAATCTGTAAGATCATGGTCCAGCATATCCTCCACTCTACCATTACCATCAAGCCAGGGTATCAACTCTGGTTCAATGAAAAGTACAGGAGGGCATGCCAGGAGCAGTACCAGGCATACCTAAAAATGAGGCGTCAACCTGTTGAAGCTACAGCACAGGACAGCTTGCGTGCCAAACAGCATAAGCAGCAAGTGATTGACAGAGCTAAGTGATTCCACAACCAACAGATCAGATCTAAGCTCTGCAGTCCTGCCATATCCAGTCGTGAATGGTGGTGGACAATTAAACAACACACTGGAGGAGGAGGCTCCACAAATATCCCCATCCTCAAAGATGGAGGAGCCCTGTACATTAGTGCAAAAGATAAGGCTGAAGCACTTGCAACAATCTTCAGCCAGAAGTGCTGAGTGGATGATCCATCTCGGCCTCCTCTGGAGGTCCCCAGCATCACAGATGCCAGTCTTCAGCCACTTCGATTCACTCCACATGATATCAAGAAATGGCTGAAGGCGCTGGATATGACAAAGGCTATGGGCCCTGACAATAGTCCAGCTATAGTACTGAAGACTTGTGCTCCAGAGCTTGCCACGCCCCTAGCCAAGCTGCTCCAGTACAGCTACAACGCTGGCATCTATCCAGTAATGTAGAAAATTGCCAAGGTATGTCCTGTACACAAAAATAGGACAAATCCAACCCAGCCAATTACCGCCCCATCAGTCTACTCTTGATCATCAGTAAAGTAATGGAAGGGATCATCAACTGTGCTATCAAGGGGCACTTGCTTAGCAATAACCTCTTCACTGATGCTCAGTTTGGGTTTCGTCAGAGCCATTCAGCTCCTGACCTCATTACAGCCTTGATTCAAACATGGACAAAAGAACTGAACTCCCGAGGTGAAATGAGAGTGACTGCCCTTGGCATCAAGGTAGCATTTGACCGAGTGTGGCATCAAGGAGTCGTGGCAAAACTGGAGTCAATGGGAATCAGGGGGAAAACTCTCCACTGGTTGGAATCATACCTAGCACAAAGGAAGATAGTTGTGGTTGTTGGTGGTGAATCATCTCAGTCCCAGGACATCACTGCAGGAGTTCCTCAGGGTAGTGTCCTCGTCCCAATCATCTTCAGCTGCTTCATCAATGTCCTTCCTTCCATCATAAAGTCAGAAGTGGGGATGTTCGCTGATGATTGCACAATGTTCAGCACCATTCGCAACTCTTCAAATACTGAAGCAGTCCATGTCCAAAACAGCAAGACCTGGACAATATCCAGGTTTGAGCTGACAAGTGGCAAGTAACATTCGTGCCACACAAGTGTCAGGCAATGACCATCTCCAACAAGAGAGAATCTAACCATCGCCCCCTTGATGTTCAATGGCATTACCATCACAGAACTCCCCACAATCAACATCCTGGTGGTTACCATTAACCAGAAACTGAACTGGACTAGCCATATAAATACTGTGGCCATGAGAACAGGTCAGAGGCTAGGAATCCTGCAACAAGTAACTCACTTCCTGACTCCCCAAAGCCTGTCCACCATCTAGAAAGCACAAGTCAGGAGTGTGTTGGAATACTCTCCATTTACCTGGATGAGTGGATGAGTGCACCCCCAACAACACTCAAGAAGCTTGACACCATCCAGGACCAAGCAGCCCATTTGATTGGCAGCACATCCACAAACATTCACGTCCTCCACCACCGATGCACAGTGGCATCTACAAAAGGCACTGCAGGAACTCAGTAAGGCTCCTTAGGCAGCTCCTTCCAAACCCACGACCACTACCATCTAGAAGGACAAGGGCAGCAGATAGATGGGAGCACAACCACCTGGAGGTTCCCCTCCAAGTCACTCACCATCCTGACTTAGAAATATATCACCGTTCCTTCACTGTCGCTGGGTCAAAATCCTGGAACTCCCTTCCTAACAGCACTGTGGGTGTACCTACATGACATGGCCTGCAGCGGTTCAAGAAGGCAGCTCACCACCACCTTCTCAAGGGCAATTTGGGATGGGCAATAAATTCTGGCCTAGCTAGCGAAACCCACATTCCATGAATGAATAACAAAAAATCTTCATCCTGCCTCAGCGAGGGTCTCCCAGATAGCAATGATCTGCTGCACTTCGAACAATTTGGCGCTGAAGCCACTCTGAGATGTTGCAGCCCCACCCTCTGTCACTGACATGGTGAGCTCTCCCTGCCCAGCAACCCTCACAGTTATCCAATTGCTGAACCTTAAGGGAACCGAGATGTGGAGTGGGGGAGGCCGTTGGCCCATTTACTGCACTGCAGCAGGTTCTCAGGACAACCCCACAGCTGCTGGCCTCCTCATACCCCAATCCAGACTTGCTTGGCGAGGCGGGGAGGCCTCCTCCTTCTGTCATTGGGGAATAGGACCTCCTGCCTTGGCTGAGCAGCCTGGAGGAGATCATACAAGAGTCACCACTGAAAGAGGTGCGCCCAGGATCTTGCCCCTGCCATGCCAACATGCTCCTTTCTCCAGTGGTTTTCCTCTGAGAATGCCGGAGGGGTCACAGAATCCCAGAATTTTAACAGCACAGAAGGAGGCCGTTTGGCCCATTGCGTTTGCACCAGCCCTCCAAATGAGCATTATGACCTAGTGCCATTGCCCTGCCTTTTCCCCGTAACCCTGCACGTTGTTTCTATTCAAATAATCATCTAATGCCCTCTCGAATGCCTCGATTGAACCTGCCTCCACCACACTTCCAGGCAGTGCATTCCAGACCCGAACCACTCGCTGTGTGAAAACATTTTTTCTCATGTCACATTTGCTTTTTTCACAAATCACTTTAAATCTGTGCCTGCTCGTTCTTGATTCTTTTACGAGCGGGAACAGCTCCTCCCTATCTTCTCTGTCACTGGTAACTGGATTCTGGTGGGGACACTGGATCTAGAAGGGTCACTGGTAACTGGATCTGGAAGGGTCACTGGTAACTGGATTCTGGAGGAGTCACTGGTAATTGGATTCTGAAGGGGTCACTGGTGACTGGTTTCTGAAGGGGTCACTGGTAACTGGATTCTGGAGGGGTCACTGGTGACTGGATTCTGAAGGGGTCACTGGTAACTGGATTCTGAAGGGGTCACTGGTAACTGGATTCTGAAGAGGTCACTGGTAACTGGATTCTGGAGGTGTCACTGGCTATATTATGATGCAGGAACTGCATATAGATTTGAAACTTTAATATGTTATGTATAAGTTGAGTTAATATGCAGGTATATCAGATATTGTATACAGTAAAATAAGAAGGGACAAGGGAGGGCGTTAGCCAAGTGTGAGCTTTATGAGGTGTGATTTGCACTGCATTGTGAGTAGGCTATCATAAAAATACATGATAAGGTGTACAAGCTTATTAGCCTGCCATGTCTAATCAGCAGTGCAACTTCCTCTGAGTAACATTAGCCCTCGGGAGACAATAAATCAGGAAAGAAAATTGCGGCCAATTTAGAAAAACTCTTGGAAGTTCTTCTCCAACTCTCTAAGGCAATAAAACAAATGCCAGGAGAGTGCGGTGACCCACAACTGACTACATGCGCAATTAACCTACTCTCTCAGGAACTTCAGAAAATTCCCATCAAAAGGAGCCTCGGTTCTAGTTTGTGGCTTGGTGACACAGGCTGACGGATGAAGAATTCATTTGCAGTGAACTCCAGTTTTGCAAATAACTGCAGTTCCAAATATTTGAACTTTTACATAATGAATTTCCGGGACAATTGTTAATTTACAATGAGTGGCATCTAACATCTACCTACTTAATCCTGTACATTTCTAGCAATGCACATTATAAAGTTAAGCACATTTACTAACTCAAAGAACAATCGTCATTGAGCAATTTTTTTTTCACGCCATCTGCAATCTCCTACACTGAAAGTCACGGCCATCCATCACTAATGCTGCAGGGACTGAGCCCATCATTGCTATGTCAGTGCTCCTCACAGGAGCACAGGGTGGGAGCACAGTGTAGGAGCACTGGGGTAGCACAGTGTAGAAGAACTATGTAGGAGCAGAGGTAGCGCAGTGCAAGAGCATGGTCTAGGAGAACAGAGGTAGCACGGTGTAGTAGAACAGAGGTAGGTGTAAGAGCACTGTGCAGGACTACAGCGGTAGCACGGTTTAGGAACACTGTGTAAGAGCACAGAAGCAGCACAGGGTAGCAGCAGTGTATAGGAGCACAGTGTAGGAAAACAGAGATAGCACAGTGTAGGAGCACTGTGTAGGAGCACAGAGGTAGCACTGTATAGGAGCCCTTAAGGAGCACTGAGGGAGAACAGTGTAGGAGCATTGAGGGAGCACTGAGGGAGAACAATGTAGGAGCACTGAAGGAGAGAGGGAGAACAGTGTAGGAGCATTGAGGGAGAGAGGGAGAATAGTGTAGGAGCATTGAGGGAGAGAGGGAGAACAGTGTAGGAGCATTGAGGGAGAACAGTGTAGGAGCATTGAGGGAGAGAGGGAGAACAGTGTAGGAGCATTGAGGGAGAGAGGGAGAATAGTGTAGGAGCATTGAGGGAGAGAGGGAGAACAGTGTAGGAGCATTGAGGGAGAACAGTGTAGGAGCA
This sequence comes from Cetorhinus maximus, assembly GCF_964194155.1. NCBI lineage: Eukaryota > Metazoa > Chordata > Chondrichthyes > Lamniformes > Cetorhinidae > Cetorhinus > Cetorhinus maximus. Next base: position 77,414,574 of record NC_135893.1, on the reverse strand, counting down.
TTGAGGGAGAGAGGGAGAACAGTGTAGGAGCACTGAGGGAGAACAGTGTAGGAGCACTGAGGGAGAACAGTGTAGGAGCACTGAGGGAGAACAGTGTAGGAGCACTGAGGGAGAACAGTGTAGGAGCACTGAGGGAGAACAGTGTAGGAGCACTGAGGGAGAACAGTGTACGAACACTGAGGGAGAACAGTGTAGGAGCACTGAGGGAGCACTGAGAGAGCACAGTGATGGAGAACTGAGGGAGAACAATGCAGGAGCACTGAGGGAACACTGAGGGAGGACTGAGGGAGCACTGAGGGAGCACTGAGGGAGCACAGTGTAGGAGCACTGAGGGAGCACTGAGAGAGCACAGTGATGGAGAACTGATGGAGAACAGTGCAGGAGCACTGAGGGAACACTGAGGGAACACTGAGGGAGCACTGAGGGAGGACTGAGGGAGCACAGTGTAGGAGCACTGAGGGAGCACTGAGAGAGCACAGTGATGGAGAACTGAGGGAGAACAATGCAGGAGCACTGAGGGAACACTGAGGTAACACTGAGGGAGCACTGAGGGAGGACCAAGGAAGCACAGTGTAGAAGCACTGAGGGAGTACTGAGGCGGCACAGCGTGGGAGCACTGAGGGAGAATGGTGTAGGAGCACTGAGGGAGCACTGAGGGAACACTGAGGGAGCACTGAGGGAGAACGGTGTAGGAGCACTGAGGGAGAACAGTGTAGGAGCACTGAGGGAGAACAGTGTAGGAGCATTGAGGGAGCACTGAGGGAGAACAGTTTAGGAGCACTGAGGGAGCACAATGTAGGAGTACTGAGGGAGAACAGTTTAGGAGCACTGAGGGAGCACAGAGGGAGCACAGTGTAGGAGCACTGAGGGAGCACTGAGGGAGCACAGAGGGAGCACAGTGTAGAAGCACTGAGGGAGCACTGTGGGAGCACACAGGGAGCACAGTGTAGGAGCGTTGAGGGAGCACTGAGGGAGCACAGAGGGAGCACAGTGTAGGAGCACTGAGGGAGCACTGAGGGAGCACTGAGGGAGCACAGAGGGAGCACAGTGTAGGAGCATTGAAGGAGCACTGAGGGAGCACAGAGGGAGCACAGTGTAGGAGCACTGAGGGAGCACTGAGGGAGCACAGAGGGAGCACAGTGTAGGAGCACTGAGGGAGAACTGAGGGACCACAGAGGGAGCACAGTGTAGGAGCGTTGAGGGAGCACTGAGGGAACACAGAGGGAGCACAGTGTAGGAGCACTGAGGGAGCACTGAGGGAGCACTGAGGGAGGACTGAGGGAGCACTGAGGGAGCACAGTGTAGGAGAAGTCGGCCATTCAAAGGCACATGGTAGACAGGTACAAAGGGGATGTAAAATGCTTATTACTTGATTTTGTATTCAATTCGCATGATTTTGTTGACAAATTTTGTATGGAACATTTGTGTTTTGACTGTTTTTATTTTTCTTGTGGCCAAGCGGACACTGTGGTGGTCAGTGGCAGAAGGGAGGTGCAGTGTGGAATTATTAAATGGGGAATTTGGGGTTCTGGTTACTAGCACTTCATTTGGTTCTTTAGACTGGGCTGAAAGGGGCTAATTAGGTTGCCTCTTATCTTCCCCTCTCCGTTCTCCACATCCTGTTCCTCATCTGCTCACAATATATCTGGTTGCTAAGGGCTCTCTCTCATGATGACAAGGTTGTGCAGCATACAGCAGACCACCACGAATATTGACACGTGCTCTGCCAAGCGCTGCAATGCTCCCCCAAGACTGGTCCAAGGAGCAGCAGCATTGTTTCATCCCACTAATGGCCTGGTCCATCACGTTTCATGTGACAGCATAGATTTCATTGTGCACGTGTGGGTGGATTGCACACTGGGGTCAGGCATCTAGCTTATCTGCCCACTCAAGCAACGCAGAGGTATCAAAGTGCCACCAAATGCTCCAGAGCTTTTCACCTCTTGGGCACAGACTGCAAAGCACTGAGCGTTTTAGTGGACTGCAGGACAGTTGGACGACTGCGCATGTTGTACAATCTCCTCGCTAATGCTGGCCATGGAGCAGTCACTGGTGGAGGTGCTCACAGCCCCTTGTAATGTCAGCATCCCGGTTTGGACCTGTCTCACCCATGGTTCAAGCTAACAGTGCAGCCTTGCAGTGCAGGTTAGGACAATACCTGTGCCTGAGCTGAGAGCACAGCATGCAGTCCAGTGGGCAAAGCTGCCGCCAATTGGTCAGGTGGAGTGGAGCAGAGGTGGTGGTCTTTTGGGCAGCCGTGCAGCACACTAATCTCTGGCCTTCCAAGTGCTGACCAGCACTTTCTGGGATGCGTTAAAGTGCCTTCAGGTTTAACCAAGGCAGGTTCTTAGTACACCCATGCTAACCCACGCATCTCTCTCTCTTTAATCCTGCAGGAGGAGTACATCAGGATCAGGGAGCCTGGTGAACTAGCTGTATGCCTTGTGGATGCAGGGAGCAAAGGTAATGGCGGAGAGAGCGACTGATGCTCCTGGCTGTGCAGAGGGAGGAGCAGCACCCTGTGGGAGTAGGGACAGCTGGGGCTCCTGCACACTCCTGCGAGCCGTCGCAGGTTGGTGCTTAGTGACACTCAGGGTCTTTAGACACCACCTTTCATTCCTGCAGATGACTGAGAACCACTGTCACCTAAGACTGCGCATGTCCAGGGAACTGGTCAGTCCCATCTGCCAGCTACTGCAGGATTTGGTGCCAAGGGGATATGGAGGGAATCCACTGCCAGTGGCTGTGAAAGTGACCGTGGCGCTCAATTTCTATGCCAGTGGCTCCTTTCAGGGTTCCACAGGTGACCTCTGTGGAATATCACAAGCCTCCACCCACAAATGCATCCACGAGGTCATGGATGCCATCTTCGCGAGGGCACACAACTTTGTGCATTTCACCCGGGACCGGGACAGCCAGGACGCAAGAGCGATTGGATTTGCCCAGATCTTGGGTTTCTCACAAGTGCAGGATGCCATTGACTGCACTCATGTGGCGCTCAAATCTCAGTCACAACACCTGGCATAAACTACAACAACCACAAGGCATTCCATTCACTGAATGTGCAGCTCGGGTGCGATCACCACAACCGCATCCTGCAGGTGTGTGCACAGTTTCCAGGGAGTGTGCGTGACTGCTACATTCCAGTCGGTCAAAGGTCCCTGAAGTTTTCCAGGATCCACAAAGGCTGGAGGGTTGGCTCCTCGGGGACAAGGGCTACCCACAGAGGACGTGGCTGATGACTCCCGTGTGGCGGCCTCAGACTGCGGCAGAGCGACGGTATAATAAGGCTCATGCTGCAGCTCACAACTTGGTGGAGCAGACCATCGGGATGCTGAAGATGAGGTCCCAGTGCCTGGACCGGTCTGGTGGAACCCTGCAATATAGTCCAGAGAGGATGTCATGCATTGTCCTCTTCTGCTGTGACCTTTACAACCTGGCACTGCAACAGGGAGAGGATCTGGCTGAGGAGGAGCTGGAGGAGTTACACGTCTCCTCCGATGAGGAGGACACCGACCGGGATGAGAGTGAGGAGGTCCTCGAAGGTGACGATGACGGGGATGAGGCCCTCGCACTGGTCGGGCAAATCAGGCGCACTCGGGAGGCCCTCATAGCTTCCAGATTTGTGGAGGATGATGACAACATGCAGTGAGGAGACACCATAAATCCTCACATTGAAACTATGAAGGTTTGACTCCAGTCTGGCTTGTGGCAGCGCGATTACCCTCTGATAATGCTCCTGTCATGGAGATGCAGCAGAAGCCCTAATAGTTGTTCGATTCTAGGAGGATGATGATGACATGCACTGAGAACACTCCATAGATCTTCACACAGCCTCTGAGAATGTTTGACTCCTGTCAGGCCGAGGGCTGCTCACTAGCGTTTTGCGATCAGGGTCATATCATAGAGACGCAGCCATGAAACTTTAGAAGCATCTGATCCTTTGTCCATCTTCAACACCTCAGCCTTTCAGGAGCTGGTGCACAGCATCACTGGTCGCAGATACTGGTGTGATGGGGGCCAGCCCCACCTTAAAGGTGCTGAGAGCACACAGAGAGTATGAGAGAACTCTGTGGTGCCTGCCCACAACATTCTGGCAGCAATGACCAGCACCATCGAGATGCAGGCATCAGTAATGTGTCCAGTGTGTGTGAGGCTGGACCATCACTTTGGTCTGAAGGCTGCACAAAGCACAGGAAAGGGGCCATGGACTGACACCTGCCTTTATCTTGTGCAGAAAGGTTTCACATCTGAATGACAAGAACACAGCTCATCAGAACAAGGGGCCACAGACAGGGAGACATCCTTGGGAGTTATTGACAATAGTGAACATTATGTACAAGTGATTAACACCCGTGCCCAGGCTGTGCAACTAAGCCTCCTTAACAGTCCTAACCCTGCAGCTACATCTTGTTGCTCCCCGGACATCCACAGCAGAGGTGGTGGCAGCCTGCTGACTGTGAAGTCCTGTCTGTTATGACCTTGGCAGACGTCCTCTGAACAGCTGAGGTCTGGAGGGTCCCGGGCTGCTTTCAGGGCCCCTGCTGTGTAGCAGTGGCTCCCTCCTCCGCCTGTGGAGCTGGAGCTGCTGAGGTCACAGGAAGAGGGGATTTGAATGGGCCGGACACTCCCAGAGTCACCTGGATGAATGGCCCCAGGAGGATACACCTGCTGATCCTCCTCCCTATGGGTGCCCAGAGGCCCCAGGCTCACTCCTTGAGGAGAAGAGGTAGCTGGAGTAAGTCCGAGCTGCTCCACACCCCTCTCATGTACAAACTATTGGAGGCCAACTATGGCATCACTGATGGGGTTGATCCCAGGCAGCAGTGCAGGAGTGAAGTCCTGGACCAAGGTCTCCATGGCTGTTGTCATCCTACCAGTGTTGACCTTCATGCCAGCACTACTACCTCAGAATGAAGGCGGACAGACTCCTCCATCATGCCTTGCAATCTGAGGGGAGCAGCGGACATCCCTTCTTGTTGTTCCCAAGCTTTGCAGCTCCAGCAACAGTGACATGACCGAGTCCAGAGGCTCGTCATCTGACTCCATCTCAGCAAATTTCTAGCGTCCATCAGTCCTCCGAGTGCCAGACACCTGGGAAGTCCCTGCCGCCACCTGCTGTGGATCAGTCAGTGCGATGTGCTCAATGATTGTGATCCCGAGGCTACTCTAAATCTAGGTCCCACCGAGGTGTGCGTCTCTGCGTTGGTGGAGGGTGTGGGTGAGCGCTGTGACAGGACTTCAAGGAGGGTGTCTCCAGATGCCTCTTCAAAGATTGGAAGCCCTGGGTCTTGGACTCCGTCAGCTGTTTCCCAGATGTGCCTGCAGAAGCAAGGGGAGATAATTAGTGCATGGCAGTGGCCTGTGAAACAGGACACATCACTCACAGCATGGTTGTCTGATGGATGTTGCACTGCTGGATCCTCAAATGGTAGAGCAGCGCCGACCTCACCATCAGCACAGGAACGGCCCAGATTGTCACCGACCAGCTGGATGGCTCTGTTTTCAAAGTCCACGAGGACCTTGATTTCAGGCATTCCTCCATCAGTCTGTGACCTCTTGTTGTGTGCCAGCTTGTCCTGCATGTATAGAGATGGAGAGAATGTAAGCAGGACACCTGCCAAGCCAGATGATAAGTATGCCTGGCATGTGTGGGTGATGAGTGGTCCCATGGGTGGGAAGAGGACAATGAAAGTAAGTGTGAGAGAGTGAATGGGGATGTCCCTTGAACTGGCAGTGAGTGAGATCCCTGTGGATATGTGATGGGGTTTGGGAGTGTGTGAGTTGAGAGTGATGAGAAGAGTGACTTACCCAGGTGGAAGGGAGATAATTCATCCTCTTGCGGCACTGGGTGTCTGCCCTCTTCTGAAGGGTGTTGGCACTGACCACCACTGCCACTGCCTCCCAAACCTGTATGGTCACATCGCTGCTCGTCCTGCGGCCAGAGCGGGGGGTAGAGGACATCGTGGCGGGCCTCCACGGAATCCAAAAGGCGTTCCAGTGACGCGACATTAAACCTAGGGGCTATAGTCTTTTTGCCTTTCGTGGACATGTTCCCTGCAACAGGTGTGGGCTGGAAGCACTGAGATGTGTGCAGGGGGCTGGACTTTAAATATGGCGCCCAGTGTGATGAAGCGGCGAGGGGATGGTGTGGCACGTAATTTAGAGCCCACCCGCCGACAAAACGGCCTGTTTCCTGGAAATGCATAACTGATGTGATGGGTTTGGGACAATACGGTGTGAAAAGCCGACATTGTGATCGGTGGGTAAAACATTGTTTTGCCCATCCACTAATACACTTAGTGCAAACCTGGGTCAATTCTGCCCATTGTCAGTGTTGTCAGGAGAACAGACATTGACCTCCATAATTCACTGCCTATGATCAGGCACCAGCTGGATATTGAGGGTGTGGAATCCCTTTCAATTCCAGCATATGGCAGAGTTGGCATGTAAAGTGATGTTTGTGGAGTCAATGTCACCCAAGAGAGGAAGAAATGCATTTGGTTCTCATTGAATAGAGAGACCCAGTGACCTTCCTTATGAAACAGTGGATACCAAACTGCAAGATGTTGTAAATACCTCTTGCTTCAGCCTGGAAGAAGCCAGGTACATAAAAATTCATCACACAGTCACCTTCACAGCCACTGGAAATGCAGTCCTCACCCTGCTTTGAGGTTTCAGTTGTGGCTGCAGAAGGTGACAGATTTTAGTGATGATGTCCTTAGTGAAGCACAGACATCTCGCACACTCTTCCTCGCTGAGGTGCAAGTGGGGGGAATTGCTCCCTGCACACCCTGAGCAGACGTGGCCTCCTGCTGAGGGCCCTTCTCCCCTTCCTCGTTCCACATCCAGCATTTGGTTCTGCTCTGTGTGACCTCTGCTCATTCTCCCAGTCACAGTGCATTCCAAGGGGAATATCTACTAGTGCACCCATGTCTGGAAGCGACTGGTTTGGGCAGAAGCCTCACTGTCACAATCAAGTCCTTTGGTACCTGCCCCATCTTGCCCTCTGGAATTGTATAAATTGAAACAACTATGGAAATCACTTCTAGAATGGCAGCAACCACCAGAAGAAATTAACCAACAACTAACCTATAAGTAGCTGATGATCTCTTTAACTAGCAAAGGTTGGCTGGGGCGGGGGTGGGGGAATGGGAGGGTCCTTCCTGCTGCTTAACGTGTATTGTATGAAAATATAGAACATTTACAGCACAGAAGGAAGCTCCTCATCCTCTTCTGGCTGTACCAGCCACAAAGATCTATCCAGCTAAACACTACTTTCCACATCTTGGTCCATAGCTTTGTAGGTTTATAAATGCAGGTGAGGGGTTCTGCCTCTACCACCATTTCAGGCAGAGAGTTACAGACTGCCTGGGTAAAAAATTCTCCTCAATCCTACTAATCCCTCCACAAATTACTTTAGCTCTATACCCCTTGGTTATTCACCTCTTGAAGAGAAATTGGTCCTTCCTTTCCATGCTATTTCAGCCCATCAAAATTTTATACACCGCGATTAAATCTCCCCTTAGCCTCCTTTGTTCTAAAGAAAACAAACCCAGCCTATCCAATCTTTCCTCATAGCTAAAATGCTTGTAAGCCTCCTCTGTACCCACTCTAATGCAATCAATCACATCCTTCCTGAATAGCAGTGACCAGAACTATATGCAGTCCTCTAACTGGTGTTTTATCCAATTCTAGCATTAGTTCCTTGCTCTTGTGTTCTATGCCTCTGTTAAAAAATGTAAGCATCCCATATAGTTTCTTAACCACCATATTTAACTGTCCTGCTACCTTTATGGCTGTGGATCACACTTCAAGGTTGCTCTGAATATAAGAGGTGGGAGGAAGTGGAGTGGTGGCATTGTCACTAGCCAGAAACCTAGGAGTAATGCTCTGGGGACCAGGGTTCAAATCCCACCATGGCATTTAGTGGAATTTGAATCCAATAAAAATCTGGAATTAAAAGACTATGAAACTATTGCCACTAATGTCCATTAGGGAAAGAAATCTGCTGGCCTACATATGACTCCAGGCCCCACAGCAATGTGGTTGACTCTCAAATGCCCTCTGAACAAGGGAAACTGGGGATGGGTAAGTAATGCTGGCAATGAATATAAAATAAGAATGTAAGAGCAGGCCATTTGGCCCCTCAAACCTGCCCCACCATTCAATAAGGTCATGGCCTCAATGAGGGTGAAATTATGCCCTGGGTGTCCTTCTGCATGAAACACAAAAAGTTAGCATTCAGGTGCAGCAAATAAGAGGATTGTTGATCCTATTTCATGCCAGCTCCTCACAGCCCTCAATTCCCAATATTTCAAAAAATTTATCTAAATCCTCCTTAAATACTTTCGGTGATCTAGCCTCCACAACTCTCTGGGGTAGAAAATTCCAGACATTCACTACCCTCTGAGAGAAGAAATTCCTTCACATCTCAGTTTTAAATAAGCGTCCCCTTATTCTGTAACTATGTCCCCTAGTTCGAGATTCCCCCACTAGTGGAAACATCTTCTCAATATCTACTCTGTCAAAACTTCTCAGAATCTTGTACGTTTCAATAAGATCACTCCTCATTCTTCTAAACTCGAATGAATAAAGGCCTAACCTATTTAGCCGTTCTTGATAAGTCAACCTCTTCATCTCAAGAATCAGCCTCGTGAATCTCTTTTGAACTGCCTCCAATGCCAGAATATCCTTTCTTAAATACGGGGACCAAAATTGTACACAGCATTCCGGGTGCAGCCTCACCAACACCCTGTACAGTTGTAACAAGACTTCCCTATTTTAAAACTCCAACCCCTTCACAATACAGGCCAAAATTCCATTTGCCTTCTTAATGACTTGCTGCACCTGAATGCTAACTTTTTTGTGCTTCGTGCACAAGAACGCCCAGGGCATAATTTCGGCCTTGTCAGGCGGGCTCAACAGGGGCGAGCAGAAGCGGCCAGGAAGACAACTGCCTCCCATGATCGGACTGTGACCACGATTTCATGCTGGTGGGCCAGTTAAGGCCTGCCCAGTGTGAAACGCGCACGGCAGCGCTTAGCGCTGCTTGTGTGGGGAGGCGGGGGGCAGGAGGAAGAGCAGGGAACTTCGCCCAGGTGCGCACAGAAAACCCCCCCTGAGGCACAGAGCTGCCTCCAGAAGCTGAAGGTATAAAAAATCAAAAATAAAGAATGGAAAAATGTTTAAAAAAAACATGTTCCCTCATGTGACCCTGTCACATGAGCAGGGACATGATATTACTGAGAAGTTACAATTTCTATTTAATTTTTAATTGCTATTGGAAACCTCATCCAACCCGTGGATGAGGTTTCCTACAAAGTGCAAAGGCTGCTTGGCTTTTTCACCTGCCCGCCAACCATAAGGTGGGACTGGCAGCAAAAAATTACATTTAATTGGTACTTTAATGGCCTTAATAAGCCTGTTAATTGTCGGCAGGCACACTGCCGACTCCCATGTGTGCCCGCCGACCAAAATATCGCACGAGTGCGCAATGACGTTGGGACGCTCGCCCGACGTCAACTCGTGTCATTTTACACTCGTTCAGGTCAAGCATGCGCCCACCGCAAGACAAAAATTCTGGCCCCACATCCCTCTGTTCTGCACTTTTTTGGAGTCTCCCTCCACCTAAATAATACTCTGCCTTTTGATTCTTCCTACCAAAGCGTATGATCTCACATGCATAAAGGCAAAATACTGCAGATGCTGGAAATCTGAAACAAAAACAATAAATGCCAGAAAAACTCAGCAGATCTGACAGCATCTGTGGAGAGAGACAGATAAAACACTTTGAGTCCGTATGACTCTTCTTCAGATCAGTGCATGACCTCACGCTTTCCTACATTAAGCTCCACGTGCCCTGTTTTTGCCCACTTACTCAACCTATCCACATCCCCATGCAGATTCCTTATGTCCTCATAACATGCCCTCTCACCTATTTTTGTATCATTAGCAAATTTGGAAACATTACACTCTTCCCCTCATCCAAGCGCTCACCCACACCCTCCACCAGCGCAGAGACACACACCTCGGTGGGACCTAGCTTTAGAGTAGCCTCGGAATCACAATCTGGTGAGCACATCACACTGTCCGATCCACAGCAGGCGGAGGCAGGGACTTCCCAGGTTTCGAAGGACTGATGGACGCTAGAACTTTGCCGAGTCTGAGTCAGATGAGGAGCCTCTGGACTCGGTCAGGTCACAGTTGCTGGAGCTGCAAAGGCAAGCTCAGGATCATCAGGAAGGGATGTCCCCTGCGCTCCTCAGATTGCAACGCACGATGGAGGAGTCTGTCCGTCTGCAGGCTGAGGTGATAGCACCGGCATGCTAATGCACTGAGGTCAACACCGGTGGGATGGCAGCCACCATGGAAACCTTAGTCCAAGACTTCGCTTCTGCGCTGATGCGCAGGCTTAACTCCATCGCTGATGCCATAGTTGACCTCGCGTGTATGCGAGAGGGGTGATGGGCAACTCGATCTCACTCCAGCTGCCTCTTCCGCTCACAGAGTCAGTCAAGGGCCCTGGGACACCCATAGGGAGGAGGATCAGTAGGTGCACACTCCGGGCCATCCATCCAGGACTCCGGGAGTGTCCGGCCCATCTGACTCCTCTCTCTCTGTGACCTCATCAGCTCCAGCTCCACAGGCCGAGGAGGGCGACACTGCCACACAGCAGGACCCCGATAGCAGGCCGGGGCCCTCCAAGTCTCGGACCTCCGGAGAACATCACAAATGCATCCATGAGGTCACGGATGCCATCTTCACGAGGGCACACAACTTTGTGCATTTTGCCCGGGACCAGGAGAGCCAGATGCAAGAGTGATTGGATTCACCCAGATCTCAGGTTTCCCACATGTGCAGGGTGTGATCGACTGCACTTGTGGTGCTAAGATCTCCATCGCAACAATAGACTACATCAACCGCAAAGGATTCCACTTGCTGAATGTGCAGCTGGTGCGCGACCACCAGATATGCATCCTGCAGGTGTGCGCATGGTTTGCAGTCGCTCACAGATCCCTGGAGTCTTCCAGGGCCCACAGAAGCTGTAGGGTTGGCTCCTTGGGGACAAGGAGGCCGTGGCTGATGACACCCATGAGGCGGCCTCAGACTGCAGCAGCCTGCTGCGCCTGAACTGTCTCAGTTGCAGAGCCATAGTCACTTTATACAGATTTTTAAAAATTCATTCATGGGATATGGGCTTCGCTGGCTGGGCCAGCATTTATTGCCCATCCCTAATTGCCCTTGAGAAGGTGGTGGTGAGCTGCCTTCTTGAACCACTGCAGTCCATGTGGTGTAGGTACACCCACAGTGCTGTTAGGAAGGGAGTTCCAGGATTTTGACCCAGTGACAGTGAAGGAATGGCGATATATTTCCAAGTCAGAATGCTGTGTGGCTTGGAGGGGAACTTCCAGGTGGTGGTGTTCCCATGTGTCTGCTGCCCATGTCCTTCTAGATGGTAGTGGTTGTGGGTTTGGAAGGTGCTGTCTAAGGAGCCTTGATGAATTCCTGCAGCGCATCTTGTAGATGGTACACACTGCTGCCACAGTGTGTCGGTGCTTGAGGGAGTGAATGTTTGTGGATGTGGTGCCAATCAAGCAGGCTGCTTTGTCCTGGATGGTTTGTGGGAGCTGCACTCATCCAGGCAAGTGGGGAGTATTCCATCACACTCCTGACTTGTGCCTTGTAGATGGTGGACAGGCTTTGGGGAATCAGGAGGTGAGTTACTTGTCACACGATTCCTAGCCTCTGACCTGCTCTTGTAGCCACAGTATTTATATGGCTAGTCCAGTTCAGTTTCTGGTCAATGGTAATCCCCAGGATGTTGATAGTGGAGGATTCAGTGATGGTAATGCCTTGAACATCAAGAGGCAATGGTTGGATTCTCTCTTGTTGGAGATGGTCATTGCCTGACACTTGTGTAGCATGAATGTTACTTGTCAGCCCAAGCCTGGATATTGTCCAGGTCTTGCTGCATTTGGACATGGACTGCTTCAGTATCTGAGGAGTCACGAATGGTGCTGAACATTGTGCAATCATCAGCGAACATCTCCACTCCTGATCTTATGATGGAAGAAAGGTCATTGATGAAGCAGCTGAAGATGGTTGGGCTGAGGACACTACCCTGAGGAACTCCTGCGGTGATGTCCTGGAGCTGGGATGACTGACCTCCAACAACCACAACTATCTTCCTTTGTGCTAAGTATGACTCCAACCAGTGGAGAGTTTTACCCCCTGATTCCCAATGACTCTAGTTTTGCTAGGGCTCCTTAATACCACACTTGGTCAAATGCAGCCTTGCTGTCAAGGGCAGTCACTCACACTCTTCCCTAATGCATGGCCACTTCTTTCACTCACCCTGCTTGCACCCCGAATGCTTGTACGCTATATTCAATGGCAGGGCTGCCCTTGCCTCCCCACCACCAGTCACCTCAATGACAGGGCTGTCCTTAACCCCAACCCCCCGATGCCCCTGAAGCTTGAAGTCCAACAGGCGACCCTGGCAAGCACTACACAACGTTACTGCACTCACCTCTGATTTCCCCTCAAAGTGCAGGCCGCCAAGTGCATGCCTTTTATGTGCTGTTGTGAAACACGTCACTGTGCTTTCCTGCTGACGTGGATGGACGATGTAGTCGGGGGTGGGGGGGGGGTGGGGGGGCGATTCCGGTGGGCAGGCCTGGTAAAGATATGCTGACGTATTACAATGAGGTTCCTGACATCCTCTGGTGAGAAACACGGCTCGCCTTCGGCAGACTGAGTGGATGATCCGCCGTGGTTTTCCGTCATCGTAAAACCAATCGTGCCATATTGTCCGCTCACGCCACCGATCATGCCTGACGCCAGTGGGCATGGAAAATTCCACCTTTAATCTTTAATCACCTGAAGATGTATATGTGCATATGTGGTTGCATATTCAAATGTTCTCTGTAAATAGAGACTGTATAAGACTAATAGGGAGGAAATGTAGTAACTGAAGGTGTAGCCTCTCCTCCTGTCTATCAGGGGTCACATGATATTTAGAGGCTCTGAACAATGAGTTCTAAGTGCAGGTAATCTCAGGGGGGTGGGGCTTCCTGCTGAGAGTCCTGATTGAGCATGTAGCACCTGAAAAGCTCTCCGTAATAAAGTTTATCTGTTTCTTGTTGAAACTTGTCCGTCCTATTACAATAAGCAAGGGACCTAGTACTGAGCCCTGCATAACCTTCTTGAAAACAGCCTTCTAGTCACAAAAACATCCACTGACTATTACTCTTTGCTTCCTGGCACTGACAGATCCAAATTGACACTTTCCCTTGGATCCCATGGGCTTTATATTACTGAGCAGTCTGTTGTGTGGGACCTTATCAAAAGCCTTGCTAAAATCCATACAGACTACAATAGACACACTATCTTCATTCACTCTCCTTTGTTACTTCCTCAAAAAATTCAATCAAGCTGATCAGACACAACCTTTAAATCCATGCTGACTCCCTTTGATTAATCCATGCCTTTCTAAATAGTGATTTATATTGTCCCTCAGAAATTTGTCCAATAATTTGCCCACCACCGAGGTTAGACTGACTGACCTCTAATTACTCAGCCTATCTCTTCCTGCCTTTTTAAACAATTGTACAACATTATCAGTCTTCGAGCACCCATGCCTGGTTAGAAAATGATTGCCGGAGCTCCTGTTATTTCTTCCCTTGCATCCCTTAGCAGCCTGGGTACATTTTTTCTGGGTGTGGTGTATTATCCACTTTCAAGGATGTTAGCCTCTCTGCCTAACTTATGTTTATACCATCCAATATTTCACACTCTCCCTTCTTCACTACACTGTCTGCATCATCTGAAGAAGGAGTATTCATTATGAATTATCCCCATATCTTCGGCCTCCACATACAAATGAACTTCTTGGTTTCCATTCAATCCTACACTTCCCTTCGTCATCCTCCTGCTCTTTATTTATTCATTTCTGTATTTTTAAAATATCTTTGGATTTTCCTTGATTTTACTTGCCAATCTTCTTTCGCGCCCTCCAATGGCTTTCCTCATTTCCTTTTTAATTCCCATCCCACCTCCTCCCCGCATCCAACGTTCTTTACTCTAGGCTTTCCGCAGTCTTCAGTTCTTGACATCTGACATAACTCCCCAGGTTTTGCCTTGTAACTATTCTGTATGTTCTTTTACATCCAACAGAGGGCTGGGGGTCTGGCAGGGTGTGGTGCCCAGATTTGGGGGCTGCATCCTTTTTATTTCTGGGAGCATACTTGTTCTGAACCCTTTTTACCTCCTCCTTGAATGCCTCACGTTGCTCTTGCGCTGATTTATCTTCAAGTAGCTGGTTCCAGCCTGCTTTTATCTCAGCTTAGTAAAATTGGCCTTTTCCCAATTTAAAACCTTTGCTGTAACAACAGTGCAAAAGCTGAAAATCCAAAACAAAACTATGAAACTCTGGAAACACTTAGCAAGCCTGGCAGCATCTGTGGGATGAGAAACAGAGGCCAGGATCGTCCTAGGTTTGCACTAAGTGCAGTAGGAGGCATGTAAAATAAAGTTTTACCCGCCGGGCACAAGGCCAGGTTTTCGCGCCATATCGTCCCCTGCCCACCACATTATTTATGCAGTCACAGGAAACATGCCGTCTCGTTGGCGGGCTTCCTCCAATTCACCTACCACGCCGTCACCTCACTGCTTCCTCATGCTGGACGCCATATTTGAACTGCAGCCACACACACACTCTCAATGCTTGCAGCCCAGGACTGTTGTGCAGAAGACATGGCCCCGAAAGGCAAGAAGACTGCGGCCCACCATTTTTCTGATGTATCCCTGGGATGCCTTTTGGACACCGTGGAGGCCTGCTGCGATGTCCTCTAGCCCCGCCCTGGCTGCAGGAGACCCAGCAGTGCCCCCACTCCAGCTTGGGAGGTGGTGGCAGTGGTGGTCAGTGCCAATGCTGCACAGGAGAGGTTCATCATCCAGTGCAGAAAGAGGATAAGGGTAAGAGGGAAAGGCAACCATCTCATTACTCTAAACTCACACACTCAAGCCCATCACACATTCACTGGCATCTCAATCACTGCCAGCTCAAGGAGCATCACCATTCAATCCCTCCCACACACACCCTCACATCTCCATCTAGCCTCATCTCCTCTGGAAACTGCCTCCTCAGCCCTAACCACCTTGAGGCCACTCGCACTGATCAACACACACCCTGGGATACCCCCCTTCCCCAGTACAGCCCTCATCTTGCAGCCTCTCCCCTTGTGTGAGGCCACTTCTGCCCCTTCCCCTAGCAAGCCCTAGCCCTGCAGCTGTTGAAAATCCAACCCCACCTTAAGGTTGGTCTGGTAGGTAGAGACCCCACTAAAAGTGATGTGGCGCTGTCTGTGAAGCCTGGCGCTGATGGCTGTGAGTGCTGCCTGAAGCAAGGTAGACAAACAAACCTCGAAGTCCTGAGCAAAGTGCAGCTCACCAGGTGCACGTCGCTTAATGTGCAGTTGTGAAACATATTGGAGTGCAATCATGCCAACATGCCCGGGTGATCCAGTGTGGGGGGATGATACCGGAAAGCAGACACGATGATGAATTGCAAATGCATTAAAATTACATTTTCAACATTGGATGGCGAGAAATGTGTCCCATCATTGACGGGCACAGCGGATGATCGCAAACTTATTTCGCGACAGCATGGAACACATTTTTGGCCTTCCCCACCATATTCCCCACTCACGCCACCAAGCACGCCTGCCGCCAACGGGAGCAGACGATTCTGCCCAGAGTTAACATTTCAGGTTGATGATCTTTCATCTGAATGCTGAACTTGAATCTTTTACGCTTGATCAATTTTTGTCCTTTTCCATAACTACGCTAAATCTAACGGAATTATGAGCACTGCCACCAAAATGTTCTCCCACTGCTACCCCTTCCAACTGCCCAGTTTCATTTTCTAAAACTAGATCCAGAATTGTCCCTCTTCTTACAAAAGCAAAATACTGCGGATGAGAGGTTGTTGAACTGAAATGCTAACTCTGTTTCTCTCTCCACAGATGTTCCCTGACCTGCTGAGTATTACCTGCATTTACTGCTTTTATTGTCTCTTCTCTCGTCAGGCTTGATATGTACTGGCTAAAAAAAGTTTTCTTCAATGTATTTTAAGAAATCTGCTCCTCTATATCTTATACACTGATTTTATCCCTGTTAATATTAGAATAATTGAAATCCCCTACTGTAACTGCTCTTTTGTTTCTGCACTTCACAGAAATTTTCCAACATATTTGTTCTTCTATCTCCCTCTGACTCTTTGAGGGTCTGCAGTGTATGCCCAGGAGGTCTTGCAGCGCAGTGGGTAACATCCCTGCCTCTGAGCCAGAAGCTCCAGGTTTGAGTCCCACCCTAAGACCTGATGGCCAAGGAAGGTGCGTTCATAACATGGCCAAACAGGTTGAGTGTAAACCTATAAATCTTTCCAACATACGGCAATGACAGGTAGTTAGAGCAGGAGAGGTTCCTGGTCAGCCATGTGATGGAAAGAAAATTAGAGCCACTACCATCACTATTCATAGCTCGGGACTGCAACGTGCATGTTGCCACAGCAACTTGGATTCCTTGGCGAGGGGTGCCGGTTGGCTCAGTTGGCTGGATGGTGCATCAGATTGATGCCAACAGCATGGGGTTCAATCCCCATTCCAGCTGGGGTGGAGTTGTTCCTGCCTCCTTGTCCTACTTGAGGTGGAGGTCAAGGTACTGTGGGTCGGACCTGCCTTCGGGCCAAGAACTCAAGTGGAAGAAATGTAGGCTCAACAGTACGACTGACCCTTTTTTTGCTCCTCCGTTCAACCCTCATTTGGTGATCCCTCTACCGTATCATCTTTCCTCACTGCTATTTGAGATTAAGTTGGGTATTAGTTTCACCTTGATCTCTAAAATGGAAGTGTTGCAAACATACTTCCAGTCGACATTCAATGTGCATGAGCTAACGGTTTCATCAATATGACATCCAGCATGATTCACCCAACAAGTGTGTGCATGTGCCCCAATGACATTTTGGAGCTCGAAGGACTCTCATAGCTTCCAAAAGACAAGTGCTAATGATCCAAATTTCTCACTCAGCCTCCCCTTGACTTAGAGGGTGAACATCACCGAAATGCCACAATGCACTCCTGCTTTAATACACTGTCTTTGCACCAGGGAAAGGAGCTGTGAGAAAAATGCTTCAGATATCAAAGAATTTTAAATTAATTAATTCTGTCAGGAACATTGCACTGGTTTGAAAGGAAGCCAACTTTACAACATTCTGCTTCATCTAAATGCCAGCAAAAGTGCAGTAAAGCTTTGAGCAGACAGATTAGTTCCGTATCACTAATGAATAGAACTGTATGTTCTTTAAGGGCCGACAATCTACGATGTTGCTTGTTGTGATGTATTAAGGCCATGAGGTACTGTATATTTAATTATCCATTTTTCAAAGTTGTGCATTCTAATTAACTTACAGTCTGACAGAACTTGCATCAGGAAAGATGAAAGCTGGTAAAACAAGAAGAGAAATTGATTTTTTAGAAATCTTGTGCGTCGGCCATTGACTGCAGGGGTTGGGCATGTTTCAGAGAATGACGGGAATCAGCATTAGTACTTTTAAGGCATATCCTGGAGTGGGAATTGATATGTATTGATGTGTGTTGAATTGTATGTGTTTGGGTGTAAAACAGATGCAAAGCGTACAAATTTAGCAGTGGGACTGCCTGCGTTCAATCTACACCACTGCGAAATTCATAGGGCTCCTTTCTTAGGCATTGCAGGTGTTGGTCATAAATATATAAATATTTGGAGCCTAACACCACTGAATGATACCCTGGTCAATGAGAAGCAGGACAGGCACCAGGCTTTTCCACACTCACAATTCTTTGGCCAGGTAAGTTTACATTTTTTAATAAAGCATCCCTATGAAGCCAGGAGGAGAATTGCTCTTTCGATCCACAGAAATCACAATCACACCACTCCGTCTCCCTAACCTCCACCGACCAAAGCTTACTCCAACCACCCTTCCCAGGTCTGACTGATGAGGTAGAAAGCCTGACATTGATTTCATTGCTCAAGATGAGCTGCGGCTAGAAGAACAACAAACATCGGGAGCGCCTGGCCATCCTCGGGCATGTCAGTTCAGTCATGTCCTTGTCACTGAATAGACCTAGGCCAAAATCTAGCCCCTCTAAGTATCAAATATGGAGGTAGTGTAATTCGAAACGATGAGTAAAAACATAATACGGAGACAGGTTCTTGTCCCTGAGTCAGAAGTGAACTTTTATTTTTGCTCGCCTGTGATAGCAACAGCCTGAAATGGTACTGTGTGCTGACAGCAGAACAATTCCTCAAAAGGTCATCTGAGTATGGTTAGAGCTCATGTTCATGTTCTACACACAACACAGCATTCTCTTCTCACAGCCATGCACTAACACCAACTCCTCCCAGCACTCTTTCATCAATTTACAGTCTCAGCTTTACATTCACCTCCTCATTCTCATTCCTTCTTGCATCAGCTCCACCTCTGAGCACAGGCACTATGCGTGTGCAAGCCCCTTACACACCTCCACATACCTTTTCAACAGCCACTCGCTACTCTCACCCTCTTGCTGCAAGGCTAGACAGTAGATAATGCAAGGGAGAGGACCAAGGATGCAGTGAGGATTAGCTATCAGCCAAGGAGAGTGTGGTGACTATGGTTTTATCTAATGTGTTCTATACCTTTACGAAGAATGTTATAAAGGAAGGTCACATGATTTTGTGTAACCAATAATGGAGTAGCGTGGACTAACTCTGTAGTTAGTTTGTAGTCAGGTGGAAGTCAGTAGTCTGCAAGTGAGCAGCAGAGGTATGCAGATGGAGTTTGGTGTAGAAATACACTTGTAGCTACTGGGTACCTTGTAAATAAACAGAATGTGTTCCACCTAAGAAGCATCTGCTGAACTACTCTACCTTAAGTACCAACTCGGTCACCCTGCAACAAATGTGCAATTGGGACTCACAGGCCACCACAAACTGGCGACAAGGATAAAACGAGGATAAAGCAAGGATAAAGTGGAGATCCAACAAACTTGCAACAAGGGCACAACAACCTGGCGATAAGGAAAAAGCAAGGATCAAAAGTGAAGATAGCACAAGCAACATCGAGAGTAAAATCATGGAGGAAATCAAAAGAATTGAAATCGGCTGTACCTCGCACAGTTGGAGTAAGTAGAAGTTCCCATTCCAATCATCAACACAATACACTCAAAGCATGCCACAATTCAGAGAATTGATCCATTCAATCCAACCATGATCAATTGGTCTCATTATATTGAATATTTCGCATTCTATTTCCAAGCAAACGATGTCACGGGGGGAAGAGAAGAGACGACAATCCTCTTATCTACGTGTGGGAATAAAGCCTACGGCTTAATTTGAAGTTTGAGTGCCCCAGATTCAAAAATCTTTGATGAATTGTGGACCTCGTGAAGGGTCATTATCAGCCAAAGCCCTCGGTAACAAGGAAACATTTCAAGTTTAATTCAAGGAATAGAACCCCTGGGGGAGACAGTTGTTTGTTATGTGGCAAGTTTGAAACAGTTAACAGAACATTGCGAGTTTGGTACATCTTTAAACGATATGCTCAGTGATCGTTTAGTGTGTGATGCGAATGAAGACATGATTCAGAAGAGATTACTGTCCAAAACAAATCTAGATTTTAAGAAGGCGCTAGAGATCGCACTGGCCTTGGAAAGTGCAGTAAGGGATTCAAAAGCCATGCAGGGAGCGCAAAATGGTGCCGTCCTCCAGATGGAGGGGAGAAGCCCTAGCCGAAAAGCTTTCGAAAAAGCAAGGATAGGGGCGGGAAAATGCAAGGCTCTGCCGAGAAGCGGGAAACAGCCACCACTAGCAGAAAAATAAAAAGAATTGACTCAGCAGCTAAAATGAGGAATAAAGGCAACAAAGGTGGAAATAAGTAGATTAGTTACGATTCGCAGTTTAAAAAAATCGAATGTTTATATTGTTATCGAAATGAACGCATAATGAGACAGCAAAAGGAAAGAATCAGGAAGACTCTCAAGCAAAAGAGAAAACCCCGTGAGATTTACAGTGTAGAAGAGCCTGAAGCAACAAATTCAAATATTTATTCATTATTTAATTTGAAGGAAGGGAAAACAGAACTAATCTATGTAACAGTAAAAGCGAATGGCAGAACTATTCGGATGGAAGTGGACACAAGAGCTTCTGCTACAGTAACTGGTGAGCACACCTTCAAATACCTGAATTATGGTGAACATACATTAAACTTGGAAGAAACTGATGCCAAATTAAAAACTTACATGGGTGAAGACATCCAAGTCAAAGGCATAAGTAGAGTTAATGTCCATTACGGAAGTCAATCAGCAAAGCTACCCTTGATGGTGGTAGCAGGTGAAGGGCCAACTCTCCTGGGACAAAACTGGCTAAAGGAGATTGAATTGAGACTAGGCACTTTACAGCCTTCCGGGCTGAATATTGAATTCAACAACTTTAGATCTTAAACTCCCCCTCCCCCCATCCCCACCCCGTTTCTACCCTCCCCCCCCTTTTTTTTCAATAATTTATATAGATTCTTCTTTCCCCACCTATTTCCATTATTTTTAAATCTAAAACTAAAACCTTGTTAGTCTGTCCACCCCACCCCCACTAGAGCTGTACTTTGAATATCCTGTCTTCCATTCTTAATTAGCACTTTTCTTAGACAAATATCACCACCTTCAACACCTCTTTGGCCCTTTTGTCTGTGACATCTTTTGATTATCTGCTCCTATCACTGCTTATCTCCCCAATCACCACACCCTCAACGTCTCTCCCCCCGCCCCCCCCCCCCACCCACCTTAAAACCTTAAACCAGTTTATATTTCTCCCTTCTCCTAACTATGCTTCAGTTCTGCCGAAGGGCCATGAAGGCTCGAAACGTTGACTGATTTCTTCTCCGCCGATGCTGCCAGACCTGCTGAGTTTTTCCAGGTAATTCTGTTTTTGTTTTGGATTTCCAGCATCCGCAGTAGCTTTTAGCTTTTTGTTTTTAAAGGAGATTGCGTTAGAATGGGCTGAAATTTTCGAGCTAAGAGCATGTGGGATACCAGAGCTACTACAAAAATATGCCTCAGTCTTCAAGGATGAACTTGGGAAGATCCAGGGGCTGCAAACAAAAATTCATGTGGACCCAGAGGCAATCCCACAATTCACAAAGGCAAGACCAGTACCTCTTGCACTGTGGGAAAAGGTCAACAGCGAACTGGACAGATTAGAGAAGCTAATTAGAGATTCAACAACCTGTGCAGTTCTCAGAGTGGGCAGCATCTGAATTTGTGGAGACTACAAATTGACAGTTAACAAAGTGGTTAAGCTGGACAGACACCCCATACCAAAAATTGAAGACCTGTATGCCAAGCTGGCAGGTGGAACTACTTACACGAAGCTTGATTTGAGTTATGCTTATCAGCAATTAGAGTTAGAGAAGGCGTCCTGGGAATTTGTCACAATTAATACACACAAGGGGTTGTACCAATATACTCGATTGCCTTTTGGCGTCTCCTCAGCTTGCGCCATCTTTCAGAGAACAATGGAAAGTTTACTGCAAGGACTGCCCCAGGTTGTAGCTTATTTAAATGATGTTCTGGTCACAGGACTCAATGAAAAGGAGCATTTGACGAACTTAGAAGAAGTCTTTAAACATTTCTTGCAGGCTGGATTGCGTTTAAAAAAGGAAAAGTGCACATTCCAAGCGAGGGAAGTAATCTATTTGGGTTACTGGGTAGATTCACAGGGCTCCACCAGGTTGAGGAAAAAGTAAGAGCCATAAGAGAGGCACCTGCACCAAAGAACGCCTCAGAGCTCAAGTCATTCTTGGGATTGAGCAATTCTTTGGGTGGTTTTTACCCAATTTGTCGACAGTTCTGGCCCCCCTGTATTCTTTATTCAAAAAGAACCAATGTTGGTCTTAGGAGGCACCCCAGAAAGCAGCTTTCACCAAGGTGAAACAATTGTTTCACTCGTCCAACCTATTAGTACATTTTGACCAGAGGAAAGAATTGGTGTTGACATATGATGATCCCCTATGGAGTGGGAGCAGTGCTCTTCCATTGGATGGATGATGGCATGGAATGGCCTATAGGGCATGTGTCAAGAATCACCACAGCAGAAAAGGGATACTCACAGATAGAAAAAGAAGGCCTGTCAATCATCTTTGGTGTCAAGAAATTTCACCAGTATGTACACAGCCGTCATTTTACTATTGTTTCTGACCACAAAGCACTGCTAGGATTGTTCAGCGAGGACAAGGCTATACCACCCATAGCCTCAGCAAGAATACAGAGATGGGCCCTGATCCTGGCAGCAGATGAGTATACTTTTGTACATAGGCCTGGCAATCAAATCGCAAACGCCAATGCCCTTTGTTGTTTGCCTTTACAAGAAAATCATGAGGACACCCCAGTTCCACAAGAGCTCATGTTATTATTAAATTCCTTAGATTCATCAGTATGTGCACGACAGATCAGAGACTGGACAAGTTGGGACCCAGTCCTATCTCAAGTACGAGAACAAGTGCTTCATGGTTGGTCACAAGAACCTGTATCTGACGAAATGAAACCATACTTCAACCGATGGCATCTTATTGTGAGGAGTACAAGTGATTGTTTCTCCAAAGGGAAGAAAGCCATTGTTGATTGAACTACATAGTGCACATCCAGGTATTTCCCGAATGATGACCACAGCACGCAACTATCCATGGTAGCCAGGGATGGATGGAAAAATAGAGAACTTAGTGAAGAATGTTTACAGTCAACAATTGCATAAGTTACCTTCATCAGCTTCATCACACCCATGGGAGTGGCCAGGAAGGTCATGGGTACGTTTACACATTGACTATGTGGGACCTTTCATGGGAACAATGTTTCTGCTCATTGTTCATGCCCATTCAAAATGGATGGACATATATGGGATGAAGCCACCAATGTCTTCTGCTACAATTGAGAAGCTACGTCAAAGTTTTGCAATTAATGGACTATCAGAGGTGATTGTATCCAATAACAGCACAGCATTTACAAGTGCTGAGCTTCAATGGTTTATCAGCCTCGACAGTATCACTCATGTATAAACTTCACCGTACCACCCTTCCTCAAATGGACTGGTTGAAAGAGCAGTTCAAACGTTCAAGTCTGGTATGTAAAAGTTAACTGGAGAATCCCTAGCAACCAAGCTAGCACACTTTCTTTTTCATACAACAACAGGCGTCACATCTGCGAAATTATTAATAAAACGCCGACTCAGAACGAGATTGAGCTTAATAATGCTAAACTTAGTTGGGAAGCTGGAAAGGAGCCAAAGAAGTCAGTAAACTGGACACGACTGGCATAGTCATGAGAGGAAATTTACCGTGGGAGAGATGGTATATGTGAAAAACTTTGGAGAAGGACCAAAGTGGTTACTAGGTGAACTAAGTGCAGTGACTGGACCTCTATCTTACCATGTGGAGGTGGAAGGCTGAGTCATACAGAGACATGTGGATCATTTGAGGAAAAGAGAGACAAATCATCAAGAAATGATTCCACCAGTGTTCACGACCAAGCCACCATTTCCTGTTGAGAGAGCTCAGCCTAGTGCAGCTGTATGTTGTATCTGTAAGAGTTGAGGAAACAAATCTGCAGGTACGCGCTGAAGAACCCGGGGCTGAAATTTCTGGCTGGCTGTGGGGGGGGTGGGGGGGCGAAGCAGAAGTGGGTGCTGGCTGGCACAGACCTGATCCTTGTCCATAGTTGGGTCCGCGCCGCCATTTTATGCGGACGGGCCAATTAAGGTCCACTCAGTGTGAATCGCAGCTCCCGAGGACAGTGGGAATGGGCGGGCAGCGGCGGGACTGCAATGACTGCCGGGTCCAATGGTGACCCGGCCGGCCTGTTTTAAAAAGCTGCTGCAGCCTTTCAAAGGCTGCGAATGATGGCCAGTGGAAGGGCTCCCCAGAGCACTGCTGGTGAGCAGGCCAGACAGGAGGGTAGGGCAGGGGGGCACTGTGCCCCTCGTTTTTCCGATGATTGCCTTTCTTGACCGTGGCAGCATGGCAGAAGGTCCTGGTACCCCAGGATAGGAGGCGGAAGCCCCCCCACATGCCCAAACGTACCTGGGAGGAGGTGGCGGAGGTAGTGAGCTCCCACGATGTGGTGCGGTGCACCTGGATCTAGTGTTGCAAGCGCTTCAATGACCTGTTGCGCTTGGGAAGGGTGAGTACCATGTTGACATTGGTCACTTAACCCAGCAGGTAGGCTTTCCACCCTGGCCACCTCCACGCCCAAGTCTGAGTGTAGTGACTGCATTGAATCATTGACAGCATGTGTCCTTCGCTGGGTGGGCCAGCAGATATTGCCCATGCCAAGGTCAGCCTGAGAGGGTGGTGAAGAGATGGGTTCTGCCCCCACAGCATGTGGTACACTGAGACCCACGTGACTGTTTTGGGGACAACCTGGAGGAGCTGCACCCAGGCGCAGTGCTGGAACTCCAGGACATGTCAAAGTCAGGGTGATGACATGCTGGGAGGGGAGCTTCAAGGTGGTGGGGCAACAATCGATCTGCTGCCCTCTGCACTCCATGTGCTTGTGCCTCCTTGCTATGGAAGGTTAGACCGTGTGGTGCCTAATGTGGTGTAGGCAGCATTTGACCAAGGGCCAGTGTGGGAGGGGGATAGGCCAAGCATCTTTGTCTGAGTGTTCAGCAGCAGCGGGGTGAGGAGGCACTGGAGCCCTGCAATGTCCCACTCTGGTTGGGGTGGGCCGTGTGCGAAGAGAATCCAGGTACAAGTGGCACTAATCAATGCTCTTCTCGCCTTTTCAGGAGAAGAATGCACATAATCCAACCGGGCGGGTGAGGACTGGTGGAGGGCTGGCCCAGGTGGCAATGCTTACCCAGTTCGAGAAGGAGGCCCTGGATTTGGAGAGGCGCCTTGCTCCCAGGTCCACTGGTGTCGGTGAGGCTGGGGTGCCACGGGCAGGTATGTTTGCAGAGCACTGAGGTCACCATTGTTCTCCCAGCAGCCATGGCAGTGCTGAATGTTCTGTGATTGAAGTTTACAATACGGCTTGACCATTGCTTATGGAAAGATGAGCGCATAATGATCCGGGGGACATTATGATGCACATTGACATTGGCTCCACATTAACCGATCCAATGTCCTTGTTCTCCCTTTCAGCATCAGTGGAGCAGGGCCGGGAGGAGGAGCAGCAGAGGCCCCTCTCACACCTGAGGGCCCTGATGTCTCACCAGCATCACACCATCTCTGCCAGGCAGGCACCAGCGCAGATACTAGCACCTCGGTGGGAATACGTACATCGGCTAGTGTCCCGGGGCACAGCAGTGAGGGCACTTCACAGTCGCTGGAGGAGCTGGCAAAGACAGAGAGTGCCCATGGCGCCGGCAATTGGAGGATTGCAGGGGACCAGGCACATGCTCAGTCGGTGCCTGATGATGTGCCTCTGGAGTCGTCTGCGACACAGCAAGCGCAGGAAATGCAGCCAGGTGTGCAGGAGCATCTGGGGGAGATACATGAGGCTATGCTTGGCTTGGTCTCTGTGGTGGAGGAGTCTACGCGGACTATTACCAAAGCAATGAGCCTCATTTCTGAGCGCCATGCATCCTCCATGGAGAGAGTGGCGACACTCATGGAGAGGGTCCTCCAGGCGACCTATCAGGGCTTCCTGGGGATGTGCTCGGACCAGCAAGCCCTCACATCGGCATTGACCTCAGTAGTCAGTGCCAGTGTGGAGATGGTCTGGGCAACAAGTGTTCCAGCTCAGTGCCCATCCAACCACAATGAGAAGGGAGGTCAGAAGCAACCTCACATCGGCACAGCAGCTGCCTGTCATCTCTACGAGCTCCTCTCAGGGCGCTCCAGATGAGGGCGGCAACTCCTTCACCCCTCTGCCAGTGACCGTTGCATCCGGCGAGGCTGTGACAACTGGGGAGATGCCAGCTGTAGAACTGGCAGCTCCCTCCCGGTTGGGGCCATCACAGGCTCCACGGGCCAGAAGACACCCGCCAAGGTCATCAACAGGACAGCACAGTCAGCAGCTGTCTCAGATGCCACTCCCACCAAGGGGTCAGCACCAAGACGTAGCACCCGAAAATGTAAACATAAGGCACCTTAGGCACACCACGGGTTTATCACTGATGCTTATGTATTGGCCCGCAATGAGGTCTTTATGAGTTGATGTGATTTTTAACACCTCTTTAATTTTGTTTCATTAAGTTTCTTTGCTTGCAATATTAAACTCAGACATGTCACCATGGCTGAGGGTGCTTCTTTTGTTCTGGAGGTGGGTGGTTTCCAATAATGTAATGAGAGCTTTGTGGGACATTCAGCTTTATTAACAAGGCCCTTAGTTACTGTTCCTAACATGGCAGATTTTGCACTTGAATGTCGAGTATGGAGCCTACAGCCCAGGCTTGTCCTGGTGGTCCATCTGTGGTGTACTAGCTGAAGGTTCGTCAGATTAAAGCCTCCCAGATGTCCCTGCCTCCCTGGAGTATGCCCGGGTCAGTGTCTACCCCCTCAGCATTTCCCTGTGCATGCTCATCCTCAGACTCACTGCTGGACTCATCGTGTGCAGCCGCAGCCACTGCGCCGACGTCTTCATCGTCCACAGCATCCCCCTTTCCAGTGCAAGATTGTGGAGAGTGCAGCATGCAACCACTATCACTGAGACACAATCTGGGGGGTACTGGAGTGCGCCGCCTGAACGGTCCAGGCATCGGAAGCGCATCTTGAGAAGACTGTTGGTTCTCTCCTCCACAGCCCTTGTGGTGCTGTGGCTCCTATTGTACTGCTGCTCAGCTTCTGTTCTTGGATGGCGGAGAGGCGTCATGAGCCACCTTCTGAGGGGATAGACCTCGTCACCCAGCAGCCATCCATCCAGCCAGGCTGGAGCACTGAAGAGCCCCGGCACCTGGGAGTGTCTGAGGATGTAGGCAACATGGGAGCTGCCTGGGTACCTTGCACAGACTTGTAGAATTAACATCCTGTGATCACACACTATCTGCACGTTCATGGAGTGGAAGCCCTTCCTGTTGATGAAGGCACCGGGCTCACCTGTGCCGGCACCTTGATGGCCACATGTGCACAGTCTATTGCACCCTGGACACAGGGGAAGCCAGCAATGGCCGTGAAGCCTCTGGCTCGCTCTGTCTGGTTTGCCTGGTCCCAACGGTAGAGGATGAAGGTCAATGCCCGCCTGAACAGAGTGTCTGTGACCTGCTTGACGCAAGTGTGGACAGCTGATTGGGAGACACCGCAAAGATCACCCACCAAGCCCTGGAAGGAGCAAGAGGCATAGAAGTTGAGGGCAGCTGTGACATTCAGAGCCACTGGCATGGGGTGTCCACCCACACAGTTCACGGAGATCTCAGGCCCAATCATCTGACAGATATAGTTGACTGTCTCACTTGAGAGATGGAGCCTCCTTCAGCACTGCACCTCAGACATATTGAGGTAACTGCTTGGCTGCCTGTATACACTGGCAGCAGGATAGTGGTGTCTTCTGCGGCCCCTTCCGCCTTGGACTACCTCTTGGCCCTGCACCCTTTGTGCCTGTGCCTGACCTCCCAAAGGTGGCTCCCCTGGAGACTGAATGTGCACTCCTGGCCTCCTCCCCCTTCTAGCCCTCCCTTCCTCTTCAGAGGAGGTGCCTCCAGTGGAGAGTTTAGCTCCCATTCCCAGGCTAAGGAAAGCTTCCTGAAGCCTTCAGGCCCAAAAAAGATTCCTCACTGCAGAGTGCTGACCTGAAGGTTGTAAGTCCAGACCAAGCAGCTGGTATGCGTTTTGAAGTATTGCAGATCACACAGGCAAGTATCAGTAACTTTGAAACATCAATAGTTGACAGAGCACACTCGCCTGAGCCCTCTTATCCCGCCTGTGGATGAGGCTTATACAAATGTGTCCTACCTGCCTGCCCATTGTGACCATGGGCTGACCTGAAGATTGCACAGGCGCCAAAAAATCACAGTCGATTGGCGCCTCAAGGGCCTTAAGTGGCCGGTTAATTAATGGCAGGCACACATTGGAGATCATCACACGCCCGCCCAACAAAATATCGCGATGGCGCGCGGTGATGTGGGGACACTTGCCCGACGTCACCATGTGTCATTTTACGCACATGCGCGTGGGAAAGATTTAAAGGAACAAATTTGCAAGGAAGTTACAAAAAGGTGCAAAAATTATCAAGTAGTTATAATAGGGGGCTTTAATTATCTGAATATATACTGGAATAGTAATAGTGTTAAGGGTAGAGAAGTGCAAGAGTTCCTAGAATGTGTTTGGGAGAATTTTCTACAATGGTATGTTTCTAGTCCCACAAGAAAGGAGGCACTGCCAAATCTGGTTCTTGGGAATGAGGTGGGCCAAGTGGACCAAGTGTCAGTAGGAGAACTTTTAGGGGACAGTGATCATTGTATCATAAGGTTTAGGTTGGTTATGGAAAAGGGCAAAGTACAATTGAAAATAAGAATAATTAACTGGGGGAAAGTCAGCTTCAATGGGGTAAGAATGGATCTGACCCAGTTAAATTGGAATTAAACATTGGCAGGCAAAGCTGTAACTGAATAAGGGCTGCCTTTAAAGAAGAGATAGTTTGGGCATAGTCAAGGTATATTCCCATGAAAAGGCAAACAAATTCACAGCTTCCTGGGTGACAAAAGAGATAGAGATTAAGATGAAGAAGAAAAAATGTGCTGATGACAAATGTCAAGTGGACAATACACCACAAACCAGGTTGAAAGTAAAATATACAAAGTTCAGTGGGGCATTGAAAAAGCAAATAAGAGAAGCAAAGAGAGTGTTAGAGAAAAGATTGGCAGCTAACATAAAAGGGAACTCAAAATTCTTCCACAGGCATATAAATAATGAAAGGATGGTTAAAGGAGGAATGGGGCTGATGAGGGACCAAAAAGGAGATTTATGCATGGAGGCATGGGGCATGGCTGAGGCATTAAATTAATACTTTGCATCTGTCTTTACCAAGGAAGAAGGTGCTGTGCAGGTCATGGTGAAAGAGGAGGTATATAGTTCAGACACTAAAAGGGTTTAAAATTGATAAGGAGGGGGTGTTGGATATGCTGCCTATACTTAAAGTTGATAAGGCATCAGGACCAGCTAAGATGGATCCAAGAGTACTGAGGGGAGTGAGAGTGGAAATTGTGGAGGCATTAGTCATAATTTTCCAATCTTCATGATGCCAGAGAACTGGTGAATTGCAAATGTTACACCCTTGTTCAAAAAAGGGTGTAAGTATAAAGCCCAGCAACTAGAGGCCAATCAGTTTAACCTCAGTGGTAGGGAAGCTTCTAGAAATAATAATTTGGGACAAAATTATTAGTCACTTGTGCAAATGTGGATTAATTAAGGAAAACAAGCACAAATTTGTTAAGGGGAAATCATGTTTATCTAACTTGATTGAGTTTTTTGATGAGGTAACAAAGGGAGTTGATGACAGTAATGCTGTTGATGTGGTGTACGTCGACTTCAGAAAAGCATTTGATAAAATGACACACAATAGACTTGTGAACAAAGTTAGAGGGATGAAAGGGATAGTAGTGAAATGGATATGAAATTGACTGAGTGACAGGAAACAAAGAGAACAATGAATGTTTAACTTATGGCCTAATCTATGCTGGGAAGGTTTCCCTCTACTCACAAGTGACTAGGTATATGTCTTCAAACTACTTTACTTAAATTATATAAGATAAGCTACTAGGTAAGTACATCTCTCTTGCGCATAGACTATTCCCTTTTTTAACAGAGGCTGGATTTTCCAGTCCCACCTGTAGTAAGAAAATCTGGCAAGGCAGCCAAAAGTCCCATTGACCTGGCCAGAGCCTCTAACACATGTTAACTGATGTCATTGTTATACTATGATAGACATCACTATCTCATTACCATAACTATTAATCCATTATGCTCCATCTTCTCCCAAGTATAATGTCAACTTTTTAATAACAATTTTAAGCTATTTTCTTAAATTATTTACATTGCATCTTTGAACTTCTGTAACCTCCTTTACTGTTAAAACTTCTGTCCAACTCCCTCCAACTCCTACTCTTCCCCCACCAACTCACTGTTATGAAGGATTCATTCTCCCAAAGTGTTCTCGGGTCTCTGGGAGGATGTTGTGGATTCATGAGTTCGCTCGTCTTTTCCCTGGAAAAGAATTGCTTCGGTGGAGTGGGACCGCAGCTTTCCGCGGCTGCTGGAAGCTGGGCTGTGATCGCCATGACGACGGAGCCATAAAGATCGTGAAACCTTTTCAATGAAAGACTGATCCAAGAGATTGAACAGGAAGAGGACAGGCTCACATTCTCTCCGGAATCTTCTGCTTTCTCTTAGCACACCAGAGAAAGGCCTGAGAAGATGAAGTATCTTCAGTTCCAATGAAGAATTGCACAGCTATATCATTCAATGCTCCATTGAGGACAAAAAGGGTATTTGATATCTGAAATTTGAAAAAAATCTGGACGATGAGAGGAACGGCGAAAATCCTGGAGGCACTGCAGGAAATGAAGAAAATATGACTTCCTGGCAACACTTCAGAAACTACTTTTGCTTTCTATAGGTATTGGTAATAGCCACACTTGCCTCAGCATGAGGTCACTACATTGTAGCCCTAATGGGATGGCTGTGTCAGCATAAGATAAGGCAACACCATCTTCAGCAATGGAATGAATCTTCAGAACTAAATCTAGACAAAATGCTTGTCTAGGGCTCCTCAGCTACAGAAGCCCTGTAGTTATGTCCTCCCCTTCTGTACTGAAGGACAACTTCAGTGGAAGGATGACTTCCTGATGAGATTGACGTGTGGGCATCAACTTACTTTCATCCAAACTAATAGGTTATACCTTCGTTCAAGCAAGCTGATCCAACTTGGAATCAAGCATTTTGTTCTCCCTGGACAGCTCACTGAGATCAGCCAGCGATATATAAACCATCTCATTGGTGGGTCCAGTGGGACAAAGATACAAATTCTGCTCTTTGACAGCAAACACAGCTGCCTCCTCAAGACTTCATGTGCAGCAGGTTCAAAGAGCATACCAATCTCTAGAACCTCATCTTCCAACTCATTGCTAAATTGGATTCTCTCTGATAACCCTCTTTAGGAAAGAGCCAATCTAGGTGCAGAAGACCCATCTGCTGAAGTCCCTGCTTTGTCCACACCTTCCGGCCTATGTTCGAAAAGAACTGAGAGATCTATAATCTCCTCATGGGGTCCAGTGGATGGTGTCTCTGTAATGGAAAATGACCACCACACAATGAATAAATGTCGCCAGCTACTGCTGAATCGAAACCCATCGGTCTGCACCCGACTTTGGAAACTGCTCCATGAATGCTACCCAGCTGACCTGATGTAGGACTTGGTCTGCTACTTCCAGAATGCCCAGTTGTATACGTGCATTTCCGCTCCGTAAAGATGTGCTTTGATTGTGCATGCTGCAGAGGGTCTCTATAACCTGTCACCCCTTGTGGTGAAGTGTGACAGTATCTGACCATTTTACTTTAAGATCCTTACCACCTGGGCCTTGCAATTTAATGCTGTTGGTTGGATGTCACCAGTTTGAGCCATTGCAAATGGTCAGCCAGTACTGTAACACCACTACAGTATTAAGTTTGAAGTCAGTTTTAAAGCCTTTAGCTTCTAAAGTGACTGACCAAAAGTCTTGTTTGTGATCCTTTACTTCTCCTAGGAAATCTATAATCTCAGTCCTTTCCTTATTCCCAATTTCTTGATTTGTCTGTGTTTCATAGACATTCTTCTGCTTCCTTCCTTTAACAAAATTTTTGGATTTACAGTTCTGCTTGAAGTGTCTAGTCTTTCTGCGTTGGAAACACTCTGTGTTCCCTGCTGGGCAACCTTGCCTTCTGTGCTGCTTTTTAGTGCCGAAGCGTGGGCACCTCATGATGGTTGTTATATGGTTTCCTGTCCTCTCACCCGTTTTGGCGGGCATTTCAGTGGGTGCAGCTGCGCCTTTGGGCCTGCCCAACTAACAGACTCTTCTGAAGCCTTGGTATTTTGACAGATTATAGCCTGATTTTGCTCCCTAAATTCAGCCTGCCTAGCGTATTGAGCCACTTGGTTGAGTGTTAGATTGCCTTTTGTCTTTAAGCAATCTGACAGCTTTGTGTTGTGGACTCTGATGACAATGTGGTCGCAAATAAGTTTGTCTTTCAATGCACCATACCCGCAACAACTTATACAGGTCTACAAGAAACAATTCAACAGAGTTGCCTGGCCTTTGGGATCTCTTTTTCAATCGTGCTCGCTCAATGAGATTATGAGATTCCATTTTGGGCTGAAATATGCATCAAGCGCTTTTAGGGCAGTTTTGAAGTCTGCAGAGGTCTCTTCTACCTCCCGTCTCAAGAGGGCATCATCAGTGATAGTCTCTACTGCGTAGAGGAATGAACTAACCTGCTGCTTCTGCTCTTTGGCATGCACAACCAATGCTGCTTGATACCTCAGGAAGTGTTTTTTCCAAAACTTCCAATGTTGGACTCTCTGTGGACCTTCAAAGTTTTTGAATGGCCGCGGAAGAGGCAGAGACAGGTACTGACATCATTTCTGATCCTCAGTGTGCCTCTCACCAGGTAAGTTTTTAAAAATTTGTTCATGGGAAGTGGGCATCGCTGGCTAGGCCAGCATTTATTGCTCATC
Organism: Cetorhinus maximus; assembly: GCF_964194155.1. Taxonomy (NCBI): domain Eukaryota; kingdom Metazoa; phylum Chordata; class Chondrichthyes; order Lamniformes; family Cetorhinidae; genus Cetorhinus; species Cetorhinus maximus. Next base: position 77,381,863 of record NC_135893.1, on the reverse strand, counting down.
TCTAACTGCCCTTGAGAAGGTGGTGGTGAGCTGCCTCTTGAACCGCTGAAGTCCATGTGGTGTAGGTACACCCACAGTGCTGTTAGGAAGGGAGTTCCAGGACTTTGATCCAGCAACAGTGAAGGAGATGTGAAGTGAAAAAGTCTCCTGATTCTTCCTCTGAGGAATTCTTCTTCCATTTTCTCCCCGTGGATGTCCTGCCGATGACATCTAATTGTTGTTAGATTGGTGACACCACTGCTGCTACCACATTTTGTGGTTTATCTTGTGGCCCAATCTATATTGGGAAAGTTTCCCTTTACCCATGAGTGACTTAGGTCTGACTCAGGTAGGTTTCTTCAAAACTACTTTATTTACACTATATACATGATAAGCTATTGGGTAAGTACATCTGTCTTGTGTACAGACTATTTCATCTTTCTAATAGAGTCTCTAACATAAGATTGCTGGCGTCACTGTTACATCACGATACACATCACCATCTCATTACATTAACTATTAACCCATTATGTTACAATCCGTTCCCCAAAACTTAGCAAAAATGATGAGCACCAGTCCCACGGGAGTGGGTATGAAGCAATGGCAGCTGCACACTTTGTCCTCTCTCAGGATGTCAACATGTCTGCTCTTTCCCCACCTCCTTAACCAATGCCTGCCAGGGTTGCCAGCAAGCTATCTGGGCTAGAGCGGCCCATCTGCAGTTGAGGTGCAACAAGCTGCAGCTAGGGCCATAGAGGCTCAAGCGGCCAGAAATGACGAGGGTCACAACCACGAGGATTCTAAAATGCACTATAGCAGCCCTTCTAACAAATTACCCAAAGCTACATGGGAACACTTCATAGGAGTAAAATAGTTAGGAAACATACATTTCAGAAAAGCAGAATGGATTGACCACTTGGGTGAATTAATGGAAGGAAATTATTATGATTGTCATTAAATAAATTTCCTTTATCAGATATGGCACTTAGGTCTGCTGGGTGGCTATATAGGAGATTCCGAGTGTGCATTGTCAGCTTGGCATTGATACGGAAGTTGTCTAAATTTTCTAAATATTCTTTAATGCAGGATTAAACAAGTGTTGGGGATATGACATTGACTGTAAAATCCTAACTCTCTTATGTAATGTTTGAGGGCAGCTCAAAGGAATCACTGAGTGATTAGCTAATCTTCACAATGTCTTTTTGCAAGACCTTGGAAGTTGTCCTCCATTTTCAGCTGCTTCCTTGCTTTCTTCACTCAATGTAGATTGCCGCTCCTACTGTGCCTCTTCCAAATGCAAGTCTCCCTGTAGAGCAGGAGTTGTGCAGTTCGATGTAGATTGTCATGGAGCATATTGTAGGGAGCTACTAGGCCTGCTGAGACATTTCAAGTTCCACTTCAGCACTCCTAAGTTGAACTCAATTATGATCATGGGAGTTCCCTGTCTTTGATTATGTCTGTGTTGCTTGGGTATGTGGGGTTATGAAACATCATGGCCCTTGTCTCCCAGCAACCATCCTGACATATTCCTGAAAGGGTCAGAACTGGAGAAATAATGAGCTGTTGCAGGATAAATCTATTATAGCAATTGCCTGAGTTCCTTGAACAAATTTGTATGATCCTATTTCTGTGATTGGACATTAGCTGGATGTTAATGGAGTGGTGGCTTTTTCTAATGATCACTGCTGTTATCTAGCATTCAGGTGCCCTGATGGCAATCTGTGTGCACCCAATAATACCCTGGATGAAGGGACACTGCCACAAATCCCCAAGCTCTCTGCTGTTGACAGTTAAAGTCAATGGGGCAGGTGAGCTGGCTACTACAGATTAACAAAATCTGTCTAGCATCCCCTAGAGCAGACTGAAAGGAGGCAGCAGTGAAGAACTTCAAGGAACTTTGACAACAATTCGGAAAGCACATCCTTCGGTCGAGCCAGCAGCAGGTTCCGTTGCGGGAGTTTGCAGAGCTCTGCAACTGTCTGCATGGACCTGCTGGCTTTGCCAGGGTGAAGGTACATTCAAGTTTCCATGCAAATTCATTCACATAATCACCAAATGTAAAATCTCCCATTAGTCAGCACAAGCAAGCAGTGTCATCGATTCCTGACTGGAACAGGGTGAATGGGACCTCCAGCTGATGGGATTCGGTTTTATAAAAGATAAGGGTAAAACTTTATCAACTCATGATTTCTGCAGTAGCAGATCAGGCCTGGTTAATAGCTTCAATTGTTAGCCACTGTTGGTCAATTGAAACCACTGTGATTAGCTCTGGATTCATGTGTCCACCAGTGCCCAATTGTCTGTACATCTAAATACAATGTGCTGAAACCACTCTCTCCCCACCCACCCCGCAATTATTGAGCGCAATTGGTGGAATCACCTTTCTGACTGGGATCAAGGCAGGTTTTGTTAACAGGGCCTTCTTTAGGCAAAGGGATTGCTCCCTAAAAACCCTTGGTGAATATGGCCTCCTGCTGAGAGCCCTTCTTCCCCCCCCCATCCTCCTCCCTCTTCTAGCAGCTTGTCCTGCTTTGCACCGCCTCTCTTCAGTTCCTCAGTTATACTCAATTCACAGAGGAGGACCAACAGGCCACCCATGTCTGGAAGCAATTTCTTTCAGCACAAGCCTTTAAATCAACAAGAAAGTTCTTCAACAGCAACCTAACCACTCCCCAAAGAGGATTCAAACTTTAAGCAAGTATAGGAATGCTCCAAAGAACACATACAATAGCTAGAAGAAATAATGCAACAACTAATGCAGTAGTAGTTCCTGATTCCTTTGAATAGTGCTGGTGAGGGGAGGGGGGAGCGGGTTGTTGGAGTGGGGGATCCTTTACTTTGTTTAAGACATGTCCACCAGTGCATGGTTAAGACAGGGCATAGGCTGGAATATGAAGTGCAAAAATTGCGGCACTGGTGGCCAGCGTGGCATTGCACACTGACATCATAATCCGCCTGCTCTACATGCTGTTGGCACAATAAGTGTGCATGCATGGAAACCCCTTTACCAAGACGGTATTCTTTGCAATTCCTGGTGAAAATGTACGCACACATCTCGGGTCTCATTTTTGGCTGTTAGAAGGCTGCCTAAGGCTAAAATACAGATGTTACAGAGCCCTATAGTTCCTCCATGAGTTGTGAGTATCATGATGTTTAGCACTCACCAATTCAGTGTACTGGAAAGATAGGGAAAAGTATGCTTTTGGTTTTTAATATCTAAAAGTTTCAAGATAGTGAAAGGCTCATTCAAATAACACCTTGAGCAATTGTGAAATAACACAATTTTGTCTCTAATGGTGCAAGTCTACAAACATTCGAGATAAGATGTTCCATTATATTGGGAGGTAAGACATGTGGTGTCAGACAGAAGAATTTCTGTGATACAAAAGTGCCGTTTTTAGTCCATTGGGAGTGCAGGAGGACTGTTGCCAGCTGTAGCACATGCTCCATGTAGATGATCAAAGCAATTCTGCAATAATTGCATCCAACAATTCTGGTGACTTGAACTTCTGTAGAAGCGCTAAAAAGGCATTGACCAGGGCAACTCTTCTGCTCTTCTTTGAATAATACCCTTGAATCTTTTACGTTAACCTAAAAGGGCATATATGGCCTTTGTTTGAAATCACGTCTGAAAGACAGCACTTTTGACAGCGCAGCACTCTCCCGATTGTACTGAAATGTTAGCTTGGATTAAGTGCTCAAATCTTTGGAGATGGGTTTGATCCCACAACCTAACTCAGAGCTGAGAGTTCTACCTCTGAGCCTAGGATTTATTGGCACTGGGGTTGAAGGGCAGGGGGAAGAAGCGGGGTGGGAGGGTGGGGGGGTGCGGGGTGGGGTGGGGGTTATCGGTGGTGGCAAAAGCAAACAGAGGGAAGCCTAAAAGTGCAGCACATTAAATTGTCTGTTAGCAGCCCTGAAGTTCCAATGTCTCCAGCTTTCTTGTTTGATCACTGGTAAATGCAGTGGGTGAAATCTTCCGCCCTCTCTGGTGGCGTGTTTAGAAGTAGATAGGGCATTTAATTGGGCAGTGGGATGGCAAGTGAGCACTCTTCCACCCTCTTGCCTCCACCTCAATTAAGTCTGGGGCAGGAAAGCTCATGGTCAGCCTTCCTGCCCCACTGTGAATTGAGGCCCTTAAGTGGACAATGAATGACCATTTAAGGGCCTCATCCCACTGTTGCTAGTATTGACCCAGCTGCGGGCAGGCCTGTCACTACGCAGGGAGCATGACAAGTAAACTGGTGTGGGCTGCTTGTGGTCTCCGGATGGAGGTGGGGGGGGGTCCTCTCCTTCAAAAGCACTCAGTGCCTGATCAAGGGACCCAGCATTGGGAACTGGGGGAGGGGAGGGGGCGGGTTGCGGGGGTGGCACTGAGAGGCACCACCACCCCCCAGCCTGTGCTGCTTTTATGTTTTGGATAATCAGGTTCACTGTGTCCCGTGAACGTGAGCTGCATCCTTTATATCTACACACTTGTCGGTACTTGAAACAAGATAGGCAGAGAAAGACATAACAAACAGGCAGAGAGAGAGACCTAACAAACAGGCAGAGAGAGACCTAACAAACAGGCAGAGAGAGAGACCTAACAAACAGGCAGAGAGAGAGACCTAACAAACAGGCAGAGAGAGACCTAACAAACAGGCAGAGAGAGAAACCTAACAAACAGGCAGAGAGAGACCTAACAAACAGGCAGAGAGAGACCGATGTACTTAACAAACACTGGTGGTTTATTGGAGCTGAGAACAGAGCACAAACACATTGTGTGCTTCTTCAATCACCTCCAGCTCTAGACTTACATTACCAAAAGTAGCCCGTGCTGTAAAGCAATTGGTTGATACAGTCACGTGGTCGATTAACTAAATTCTGTTAAAGGCACATAGAACTGCACCTCACCACAGCGTCCCACTCCTTTACACACCTTACCCATGAACCCTGCAAAACCCCTCCTGCCATTACTTAACTCTGGCCTGGGTCACTCCTCAATTCTGGGTTTCTGGTGGCTGTAATTCCAGTAGCAGCCACCACCTCCCCAGAGATGTTGCTGAGCAAAAGAGTTTGGCCAGCAGCTCTCTGGAGGCAGGACCTCCACCCCGAAGTCCTGATCCCGTGGAAAGGCCTGCCAGTGGCCTCTCAACTGCCTGATTAGCTCATGGTCAGTGGGCCTTTCCAGCTGGCAGTTAAGATTCCCGTCGTCTCCACAAGGTTCCACCCAGTGTGATGTTGCATGAGGTGGATATAAGGGCAATTGATCGGTTTCACAACTTGTAAGGTTCACAAGGTCTCGAGAAACAAATAAAATGTACCTGCCTTTGCGTTATAGGATCTGCAAATCAGGAGCTGAGCCCTTCATGGTTTTGCCACTTCTGTAACTTGCTCCAACCCTACAGCAGCCCCCCCGAGCTCCCCATTCCCTCAACTCTGCCTTCTTGGGCATCTCCTTCCCTTTGCACTTCTCTTGTCACCCGCGCTTTCAGCTGCCTATGCCTTATTATCTGGAATGTCTTTCCTAAGCCACTCTGCCTCACTGTCGCCTCCTTTAAGACCCTCCTTAGCACTCCTCCCTTACACCAAGCTTTTGGTCACCCCTTTTAATATTTCCTCCTTTGGCTCAGCTCCTTAATTTCTTCCTGATTATGCCTTTGTGCTATCCCTTACAATCTTTTCCTACATTACATAAACCGCACATTCTTGACGGTGAGGGAAAGTTACTACAATTGGATACCTGATCCAAGGAGTGCAAAGCAAAAGCAGAGTGCCTGTTCCTGATTACTATTAAGTGACCAGCACTGGAAAGTGGCTATTTGTGTGCAGCCTCCCAACATTCAAGCCTTGAAATTCTAGAAGGATTTTACCAGTCTCCCATCGTAATTCGAGCAGGAGACTGTCAGGTCACCGCCAACCCATTACAGGGCAATGACATAATTGGACATTTACTCCAACTCCCTTGGAGTTCTGCCGACCTCCCATTAGAGTTACAAGGCAAGATTTGTAACATCCCCTGCTGAATTTTATTAACTCGCTTGAAGAATGGTCACTCACAAGAAGTATCAGAGAGCTGCCAGTGTACTAGAGCTGAACCAAATATGATTCACCAACTCAGGAGAGGGAGGGAGATGAGAAAATAGGTCAGCAAAGTTTGTTCTGATATGGAATTTATTGCAACAAATATATCTGTAAGTTGTTAATATAAATGATGCTTTCCATTTTTTTGTAAGGAGACACACCATCTGTTAATATGAGTTACATTTGAATCCCTCCATGTAGAACCAGATTGGTTTTGTGCAGGTTTTATGTAGGGCAAGTGCACACCTACACAAGCAGCTGCACAATACAAATAACAAGCAACACAGGTAAAATTAATAACATTTAATTGACAAAGTACAAGGAGTCAATGACTATTCAAGCAGTGTGCTGCTCATTAAAACTGGGCCTTTGTTGCCCTCTGGGAGTACTCTGTTGATAATTGCCTTGTTATCCGAGGGACGGAGTGATATTAACATTATTGAAAACTTCATTAGGGAAAGGGGAATGATCAGAAGGATGGTTACAAAACAGACCTTTACCTGAAATGACCGGCTCAATTTGTGCAGGATAATCCAATGTTTTAAGAGGCTAGGCTTCTGAAACCACATTTCACCTTAATTCTTTCCAAACAATCGCCCTAACTGTGTGCTAAATATGCGTTATGTATGCTTATATTGTTGAAAACAACGAAACCATTTAATACCTGCTTTACCAGATTGCACTTCTTAAAAATCCCGACATTAAAAGTAACCTTAAATGTCATGTACATAGGATGCACCTGCAAATTAAAGGGTTAATGGAGTAATTTTCCTCACTTTGCCCTCCACCAGGAGTACAAATGGTACATGTGGGTGAACGCTGTGTGCAATCTTCCAAGTGTTAGGAATATTTAAATATTTGGAAAATCATACATAGCACATGACTGAATTTCCAATATAACCGCTGGATGCAGCTCTCTGGCAGCAATGCGAAGTTGGAAAATTTCTCATAAATTGCCTCATTATATGATCTAAATTCCTAAACACATTTCATATATTGGATTACTTTGGGGAGTGCAGTGACTGTTATTCTACATGCAAATTAAGTTCACAATTTGAACCCATACCTATGTTAGGAAGCTGCATTTGTGGTATTTCTTCCCTCCTACGTTCTCCCTGCTCCACCATACCCCTCATCATACCATCCCCAGAGCAACTAAATCCAAAAGATCCTGGATTCATTCCGCAGCAACTGGGTATGCCCTCCCATGTGCCGGGGTTAATAACTTGGTGGCAGTGGGGGTGGGGGGGAGGGGGTGGGGGCTGATGGGTTGGGGTCCCACCACCTACCTGCCTCCACCCCGATTAAGTTTGTGGCAGGAAGGCTCATGGAAGGCCTTCCTTCCCCCATTGCTAATTGAGGCCCTTATGTAGCAATTAATGCCTACTTAATGGTCTCATCCCACTACTAGTATTAACCCAGCTAAGGGCATACCATGCGGAGAGCACAACAAGCAAACCCTGATGTGTTTGCTTGCGGGCTTTCAGGGGGAGTCCCTCATTCAAAGGCACTTAGTGCCTGATCGAGGAATCCAGGAAGGGGGAGGGCCTGCTGAAACACACCCCCCACTTCCGCCCTTGTTGCCAATGTAACTCCCCTTTCCCGCCATCATTCACCTGTGCCTTCTCGATCTGAGGCCTCGGGTGGCTGTAGTACCCATGGCATCCACCACCTCCCTGGTGGCACTGCTGAGTACAAAACAATACCAGCTTCTGCTTGGCTGGCAGTTCTTGATGGACAGGACTTGCGCCCCAGAGACCTTGATCCCAGGGGAAGGACCACCACTAGCCTGTTAAGTGCCTTATTGGCACATCATGCGGTGGGCCTTCTCAAAAAGAGGCAGCAGGGAGGGTCTCGCCGGCTATCCAGCCCATGGCCGAGACACCCATCGCCTCCACCAGTATTCGGCCCACTGCCCCTGTGATTTGAGATTTATCTTGTACACTTTAACTACCACAAAAACAGAACATAAAATTATTTAGTTTCACGAGCTGGCCTGAATCCAGAGAAAGATTGGAGTGCATCAATTATAGACGTGTCACAAAGGATCAATATATTTATAACAATTGGATAAATCATAATGTCCCTTCCTGTTGCAGATCTACAGACTTCATGCTCTCACCTATAGTAGCAATTTCCAAAGGGGTTACACAGAAAAACAAAGGCTGCTGGAAATATGGAGTATATGTTTTATATATTAGCATAAGCCAGAACAGAGGAAATTGGTCTTTTGTATAATAACATAATTATGTTACTTTTTTGGCACTCATATCAAACTTTATTCTGTGTTCTGTTCTGTTTGACAATCTGGATCTGAGAAGTGATCAAAGTTGAATAAATAAAATCTAATCAAGAATCTAATTAAAGGATTGAATGCCATTCGGGTTGGAGGTCCCACGCACAGACTGAATTTCCCATACACATCGTTGGTGGGCAATGCTTCTCACAGCAGCAAGACATAAGAAAATTATTCATCATGTATAAATACATTCAATCCTCTGTAAATATCTGCTAAGTCTATATGCCTTACTAATACATTTGGGAGTAAATTCTTTTTTTGTACCTGGGAATATTGGATTGCATGATTACAGCAAATGAAGGAAGGTCAAGCCTGTAAAAGGGCCTGCCTGATTCTTCATCCTTTTACTCAATGAATGGAGAATAAGGTGCACAACATCAACGTATTTAATTCACTCAGCTGATCTTAAACACCAAGCAGAGTTGGAAATAAACAGTGCAATTTGGTATTGAATGCACAATGTTACGAAGCCATGCTTTATAAAAATAAATTTATGTATTCACAAGCTGAAAATCAGTGACTAAGTTTTAAAATGACTATAACAGAAAGCAGTTAAGATGGCCTCCAGGAGTCAAGTGACTTTTTAAATTTCTGCACAGATGAAGAATTAATTCGTCCCCAGGAAGTTCGTAATTAAATGGCCCTGTGGTGCCCCCCCACCCCTTGAATGGACATGCTGAGACAAAACCAGTTGTGGCATTCACACCTGCTATTATCTGTACGCTTACCCAAAACTCAAAGTCCAGACTCCATGTCTCCAAGTGATGCCGAAAAAAGGAAACTGCAGAGGAACTATTTCACCATAAGTAGGATTGAATAGTCACCATCCATCCCCCATTGTGTAGCAACGACTTCTAACTTTGAATCATTTATGTGAACGATGGAAGTATTGATCATGTGGTCACATGACTGAAACTGATTTCAGATATCAAATCTTATTTATTCCAAGGACCAGGTGGAAACAAGGAGTCTGTAAACAAACAGAACAGAAGACCCCATTGTGGACCTTCCTCTCTCTCTCTACCTCCACCTATTTTACAAGCTCGAGCCCAATCTGCAGTTTGACTATTGGTGTGCCACAGGCAGGGGTTTTTAAAGAACTCAACCCAGCAGCTACTGTCTCCAGAAGAACAGATAAATTGTCCATCAGCATCTTTAAATCACCTTGGCGCTAAAACCAGGAGGACCCCCAATCTCATCAGCCTAAGAGAACCGTGTAACTTTAATCTTTACTGGCCTTTAACAATATCACTTAACTTATCCTCCCACTTTGTAGCCTATTTTTGTATGTGTGAGCCTAAGTATGTATGCGTGTGAAAGTTCAAGCATTTTGTATTATTTTTCTTAGATTGGGTTAAGTACAATGAAAACTATCCTCTTTTCCTTGTTAAACAAATGCATGGAATCCTGTCTGTTTGTGTCGTTTACGGTCACAGCACACGAACAGTTAAACTCTCACTGAATTGGCAAGCATGCTGCACTCTCCACATTCTTGCACTGGAAAGGGGGGAACGCAGTGGACGATGAAGACATTGACGCAGTGGATGTAGCTGCACATGATGAGTCCAGCACTGATTCTGAGGATGAGGAAGCACAGGGGAATGCTGAGGGGCTAAACGCTGACCCGGGACTACACCAAGGAGGCAGGGACACCCGGGAGACTTTAATCCAACAAACCTTCAGCTAGCTCCACACAAATGGATCAGGAGGACCAGCCTTGCCTGGCACTTCCATACTTGGCACCTAAGTGCTAAATCTGCCAAGTCATCAGCTGCAACTAAGGGCTTTGGACATAAACTTCAATGTCGAAACAAACACTCATGACATTTATCTAAAGCATACAAATGCAAAACAAAGGAGCCACCCTCAGCCATGGTAACACATCTGGTTTAAATTTTCACCATCAGAAATTCTCAGAAATTCAAAATAAAACGTTAATGAAGCTGAAACAAATAATAAGGACCTAATCTCGGGCCAACACAAAAGCACCAGTGAGCAACCCATGGTGTGCCTAAGGTGCCTTATGCTTACATTTAGGGTGCTACGCCTTGGTGCCGCCCCATCGCTCAGAGTGGCTTCTGAGCCAGCCTGCTGACTCTGCTGTCCTGTTGGCCTCGATGACCTTGGCGGTTGTCCTCTGGCCCGTGGAGCCTGTGCTGGGCCCGCCTGGGAGGGGGCTGCCAGTTCCACAGCTGGCATCTCCCCAGTCGTCGTAGCCTCACCCGATGAAGCGGTCACTGGGAGAGGGGCGGAGCAGCTGGTACCCTCTTCCGGAACACCGTGAGAGGAGCCCACAGGTACAACAGGCAGCTGCAGCACCGACGTGAGGTCGCCCTGGACCTCCTAGCTCACCGTCGATGGATGGGCAATGAGCTGCGAAGCTTGAAGCCCACACCATCTTCCACATTGGTACTGACCAGCTGTGGCCACCGACGCTGTGAGGGCTTGCAGGTCCAAGCGTAGCCCCAGGAGGACCTGCTTGTTCTCCTGGAGGTGCCTCTCCACAAGAGTCGCCACTCTCTCCATGGAGGAAGCATGACGCTCCGCCATGAGGCTCATTGCATCAGTGATGCTCCGTGTGGACTCCTCCACCATGGACAGCAAGTGAAGTATAGCCTCATGTATCACTTCCAGATGCTCCCGCACACCCAGCCGCATTTCCTGAAACTGCTGCATCGCGGACGACTCCAGAGGCACATCATCAGGCCCCGACTGAGCATGTGCCTGGTCCCCTGCAGTATTCTGACCACTGGCGCCATCGGCACTCTCTGTCTCTGCCAGCTCCTCCAGCGATTGTGAAGTGCCCTCTCCACTGTGCCCCAGGACACTAGCCGATGTTGCAATGCCCACTGAGATGCTAGTATCTGCGCTGGTGCCTGCCTCGCAGAAATGGTGTGGCACAGGTGACACTTGAGGGCCCTCAGGTGTGAGAGGGGGCATCTGCAATTCCTCCTGGTGGCCATGCTCTGATGATGCTGAAATGAACAGCAAGGACAGTGAATCAGTTAGCGTGCACACAGTGACATACTTCAACCCTTTCCCCTGGCTCATTATGCACTCAACCTCCCAGACCCTATGGACATGAACATTAGTGGGGTGGCAAATAGTGAGGATGATACCCTTACATTACAGGCGGATTTAGACCGGCTGGTCGGATGGCTTAAGGAATGCCAAATGGAATGTTCTGTGGATAAGTGTGAGGTGATGCACTTGGGCAGGATAAACAAGGCACGGGAATACACGATGAATGGTAGGACCATGGAAAGTAAGGAGGATCAGAGGGACCTTGCTGTGCATGTCGATAGGCTCGTTAAGGTAGCAGGACAGGTACATAAGGTGTTTAAGAAGGTAAATGCCATACCTGCCTTTATTAGCCGAGGAATAGAATATAGGAACAGGGAGGTAATGTCCAAGTGCAGAAAACGCTGCCTAGGCCACAGCTATAGTTCTGTGTGCAGTTGTGAAATGCGCTTCACGGGAGGGATGTAACTGGAGTGGAGAGAGTGCAGAGGTCGTTGACCAGGGTGCTGGCTGGGCTGGAGAGTTTGACTTATGAGGAGACATAGCATAGACTGGGGTTATTTCCCCTGGGGCAGAGGAGATTGAGGGGTGACATTATTGAGGTTTATAACATTATGAAGAGCATAGCTAGGGTCGACAGAAAGGAACTTTTCCCTTGGTGCAGGGATGAGTAACCATAGATTTATGGTAAGGGGCATGAGGTTGACAGGTGATGTGATGAGCAACTTTTGCACACAGAGTGTGTTGGGAATGTGGAACGCGCTGCCTGAAAGGGTGGTGGACGCAGAAACCCTCCTAATGTGTAATAAGTATTTGAATGTGCAGTTGCGATGCCATGGCATACAAGGCCATGGGCATAGTGCTGGGAAATGGGATGAGGTGACTTTGGGAGGTGTTTGACGCGCGCATCTTTGAAGGGCCGAAGAGCATTTTTCTATGATCCACACCTCTGCCTCTATCACTCTGTGACCGAGCAATGTTGCAACAATCACAAATCAAACAGTCAGCAGTGCTACAGATGTTGGGAGGACATTGCGGATCTCATTGTTGGCCTCAAATACCTGGCCGTTCAACCCCAGCCTCACTGACACCAGTTGACCTGGGCGCATGGCGCCTCTCAAGCTCCAGGGCCTCCTGTTCGAAGCGCTTAACAAGTGCTGGACCTGGCCGCCTCCAGTCCTCGAACGCTCAGACGCACTGTGAGCATTCTTCTCCTGAAAAACAGAGAAGACCATTCATTGCGGCTAATTGCACATGGACTCTGCACGCGCACGCTGCACCCCAATTACAGTGGCCCATATCAGGCCTCCAGTGCCTCCTCTCCCCGCTACTGCTGATCAGTCACACAAAGATAGTACGCCTGCTCCCAAACCCCCCCAACGGCCACATTGAAAACATTCTGCGTACATCACTTTAGGAAACACACGGTTTTTAATCCCATAGCAAGGAGGCGCAACTACGTGCAGCGTCGAGGGCAGCAGATGGTTCTTGGCCACGACACCTTGAGGCTCCCCTTCCACAATCTCATCACCATGAATAGGACATGTGTTGGAGTTCTGAGTATGCGCCTAGCTGCATCTCCTACAGGTTGCCCCCAGACTAGTCATGTGTGACTAAGAGCAACACATGGTGCGAGGAGAATTCATCTCCTCATGAACCACTCAGGCTGATGTAAGCATGGGCACTATCTGCTTGCCCACCCAGTGAAGAAAAAATCCCAACGTGATTCAATGCAGTCATAACAGTAAGACTTGGGGGTGAGGGGGGGGACTTGGGCGTGGGGGGTGGGGGGGGGTGGGGGGGGTGGGTTGTAGGGGGGGATGTGTGGGGGCCTCAAAGGCTAAGCCTACCTGCTGGTTAAATGCCCAATGCCAACATGGTCCTCACCCTTCCAGAGTGCAACAAATCGTTGAAGCCCTTGTGGCACTGGATCCAGGTGCACCGCACCACATCACGGGAGCTCACCACCTCCGCCACCTTCTTCCAGTCACGTTTGGTCATGTGGGGGGGGGCCTCCTCCTCCCATCCTGGGGGACCAACACCTCCCACTGTGCTGCCACCTACTTGAGGAGGGCAGTAAGGCAGTCATCAGAAAAACAAGGGGCGCATTGACACCCTGCTGGCCTACCCTGCAGCCTGCCCTGCTCCTGTGGCAGACCCTGCAGCCTGCCCTGCTCCTGTGGCAGACCCTGCAGCCTGCCCTGCTCCTCTGCCCTTCCCTCCAGTGTGCCCTGCTCAGCCAACCCCCTGCAGTGTGTGACCTGGAAGCGGCCATTGTGAGCAGCCTACAGGAGGCTGCCAGGCCTTCCTTTAAACAGACTGCGGATTGCGATTGGACCCAGCGGCCTGTGCACGTCCGCCGCCTGCACTCTCCCGCTATCCACGGGAATCGGGAAGTGCACTGGGCGGGCCTTAATTGGCCCGCCTGCACAAAATGGCAGCACGGACCCGATCGTGGGCGCTGATCAGGTCCACACCCGCCCAACAGGCAGAAAATTCTGCCCATGGTCACCATTACTGATACTATCTTTCAAATCTAGATTAGTTTTTCACATTTCAGAATTCATACAGGTATTAGGCCTTCCATGCCAAATTATATCTGTAAATTAGCATGATATACTTGTCTATTAGTTTCATGTCCAAATTCATGAATTGAAAATATCTAAGCCAAAATTATCAAGGAAATGAAAATTAACTCTCATATCGTGAGATCAGAGTCTCGTCTCCTGTTTTTATTGTGTTTATTTCCTCCTGTTCTCTATTTCTCCATATAAAATGAGGACTAATTCTGTTCATAAAATCAGACATCTTAACACAATCAGTAAAGTTCCTTATGTCAAGGCCATGCTACTCTTAATTTTAGCTGCTGGGACATCCACAGTTTGTCGAATGTGCTATCCAATTCTTCATTCATTATTTTTTTATTTCTCTTTCACTTTCTCCCATCTCCTTTTCCTTTAACTTTAATAGAATATGTTCCACAGGCACCAGTCACCCACTGGTACCCTAGGATCTGCGCAAATGTTGACCGTGAGTGTTGGGCTGGGATTTTCGGGACCTGTCACGGGCGAGAATGGAGAATTTGGAGAGCCAGCCAAAAGCCCATTGACTTCAGTGGCACCGGAAAATCCTGGCCGCGGGCAGGACTGGAAAATCCCGGCTGCAGGCGGGACTGGGAAATCCCGGGCTTGGTCAGATGTGCAGGGCATCAGAGACTTCTCCTCTTCTAAACTAACATCCTTGCATATGCACTTTCCAACAGGGAGTCAGTCTTACACCGCAATTATGAAAGGGAACCTTGGCTGACATTCCCTTCCCTAATCTGTGGATAGAGAGCTGTTATTACAGTGATCCTACTACTGCTCCAGTGGCAATTGACTGTAATTCAGCATATTCCAAGGACTAAATCACAGGCTTTTCTACACAGCATGGCACAGAAGACGGGTTTCCCTTAGGAGAGGTTATCCTTGCTCTGTGGGAAAACATCAAGCATCTGTTCAATGTCATGTCCTTAACAGTAAGCAAGGAACAGGAACTCAGACTTTCATGAGCAAGACTCCACATACTTCAGTTTTGTTGTCCAGAGTTTTAAAACAGACATGTGCTGCTTGAGTTTGAGAAATTGTGGCCAAACTGCGCCAATAATCTCTCCCTGCAGGCACCATGCCCTGAAAGGGTATTGGCAACCATAGACTTCTGCAGTTGGTCCATGGTTATGCTTGGCCTGGTTCTGCAGTGGTCTGCCCATTGCCTTCTGCACAGGCTGACCAGGAAACTCTCCCACACTTACTGCTTGTGATAGACATATTGAAAGGATTTACAAATTGACAATCAACCTGTTTTTCTGGTTCAAACACATCTGTGGCCATCAAGTCCTGAAGTGGGACTTGAACCTGGAGCTTCCGGCTCAGAGGTAGGGTCACAACCTCTGCACCATGAGACCCCCTGCACTGAGACTAAATTCATCATTTAACCGATTTTCAATTTTCCTCGTATATTTGACTCTTAAAAGTTGCTGATTGTATACACCATTTTTAAAAACATGTTTATTGAATATTTGCAAAACCACTAACATGTCAACTCATCATAGTCGTGATATTCAAATTGGCCTTTTGCAGTTATGGTTTCCTTTGTGCCTGTGACTCCTGCTTGTAAATTATTTTTGCAGTCCATTTTTTCTCTGTTATTTTGCATGAACAAATCTACTTGACCTTTTAATCATACAAAGGATTGATATTAGACTTACATTTCAGATTACAGCTCAAACAACATATTTAGGACTATCAAGCAGCATCATTCTACCAGCAATATGGCAGTGACTAAAACTGAGAGAGGAGTTTCACAGCTCATTTCACAGCTAGCTTAATGAATGATACATGTCTATACTGGTTTAGACTGGCTTCAACTGGTTCTAGAAGCAGCAGAATAAAGCAAATAGTCAATTATGATATCACGACTATAAAAGTCAAATGAACCAGCTCAAAGCAGTGTGACACAGTTTTACAGTTGTCATACTAAATTAAGAATTTCTTTTTGATTGCTGGTCCATCTGCAAGTATATTCTTCTCAATTGTTCCTGCAGTGCTGAATTTCTTTATGATTAACATGCTCCGGTTCCTTTACAGCACAGTTATTATGGCGAGAGTTGGCTTTGTTTAACGGTTTGATGCCAGGGCAGTCAGAGGCAACACCGTCCAAGTTCAAGACCATTGCATTTTCTTGTTCCACCTTTTCTTGCTAATACTTCACATAGGGCAGGATTTTCCCTTTGTTGGGCAGTCGGGTGGGCCCGGGAACAGCCACGACTGCAATTTCGCGCTGGGTGGGGGGCCAAATAACGGCCAGCCAGCCTGACATGTGTGCTGGGAGCCTCAGCACTGTCGGGGTGGGGGTGGGAGGAGTGCGAGCGTGGAGGTCTGCGCGTGCGCGGGGGGAATGGGTGCTGAAAGTCCCCTGAAGGCACAGAGCTGCCTCAGGGAGCTGAAGGAATTTAAAATGAAAAATGAAGATTTTAAAAATAAGGGAAACATGTCCTCACATGTGACTCAGTCACAAGAACAGGGACATATTAAAAACAATGGGCAGGATTTTCCGTTTGCCGGTCGGGCGGGTCGGACCAGCTCGGGGGAGGGCAGGCGGGCGATTGCCGCTGGAGAAACGGGCCACGCCGCCATTTTCCGTGGGCGGGCCAATTGAGGCCTGCCCAGTGGGTAAGCGACTCCCGTGGAGAACGGGAAAATAGTCGCGGGGGCCGGGCAGCCTCAGACCGCCGGTTCCAATGGGGAGCCGGCAGCCTGTATAAAGAGTGGCCAGGCAGCCTGCTTAAGGCAGTGCACCATGGCCACTCAGGGGGAGAGAGGGAGGGAGGACCGATTGCACAGCAGCATGAGCAGGAGGAGGGGGGCAGGCTGCAGGAGAGGCCAGCGGGAGGCCACTGTGCCCCCTGATTTCCAGATGCCTGCCTTGCTGTCCTCCTCCAAGAGGTGTCTATCGGTCGGCACCTGCTGTATCCGGAGGATGGGAGGAGGAGGCCCCCCCATGTCACCAGCCAGGCGTGGGAGGAGTTGGGTGATGCTATAAGTGCCCATGATGATGTGTGGTGCACTGGCACACAGTGCAGTTAAAGATTCAATGATTTGCTGCGCTCTGGATGGGTGAGTACCCATGTCTCTCTTGGCCATTTGACCCAGAAGGCAGCCTTAGACTTTGAGCCCCCCATCATGACCTGCTGTCGTTACTGCATAGGGCATCTGGCGCACGCAGTGTGGGCAAATGGGTACTGACCATGCTTACATCAGCCTTAGTGGTTGAGGAGAAGAAGGGTTCTCCCCGCAGCATATGTTGGTGTTTGTGGCATTTGAGTAGTCTGGGAGCAACCTGCAGGGGAGGCCGCTAGGCACATACTCAGAACTCCAACACATGTCATATTGATGGTAATGAGATGGTGCAAGGGGTGCCTCAAGGTGTTTTGGCCAATTGGCATCTGCTGGCATCGGCACCGCACCTAGTTGCGTCTCCTTGCCATGGGTGCTAAGACCCATGTGCTATTCAAAATGATGGACGCCGGATGTGTCCAAGGTGGCTGTTGGGGGAGGGAGTTGGGAACAGCCGTACTATCTTCTGGGGACTGATCACCAGTAGTGTGGACAGGAGCCGCTGGAGGCCTCAGATGGGCCACTGTGGTTGGGGTGCGGCGTGCGCATGCAGAGTACATGAACAATTAGCCCCAATAAATCCTCTTCTCTGCTTTGCAGGCAAAAAGTCACCACAATGCCCGGGAGCGCCAGAGGACTGAAGGTGGGCATGCCTTCCTCCAGCACCTCACAACCTTTGAACAGCAGGCCATGGAGCTCGGCAGGAGGCAGGCGGCCAGGGTGGCCAGGGGCGGCGAGGCTGGGGTCCAGCGGCCAGGTATTTGAGGTCCACAGTCCCATCCACTCTGTCTCCCCACCATCCAAACCACTGATGGTTGCTGGAATCGTTAATGCTGAAACAATGCTCATTGACAGACTGAGACATTCTGACATGTGGGTCATACAGAAGGGACCCTCGTCCCCTTGAGGATTTGCGTCTCCACCACCTTCCAGAGTCACCTTATCCCATTTGTGACCACTATCACCATGGTCTAACATGCCATTGGATCGCTGCTGCACAGCCAAAGAGTTATTGCATCTTAGGGGGTTTGGGCCTCCAGCACCCTTTCAGCCAGTGCGCCCCACATTACTCTGTCCAAAAGGTCCTCTGCACCTCAGCTGTGAACCTCATGGCACTCAACTTAGATAAATGCCACCACGTTAGTCATCCCTGCACCAAAGGGAAATGTTGCCTTCTGCCCACCCGGTCTATGCCCCTCCTAACAGAATGAAGGCCAATAATGTGACCTTTCAAACTCCTGTGATCCACGGCAAATATCGCAACTGTTTGTGATGTTTCCTTAACCCCGCAACTATCCATGCCACAATGCATCCAGGTCAGGTACCTCTGCACTCTCCCCACTCCTATGGTACATAACATGCCATGAGGCATTCCTGAGGCCATCTGACCAGCCTGTCTGCATGTGCATTTAATGGTTGGGGCTCCTCTTGACTCTTTCCCACCTCACCAATGTTTGCCTCCTTACGGTCTTGAAGGGTGAGCGACTTATGAGGCTGGGGGGGAAAGGGATGAAAGGTTGAACTGAATCTACGCTAACTGATGCAGTGTCCTTGTTGTTAATTTCAGCATCACCACCAGAGCGACCCGCACCTCGACCCTGCAGTCCCCCCTCCACACCTGAGGGCCAACATGTGCAACTTGCGGCACATCATTTCAGCCAGCCAGGCACCAGCGCAGACACACACACCTCGGTGGGGACTTTACCGTCGGCTAGTGTCCCGGGTCACTGTGGAGAGGGCACATCACGATTGCTGGAGGAGATGGTAGGGGCAGAGAGTGCCGATGGCGCCAGCAGCCGGAGGGCTGCAGGGGACGAGGCACATGCTGAGTCCGGCACTGATGACTTGCCTCTGGAGTTGTCCCCAATGCAGCAGCTGCAGGACAGGCAGCAGGAAGAGCGTTTGCATCTGGCAGGGTTGCATGAGGGAACACTTCAGTTGCTCACTGCGACGGAGGGGTCCAGGCAGAATGCACATGAAGGTTTGACCCTCAGGGCAGAGCTTCAGGCTTCCTTCAATAAGAGATTGACAACTCTCATAGAAAGGGGCTTCAATCGAATGGAACATTTTATGATTGGGATACGCTCTGACCTGCAAGCTCTCACAGCGGTACTGGCCACGGGTGGTCATTCCCAATGTGGGAAATGTTGGGGCACCAAGCGTCGGCGCTCGGTGCCCATGCATCTGCGTTGAGCAAGGAGGTCCAATGTGACCTCACGTCAGCGCAGCAGCTGCCTGTCGTCTCTGCAAGCTCCTCTCAGGGCGCTCCGGATGACGGCAGCAGCTCCTCTGCCCCTCTGCCAGTCAACGTTTCTTCCGTTGAGGCTGCGACAACTGGGGAGGTGCCAGTTCAGGAACT
Organism: Cetorhinus maximus; assembly: GCF_964194155.1. Lineage (NCBI taxonomy): Eukaryota > Metazoa > Chordata > Chondrichthyes > Lamniformes > Cetorhinidae > Cetorhinus > Cetorhinus maximus. Next base: position 77,362,485 of record NC_135893.1, on the reverse strand, counting down.
GGCCACTCCCACCAGGCTGAGCCATCACAGGCTCCACGGGCCAGAGGACGCCCGCCAAAGTCATCAAGGCCATTAGGACAGCAGTCAGCAGGCTGTCTCTCAAGCCACTCTGAGCGATGGGGCGGCACCGACGTAGCACCCGCAAACGAAAGCATGAGGCACCTTAGGCACTCCACGGGTATGTCACTGGTGATTTTGTGTTGCCTTTAGAATAGGGACCCAAATTTTTCTTATTGCAATGGAGTGTTGTTTGCTTTTTTTTTGGACAGAATAAAGTCCACCTTTGTTACCATGGCTGAGGGTCTTTTGTTTGTGGTGCATTTTTCTTTTTCACATATTTATCATGAGCGTTTGAGTGGACATTGATGTTTCTGTACTAAGCCCTTAGTTGCAGCTGAACAGGTGGAAGATGTGCCACATGTGGAAGTGCCAGGCAATGCTGTTCCTGCTGATCCATGTGTGTGGAGCCAACTGAAGGTTCTTTGGATTAAATTTTCCCAGGTGTCCCTGCCTCCTTGGTGTAGTAGCGGGTCGTCGTTCTGCCCCTCATCATTGCCCTGTGCTTCCTCATCCTCTGAGGCACTGTTGGATTCATCATGCGCTGCCTCATCCAGGGCGTCAAGGTCTTCATCGTCAACTGCATCCCCCCTTTCCAGCGCAAGATTGTGCAGGGCCCTGCAAACTACTGCTATCACAGAGACGTGATCTGGGGGGTACTGGAGTGCGCCCCCTGAGCAGTCCACGCAATGGAAGTGCATCTTGAGAAGACCAATGGCTCTCTCCACCACAGCCCTTGTGGAGGTGTGGCTCCTATTGTAATGCTGCTCAGCTTCTGTTCTTGGATGACGTAGTGGCGTCATAAGCCACCTTCGCAGGGGATAGCCCTTGTCACCCAGCAGCCAACCATCCAGCCGAGCCGGAGCACTGAAGAGCCCCGGCACCTGGGAGTGTCTGAGGATGTAGGCATCGTGGGACCTGGCTGGGTACTTTGCACAGACTTGTAGAATCTGCATCCTGTGATCACACACTATCTGCACGTTCATGGAGTGGAAGCCCTTCCTGTTGACGAAGGTACTGGGCTCACCTACTGGTGCCTTGATGGCCACATGTGTACAGTCTATTGCACCCTGGACACGGGGGAAGCCAGCAATGGCCGTGAAGCCTCTGGTTCACTGTGCCTGACTTGCCTGGTCGCAGGGGAAGTGGATGAATGTGGATACCCATCTGAACAGAGCGTCTGTAACCTGCTCGACACAAGTGTGGACAGCTGCTTGGGATACACCGCAAAGATCACCCACTGAGCCCTGGAAGGAGCCAGAGGCATAGAAGTGGAGGGCAACTGTGAGCTTCAGAGCCGCTGTCATGGGGTGTCCATCCACACAGTTAGGGGAGATCTCAGGGCCAATAATCTGACAAATATAGTTGACTGTCTCCCTTGAGAGTCGGAGCCTCCTTCGGCACTGCACCTCAGTCATATTGAGGTAACTGCTTCGCCGCCTGTAAACCCTGGCAACAGGATAGTGGCATCTTCTGCAGCCCCTTCCACCTTCGACAACCTCTTGGCTCTGCACACCTTGTGCCTGCACCTGGCCTCCCAAAGGTGGCTCCCCTGGAGGCTGATTGTCCAGTCCTGGCCTCCTCCTTATTCTATCCCTCCCTTCCTCCTCAGGGGAGCTGCCTCCAGTGGAGAGGTCAGAACCCATACCCCCAGGCTAAATGGGAGCCTCCGGAAAGCTGCAGGCTCGAGAAAGATTACTGTCTGCAGACTGGTTTCAAAATACACAAGTAGCTCTTGGAAATCGATGAGAACTGCTAACAATCACACAGGCAACTTTTAAACACTTTCAGCAATTAAAACTATGTGTAATACATGAACAACCCCTCTGAGTCCACATATCCCGACATTGCATTAGTTTTCTTAAAAAATCTCCTACCCGCCTGCCCGTTGGGCCTGTGTTCCGACCTGAAGTTCGCACGGGCCCCTCAAAATCCAGGACGATTGGCAAGTTAAGGGCCTTAACGAGGCCTTCAATTAATGGCAGGTGAACACCCCGCTGCTGAGCGCGCCCGCCGACCAAAATATTGCGGTGCCACGCGTTGACGTCAGGACACTCGCGCGACATCCACACGCAACATTTTAAGCGCTGACGTGCGGGCTCCACCACCCGCACACCAGCCGGAAAATTCTGGTCGATGTTTCAAAATTTTTATTATTTTTTAAATGACTGCTGGAAACCTCACCCCACCTGTGGATGAGGTTTCCTCAAAAATGCAAAGGCCACCCAGCCTATTCGCCCGCCCGCCCGCCCGCCAACCGTAAGGTTGAACGGGCAGCGAAAAATAGGGTTAAATTAATTTATTAATAGCCTTAATAGGCCTCTTAATTGTTGGTGGACACGTTGCTGACTCTCGTGTCCGCCTGCTGACCAAAATATCGCGCGAGTGCACGATGACATCGGGACGCTTGCCTGGTGTCATCACGCACTAGTTTACGCCCAATCGGGTCGCACGCGCGCCCACCCACGGGACGTAAAATTCTGCCCATAGTTGGTTACTCAAGTGGGATTTTACACCAATTTGTGTTGTGGTGCTTGATGAATTCCGTCCATCAGTTGTTGTAATGTTATAATGTTTCCAACTGCTCAGTATTGTAACACTGAGGAATATAATGAATTAAAAGTTTATTGTTATTTATGTTAATATATGAATATTGATCCATTAATCAAAATGTCAAACCCACATGTGGTTCCATATTTGATTTGATTTTGCTTGTGTAATTACTTGGCCATTCATTGACACATGCTTTGCCACAAAGCTACAGGTACAGGTTCAAAATTCCTCATTTAAGGAGTTCACAGCCTTGGTCTTACCATCGGAGGGAAGGGGGTGAGGGAGACGCATATAAGGGACAGAGGGCAAAACAACTTCGCAATGGTTTCTTACACTGCCCAACAGCTTTATCAAGCGTAGTGTTAACAGGTTTGCCGCTGCTAGCAAAACTATGTGCGTGGGAAGACCTAAAGGAAAGGATTGTAAACAAAATATATTAAGTATGGAAAAAATTAGCCATGGTTCATCTTTGTTAAAGGATTTCAGAAGGCTTATGGTGTTTTGGTTCTGAAACTGAAAAATTGAATTAAATGATGAAATTTATATTCAAGGAGGGTTTTATCTCCTGTTTTGAAATTTGAACGCATTACCGTCATTAAGAGAAATGAAGCATGTTACATTACAGATGTAATTTTGTAAAAGACAAACACTACCTCTAAAATGCTGACTGCATGATGTGTACATCTGCCACATTCAGCACATGACACTTAACAAAGGTTAAGTTACTGCATCCCTTGAAATGAATGTGAAAAATTGAAGTAACAGTCGCCACTTGTTTTAACTCAAATGGCATTTTATAGCTTCCTTTAACAATATTAAGATTGTTGAAGAAAATACTCAACATCGGGTTGTTTGGGGTCAGCATGTGGGTGTTCTCAGTAACTGAATGTAATCAGTCAGAAAAGAAAGGAAGGACATTCTGATTTAATCTTGACTAACACAGGTAAAATGCATTGCACAACCCATTCTGCATGGTAAGAAGCAGGATTGGAGGGCCAAATGGAAAGACTTTGCGATCAGTGCTGCCAACTGCTCTCCACCAATACCCAACTATTGACTCACAGAAGCAGAAGGTCTATGACAATAATGTTACAATGTTAATTAGGAAAGGAACAGGGACAAGATTCATTGGTGCCTATAGGTAATGCATCACCAAAAACCCAAGTCAATAGACATATAATAAATTTTAATCAGTTAATATAATAATTGATTGCAGCTAATATCATGAAAGGCAAGAGCAAAGTTCAAGCAGTTTGATGCTCTCCTTTATGTTCCATTATATCTCAGTTGGGAAGTCATTAATTTGTATGGGCAGAATGTTTTGCTTGGCGTACAGGCGCATGCCCAACACACTTGAGTGTAAAATAGTGTGCGATGATGTCGGGTGAGAGTTCTGACGTCATCACTCACTCGTGCAATATTTCGGTCAGCGGGCGCGCGCTAAACTCAGAAGTGCGCCAGACGACAATTCAGAGGGCTATTAAGCCCATTAATGGCACAATTAACTGGGATTTTTTTTTTGCTGCCCGTCCAACGTTACGGTTGGCGGGCGGGCGAATCGGCCAGGCGGCCTTTGCATTTTTCAGGGAACCTCATCCAAGGGCGGGATGAGGTTTCCAACATTAAATTTTTAAAAAATGTTTTTTAAAAGTTTGCACAGAATTTTCATGTTGAACACATTCAGGCGACTGTTTCTTATGCGTGGGCATTTTTTTTCCAGATTTTAAAGTCTGTTTTTATTGAATGTGAATTGTTCAGCTCCCTGAGGCAGCTCTCTGCCTTCAGGGAGCTTTCTGTGAGCGCTTCCCGGCACCCATGCTGACTTCAGCACTCGCCCTCCTCCCGCACCCCCCACCTCGGCAGTGCTGAACATTTCAGCACGCCTTTCACGCTGGCTAATTGGCCAGTCAGCGTGGAATCGCAGTTGGAGGCCAATCGCGGGTGATAGGCCGTTTCCCAGCCGCTCCTGGGCCTGCTGACCGCGCCTGCCTGCCGACTTCAAAATTCTGGCCTACACTTCTAATCACAGGTTATTTAAGTTTTGGTTAGTACTTGTGCTGGCAGTGGATGAAAATGCCAAGTCTCAGTGCAGTTCATTTTTTTTAATGCAGTGCCACTGCAATCAATATCCACCCTCCCACCACTGACATACCATGGCTGCTGCATATGTGTATATCTGTACAACGTACTGCAGCAACTCAGCAAGGTTACTTCGACATCACTTGCCTCCATTGTGGTCTTTACCACTATGAAGGATGAGAATAGCAATATTGTGATAACACCGTCATCTCCAAATTACTCTCTGAATCTCACAGCACCCTGGCTTGGAAATGTAGTACTTGCCCCTCGTCATTGTTGGGTCAGAGTCTTCGCTTTACCTAACACTATTTTGGGAGCATCAGCGCCACAAAGAGTTCAACAGTTCAAGAAGGTGGCTACTGCCACCCTCGTGGGCAATTAGAAATGGGCAATAAATGCTGACTTGCCAGCATCACCCAACAAATCATTCTCTGTCACCCTTTGTGAGTTTTGTGGGTTGGCAAAAGTGGTTGTGTCACAAATTTTATGTCAAAGAAAAGCTGAAACTGCTTGGCATTTAGATAACACAAGCAAAAGTTTACTTCCTCAACAAAGTCATAGCCGTTCTCTGATTGGCATGCAGTGTGTTTAGGGGACCAAGTGCCTTGTACAGAAAATATTTAGAATGTGTTTTTGGATACAGGAACAAGTTTGAACACGCCCATAGGAGATGCGGAATCAGTGGTTGACCTGAAAATACTTCAGGCCTCTATGGAGATAATAAGCTTGTTCAAAAGGGGAGCTCCCTGGCTGAACCGAACTAAAAGCAATGTTCTCTCTAGATTGTGTAGGTGTGTGGCCACAACAATCGGAAATGTGCCGCGCAGGGAGAAAACAGGCCAAATAAAAGCAGCAGTCCCTTTAAGATGTGCACATGCAAGGTCTGGTGGCAGTCTCAAAGGGACTGTGCAGTGCAGCAAATGGACCAGGCACAGCGAAGAGGAATTAGAGGGAACGGTGACTGGAAGTCAGAATTAAACCTAAAATAGGGAGAGGAGAAACTGGAATGGTTTCTCTTCCTTCCCCTGGTCCCAAAATGACCAGATGCTCAGTCACCCCCACCACTTGGCGCTAATGGAAGTGATGTGTCATGCTCAATGTGCACAGTTTCACTGCCATTTCCATCTTTAAGTGCCTCCTTTTATTTTTATTCATTCACGGGATGTGGGCTTCACTGGCTGGGCCAGCATTTATTGCCCATCCCCAGTTGCTTTTGAGAAGGTGGTGGTGAGCTGCCTTCCTGAACCACTGCAGTTCATGTGGTGTAGGTACACACACCATGCTGTTAGCAAGGGAGTTCCAGGATTTTGACCCAGTGACAGTGAAAGAACGGTGATATATTTCCAAGTCAGGATGATGAATGGATTGGAGGGGAACTTGCACGGAGCGGCGTCCCCATCTATCTGCTGCCCTTGTCCTTCTAGATGGTAGTGGTCGTGGGTTTGGAAGGTGCTGTTGAAGGAGCCTTGGTGAATTCCCTGCAGTGCATCCTGTAGATGGTACACACTGCTGCCACAGTGCGTCAGTGTTGGAGGGAGTGAATGTTTGTAGATATGGTGCCAATGAAGCAGGCTGCTTTGCCCTGGACAGTGTCAATCTTCTTAAGTGTTGTCAGAGCTGCACTCATGGGAGTATTCCATCACACTCTTGACTTGCGCCTTGTAGATGGTGGACAGGCTTTGGGGAGTCAGGAAGTGAGTTACTCATTCACACTATTCCTAGCCTCTGACCTGCTCTTGTAGCCACAGTATTTATATGGCTAGTCCAGTTCAGTTTCTGGTCAATGGTAACCCCCAGGTTGTTGTTAAAGGGGGATTCATTGATGGTAATGCCTTTGAACATCAAAGGGCAATGGTTAGATTCTCTTTTGTTGGAGATGGTCATTGCCTGGCACTTGTGTGGGGTGAATGTTATTTGCCACTTGTCAGCCCAAGCCTGGATATTGTCCAGGTCTTGCTGCATTTGGACATGGACTGATTCAGTATCTGAGGAGTCACGAATGGTTCTGAACATTGTGCAATCATCAGCGAACATTCCCACTTCTGACCTTATGATGGAAGGAAGGTCATTGATGAAGCAGCTGAAGATGGTTGGGCCGAGGACATTACCCTGAGGAACTCCTGCAGTGATGTCCTGGAGCTGAGATGACTGACCATCAACAACCACAGCCATCTTCCTTTGTGCTAGGTATGACTCCAACCAGCGGAGAGTTTTCCCCCTGATTCCCATTGAATCCAGTTTTGCTAGGGCTCCTTGATGCCACACTCGGTCAAATGCTGCCTTGATGTCAAGGGCAGTCACTCTCACCTCACTTCGGGAGTTCAACTCTTTTGTCCATGTTTGAACCCAGGCTGTAATGAGGTCAGGAGCTGAGTGGCCCTGGCGGAACCCAAACTGGGCATCAGTGAGCAGTTTATTGCTAAGCAAGTGCCACTTGATAGCACTGTTGAAAACCCCTTCCATCACTTTACTGATGATGGAGAGTAGACTGATGGGGCGGTAATTGCTGGGTTGGATTTGTTCTGCTTTTTGTGGACAGGAAATACCTGGGCAATTTTCCACATAGCTGGGTAGATGCCAGTGTTGTACCTGTGCTGGAACAGCTTGGCTAGGGACACAGCAAGTTCTGGAGCACAAGTCTTCAGTGCTATTGCTGGAATATTGTCAATATTCTGTAGCTTTTGCAGCATCCAGTGCCTTCAGCCATTTCTTGATATCACGTGGAGTGAATCGAATTGGCTGAAGACTGGCATCTATGATGCTGAGGATCTCCAGAGGAGGCCAAGATGGATCATCCACTCAGCACTTTGTAGCAAATGTTTCAGCCTTATCTTCTGCACTGATGTGCTGGGCTCCTCCATCATTGAGGATGGTGATATTTATGGGGCCTCCTCCTCCAGTGAGTGGTTTAATTGCCCACCACAATTCCTAAGAATGGTATCTAGCTGTCACTCGACAATTGCCTCTTTGGAAGGAAGATGCATTAGTTCTAAATGCATAAATTTTAACTTTTCATTTTAACACTTTTATGCTGACTCATTCCCAAAAGAGATGTTATGAAATTCCTCCATTGTCAAACATATGTAACAGTGGATGGGGCTATTACCCAGCTACAAGCATATATAGTTATCAACACTCCTTCCATGATGTGAGCTAAGGAGGATGCACTTCAAAACAGGAGCACCATATGAGCTATGTGTTCCACTATTGGCAGACCTTAACCTAGGCCAAACATCCAGTTAGCGCTTTCAGTCCCTGTAAACATCACCATTCAAGGTGAAGCAGAGGAGCTTAGCAACATAAGTCAGTTTGAGGCCATTTGTCTAGGCATCAGTACACTCATCATTGACTTTGGGCTATCCCGCCCGCAGGAGAATGAGAGGGCAGTGCAGTTCTGCCAATTGATTGGCTTTTCCAGGCTCCAGTAAGTAATAGATGGCACTTATGTAGCCATGAGTTAATCCATTCAATTACCTGAACAGAAAAGCCTGACTTTCATTGAACGTTCAACACATAAGTGGCCAACATAACAGAATGTGAATGTCAAATATGCTGGCAGCTGCCGCAATTCTTTTAATCCACCTGATAAGGTGGTAAAGAAAGCATATGGAATGCTTTCCTTTATTGGACAAGGTATTGAATACAAAAGCAGGGTTGTAATGCTGGAACTGTATAAAATGCTGGTTAGGCCACAGCTAGAATTTTGTGTACAGCTCTGGTCGCCACATTCTAGCAAGGACATAATCGCTCCAGAAAGGGCATAGAAGAGATTTATAAGAATGCTTGAAAATTGCAGCTATGAAGAAAGATTGGATAGGCTAGGGCTGTTTTCCTTAGGTCAGAGGAGGCAGAGGGCTGATCTACTTGAGGTGTACAAAATTATGTGGGGCCTAGACAGGGTAGACAGGAAAGACCTGTTTCCCCTAGCTGAGGGGTCAATTATCAGGAGGCATAGATTGTTAGAAGGATTAGAGGGGACATGAGGATAAACTTTTTCACCCAGAGGGTGGTGGGCGTTTGGAATTCACTGCCTAAATTGGTGGTTGAGGCTGAAATGCTCAACTCATTTAAAAGGTACCTGGATCTGCACCTGAAGTGCTGTAACCTGCTAGGCTATGGACCAGGTGCTAGAAAGTGGGATTAAAATGAGCAGCTAGTTTCTTTTTTTCCTCTCTTTTTTGGCTAAAACAGACATGAGGGGCTGAATGGCCTCTTTCTGCGCAGTAACTTTTCTATGGTTTTATAAGGTAAAAACCTGGAATCTCATATAAAAATGTAATTTGACTTATTCAGGCACGACCAAGGTTGGGATTTTCCCCAGGAGCTCTCCCATAACTTTTGTGCTTTAAAGATATATCCTGGCTTTATCATTGGGCAAAAAAAAATTAAAGATTAATTTGCAATACACTGCTACTGTCCCTCCTACTGTACTGTACTTTAAACCTCATTGCACAATAGAGGAAGGGGTTTTCTTTCTGTCCCAGATTGAAACAAAACATTGCGTTTATATAATCGTTTATTTGGTCAAGACCTCCTAAAGTGTTTCACAGAACAATTTTTTCCTGATATACATTAACGGAATTGTAGGCAAAGGTTAGGTGCAGTAAGGGTTAAATGTAGAACAAGTTTCTTTCTATTCTGATACATCAATATATTCCCGGCAACGAAGGGCATCTCTGCTACATCTGTGTGACATTTTCACTACCCACACAGCCATTCTTTTGGCTTCATGAGTAAGTTTGCCAATTAGTACCAACTTTTGAGCAGTGTTATGCCAATGGACTCACATCTGCTTAGCCCTATTAAAAAATAAAATCTTCCTAACGAAGTGAAGATGACTGGAATTATACAGATTAAAATAAATGAGCAAAAGAGGTCACAATAAATGTCTGATTCATCACACAGTAGAGAGTCGAGCAGAATTCAGAAAGGGTGGGGGAGAACCAAAGAAGGAAATTAATGGGACAAAGAGAGTGTATGAAAAGAGATTACCTGGTAACATTACAGGGAGCACTAAAGTGTTTTATAAACATATAAAAATAACGAAGGATAAGCTAAGGAGAGGATCCAATTCAGGACCAAAAAAGAGACTTTGTGCGGACAGAGGGCATGGCTGAGGTACTAACTGAGTGTTTTGCATCTATCATCACAAAAGGAGAGGTGCTGTCAATGCTACAGTAGGAGGAAACAGTAAAGAAATTGGATAGGGTTAAAAATAGATAAAGAACTACTTAAGAGGTTGGCCCTACTCAAAGTAGATAAACTATCTGGTCTAGAGGGGCATCCTAGCTGCTGAGGGAACTAATTATGGAAATAGCAGATTTTCTGGCCACAATCTTCCAATCCTCTGGGTATGGAGAGTTGAAAATGTTACATCATGTTAAGAAAAATAGAGAGAGATAAATACATTAACTATAGAGTAGTTAACCTAACATCAGTGATGGGGAAATTAAAGAAGATAATCTGGGCTGAAATTAATTGCCACTTTGAAAAGCATTGGTCAATAAATGGCAGCAAGCACAGATTTATTAAAGACAAATCATGTCAGGCAAATTTGATAGAGTTCTTTGATGAAGTGGGTTGATGAGGATTGTACAGTTGATAGTGCATATGGGGCTTCAAAAGACTTTAGAAAAAGTGCCACATAATAGACTTGTTAATGAAATTGAAGCCTATGAGACTAAAAGGGCCAGTGACAGCATAGCTACAGCATCGGCAAAGTGACAGAAAGCACACTGTAGTGGTGAACAATTGTTTTTCAAACTGGAGGGATGTGTGCAATGTCCCCTATGGGTCGGTATCAGGACCACTGCTTTGATTAATGATTCAAAGTTTGCAGATCACATGAAATTTGGAAATGTAGGACATAGTCTGGAGAGTAGTAACATACTTCAGGAGGACAGGGAGAGATGGGTTAAATAGGGTGAAATAAACAGACATATGGCAGATGAATTTAGTGCACTGATATGCAGTGATATATTTTGCAAAGAAGAATTGGGGGAGACAGAATGGTAAAATTTTAAAGAGCATTCTATATAGGGCTTTAAACTAAATAGTGGGGGCAAGGGATCAAGCTTTGAAAGGTTTGATGAATTAAATAGAGAAGACAAGGCAAAAGAGAAGGTAGGGATATGGGAAATGATGATCAGAGTGTGGCAGGAAGGGACAGAGTGTACAAACCAAAGAGTGCACCAGCAGAGAAGGCAAAAGGCTATGTCAAAAGCAAAAAGACAGAATTAAAGGCTTTCTATCTGAATGCACATAGCATTTGTAACAAAACAGATGAACTGACAGAACAAATAGAAAAAAATTTGCATGATCTGATAACCATTACAGAGACATAGCTGCAAGGTGACAAAGACTGGGGCCTGAATATTCAAGCATACATGGCATTTAGGAAGGGGCAGGAAGCCAGGAAAAGGCAGAGGGGTAGCTCCATTAATTAAGGATGACATTGGTACAATCGAAATAGATCACTTTAGTTCTGGAGATCAAGATGCAGAATCAGTTTGCATAGTGATGAGAAATGGTAAAGGTAAAAAGTCTCTTGTGTGAGTGGTTTATAAGCCCCCTAACATTAACCACACTAGAGGATGGGGGAAGAAATAATGAGGGTTTGTAAGAAAGGTACAACGATAATGCTGGGTGATTTTAATCTACATGCAGATTGGACAAATTAGATTGGAAAAGATAGCCAAGATGATGAGCTCATAGAGTGTTTTCAGGATAGTTTCTTAGAGCAGCACATTTCAGCAGCAACCAGAGAACAGGCTATACTAGATTGGGTAATGTGAAGTGAGACAGGATTAATTAATGACCTCATAGTGAAGGTGCCGCTGGGTAGCAGTGATCATAATATAATTGAATTTCACATTCAGTTTGAGGGAGAGAGGAGTGGGTCTAAGACTAGTATTTTAAATTTAAATAAAGGCAATTATGTGGGCATGAACACAGAGCTGGCTAACATGACCTGGGAAATTAGGTGAAGGGATAGGTAAATAGAGATGCAGTGGCAGACATTTAAGGAGATATTTCAGACCACTCAGAAAGGATACATTCCAGTGAGAAAGAAAGACTTGAAGGGAAGGGCACACCATCCTTGGCTAAATAAAGCAGTTAATGATAGTATCAAATTGAAAGAAAAAATATATAATTCCTCAAAGATGAATGACAGGTCAGAAGATTGGACAAAATGTAAAGAACAGCAAAGAATGACTAAAAGATTAATAAGCAGGGAGAAATTAGAGTATGCAAGAAAGTTAGCTAGAAATATAAAAGCAGTTTGTAAGAGTTTCTACAGATATTTAAAAAGGAAAAGAGGAAATAAGTTGAGCTTGGGCCTCTAGAAAGTGAGAACGGGAAATAATAACAGCAAATAAGGAAATGGTGGATGAATTGAACAGATATTTTGCACCTGTCTTCACTGTAGAGGGTACAAACAACACCCCGGAAATAGTTGTGAATCAGGAGGTGTAAAGGAGAGAGGAACTTAAAACAATTACAATCATCAGGGAAAAGGTACTGAGAAAATTATTAGAATTAAAAGCTGACAAGTCCCCAGGTCCTGACAGACTTCATCCTTGGGTCTTAAAAGAAGTGGCTGCTGAAATAGTAAATACATTGTAGTAGAAAGCTGGGAGAAAGGGACAGCGTGTGATTTGCACATGAGGGAAACCCAAATGCAGCAGGGCCATTTGAACTCAGTGCTAAGTTCAAACAGACCCCATTTTGGCTGGTCCAAGGTCTTTAACACACAGTGTGGGAGCCACAAATTGATGGAGTAGACATAAATGCTCTTGAAGGATGGATAAGGTCTGCAAAACTGTCTTGATCTGAAGCTTTTTTAAAGGCCCCACACTTTAGATTAAAAAAAATAGGCTGCAGCTTTCTGCGAGAGTTAAAATAAACCTCTGCTGGACTGTAATGATTGACAGGAGTAGGTTTAAAAAAAAAGCACCTGTTCATACAGTTTCATTAGTATTCTTTGTTGACATTTCCCCATGGGTTATCATTATGTCAATATGAATTCCTAGCTGAGTTTCAAAATCGACAATTATCTCAGCAGGGGTTTCTGAGTTCATGGTTTGATTGACAGCTTAAAGAGGCTATTAAAGAATTATATGTCTTTGGTGCAGCTACTGAATAGAAATGTATTTGTTTTAATAAGAGATTAACCACTTAAGGAGATAGAAAATCTTTAAATGGATTTTATGTATGGGATTTTTTCCACTATCAGGTGTGTCGGAGTGAGAGCTATATTAGATTGTTAGAAGTCTGCCCATGGTAGATAATTGATAAGTGGCAATGGAGATGGCATGGAGGGTATGGGTTGGAATGGAGGGTATGAAAGGCCTCAGTGGGTGGGTAGGGTGTACGAGTTAGCATTGAGTTGGCATGGAGGCCATGATGGTCATGGGAGGGGTGGGTGGTGGCATGAGTTGAAATTGAGTTGATATGGAGGGTATGAGGAGCCATGTGGGCTGGGTGGGAAGTGACAGGGTGTGAAGGGTGAGGGCTAGAAGATTGAACAACTTCCAAAACAACTTCTTAACTGGGACAAAGTCCCAGAGAACTGAGGTGGACCTTCCAACCTACCCATGGCCACCTACACTCTGTTTCAGGGTCAGTGGGCCCGACTCTATACCACAGCCCCCCCAAAGTGAAAATCACACATAATGGGGCAATATTTGACTGAGGTGAGTCAGGGAATTTCCCGACTTGAGTGACCTGCCTTGGTAGCCAAAATCTGGCCCATAGAGCAAAGAGGTTATGCTAAGGCTTTATAAATCATTGGTTTGGCCTCAGCTGGAGCATTGAGACTAACTTTGGGCACCACCACACTTTACAAAGGATGTTAAAGTCTTGAAGAGAGTGCAGAGGAGGTTGACCTGAATTGGTTCAGGGAAGGAGAGACGTCAGTTATTTGGACAGACTAGAGAAGCTGGGATTGTTCTTCGAGCAGAGAAGATTAAAGGCAGATTTATTTGTGCCGTTGAAAATCATGAAGAACAGCAATAACTTAGCTTTGCATGGTACATTTAACATTAAAAAAATCAAGGAGTTTATCAAGAGCATATCAATAAAAACATTGGGCCGTGGAAGGAGATATCAGATTAGATGACCAAAAACTTGATCAAGGTTTTAAAGGACATCTTAAAGAAGGAAAGAGAGGTAGAGAAATTTAAAGAGGAAATGATAGTAGCTGAAAGCACAGTCGCCAATAGTGGAGCCATTAAAATGAAAATTAAATTTTAATGAGGGATATTAATGGTAAAAAAAATTACTTGTATTTACTTAGTACCTTTCAAAGCCTGAGGATGTTTTAAAGTATTTTAGAGACATGAATGAGGCAGAAAATGGAGCAGCCAATTTGTGCACAGCAAGCCCCCAGAGACAGTGCTGATCAAATAACCTTATTCCTTTATTTAAGTGATTTGATTGAAGGATAATATTGGCCAGAACTCCAGGGAGAACTCCCCTGCTCTTCTCCGAAATAGTGCCCTGGGATCTTTTATGCCCACCTGAGAAAGTTCGCAGTTTAAATTCTCATATGAAAGACGGCGCCTCTGACAGTGCAGCACTCCCTCAGTATTGCACTGGGGTGCCAGCTTAGATTTTTGCACGAAGGGTGGAAATTTCCATGCCCATTGGCAGCGGGCACATTTGGCGGCGTGAACGGACATTATGGTGAGAAGGCCAAAAATCGGTTTCATGACATTGTGAAACCAGCTTGCAATCATCCGCTCAGTCCGCCAGTGGTGGGCCGTGTTTCCTGCCATCGGACGTTGGGAACTTCATTGTAATACATCTGCATATCATTATAAGCCCAGCTCGCTGGAATCATCCTCACACGCTGAATCATCCGAGCACGTTCATGTGATTGCACGCCAACGTGTTTCACAACTGCACAACTACACAGTGATGTGCCCCTGGTGAGCTGCACTTCGCTTGGGACTTCGAGGTTTATTTGCCTACCTTGCTTCGGGCAGCACTTGTGATCATCAGTGCCAGGCTTCCCAGGCAGCACCACATCACTTTTACGGGGGCTCATGAGCAGGTACTACCTACCAGACCAGCCATTAGGCAGGGGTGGCTTTTCAACGGCTGCAGGGCTAGGGCTTGCTTGGAGAAGGGGGAGAAGTGGCCTCAGGCAAGGGAAGAGGCTGCAGGATGAGAGCTGTACTGGGAAATGGGGGTATCCCAGGGTGTGTGTGGGGGCACATGTTGATCTGTGCAAGTGGCCTAAAGACGGTGAGGGCTGAGGAGGCAGTCTCCAAAGGAGATGAGGCCAGATGGAGATGTGAGGGCTTGTGCAAGAGAGTGAGTGGTGATGTCCCTTGAGCTGAGTGAGATACCAGTGAATGTGTGATGGGCTTGAATGTGTGAGCTTACAGTGATGGGATGGTGGGCATACCCTGGCTGCATGGATGAGATCATTCATCCTCTTTCTGCAATGGATGGCCAACCTCTTCTGTGCAGCATTGGCACTGATCACCACTGCCATAGCCTACCAAGCCGGAATGGTGAGATTGCTGCCCCTCCTGCGGCCAGAGTGGGGGTAGACGACATCAAGACAGGCCACCACAGCATCCAAAAGGCATTTCAGGGACATGTCGCTGAATCAGAGGGCTGCAGACTTTTGTCTTTCGGGGCCATATCTTCTGTGCAGCAGCCCTGGGCTGGAAATACTGAGAGGTGTACATGCACTTTAAATATGGCACTCGCCTTGAGGAAGCAGTGAGGTGACGGTGTGGTGTGCAAATGAGAGCCCGCCCACCATTGAAACGGCATGTTTCCCAGGAATGTGTGGTTAAGGAGGCAGGGCTGGGATGATACAGCGTGAAAAGCCACCATTGTGGCCGGCAGGTAAAATGTTCATTTTCTCGCCCGCTACTGCACTTAGTGCGAATCCGGGATGATTCCACCTTAAGTGTCTGTAGTGGGATTTGATCCTTGAACCTTCTGACTCAGCATAAGTGTGTTATCAACTGAACAGCATTTGACACTGACACAAAATAGGGAGAAACTTTCTACTGGCAGGGTCGGCAACCAAAGGACACAGAGGTGAATGGCAAAAGAACTGGAAGAGAGATGAGAACTTTTTAATGCACTTTTCACAATGATCTGGAATGTACTGTCTGAAACGATTGGGGAAGCAGATTCAATGATGACTTCAAAAGCAAATTGGATAAATATTTGCAAGGAAATAAATTGCAATGGGAAAAGAGCAAGGTCACTTAATTGGATGGCTCTCTAAAAGAACCAGCAAAGACATGATGGACAAAATGGCTTCTTTCAGCACCTTATGGCTCTAGCATTCTATAATTATTTATTATAGTTTGGGTACTTATGGACA
This sequence comes from Cetorhinus maximus, assembly GCF_964194155.1. Classification (NCBI taxonomy): domain Eukaryota; kingdom Metazoa; phylum Chordata; class Chondrichthyes; order Lamniformes; family Cetorhinidae; genus Cetorhinus; species Cetorhinus maximus. The sequence continues at coordinate 77,346,440 of NC_135893.1, read as the reverse complement.
ATGAAGAAACTTTCTGTCATCAAAGGAAACTGCGTTCAAACCCAAGACTCAGTGAATGGAAATGCTCTACTCACTGTGTAAGGATTCTGGAAAATCCCTACATCAGGTTTTCTTGCTAATTAATGAAAACTAATTTCAATACTTTGTCTACAACCAAGATCCTCTCTATAAATAGACCTTACTTTCACTCAGTTCCTCTGTTCATGTGTACGCACACATCCCAGGTATCAGCTGATCTCAGTCCAAGCAGTAGTTGCGTTGTTGCATCCGGTCGCAATGTCCCTGGGTTAGAAAAGAGAAAATCGGTCAGAATTCTGCTGCTGGAGCTGCCCATTATGTGAGTGCTGGGGAGGGCTGAGGTTAGGTGTGGCTCCGTGCCAGCTAATGACATTTTTTGACAGGTGAGGCATGTTTGTACCTGACCAAGCCAGCATACTTGCAGGGCAACAGCCCATCCTGAGGAATCCCAGCACCAACTTGAGGAGGCTTGGAGTTGTTTGAAGTACAGTGACCAATAAATTAATGCTCAGAACTTTTCCAAAGGACATCATCCCTCCCATAACCGTGATAAGTTGGTAACAGAAAATTAGGCCGGCAAAGATTAAAACAAGCCAGTGGTTTAAATTGAATTTAATAGTGGAATCATTTGATGGAGGGTAAAACCCTAATGTTAGCCTGGCAATTGGTAGGTCATGAATAGAAAATTGGGCCAGTGGTAAGAGTTAACTAAACGTACTTAAAATGTAAATATCTCTAACTTTCTGAGGCAAATTCTGTGCAGCATTTCAGGTGAACAAGTGTCTCACTTGTATCACCTGACAATGATGTCCCCCTCAATCTGCCAACGTTAACTGTGATGGTTTAGTCTTGAATAATGGATTCTTGGCTGAGATAATTTGAGGTGATCAGCACCAAGAGGACTGCTCTCTAGTCAAAGGGGACCTTAAGGACAGCAAGGGAGAGAAGGAGGATAGAGAGGATAGTTTTTTAAAAGCACTACCAAAGAGGCCAAGTCCTTGAATGCCTTGATTCACAGAAAAACACTTTAATCCTTTCATCCATTAATAATGGTTACCAGGATTCAGTTAAGTGCACTCTATGGATGATGTCTCCTATCTCCATCATTATCTCTCTGCTGATCACTTGTTTCATTCCATTTCCTCGGTCTCTTCTGCTGAATTCAGAAAACTGGCGGTGACTGGATTGAGGCAGGTGAAACAGTAGCTTTTGTTTTAAGTTAATAGATTATTCAATGGGCGTGTATTAAATGAGACATCGGATCCAGTTGAGTCTGCCACCTCCTGACTGAGTGTTGCAGATTATTTTATAATAGCCAAAGACTGCTGCAAAAATAATGGCAATTTCACAGCATCTGCCACGATTAATGATTTAAAAAAATACAGCAATTTATTACAAGGAAAAGGTACTCCATGAGCTGGGAATCATCACAAATTTCTGGATGATTCGAACCACTCTGCCTGTAGCCTTGCAAAAACAGGAGCTCACTGTGAACCTGCACACGAGTTTCAAACACTTGGATTTGTGCCGTAAATACAGATGAATTTTACTACATGGTTCTTTTTTCACATTGTGAGGATCCTGCTAATGATATGATTTATGGTCCTGAAACGGAACTGAACCTTGGAAGCCCAGAAAGGGGGTAACTGAAATTGTGGAAACTCACTCCTATATAATAAGTATGCATAATAGACATGGGTCAACTTTCAGGACAAGCTGTTCAAAATATCCACCCTTTCTGTTATTGGTTGCTAAGGCACCCTTCACTACTCTCTTATGTGAGAGAAACATCTCTGTCAACTGCATTAAGACTGTATGGCTGGGTTTAGCATACTGAACTGTTAGTCTCTGAGAACTCTGGACAGCTTACCGATAGAACTGTGGAAAGTAATTGGGTAGATTTTCTACTTAGGAGCCAGACAGGTGCACCATCAGTGGTGTATCTATGGCAACTACCCAATGCAATTGTCAGGCGGCTTGACTAGGGGAGGTGGTGGTGCAGTGGTAATGTTACTGGACTAGTAACCCTGAGGACATGGGCTCAAATTCCATCTTGACAGCTACTGGAATTAATAAATCTGGAATTAAAAGCTACTCTCACTCATGATGACCATCAATTGTCTTAAAAACCTGTCTGGTTCATTGATACCCTTTAGGGAAGGAAACCTGCTGTCCTCATCTGGTCAGCCCTACATGTGACTCCAGATCCATAGCAATGGGGTTGACTCTTACATAGCCAATCAAACCACTACAGAGTCAAAAGGGAATGGAATTTTCTTCCAAACAACACTGTGGGTGTACCTACACCACATGAACTATGGCAGTTCCCTTCTCAAGGGCAATTAGAGATAGGCAGTAAATGCTGGCCTAGCCAGTGACACCCACACCCTGGGCAGAATTTTGCCATCGATGAGCAGGGGCCAACATGTAAAATGACGCGGGATGATGTCAGGCGGAACCCCCGACGTCACCCCATCCCATTTAAATTTTCAGGAAGGCGGGGGCACAGCAAAATCAGTTGCGGGCCCGCCAACCTGTCAATGGTCAATTGAGGCCATTGACAGGATCATTTAACCAATTAAAGGACCTGCCCGTCCAACCTTAAGGTTGGCGGGCAGGCCAGGAGCCCCGGCGGCAAATAGAGAAAACATGAAACTTCATCCAGTGACGGGATGAGGTTTCATGCAGGGTTTTAAAAATTGTAATAAAGTTATTCTGTAAATTATGAACATGTCCCAACTCATGTGACATTGTCACATGAGGGGACATGTAAGGGATTTTTCTTTTCTCAATTTTTAATAGTTTTAAAAGCCGAAGCGATCTCCCTGAGACTGCACCTAGCCTCAGGGAGATGCGCGCTCTTTCGTGCGCATGCGCGAAAGAACGCACTCTTGCTTTTGGGGAATCGCCCCCGCCTGACGGATGTCACGCTGGGCAGGCCTTAATTGGCCCGCCCACGTAAAATGGCAGTGCAGCCCGCTTCGCTGGAGGGGATCAGCTCCGCGTCTGCCGGTGATTGGGTCGGGCCCGCCCGCCCGACAGGCAGAAAATTCTGCCCCCTGTAAAAGAATAGTAAAAAAATAACAGTTTTCAGTTCTGGCCTCATTAGTACTTTTCTAATGATCTCTGGTGTGCTCTGCTTAGGTAGAAATTGGCCAGCTAGGGATGCAACTATGGAAGGTAAGGCCTGTTGAAGTGGGTCAAATGCCAAGGATGGGGATGAAAACAGGTTGGCATCAGGTGAAGAGATTTTTGTGATGCTTGGAGGAGAACTCTTCCTGCTCCTGGTCCCATAAAGATCTTAAAAACAAAACCTAAATTTTTGGAAAGGGCCCCAGTGGACACTTCAAATGCTACATTCAGCTTCTCAACATCTGGAAAGATGTGAGTCTACTTTGTATTCTATGGGCGGAATTTTACCACCCTATTGCGTCAAGGGCAGGGCCGGAAAATGCAGTGAGCCATTCAAAAGTCCATTGACTTTGGTGAGACTGGAAAATCCCGCTAGCAGGAGGGCCGTATGTTTGTATGTATGTCCGCCCAATATGTTTGACCCACTTCTCTCCAGGAAAATTGCAATTATGGCCCTACCAAATCAGGAATGTTGGATCACCATTTAAATATCTGCCTAAAAACTAATTCAGGTGGGCAAATGGATTCTTAAGGTTGCCACCAGATTTCCTGTCAACTGTTTGTTTGTCAGGCAACAAGCAGCCATTCGGCAGTAGGAAATGCCCCCGCCCTCAATATATCTCTCAAACAAGAATAGCTACTAATCAAGATTGAAAGGCATGATCTTTATTGTTAGACTAAAGTTCTTCTCAACTGACCGTTTTCCTGGAGTATTCACACTGTTTTGAATCGAAAGTGACTGGCAATAAATAAGCAACTATTTTGCCAACATATCTCAGCTGCAGGTAGCTAATTAACAGTTTGGTTTTGTCCCTGCTGGGTTAATGTTGCAATAAAATGAGTGGTTGCCATAATAGAAATATGAGCCAGGATTTTCCCATCGGCGATTTGAGGGCGGGGCCTGCTCGCCAAGGGGAAAGTGACGTGGGATGAGGTTGGGAGGAATCCCCAACGTCATCCCGGAACATTTAAATCTTAAGGAAGGCGGGCGGACAGCGAAATCAGCTGTCCGCCCGCCGACCTGTCAATGGCCAATTAAGGCCCACCCAATTCAGCATCCTCTACAAAACTAAACAAAGTTTATAAGTAAGCTAATAACTTTGTATGAAGTTTCCTTGAAATAGTGGCATTGTTTGAAGTCAGGACTGCAATGGTTTAGCATGGCCATAAATTTCAAGGGCTCCAATGAGACAGAAAGAACTCTGTAGGATTAATTAATTGATTTATTCTGTTGTGTTTGTCAAAAAAGTCTAACTTATCCTTCTGACAAAAATGTAAAAACAATTAAATAACCAAAATCGGATGCTTAATCCTTATTGTTCCCAATGAACAGACATATTGGTTCTATTTATATTCGATTAATAATGCAGGGATCTGCTTAGCGAAGCTAGGCCTTTCAGATTGTTCACTGTGGAAGTCTGTTCTGTTTCCAAACTCCATAATTTCATGATATTCCTAACCATTTTTCTAATTTAACTGTTGTACTGGATTAGATGTTAATGGTGTAGCACCTGCAGAATAAGACAGTATGCCACAGTATCTTAATGTCTGTAGCAGTGTTTTTAAAAAATTGGGTAGGATCATAATGGAAGCATAGTGGTAATGTCGATGGACTAGTAATCGAGAGAGCCAGACTAATGCTCTGGGGACCTGGGTTCAAATCCCACCATGGCAACTGGTGGAATTTGAATTTGAATTTAGCTAATAAACCTGAAATATAATGCTAGTCTCAGTAATGGTGACTATGAAACTATCACTGATTGTCATTAAACCCATCTAGTTCACCAATGTCCTTTAGGGAAGGAAATCTGCCATCCTTACCTGGTCTGGCCTACATGTGGTTCCAGAGCCACAACAATGTGGTTGACTCTTAACTGCCCTCTGAAATGACCCCCTCTGAAGTGACCTTGACACCTGAGTGCAAAATGCAAAATGATCACTATAGCTTTAATCTCCTTTTTTGAGCTATGATGATCAAAACTGCAAACAGTGTTCTATGGTTAGAGACTTGTAAGAATGTAACATTAAAAAAGGAGTGAGTGGGCCATTCGACCTCTTGAGCCTGCTTCATTATTCAATAAGATCACGGTTGATCTGATTGTCACGTTAACCTCACTTCCCTGCCTGACTCCCATAACTCTTAACTCCCTTGTCAATCAAAAATCTAACTCAGCCTTGAATATATTCAATGACCCAGCCTCCACTGCTTCCTAGAGAAGGGAATTCCAAAGACTAACATCTCTCTGAGAGAAGAAAGTCCTCCTCATCTCCATCTTAAGTGGGAGACCCCTTATTTTTAAGCTGGGCCGACGTTCTAGATTGCCCAATGTGAGAAAATATCCTCTCAGCATCTAGCCTGTCAAATCTCCTCAGAATCTTATATTTTTCAATAAGATTGCCTCTTATTCTTCTAAACTCCAATGTGCACAGGCCCAACCTGCTCAACCTTTCCTCATAACCCTTCCTCCCAGAAATCAGCCTAGTGAACATTCTCTGAAACTGCTTCCAATGCAAGTATGTCCCTCCTTAAGTAAGGTAACCAAAACTATTCACAGTACTCTAGGTGTGGTCTCACAAGCACCCTGTACAGTTGTGGCAAGACTTCCCTACTTTTATACTCCATTCCCCTTGCAATAAAGGCCAACATTCCGTTTGCCTTCCTAATTACTTGCTGAACCTGTGTGCTGACTTTTTGTGATTCGTGATCAAAGATACCCAGATGCCTCTGTACTGCAGCATTCTGTACTTTCTCTCCATTTAAATAATATTCCACTTTTCTATTCTTCCTGCCAAAGTGGACAACCTCATGTTTTCCCACTTTACACTCCATTGGCTAAATTTTTGCCCATTCACTTAACCTATCAATATCCCTTTGCAGACTCTTTGTATCCCCTTCGCAACTTGTTTTTCTACCTATCTTCATATTGTCAGAAAATTTGGCTACTATACAGACAGTCCCTCCATCCAAGTCATTCATATAGATTGTAAATTGTTGAGGCTCCAGCATTGATCCCTGTGGCAGTCCACTAGTTACAGGTTGCCATCCTGAAAATTAAATACTTCTTCAATGAACCTGAATCTAAGGTCTAAGAAAGCAAAATGTTGTTCAAATACTGCATATAACCAGAACATGTTCTCCATAGTAATTCCAGACGCAAAAAGAAGATAGATAAACAAAGCACCAGTTAGTAATGTAAAAAAAATGACATTGAGCATACTGAGTGCTTTTCTTGTTTTTAATTCAATCTGAAACATTGACCTTAAACCGTTGAATTTCTGCTACAGTTAATAACCACTGCCTTTGTGACAAGGATTGATGAAAGAATCTTCTGTGTGAAGAGTTTAAAAATACAAATTGACTGATGAAAAAGGTGATTAGGGCAAATAGAGAAATTAAGTGATGCAGATTTCTAGCTATTTACAGCACAGAAGACCATTCAGCCCCACATGTCTGTGCTGGTTCTCTGCAAAAGCAACTCACCTGGTCCCACTCCCTGGCCCTTTCCCTGTCGCACTTCAAATTATTTCTCTTCAGATAATGATCTAACTCTCTTTTGAAAGCCATGAATGAATCTGCTTCCATCCCACTCTCAGACAGATCCTAACCACTTGCTGGGTTAAACAAGTTTTTCCTCATGTCGCCGTTGCTTCTTTTGCCAATCACCTTAAATATGTGAGCTTTTGCTTGTGATCCTTTCACCAGTGGGAACAGTTTCTCCCAATCTACTCTGTCCAGATAGCTCATGATTTTGCATACCTCTATCAAATCTCTTCTCAACTTTCTCTTCTCTAAGAAGAACAGTCCTAACTTCTCCAATCTATCCACATAACTGAAGTTCCTCGTCCCTGGAACCATTCTCGTGATTTTTTTCTGCACTCTCTCTAATCCTTCATATTCATGGACAGATGGACAAATCATGGAAACAGTGGATGCCTTTATCTACTGAGGCGTAATCCATCGCCCAAGTGCTTTTCATAAAGAGGAAAATCTCAGCAATCTGCAAAACTGTAAAACATCATCAGAGCTTCTGAAGGATTTGCTGTACATCACAAGGATTTCATGGTAATACTGGAATAATAGTATTAGTTCATTTTAATGGCCCTCTACATATGGATAATTATTTGAGGTTAAATGGCTCATTAGAAGCCTGGCTATAATCCTGATTTTTTTTTTAAATGAAGCTTTCAAGTTTCAATACAGTAAATGCATGTTTCATGCAGATACATGATTTCTTCATAATTGCAAATAAATTGGTACATATGCTTAGTCTTGATTAGAATCAGGCAATATCAAATTTTACTGCTAATGACTCATCCCGTGTACAAACATGTTTTCCACTTTAATCACTGTGAAAATTCTGTAGGGGATTGAAAAACAGAGAAGTCGTATTAAATATATATAGAAGCTTGGTTAGACCACACTTGCAGTATTGTTGATGGTTCTGGTTTCTAAGTTACAAAAGGATATAGAGACCATGGAGAACGTGCAAAAAATTTTTACAAGCCTGATACCAGGGTTGAGAGGTTATAACTACCAGGAAAGACTGAACAGGCTGGTACTGTTTTCTATTAAAAAGATAAGGCTGAAGGGTGACTTGATGGAGGTCTTTAAAATTATGAAGGAGATTGATAGGGTAAACATATAGAAGATGTTTCCATCTCCTGGGGGGTGCAAAGCTGAGCGGGTGTTGGGGGCCTTGTGTCCTGGCTGTGGTGGGGAGTTGATAGGGACAGTCAATCAAGGTATGAAAATGTGGGGCCTAAAGAGCGGTGTCAGTACTGTCCAAATGTGAAACCATCGCAGGTGTTGGCTGGCAAAAGTCCTTACAGGGCTTTAAGTTCACCTTCAAAATTACAACATAGCCCCCTGAGAGTGATCTCGGACATTGTCCTTTACACTCGATAGAAGGGAGGTCCTGATGAATCTGTAAATTCAGCCATGTCCCACAGATTAGCAAGTACAAAACTGGACACTAGCATGAATACTCAATTAAGATAAAACAAAAAAAAACACAACATTGGCCAGAATTTTTCCATCAGCGAGCTGGGGGCGGGGCCTGCTCGCCAACGCGAAAATGACGTGGGATGACGTTGGGGGGAACCACCGACATCATCGCACCCCATTTAAATATTCAAGAAGGCGGGCGGACAGGCTTCAGAGAAATGAGTGAGTGCAATTCAACCCCCCTCCCCCTCGCTCTGCTCCTGTTCATTTGATCATATGACCTTCAACACTGTAAACATAAGAATAAATAAACAATATAAAAATTACAAGCGTTTACACAGTGTCACATTTAGAAATTCAATTCCAGGAACTCAGATACATTGGAAAGTCAATACCTAAATGTTTACAATTGCAGTGCACAGCAGGATCCCATAAATATCCCCACCATGGTCTCACCGGAGGAACCTCAAATCCTGTCTCCCCCTTTCTGAACCACCACTCCCCCTCCCACCACTATTTCCCTCAATATATCCTCTTTCCCAACTCGCTCTCTCTCTCCCTCTCTCTGTTTCTCACATGCCAGAATATGGAAAGGCAGAGAGAGAGAGAGAAAACCACACTCAATAAACTCAATTCAAAATGGTTCCCATACATTTCATTAAAGCCTCAATTCATTGAAGTGTCTAAAACAGCAGCGTTATTCGGGGAAACATCCTCACGTGAACAAGTTTCACATCAGGCCCTCCCACCAGCTTCACCAGTCGCTGAATTAATTTTCAAAGTGTGCTCACTGCCGGTCATTTAGGAAACCCTGTTTGGTATTTGCGCACAGAAAGATCCCACACACTGTAACGTGCTCACATTTGGGTCAAAGTGTTTTAGGTTGAGAATTGATGAAAAAGGAAAGGCAGGGAAATATATTTAAACAAAATGGCACAGATTGGCCCTCAGTGACACAGTTTCTTTTCACAAATCCAACCTTCTGAGAGGCTGGGAGTGAAGGTCTTTTCTCTAGAGGCTGGGAGCCGGGCAGTGACTGCACGCCGGAGACCCCCAGATCCTCGTCTCTTCCCTCCCTGTTTCCATGCCTCTCCCCTTTCTCTCTCCCTCCCTCCCTGATAACTAACAATCGAAAGAGAAAGATGGGGGGGAGAGAGAGAGAGAGAGAGAGGGCAAGAAAACGTACAATCACAGCCTCAAATCAAATGAATTCAAGTGGCTGCTGCACATTTTGTTTCACCGTCACATTCATGGCCTAAAACACAGGCATTATTGGAGAGTTCAGACAATGCACAGCCCCTCCCGAGGGGCCTGAAATTAGGCCTTGAATTGGGCCTAGTCATAGAGGCTGCATTAAAGCTCAGGGACAGGGACAGGCCCCAGTCTAACAGAACATTCCTCTCCCTCCACAGCTCAGCCCAAACCTCACAGACAGGGCCGGAAGGAGTGAGAGGGAAATGGGACCCACTCCCCCTCACCCCCACCCCAACGCCCTCCATCCTCCCCTCTACCCCAATTCAAATATCGACAAATCACATTGGGAATTACTTATCAGTTTATTACAAGATGAAGTAGAGAAAGAAATATCTGGAAAGAGAGAGATAGAGAGAAAGCTGGAGTGACAGAGACAGGGAAGTTCCACACCCTCACTCCCCCCCCCCTCCCCAGAATCCCTCAAAATCCTTTCGAATACTGAAAGGCCTGGATAGAGTGGAAGCGGGGAAGATGTTTCCATTATTAGGAGAGACTAGGACCCAAGGACACAGCCTCAGAGTAAAGGGAAGACCTTTTAGAACAGAGATGAGGAGAAACCTCTTTAGCCAGAGAGTGGTGAATCTATGGAATTCATTGCCACAGGAGGCTGTGGAGGCCAGGTCATTGAGTGTATATAAGACCGAGATAGATAGGTTCTTGATTGGTAAGGGGATCAAAGGTTACAGGGAGAAGGCGGGAGATTAGGATTGAGCAATTTATCAGCCATGATTGAATGGCGGAGCAGACTCGATGGGCCGAATGGCCTAATTTCTGCTCCTATGTCTTATGGTCTTATGGTCTTACATATTTCAGTAAAATCACTTCTCATTCTTCTAAACTTCAATGGATTCAGGCCCAGCCTGTCCAACCTTTCCTCATAAGATAGCATCCCATCCCAGAAATGAGTGAAGCAAACCTTCTCTGAACTGCTTCTCACGCACATATATCCTTTCTTAAATAAGGAAACCAAAACTGTACTCAGTACTCCAGATGTGTTCTCAACAACATCCCTACATCCCTACTTTTATATACCATTCCCCTTGCAATAAATGACAACGTTCCATTTGCCTTCCTAATCGCTTGCTGTACCTGCATACTAACTTTTTGTGATTCATATACCAGGATACCAAGATCCCTCTATAGCTCAGAGTTCTGCAATCTCCCTCCATTTAAATAATACGCTGTTTTTTTATTCTTCCTGCCAGGGTGGAGAAGTGGACATTTTCCCACATTATACTCCATCAGCCATATTTTTGCCCACTCACTTAACCTATCCACGTCCCTTTGCAGACTCCTTATGTCCTCTTCACCACTTACTCTCCTGCCCACAGATTCCCCTTTATGAACTTTGTTACTTCCTCATAGAACTCTGATAAATTAGTCAAACACGATTTCCCTTTCACAAAGCCATGTTGACTTTGCTTGATTGCATTGAGATTTTCTAAGCACCCCACTATAACCTCCTTACAATAGATTCCAGCAATTTCCCGACTACGGATATTACGCTAACTGGCCTGTAGTTCACTGCTTTCTGCCTCCACCCTTTCTTGAATAGAGGGGGTCACATTCACTATTTTCCAATCTGATGGGACCTTTCCAGAATCTAGGGAATTTTGGAAAATTAAAAGCAATGCATCTACTATCTCAGCAGCCACTTCTTTTAAGACCCGAGGATGAAGTGAATCAGGACCAAGGGACTTGTCAGCTTTTAGTTCTAATAATTTTCTCAGTACCCTTTCTCTGGTGATTGTAATCATTTTATGTTCCTTCCTCCATTTCACCTCCTGATTCACAATTATTTCCGGGATGTTACAGCAAAGGCAGACGCCAAATATCTGATCAATTCACCCGCCATTTCCTTATTTTCCATTATTAATTCTGATTCTCACTCGCTAGAGGCCTAACATTCAATTTACCTACTTCTTTTCCTCTTTAAATACCTGTAGAAACTCTTACTATCTGTAGAAACTCTTAGTGTTTTTTATATTTTGAGCTAAATTTCTCTCATACTCTAATTTCTCCCTCCTTATTAATCTCTGTGGGATCAGAATGCCCTCCAACTGGACTTGGTGAAGCATGAAAAGCCCACCAAAAAAGCCCATGGACACAAGTACTGTAAATAAAAGCCAAAACTCAACATAAAACATACAGAGGCAGGCTATACTGTGAGGTGTTAATTTCAAACATTTCAACATCACAACAAGAACTGACACAGTTAAGAGACTGGAAAGGAGAGCCTTATCACAACAATGGTGCAAGGTAACTGCTTCTGCCTGATGTAGTGAAAGGACTGAATCATATACAATGGTACAGGATGGCTGCCATCACATAGCCCAATTAAGAAAATGGGAATTCCATTGGCATAACAGCCCCAGATGATGGCCATTACATAGCAACATTCATTCCTATCAAGGGAGAAGAAAAAAACATTGACATGCCCATCACCTTTGGAGCTAGAGATATCTCACCTGGGTGGAGTCCATTGTTTTTGGTGATGGAAATAACATCAGTACTGAGGGAGTCTGTCTGGACCAGGGCATGTAATGGCCTAAAAGGATTGAAAGGTGCTAAGCACTGACCATCCAGCAGGATGGCCTCAGGAAATGTGTTTATGATATTCCGATATGAATCATCATAAAAAGGACAAGATGGAAGGGTTTGGGTCTGGAGTCAGAAGAAGGGTCAGGGCTGGTCACCTTGACTCAGGGCCAACAATCAACATGGGACAGGCCAGTTGTGTTGGGGATTGTAAGTGGTTTCGGCCAAATCGTAGTGAGATTGGTCTGAGGTTTTGTGGACTGCAGTCAAGAAGGAGGGTCAGGAACGGTCAACCTGGCTCGCGGACCTACAATTCACACCGGAAAGGACCAACTGTGTGGGAGGGTTGTAAGTCATCAGCCAAATCTGAGCAGTATTGGGGCAGAAGTCTTAAAGTAACTTAAGTGTGACAACCAAATCCTGGGGTTTGGGTTTGAATTGAGGAAGGTTTGGGGTAGAAACATGGGGTTTTGCTCGTGGTTTTTCAGTAAAAGTTTTCTAATAACTCGTGGTGACTTTGAATGCTTGGGCGGGAGCCGAGGTTAAATCGTGGAGGGATTTAAATTGGCCTAACCAACTAAGATGTTATGTGGTGTCATTTAAACAAGTTTAGAGGTCTTTGTATTAGGGCGTTAGGAGGTTTTTTTTTAATAAACAACAAGTTTGTAGTATAGCCAAACCATCAGCGGGATTTTCCACACCTGCCCACTGCTGCCATCTTCCGGTCCTGCTGCAAGTCAATGGGCTTCTGGCTGGGGCGCTGCCTCGCCCATGGCAGGTCCAGAAAATCCCGACCCATGTGTCTGTGTAACTTTGTCCTTTCTAAAAATCCTAAAGTCAAGAATCATCTGTAAGGGGGAAACAGGAATGAGAACCTCCTACATCTTTTAGTCATTCTTTTCTGTTTTTTATATTCTATCCAATGATGTGCCCTACCATTCATCTATGCGGAATTATATGCATTTTCTTTCAATTTGATACTATCTTTAAATTCCTTAGTTGGCAGTGGATTGCGCATCCTTCTCTTAGAATCTTTCTTTCCCATTGGAATGTATCTTTTCTGAGTACTCTGAAATATCTCCTTAAATGTCTGTCACTGACATATCCCTTCACCTAGTTTCCCAGTTCACTTTAGCAAGCTCTGTCTTCATGTCCTTATTGAAGTTCAAAACACTAGTCACTAGAAGTTCAAAACAAAACGCTAGTCTTGGATCCACTCTTCTCCCCTTCAAACTGAATATGAAATTCAATTATATTATAATCAATGCTACCTAGGGGCACATTCACCCTGAGGTCATTATTCATCCTGTCTCATTGAACATAACCAGATCTATGGCCTACTCTCCAGTTGGTGCTAGAACATGTTACTCTAAGAAATTGTCCTGAAAACACTCTATGGGCAAAAATTTTCGCTCGGCAGGCACACGCCTGACCCGCTCGAACGTGAAATGACGTGTGTTGATGTCGGCTGAGCACGCTGACGTCAATGCGCAGTCACGCGATAGTTTGGTCAACGGGTGCGTGCCGGGGCCAATAGCGTGCCTGCCAACAATTAAAAACCCTGTTAAGGCCATTAAGTAATCAATTAATGTAAATTTTACATTTTCTGTCCAACCTAATGATTGGCGGGCAGGTGAAAAGGCCAAGCGGCGGGATGAGGTTTCCAAAAGCAAATAAAAATAAAATTAATTTAATTTTTCATTAATAACATATCCCTGCTCTTGGTGACAGAGTCACATGAGGGGACATGTTTTATTACATTTTTAAATTTTTTTTGTGCCTCAGGAAGATTATGAAGCACTCACTCACGTGCATGTGTAAAGTTTGTGCTTGACCCGTTTGCCCTCCTCCCCCCACCCCTGCACAGGCAGCGCTCAGTGCTGCCGCTTGCATTTTATGCTGAGTGGGCCTTAATTGGCCCACCAGCGTGAAATCACGGTCCGGTGTCAATTGCGGGCGACGGTTGGATTCCCGACCGCCCCCGCCGAGTCTGCCTGTCAAGGGCAAAATTCTGCCTTATGAATCCATTATCCAGGCTCCCTTTGCTAATCTGATTAATCCAATATATATGTAGATTAAAATCACCCATGATTATCGCTGTACCTTTCTCATAAGCCCCCATTATTTCTCCCTGTATACCTCATCCTACAGTGTGGTTAGTGTTAGGGGGCCTATAAACTACTTCCTCAAGTGACTTTTTACCTTTACTGTTTTTCAACTCTGCCTAAACTGATTCTACATCTTGGTCTCCAGAACTAAGGTCATCTCTCTGTATTGCACCAATGTCATCCTTAATTAACAGAGCTACCCCTCCACATTTTCCTAGATTCCTGTCCTTCCTAAATGTCATGTACTCTTGAATATTCAGGTCCCAGTCTTTGTTATCCTACAGCCATGTCTCTGTCATGGCTATCAGATCATACATACTTATTTCTATTTGCGCTGTCAATTCACCTGTTTTGTTACAAATACTACACACACTCAGATATAGAGCCTTTAGTTCTGTCTTTTTACTTTTTTTGTAATCCCTAGCCTTATCTGCTGGTGCATGCTTAGGTTTGTACACTCTGTTCCTTCCTGCAATGCTCTGATCATCATTTCCCTTATTCCTACTTTGCTCTTTTGTCTTGTCTTCTTTGTGTAATTTGTCACATCCAAGCTTTATCCCTTGCCTCCACTATTTAGTTTAAAGTCCTAAACAGAGCTCTCTTTCAAATTGTACCATTTAGTTTATATTGTCTCTATTTAGTTGAAAACCTTCTTTATCGCCCGAGTTGTATGTCTCGCCAGAACGCCCATCCAAGCATATTTTAGGTGGAAACCATCCCAACGGTACAGCTCCCACTTTCCCCAATACTGGTGCCACTGCCCCATGAATTGAAACCCATTTCTCCCACACCAATCTTTGAGCCATGCATTTAACCCTCTAATCTGATTTACCCTATGCCAATTTGCTCGTGGCTCATCTGGTAATCCAAAGATTATTCCCTTTGAGGTTCTGCTTTTTAATTTAGCTGCTCTTATTTCCTCAGCAGAACCTCTTCCCTAGATCCTAACAAGACTCAAAGTCACAGATTTAACTGCAAGAACATCATTTAATCTGACATGCTGGCTAACTCCCTAGCATGTGCTATCTGACCCTCAATCCCCAGGTCAGGTTATCCTATGTGTAGTACATTGCATAATACAGTACCATACAGTACCAGAGTGCAGATTACAGTACCATATGGTGCCTAATGCTCAAATTCACACACAATCTGCTATTATTATGACATCCTTCCCTTATGAGACCAAAAACACATCATAAATTTTCTGCTTGGTGTATGTAGCTCAGACTCCATTCCTTACTAAGCCTACTGCAATAAATTTTGCAAACAAACTTATACATCATTATTTCCCTAACTCACTGAATAAATAAATTTCTTCAGTTAAGAATGTCAGGTAAGTTTAATGCATCACAGTCCAATATAGTTTCAGTCTTTCGATCAATATTTCATTTTCTCGAACTGTTATTTCTTTCACTATTTAATTGTCACATTCCTTGTGATAATCATCAATGTGTAATTGGATGCTCCTCAGGTAACCTTTGATTCCCTTGCCTAACAAGAATCTATCTACCTCTGCCTTAAAAATATTCAGTGACCCAGACTCCACCACCTTCTGAGGCAGAGAATTCTAAAGTCGCACAACTCTCTGAGAGAAAAAAATTCCCCTCATCTCTGTCCTAAAAAGGCGACCCCTAATTTTAAAACAGTGTCTCCTCATTCTGGACTCACCCACAAGAGGAAACATCTTTCAAATTCCACCTTGTCAAGGCCGTTCAGGATCTTGTATACTTTAATCAAATCACCCCTTACTCTTCTAAATTCCAGTGGAAGCAAGCCCAGTCTGTCCAACCTTCCCTCATAAGACAACCCACTCATTCCAGGTATCAATCTAGTAAACCTCCTTTGAACCACCTATAATGCATTTACATCCTTCCTTAAATAAGGAGACCAAAACTGCACACAGTATTCAAGGTGCGGTCTCACCAATGCCATGTACAACTGAAGAATAATATCCTCATTTTTATGTTCAATCCCTCCTGTAATAAAGGATAGCATTCCATTAGCCTTCTTAATTACTTGCTGTACCTGCATACTAACTTTTTGTGACTCATGCACTAGAACATCTAGATCCCTCTGCACCTCAGAACTATGCAACCATTCTCCATTTAAGCAATACTGTGATTTTTTTGTTCTTCCTGTCAAAGTGAACAACTTCACATTTTCCCACATTAAACTCCATTTGCCAGATCTTTGCCCATTCATTCAACCTATCTATATCCAACTGCAACCTCCTCATGTCCTCTTCACAACATACTTTCCTACCTATCTTTGTGTCATCTGTAAATTTAGCTACCATGTCTTCACTCCACTCACCTAAGTCATTGATGTAAATCATAAAAAGTTGAGGCCCCAGTATATTCCCCTGCGGTCAATCATATTGTGATCATATTGCTTGTGATCAATTCAATCATATTGTGGTTGCTGCTATCTAGCAGTGCCTTCAATCTGAAGTCATTAATTAGTCCTATCACATTACACAATACCAAGTCTAGTATAACCTGCTTGCTGGTTGGTTCCAGGATATGCTGCTCTAAGAAACTATCTCGAAAGAATCCTCATCCAGGCTGCTACTGCCAATCTGATTTATCCAGTTTATATGTAGATTAAAATCACCCATGATTATTGTCATCCCTTTATCACAAGCACCCAATATTTCTTCATGTATACTTTGTCCTAAATTGTGGTTACTGTTAGGGGGCCTGTAGATCGTTCTCACTAGTGACTTCTTTCCCCCACTATTCCTCATTTCCACCCAAACCGATTCTACATCCTGATCTCCTGAACCATGGTCATCTCAAACTATTGCACAAATGCCATCCTTGACGAACAGTGCTATCCTTCCACCTTTACCTAGTTTCCTACTCTTTTTGAATGTTATATACCCCTCAATATTCAGGACCCCATCCTTGTCATCCTGCAGCCATGTCGCCGTAATGGCTATCAGGTCATATTTATTTATTTATGTGCACTATCAATTCATTAACTTTGTTATGAATGCTACGCACATTCAGGTACAGAGCCTTTAGTCTTGACTTTTTGTTACTTTTGTAACATCCAATCTTGACTATTGGTACATTCTTAGGTTTTATCTCTGTCCCCTTCCCGCTACTTTATGACCTTCATTTCCCATATTAATATTATGGTCTCCTGCCTTGAATCTACCCCTTGATTTGCCACACCTACCCAAACTTGATCCTTCACCCCCATTGTTTAGTTTAAAGCCTTCTCTACTTCCCTAGTTATGCGATTCACAAGAACATATGTCCCAGCACGGTTCAGGTGTAGACCGTCCCAACGGCATAGCCCCCACTTTCCCCAGTGCTGGTGCCAGTGCCCCACAAACCAGAACCTATTTCTCCCACACCAGTCTTTGAGCCATACATTTGTCTCCCTAATCTTACTTGCCCTATGCTAATTTTCCCCTGGCTCAGGTGATAATCCAGAGATTATTACATTTGAAATTCTGCTTCTGAATTTGGTGCCTAGCTTCTCATACTGACTACGCAGAACTTCCTTCCTTGTCCTGCCTATGTCGTTGGTACCTACATGGACCACAATGACTGGATCCTCCCTCTCCCACTGTCTGTTCCTCTCCAGCCCTGAGTAGATGTCCCGAACCCTGGCACTGGGCAGGCAACACAGCCTTCTGGGCTCTCACTTTTTGTTGCAGATAACAGTGTCAATCCCCCTCACTATTCTGTCCCCTACTACCACTATATTAGTCTTTGCTCCCCCCCATCTTGAACAGCTTTCTGAACCATGGTGCCACGGCCAGCTGCTCATCCACCTTGCAGACCTCGCTTTCATCTACAAACCTGTTTGACAACTGCAAAGTCTGAGGCTCCTCCACTACTGCCTGCTCAGTCCCATTACCTGCCTCACTCATGGTCACATCTCCTGTCCCTCACTGCTGACCGAAACAGACGACCCTATTCTAAGAGGCGTGACCATCTTCTGGAACAGAGTGTCCAGGTATTTCTCCCTCTCCCTTATGTTGCGCAGTGTCTGCAGTTCAGCTTCCACATCGATAATCCTGATCCGGATCAAGCTGCTTACACTTTCTGCAGATGTGTTTGTCCTGAATCGCCTTAGCGTTCCAAAGGTCCCACATTCCACAGCTGCAACATAACACCTGTCCTGCCATTGCTCCTTATGTTATTTAGCTAACTTAATTTAATTGCTTTCTTAATTAACTTTGAATAATTCTTCTGTGTACCACACCTCTTTCCCCCATGCACCGAATTCCCACGTGAACTTAATTTGCTACTCATTCAGTCTCCGTCTCATTCTGACGAAGTCACCTGTCTCCTTTTGTGCCCTTATCCACAAATATTCACTCGCTCCACCAGTGATGCCCAGTAACAGCAGTGTGTACTAACTACAAGGTGCACTGCAGGAATTCACCAAGGCTCCTTCAACAGCACCTTCCAAACCCATGACTACTACCAACTAGAAGGACAACGGCAGCAGATAGATGGTAACACCACCACCTGGAAGTTCCCCTCCAAACCATACACCACCCTGGCCTGGAAATATATCGCTGTTCTTTCACTGTCGCTGGGTAAAAATAATGGATACTCCCTCCCCAGCAACACTGTGGATGTGCCTACAACACATGGACTGCAGCAGTTCAAGAAGGCAGCTCACCACCACCTCCTCAAAGGCAATTGGGGATGGGCAATAAATGCTGCCCTTGCCAATGGTGCCCACATCCCATAAATTAATAAAAAAAAGATCTTATCCAATTGCTTTCTCGCGTACCTACAAACATCACAAACAGGAACTTCAAAATCACAAGGGCAGTGTTCAATGTACACCTTTTTGTTTTGAACATAATCACAATACATAAAACCCTTACATCTCGGCACATCGTTTGTATCAAGATTTGCTGCTTTTCAACTTAAAATCACATTGTTCTAAGTCACAAATCTTTGCTCCAAACTGATTACCACTTCAAGCTCTGTCACTACATCACACAAAATCTTCATATCACTTTGGTGGTATCCTCTCATGCTGTGGTCTGCCTGCTGGCTCAGGAACCCCGGTCATCACGTAGGTTTAGTAAGTGTCGTCATTCCCCTGGAACTGATGTTTTTCCCTCTGGATAGCATGCTGTCTCCCTGCCATCAACATTGCTGGCTTGGACTTCTGGATTGCTGGATGTCAGCTTCCCCTGAGCTCCAACATCTGGTTCATCTGCTGCTGTGTCTTTGTCACCATGATACTTTTTGACACATGGAGAATTTCTGTCATACAGTACTCCTTCTGGCAACTGCAGTCACATTGTTTCCCTTCTTGGCAATGAAAGTGTGAAGCTTGGGGTAAAATGGTGTATCCATCTTACACGGACTCTCCTGTTTCAGCAATATTTCATTACCTAGCATCACATCAGAATGTTTAGCTCCCCTTCTATAGTCTGCATGAAACTTTGCAGCAGCCTTTTTCTCAGCATCATGATCTTGAACCTCCTGGTCAACACTGATGTCCCTCAGCTCTGGAAACTTGGTGCATATTTTGCATCCAAATAGGAACTCCGCTGGGCTCTTTCCCATCATAGTGCTTGGATTTGCTCTATACATGTGATCCAACACTAATTCAAACTCAATACCGAACAAGTATACTAACATGCCCACACCAATTCACCTGAGAATATCTACACATCTATCAGAGATCTGCTCTGATAGGCAATGATTCTTGGGCCTTCAGTATATGAATTGGCATCACCGTTGCTCCTAAGCATCTGCTATGACTTTCATTGGTGCACTTGGATCATAGTATCCCAGGGTTCATGCATTTGTCAAGCTGTCTTTCAAAGTTCTGAAGGCAGCTTTCTGTTTTTCATCAAATCTGAACTGTTCATTCTTTCTGGTCAACTTCCTCAATGAATCAGCCAGGGTAGTGAAGTTTGGGATGTACCTTGTACGATAGTTCACAAGTCCCAAAGAACTTCTCACTTCGCTGGCACTTTGCAGTTCAAGTGCCTCTGCTATTGCTTCTATCTTGTCTTCGACTGGATTGATTCTGCCGCTCCTGAGTTTATGCCCATGAACATTAGTTCTGTCACGTCTAGCAAGTACTTGTCTGAATTTACCGTAAATTCTGCTGGTTATAATCTAGCCAATACTAACCTGAGCATCTCATTATGTTCCCTTTCTATCGGCTCCATGAATAATGATGTCATCTGAGATATTGGCTGTTCCTGGAATCCCTTGTTTCATCTTATGGATTTTGTGTCAGTAAATCTCTGCTGCCTTCTTGATGTCAAATAGCAATTTCTTGTATCGGCAAAAAGGAGTGACAAAAATTGTCACCTTCCTTGAATCAGGATGAAGCTCCAGGTGGAGATATCCCCACTTTAAGTCTAATTTGTTGCAAACTCTTGAAAGACTTCGTTCACAATGGGAATTGGGTGACATTTTTCCACTGCTGCTTCATTCACCTGTTGCATTTCAATACAGAGTCTTATCTCACCATTTGGTTTAGGTGTGACCACAACAGGGCTCACCCACGGTGTTGGTCTTTCAACTTGCTCATTGATGCCTTGGTTGTCCTTGATCTTTTCCTCAACTTTCTCTCTCAGACCAAAAGATGTTCTGTATACAGGTGGAGCTACAGGCTTCAATGGTTAATCCCACTTGACAGTTGTGTAACTTTCCAGTTCCCTGAAGTACTGGTCCAAATTCCTCTCTGAGCATCGCATAGCATTTCACAGAGTTCACTTTCAATCCGATGTGTAGCATTCCAAGGGTTGGTCAATTTTTCTGCTCAAGGAAAGGCTCACCAATCTCCTCAATCACCACAAATTCTGTATCTTACACTCTAAATCCCAGTTCTCAAATCTACAATGAAGCATCCAACAATTTGAAGTGAGGTTTTAGACATGTAAGAATAGAGCTTTTTGACACATTTTCAAGATGTTCACTTGATTCTCTTTGTCTTCAGTTCCTCCCACAGTGCTCTGTCAATTACATTACTGTCACTGGCTGAATCTACAATAATGCTCACTTCAACACTACCAACAATCACTGGAACTTTCTCATGGTTGCTTCTGTTGACAGAAAACATGTATCCATAATTGTTTTTCGTGTCCCCACTCTCTGCAGCTTCTGCAGCCCATCTCACAGTTGTGCTACTTTCCTTTAAGTGGTTTGCCAGGCTTCCCTCTCCATTCAGCTTTGCTTCTGCATTTTTTGGCAAAATGTTCTTTGCTCACACATTTTCAGGATATCTTTTCCTTGGCACAGCAGTTGGCATCTTTCCTGTGGTTCCCCAAGTTTCCACATCTGAAACACTCTCTCTCAGACTTTTGTTGCTTACATTTACACATAACTGGATTCCGTTGTGCTACTCAGTTAGCATCAACTTTTATCTTGCCAAAGGCAAAGGTGGGACCAAGTTTCTTGCTGTGAAATTGTCCATCCAATGCTTCAAATGCAGCTGCTATTTTCAAAGTGTCATCCAATGTTAAGTCACCTCCTCTTTTCAGCAGCTTATGTCTCAATTTATCTGACTTGCAATGTTGGAATACCTGATTCATGATCTGGTTATTCAGATCTGTCGTACATAATTTCATCCATCTGATGCCTGCTTCAGATGGGTCACAAATTAGGTTACTGTTTCACCCTCTTTCTGTCTCATCTTTCTGTCTGCAAAGAACATGTACATACATTGCGCCTGTTTCAGCCAAACAAAATAAGTGACAGTCATTCATTGGCTCATTGTCCAGGGCAATTTCGTGGCCTATCAGAGTCAAGCTGCCTGGCTTAAATTTCAAACTAAGCTTGGCAGTTAACTGTCAGTCACCATCAGCTAGTACATTCTCCATGGCAATGCCTCTTCCAATCAGAGTCCGCTTGCCAACCAATCAGCACTCACTTCTCATATAGTATAAATATGTTGTTCCCCCGACATTGATAATTTCTTGCGAATCATCCTGATGAGTGCAAGACAAATAGTTTCAACAAAAAATGTCTTTTTTCAGCAATACTCAAGTTCTGTACTACCAAATGACTATTAGATAAATTTGTTATCTCAAGCCAGTTTTAATCACATGACTAGTACTTGTATTGTCCGTGGCTTGACTGAAAGCCATTTCTAAACAATGGAGATAATGGGTGAGTTCTTTGCACTTACTCAGGAGAAATTGGTTTCTGGCCAGCTCTCATTGTTAGGGCTCCAACCCGGAATCATGGATCTGTACTTGTGGTTTGGGTGAATCTCCAAACAACAGCAAGTATAAATTCCGCAGATAGGTTCCCGTTTGGGTGTGTCCGTTCAAGGGGGAGGTCCTTATGCATGATTATTAAAGCAGGAACTTCCCAGAAGGTTTGAGATAGTCTATCTTGAATAAACAAAGGTCCACTGACTCTTGGCAGCTATTTAACAGCTCATCTGTGTGTATTTTAAAATGTAAAGACAGTTCCAGAAGCTTCCATATGAACACAGTCCGTGTTTAAAGTTATGAATAGGAAATGCCTTCACTGGGCATGCCATGAGTCTCAACAAATGATGATAATGCACATATGAATAAAATGAAAACAAAGTAATGTGAATTATTTACAAGTAAAACTTAAATGTGAAAAAACACCCATGCCACCTTTGTGGTCTCAATAAGTCTTATGTTATTGGCAATGGAGTTGTGTGGGAATGCTTTGTCTACGATGAAGAGCCTAGCCTCCCTGTTTGACCAGGAGACTCTGTTATAATCCCACCCACCACCACCCCCCCAATGGCCCCCCTGACCTGCTGTATTGTCAGCTGACAGTGGGGTTCCACCACTGAAAAGCATCCCCCATGGTGGAATCACACGTGTTTCCTGTACAAGCTGCCGGCACTTTAAATTGGAATTGTAATCGCATGGGGAATGAGAAAAAGCAAGACAGCAGAAGTGGGGCACACTTCCGGTTACATTGTCGGGAATGGCATGCCATTGACAAAATACTGCCTAAGGGGTCATAAATATAAGATAGTCACTAATAAATCCAATAGTGAATTCAGGAGAAATTTCTTCACCCGGAGAGTTGTGAGAACATGGAATTTACTACCACATGGAATAATTGGGGCAAACAGAATGATGCATTTAAGGGGAAGCTATCTGAGTACATGAGGGAGAAAGGAATAGAAGATTATGGCGATATGGTGAGATGAAGTAGGGTATGAGGAAGCAGCATAAACACCAGCATAGACAAGTTGTGCTGAATGGCCTCATTCTTTGCTGTAGTTTCTATGTAATTTCACAAGATCATAAAAATAAGAGCAGGAGTAGGCCATTTGGTTCCTCGAGGCTGCTCCCTCATTCAGTAAGATAATGGCTCATCTGACTATGGCCTCAACTCCACTTTCCTGTCTGCCCCCATAACCCTTGATTCACTTGTCTATCAAAAACCTGTCTAATTCAACCTTGAATTTATTCAATGACCCAGCTTCCACTGCTCTCTGGGGTAATTGGATGTAAACAATTTAATCCCCTTAACGAAATTTCCTGAATGAACAAAAATATTTTTATTTTTTATTTTAACTAAGCTAACAGGTAATTTACAAACTGAATCCCACCCTCGTTTGACCTTCGCATTGTTAAGCGAATCATGGAATATTCTTGTGACCAACTCCCCATCCTTGATGAATTTTGTCTCCCATTTGAACTGCTCTGTAATCTCTAAATTTAACGACCTTCTATCCTCCTTAAACCTCTCCTTTCACATAAATTTTCCTATTTACATTTGCGGTCAATGCCTTGATCTAGCTATATCCCATGGCTTTTCTGCTCCCATGTCCTTGATTATTGACAAGATTAACTCTGGCTACTTCCTTTTATCCCTAACCATTCACATCCCTCTACCCACTTCCAGCTCCACTTCCTCCAGATTCCTCCACTGGAAAATCTCCTCAAAGTCAATTTCAAAATCCTAACTACCTTGCCTTTGGTCCTCCATTCACCACAATATCTCTACAGCTATCTTCACTCTGTCAAGTCCAAGGGGCGTAGACTTAAGTGTGTCTAATACAACTGGCTTAGTTCTAGTGTGACAGAGATATGTTTTCCTTGCTTGGAAATAATTTTTATAAGAACCTGCAAAACATTGAGATTCCAAATGACCAAATTTAACAACTGTGTCGATCATTTCCAAGAGGCTCCAGGTGTAGCGAATTCTGTTTTTGATAAACACCCTTACGATTTTGTCACACCAAGCGCACTAATGAAATCTTCTCCCACATCGGTAGGGATTGTATATAATTAGCAAGAAAGAAGCAGGTAAAGTTCAGGACACTCATCTTTGCAACAGTGTAAAGGCTCACACTCAGAGGAAAAAATAGTTGCCGTTGGACAGAATTCTTAAGAGCGTGAGTAAAAACACATGTATACATTATGTAGATTTGGGATGTTTTTCTATGCTAAAGGTATTGTATAAATGCAGGCTGTTATATATTGTGAAGCATGTGCATCAAAATTTCTCCTGTGAAATGCAAATGGCATCCCAAAAAAGAACTCCAGAAACTCCAGAACAAAAACTAAAAAAGCTGGA
The DNA here is from genome assembly GCF_964194155.1 of Cetorhinus maximus. Classification (NCBI taxonomy): domain Eukaryota; kingdom Metazoa; phylum Chordata; class Chondrichthyes; order Lamniformes; family Cetorhinidae; genus Cetorhinus; species Cetorhinus maximus. Next base: position 77,321,922 of record NC_135893.1, on the reverse strand, counting down.
AAAACTCAGCAGGCCTGACAGCATCTGCAGAGAGGGATACAGTTGACGTTTCAAGTCCGTATGACCCTTCGTCAGAACTGAGACATATAGAAATTTCTATATGTCATAGTTCTGACGAAGGGTCATACGGACTTGAAACGTCAACTGTATCCCTCTCTGCAGGTGCTGTCAGACCTGCTGAGTTTTGCCAGGTATTTTTGTTTTTGTTCTAGATTTCCAGCATCCGCAGTATTTTGCTTTTATCCAGAAACTCCAGACTGGAAGACAAATCTTGAACCAACAAAAACAGCTCATCTTCTCTAATGATCCAACGTCAGCCTTAGTGTTAGTGACAGTCTGCAGGAATAGAATAGGCCCTAGTGTTCCTTTTACCCACTATTTTGGGAGCAGTGTTCATTGCCGACCCCATAACTGGATGTGTCAACGGCAGCCAGCAGTGGATCAGGGAATGTTTTACAGTTGAAACTTGGTAATATTGAAAAATAAAGTCTTCCATTTATATAGCGCTTTTCATGACCAATGGATGACTCAAAGTGCTTTACAGCCAATGAAGTACTTATTAAAGTGTGGTCACTGTTGTAATCTTGGAAACACACCAACCAATATGCACACAGCATACTCCCACAAAATGACCAGATAATCTGTTTTTGTAATGCTGATTGAGGGATATTGTTCCCCAGCTCCTCTTCAAAGTAGTGCAATGGGATCTTTTGCATTCGCCCAAACAGAGAGATTGAGCCTCAATTCAGCATCTCATCCACTGGAGTGTTAGCCTTGACTTTTTTTGCTCAATTCCTGGAGTGGGACTTGAACCTGGAACCTTATCAGGCAGAGGAAAGATTGCTACCCACTGAGCCAGGCTGAAACCATGAAATCCTTTCCTATCTAATCGGATGCTTAGGCTGAATTTTCACACCCGCTTCAGGAATGCAGATTCAGGGCATTTCCTGGCTCCGCAAACCTGATCCAGGAGAAATTGCTCCAGAAGTTGGAATTTTCATTCCATTCCAGTGTGGTGGGGTTCTCTGGGAGTTGGGCCAAGCGATCCTGAAACAAGTGCAGAGGCTGCCAGGTTCGGAGGCGGGCTGGGTGCAAGGCTTACCTTGGGGCACTGGCACTTTGTCAAAGATTTTGAAAAAGCATTAAAACAAAAACAGTCCTGCAGCCCTCACACTTCCCATACCCTCCATGTCAACCTATGTCTCTCCACCCACCCCACATAACACCCCACCGTCTATGTCAGCTTAGTGCCAACCCATTGCCCCCCCCACCCATCACCCTTTGCCCTTAAACCTACCATGCCAACTCACCCAGTATCCTCCATGGGTAGACCTCAGGAGCAGGGACCATGCCAAGATAAAGTAAAATACAGTTCTAAGGCCTGAATTTCATGCCTGACATGCGCGCCAAGTCGACGGGAACGGAAGTGGAATCCGCTCCTTGTTGCAGTTGCATTACAAATGCAATTTCATGATGGATGATCAATTAAGGTCCGCCCAGCATGAAGCGCACCTTCCCAAATGTCGGGAAGAGCCAGGAGGGGGCAGGCGCCTGGTCCAATGGCGACCTGGTGGGCACTTTAAAACCAGCAGAGGCAGCTCCCTGAAGTCTGGCAGAGGAGAATCATTGGAGTCTGTTTCATTCGAACAGCCTTTACAGCGGCTGGAGATGTCAGGTGGGAGAGCAAGTCAGGTGGGCACTCAGTCCCCCGTTTCTCGGACGAGTTCCTCAGGGTCCTTGTGGGGGAGGTCGATGTCAGGCGGGGCACTCTAGTACCCAGGGAAGGCAGGAGGAGGCCACCGCACCTGACCAAAAAAGCTTGGGAGGAGGTGGCAGCTGAGGTCATCGGCCATGACATTGTGCAGCGCACATGGATGCAGTGCTGCAAAAGGTTCAATGAACTGCTGTGCTCAGCAAGGGGGAGTACCGAGTTGGCATGGATCAGTGTGGAGAAGTGTTAAGGGTTGGCCATTCCCCCATGGAGCTCAGGGGTATTAGAGTCTGAGTGCCAATTGTCACTGACACCGATGCCAGCCAAGGGGGTGAGCCCTGGCTACTTGGCCCGAGTGCCTTGTGGGTCAAGAGTCACGATGTGCCCTGCAAGGTGTCCCAGAAGGGGGGCTTTGCCAGGCTGCAATGGCACTGCAGGTAGAGTGGACAAATCAATGCTCCTCTGTCATTTCAGGAGAACAGAAGCTATAACACCAATGAAAGAACTAAGACAGGTGGAGCCCCCCCAAACCTCCTCATTTTGACGAGGTACGAGATGGACATCCTGGAGGTGGAGTGCTGGTCGTGAAGAGACAGGGGTCTCTGACGAAGGTAGCAGTGCAGTGCAGAGAGGTGAGAGTGTCAGATTGTGCAAACATTCTTGTGCAGTTTCATTGTTAATGGGAGCCTCAAACCTGGAGCCCCCATTGATCATTGAAAGATGATGGCACCAAGGTGCAGATCTCCATTGTCTCATCAGGGCGCCAGGCATGCAGTGTGATGACTTAAACTAATGACATGTTGTTGTTCTCTCCTAGAGTCCCCACTTGCCCATGAACGCAGCACCCCGAAGAGCCACTCTTGACACCAGAGGACCACTGGGCTTTATATGCACCTGCGTCACACCCAGTTTCTGCACCAAGCACCAGCACAGATACCAGCACCTCAGCGGGCATAAGATTGTCAGTGCATAGCGGTGAGGGCACTTCACACTCACCTGAGGAGCAGGCAGAAGCAGAGAGTGCCCAGGGCGCCAGCAGTCGGAGGATTGCTTGAAATCAGGACGATGCTGATTCGAAGGCAGATGATGAGCCTGTGGAGTCATCCATTAGGCGGCAGATGCTGAATATCCAGCGAGATGTCAGGGAGAATCTGGTGGAGATCCATGAGAGTATGTGTACCATGGTCTCCGTTATGGAGGAGTCCATGCGGAGCATAAGCACTGCGCTGACCCTCATGGCCGAGAACACTGCCTCCTCCATAGACAGAGTGGCAACTCTCATGGAGAGGCAACTCCAAGGACAGAATGGGATGTTCCTGGGGTTGCGCTCGGACCTGCAAACCCTCACACAAGCAATGACCACAAGAGGTCAGTACTAGTGTGGGAGATGGATGAGGCACCCAATATCTCAGCTAGATGCCCATCCATCAATGATGAGCAGAGATGTCCAGAGTGACCTCACGTTGGCGCACAAGCTGCTTGTCATCTCTGCGGGCTCCTCTCAGGGCGCTCTGGATGACGGCAGCAGCTCCTCTGCCCCTCTGCCAGTGACCGTGGCACCTGATGAGGCTGCAATGACTGGTTCTATCTATCATATGGCCTTGTGGAAGCATGATTCTTATTATAATGCTGCTCAGCCTCTGTTCCTGGGTGGCAGAGAGGAATCATAAACTACCTTTTCAACAGATAGCCCTTGTCACCCAGCAGCTATCCATCCAGTCTGGAGCAGTGAACAGCTTTGGCACTTGTGAGTGTCTGAGGATGTAAGTGTCATGAGAGTTGGCAAGGTATCTTGCACAGACTTTCAGAATCTGTGTCTTGTGGTCACAAACTATCTGGACCTTTATCAAGTGGAAGCCCTTTCTGTTGACAAAGGCACCTGGTTGACCCGCTGGTGCCTTGATGGCTACATGTGTGCAGTCAATTGCACCCTGGATGCAGGGGAACCCAGCAATCGCTGCAAGCCCTCTGGTTCGCTCAGTCTGGCTGCCCTCGTCTGTCCAGAAATGAATAAATGTCATTACCCGCCTGAGCAGAGCTTCTGTCACCAGCTTGACGCAACTGTGAACAGCTGATTGGGACATTCCACACAGATCCCCCACTGACCACTGGAAAGAGCCAGAGACATAGAAGTTGAGGGCCACTGTGACCTTCAGAGTCACTAGCATGGGGCATCCACCCACAAATTGGAGGTGATCTCAGGCCCAATCATCTGATAAATGAAGGTCAGTCTACCTGGAGAGGCAGACCCTCCTTCGGCATTGCACCTCGGACATGTTGAGGTAGCTGTATCACTGCCTGTAAACCCTGGCAGCAGGATAGTGGCGTCTTCTGCGGCCCCTTCCACCTTGGACTTCCCGCTGGCCCTGCACCCCTTCTGCCTGCACCTCTCCTCCCACAGGTCGCTCCCTTGGATGCTGCCTATGGACACCTGGCCTCCTCTCCCTTCTGCCCCTCTCTTCCTCTTCAGAGGAGGTGCCATCTGCGAAGGCCACAATCCCCATTACCAGGGTAACAGAAGGCTGTCCGGTGCCTGGAAGGGTCCACATGGCCAAAATCTCCCAGGGGCCTTGGAGACATGATGAGTCCTGAAATGAAGCCTAGAAATGCTAAGACTGAAGCTCAGAACAGAGATGAAGCTGCAAAGTTCAAATAAGGAACCAGCAGCAAACTATCTCCTAAACTCCTCACAACTTACAATGGCAATGCTGCAGACCTTTTTTTATCCTACCCTTGGATGTGGTTTTGTTAAAACGAGTGCTAAATCGCACAGGCAACATAAAAGCGTGATCAATTGCCTTTTTAATGGCCTTAAGTGGCCCTTTAATTGTTGGCAGGCACGACTCTGACACGTGCACGTGCCCGCCAACCTGAAGATTGCTCACGTGTGGGATGATGTCGGGACACTTGCCCAAAATCATCTTACGCTATTTCATGTCTGATCAGGTCGGTTGCAGGCCCCGACTGTGAGACGTAAAATTCTGACCTAAGTACCTATTGCAGACTTTAAAAAAACAAAGATAAAAACAAAAAGCTAAAAGCTACTGCGGATGCTGGAAATCCAAAACAAAATAAAAACAGAATTACCTGGAAAAATTCAGCAAGTCCGGCAGCATCGGCGGAGAAGAAACCAGTCAACGTTTCGAGCCCTCATGGCCCTTCAGCAGAACTGAAGCATAGTTTCAACAAGGGAGAAATATAAATTGGTTTAAGGTGGGTGGGGGGGAAGAGACACATTGAGGGTGTGGTGTGAGCAGATAATCAAAAGATGTCAGAGACAAAAGGGTCAAAGAGGTGTTGAAGGTGGTGGTCTTTGTCTGAGAAAAGTGCTAATTAAGAATGCAAGACAGGATATTCAAAGTACAGCTCTAGTGGGGGTGGGGTGGAAAGACTAAAGGTTTTAGTTTTAGATTTAAAAATAATGGAAATAGGTGGGGAAAGAAGAATCTATATAAATTATTGAAAAAAAGGCGGGTGGGGGGGGAAAAGAAACGGGGTGGGGATGGGGGGAGGGGAGTTTAAGATCTAAAGTTGTTGAATTCAATATTCAGCCCAGAAGGCTGTAAAGTGCCTAGTCGGAAGATGAGGTGCTGTTCCTCCAGTTTGCGTTGGGCTTCACTGGAACAATGCAGCAAGCCAAGGACAGACATGTGGGCAAGAGAACAGGGTGGAGTGTTAAAATGGCAAGCGACAGGGAGGTTTGGGTCTTTCTTGCGGACAGACCGCAGGTGTTCCGCAAAACGGTCGCCCAGTTTGCGTTTGGTCTCTCCAATGTAGAGGAGACCGCATTGGGAGCAACGAATGCAGTAGACTAAGTTAGGGGAAATGCAAGTGAAATGCTGCTTCACTTGAAAGGAGTGTTTGGGCCCTTGGACGGTGAGGAGAGAGGAAGTGAAGGGGCAGGTGTTGCATCTTCTGCGTGGGCATGGGGAGGTGCCATAAGTGGGGGTTGAGGAGTAGGGGGTGATGGAGGAGTGGACCAGGGTGTCCCGGAGGGAACGATCCCTACGGAATGCCGTCAAGGGGGGTGAAGGGAAGATGTGTTTGGTGGTGGCATCATGCTGGAGTTGGCGGAAATGGCGGAGGATGATCCTTTGAATGCGGAGGCTGGTGGGGTGATAAGTGAGGACAAGGGGGACCCTATCATGTTTCTGGGAAGGAGGAGAAGGCGTGAGGGAGGATGCGCGGGATATGGGCCGGACACGGTTGAGGGCCCTGTCAACGACCGTGGATGGAAAACCTCGGTTAAGGAAGAAGGAGGACATGTCAGAGGAGCTGTTTTTGAAGGTAGCGTCATCAGAACAGATGCGACGGAGGCGAAGGAACTGAGAGAATGGGATGGAGTCTTTACAGAAAGCGGGGTGTGAGGAGCTGTAGTCGAGGTAGCTGTGGGAGTCGGTAGGCTTGTAATGGATATTGGTGGACAGTCTATCATCAGAAATTGAGACAGAGAGGTCAAGGAAGGGAAGAGAAGTGTCAGAGATGGACCATGTGAAGATGATGGAGGGGTGGAGATTGGAAGCAAAATTAATAAATTTTTCCAGGTCCCGACGAGAGCATGAAGCAGCACCGAAGTAATGATCGATGTACCGGAGAAAGAGTTGTGGGAGGGGGCCTGAGTAGGACTGGAACAAGGAATGTTCCACATACCCCATAAAGAGACAGGCATAGCTGGGGCCCATGCGGGTACCCATAGCCACACCTTTTATTTGGAGGAAGTGAGAGGAGTTAAAGGAGAAATTGTTCAGTGTGAGAACAAGTTCAGCCAGACGGAGGAGAGTAGTGGTGGATGGGGATTGTTGGGGCCTCTGTTCAAGGAAGAAGCTAAGGGCCCTCAGACCATCCTGGTGGGAGATGGAGGTGTAGAGGGATTGGACATCCATGGTGAAGAGGAAGCGGTTGGGGCCAGGGAACTGGAAATTGTTGATGTGACGTAAGGTGTCAGAGGAATCACGGATGTAGGTGGGAAGGGACTGGACAAGGGGAGAGAGAAGGGAGTCAAGATAACGAGAAATGAGTTCCGTGGGGCAGGAACAGGCTGACACGATCGGTCTGCCAGGACAGTTCTGTTTGTGGATTTTGGGTAGGAGGTAGAAGCGGGCCGTCCGAGGTTGGGCGACTATCAGGTTGGAAGCTGTGGGAGGAAGATCTCCAGAGGAGATGAGGTCAGTGACAGTCCTGGAAACAATGGCTTGATGTTCTGTGGTGGGGTCATGGTCCAGGGAGAGGTAGGAGGAAACGTCTGCGAGTTGACGCTCAGCCTCCGCGAGGTAGAGGTCAGTGCTCCAGACAACAACAGTACCACCCTTGTCAGCGGGTTTGATGACAATGTTGGGGTTGGACCTGAGAGAACGGAGTGCAGTGAGTTCAGAGAGAGACAGATTAGAATGGGTGAGAGGAGCAGAGAAATTGAGACGGCTAATGTCACGCCGACAGTTCTCAATGAAAAGATCAAGAGAAGGTAAGAATCCAGAGGGAGGGGTCCAAGTGGAGGGAGAATATTGGAGGTGGGTAAAAGGATCCGTTGAACGGGGAGAGGACTCCTGCCCAAAGAAGTGAGCACGGAGACGAAGACGGCGGAAGAAGAGTTCAGCATCATGCCGAGCCCGAAATTCATTGAGATGAGGGCGTAAGGGTATGAAACTAAGTCCTTTGCTGAGCACTGAACGTTCAGCATCGGAGAGGGGAAGGTCAGGGGGTATAGTGAATACGCGGCTGGGGCTGGGATTGGAAGATGGGGTGAGGACGGAGGGACAAGCAGGGGTGGAGGGTCCCCGATGGGTGTTGGAGTCGATGAGTTGTTGGAGCTTGCGTTCCTTAGCACTTGAGAGAAAGAGAAAAAGTTTCTTGTTGAGGCGACGGATGAGGCGAAGAATAAAATGAAACTGGGGGCACGCGCAGCTTTGAAAAAGGGTGCGGCGGTGCTGCTGGAGGGAGAGGTCGAGTGTGTTCATATGGCGGCGCATGGCACTGAGTGTGGATCTCAGAATGCGACGGGAACAGCAGTCCGAGAAACGTTTTATGTCCCGGAGATACCTGTAATCGTTGACAGGGCCCTCAACCGTGTCCGGCCCATATCCCGCGCATCCTCCCTCACGCCTTCTCCTCCTTCCCAGAAACATGATAGGGTCCCCCTTGTCCTCACTTATCACCCCACCAGCCTCCGCATTCAAAGGATCATCCTCCGCCATTTCCGCCAACTCCAGCATGATGCCACCACCAAACACATCTTCCCTTCACCCCCCTTGACGGCATTCCGTAGGGATCGTTCCCTCCGGGACACCCTGGTCCACTCCTCCATCACCCCCTACTCCTCAACCCCCACTTATGGCACCTCCCCATGCCCACGCAGAAGATGCAACACCTGCCCCTTCACTTCCTCTCTCCTCACCGTCCAAGGGCCCAAACACTCCTTTCAAGTGAAGCAGCATTTCACTTGCATTTCCCCTAACTTAGTCTACTGCATTCGTTGCTCCCAATGCGGTCTCCTCTACATTGGAGAGACCAAACGCAAACTGGGCGACCGTTTTGCGGAACACCTGCGGTCTGTCCGCAAGAAAGACCCAAACCTCCCTGTCGCTTGCCATTTTAACACTCCACCCTGTTCTCTTGCCCACATGTCTGTCCTTGGCTTGCTGCATTGTTCCAGTGAAGCCCAACGCAAACTGGAGGAACAGCACCTCATCTTCCGACTAGGCACTTTACAGCCTTCTGGGCTGAATATTGAATTCAACAACTTTAGATCTTAAACTCCCCTCCCCCCATCCCCACCCCGTTTCTTTTCCCCCCCCACCCGCCTTTTTTTCAATAATTTATATAGATTCTTCTTTCCCCACCTATTTCCATTATTTTTAAATCTAAAACTAAAACCTTTAGTCTTTCCACCCCACCCCCACTAGAGCTGTACTTTGAATATCCTGTCTTGCATTCTTAATTAGCACTTTTCTCAGACAAAGACCACCACCTTCAACACCTCTTTGACCCTTTTGTCTCTGACATCTTTTGATTATCTGCTCACACCACACCCTCAATGTGTCTCTTCCCCCCCACCCACCTTAAACCAATTTATATTTCTCCCTTGTTGAAACTATGCTTCAGTTCTGCTGAAGGGCCATGAGGGCTCGAAACGTTGACTGGTTTCTTCTCCGCCGATGCTGCCGGACTTGCTGAGTTTTTCCAGGTAATTCTGTTTTTATTTTGTTTTAAAAAAACAACCTCATTAATAAAAACCCAATCACTGCATTTCCATTCCTTCAACTACATAATCCCTTATAAGAACAAACATTTCATTCAAGTTCTTAACCTCTTACAAATACAAGCATTGGAATTTGTAGTCCCATTTCAGAGTCTATAACCCTTGGAGCTGTCAATCAAACTGTGAGATGGAAGGCCCCCCACTGTGATAAGTGAAGGTTGTGAAATCAGGCATGAAGCATAAATCCAGTGATGATAACCCTCAAGTTAATGTCAACAGGCAGAGTGAAATAGCAAGCAATGAGTTTTTTTAACGCCACACAGTTTTTCCAAAGATTTAAAGGGCAGGGATTTGAAAAGCCTGGAAATTTGACAGTTGCTTTTGACAATTTAACTTGACAGTTCGTCTTGACGCTTTTGACAGTTCCTCTTGACAGTTCCAATCAGTTTATGTGCTTTTTACACATATTCATGTCCACTTTTAACAGCCCAAAGGGCACCTTACCTCTCCCAAAGGTGTCCTGGGGACATACCAAAGGGGTACCCTACCTGTCCAAAAGCATACCCCATGTCTCCAAAGGACTCTGCAAAGTTTAGACTTGCTCCTACCTGGTCTAACCTGCGCACCTACTTCCCACTCTTAACTGATGGAAATCAGACATGACTGGAGGCAGCTGGTGTTTTAAGTGGACATCTGCCTCCGCAAAACACGTATGTGCAAATCTGGACCTGGTTCCAGTACCACTCCTGTGAAAATGGTAGGTGCCATGTTCGGAAATGGGGCTACCGTATTTCGGCCTCTTCCCGTTTTTGCAATAATCGAGAGGCTTACCGTGGTCGTGAAAACTCAGGCCCACGTGTCTGAATTCCTTGCTGCTGAGTTGATCTCAAGACCAGAAGTAAGTCTCCTGAAGTTGAGTTAGACTAATCTGCAATCTTATCTAACAGGCAATATTTTAAGCTTAGCATGAGAGGCATATAAAATTAAAGTTTAATAAATTGAAAACATCCTCTCTGTGGTTCTATTCCTCTTTAACTTCCCAGACAATACTAATGCTACTATGTTTTATAGGGCCCTGCAAGCGGTGGTCCACTGTTTTCAGTGGTGAAATGTTTTTTCCCTAACTGTGGGTGCAACACGATAACATTTATGAAGCTATTCCTCTGGAAGTGAGTCATGCAAGGCTCACTTTTTGCCGTGAATCCCAATAAAAACACAGTATGATGATTACATAAAATGTCAGATGATACATCGTTATAATGCTACTCGTTCTACAAGTCAGCAAGAGCAATTTTACAATTTTTCATTCTATTCTGAATTTAGAAAGTAATTTAATTATATTTATTTCGGTTTGATCATTAAAGTGTCTTGGTCTTTAAAATGAAAGATTGTTTAATAAAGCACATCCCAATAGCAAAGAACACTTGGCTTGTAATAAATGATAGAACCTCATACCAATTAGTGACTGATTTCAGAAGCATGAAGCATATTATCCAGCTTGCTTTAGATAATTTTAGATTGCAGTTGCATACATTTCAATCAATAACTTAGTACTAACTTTTGCTTCAGGAAATCTGTGGTTCCCTTGTTTTAAATGGCTCCCTGGTTGCAGAAGCACCAGAAAAATAACAACTGTAAATTAAGAAAAAATAGTGGCGTTTAACTCAAAGATGATTTCAGGCAGATAGGGGGTTGGTTGAGAATTAAACCCATCCAATGTCATCAGTTTGAAACCTGGGCTATTTGGACACCCATTTAATTTGTCTTTCACCATCTAACAGCATGCCCGTTAGCAGCTGGGCAGCTTCAGGTAGGTCAAAATTACAGGGCCCAGATACCTTGGTGCTGGCAGGTGTAGTTGCAACGGTGGAGGGGGGGAATTGGGGGTTGTTGCATTGTTGTGAACTGGGGAGTCCCAGGCAACAGTGGCTAAGGTTTTCTTTGTGATGCTGGGAGAAGTTTTAATGAAGCTATCCCCATTTTTCTGCACCTTCTGCCTCTCAGGAGTCACTTATAGCTCTCTCCTGTATAATGCAGTAGAAATTCCAAAAGGGAGGGAACTAGGTCTGGTTGAGGAGTAGCTAATACGTAGTCAACCTCACTTAAGTAGAAAAGGAAGCCCTTGTAATAAGTGGCATATCTAGAGGGATGAGGATTGGAGATGGCAAGGTTTTTGGCTCTGCTGAGCAGGGTGGCTGGTTAGCACTTGTACCATTAGATGTACCACAAGCAATTATGCCTTCAGCCAAATTAAGGGGAGGTTTATTAGGGGGTGATGGTGATGCAGTGGTAATGTCACCAAACTGGTAATTCAGAGGCCCAATCTAGAGGCTCAGGGAAAATGGGTTCAAATCCCACCATGACAGCTGGTTAATAAAAAAATCTGGAATATAAAAGCTAATCTCACTTCTGGTGATCATTGATTGTCATAAAAACCCATCTAGTTCCATAATGTCCTTTAGGGAAGGAAATCTGTTATCCTTACCTGGTCTGGCCTACATGTAACCCTAGACCCACAGTAATGTGGTTGACTCTCAATTGCCCTCTGAAATAGTCATTCAGTTCAAGGTCAACAAATGGGGGCCTTTCCAGCAATGCCCAAATGCCATTGAAAGAATTTTTAAAATTTCAAATCGTCAAGCCTATTATTGTAAATGTCCAGCCTCCCATTACCATCCTAACTCTAGTCCTCTTCTTTTTTCCAGATCCTTCTTCGCAACAAGAATCACCAATAAGATCAAAACAAAGTGACCTTGTAGGACAGCATACCTCCTGTGGAACCACAACCTAAATCCATCTTAAGCACTGGTTGACTAGAAAGAAAATTAGAGAGGCCAGTACATGGCGAAACTCACATCTCAGGAGCAGGTAGTGGAAGCATGGAGACTTAACAGAAGAGAATATCCTCTCCTAGTGGGACAGAGATGTGAATCTCCAGGTTCTGACTATGAAAAATAAATGCTTGTGGCACAGCTGTGATCATATGATGTATTGGAAGGCCTTCCAAAGACATTGAGTACCATGTCTGACAGAACAGAGGAGTCCACATTCAAAATCCGCCAAGTTGCCTGGTATTTCCATTCTGCAACCTAAGATAGAGTGTATGGTCACCTCCAGGGACACTGCAGCCATGCTCCCACTGTAGGAGTCCATGCCAACAGCTTATGCAGCTTTGAAGGAAACTTAGACATCTGCCATTCAGACTCTGGACTCCAACGTATCGTCTAACTTTGACATGGATAGATAGGTAGGTCACATAGAAAGGTTATATATAATCTTTCATATACACATATACAATGATCAGACAGAGAGACAGACACTCATGAGAAATTTCAGGAAGGCTGATTGACCTCTCCAGAAACATTTCCTATGGAAACTTTCCCATTTACTATGAAACATTGGACTTAGGAGCAGGAGTAGACCATTCAGCCCTTTGAGCCTGCTCTGCCATTCAATAAGATCATAACTGATCTAGTTGTGGTCTCAACTCCACTTTCCTGACTGCCCCTCATAATCCTTAACTCTCAATATCTACAATATCTGCTCTCCTTCAAATCGTTAGAAGCAATAACCCACAGCTTGATGGGAATGACAGTGCACTGCAGGATGGTAACAAGCCTTCAACACCCCCTAAAATTGTATCCATCATGCTTCTTGAAATCCAGTTGAGTGAGGCAACCCTGGCAGTAGCAGAGGTTCTCCAGTTTGCATGAGCTCAGGCTGCCAGGGGTGTCAGGCCATGGGCATCTCAAAATTCCCAACATGACAGCAGCCTACTGTCAGCCCTGCTGAAGCCACTGGAGGAGCATTTCATAAAATTAGTAGAGTGAGTAAACTTCCTTTTAAAAAAGGCACTATGGGTTGACACTTGTGTCCTCAATGATTTTATGCAAAGAATTATGGTTAGATTCACATTAAAAGCTCCATCACCATTAGCACTTGGTTCTGCTGATGGTTATACTCCTGCCTTGTCAGTAATTTATTGATGTGAAAGTTGGCTGAATGTTTTCAGTGTTCGAGAATGCAAGATTAAAGTTGTGGTGACGGAGGGTCCCAGGAATGTCACTGGAAGGGGACTGAGTTGTTCATCTGAACCATTGAGAGCAAGTAAAGCATCTCCTCCTTCTCCACCCATTGTATTATCTCTTCTTCCTCTGTCTCACCTTCACTCCTTTGTTCCTCTGCAGATGATGCTTCTTCTTGCTCATTTACCTCCTGCAGCTACAATCCTCTCTGATAGGGAAGTGTAGGATTCAGCACACCCTATTATGTGCAAGCCCACCAATCTTATTCTTATTAGGTCTGACTGTTCAAATTGGTTAGTCTTTGCTTTCTTTACAATATCCAACTACACTGCCTGTTTCTCCCACCCACCAATTCCATTCCTGCCAGTAAAATCGACACACGCGTTTTATTTTCTTTGCTTCTAGAATACCCCCCTTTTAAAAAATGAGGGGGAGACTATAGACAGAAGTAGTAGAATCATAAACATATAAAGAACAGCAATTTTCATTTATGTAATTTTTTTAATGTAACAAAATATCCCAAAGGATTTCACTATTGAGGATCCAGCTTGAGCAGGAGTAAGAGGGAGGATGATTGAGATTGACACTGAGGGAGGCGGTTTATAGCACTTTGAAATATTCTTAAGTAATTATATTGCTGAATAAAACTATCAAATCTTATTCTATGTTATGTACTTTATTTCACACACTTCCCATTCACTCTTCCAATGTCATAAACAGAAGCAGATGTATTTGGTATTTAGTGTCAGTAAGGTATATTACAACACTACCACACTTGCTTTCTAAATGATGAGCAACAAATGTCTTCAGGATCCAATTGTCTTTGATGTTTAATTAGCATTAAATATATTCTCCTTGATGTCAATTTAAACTTTCAAAACAAATCTTATAATTCACCACCACTAATCAATTGAAAACTGCTCCATGGATTCTGATGCAACCACGCAAAAAACGTTGAAAGAGATTTTATGGTTTAAGATGATTCAGACAGCACTGCAAATTAAAGAACCAGTCATTTCACTAACCATTTAAAAAAAAATACTCAATTTAATCCCCAAAGTTTCAACAATTCTACTGTGGCACCTTCATCACATGTTTCCTTTTAAGTGGCTTTATGCTCTGGGTCTCGCAATGACAACCAAGACATTTGTTTGAGTTTTCACTGATGATCACAAATAAAATGTTTAAGTGAATTATAATGTGCTCTCATTTCCCATGCATCTGCCTGTTATATTGAAAACATAAAAATTATGCAAGACCCAATACTCCATTATCAACAGTCCTAGTGGCATCACTTCCTTCAAATGACTTTGCAATGCAGCACACAGCACAAAATACAATGCTATATATGTTTTTTAACATTTTCTATGCATTGAATGCAATTTGCACTTGCCCATTAGTTATTATTTACTTTGGTTCTTTAGATGTATTCTGTAAAATACCTTTCAGCAGCCTAAAGATACAATCTCCTTTAAAGTTAATCTTCTCCCTCAAGAACAAATTGGGTTCAAAATTGCCTTGGACAGAATGCAAAAAGGGTAGTAGCCAATCAGCTGCAGTTCTACACTCCATCCAATTCTCTTTTCCGTTGTGGAAAATAAAATCAGACAGAGTGAAAAATGTGCTGCAGATTCACTATGGCTTGTTTTGTGTTGTTGCCCAAGACAAATTCATACCTGCTTTGGGTCCAGGTGGTTAGCCCTTTTATCTAAGTCACCCATGTAGAAATAGGATTTTTTTTGTTGGCTCTACTTTATAAATGAGGGGCAATCACTTCACCTAGAACATGAAAGCAAAGAATTCTTAAAGACATAAGTGAGAGTTAATTGTCTGCCTTTTAATAGGGTCGAGCATTGGGATAGGCTCTTTTTTTCTTGTTCTCCTCACGTGTGCATATCAAACTGTGCATGAGACTTCTGTCACCATGGTAGTTCACCAGTTATTAGAAGTCACCTTAGTAACATAAGGTTATGTCTCTAGGTTTTGAGTTACTGGTCCATAAACAACATTCAGCTCACCATTATCTAAACAGTCCTATATTAGAAATAGCCTCTGTGATTCTGAGATACATTGTGTCTGAACACTTCATATCATTACACGTGCATTTCCTTTATGTAGTGTCTTCTTTCCTTCTTTTGCTTTCTATCTCACTATCAGTTAGCTATATATATATGGTTGTCTAAAATGTATTTATCTTTTACCTCTTCTTTCCATCTGTTGATAGCTGTATTGATTTGCATGTCAATATATTTGTCTATTGGGCAGGAATTACCGTTGGCAATATTACTGGATGAATGGTTAACATGTTCACAAGACATTCCTATGCCAGCTATTTTAATGGACACTCACCTGTTAATCTAAAGTGGTTGACATCTGTAGTGACATATAAACATGAGAAGTATTTGTCCATTAATATTGCCCAATGGTAATTTCAAACCCTGCATGCCTTTCTTTTGTTGTTTGCTTTTAACACTTAAAGTAAGTATTTCATACGCCTTGATGTAAGTGACACGTCTCAACTGACATGTACCGTGGCTTGTTTTACTGTGCATGGATAAGAATTCTTCTTCTTGTCAATAAATGTGTTAACTTGTACTCCATGATCTTCTTACCACTGGTCTTGCTGAGCAGCTCTCTACATTATGGAAGAATGTGCATAATAAACAGGAGCTTCATACTCTTCATACTGTGAGGAATTGTAAGCAATTTAAAATACAAACAACAGCAGCCAAAAAATGCTAATCAATTAGCTTTTAATTTGATAATTAAGTAAAACAGAAAAGCTTACCCCACATTCAGGACATCCAGCAGACTTAGGAAAAGAGAAGAGGAAAACAAATTAGACAACATAAGAAATAGGAGCAGGAATAGACCATTTGGCCCTTCAAGCATGCTCCATCAAAGGTTATTCCATTTGATTGGCTGACAGGTCTAGGAAGTGGGCCTTTCTCTCGGAGGGGGGTGGAACGCCCACCTCAATCTAATTAAAGGACCAATAGTCACGGAGTTCATTCAGGGATAATTCAAGGAGTTAGGCAGCAGACTAAAAAGCAGGACCTCTTGGGTTGTAATCTCTGGATTACTCCCAGTGCCACGTGCTAGCAAGCTCAGAATTATGAAAATAGCACAGATGAATACGTGGCTTAAGAGTTGGTGCAGGAGGGAGGGTTTTACATTCCTGGATCACTGGGACCATTTCTGGTGAAGGTGGGGCCTGTACAAGCGGGACAGTCTACATCTGAACCAGAACGGGACTAACATCCTTGTGGGCAGGTTTGCTAGTGCTGTTGGGAGGAGTTTAAACTAATTTATCAGGGGGAGGGGACACAGAATGTTAGCAGAATAGGGACACATCATAATACAGTAAAACAATCAAGTCAGAGGGAGTACAGCTGCATTAAGTTTCAAGGGGGTAAGGCAAGGCTGGATGGCCTCTATTTTAGTGCCAGGAGTATAAAATGGATGAGTTAAGGGAGGGAATGACATGTGGAATTGTGATATATTAGCCATCAGACGTGGTTGAGGGAGGGGCAGGATTGGCAGCTCAACATTCAAGAATATAGAATCTTCAGGTGAGACAGAGGAGGGGTAAAAGAGGAGGAGGTGTTGCATTCTTAGTTAAGGAGTCAGTTTCTGCAGTAAGGAGGGATGATATCTTGGAGGGGGCATCGAATGAAGCTTTGTGGGTAGAGCTTAGGAGTAAAAAAGGGGCACCCACATTGTTAGGTGTTTATCATAGACCCCCAGATAGTCAGTGGGAAATTGAGGAGCAAATATTGAGGTGCACAATTTGCAGAGGTATGTAAAAGCAATAACAATAGGGTAATTATATTAGGTGATTTCAACTTTCCCAACATTAATTGGGATAGACATAGTGTTAAGGGCTTGGATGGAGTGGATTTCTTGAAATGTGTACAGGAGAACTTTTTAGGTCAATATGTAGAGGGTCCAACAAGGGACGTCGCAGTGCTGGACCTAATTCTAGGGAATGAAGCCGGACAGGTGGCTGAGGTGATGGTGGGGAGTATTTTAGTGATAGCGACCACAACATGGTACAGTTTAAGTTTGTTATGAACAAAGACGTAGACAAATTGCAAAAAAATGTTTTGGATTGGGGGAGAGCGGATTTTAGTAAAATAAGGCAGGATCTGGCCAAGGTAGACTGGGAACAGCTACTTCTGGGGAAATCCACAGAAGAGCAGTGGGGGGCATTCAAAAAGGAAATGGGGAGGGTACAGACTCAACATGTTCCCTCTAGGGTGATAGGAAGAAGTAACAAGCCCAGAGTACCATGGATGACCAGAGATATTCAGGATACAATGAGGAGGAAAAGAAAGGCTTTGAGCAGGTACAAGGGGAACAAATCAGCGGAGGCATTAGCGGAGTACAGAAGGTGTAGGGTGGAGCTTAAGAAAGCAATTAGGAGATCAAAGAGGGGATATGAGAAAACTCTGGCTGGTAAAAGTAGGGAAAATCCCAAGATATTCTATAAGTATATCAATGGGAAGAGGATAACCAGAGAAAGAGTAGGGCCTATTAGGGACCAAGGGGGCAATCTATGGGTGAAGCCAGAGGACATCGGTAGAGTGTTGAACGAATACTTCACCTCCATCTTCACCCAAGAGAATGAGGAGGAAGGTATGGAACTCAGGGAGAGAGACTGTGAGGTTCTTGAGCAAACTGATATACAGAGTGACAAGCTATTGGAGGTGTTGGCAGGCTTAAAAGTGGACAAATCCCAGGTCCGGATGATTTGTGTCCCACACTGCTGAGGGAGACAAGGGAAGACATCGCAGGGGCTCTGACCCAAATTTTTAATCCCTCTCTGGCCACGGGGGAGGTGCCAGAGGGCTGGAGAAGAGCTAATGTGGTTCCGATATTTAAGAAGGGTTGTAGAGATAAACCAGGGAACTTCAAGCCAGTGAGTCTCACGTCAGTGGTCGGGAAACTATTGGAGAAATTTCTGAAGGAGAGTATCTATCTCCACTTGGAGAGGTAAGATTTGATCAGGGATAGTCAGCATGGCTTTGTCAGAGGGAGGTCATGCCTAACAAATTTGATTGAATTTTTTGAGGAGGTGACCAGGTGTGTTGATGAGGGTAGTGCAGTTGATGTAGTTTATATGGATTTCAGCAAAGCCTTTGACAAGGTCCCACATGGGAGACTTATAAAGAAGGCAAATGCACATGGGATACAGGGTAATTTGATAAGATGGATTCAAAATTGGCTTAGTTGTAGGAGACAGAGGGTGATGAGAGAAGGATGCTTTAGTGACTGGAAGCCAGTGTCCAGTGGCGTACCACAAGGATCTGTGCTGGATCCTCTATTATTCGTCATTTATATAAACGACATAGGTGACTAGTAAGTTTGCGGATGACACAAAGATTGGCCGGGTGGTTAACAATGAGGTTGAGTGTCTTGGGCTACAGGAAGATATAGATGGGATGGTCAAATGGGCAGATAATTGGCAGATGGAATTTAACCCTGAAAAGTGTGAGGTGATACACTTTGGAAGGAGTAATTTGACAAGGAAGTATTCAATGAATGGCATGACACTAGGAAGTTCTGAGGAACAAAGGGACCTTGGCATGTGTGTCTATAGATCTCTGAAGGTGGAGGGGCATGTTAGTGGGGTGGTGAAAAAGGCACATGGGACACTTCCCTTTATCAATCGAGGCATAGATTACAAAAGTAGGGAGATCATGTTGGAGTTGTATAGAACCTTGGTGAGGCCACAGCTGGAGTACTGTGTGCAGTTCTGGTCGCCACATTATAGGAAGGATGTGATTGCACTGGAGGGGGTGCAGGGGAGATTCACCAAGATGTTGCCTGGGATGAAACATTTAAGTTATGAAGAGAGGCTGGATAGACTTGGGTTGTTTTAGCTGGAGCACAGAAGACTCGGAGTGGGGGGCGACCTGATCGAGGTGTACAAGATTATGAGGGGCATAGACAGGGTGAATAGGGAGCAGCTGTTCCCCTTGGTTGTAGGGTCAGTCACGAAGGGACACAAGTTCAAGGTAAGGGGCAGGAGGTTTAGGGGAATGTGAGGAAAAACCTTTTTATCCAGAGGGTGGTGATGGTCTGGAATGCACTACCTGGGAGGGTGGTGGAGGCGAGTTGCCTCACATCCTTTAAAATGTACCTGGATGCGCACTTGGCACGTCATAACATTCAAGACTATGGCCCAAGTGCTGGTAAATGGGATTAGGTAGGTAGGTCAGGTGTTTCTCACGTGTGGGTGCAGACGCGATGGGCCAAAGGGCCTCTTCTGCACTGTGTAATTCTGTGATTCTGTAATAGTCATCAAATGGCAGTGGGGTGAGCCAGTCAAGCACAAGCGGGCTCACCCCTAACTTTTACGCTAGGAGATGAAGACTCCACCCACTGTGTAAAATTCAGTTACATGAATACTCAATGGTGGTACCTGATTTGAGACACCAAGGTCCTCAGAAGAGAAAATATGCCAGGCGTACAAGTAATCATAATAAATGCACAGCTGATATAGTCTGGTCACTTAGTCCAAATGTTTGATGTTAGATTAACCAGGCTGATATTATAGAGTGAGCTCAAGCTTGACGGTGATCAATTCAAAAGATGTCAGGATTTTCTTAAAACTAATCTAAAAAAACATTGCATGTCAACTGACACAAGGGAGCATGATGCCCTTGACAGGAAAACGTGGCCAAACATGATTCACAATGTCAAAGCAAAGCTTCAAGAAGATCATATCTAGCTTGTCAAAGAAACAAGAGCCCAAAAGGATCAAAGATAAGCCCTTAGGTCAGTCGGCCTTGGCTGTCTCGAGCTTAAGAAAAGATTCCATGTGAAAATTAAACTTAACTGTCATATGAGAACACACAACCTGTGTAACTGGAGATGAATCAGAAGCTGTTGTCAACAATGATGGACAAACCACCATCAATCTTTATTTATTTCACCCAATTTACTGTAATTCAGCATGTTTTTCTTTATGACCATTTATTACAAAGCTTGTGACTTATTATCACCCATTTTATGAACGATTTGGCTTAGTCATCTATCTTTTGTAAATTAAAATAATTAGGTTTTGGTGTGTATAGGTTTTGAATTATTTGCCATCACTGAATACACCTGTAAGATGTTTAGCTTGAATCAGGTACTCACATTTGAATTTGAGCCAGGTTAGGAATTCACAAACCACTCCAGAGACTTGAAATCATAGGCCCAGAACTTCCAATCTGTGTGGGTGAAGGGGTAGAGTGCGAGGTAAATGGGTGAGGGGGTAGGGTGGCAGTTAAGTTGCTTCACAACTTTCCAACTGTCCTCATTATGCATGCTTGGCTGAGAGCACAGGCTAATAAAAGCATTAGCTCAGCAAGGAATCTGTTTTGACAAATGAAATGAATTGCTGACTTTGCTTGATTGGCATCTTTAAGTGGTTATAATAAGTTTTTCTTTCTTTGATTTGTTTTGTCAATGTTTCAATGTTTTATTTGGACAAGATTAAGAGGTGTAAAGTGTTTGAAGCCTCTGTTATTGATACTTTAATGGTCTGGCTGATTAGCACTTTAATAGGGTTGTAGTAATATTAGTATTTTTTTGAAAGAACATTTCTGAATGGGTGTTTTTTTCTCACCTGTACCATACTTGCTATTGTTATGAAATGGCTTATTGGTTAAATACATGGTGCATACTAGTTGAATGAGCATGGAAGGGACATGAGTTGGCCTTGAGTTGGCATGGGGTTATGAGTTGGCATTGTGCTGGCATAGAGTATGAACAGCCATGGGGAGTAACTGGGGCATGAGTTGGCATGGGGGCATGAGGGGCCATGTAGAGTGGCTGGAGGGCTTGAGTAAGGCCATTTTAACTTACTGGTGCCTGAATCCAGGCTATGATTCACGACTCCTCTGAGGGACCATTAATCACAAGTCATGGAGAAGCTGGCTCCAATCCAGGTAAATTGTGGAGTGGGCGGGTGGCTAGGTGGAGGTCCAAAGTCGCTGCAACTGCCACGCCTTCTGGACGGCAACCTGGTAATATGCTGGAAGACAGATTGCTGAACTGCTGTGAGGCACTATAACTGTTTTGAACACTGGTATCAGAGCAACGATGACAGTAGTCTGAGTCTGTATGGCAGGTGTCTGAGCTTGCATGGCAAACAGCTGAGGTTTCATGACCTCAGTCCAAGTGTCCAATGACACACTCAGATGTTGGGTTACTTCTGCATGAACTGCAATGGAAGCTGAGACATAAAACATCAAGTGCTGTATCATGGTCATGCACTTCCTTGTTGGAAAGGATGGGCTCCAAGCTCTTCATAAAGCTCTGTGCCAAACAGGAGCTGGACTCTCCATTCTCCATCACTGTGAGAGCAGGTTATCTGGCAGGCCTGCCAATACACCAAGCATTTCATTGTGCATGCTGTTACAACAGTCCCCAGGCAAGGTCCCCCAACTTCCCAAATGAGACCCCAATTTTGTTATGCTCCTGGGTAAGGAGGAATGAGCTGGCTCCACTCCTTTATTCAATCATCTAGGTTGGTCACAACAAGGTTAATTTAAGAGGCATCCCTTCCCTCTGTGGATATCTTTTCCCAGTCCAAATGTATTTATGTTTTAGAAGCAACCAATTTAACCAGGCTTTCTTGAGCCAAGGAAAGAGTAAGTTTATTAGTTACTAAAAAATAAAAACATCCAATAGGATTAGCCAACTTACCCATTCCAAATCATCTGCCATTTTTGCAAAGTTTGCCTGTCTGAAATCCTGTATGAGTTGCAGTACTCTGAACCTTTGAGTTCTATCAGCCAATTGAAAGCATTAAATGTTGTGATCACTGTTACTCAGATGCTCACCTGGTTGGAGCACAATATTTAGTCAGGCTCACTACCAAACACTAGGTCAAATATATGATTATCCCTGGTTACATCACTAACATTTTGAGTCAGGAAACAATCTACTATATTTACTATAATCTTTGTTTTTGACCATACAGGAACAACAGTAGCAATTTCTCTTTGTGTTTTATAGAAAGCAATCAGCAGATATAATAGCCTCAGACATTGCTGGTATATAATAAACAATCCTAGTTTTGCTCTTTGGAAGTCTCCTGGGAAAGATGCAGGAGATAAAGCTGTCAAACTCAGCAAATCATTGAGACTTGACATGCATTTATAAAGAAGAACCCCGGAAGATTTGAGCAAATGTACTTAGGTTAAAATTCACGAAGGCAGGATCCTGGTGGCTACAGGATGGGTAAGTAACTCAAAACATTTTAATTGCCTAGTTATTGCTGAGCAGATGGGGTTAAATTTCACACTGGTCTTTCTCCCCTATATCACCTGAATATCACACATCAAAACAGAACATGCAAATGTACAGAAATGCCAGACAGGAAAAGACTGGTAATTGAATCTGTCTCATACAGACAGGTTGCAGCTGAGCCTGATCATGGCCCTAAATGGACCCACACCCATCAGGCAGCTATGCAATATCTTGAGAGAGGCAAAAACTGGGAAGAGCATAGCTTTCTCATGTGTCAAATTCCTGATTTTAACTTTATCATCATTAGGAGGTGTTGGTCAGAAAGCCAGCCTGGGAGAGGGAGAATCAAAGTGAGGGGCAAATCAGCTGCTACTGTGCTGACCAGAATCACAGAATCACACAGTGCAGAAGAGGCCCTTCGGCCCATTGTGTCTGCACCGACATGTGAGAAACACCTGACCTACCTACCTAATCCCATTTACCAGCACTTGATCCATAGCCTTGAAGGTTATGACGTGCCAAGTGCTCATCCAGGTACTTTTTAAAGGGTGCGAGGCAACCCGCCTCCACCACCCTCCCAGGCAGTGCATTCCAGACCGTCACCACCCTCTGGGTAAAAACGTTTTTCCTCACATCCCCCTAAACCTCCTGCCCCTCACCTTGAACTTATGTCCCCTCGTGACTGACCCTTCAACTAAGGGGAACAGCTGCTCCCTATCCACCCTGTCCATGCCCCTCATAATCTTGTACACCTCGATCAGGTTGCCCTTCAGTCTTCTCTGCTCCAACTAAAACAACCCAAGTCTATCCAACCTCGCTTCATAACTTAAATGTTTCATCCCAGGCAACATCCTGGTGGATCTCCTTTAAACCCCCTCTAATACAATCACATCCTTCCTATAATGTGGTGACCAGAACTGCACACAGTACTCCAGCTGTGGCCTCACCAAGGTTCTATACAACTCCAACATGATCTCCCTACTTTTGTAATCTATGCCTCGATTAATAAAGGCAAGTGTCCCATATGCCTTTTTCACCACCCCACGAACATGTCCGTCTGCCTTCAGAGATCTATGGACACACACGCCAAGGTCCCTTTGTTCCTCAGAACTTCCTAATGTCATGCCATTCATTGAATACTTCCTTGTCAAATTACTCCTTCCAAAGTGTATCACCTCACACTTTTCAGGGTTAAATTCCATCTGCCAATTATCTGCCCATTTGACCATCCCGTCTATATTTTCCTGTAGCCCAAGACACTCAACCTCACTATTAACCACCCGGCCAATCTTTGTGTCATCCACAAATTTACTATTCCTACCCCCCCACATAGTCATCTATGTCGTTTATATAAAGGAAAAATAATAGGGGACCCATCACAGAATTAATTAAATGTAGATTGCACCATTAGATTGATATTCTGCATTCTTTTCGTCATTACCTTTGGGATTGAATTTTTTGATACGTCTATTGGCGGTCAATCCATGTATCATATCAAATAAGTTGAGAAAGGATTTCCTTTTTTTTAACTAAATTGTTTATATAGTTAATGAGTTGGCGTCTGAGCTGCAGACATTGCGCCACATCAGGGAGGGGGAAATTTGGACACTTTACTCCAGGAGGCGGTCACACCCCTCAGATTAGGTCATTCAAATTTGGTCTGAGATCAGAGACAGGAGGGTGTGACTGCAGGTGAAGCAGGTATGGGGACCTAGGGGGTAGCGTTCAAGGAGCCTCAGCCCCTGCAACTGTCCAACAGTTACAAGGTTCTTGCAAGCTGTGTGGAAGAGAGCCGGGACTGCAGGGAGGATGAGCGAACTGACCATGGCACCATGGTAAGGGAGCCATTCAAGTGAAGGGAGGAAAAAGGAACGTAGTAGTGGTAGGGGATAGTATAATTAGGGGGATAGATAGTGTTCTCTGCAGCCATGAGCGTGAGTCCCAAAGGCTGTGTTGCCTGCCTGGTGCCAGGGTTAAGAACATCTCCTCAGGGCTGGAGAAGAACTTGAAGTGGGAGGGGAGGGATCCAGTTGTCGTCATCCACGTTGGTATCAATGACGTTAATAGGACTAGAAAGGAAGTCTGAAAGAATTTGAACAATTAGGAGCTAAATTAAAAAGCAGAACCTCCATTGTAATAATCTCAGGATTACTACCTAAACCATGGGCAAACTGGCATAGGGTAAATAAAATTAAGGAGTTAAATGCGTGGCTCAAAGATTGGTGTGAGAGGAATGGGTTTCAGTTCATGGGGCACTGGCATCAGTACTGGGGTAGAAGGGAGCTGTTCCGGTGGGATGGGCTTCACTTGAACCATGCTGAGACCAGTGTCCTGGTGAATCGAATAGCTAGGGCTGTAGAGAGGGCTTTAAACTAAACAGAGTGGGGCGGGGGGAGGTTCTGGAGAGGGGATAAGTAGGCTTACAAAGCAAAAGGATATGGCAGCATTGCAGGATAGCTACTTAGGTAATGATACAGACTGTGACAGGAAGGGTTAGAGGTGTACAAACATAAAAAAAAAAGCAGCAAATAGGGTTAAAGGGGGAAAAATGGTAAAAAGGCAAAATGAATGGCTCTTTACTTAAATGCACGCAGTTTTCAGAACAAAATAAATGAATTAACAGCACAAATAGAGGTTAATGGGTATGATCTTATAGCCATTATGGAGACATGATTACAAGATCAAAGCTGGGAACTAAATATTCAGGGGCATGTGACTTTTCGAAATGACAGGCAGAAAGGAAAGGGTGGTGGGGTAGCTTTGTTAGCACAAGATGGAATAAGTACGATAGCAAGAAATCGTCTTGGATTGGAATATGTAGAATCCATATGGGTGGAGGTAAGAAATAACAAGGGGAAGAAGACACTGGTGGGAGTAGTCTATAGGCCCCCTAACAGTGGCTATGCTGTAGGACAGAGAATAAATCAGGAGATAATGAGGGTACGTAAAAAAGGCAGTATATTAATCATGCGTGACTTTAATCTTCATGTAGATTGGGAAAATCAAATATGGCAGAGGTAGCCATGAGCAAGAATCCATAGACTGTATTCGGGACTGTTTCCTAGAACAATATGTTGTGGATCCAACCAGGGATCAGGCTATTTTGGATCTGGTAATGCGTAATGAGGCAGGTTTAATAAATTATCTCAGAGTAAAAGATCCCCTAGGAAACAATGACCATAACATGGTGGAATTTTGCAGTCAGCTTGAGAGTGAGAAACTTAGTTCGGAAACAACTGTGCTAAACTTAAATAAGAGTAATTACAAAGGAATGAAGGCAGAGTTGGCTGGAGTGGACTGGGAAAGGAGTTTAGCAGAAAAGACGGTTGATGAACAATGGCAGGCATTTAAGAAAATATTTCATGACTCACAACAAAGATATATCCCAGTGAGGAAGAAGGATTCTAGGAAGGGGATAAACCAACCATGGTTAACCAAGGAGGTTATGGATAGTACCAAAGTGAAAGAAAAAACATACAATGTGGCAAAGATTACTGGTAAGCTAGGGGATTGGGAAAGTTTTAAAAACCAACAAAAGCTGACCAAAAAAAATAAAGAGGGAGAAAATAAACTTTGAGGGTAAACTAGAAAGTAATATAAAAACAGGCAGTAAGAGCTTATTTGAATATACAAAAAGGAAGAGAGAGGCCAAAGTCAATATAGACCCCTTAGAGAATGAGGCTGGCGAAATAATAATGGGGAACCAGGAAATGGCAGAGGACTTGAATAAATACTTTGCATCAGTCTTCACGGTGAAAGGCACTAATAGCAATCCAAAAATACTAAATAATCATGGGGCAAAAGACGGGGAGGAAATAAATATAATAACTATCACTAGAGAAAAAGTACTAGGGAAACTAATGGGGCTAAAGGCTGATAAGTCCCCTGGACCTGATGGGTTGCATCCTAGGATATTAAAGGAAATAGCTGCAGAGATATTGGATGCACTGGTAGTAATCTTCCAAGAATCCTTAGATTCTGGAAAAGTCCCAGAGGATTGGAAAACTGCCAATGTAACACCCTTATTCAGAAAGGGAGGAAGACAAAAACGGGTAACAATAGGCCAGTTAGCTTAACATCTGTCATTCGGAAGATGTTAGAGTCTATTATAAAGGATGTAATAGCAGAGCATTTAGAAATGCATAACATAATCAAGCAGAGTTAGTGTGGCTTCATGAAGGGGAAATCATGACTGACAAATTTATTCTACTTCTTTGAGGAGGTAACAAGCAGGATAGATAAAGGGGAACCAGTAGATGTAATATATTTGGATTTCCAAAAGGCATTCGATAAGGTACCATACATAAGGCTACTTAATAAGATAAGAGCCCATGGTGTTGGGGATAGTATATTAACAAGTTTAGAGGACCGGCTTACTAATAGAAGACAGAGAGTTGGGGTGCGGGGGATATTTTCAGGATGGCAAACTGTAACTGGTGGAGTGCCACAGGGGTCAGTGCTGGGGCCACAATTATTTACAATATGTATCCATGGCTTGGATGAGGGAAATGAATGTACTATTGCCAAGTTTGTGGATGAAACAAAAATTGGTGGGAAGGCAAGTAGTGAGAATGACACAAAGAGTCTATAGAGCGATATAGGCAGGTTAAGTGAGTGGGCAAAAACGTGGCAGATGGAATATAATGTGGGAAAATGTCAGGTTATGCACTTTGGCAGGAAGAATGGAGGAGCTGAATATTACTTAAATGGAGAAAGACTGAAGAAAGCTGCACCACAGAGGGTTTTGGGAGTTCTTGTGCATGAATCACAAAAAGCTAACATACAAATTCAGCAGGTGATAGGTAAGGCAAATGGAATGTTGGCCTTTATTTCAGAGGGAATGGAGTATAAAAATAGGGAAGTCTTGCTAAAACTATACAAGGCACTAGTTAGACCACACCTGGAATACTGTGGACAGTTTTGGTCCCCTTATCTAAGGAAAGATATACAGGCCCTGGAGGCAGTCCAGAGAAGGTTCACTAGGTTGATCTCAGGGATGGAGGAATTTTCTTATGAGGAGAGGTTGAGCAGGTTGGGCCTGTACTCATTGGCGTTTAAAGGCATGAGAGGTGGCCTTAGTGAAACATATAAGATTCTCAGTGGGCTTGACAGGGTAGATGCTGAGAGGTTGCTTCCCCTTGTGGGAGAGTCTAGGACCAGGGGGCATAATCTCAGAGTAAGGGGGCACCCATTTAAAACAGAGATGAGGAGGAATTTCTTCTCTCAGGGGGTAGTCAATCTGTGGAATTCTTTACCGCAGAGGGCTGTGGAGGCTGGGTCGTTAAGTATATTTAAGGCTGAGATAGTCAGATTTTTAATCAGTGAGAGAATCAAGGGTTACGGGGAAAAGGCAGGAAAGTGGAGTTGAGGATTACCAGATCAGCCATGACCTCATTAAATGGCGGAGCAGGCTCGATGGGCTGAATGGCCTACTTCTGCTCCTACGTCTTTTAGTCTTATAGGGTGTTCAAATATGTAATTAGGCATCATACATAAAAATAAACCTGAATTATATTTCATGATTAGTTCAAGTGTAATAAATGGATTTTTAAAGTACATTCAAAACAATTTTCAACAAACTAAAGGTTAAATCAACCATTAGATTTCATTATACTGGAAAGGTTAAAACACGCATTACTTATTATTGAAATTTTCTTTAGATATTTTGCCTTGAATGATTTTAGTGAGCACGATTGGCTCAGCCAGGTTCACAAATGCTTTTTTGGAGTTTATTAAGTATAAACTGAATCCATGAAACCACTTAGAATATATTCAAACACTGCAGCAGTTCTAAACACACAGGTACAGAGAGGCTCATGTTAAAATCAGAATGATCGGAATTGGAGATTGGAAACTTGAAGCAATGCTTTGGGTGTCTTGGCTGATCAGGGTACAGTCCCCAAGAATGTCATTAATAATTATTGTCTCTTAATAACTTTACTCTGCAAAGAGGCATCATCAGGAAGGTGAAAGGATAGGATGGTGATGTTATTTCGGGGCAGGAGGGTGAAAGTGACAATGAGGAATAAGCTGCTGAACCACAAATGCAGCAACAAAGACTGATGCACCAGGCAGTATCCAGAGCGTCTTTCATTGGAAACCAAAGCTCTTCCATTTCCCTCGAGCTCTGATCCACATCTGCAAAGGTACCTTCCCTAAACCAACTCCAGGTGGGAAGATTCACACTGTATTCCCGACACATTCCCACCCTCCCCCCAGTAATCATAACTGGGCTGAACTGTAGACATTCCCCCTGCCCCATGGAATTGCGTACCTGTCTATCGTGCTGTTCTTCCCACGGGCTTTGGGCTGAGGTCAGTATAGAAACATGTTAATGATGCCCAGAAGTTAAAACATGAAGGGCTGGAATTTCAGCACATTTGTTTAATCCCATTATGCATTGTGTGGATTTAGCATGATTTATGACAATGCCATGGTAATTTGCTTCTGATTTATAACACATAACCAGTACAGCTCCTCAATGAGTCCATATTAAAAGGAATAGGTGTGCTGGTTGACTTCACTGGTTCACTGGCACTCAGTTGAGATTCAGGTGAAACAGTTTTGATGAAAGTCACCTACCTGAAATGTTAGCTCTGTTTCTTTCTCAACAGATGCTGCCAGGCCTGCTGAGTGTTTCCAGCATTTTCTGCTTTTATTTCAATTTCCAACATCCACAATATTTTACTTCTGTATTCAGAGAAGTACTTTGTATAAAGCAAAACCAGCACATACTCCTTAACGGTAAAAGCTTCACCTGTGTAGTTAAGCAATCGTGGTTAATAAATGAGGTAATGCTCCTATTTCTGATCTACATGCTGTCCCTTGTTGACATCATCCAAAGGCATGGCATTAGTTTTCACACATACACTAGCGATACCCAGCTCTACATCACCACCACCTCTCTCCACTCCTCCACTGCTGCTAAATTATCAGACTGCTTATCCAACACCCAGTTCTGATGAGCAGAAATTTTCTCTAATTAAATAATGGGAAGAGTGAAGCCATTGTTTTCAGTCCCCACTCCAAACTCCGTTACCTACCTTCCAGCTCCATCACTCTCCCTGGCTTCTGTCTGTGATTAAGCCAGTCTGTTTGCAGCATAGGTGTCATATCTTATCCTGAGATGAGCCTCTGACCTCATATTTGTGCCGCCACTAAGACGGCCAATTTTCACCTCCATAACATCGCTCGACTTTGCCCCTGTCTCAGTTTATCTGCTACTGAACCCCTCATTCCATGCCTTTATTACCTCTAAACTCCAACTATTCGAGCACATTCCTGGCTGATCTCCTGCATTCTACTCTCTGTAAACTTGAGGTCATCTAAAACTTGCATCAAGTCCAGTTTCCTGTCATCCCAATGCTCACTGACCTACATTGGCTCCCAAACAAGCGCTGTCTTGATTTTAAAGTTGTCATCCTTGTTCTCAAATCCCTCCATTTCCTTGCCCCCCTCTATTTCTTCAATATCCTCCAACCTTCAACACTCCGAGATACTGGTGCTCATCTACTTGTGGCCTCTTGTCTCATTCCTAATCATAATTGCTTCACTATTGGTGGCTGTGCCTTCAGTTATCTAGCCCCCAAGCTCCGGAATTCCCTCTCTATACCTCTCCGCCTCTCTACCTCGCTTTCCTCCTTTAAGACATTTCTTAAAACCTACCTCTTTGGCCAAGCTTTATGCCATCAGATCTAATATCTCCTTACATGGCTTGGTATCAGACTTTGTTTTATAATAAAAACAAAAAGCTACTGCGGATGCTGGAAATCCAAAACAAAAACAGATGTTGAAGGGTCATGTGGACTCGAAACGTCGACTCTTTTCTTCTCCGCCGATGCTGCCAGACCTGCTGAGTTTTTCCAGGTAATTCTGTTTTTGTTTTGTTTTATAATGCTCCTGTGTAGCACCTTAGGATGTTTCATTACATTAAAAGTACTATATAAATGTAAATTGTTGTTGTTGAGGTTGTAAACAAGTCAGCATCAAGCCAAATGGAATAGGTTAATTCGACCCAATCCTTCTGTAAGAAACAGGTGACAAAAACTATAGCCCCGGCTTAAACCTCTAGCCGGAATCGGAAAGGCAGAGGGATGAGGTAAGTGCCAAAGTCGTCTAACCTTGGCAGCATCAGGCCTCAGCCATTTTAACTCCCAGTCCTCATATGCATTCTCCTGGTCAGCTGCTGACACACTGCTAAATGAATGGAATTTCAGGTAGAAGAATGCAGCTGGCTGGTACTGAAAGAAAGGTAACTGGCACTCAGGTAAGTTGCAGGAAGGAGGCTTGAGAATGGCACACATGCAGGAAGGGGACATAAACATTCCTTGTGGGACACAAAGA
Source organism: Cetorhinus maximus (assembly GCF_964194155.1). Lineage (NCBI taxonomy): Eukaryota > Metazoa > Chordata > Chondrichthyes > Lamniformes > Cetorhinidae > Cetorhinus > Cetorhinus maximus. Next base: position 77,291,402 of record NC_135893.1, on the reverse strand, counting down.
AACTAAAAGACATATCTGTTTATTGCTGAAAAAAGAGACATGCTATCAAAGCTTTTTGTCTTGCACTCATCAGGGCAGCTTGCAAGAAATTACCATTAGTAAAAGGGGAACAACAATTTATACTGCATGAGAAGAGAGTGCTGACTGGTTGGCAAGTGCACTCTGATTGGTGGAGCCACTGTCATGGAGAATGCAGCATGGAACAGTTAACTACCCAGATTTGTTCAAATTCAAAATGGGCAGGTCGATTCTGATTGGTCAAGGCATTGCCCTGGGGAAAGAGCCAGGAAATGACTATTGCCCAACCTTTTGTTGAGTTGAAAAAGGTGCCACGTGTGGACATGTTCCTTCGCCAAAGGACAGGGCCCTGTATGTGAATATATGTGGCTTCTAGTATGCACAAGTGAGCCACACTGCAAGCCTGACTGATAATCTTAAATTGGTTTTCAGTATTTTCAGTTCTGAAGATGAGGAGGAGGATGATTTTTATGGATTTTAACATACGTTCAGTGCATGCTCTGCTGCTAAGTAATATTCTTCCCTGTACTGTGAAAAAAACTTTATTTGTATCTTTTTGGTTTGTATGACATTTGATTTTGATGAATTTGATAAATTTGATGAACCTAGCGTACAAAAATTAATGTCTGTCTCCATGGAGGTTATTATTTATTTATCAATAAAAACTTAATAATAAAAATACTGTTGGCTCCTTTTGCATTACTGTTGGAGGCAGGGTTGACAGAAACAGTCTTTGACCAGGCAACTCTACGACAGTGAGATGATGGAAGAGCATAGATTTCAACCCCTCTTAAAATATTATTTGTGTAAAAGTTGACCCCCTACTTTTGGACTAAAAATTTAGGGCAGGATTTTCAGGGCCCTTCAGCAGGAAAATCCTGACCTTAGTCTTAGAAACTCGACTTTTACATGAGTATATACAGTAGTAATGAAAGTAGACACTGTAGAGCTTGATTAATGTATTGTGTGTAACTGCTACTTTCAACATTACTGTTTGTGTAACATCAGTGGTTGGAAAATAATGGAATCCCTACTAAAAGTTGGAATAAAGAGCATCTAGAAACCAAAAATATAATAATGAATAGTTAGCATGGATTTCAAAAGGGAAAATCTTGCCTGCACAACCTTATTGAATTTTTTGAGGAGGTAACAAGGAGAGTAGGCAATGATAATGCAGTTAATGTAATTTATCTGGATTTTCAAAACGTCTTTGATAAGGTGTCCCATAATACTGAAAAAGGTCAAAGAATGTGGAATCAGGGGAAAAGTTACAGATGGCTTGCTAGCTGGCTTCAAGACAGAAAGCAGAGAGTGGGAATAAAGGGTACTTACTCAGAGTAGCAGAAGGTGGGGACTGGTGTTCCACAAGGCTCAGTACTGGGACCACTGTTGTTCAATCTATATTAACGATGTGGGCTTTGAGATCAAAAACACAAGTTCTAAATTCACAGATGACACCAAATTGGGGGGGGGGGGGGGGGGGGGGGGGGTATAATCAGCACCGAGGAGGACTGCAACAAATTACAGAAGGACATAATAAATTTGCAGAACAAAAACAAAAATACCCGGAAAAACCCAGCAGGTCTGGCAGCATCCGCGGAGAGGAACAAAGCCAACGTTTCGAGTCCATATGACTCTTCAACAGAAATAAATTAGCAGAATGGGCAAATATGTGGCAAATGATGTTCAACACAGATAAATGTAAGGTAGGACATTTTGGTGGGACGAATAAGGAGACCACTTATTACTTGGAAGGTGCAAATCTAAATGAGATAAAGGAACAAAGGAATGTCAGAGTGAAAATACACTAATCACTAAAAGTTGTGCCACAGGTTAAGGTGATTAAAAAAGCAAACCAAGTACTAAGGTTTATTTCTAAAGGGATAGAACTGAAAAATAGGGAAGTTATGTATCGAACCTTGCTTAGACCACACTTAGAATAATGTATGCAGTTCTAGTTGCTGTATTATAAAAAGGATATAGAGGCATTGGAAGGGATGCAGAGAAGATTTCCAGAAATACGTGGGTATACATATCAGGAAAGGATTGACAGGCTGGGTCTCTTTTCTCTTGAAAAAAGAAGGCTGATGGGTGATTTAATCGAGATCTTTAAGATTATGAAGGGTTTTGATAGAATAAATGCAGAGAGTATGTTTCTTCTTGTGAGGAAGAGCATAACTAGAGGTCATTAATATAAGATAGTCACCAAGAAATCCAATAGGGAATTCAGAAGAAACTCCTTTACCCAAAGAATGGTAAGAATGTGGAATTCGTTACCATAGCGGGTGGTTGAAGTGTATGATGTAGATGCATCTAAGGAGAAGCTAGATAAGTATATGAGGGAAAAGGGAATAGAGAGTTGTGATGATAGGTTTAGATGAGGAAAGATGGGGGGAGGCTCGGGTGGTGCACAAAGACCAGCATGGACTGGTTGGGTTGAATGGCCTGTTTCTGTGCCATATATCCTATGTAATGTCTAATGGGCTGTTAGCTCCTAATGCATCACAAGCAACACAGAAGTGGGTAAAGTTCATAAAATAACATTACTCAGTCCTATCAGTGAATTAGAATGAATGAGAAAAAAATCTCATTTAAGTGCAATGTTAATGGTCTAAGGACATTTTATCCCATTTCAATTTTCAGTCCCATCATGGGCAATTTTTCGGTTGTTAAGCATTGTGAATTGTACACGAAATTATACAATGAACTGGTCATTGATTCTATTTTTGTTTGAAACGCTGTGATTTTGATTGTGAAATCATACCTAAAAATAGCAATCAACAATCTAATAAGTCTCTTTGAAAGAAAATTCAACCAATTTGTTTTTCATTATGACTAGTTAATCACTCAGAGCTTGATCTATACTTCACATCAGTCTCTTCAATCAGGATTGTTGCAATATTGAAAAGGAATCAAAATGACAATGTACCGAGTTGAATGGTAATTACTAGCTTTCAGTTGCTTCATGGCCATCAGTGAGAGTGTGCTCATGTCTTGGCAGAAAGCCAGGAAGTGAAAGAAATAGTCTAAAAAATGGTTCCATCTTAGCCACAGCAAGAGCTAATTGGACTTTTGGTTAGTTGCACAAAACAGCAATTTTAGTAGGCAGCTGGAGAAATCGTCTCAGATTATAAGCTTTTGAAAGTGAGAGAACATCTGTACGTACCAACTGCCTGTCTGCACAACTTAATTTCCTGTTGTCACATTTTTGTGACACATTTTAGGTAAAATGTTTGCCCTTTTTATCCCCAGGGGTCAGTGTTGGGACCCTTGCCTTTCCTGATATATATTAATGACCTAGACTGTGGTGTGCAGAGCATGATTTCAAAAATTGCAGATGATACGAAGATTGAAAATGTTGTCAACTCTGATGAGGATAGTCTTGAACTTCAAAAGGACATAGACATGTTAATGGATTAGGTAGGCAAGTGGCAGATGAAGTTCAATGCAGAAGAGTGTGCGGTAATTCATTTTAGCAGGAAAGATATAGTGAGACAGTATAAAATAAAGGGAGAGACTCTAAAGGAGATGCAGGAACAGAGGGACCTCGGTGTATACGTACATAGGTCATTGAAGATGGTGGGGCAAGTTGAGAGAGCAGTTAGTAAAGCATATAGTATCTTAGGCTTTATTAATAGGGGCATTGATACAAGAGTAAGGAGGTCATGTTGAACAGAATTTTCCCCCCCCGTTGGGGAGGAAAGGTTAGGCGCACGGAGGTGCGCCTCCGATCAGTGCCCCTGATTGGGGGAGCACCACCATTTTAAGTGGGCAGGCCTTGTGACATCCGCAAGGAAGCGTTATGTGCTCCCTGTGCAGGCAGGGAGGGGATTCCCTGAGCTGGGGGTGCGCTCTTTCGCGCGAAAGAGCACACTCATCTCCCTGAGGCTAAGTGCTGCCTCAGGGAGATCAGCTCCTGTGTGAAAAAAATCTTAAAAACATAACAGATAAATTCCCCTGACATGTCCCCTCATGTGACACTGTCACATGAGTTGGGACATGTCCATCACTTTCATTGACACTTATATTAAAAATTTTAAAACCTACATGAAACCTCATACTGCCCGTGGATGAGGTTTCATGCTTTTTCTTAAGCCTGCCAGGGCTCCTGGCCTGCCTGCCTGCCAACCTTAAGGTTGGACGGGCAGGTCCATTAATCACTTTAACTACTTTGTCAATGGCCTTAATTGGCCATTGACAGGTTGGCGGGCGCACAGCTGATTCTGCTGATCCCTCACCGACCTGAAAATTGAAATGAGGCGGGGTGACGTTGGGAGTTCCGCCTGACGTCATCCCGCATCATTTTACGTGTCGGAGAGCGGGCCCTGCCCCCCCACTCACCGACCGGGAAATCCGGGCCTATAAGACTAGTTAGGCCTCATCTGGAGTACTGCGCCCAGTTCTGGGTGCCATACTTGCAGAAAGATGGGAAGGCATTAGAGAGAGTGCAGAGGAGATTCACAAGAATGATTCCCGGGATGAAGAACTGCAGCTTGAGGATCGATTGGAGAGGTTGGGACTGTTTTCCTTGCAGAAAAGAAGGCTGAGAGGAGACTTGATAGAGATATTCAAGATCCTGAGGGATATGGACAGGGTAAATAGTGAGAAACTGTTCCAACTTGAGAACATCAAGAACTAGCGGGCACAGATTCAAAATAATTGAATATTGCTCCAGATACTGTGTGGTATCCGGACTCCCATTTGACCCTGATGTTTGGGTCCCAACCCAAAATCCTGTCCTTTGTGTCAACTCATTCCCATTATGAGTTGCTATGTCCACATTTATGATGAGCTTTGCCCATGTAAACATCTAATGCTATGTAATTCAACTATCTGGCCATTGGGCAGCCAGTGAAGTAAATCTGACCTGTCTGTATAAAAACAGAAAATACTGGAAATAATCAGCAGGTCAAATTAGTTAACAGGCAGGAGCTTGCTTTTGGGGTCAGGAACCATTTCTGTGTCCCGACAATGCGCCGGGGAGCAAAGCAGTCACAGCCCACAATTTTGCCTGGGGCTGGGTTGGCAGCTAATTGGCTGGAAAGTGGGTTTTGTGGTCAATTAGTGGCATGGTATGGAGGTGGAATTCTACAAGTGTGGATCCGATTTAAAGGCATAATGGCAGCCATTTCTGTGGCAAATGTCTTGCACAGCTATGGAAGCCCCAGGAGCAGCCAAGGCTTGGCACCCATGGTAGGGCTGCCCTACAGTTTGCTGATGCAACCCTTGAGGTCTTGTTCCCAGAGGCTGGAAGCAGAGGGCCAGCCAGTCAAACTAAGCGGTGCTGGCTGGAGGTGGCAGAACTTGTCAGGAGCCGATGTGTTGTCTGGAAGACCTGTGTACAATGCTGCAAAAAAAGGTTTAACGACCTTCTTCGTGTTGGTAAGGTGAGTGTAGGGAACACCCACATGACAGGCTACCTGGCCTACAGCCACCAGCTGACACACCAGTTAAGCATGATGCTCTCGTGCATGGGAAAGTTGTGTTCCCAGGATAATTATTGATACATTAATAATGTCCAGAGTCCTAACACTATTGAGAATCTGACAGCACAAATATGTGCAGCTTCTTATGCAAATAGGCTGCTGGCGCTGGTGAGAGAGGCCAGCATTACCTTATCTCTCTCTTTTTCTTTTGTCCTTGTGAGAGAAAGGCATCCAGAACTCATGGGAGAAGACGCGCACAGGAGAAAGAGTTCCAGCTCGCCATCGTGACTGCTACAGAAAGACAGCAATTGATATTGTGAGTGCTGGATGACAAAGTGGGGAACAGAGATTGGAATACCTGGAGGAGAGGATGAAAAGATATTGAATTCTGTAGATGAAGGGGGTGGAGTTCCTCCCCCCCCACCCCTCCTCAACTCATTTGACAGCTGCATTGGGAACTCTCAGATCTGCAGAGGTATCTGCTGACAGGCAAGTTCTCATGATCTCCTTCTCGTGCCTCCCATATGGCCATTTGTGGGGGAGGGTGGTGGTGGTGGGGGGGTGGTGTGGGCCCATTCCTTCACTGTCGCTGGGTCAAAATCCTGGAACTCCCTTCATAACAGCACTGTTGGTATTCCTACATCACGTGGACTGCAGTGGTTCAAGAAGGCAGCTCACCACCACCTTCTCAAGAGCAATTAGAGATGGGCAATAAGTGCTGGCCTAGCCAGCAACAGCCACATTCTGAGAAAGAATTTTTAAAAATTCAAGCTGTGGGCAGTTCCCCTCTAAGGTCAAACACAGCTGGGTGCAGATGTGAGGCACAGCATAGTGGCTCTACTTTGACCAGCAGCATGTGATGTGTACCTACATATCAAAGTTCCCTAAAACAGTGCAGAGTCATGGGCAGTGAATGGAGGGATCCATTCAGCTCAAGTGCACTCCCATGGCTCAGGGCTTTGACCCATGAGCTACTCCATTGAGAGGGATCAACCTCAGGGAGAGCTATATGCGGCAACACTAGTGGATGCAGGAACAGTGTACTGGCATGGACAGAATGCATGCAATGCTCTATAGCACTGCGCTGTTGGTGCAGACGCATGCAGTAGATGCCAGTTTCACCCCAGCTGGTGGTCCTGTCCAGCCAGAACACCATTCAAGGGCTGAGGCAGTCACCAAGGAGGATGAGGGCGCCAGCCCTGATGGGGTGCCATCACCATCATTGACCTCTTTGGCCTCTCTGACCAAGGGACAATCTATGCAGATGGGCCCTGTGACGCTGTCCCAACATTGGTACCTCTATGATGAGGACAACTGCCAGGGACATGTCAGCTGCAAAGGCACAAGCGAGGAGGCTGCCTCCTCCGCATTCGAGGCCACAAGAGAAGCACCGTCTAAAAGCTGCTGAGAGCAGACGCCATCATGTCAGTCAGAGCACTGAGTGGTTCACTGGGGTTTATTTTTCACTCTTGCATATGCACATTGTAATTTATTAATAACGCCGGAAATATTGAGACATGGTGCTTGGTATGACTGCAAAAGAGGAAAGAAGTGGTTTATGGAAGCAGCAGTATTTGTACAGGGGCACAGATCGCTGGAAAGAGTGGATCTATTCAAGGACGTATTCAATGGTTATGTTTTCACAGGCAGTGAAAATGGCATCTCTGGTTCAGATGTGACGGAGGTGAAGGAACAGAGAATGCGATGGAGTCCTGACAGGAAGCAGGGTGTGAGGAGCTGTAGTCGAGGTAGCTGTGGGAGTCGGTGGGCTTGTAATGAATATTGGTGGACAGTCTATCACCAGAATTGGAGACAGAGGGATCAAGGAAGGGAAGGGAAGTGTCGGAGATGGACTATGTGAAGATGATAAAGGGGTGGAAATTGGAAGCAAAATTGATAAATTTTTCCAGGTTCAGATGAGTACATGAAGCGGCACTGAAACAGTCATCGATGTACCAAAGAAAGATTTGTGGAAGGGGGCCTGAGTAGGGCTGGAACAAGGAATGTTCCACATACCCCATGAAGAGACAGGCATGACTGGGATCCATGCGGGTACCCATAGCCACACCTTTTATTTGGAAGAAGTGAGACAAGCTTAAGGAGAAATTGTTCAGTGAGAGAACAAGTTCAGCCAGGCGGAAGAGAGCGGTGGTGGATGGGGATTGTTCGGGCCTCTGTTTAAGAAAGAAGAGGAGAGCCCTCAGACCATCCCGGTGGGGGATGGAGGTTTAGAGGGATTGGACGTCCATGGTGAAGAAGAGGCCGTTAGGACCAGGGAACTGGAAATTGTTGATATGACATAGAGCATCAGAAGAATCGTGGATATAGGCGGGAAGAGACTGGACAAGGGGAGAGAGAACGGAGTCAAGATAGGAAGAAACGAGTTCCATGGGGCAGGAACAGGCTGACACGATCGGTCTAGCGGGCCAGTCCTGTTTGTGGATTTTGGGGAGGAGGTAGAAGCGGGCTGTCTGAGGTTGAGAGACTATGAGGTTGGAAGCTATGTAGGGAAGATCTCCAGAGGAGGTGAGGTCAGTAACAGTCCTGGAAACAATGGCTTGATGTTTGGTGGCGGGGTCATAGTCCAGGGGGAGGTAGAGAGAAGTGCCTGAGAGTTGGCGCTCAGCCTCTGCGAGATAGAGGCCTGTACGCCGCACCACCCTTGTCGGCAGGTTTGATAACAAAGTCAGGGTTGGACCTAAGAGAATGGAATGCAGCAAGTTCAGAAGGAGACAGGTGAGAGTGGGTGAGCAGGGCAGAGAAATTGAGATGGCCGATGTCATGCCGGCAGTTCTCAATGAAAAGATCGAGAGCAGGTTAGAGGCCAGTGGGAGGTTGTCCAGGTGGAGGGAGAATACTGGAGGCGGATGAAATGATCTGTTGAACGGGGAGGGGACTCCTGCCCAAAGAAGTGAGCACGGAGACGAAGGCGGCAGAAGAAGAGTTCAGCGTTGTGCCGAGCCTGAAATTCATTGAGATGAGGGTGTAAGGGTATGAAACTGTGTCCTTTGCTGAGTACTGAACGTTCAGTATCAGAGAGGGAAAGGTAAGAGGGTATGGTGAATACACGGCAAGGGCTGGGATTGGAAGACAAGATGGGGTCAGAGGGACAGGAAGGGGTGGAGGGTCCAGGATGGGCATTGGTATCGATAAGTTGTTGGAGCTTGCGTTCCTTGGCATCCGAAAGGAAGAGGAAAAGTTTTTTGTTAAGGCGTCAGATGAGACGAAGAATAAAACGAAACTGGGGACAAGGACAGCTTTGAGATAGCATAAGTTGGTGCTGCTGGAGAGAGAGGTCGAGTGTGTTACTTCTCATCTATTCAGCTCTGAAGGAGGGTCATACAGACTTGAAATGTTAAGTTTCTCTCTCCACAGATGCTGCTAGACCTGCTGAGTTTGCTACTGATTGTTGGAATGAGCTAGAGGTGAACCAAGTTCAAAGTCACTGTGACTTTTACCGACAGGGCATGGCGAGCAGTACTGTGGGGTCTGAGCTCTTCCTCAACAAAGGCACAAACCTGAGTTACAATCTGTCCAGATAAATGCAATCTCCTGCAGCACTGATTCTCTGACATATCCAGGTAACTTCTTCTTTGGCAGTACACTCAATACTGAGTGTATAACCTTTGTGGCCTTTCTGCCCCTCATTCCTCTCCTCTTCCCTCCTCACACCCAGGACTCTGCCTCTGCTGCGGAGGATGCTGATCCTCATTGCTCCCGGTCCCTTTCTCCAAATACTTTAATCCCATGTCCAGCTGTTGCCTTGCTTGCGGTCAGCGGCACTGACAATGCTTGCTGCCGCTCCTCCCCCCGCCTCCTTTTTTATGGTCCCGCAATCCCTGGGGGGAGGGGGTCACAATACCCTCCACTAATCAAGCACACATAGATTTGATCCACTAACTTTGCTTACCCAATGGTACCTGTGTGGCAATGGCTGAGTGCCTCTCTCAGCCCTGCACATTTTATAAGCTCACCTAATTGAATGACACAGCCATGACTGGCTCCTTACTGTGTTGTTGCCTCCTTCCACTTGGACTGTTCCTGATCCATCAGCTAACCCATGCCTCCTTGCAAAAATTGCCTACTGGTGCTTGACAAGCTGACAACAAGCTTGTTAATTAGCTTAATTGGCCATATATCAGAATCGGGTTGGGCTGCTTGGTCCCACCTTCCCACGTCACCAACCACCATCCCCCCTCCCCCACCCCCCACCACCTCCATCCCCCCCCCCACCACCTCCATCACCCCCCCGCCCCCCCCTGCCCAACCGAGCAAAAGTCAGTGACAGTCAGAATAGCGATGGCAAACAAGCACGAAGGCCGGCGGCATTCATTTCTGCACCTCTGACCTTTGTTCTCATTGTCAGCTGTGGCTCAGTTCATAGCACCCTCGCCTTTGAATCAGAGGGTTGTGGGTGCATGTCCCACTCCCGGAAACCAAGAACTGTGATTGTACTCGAAAGAGATGCAATCTGTGACTGTTGATAACTCAAAAGAGTTTCCCATATGGGGGACAAAAATTCTGCCCAATGTTTCAGTTTGACAAACCTTTTTTTCTGACCTGCTGAGGACTTACAACAACTTCCCTTTTAATTTCAGATATCCAACAGCTGCAGTATTTTGCTTCTGACTTACTTGAGCCAGCTCTGACACCATCTCAGTAAGGCTAGCACCCCCTTTCCGATCCCCCTTTTTCCAATAATTTATATATATTTTTCTTTTCCCACCTATTTCTATTATTTTTAAATGTATTTCCATCCATTGTTTTATCTCTACCTTTTAGGCTATTTCGATCCCTCCCCCCCCCCCCCCCCGCCCCCCCCACCCCACCACCCCCACTAGGGCTATCTGTCCCTTGCTTGTCCTGCTTTCTATCCTTAATGTCACCAATAGCACATTTCTTAGCTAATATCGCCACCGTTAACACCTCTTTGTCCTTTTGTCTGTGACATCTTTTGGCAATCTCCACCTATCACTGGCCCTCTATCCAGCTCTACCTGTCCCACCCCACCTTAAACCAACTTATATTTCACCTCTTTTCTATTTTTCCTTAGTTCTGGTGAAGAGTCATGCGGACTTGAAACGTTAACTGTATTCCTTTCCGCAGTTGCTGTCAGACCTGCTGAGTTTTTCCAGGTATTTTTGTTTTTGTTAGTAAAGCTAGGGTCTTGTTCGTTGTATCCTGAATAAGTATTGCACAGCTGAGCGGTAAGACAAATAAGAGCTTGAATTTTCCTGTGAAAAGAAGTTTGATTGCTGATTGCTATTTTGCCATTGAATTGTATTTCTTTTTGTCTTTTATAATTTCACTTTAATTTACGTTCCTCTCCTTTTCTTCCAGCCCATCTCTGAACCTCCAGTTGGCTTCCCTTGCACAGTCACTCCATTGCTCCTAGCTTCGAGCCTGCTTTTCTCTGTTTGTTGGCTTGCTTCATGGTAAACCCCAAAAGGAGCTTCTAAATCTTGTTGCTGTACCTCTAGACACTATTCACCAGAAGATTCAGGGTGAGCCATAGGCCTAGGGCTCAATGCCTCTTCCTGGTTTCTATCCAGGTTTCCACGTCTGCTGTGTTTGATAGCAACTCCCACATCCTTAATCTTTGCACACTTAGTGCGCTGTACTTAATTTACAGTTTTAATTGTTGATGTATTGCCCAGTCGCCCACACTCCCACCAATTCCTCTCTCTCTGTCTTGAGCCTGAGACAATTTCCAAGGCGATTTAAGCAAGCATGATCAAAGCAGGACAGCTGACCAAAAGCTAGGTCAAAGAGGTATGTATTAAGGAGCATCTTAAAGGATAGGGAGGTAGATGGTAGGAGAAGTTTGGGTTTAGGTAACCAATGGCACAGCCAATGATGAGTCCTGAAGGGTTCCCATGAATTAATGCCTTCACATTCACCATCAAACAAGTTAGGAGGTCTCTTACTGCCCAATATCCAAGAATGGTCAGGACAGGAGAGTAGTGAAAAAGAATAACATTTATTAACTGAAGAGCTAAATAAAGATCAGAAACTTGTTGAAACAACACTTTCTCAAACGCTCATGTACTTACTCTTGTGCAACTCCTCTTATTCTGCTACCCTTATGTGGTGCAACCCCTTGGTTTCAGCGGAGGCAGGGACAGGCTGCACAAATCCCTGCTCTAATGGCTCAGATGCTCATGGTCAATCCTTTGGAGATGACACCACCTGGACCTGTACAGGGACAAACTCAGCCACTGGGAGATGAGACAGCATGTGACTGAGGAATGCTGGTCATGGTTGACAAGTGGAAGGGCTTTGAGTGGAGTCCCCACTTCTATGACCCGTTTTGCCATCACAGCCCTCTCATGGTCCAGCCGCATTTCCCTGCTACCACATTCTGGAGAACAGCCCTTGGGGTAAGGCCAAAGCTAAGGTATCTGCCTGCCTACTTAAGGTGTCAGACATGTTGGCATTCAGAATCTGCACAGTTGTGTTCAAGGTGTGGATGGATTGGAATGTATGGTATGTGACACATGACACTTTATCCATGGAAAATATCAACAAATGGCCTGCAACATCAACCCCTTATGATTGATGTAGTCTCCTCCAATCTTCTCCATGGTGAGTCTACTTTGAAGGATTGTCAGTGCATTACACATTCTCTGCTACTGCTCAGTGATTCTCCTCTTCATCAACAGCCCTTATGTCCAGGAGCTTGGAGAGGGCTGCAGCCTTCAATGTGGGCTCCCCACTGCCGCCCCTCCCAGCATCATCTGCTCTTGCTCACTACACAGGTGAAGATCCAACTATCAGCCTTATTGATGCCATCAAAGTGTAAGAATCTGAGTTGGTGCATGGTCTGAACGAGTCCTGTGACTGTGCACCCTCAAAAGGACTCAGCTCCTCTGAGGATGTGCCTTCCACATTCACCGAATCCTGCTACACACTTGAAGGCTCTGTGGGAGATAAGATATGAATTAGTCCTGGCAAGATAAAAATGTTGCAACTTATCATGATAAAGATGATCATATTTAACTCATTGTTGAAACAAAGTCAACACGACTGAGAGCTGAATAACATGTCACTTTTTAATTATGCCAACAGGGCACTTCCTCTCTTCCCATATCCAATGACTGCAGACACTGTAACTCCATTTATTTCCAACACCTCCTACCCTGCAGCTGTGGGTTTCGTGACTTGCGGAGGGCTCCTTCTGGTTCTCTCCGTCTCCGAGGTGTCCTGTGACCTCTTCTCCTGCTAGATAGGAAAGAAGGGATGTACAAGTGAGTGTAGTGGCATGTGTTCATCTGATGGATGGAGTGCATTTGGTGAGGGTGACTATGATTGGAATGTTGGATGGATAGGTGGGGATGTGAGGAATTGCATAGACAGAGAAGATGGGTGCATCTGCATGGTTAGGTGTGAGAAGTGATGCGCTGGAGGTTTGAGAAAGCAGAGTGAGGGGGTGGAGTGTTGTGCACAACAGGACGTAATTGAATATGTCGGTACTGACCTTCCCCGATCTGCATATGTGATTAAAGCACTTTCTGCATTGAATCCAGGAGCACAGCACCGCAGTCCTACTAACCTCCTCGGCAACTTCCAACCACACCTTGTCTCAGCAGCAAGCTTCTTCCTCCCATTGATGGGCAAGTGTATCTCTCTCCAATCCTGACAGCCCCCAGTAGCACATCCAGGAAGGCATCAATGAAACAGGGTGCCGACTTTGGACTCCATTCCGACACTTGCAATTCCCTTATAGCAGACTCCAACTCCTTCAACCTGCAAGTTTGGATTGTCCTTTTAAATACTGGAGTTGAGACCGTGTCACGCGGATCCACATGATGCCCAATGCCGCTGATTAGACAGGAAACCCAGATGCAAAATGATAGAGATGGCAGAGTTAAAATGCCGCTGACAGAAATGTTGCAATTATTTCTGGGTTTGCTGTGCACAAATGGACTCTACTCTTGCTCCCAGAATGTTTCAGACTTAAAATTGGAAACAGTCCAGACTCAAATATGAAAAAAGGCCATCTGGGCGAGCTGTCATTGCTCATGAAACTGTTTCCAGCATGATTTGCTCATCAGGAAGAAAGGAAAGAAGACTGGAAAATAAAGCATTGTGTAAAATAAGTAATATGAGAATCCTGCTAGCTTCATAAAACATTTATTGCCATTGTAGGGCAGCCTTGCTGTAATAATTAAGATTCAATTTAATGTAATTTAGTACCACAGTCCAGTCATATACTTAAAATTAGGATTAAGCATGCATTGGATTACTCTTTCTTTCCTTTTGTTCTTTTGCCTTTTTAGATTTTATTGAAACAATAAAATTAACAATTAAAAAAATATGGAGTAAACATTATGGGGTAGGGTTTCCACGTTGGACGCAATCAGCAATCCAGGAGTAAATTGTGCTCAAACCATCGGTTTGAGAAGTATTTTCTTCTTCAAGGTTCTGTTCAAACTTATTTGCATATTTCCAGATGAAAAATCTGCCATGAACCAATGCAATTAGGCAGCATGTTAAATGTTAACTTTTTTTAAAAGTTACTTTAAAAAACTTCTCTTAATATATGAACATAGGAATTGGAGCAGAAGTAGGCCATTTGGCCTCTCGAGTCTGCTCGTCATTCAATAAGATCATGGCTGATCTATTTGTGTTTCGAGTTCCACATTCCCATCTAACCCCCCGCCATAACCTTTGATTTCCTTGCCAAACAAGAATCTATCTACCTCTGCCGTAAAAATATTCAATGACCCGGCTGCTAAGGCAGGGAGTCCCAAAATCGCACAACCCTCAGAAAAAAGTTTCTCCTCATCTCTGCCTATAAAGATGACTCCTAATTTTAAAACAGTGCCCCTACTTCTGAACTCACCGACAAGAGGAAACATCCTTTCCACGTCTATCTTGTCAAGACCATTTAGGATCTTATATACTTCAATTTAGTCACCCCTCACTTGTCTAAATTCTAATGGAAACAGCCCAGCCTGTCCAGCCTAATCTCATAGGGCAACCTGCTCATTCCAAGTATCAATCTAGTAAACCTCCTCTGAACCGCCTCCAATGCATTTACATCCTTCCTTAAATATGGAGGTCAAAACTGCACAAAGTATTCAAAATGCGGTCTCACCAATGCTCTGTATAACTGAAACACAGGGCTGGATTTTTTTACTGTCAGCAAGCGGGGGCGGGGCCCACTCGCCGGTGTAAAATGACACGCGGTGACGTCGGGCGGGACTCCCGACATCACCGCGCCCCATTTAAATTTTCAGGAAGGCAGGGGCGCAGCAAAATTAGCTGCGCGCCCACCAACCTTTCAATGGCCAATTGAGGCCATTGACAGAGCAATTAAAGTAATCAGTGGACCTGCCCATCCAAACTTAAGGTTGGCGGGCAGGCCAGGAGCCCCGGTGGGAAGTAGAAAAAACGTGAAACCTCATTCACAGGCAGGATGAGGTTTCATGTAGAGTTTTAAAAATTTTAATAACGTTTTTTTGGAAATTATGAACATGCCCCAACTCATGTGACATGAGGGGACATGTGAGGGAACTTATTTCTATTTTTAATATTTTTGAAAGTAGAGGTGAACTCCCTGAGGCAGCACTTAGCCTCAGGGAGATGAGCGCACTCTTTTGTGCGCATGCGCGAAAGAGGGCGCTCTTGATTTTAGGCTTTCCCCTGCCCGCACTTGAAGCACATAGCACTTCCCTGCGAATGTCACGCTGGGCGGGCCTTAATTGGCCCGCCCACGTAAACTGGCTCCACGCCTCCGATTGGGGGCGCCGATTGGAAGCGTGCCCGCATGCACCCACCCATCAACTTTCCCCCCCAACGGTGGGAAAATTCAGCCCATAACATCCTTACTTTTATATTCCATTCCTCTCGTAATAAAGGTTAGCATTCCATTAGTCTTCTTGATGACATGCTGTACCTGCATTCTAACTTTTTGTGACTCATGCATGAGAAAACCTGGATCTCTCTACACCTCGGAATTCTACAGTCGTTCTCCGTTTAAATAATACTCTGCTTTCTTATTCTTCCTGCCAAAGTGAACAATTTCACATTTCCTGGCATTATACTCCATCTGCCAGAATTTTGCCCACTCAATCAACCTATCTATATCTGTCTGCAAACTCCTTATGTCTTCTTCACAACATACTTGCCTACCTATTTTTGTGTGGTCTGCAAATTTAGCTAGCATGCCTCTGCTCCCCTCACCTAACTCATTGCTGTAAATTGTAAAAAGTTGAGGCCCCAGCACAGACCCCTGCGGGACTCCACTCATCACATCCTGCCAATCAGACAAAGACCCATATGTGCATTCTCTCTGTTTTCTGCCAGCCGGCCAATCTTCTATAAGGCTAATATGTTACCCCCTACATCATACACTCTTATTTTCTGCAACAACCTTTGACGTGGCACCTTGTCAAATGCTTTCTGGAAATCCAAGTACAGTAAGTCTACAGGCTCCTGTAAAGAACATATTTTTATTTTTTGGACTGTGGCTTTAAGATTGGACTGTGGCTTTAAAAATACCATGGCTGCAGTTTAAAAGAGATGTTCAATGGAGCAGGAAGAAGAAAATCTACAATGTTGCTATCCTGGAACAGTGTGTGCCAGGTTGAACAGAATCGTGCTGGAAAGGGGACCTGGTTTAAGAGGGGTTTGCCTAGCAATGGTGCTTTGATTGACTCCTGACCAAGTGGCCAGGTTTTGTGTGAGGATAGTGCAGTAGATAAGCCCCTAGCCTGAAAAGAGGAAAGACCTGAAATCCCTCTCTCCTGTGTTTTGTAAGACCTTCAGTAATCCTGCCAAGGTAGCTAGCTGGCTATTCCTCACATTGCTGTGTCCAACTTTCTTCGAGAAACCCCAATCAGGAGGAAAAGGGGAAACATTAAAAGAGACATTAAAAGCAAGCTTCAATCAGAGAACCATAGACTGCAAGTGATGGGAGACCACCTCATGTCAGCCATAACAACCTGCAAGGAATTTGGGAGAAAGCAATCAAAGTCAACCCATCTAATCCTGAACATCCAGATTGGTGTTATTGAACTGTTTTATCTTACCCCTAAAATCCATGTTTTGTGTGTCATGTGTTTGTGTGTGCGCATGTGTGTGTGTGTGTGTTCATGTATAGGGGTTTAAGAAGCGGTAGAGTTAAAGTTATAGAGTTAAAAGTTAGCAGTTCACATTTCCTTCTTTCGCCACCGGTTAACATCAATTTGTTTAATAAACAGTTATTTACTTGTTGAGTTTACAAACCTGGTGCTCGTATTCTCTTAACCTAAATTAAACAGTTAGGTAGGATTCGGATGATTTAATGGTCTAATCAAACTTTTCACATTTGTCACGGCTCGAGGAACAGTGGGCCTTGATACTACAGCGCACTGTCTCCAGTGAGTCATGACACTCCCCTTTATCCACAGCACATGTTGCTCCTTCAAAGAACCCTAGTAACTTGGTTAAACATGATTTCCCTTTTATAAAACCAGGCTGACTCTTCCCGATTACCTTCAGTTTCTCTAAGTGCCCAGCAATAATCTCTTTAATGAGTAATTCTAACACTTTCCCCATGATAGATGTCAAGCTAACTGGCCTATAGTTTCCTGTTTTCGGCCTCTCTCCCTTCTTGAACAGAGAGGTTATATTTGCTACTTTCCAGCCTGTTGGAACCTTTCCAGAATCTAAGGAATTTTGGAAAATTAACACCAACACATCTACTACCTCATTAGCCACCTCTTTTACGACCCTAGGATGAAGCCCATCTGGACCTGGAGATTTGTCAGCCCACAGCTCCATCAGTTTGTTCAGTACTGCTTCCCTAGTGATTATAATTTCACCAAATTCCATTCTTGCCTCCACTCCCCCCCCAATAATTTACATATATTTAAGAGTGGGAACTTTATTAATACAGCTAAAAATGGGTTTATCACAAAAAAACATTTTTAATTTGTGTCAATCCACCTGTGAGTAATCCAATTTTAAATTACTGAAAATGACTTAACTATGCAGAAGTATTTTCTAGTTATATATTGGTACAATAATAAGATTTTAATAAATTAAGTAAAAATACATACAAGGCTTTTAAAACATGTCCTTATGCCCAAAAGATCCAGCTTAATTTTTAGAGGCTACTCAAAGGCTGGCAAATAAATACAATGAGCAGAAGCTTCTAAAGGCAATTAATTCATCCAGAGAGCATGGTCAGTTTTGAGGGAGGGACTGGCTTCTAGCACAATGGTTTTAAAGTAATGCAAAAGATCATGTAAGTCGATTTGGGCTGAACATAATTTACACTTGAAATTCTGCAATTTAGGTTACCCCGATTTTGGACAAATTGAATGAAAAATAAAGCGTAATCTAGCGGAAAATCTAACGTGCACATGCTTGTTACTCTGCTATTGCTGGAAATCAAAACTGTGCACATTCCGTCATGGGTTGAAAAGCAGGCATGACCATAAAGGAGCTTGATGCAGATCCTTGTCAATGTCTGATCCAACTGCAGAACATAAAATTTAAATTAGTCTTCAATGTAAACTCAGTTTCAAATAAGTTCAATTTGGACGAATAGATCTCTGTTGAATCTCTATCTACTTATATAAACAGGGAAAATGTCTCTTCATTTACCAACATCATAGGACCTCTGTCAACCATTGTCAGCAGGTGCAGTTCCAAAATGAAAGGGCTGGAATTTATTATGAATTTATTGTCCAGGGGTAGAGGCCCTGATCTAAGTGTTTGCTGAACAAGAAGGCGAGGTGGGCGTGATTTAAAATAAAAGGCATTATCCTGAGAAAAAATTGTAGATTTTTGTAGATGGTCTGTTAAGAGTTTAGCAGACAAAATGTAGGCATTAAAATATTGTAAAGTCACTATTTGCTCTGAGGATTTACACAGTAGAAGACTTTCAATATTAAGATGAATCATTTTGATCAGAGTTGACAAATGATTGCACCGACAATTGATAACATTGAATAATTCCAGAGATCACACTGACTAATTCCAATTACTAGTAAAACTGAATGAATAATTCCATTAATAAATAATCAGATTTCCTAACTCATTAACAGGTGATTGCACTCCATCATTCACTAAATAGTGATCATGTTTCTTTAGATTTATTGATTTTCATTAGGGAGGTATTTCACTATTGCTCTTGGTAACTTTGGCGAGGCTTTAACAGCGCAATTGTCTCCGATTTTTCATGGCCCGTCCAACCTTAGGATTGGCGGACGGGTGAATCGGCCAGGCGGCCTTTGCAATTTTCATCAAACCTCGTCCAAGGGCAGGATGAAATCTCTGCTATGAAATAAAATAAAAATAAATATTGGTGGACAGCATTTTTATCAGATAGATTTTCAGTTGCTTGATTGTGATGCATGGACATTTTTTGGCAGCTTTTTAAACCTTTATTTAATCATTTGAAGGTCTGCAGCTCCCTGAGGCAGCTGTCTGCCTTCAGGGAGCTCTCTCGCAGCGCTCACCCGTGCCCGCGGTGATGTCATTGCCCACCCTCACCCTGGTAGTGTTGAGCATTTCAGCGCGCATTTCACGCTAGCTGGCTGTTAATTGGCCAGCCAGTGTGAAATCGCAGTCCGGGGCCGATCGTGGTTGGCAATCCATTTCCCGAATGATCCCAGGCCCGCTGATCACGTACGCCTGCCACGGGTAAAATTCAGGCCCTTAAGATGGCGGGGTTTCCATTCCTGCCACCAAAGAGTTGATGGCCATTGCACCGCCTCCCATAAATGGCTCCAATGAGCATTAATTAGCTGGAGATGGGACTTCTGCCTCTGAGTCTGGAGGAAGTTCCACCTCAGAGAGCTGCTGACCAATGTGATTGACCAGCAGCTCTGTTGTCCCAGCAGCACCAGAAGCTGCAGTGGACAGGACTGGGACTACAAACAGTCCCCAGAGTCTGAGACTCAGGAGTCCAGGACCAGGTAAGTGTTGGGGTCTCAGGATGGAAAGGGGAGCTGAGACCTCGGGGTTTGGGCAGAGGGGGGTGGGGGTTTTGATGCAAAGGCCAAGGGAGCAGGAGCACGTGCAGGGGCCAGACCTTGTGGAGGGTGCCCAAAGTTGAAAGGAGGCTGTTGATAGAGGCTTGCCACCTCCCACCCCCCCCCACCCCACACCCCACCCCCCCACCCCCCTTCCCACTGGAAGCCTGAGCAGGGTCACTTTCCAGGCCTTTCCCCTGCTTCTGAACTCCTCCCTCCATCCTGAAAACCGAGGCTGGGTGGGAAATGGCCCTTACGTGGTCAACTTAAGAGCTTCAGTTGATGCAAAGGTGGGGCAGGCCGGCCTAGGCCTCACTCATCCCACTGTGAAATTGTTGTGGTGTCAGGGCAGGCAAGATCCTGATGGGTAGGCCATCCGAGGAATTTTACAGGTCCCCTCTGCCTGCAAACCTGCCAGCAGGGGAACATAAAATTCTGCCCTTTAGTTTTACAAATTAAAAAGTCATTTAATAATAATTTAATTGTAAGTAACGGATTCAGTTTCAGCGGGATCACAATTATATTTTTCGATAGCTTTATTTCCCACCTAACTAATCAAGCCCAGTATATGGTAAATCAGAAATTTAGATCAAGATATCATCAACCTGACATTATTTCTTTGGTAAACATTTTTTTGAAGTTATGAAGGATTGTTTTTTTTTATTCATTCATGGGATGTGGGCTTCGCTGGCTGGGCCAGCATTTCTTGCCCATCCCTAGTTGCCCTTGAGAAGGTGGTGGTGAGCTGCCTTCTTGAACTGCTACAATCTGTGTGGTGTAGGTACACCCACAGTGCTGTTAGCAATGAGGTCCAGGATATTGACCCAGCGACAGTGAAGAAATGGCGATATATTTCCAGGTCAGGATGGTGAGTAACTTGGAGGGGAACTTCCAGGTGGTGTTGTTCCCTTCTATCTGCTGCCCCCGTCCTTCTAGATGGTAGTGGTCATGGATTTGGAAGGTGCTGTCGAAGGAGCCTTGGCGAATTCCTGCAGTGCATCTAGTAGATGGTACACACTGCTGCTACTGTGCATCGGTGGTGGAAGGGGTGAATATTTGTAGATGTGGTGCCAATCAAGCGACTGCTTTGACCTGGGTGGTGTCAAGTTTCTTGAGTGTTGTGGGAGCTGCACTCATCCAGGCAAGTGGGGAGAATTCCACCACACTCCTGATTTGTGCCTTGTAGATGGTGGACAGACTTTGGGGAGTCAGGAGGTGGGTTACTCGTCGTACTATTCCTAGCATCTGACCTGCTCTTGTAGCCACAATATTTATATGGCTAGACCAGTTCAGTTTCTGGTCAATGGTAATCGCCAGGATGTTGATAGTGGGAGATTCAGTGATGGTAATGCCACTGAACATCAAGGGGCGATGGTTGGATTCTCTCTCGTTGGAGATGGTCATTGCCTGACACTTGTGTGGTGTGAATGTTACTTACCACTTGTCAGCCCAAGCCTGGATATTGTCCAGGTCTTGCTGCATTTGGACATAAACTGTTTCAGTATCTGAGGAGTCGCGAATGGTGCTGAACATTGTGCAATCATCATCAAACATCCCCATTTCTGACATTATGATAGAGGGAAGGTCATTGATGAAGCAGCTGAATATGGTTGGACCGAGGATACTACCTTGAGGAACTCCTGCAGTGATGCCCTGGAGCTGAGATGACTGACCTCCAACAACCACAACAATCTTCCTTTGTGCTAGGTGTGACTCCAATCAGCAGAGAGTTTTCCCCCTGATTCCCATTGACTCCAGTTTTGCCAAGGCTTCTTGATGCCTGACTCAGTCAAATGCTGCCTTGATGTCAAGGGCAGTCACTCTCATCTCACCTCGCGAGTTCAGCACTTTTGTCCCTGTTTGAACGAAGGCTGTAATGAGGCCAGGAGCTGAGTGGCCCTGGCAAAACCCAAACTGGGCATCAGTGTGCAGGTTATTGCTGAGCAAGTGCCGCTTGATAGCACTTTTGATGACCCTTTCCATTATTTCCATTGTTGTCCATTGTGTATTATTGATTCGTGTTGTGTTAGAGAATTACCTTTTCAACTCATTCAAAATCCATGATAATTGGAGTGATACTTGTTAACCATTGCAGCAAGGCCAATGTTTAACTTGCCTTGAAATCAGAAATTTAGAATTAATAATGTGTGATATCCTTAGTGGTAAATAGCTTGAGAGCATTGTGTTGATGGGGGAGGAAGAGTTGTGAACAATCTCATTTATTTTAAGTCTTCCTAAGAGCCATTCTAAGAACTAATTTCCAACCATTCTCCCGTGAAAACTAGTGTCAGATTGCTTGCAATGTTAATGGTATTAACATAAATTGGAAACTCCCCAGTTACTTAGCAGAACTGTCAGAACTCAATGGCATGCCATGGAGTTCCAATGCAATAAGATATAGAGAGGGAATGCCTTTAAATTCATTTAAATGCCTTTGACTTTTAACTGTGCTATGACAAGGAGGTGTTCAGGAGAACAAGCACTTCCCACAAACCAACTGAGGCAAAATGAGATAGAGTCATTTCCTCTGAGGCAACAATTACAGAAGTCAGAGAGCAGCCTGTTGCCCATAGCTTCTGCACACAGGTGTGGTGTGTAGCTTGAAAAAGTAATCAAACATTCCTCAAAAGGACTCATGTTAATATTGTCATGATGATGTCACTTTTGCATGAGTGAGGTTAATTTCACCAGCTGACCAAACACATACTGAAAAGTTTAAAAAAGACTTTTTAAAGAAAAGAAAAACACTGACTAAAGATGGTTGCCACAGGTCACCTGATGTCTGGTGTTGTATGTTGACCAGCTTCTAAGTTCCACTGGGAATTGCAATTCAGAGATGCCATGACATCCTTCTCTGAAATTTCACATCTGAGGATGTCAAGAACCACTTCAAAGGGATTTACTGAAATGTATTGAACATAGCATTTGCATTTCTACAAGACTACCTCTCCAGCAGGGACAGAAAGTCTGACAGAACAATGGATATATGAAAATATGTCTTCCTATCTCATCAAGATGGGTAGTGACTCATTCAGCAGGTTAATGGTTGGGATATTACAGAATCTGCTCAACCCCAGGCAGTGAAACAAGAGTAACCACTGGTTCATACAACAAATAAACAAACCCCTTCCAAAATGGTTATTGGGAGAGGCCATGTGACTGAAGTAGCCATTTTGAAATCTCTTTATTACAAGCTGCTAAAGACAGAAGTAGTCAGTAGTCTGGAAAAGCTGCTGATGAAGCAGTAAGGAGCTCCCTTCTCTCCTCTCCCAAATTAGGACCCTATCTCTGTTAGTTTAAAAATCCAGCACAGAGATAGTTAATTTCCATCCAAAGGAACCTCAGGTGCAAAAATCATTGACTTTTTGGAAAAGACGGATTACAGATTAAAAAGAAATTTCTCCAACAATTTCAGTCACATGGGCTTCAACTCAACTCCTGGAATCTAAAAGCGAACCTAGAAAAATTTCTGTTGCAGCCAGTGACCAAAGGACTCATAAACAGTGAACACTTAATTTTTTACATTTCAACACTGAACTTTAATTTGGCTAAGAAAATAACTACCTACAGTATTAACTGGTAATTTTTGCGTGATTGTGTGCGTTGCGTGTTGTGCATGTGGGTTGCGAAGGGTCAAGGTCTGTGGGATTACCTTTTTAAATATTTTGCTATCTTTCCCTGGATGGGTTTTTAACTCAGTAAAAACTAACTCTTTCTTGTGTTAAAGCTCAAGAAAGCCTGCCAGACTAGTTTCTTTCCAAGAAGCATGTAAATGGTTAAACACAGTGAGAGTACATTAAGAGTAAGAGGATAAATAGGGAAAGAGTAGGACCCATTAAGGGCCATAGTGGTAATTTGTGTGTGGAGCCGGAAGACGTAGGTAGGGTTCTAAATGAATACTTTGTGTCAGTGTTCACAAGTAAGCGGGACGACATGGGTATGGAAATTAGGCAGAAGGACTGTGATATAATTAAAGAAATTAGCATAGAAAGGGAGGAGGTTCTAAGTGATCTGGCAAGCTTAAAAGTAGATAAATCTCCAGGCCTGGATGAAATGTATCCCAGGCTGTTGAGTGAGGCAAGGGAGTTGATAGCAGGGGCGCTGACAATAATTTTCAACACCTCTCTGGCCACAGGAGAGGTGCCAGAGGACTGGAGGACAGCCAATGTGGTACCATTATTCAGGAAGGGAGGAAGGGATAAACCAGGAAACTACAAACCAGTCAGGGGAAACTATTGGAAGTAATTCTGAGGCGCAGACTTAATCTACACTTGGAGAGGCAGGGATTAATCAAGGACAGTCAGCATGGTTTTGTTAAGGGGATGTCATGTCTGACCAATTTGATTGAATTTTGCGAAGAGCTGACCAAGTTTGTAGATGAGGGCAATGCATTTGACGTAGTCTATTTGGACTTCAGCAAGGCTTTTGATAATGTCCTGCATGGGAGACTGATAACGAAGGGAAGAGCCCATGGGATCCAAGGCAATTTGGCAAATTGGATCCAGAATTGGCTGAGTGGCAGGAAGCTGAGGTTGATGGTCAAGGAGTGTTTTTTGTGACTGGCTGCCTGTGTCCAGTGGTGTTCCACAGGGATCGGTGTTGGGTCCCTTGCTGTTTCCGGTATATATAAACGATTCAGACTTGAATGTAGTAAGTTCGCGGATGACAGTAAAATTGGTGGGGTGGTAAATGGTGAGGAGGATAGCCTTAGATTACAGGAGGATATAGATGGGCTGGTCAGATGGGCTGATCAGTGGCAAATGGAATTTAATCCAGATAAGTGTGAGATGATGCACTTGGGCAGGACAAACAAGGCACAGGAATACACGATGAATGGTAGGACCCTGGGAAGTACCGAGGATCAGAGGGATCTTGGTGTGCATGTCCACCAGTCCCTTAAGGTAGCGGGACAGGTAGATAAGGTGGTTAAGAAGGCATGTGGGATACTTGCCTTTATTAGCCGAGGCAAAGAATATAGGAGCAGGGAGGTTATGCTGGAACTGTAAAAAACGCTGGTTAGGCCACAGCTAGAATATTGCGTGCAATTCTGGAATCTGCATTATAGGAAGGATGTGATTGTACTAGAGAGAGTGCAGAGGAGATTTACCAGGATGTTGCCTGGGCTGAGGAGTTTTAATTATATGGGGAGATTGTATAGACTGGGGTTATTTTCCTTGGAGCAGAGGAGATTGAGGGGGGACATGATTGAGGTGTATAAAATTATGAGGGGCATAGATAGGATAGACAGGAAGGAACTTTTCACCTTGGTGGAGGGATCAATAGCCAGGGGCATAGAATTAAGATAAGGGGCAGGAGGTTTAGAGGGGATGTGAGGAAGAATTTTTTCACCCAGAGGGTGGTGGGAATCTGGAACTCACTGTCTGAAAGGGTGGTAGAGGCAGAAACCCTCATAACATTTAAGAATTATTTAGATGTGCACTTAGGATGCCATGGCATACAAGGCTATGGGCCTAGTGCTGGAAAATGGGATTATAATAGTTAGATACTTGTTTGACCGGCGAAGACTTGATGGGCCGAAGGGCCTTTTTCTGTGCTGTAGACCTCTATGACGCTATAAAATGCTCAGAATTTTGATGCCAGTTCTACATTTATTATCTCAGCTGTACAATTGGAATTGTTACAGGCACAAAAAGAACTGGGATAATAAAAAAATTAAACAAGTGCGAGGAAAATAAATTTATGCTCTAATAAAAAATAAATCATATGAGTGCCTGTTAAGCCTTACAAAACAAGAGCGACAATAATGAAGAGTGTCAAGTAAGATAAGTAAAAAGATAACAAATTATCAAGGAAAACACAAGTCTAACATATAGGGCAGGATTTTGAGCTTTGGGTTGGGACCCCAATGTCGGGGTCAAATAGGGGTCCTAACGCTGCAGTGTGTGGGGAACAGACACCCGGCTGTGATTTTCCTTGCACTGGCTGGCCAGAGGGCAGGCTTACCATCCAATTAAGGACTGTGGGCAGGCTCTCAAAGCTTGACGGCCAACAGGTGGCCCTCCACCATGGAAGGAGCAGCAGCCTGCCATTTCAGGCATGAGAAAGAGAGATGCCTTCCCTGCAACTTTCAAGTTTCAAATTAAAGAAGCAGCCTCAGCAGCCGAGTCACTATTGTGGAGGGAGAACCTCAAAAGCCTGCCTGGAGCATTAGCTTCCTGTCTGCTGCTGGCAGGGCACCTCCAGTCAACTGACACGGTGGTGGGAGAGGCTCTGTAAATGGCTATTTAACTAACTTCAAGTGGCTACCTGTCACTTCCGACCGAGTCCTGCCTCCAAGGAAATGGCCCTGGGGCGGCATAGTGCCGGCAAACTGGCATGCTGACCAGCAGCGAGAATTTTTGCATCTGCTGCCCGCCCCTGCAGAAAATTCAGCCCATAACATTCAATTTCCAGCAAAGTGTTCTATCTCTCAAATATTTGCTTCTATCTACCTGCAGCAAGATGGTGCATCCCAAATAGCTGGCTGGAGCTCCACGCAACACATCAACTTGTGTCAGCTGTGGTTCCCTGGTACCACCCTGCCCGAGTCAGAAGGTCAAGTCCCACTCCAGAGATTTCAGCACATAATCTAGACTGATTAAAGGACTGCTGCATTGTCAAAGGCGTCGTCTTTTTGAAGAGACATTAAGCCAATGACCCATCTGCCCTCTCAGGTGGATGTAAATGATCCCTTGGCACTATTCAAATGAAAACAGAGGGCATCCTCTTGGTGTTTTTTCAAAAGAACTATAAGGATAAAAAAAATGGCCAACATTTGACACTCTATCAACATCACCAACACAGATTATTTGGTCATGGTCACTTTGTTGTTTGCAAATTAGTTGCTGCATTTCCTACATTATCACTCTTCAAAAGTGCTTTATTGGTTGTAAAGCACTTTGGGATATGCCGAGGTTGTAAAACGTCTCTCTGTGTTCCTAAGGGGAATGTAGCTGATAATATCGCTGACCCAATTATCATCAGCTGCTTCAATGATCTTCTCTCTGCCACTGATGATAGCATAGTGTCAGCTCCAGTTGCAATTCCTCAAATAAGGCAGCAGTCTGTGCTCACATGCAATAAGACCTCTGGTCGGCTAAGTGGCAAACAACATACATACCACACAAATATCATATATTGACCATCACCAACAAGAGACAGCATAACAACTTCCCCGTGATATTTCAATTGCTTTAGCATTGACAAGGCCCAATCATCAATTACTAGGGGTTACCATTGACCAGAAACTTAACTGGACCAACCACATAAATGCATTGGTTACTGGAGCAGGCCAGAGGTTGGGTATTCTGCATGAGTAGCTCAGCTCCACAAGCCATCACTGCCTACAAAGCACAAGTGTGATGAAGTGCTCTCCACTTGCCTGGATAAGCACAGGTCCAGCAACACTCAAGGAATTCAATATCATCCAGGACAAAGCAGTACACCTCATCAGGACTCTAATTATTGGTTAAACACCCACTCTTCAGCATTGTTGTACCTTGACTGCAGTGTGGACTATCTACAGGATGAATGGGGCAGCAACCCATCGTGGTTTCTTTGACAGCATCTCCCAAACCCTCAAATTACAGGGCAGCTGGTGTATGGGAGCAGAACCATCTCCAAATTTCCCTCCCAAGTCACAAACCCTCCTGACTTGGGTATATATCATTGTTGCTTCATTCAGGCCAGGTCAAAATCCTGATACTCCCTAACAGCTCTGTGGGAGTACCTTAACCATATGGATTACAGCTGTTTAAGAAGGTGGTAGCTCATCTACTCAAGCACAACTTAGGATGGACAATAAATGCCAGCCTTGCCAATGATACCCATTCCTCAAGAATGATTTTTTTTTTATAAACAACTTCTACAGTAAAACGGAAATGTATTTCTCATCTTTTCTACTGACAATTCCACATGCGCACTGATGACACCCAGTTATACTTCATCACCAATTCTTGACACTGTTACTGCCTCTGTGTTGTCATACTGGTTATCTTACATCTAGTCCTAGACGAGTCATAATTACCCCTGGGAAGACCATGGCCACAAACTTCCTTCACTAGCCCAGCTGTTCCCAAACTGTGGGTTGCAACCCCAAATGGGGTCACAAAGACAGCGGGGGGGGGGGGGGGGGGGGGGGGTCACGAGCTCCCCCTCCTTCGAGACTGGAATGCAGTAAGCTCTGGACTGAGGCCCAGGCAGTATCCAGTTCTGCCCTTGCCTTGCTCATGTCTCAATCTCGCTCTCCGAGTTGGTGAGGACAGTCCCACCCAGCACCAACACTATGAACAACAAGTGCACAAGTGCAACTTGTGAGTCATTGATTTTCTCCTTCCCCACTTCATCCTTCTCCCACTGAATCTTTCTATGGGTCCGAGCTCAACACTGGTGGTCTGGTCCCCCAATTTTTTCCTCCTTCTCAAGACCATGTGAAAAAAATTGTGCACACGGGGCTCACGAGCTCAGGAATTCTTGGTCCTTGGCTCATATTGGAAGCTGATGTGCACTAAGAGATAGAAAGGTGGATTTACAAAACAATTGATCTGGGAAAAAGAACTAACTGGAGCCTGAGGAGGAGTCAGTTCTTACATTGGTGATAATGTGGGTGGCAAAAGAGTGCACAGGGGGTGGGGGTTCTGCTGTTTGTGGGGGAATAACCTTCCTAATTATTACATGATCCAGTCTGAATGGGGACAGCATCAATGACAGTTTTCCTCCAAGCATAAATTTATTCCAGTGGAGTGTAGGAGAGTGAAGTTTAAAAGAAAGCAAGTTTTCATTAAAAATGTTGGAAAATATGAAATGGTCACTTGGCAGTAAAGAACTTGAGCATTGCTGAAAAAAAATTCATGTTGTCATCAGGACAGATGCAAGAATACCAAATTTCAAAGGGAGCACCAATTTGTTTCTACTTATTTTGCTTCCAATTTGATTTAGTGTCCATTTTTGACTGATCACTGTGAAGTGCCTTGGTATGTTTTACTACATTAAAGCTGCTGTATAAATTTACTGTATTAATGTTCATTGAGAATGGAGATAAAATTATTCAAAATTATCCATTTATACAAACTCATACAAGCCCCATCTGTTCTATCAGAAGGACATAAAAGATCCCATAGCACTATTTCAAAGAAGAGTGGGGGAGTTATTGGCCCTGGCCAATATTTATTGCTCAATCATCGTCACAAAAATCAGATTACCTGGTTATTATCATACTGTTTGTGGGACCTTACTGTGCGCAAATTGACTGCTGCATTTCTTACATTACGACAATGTCTACACTTCAAACATACTTCATTGACATAAAGTGCTTTGTGGTTGTGAAAAGCACTATATAAATGCAAGCCTTTTTTTCTTCCATACACAATAATAGTTTTCAGGAGGATTATGAAGCTAGAAGTGTTGTTAAATTCCTCTTCTTATTTATAACTGATAGAAAATAAGTTAATAAATTGATCAATACATTGGTGCTTGTTGAAAGAGCACAGCCAAGAAAATTTAACCTGTGCGATAAATCCATATTAAGTTTATCTTCACTTCGATTTATTCACTTTATAAGTCCACAAAACATCCTTTGGTCATTTTAATGCATATTTTTCCAGTGTAGCCAACCTTTAGCTATTGACTTGCACACACTTGATAAATTCTAGGAAAATAACTGTTGCTAATTGACACAAAATACTGTGCAAAATTGCTAATTATAGGCACAAGCTAATGAGCTAAACTCTGCTGGATACAGATGAGAATAACTGAAAATAGAAAACTTCACTG
This sequence comes from Cetorhinus maximus, assembly GCF_964194155.1. NCBI lineage: Eukaryota > Metazoa > Chordata > Chondrichthyes > Lamniformes > Cetorhinidae > Cetorhinus > Cetorhinus maximus. The sequence continues at coordinate 77,262,217 of NC_135893.1, read as the reverse complement.
ACCTGAACACAAATGCAAAGCTGCTTTGTACACAAAGCTGGGTACAAAAGGCAGTGACAGGCATGCAAATAGTGACCATTTCCAAATGGGGTAAAGAAATTTGACCTGAACCAAGAAATTTGACCTGAACCTTTAGAGTAAAGTTTGTTCGATTTTTGAAAACAGATATGAAGTCATGCTTATTTTTTGTAAAAAGTTCCTTGTCTGTTGAAAAAAAAAAGTTGATTAGAAAGATTAGTTAAAATATGCTACAGTTTTTTATAAGCTCATAAGGAGAGTATCTACATTTCTGAGTATATTGTATAAAAACTAGTAAGATCAAGCCCAACTACAGAAAGTGAGTTCATAATCTAGGGTGACACTTCAGTCTAATCCTGAAGAAGTCTTGCATTATTAAGATGATTACTTTTTGATAAGATGTTGAATCAAGGCCCTGTCAGCCTGTTCATGTGGATAGATCCCATGGGATTTTTTGAACAGCAACAAAAGAGGTTTATTAAGTTCTGTTCTGGCCATAATTCGCCCTGAACCAACATCATTGGTGCAGATTAACTAGTGCAAATTGCCCTGTGCAACTGGTTACCTCAAATAACCACAAAACAACTGCACTTCAAAATAATGAATTTGGGGCATCCCGAGGAGGGGGAAGCATATTAGATCTCTCAGGAAGTTGAAAATTTCACTGGCCTGAACACAAATGCAAAGTTGCTTGGTACACAAAGCTGGGTACAAAGGGCAGTTACAGGCACGCAAATAGTGATCACTCCTAAATGAAGTAAGGAAATTTGGCCTTGAACATTTTGATTAAAGCCCGGTTGATTTTTGAAAACAGGCATGAAGTCACGCCAATTCTTTTTGTAACAGACTCCTTGTCTATTGAAAAAAAAGTTGATTAGAAAGAATAGTTAAAATGTCCTAAATGAAGTAAGAAAATTGGACCCTGTTCCAAGAAGGGCAGGAGAGTTGTTCTGGTATGTCCTAACCAACATTTATCACTCAATCAACATCACCAAATCAGATTGTCTCAGCTCTGGTCATTTATATCAATTAGCTCCAGTGTTTCTCTACAACAGTGACCTCTCCGTTCCCGGTGGGCACCGCGGGGACTGGGGTGTTTTGTTGACCCCTTTAATCACATTTTGGTTTGATGTTTGTAAGGTTCCTTTAAAGTTTTTCCTTGATTTTACAGCTGACCTGACTTAGGGGCTGTGCTTGATTTACCCCTTATTTTGTTAATTTAGTTTATTGTTTTAACTCTGAAAGAGTTACAACAGTGACCTCCTCACAGAGTGGAGATGTGCTTTGGCAGGTGCAAGGTGGCCGAATGTGGTCCACTGACCCTGAGCCAATTGGGACTACGTATCCCAGAGTGCCGAGCGGGGCGCATGCGCATACCGGCAGTCGCTGCATTTCAGACGGCGGTCACCGCGAAAATTCATCGCTATCGAGAAGCGGGAGAGGCGAAAATAAATACCGCCTAACGGAACCGCACTCCAAGTCCAACGTGCCCGGAGCCCCGAAGATCTCCTGAGGTCTGTCAGCGATTTAGACGTGGAGTGCTGTGGAGGGTTCGCCAATCTGGATTATCGCAAGGTATCGCTCATCACTCCGCAGCCAGCCCGTGCAGGCCGCGTGGTTGCCATGGTTCCCGTCCCCCTCCCCACGGTTGCATCTTTAAATGTGCTTCCCCACCTGCCCTTCACCCCTTCCGAACTGTGCCCGGGGAGGGACAGAGAACGTCTTCAGTCACGCACCCCCCCCCCCCCAATACATGACAGGGGTGTTTGGGGGATCTGTTGTTCTAAATTGCATTTAAACTCCACCTCACTAACCAACCTCCCCACCTGAGCTGCAGCTACCTGCTGAACCTCTTTTTAAACAATAATTCTACATACATTACAATTACTGGTGAAGTTTTTAAAAAAAAATCAAATGCTCAAATCTGAACGAGAAACATTATGTCACTATTGGGAAATGCTTCCCGCTGTTCTGAAATTGAATGTCCCTTTGACAGTGACATCACAACTCAGTCGTTTTCGATTAAATATTCTGCCATCCATTTCCAAGCATTTTTCAGGTGTTCTGAGAGTTTGTGTAATGTTATTTTACTTTAACAAGGATTTCCAATTGTCCAGCGACAATTCAGAATTGCACTCAATTGTTAAATAAAGTAATATGCTAAACTCACAAGCAACCCTGGGATTTGCCAGTTTTAGCTAGCCTAAACTCCTCAAAAGTTGGAATTTGCCAGTTTTAACAAACTATCAGTTTGTTGTGTGAAAAGCATGCATCAGTCATGGTGTACTATGTGTATATAATCAAGAGATAAAAATGGACTGTAAGAACGGTCACTGATCTTATGGTGCAATGGCAGTTGGACAATCTTCGGTTTTAATGTGTTTAATGTAGTTTCCTCTGAAATTCTCCAGCAAAGGACACAGTTCAAGGGAAATTAGGGATTGGCAGCAACTGCTGGCCTTGTCATCAACAGCTATGTCCCATGAAAGAATTAAAGATTAATTAACCAAGTTGAAAATAAAATAGTATGAAAAAAAGTGGATCTTGCTATTTTGACATCCATTTACCTGTTTTGGGGTTGTGAGTTCTGAATTTTGGATATTATAAGTCACTTGTACTTTCAGATATATAAAGTATTTCCATTGCATTGTAAAAGTGCTGACAGTAACAGTCCTGTGGCTTCATACTTGCAGGACTGCAATCTGCATGTTAAAAATTAATCACTTTTAAGCACATTTAATATTAATTCACTCAAGTCTGATCATTTCCCTGAAAGAATTAAGTGCCATTTTGCCTTCCAAGAAAAGAATCAGCTAGATTTTAGTTATCTGCTGTGTCATTATGCCAACTCTTAAAGACCCATATAAATCATATTTTCTATATGCTGCAGTGTGTTTACAAATGTAAAGTGAAATTATTTAATACTGATCATTATCACCAGGATGATTCATCGACAAAGATAGGATGTGCCTCTATTATGGTTTTTTTTTAGCCCTGTACAAATTGTGCTGTTGTCGGAACTTTGCAATCCTTGATCTGAACATCACAAGTAACTCAGCCTCCCATGTATGGTGTCCGTAACAAGTTGTCCCTACAGTCTGTACTATTATCATGTCTTTGTTCACAGCTTCATCTGTCGAGCAATCCTGGAATCCTCTGGCTGGCAATTTGTTTCTGATTTTCACACTTCTTCCAACCCCCGCGCAGCTTCCTTGAATTATGTTCTATTCTAATGACACCAGCGTCTTCAATTGTCAGATTAACTTCTTATCTTTTAAGATTTGCACTGAATCATGAAATGTTACAGCATAAAAATTGGTCACTTGACCCATCAAGTCCTTCCTTCTCCCTATGTGGAGCCTAGGTCTAGTCCCACTCTTCTGCTTGTACTTCATTTTCTTAATCCCCTTCTGTGTTTTAATGTGTTACTTATGTAAATCTTTCATTCATTTAATGATATTGCGTACACATCTGCTTATCATTTTTAATGTGATAGAAAAATAGAAACCACTACTTTCAAAGTATTCTACTTGTTACAAGTGGTGCCTTTTTCACTCTGCTACAGGTGGCCGCAAACATAGGATGGAATTTTTGGCCCCTGCCGGCAGTGGGATTTGTGGAAGGCAGGGGCACTTAATTTGGCGTGATTGAAAAAATCACTTTCCTGCTGGCAGAAAATTAGTTTGGAATTTTGTTCTCCCAACTTTGACAGGGTAAAGGTAGATTGAGTTTCCTGACAAACAATGTTGGGAACTCCATTTGCATTCATTGGCATCTCATGCATGCTAATTAAAAGGCCACCTCACTGGAATTAAGTTCGTCCTCCTAAATTCTCACTGGCAGTGAACTTAATTTGAACGTTCAGTTTTACAACTGTATATAAGTGGCGTGAGCTTCACCTCTTCCATGACTTTGAGGTCAGTAGATGTTGCTTTCTCCTTCTTGGGGACCTCACCTAGCTTCAGTCAAGTGCTGGTAGCAAACACTGCATCAAGGCTGGAAGCAGGAGGCACGTGAAGGGTGGAGCCGGGGGAGAGGAATGGTGATATTAGGTGGATCTAGCACAATGGGGGGGGAGGAGAAATTAACAGGGAGGGTAGAAGGCAGTGGAGCAAGTTTGAAAGGTGATGTGCGCCATTTCTCCAGTCTGACCTTGACCAGTTAGTAAGATCCCTTGAAGTGGGAGGAGGGTCTTTTCGGGTGGGTGGAGCTCAAGGTCAGCACAAGTGGCCAGCGAAAGGGATGTCCTAATAATTATGAGACAACTTGATGTTGATCATGCTTAATTGTTCTCCTCTCTACTGTGAAGCCTGGATTGGAGCAGGTTTGTTCCCAACTCATGGAACTCATAACATTGAGATCCCAGCAAGGTGTGGAACTGCCGTTCACCCTGTGCCATTTGTCATCGGGTGCAGTCAGAAGTAATGATGAAGGGAGGAATGGAGGTGGATGCCTCCAAAGGACACAGCTGCTGGATGGCAGCCAGCTTGTGACTCCAAACCTCCATCCTCCCAGGTGAATGGCCTTGGCTGACACATGCTGCTAAGGCAATGGTCTCACTATAGAGTCTCAAGGGTAGTGGAGACAAGTGGAATAGTGTCAGAGGGAGGCTTCTTGCATATGGTTCTCATCATCCTGGTCACAGGATTGTCTCCATATGCAGACATGCATGAACAGGAGGAATATCCATCTGTGGTCCTCCAGGATGTCCTTACCTTGAAGAGGTGGGGTGGGGTTGCCATGACTAGATGGAGGCGAGGCAAAGGGCTTAATCCTGGCCTGCTGGCTTTGAGATGGAGGGAAACCAGTAAAGGACGTGCTCTCTCAAGGTATCACTTCAATTCATTCACACATCCACTGAGGCATCGATGATGCAGGCTGCAGACAACCCTGCCTTTGTCTTGGCTCTCATCCAAATGAAGAGAAAGAGGTCTCATTGCTGTTTGGCACAGAGCTATGAGGAGCGAGAGTAGGAATTGGGTTCTCTAGAAGGTCAAGATGCCGGCGAGCATGGACCACTGCAAAGGAGAGCATTGGTCCAACAATGGGTGTATCGGCAAAGGTGCTCTTAACTAGAGATGAGTGAAGGCAATGCCAGAGGCACCCTCATATGTCCCAGGGTGTGATTGCTCTGATCTGCCAGCTTCCCCAGCACGAGCTGCAGCTGCAAGGACTCTGTAGGTGTAATGTGGAGCGCCTGGCCTGCGTTGATTGAGTGTCTGATTGGGTGCCTTTTAAATATGTCGCTGGGTCAAAGTCCTGGGACTCCCTTCCTAACAGCACTGTGTGTGTACCTACACCACGTGGACTGCGGTGGTTCAAGAAGGCAGCTCACCATCACCTTGTCAAGAGCAACTAGGGATGGGCAAAAAATGCTGGCCCAGCCAGCGATGCCTACATTCCATAATCGAACAAAAAAAAAAACAGTATATTTACATACACTGATAGATGACTGGAAGTGCTGAAATGTGATATTTACAACATGAAAAGTCTAACCACGGTGAACCCATTAGTGCTCTAGACAAGATGCCTTGGAGGAGGTGGAGGCAGGCTGTTCACTTCTCATTCCAAATAGCAGTGGGGAGTGTGGCGGCCGGCCTCGTCATGCAAGCACATGTTTGGGACTTCCTTCAGAGTACGGCCTCTGCATCTTGCATGGGCAGTCATGGTCACTGGCACAAGTTGGGCAGACAAGGGCTTTGGTGAAGGGGCCGGTGAGGTGGAAGATGATGAGGGTACTGAGATCTCCTGGGGCAGAATTTTCTGCCTGTCGGGCGGGTGGGCCCGACTCAATCTCCGGCGGGCGCAAAGCCGATCCCCACCAGCGAAGCGGGCTGCACCACCATTTTATGTGGGCGGGCTAATTAAGGCCCGCCCAGCGTGACATCCAGAGAGTGTGCTCTTTCACGCATGTGCATGAAAGAGCGCACATCTCCCTGAGGCTAATTGCTGCCTCGGGGAGATCGCCTGGACTTTGAAAAATGTTAAAAAAAGAAAAAAAATCCCTAACATGTCACATGAGTTGGGACATGTTCATAATTTACACAATAACTTTATTAAAATTTTTAAAACCCTGCATGAAACTTCATCCCGCCGCTGGATGAGGTTTCATGTTTTCTCTATTTGCCGCCGGGGCTCCTGGCCTGCCCACCAACCTTAAGGTTGGACGGGCAGGTCCTTTAATTGTCTAAATGATCCTGTCAATGGCCTGAATTGGCTATCGACAGGTTGGCGGGCCTGCAGCTGATTTTGCTGTGCCCCCGCCTTCCCGAAAATTTAAATGGGGCGGGGTGACGTCGGGGGTTCCGCCCGACGTCATCCTGCGTCATTTTACGTGTCGGCAAGCGGGCCCCGGCCCCTGCTCGCCAACAGCAAAATTCCGCCCCTGGTTACCTTCATCCTCCTCAGCTCATTCCACAACCCTGGGTTGGCCTTCAGGTGGGGCTGTTGGGATTAGTTGCTGGTGCGCAGCAGTCGTCCATTCTAACAACCGCTGTGCCAACAACGTAACTGCCCTGTTAAGGATACCCACCCCTCACCTATTCTATTAATGTCAGCACTCATACTCTGACCGGCTAATCCAGGCTACTGAGGGAGACTTGCACTCTTTCCTGGCCAGGATGCTGCTCTTGCATCCACTCTTGAGTGTTGCTGCTTGTGTCTGTCCATGACAGTGGCCAATCTCTCATGGTCAGAGTTCAAGCAGTTGAGTCCCTTGGGCAATGTTGGACTCATGACGGCGATGAATTCCTCCTTTCACAGACCTAGAGCTCCTGCTGCCTCAAGGAACTCTGCCAGATGTCCACACATCTGCTGTTGAGTGTCTAAATATTGTGCCCCAAAAGATGACTCCTGAGGCTCCACATTCCTGTCCACTGGAGCATCATTCTGAATTCTCTGAGGGGGACTGTGCACAGGTGTCTCTGACGCTGATACCACACCAGTGTGAAGGTGGTGGTGACTTTCACCCTGTGCCACCGACTCTACAGGTGTGCTACATCCCTCCAAAGTGCTGGCATCTGAGTTGGCAGAGTGTGATCTAGCATGATGTGATGCTGTCTCCTCAGACATCTCCTCTTCTCCTGATGCCCGAGGGATGATCTAGCCTGGTGGTGGGAGTGGGGAGTGGAGGTGGTGGTGGAGAGTGAAGGTGGTGGGGGTGCAGAGTTGGGACCTGTGTGAGACACAAAAGTAATTATTTAGATATAGCCCTTCTCATTGTGAAAGCACGCTTTGATGCATGCCATTGTACTTAACCATGCTTGCGCTGCCTGTATGATGCCACCCCATCCTAGCACTCCTCATTCCAATATACCCTTGTGCTCAGTGAACTGACCTCATGACCACCACCATAGCCACCACGTTCCAGGGTGATTTTAACACCACCTTTAGCATCTGCTACCAGCAATTCACCATCAGACAAGTCAGCTAGTGAGGCACCCTGCAATTTCCATGGCCGTCTGTTCAACTGAGCGAATTGTTCTTGGACAGGCTGAGCCACCCCAGCTCGGGCCATCTCCTTTGCATTCTTCACCCTTTTCAACTGCAGTGAAAACATGATTTCATGTTAGCCTGGTATATAGTGCATGCAGCGGTATGTCTCTTCACTCTCTCTGTGCCTGTTCACATCTGCCCTGTGTACACATACCTTTGCTTCAGCATTGAGGATTGTAAGTGCCTGGTCTTGCACCTTAGCTGAAGCATACAGATGCCATCCTTCCCTTGGACCTCTGTAGATAAGCCAAGCTACCCACCTTGCTGGAATGCAGCAAGTAATTGGGCAGAATTCTCCATCCTGCCTGCGGTGGGTTTTGTGGCGGACAGGAGCAGAGAATCCAGTGGGAGGCAAAAAAACGGAAACCCACTGTCTAAAAAGCAGCTCGCAATTCTCCTGACAATGTTTTCATGCCGGGTTGGTTATCCCGCCGACTAGTGGTGCGAACGCCATTTGCATTCATTAGCATGTCATGAATGCCCATTAAAACAGCTGCTCACCCGAACTTGCCACACTCCAATCTTCCAGCGGGAAATCACGTCGGTGTCAAACCCGTTTGAAAAGGTGTGGCGTGCGCAAGTTGATCCTCAGTTCGCTGGTAGCTTTGCGGTGAGTGGAACATACCTGCCATAGAGCTGTGCCGGTCTTGTTGGGATTGTAGGGTTGGACTGCTCCTCTTTGCTTTCATTATTCCAAGGAGCACCAACTGTGCAGGCTTCATGCAGGCCTCCACTTTCAGAGACTAGCAGTTCTACCAGGGATGGGCTGTGAGGGTTCGGGCTGTGAGGGGTCAGGCTGAGAAACACATGGGGGTCAACGGGGAGGGAAGGCTGTGGAATGGCAGTCGGGGAAGGGCAAACATGAGGGGGGCCTTTCTGGACTTGCCCTCTAGCCTCTTTTTGCCGCTGTAGTGAGCAGGAATCTGCTTAGAAAGAAAGGAGGAAGACCTCCTTGCGATGAAAGCCACTTAAAGCCAATGGCTTCATTAGCACTGTTCAAGAGCTACTCAGAACTCAGTGGCTTCACATCATAGTCATGGCATCTCAAGTGTGACACATTGGAATGTAGAATTTGGGAATGCAGGCAATAGTGAAGGAGGCACAACTGTATCATATATGGCATTCCATCAATGAAGGCCTGTCACGTGTTTATCAGATGTAACACTCCTAAAGGGACAAAGGGCATCCATGCAATGACCATGAGCAACTGGTCATTAATATGCCACATCATTAATTAAGGAAATAATTAACATAAATTAGCAAATTAAAATAAATTAATAAATACTGTAGTAAAAGTTTCATATAAAGTTTAAGGTATATCAGTGTAGCTCGGCCATGTGGAATGTGCATCTTGCAGGATGTGGGAAGTCGCGCAGGTGACTCCATCTGCAGGAAGTGTCACCAGCTGCAGAAACATGAGCTCTGAGTTGCGGAGCATGAGCGGCAGCTGGAGTCACTTTGCATCCGCAAGGCTGAGGATTACGTGGAAAGCACATTTAGAGATGTGGTCACACCGCAGCTAAGTAGTACACATGCAGAGAGGGAATGGGTGACCACCAGAGTATCTAAGAGAAACAGGCAGGTAGTGCAGGAACCCCCTGAAGCTATCTTGCTCTCTAACCGCTTTTCCATTTTGGATACTGGTGAGCGAGATGGTTCCTCAGAGGACTGTAGCAAGAGCCAAGTCCGTGGCTCAGCTGCATGGGTGGGGGGGAGGAGGAGGGAAAGTGGAAGTGCTATAGTAGTAGGGGATTTCATTGTTAAGGGAGCAGACAGGCATTTCTGTGGCTGTAGACTAGGAATGTTATGTTGCCTCCCTGGTGCCAGGGTCAAGAATGCCTGAGTGGCTGCAGGACATTCTTTTGGGGGATGGTGAACAGCCAGAGCTCGTGGTCCACATTGGTCCCAATAACATGGGTAGGAAAAGGGATGGGGTCCTGAAAGCAGATTTTAGGGAATTAGGAAGGGAATTGAAGAACAGCGCCTCAAGAGCAGTAATCTCAGGATTACTCTAGTTGCCATGTGCTAGTGAGCATGAGAATAGGAAGATTTGAGTAGTTCAGCGCATGGCTGGGGGAATGGGGTAGGAGGGAGGGCTTTAGATTTCTGAGGGATTGGGATCGGTTATGGGGCAGGTGAGAGCTGTACAAGGAGGATGGGTTACACCTTAACAGGACTAGGACTAATGTGCTTGCAGGGACATTTGCTAGTTTGGGAGGGTTTAAACCAGATTGGCAGGGGGATGGGAATCGGAGGGGAAATTCAGAGTGCAGAGGAGAAAAACTGGCAGTGGGAAGTAGTGAGGTATAAACTGATGAGGATATATCAGAGAGCAGTATCAAGATAAATAGAACACTTGGAGCATTAGTAACTCATTAGATGGGGTCAGAATAAGGGAGGAAAAGTGAAAAAACCTAAATCAGGGCTAATGTGCATGTATGTGAATGCACGGAGTGGGGTTAATAAGAATGGCGAACTGCAGGCACAGGTTGTCAAATGGAATTATGATATTGCTGTAACAGAGACCTGACTCAAAGAAGGGCAGGGCTGGGCATTCAATAATCCTGGTACAAGGTGTTTAAGAGAGACAGGAAGGAAGAAAAGGGAGGTGGGAGTAGCAATATTGATTAAAGATAGCATTACAGTACCTGGGAGTGAGGATGTTCCAGAGGGGTCAAGAGTGGAATGTCTCTGGCAAGAGGTAAGGATTGAAAAAGATGTAGTATATAGAGCACCAACTAGTGGAAGGGATGTGGAGAAACAAATTTGCAAAGAAATTATAGAGATACAAGAATTATGGAGTAATCATAATGGGGGACTTCATCCAATTATCCAAAGATAGACTGGGATAGGAATAGTACAAAGGGACAAGAGGGGTGAGAGCTCCTGGAACATGTTCAAGATAATTTTCTGCATCAGTGTGTTTCCAGTTTATTGAGAGGACATGCGCTTTTGGACCTGACTCTGGGGAATGAGTTGGCCCAAGTGGATCAAATATCAGTGGGAGAGCCTCTTGGGGACCGTGACCATTGTATCATAAGGTTCAGGTTAATCATGGAAAAGGACAGGGAACAATCCAGAGCAGGGATAATTAATTAGTGGAAAGCCAACTTTGATGGGATGAAAATACATCTGAGTCGAGTGAGTTGAAATCAAATGTTGGCAGAAAAGACAGTGGCTGAACAATGGGCCACCTTCAAAGAAAAAATATTGCAGGCAATGTCAAGATATATTCCCTTGAAGGGGAAAGGTAGGACAAATAAATCCAGAGCGCCCTGGAAGGCAAGAGAGCTAGAAGTAAAGATGAAAAGGAAAAAGTGCGCGTATGACAAATGTCAGGTAGAAAATACAATGGAGAATCAGGCTGAATATAGAGGACCAGAGGGGAAGTGAAGAAACTAATAAGAAAAACCAGGAGAGAGCATGAATAGAGGCTGGCAGCGAACATAAAGGGGAATTTCAAGGTCTTCTATCGGCATGTAAATAATAAAAGGGTGGTAAAAGAAAAAATAGGGTCAATTAGGGGAAAAAAAGGGGACATGCATTTGGAGGCTGGAGAAATAGTGGAAGTGTTGAATGAGTACTTTGCATCTGTCTTTGCAAAGGAAGAAGATGCTACCCAGTCCGAGGTGAGAGAGGAGATAACTGGTACAATAGAAGAGCTTACAATTGAGAGGAAGGAGGTGTTGGACAGGCTATCATTGCTTAAAATAGATAAGGTACCAGGACCGGATGAGATGCATCAAGGGTACTGAGGGAAGTGAGAGTGGAAATTGCAGAGTCACTGGTGATAATCTTCCAGTCTTCCTTAGAAAAAGGGGAGGTGCCAGAAGACTGGAGAATTGCCAGTGTTACACCCTTGTTCAAAAAGGGGTGCAGGAATAAAGCTGGAAGCTACAGACCTGTCAGTTTGACCTCAGTGGTCGGGAAACATCTGGAAACTACAGTACAGGATAAAATCAATAGTCACTTAGACAGGCGCAGAATAAATTAAGGAAAGCCAGCATGGACTCATTAAGGGAAAATTATGTTCAACTAACTTGTTGCACTTTTTTGAGCAGGTAACAGAGAAGGTTGATAAGGGAAATGCTGTTGATGTGTTATGGATTTTCAAAAGGCATTTGATACAGAACCACACAACAGACTTGTGAGCAAAATTCTAGCTCATGGAATAAAAGGGAAAGTGGGCACTTGGATAAGAAATTGGCTAAGTGACAGGAAACAGAGTAGTGATAAATGGTTGGTTTTCAGATTGGAGGAAGGTTTGTAGTGGAGTTCCCCAGGGGTCGGCATTGGAACCCTTGCTCTTCCTCTTATATTAATGACCTAGACTGTGGTGTGCAGGGCATGATTTCAAAATTTGCAGATCATATGAAGATCAGAAATGTTGTCAACTAAGATGGGGCTAGTCTTGAACTTCAAAAGAACATAGACACGTTGATGGATTGGGCAGACAAGTGGCAGATGAAGTTCAGTGCAGAGAAGTGTGAGGTGATTCATTTTGGCAGGAAAGATATAGTGAGACAGTGTAAAATAAAGGGAGAGCCTCTAAAGGAGGTGCAGGAACAGAGGGACCTCGGTGTATACGTGCATAGACCATTGAAGATTGCAAAGCATGTTGAGAGAGCAGTTAATAAAGCATATAGTATCTTAGGCTTTATTAATAGGGTCATTGAGTACAAGAGTAAGGAGGTCATGTTGAACTTGTATAAGATACTAGTTAGGCCTCACCTGGAGTACTGCACCCAGTTCTGGGTGCCATACTTGAGGAAGAATGTGAAGGTTTTGGAGAGAGTACAGAGGAGATTCACAAGAATGATTCCAGGTATAAAGAACTGTAGCTATGAGGATAGATTGGAGAGGTTGGCACTTTTCCCTGGAGAAAAGAAAGCTGGAGAAAAGCAGGAGTCTTGACAGAGATATTCATGATCCTGAGGGGGCATGGACAAGGTAGATAGTGATAAACTGTTCCCACTCAAGAGAACATAAGAACTAGAGGCACAGATTCAAAATAATTAGCAAAAGGAGAAAATGTGGAGGAAAATTTTTTTCACCCAGAGGATGGTTGGAGTCTGGAACAAACTTCCTGAGAGGGTGGTGGAGGCAGGTTCGATCGAGATATTCAAAAAGGAATTGGATTGCTACCTGAAAAAGAATTTGCAAGGTTACAGGGATAAGGCAGACTCAGTGAGCCGAATGGCTGCCTATTGTAAAGATACTGTGATACTATCAGAGATTGGAGCAGAAAACTAGGTTGGTCAGTCATCTCACTTAAATTTTAGCATGCCACGCAGGACTCAAGATGTTACACATCTGTGATGCTGGCTCAGTCACCTCGATGTTGTGCTAGTGCCTTGGGGACAAGGTGGCATCAGCCACCATGCAAATAGAGCAGGAAAAACTATGGAACCTTGCAGTCTCCAAACATGTCATCCTCTGAGCTTCACTTTCTTGCCCCTTGAATCATTTAATATCTTCAATGTTTCCTTTCAAAGAGAAGGCAAAAGCAGATATGGATCCAGGGCTCAATGTTGTCTTTGTCAGGGGCCTATTGCAATGGAGGAGGCAAAGGAGGGAGAGGCAACTCTGCACGCAGCTTCAGCAGAAGGGACATGGTCAAGCGGAGCCACAGCATGAACAGGAGGGTCAGGAGGAGGGACCCAAACAACCATGCCAGACCTAGGGTTTACTATAGAAGAATCTTCTATTTACAAATGAGCGAGAGGCAATGCCGTGCACGTCTGCAGTTGTCCCGAGATCTGATGCATCACGTATGCCACATTCTTTTTGAAGACCTGAGACGACGTGGAGTTGGAGGGTATCCCCTGCCAGTGGCTTTGAAGGTGACTGCTGCACTCAATTTCTTGGCCCCTGGTTCTTTTCAAGCATCAACGGCAACCTGTATGGCATCTCTCAGTCCGCAACACATCAATGCATAAAGGAGGTCACAGATGCCTTTTACAGGAAGGCCTATCATTCTGTCGGGTTTGCTCTGGATGAAGATAGCCAGACGTTCGTCGGATTTGCTGCCATCTCCGGCTTCCCTAGAGTGCAAGGTGTAAGAGACCGCACCCAGGAGGCTATGCGGGCTCCATGGCAGCTGCCCCTAATGATTATAAACCACAAGGGCTATTATTCCATCAACTTGCAACTGGTGTGTGAACACCGGAAGCATATACTGCACATTTGTGCATGGTGCCCTGGAAGTTGTCATCCCTGAGTCACTCCCAAGAGCCTGAGATTTTTGAGGGGCCATTACGTCTGCAGGGATGGCTGCTTGGCGATAAGGGGCACCCACTGAAACGCTGGCTGATGACACCGGTGCGTCGCCCTCAAGTTGTTCCGAGGAGAGGTACAATGCTTCTCTCAGCTCCACACACTCCCTTTATAAAGCAGACCATAGGGCTTCTGAAGATGGATTTCAGATGCTTGGGCCGATCGGATAACTCGCTACAATACATTCCTGACAGGATTTCCCGCATCATCGCTTTGTGTTGTGCCCTTCACAATCTGGCTACGCAAAGAGGTGACACCCCTGCCAGAGGATGAACTGGAGGAGGATGACAGCTCATTGGAGGATGAAGATCTGGAGGCTCAGGAGCCTCAGAAGGCTGCTGAAGGTCAGTATGAGCATGATCACACCATGGAGGAAGGAAAACGTGGGAGACATGCCTGTAATATATTAATCGCTGACAGGTTCCAGAATGAGCAAAGCCAAGTGAGGGCATATGGCCACATCCCTCCTAGTCCTCAATGCCATCTTCTTTCAACTCGGAATGACCACCCTCCTGCCATCTCTGCCGTCTAATGATACTAACACTGCTGCGACTGAGATGCGAACATGCCTAGGGATGATCTCCTGCCGTGCATGTCTTTTCTTCTGCCACCTCCGCTGAGGAGGCACACATGCTGCTAGGTTATCAAGGCTGATGAGCTGCCCTCACTCAATGGTGTTCTTTGAGGAAGAAAGGTGAGAAATGCTGACATCTCACACTTCCAATAAAGATTTAAACACAACACCTTGACATCACACAAGGGGCACAGATACTCGTTGAACTGGGGTTGATATCACAGGAATGTGAATCTGAGTAGAAGTAGGCTAAACCTTGAAATAAGAGGACTCCAAAGCACAAAATCACAACGACTAAGGTTGACAGGAACATTAACATAATCATCAAGTGTATTAACAAAAGTGCGATTTAGTTACATGTCTAGCACACCCATGACCTAAAAATGACATCAATTTTTCTTAACTTTCCTAACTCGAGCGCTACTCCAGGGTGCAGCCTTGACGTCTGCAGCAGAGGTGGAGGCAGCCTGCTGACTGCTACATCCTGATGTTTGTGATGACCTTGTTGGAAACACTCTGGTGGCCTGTGACCTGGAGTGCCCCGGCCTGATGAGACTCGCCTGCTCAGGGGCTGAAGCACCCTTGGTAGCCTGAGAAGCTGGAGTGGATGGGGTCACAGGCAGAGGGGGCTATGACCAGTTGCACACCCGTGGAGTTCCCTGACAGGATGCCCCTGGGGTGTCCAGCAGACGTTGATTCTCCCAGTGGGTGTCTGAGGACCCCGTCCTGACTCCTGCAGGAGATTGTGCACCTGGAGGGAGGTCAAGATGCCTCGTTGCCATGTTGCCTACAACCTGATGGTGCCCACCAGGGTGTGTGGCCATGGAGTGCAGGGCCGAGCGCAAATCCGGCAAGACCTACTGGGTCAAGGTCTCCATGATGGATGCCAGCCATCCCGTGGTGACCTCAAAGTGCTTGCATGTTGGATCCACGACATCAGACAGAACGCGGACAAACTCCTTCATCGTTCACTCTAGTCTGCTGAGTGACTGCTGAATCTCTGCCTCTGTTCTGCCGCCTGTTATTGCATCTCCAGCATAGATTTGGTGGCCATTTCTAGAGACTCATCATCTGAAATGGGTGGCTGGTCTCCGGCAGCTCTCCGAATGCCGCAGACCTGGGCTGTCCCTACTCCAACTGCTGCAGGGACGTGTCAGTGAGCCGTTCCCTAGAAAGTGAGCCTGAGCCTAGTCTATATCTGTGCCGCACTGGTGTGTGTGCGTGTGTGCGTCTGAGCTGGTGGAGGGTGTGGGTGAGTGTCGTGACAGTTCTTCCAGAGCTTCCTCTTTGCACGTGGCCTGGGGGGTTGCACTGGTGATGCTGGAAAGGCTTGGGCCTCAATGTGTTTGTGCCTAGCAAAAAGAAAAGAGTTTCAGTTAATGAGTATGAGCTTGATAAGACTGCATGTGACTCAGTGAATGTCAGGATTTGATGAGATGATGGAGCTGTGACCTGTACTAGGTTGGTTGGAGAGGCCGATCTCCCCTTTCCCGCAGGAGCGATTCCTGTCTTCTGCAACCTCCTCAAACTCAGTGAGGGCGATGTCGGCTGTCCCTCCCCATTCTGTGTTCTCTCGTGCCTATTGTGCAACAGCTTGGCCTGTATGAAGAAGAAAGGAAAGCACGTGATGAGAAGGGATTGAGCAGAGGTTGGGCGAGATGTATATCCCCTGTGTGTGGTGTGCCCCTCAGAAGGGCCAATGGATGGAGTTTGAGCAGCATGATAGATGGGATGGTGGTGATGTAAACGTCTCGGTGAGAGAACGAGTGTTGATATATGTCCCCTGCTAATGGTTGCGTGAAACCCCTGAAGGGAGCCGCCGTTCAAGTGCACGATGCCATTTGATATTGGAGGAAGTTGAAGGATGACTTACCCTGGCGGGGCGAATGAGAGCATTCATCATCTCCCTGCACTGGATGGCATTTCAGGTACAGTTGCCAGCCACGTTGACCTGCTCCGCCATGGTGTCCCAGGCCCGAGAAGTGAGACTGCCGTGCTCCTTGCAGCTATCCTGTTGTTCCTGCACCCCTCTGACCAAGGCCTGGAGCGCCTGGTGGGTGAAGTGGGATGCAGATTTTGCCCTGATGCTCTCAGCCTTTCTCTTATGGGTTGCAGACGTCTCTGGTGAGCTAGAAAGATTGAGATTGTATGTTGGACTGGCTTTTAAATATGGCTCCTGGACCTTCAAATCTGCCAGCTGACGGTGGACGGATGAATCAACTCCTGACTTGGCAGGCGATTCGATGCGAAACACACCTTTGCATAATTAATGAGGTTCTAAGCGCAGAATCAGACCCGATTTGCCACCATTACGGACAGCGGGCTGGGCTTTGCTGAAACCACCCACCACCACACTTTGTTTCATTCGGGGAGGTGGTGGCATAGTAGTATTGTCACTGGACTGGTAATCCAGAGATCCAGTGTAATGTTCTGGGGACCAGGGTTCGAATCCCACCACAGCAGATGGTGGAATTTGAATTCAGTAAAAATCTGCAATTTAAAGTCTGATGATGACCATGAAACCATTGCTGATTGCTGTAAAATCCCATCTGGCTCACTAATGCCCTTTTGGGAAGGAATTCTGCCGCCTTTACCTAGCCTGGCCTACATGTGACTCCAGACCCACAGCAATGTGGTTGACTCTGAAATGCCCTCTGAACCAGGGCAATTAGGGATGGGCAATAAATGCTGGCCCAGTCAGCAACACTGATATCCCATGAACAAATAGAAAAAGAATTCTGCCCATTGAACTTTTTCCTCGTGGTCTCCTGCTGTACTCACCGCAGCCGATATTTGAATCCAGGCCTTCTTGGTTGTTGCAGGTGGATTATGGTGGCCAACAGGGTACAGCACTGCTCTCCCCTTCTGGACCTGGCCCAATAAAACCTGAAGGCTCTGACCATAAAAGCATGGGGCAGCTGGACCTATCATTTCCTTGCATCTCCTCTATTAGATTTATATTGATATAATTTCTCAGATGAAAAGGGTCATGAGCCATTCAGATTACAATGCTCTCATTCACTTTTGTGTGCTTATATGCAATAATCATTTTCACCACATCAATGATTACTATTAAGGTGTGGTGGAGAAAATGGCTCTGTGCAATTGCTTGGTGCTATGTATGTTGCAGCTGTAACTCCAAGGTAACATGCTGTGCTGAGCAACCATTGATAGCCCTACTGGCCTACTCTGTCATACTGTTGTGCCATGACAGTGTTCAGATGTGAGGAACCTGGTCAAGGCTCAACTATGTAGGTGCATCCTTATAGATGGGTGACAAGAAGGCAAGTGGATGGGATGATGATCATGGCACTGTTCTCCATCCATCCATTGCGTTTGGCAGCTAACTCTGTACCAGGTAGTGGTGGCAAAGCAGTGCCATCTCCAAGGTTGTGTCTTCTGAATCCACTCCATGATTTCAGTACAGTGCGAATAGGCAGTAATTCCTAGGGAAAGCCCATGATGGGCCATCCGTTCCAGGGTCAGCTAATAATTGGACAGTATGTACAGCGTTCCCACTCACCTGATAAGTCAATGACATCTCCTCCAAGGCACAGGGACTTCACCATGGATGAACAATCTCTCATATGGGCCTTTGAGGCCCTGCTATTTATCTGTGCCCAAGTCACCCAATCTGTGACTGGTCCGCCTCCAACTCTTCACTAGTTCCGGGTCACCTGTCCCTTTTCCTAATAGAGTCCCCACCCCTCCCTGGACATTTTGGTCAGGCATTTTTAGAAGTCAGGCTCACAGAGTTGGGAATTGCCTTGTGAGGTACTGCAAGGATCAATGCTTAGGATGTGGGGACCAAATGTAATATTTCCAAATTTGCTGATGACGCAACACTATATGGAAATGTTAAGTTCTGAGGAGGATGCAAGCAGGCTTCAAAGAGATTTGACACGCTAAGTGAATGGGCAAGAACATGGCAGATGGAATATAATGTGAATAAATAAGTTTTCCACTTTGGTAGGAAAAACGAAAGCAGAGTATTTCTTAAACGGTGAGAGATTGGAAAATGTTGATGCCCCAAGGGACCTCTGAGTCCTTGTTCATGAGTCACTAAAAGCTAGCATTCAGGTGTAGCAAGCAATTAAGAAGGCAAATCGTACGTTGGCCTTCATTGCAAGAGGATTTGAACATGAGTAAAGGTGTCTTGCTGCAATTGTATAGAGCCTTGGTGAGAATGCATCTGGAGTATTGTGAGCAGTTTCGGTCTCCTTACCTGAGGAAGGATATATTTGCTATAGAGGGAGTGCAATACCACATTAATCCCTGCAATGGCAAGATTGTCTTATGAGGAGTGATTGAGGAAACTGGGCCTGTATTCTCTAGAGTTTCGAAGAATGAGCGATGATCTCATTGAAAAGTCTTACAAGGCATGACAGGATAAATGAGGATAGGATGTTTACCCTGGCTGTTGGTTCTAGAAAAAGAGGACACAGTCTCAGAATAACAGGTAGGCCATTTAAGACTGAGATGAGGAGGAATTTCTTCACTGTGGGTGGTGTCTCTACTGCAGAGGACTGTGGAAGCTCAATCGTTGAGCATTTTCAAGACAGAAATCGATAGATTTCTGGATAATAATGACATCAAGGGATATGGCGATAGTGGGGAAAAATAGCATAAATGTAGATGATCAGCCATGATCTACTTGAATGGCGGAGCAGACTCGGTGGGCCGAATGGCCTACTCCTGATCCTATTCCTATGTTCCTCTCGACTCTGCAGGTCTGACACACAGATGAAAATCTAGGCCAAACTGTTTGTTTTACAGCCAGTCAAGCTGTTGCTATTTGAAATTATAATTCCCCCCCCCCCAACTTAATCTGAAGAAGCATTCATTTTGATGAGAATTGCGAGGTACAGCTGTTTTCTGTATTTAGCACCCACTCTGATGCAATTATGTTGAAATATATTACAGCATTGTAAAAATATTGGCAATGGCACAAGACTTCTTGACTCTGAAGGCAGCATTCTAAATTATCTCTCGACTGATTGTTACACACAGTGACTATTTTCTTAAGTGATTGCGAGGACTAATTAACAAAGATTGTACTAATTTTCTCATTGTTATTAAAATAGCTTTTAAGAGTATCTATAGTGGCCTTCAATATTTTGTATTTCACAGAGCCAGTCAAATGAAATTAGATTAAAATGCTACCTTAAAACTAATAGCAGAATCATATGTTTATTATCACTGTTTATTGTCACTCTATGTTATGTTCCAAATTTGAGAAAGTGAAGTTAGTATAATGTCACAACTCACTGGGGATAGTGCGCTGTAATATTAAGCCCTACTGTTCCCCAAGCCGCGACAAATGTGAAAAGTTTGACCAAACCACCAGATTGCCCCAATTCTATCTAATTGTTTAATTTAGGTTAACAGAATATGAGCACCAGATTTGTAGACTTAATAAGTATTTACTGTTTATTGAACAAATTGTCTTTAGTTAGTGACAAGAGAAAGAAATATTAACTGCTAACTCCATGGGTTGATTTTGATCGATGTCTTCGAAATTCCTTTCAGTTCTTGTTGATGACACAAGGTGGTCTTCCAGCGCTTTCAGTATTTCATTCCCTGGTTGAGAACTTGCTTTTCAATGTCTCTAACAGTGGTTTTCCCCTTGTACTTTTTACAGGGGTTTCCTCAGGGAGAGGGCAGGTTATGGAGATATAAGGAAGAGAGATTTTAGTTGTTTTCTCTTTGCAGGCTTGGGGCTTTCTATTCTGGAATTACTGGAATCTTCCACACACAGGAGAAAGAGGTTTTAGGCCTTGTTCCTTTCAGGCTAGTAGCCTCCCTGCTCTCTCACAAAACCTGGTCATCTGGTCAGGAGCCAATTAAAATGCTGCTGCCAGGCAGCTCCCTTGGCCCAGGACTCTTCCTTGGCACCATCTTGTCTTTCATGGCACACACTGTTCCAGGACTGCAACCTTGTATATATCTCTCATCCCAGTGATCCCAGTGGTCATGTCTTTCAAACTGAATTAAAATTGCAATGGCTGCACAGTCCAACAGAAAATAAAAAGATATGTTCTTTACAACAGTCCAACAGAAATAAAGATATGTTCCTTACAGTAACAATTACTATAATTTGCTTAATAGTTTTGAGAATTACAGTTCACATTTCCAAACCGCAACTGCTTTTAATTAAACTTGACTTTCTTCTTCCACAGTATTACATACTTACAGGCTGTGCTGACACTTTTTTTTGTCATCTGTAATGTTATGCTCGAGTTTTTTGATCCACCGATGTGAGGATTTTTTCCACTATTTTTAAAAGTCCATCTCCTGTTTTCAGAGCATTGACTAGAGAGAAAGTGCGGTTCTAAAAATGGCAGTGTCTCACCCAATTGGTCATTTGTGTTACTTCAACTGACTATTTGACTGTGGAAGACATCACACTCAATCCCAATCACTTGATGTGTTCTTCTTGTCAAAGTCGTTAATGGTAATCAGCAATGGCAACCAATACGTTTTTCCTGTCCCAAGCCCAGGATGTATAGGCTTTCAAGTTGAGATCAACTATTCTGGCTCAGACATGGAATTATACCTGTGCTCCTGCTGCTCTTTACGACTGAGATGCTTGTACTTTAACCAGCTGAATCATTGCTGACATTTTAATGACCTTTCTAAATTGTAAAATGAACATTAAACTGCTAAAAGTTGTACTACCTGATTTGAGTCTTATTTGCATTTGCCAAAAATAGAAACTTAAAAATATTTCTTTCAGATCGATATTTCAATAATGGCCGATATTTTCAGTTACTTCGATTGGACAGACTTGAAGTTTAATAAAGCTATCTTGGCTGTCGCTTTCAACCCATTGTTCTGGAATATTGTGAGTATTGGATATTACTTATACTGTTCTGCATAGTCACTCATTCTTTGTTTGATGTATTTTCGTACCATTTGTCAAGAGTGGACTCATTCCAGCAATCCCCACCCAGGTACCATGATGAGAGAAATATAGACCTATCTATATAAAATGTAAAAGAAAAATACACTTGGTGGATATTCACAAGAAGCGTCCAATAGGAAGGATCTTGGCACGTAAAGGATGTTGAATTGCTCAAGCATCACATTTACTAAAAAACATTCAAAATTACAAACGATAAAGCATTAATTTTATTACAACTGAATTCAGTAAAAAGTAAATAATGAACAACATTATAAGCAACCAATTAGATCCCTGGAAAGAATGTTTCTGAAGTCCTTCAAATGCCTATGTTAGTTCCTCATCACCCCAGCATATACCTTTGAAAATATAGTTTATTGCATAATAAACACACACAACCTTTTGTGAGCAAAATGATCAATACGATAACTCATTCCAACTTTCGAATCCCTTCACTAATTCTTTACTCTCATCGTTCCAGAACACTGGCTTGTATCTGTCGTGTTCCCAGAACCTGAAAGTTGGGTCTGATAATTCTGTGGTCTCAGCAAATATATAAATTTTCAGGCCCCCACACAAGCACTCAAGTGCCCTTTGTGCCTTCACTCAGAATCTCCTGCAGCCTTTGCTGTATTTGATATTTTTCTCCAACTTCGCTTTCTGGTTCAAGCTGTGAATGCACTCTGAAAGCTCAGAGACAGCAGAAACAAAAAAGGATTTTCCCAAGTATGACCTTCGTAAAAATCAAAGTGTTAACAAATGCATATTATGAAATATGTAATTTTGAATAGAACAAAAACATTCTAAAAAGAAACAATGCAAAAAAGTCATGGAAAAGTCAAATACTGAGGTAAAAATTTAAATAAGCCATACGAGAAAAAGCATAAATTGAAACCAAAAAAATCAATGTAAAATCAAAATGAGAAATTATCATTGAAAGATGTGGGGGAAATTATAATTTTCCTGTATTGGGTTTTTTAAAAATCCCTATGAACTCCTGTGGAGGTGCTCATCTAATATATAGTACTTATACTTGCACTACAGATGCTGGACTTGTACAGATCCAATTTGCTTTTGCTGGACAGTGATAAAAGGAGGGGGAAAGGTATTACAGAGCAATACCGATAAATTTCATAAGCGGATGGGCTGTGAAGAGAAATGACAAAAGAAGGAAATAAACAATTTACAATACAATAAACAGTGCAGTATTTCCTTTATTTTACACTGGATGTGTGTATCTTGTTTTCAGTGCTTGTTCATATTGTGAAGTTGGGGTTAAACAAAGTCAATGTGGATTTAACAAAGGGAAATAGCGTTTAATGAACCTACTGGAGTTTTTTGAGGACATAACTAGCAGAATAGATGATGTGTATTTTGATTTTCAGAAAGCTTTTAATAAAGTCCCACATAAGAGATTAGTGTGTAAATTAATGCATATGGGATTGGAGGTAATATATCGGCATGGACTGAGAATTGATTAGCAAACAGGAAACAGAGTAGGAATAAATGGGTCTTTCGGAGTGGCAGTGGGGTACCGCAGGGATCAGTGCTAGGGTCCTAGCTATTCACAATATACATCAGTGATTTGGATGAGGGAGCCAAATGTAACATTTCCAAGTTTGCTGACGACACAAAACTTGGTGGGAATGTCAGTGATGAGGAGGGTGTTGAGAGGCTCCAAGGTGAGTTAGATGGGTTGAGTGAGTGGGCAAATACATGGCAGATGCAGTATAACTTGGACAAGTGTTAAGTTATCTACTTTGGTTGGAAAAACGGAATGGCAGAATATCATTTAAGTGGTGATTGATTGGGAAATGTTGATGTACAAAGGGACCTGGGTGTCCTTGTACACTAATCACTGAAAGCAAGCATGCAGGTGCAGCAAGCAGTTAAGAAAGCAAATGGCATGTTGACCTTCATTGCGAAAGGATTTGAGTACAGGAGCAAGGATGTCTTACTGCAGCTGCACAGGGCCTTGGTGAGACCACACCTGGAGTATTATGTGCAGTTTTGGTCTCCTTACCTAATGGAGGATGTACTTGCCATAGAGGGAATGCAGCGAAGGCTCACCAGACTGACTCCTGGGATGCCAGGATTGTCATATGAAGAGAGATTGGGTTGAATAGGCCTGTACTCATTAGAGTTTAGAAGAATGAGAGGGGATCTCATTGAAACGTATAAAATTTTGACAGGGCTGGATAGACTGGATGCAAGGGTCATGGCTTGGGGGGGTGGTTCTAGAACAAGGGGTCACAGCTTCAGGATACAGGGTAGGCTATTTAGGACTGAGATGAGGAGAAACATCATTCTCTACCACAGATGGCGATGGAGGCCAAATCACTGAATATATTTAAGATGGAAATAGATAGATTTCTAGGGTGGAATTTTCCATTTCTGAGACTAAGTGTGATGGCAGGTGGTTTTGGCGGCGCCTGCCCCGCTGGCTGGAATGGTAGAAACTCGTGCCCAATTCTGTGGTTGGAAGCTCATTAGTTATGCACATGGGTATCAGGCCAAATCACTTGGTGGGTCAGGAGCTGATTCACCTGCCCCATCAGCTGGGGAGTGGGATGAAGGTCCGGGCGTCACACTTAAACATCAGCCCAACACATACATCTCACTCTCTCCAGCCCACCTGTCTTCAGGACACATGCAGAGATGTCTTCCAGCCACAAGAAGACGGCCAAAAGCCTCAAGAAGAAGGCAGCACCCTCCTTTACCCACGAGGCCCTCCAGGCCATATTCAGAGGAGCCTAGACCCACAGGTGTATCCTGTATCCCAGGGTTGGCTTCAGGAAGCACAGCAGCCTCACATCTCTGGCCTGGGTGGCCGTCGCAGAGCAGGTCAGCACGGCTGGCAACCGTGCCCAAAACGCCATCCAGTGCAGGAAGAGGATGAATGATCACAATTGCTCCGACAGGGTAAGTCATCCTTCAACTCCCTCCAATATCAAACTCTCATCACGGCATCATGCACTCAAATGATAACTCTCTTCAAGGATCTCACGCAACCATTAGCGGGGGACACATATCAACACTCATTCTCTCATCGAGACTTTCACATCACCACCTTCCCATCCATCATGTTGCTCACACTCCATCCTCTAGACCTTCTGGGGAGGGCTCACCGCACACAGGGGACATGCATCTTATCCACCTTCCGCTCCATCCCTTCTCATCACATGCCTTTCCTCCTTCTTCATACAAGTGAAGGTAGCACACAACAGGCGCGTAAGATCGCAGACCAGGGAGAGTCGGCCAACATCATCGCCCTCACTGAGTTTGAGGAGGTTACAGCTGAGCCGGCTGGGGAGGACAGGGATCGCTTCTGTGGGGAAGGGCAGACCGACCGCTTCCAGCAACCCAGTATGGATCACAGCTCCAATACTTGATCAAACCTTGACAATCACAGACACTCACATGGAGCTTTACACAGCTCATGCTCATCAACTGAAACTCTATTTTCTAGGCATCAGCAGATCGAGGCCCACAAGGCAGCTGAGCACCATCCAAAACCCCAGACCGCGTTCGAAGAGGATGCTCTGGAAGAACCCTCACAGCGCTCTCACGCACCCTCCACTTGGGACAAGTGTGCAGCATTGCCTCTCACTCATTTGTAAATCGGAGACTCTTCTACGATAGACCCTAAGTCTGGCGATTCGTCTCCATTGGTGGGGTCTCTCCTTCTTACCCGCCTTTTCATGCTCTGGCTCAGTTTGACCATGCCCCTCAGGTGTGGCCTCCTGCTGGAGCTGCGCACGGCGTCACTTCTCCCTTCTTCGCCTCCTCCAACTGTCAAAGGCAACTTTGAGCCCTGGATCCATATGTGCTTTTGCCTCCTATCTGAAAGGAAACATTTGAAGATATTAATGATTCAAGGGGCAAAAAAGTAAAGCTCAGAAGATGAAATGTATTTAAACTGTAAGGGTCCATAGTTTTTCCAGCCCTACTTGCATTGTGGTTGATGCCGCCATGTCCCTGAGATACTAGCCAACACATTGAGGTGACCAAGATGGCATCGCAGATATGTAACATCTTGAGCCCTGCTACAGTTTAATTGAGATGAGTGATCCACCTAGCTCTGTACAAAACCCGCATGTGTTTGCCCTTCCCCCTCACTGCCATTCCACAGCCTTCCGCTTCCTTTGCCCCCCTTGTGTTCATCCTTCCCCCTCATAATTTCCACAGCCTTCCTTGCCCATTGCCCACCTTGTGTTCGTTATCCCCACCCTCGCCCCATACCCCAGCCCTGGTTGAAGTGCTGGTTTCTGAAAGTGGAGTTCCTGACTACCACTGCACAATGGTTTCCTTGTGAACAATGGTGTCAACCATCGGGAGTAGAAGACTCCTGCGCTCCCCAACTCGGGCCGCAGTACTGGCCACTGTCTGAAAGTGGATGCCTGCATGAGTACCACAGCACAGTGGTGTTCCTCGGGACAATGTAGGCAAAGAGCAGGGCCAGACCAAGCCTAAGGCTCCAGCAGTGTGACATTCATCGCAACAAGACCAGTGCAGTGCTATGGCTGGTAGGCTATGGATGTTGCACTCACCTCGAAGTTACGAGTAAACCGAGGTCCGACTTGTGCACACCACTCCTTTTCAAATGGGTTTGCAGTCGATGTAATTTCCTGCTGGTGTGATAGAAGATTAGAAGGCGTGACAAGATCCTGGCGAGCAGCTGTTTTAATGAGTATTCATGAGATGTTAATGAATGCAAATGGTGTTCACGCCACTAGTCGGCGGGATAACCAACCCGCCATTAACTCACCATTGGGAGAATTGCAAACTATTTTGACGCCGGTGGATTTCCGACTTTTTGCCTGCCGCTGGATTCTCCATTCCCACCCGCCATGGGCAGGATGGGAAAGTAACGCCCTTAGACCCTAAAGGCATCAAGGGCTATGGAGAGACCACAAGAGTATGGCGTTGAGATAGAGGATTAGCCATGATCATGTTGAATGGCGGCGCAGGCTTGAAGGGCCAAATGACTTACTCCTGCTCCCATTTTCTATGTTTCTAGGTGCACTATACTGAAGCATGTGTGGAGAACACTGCTCTCTCAACTTTCACTAACCGTGCAGTCGTTAATGATTTTTAAAGATTGATGACAGCTGATTAGATAGCTAACTACTTTTACTTACTAAGGTGCTATTCATGACAGAATGGCCCATTTTAATTTAATTTTCAAGTTTACTTTCAAGAATTTTAATTTCAGGTTTAAAAGCTTTTTTGATAAGGTTTTGCCTGTGGAGGACATCACTGACTCACCCCTGTGACTGCAGAAGCACACTTTGCAACAGGATAGTAATTGGTACGGGGAAACTCTGGCTGATAATTTGCTTTATGCAGCACCACTGAGGGCCATTGAAACATTCCAAATGTGGCTCTGGCTGGAAATTGGCCAACTCCATGCGTACTGAGAACGGAAGCTGAGATTTCTCTGATCTGAATGACTCAGCTGCATACCTTGAACTGATTTACCTATTAAGCCATCAACATCATAGAGATTCAAAGACTCTCAAACCTCTGAGTGAGTGAATTTCTCCTCATCTCAGTCCTGAATGGCTGCCTTATGTAGAGACATTGCCTCCTGGTTCTAGACTCACCAGCTAGGGGAAACAACCTCTCAAAAGTCAAAAAATTGAACTCTTGCATTTCTGTAGTGCCTTTCGTAGCCTCTGAACTTTGTAAAGTGCTTTACAGCCTAGTATTTTGAAGTTTGGTCACTTGTTATAATCTAGGAAATGTGGCAGTCCATTTGCATACAGCAAGCTCCCACAAAAACAATGCGGAAATGATCAGATAATCTGTTGTTTGTGATGTTGATTGAGGGATAAATGTTGGCTGGGACACTGGGGATAACCCCACTACTCCTGTTCAAAATAGTGTCCAGACACTGCAAGAATTTTATACATTTCAGTGAGATCACCTCATTCTACTAAATTCCAGAGATCATAGGCTCAATGTACTAAATCTCTCCTCATAAGATAACACTCTCTTCCTAGAAATCAATGTCGTGAACCTTTGTTGAATTCCAAGGCCTGTATATTTTCCTTCAGTGAGGAGACCAAATCTGCACACAACTACTTCAGATGCAGTCTCATCAAAACCAAATGTAATTGCAGTAAAACTTCCTTACTCTTATACTCCAACCTTCCTACAATAAAAGCTAACCTACCCTTCCAAACTGCTTGTGTACCTGCTTGTTAACTTTGTGATTCCTGTATGAATACACCCACATTCGTTTGAATGCAAACATTTAATAGTCTCTCACCTTTTTTTATAAAAATAATGCTTTTCTATTCCTCCTACCAAAGTGGATAATTCTGCCCTTCCACACATTACATACCACCATCTCTCAAAATCACTTAAGCAGTCTGTATACCTTTGCAGCCTCGTTGCATCATCACAGCTTATTTTTCCACCTAGCTTTGTATCATCAGCAAACTTGAATGTGTTGCACATGACCCTCTCATCTGAGTCATTGGACTTAGATTTTAAGTAGCTGAGGCCCAAGCACCGGCCCTGGCTAATTACAATCTGGCACTCTGAAAATGATTTATTTATTCCTACTCGCTAATCCATCGCAATATGACTCCCAATCTCTTAACCATAATCTTGTGTAACTGCCTCTTTGTCTATTACCTTATCAAATACCTTCTGAAAATCCAAATATACTACATCTACTCGTTTTGCCCCTTACTTATCCTGTCAGACTTCACCTTCAAAAATACTCCAATAGATTTGTCAAACATGATTTCCCTTTCATAAAACTGTTGACTTTCCCTAATATAAGTGTTCTGTTACCACATCACTAATAATAGATTCTAGCATTTTCCCTACTATTGATGTCTGGCCAACTGGCCTATGGTTCCTTTTTTCTCTCTCACTCCTTAAACGGGTTGCATTTGCTACCTTGCACTCCATGGGGACTATTCTATCATCTGGAGAATCCTGGGAGATCAGTCAATGTATCCAATGTCTCTGCAGTCAGACTACATTCTCAGTTTTTAAAAGAGCTATTAGGGCATAGAGACATTACGGCTTTTAGTAATATTAATTTTTCAGGTACTTTTTCTTTACTAATTTTGATTACTTTTGCCTCCTCACTTTCACCAGACCCTTGGTTCCCCACTTTCTCCTGTGTTTTTGTGTCTTTGACTGTGAAGATAGATACAAAACATTGTTTTACATCTATGTCTTTTCCATATTCCCCATTGTCATTTCTACTGTCTCTGGTTGTAAGGAACTCGCAAATACTTTTGCTAATATCTTCCTTTCTGCATACTTATCAACAATCCTTTTTCCAATATTTTTTGCTAGTTTACTCTCATTCTATTTTTTTGCTTTTTGTCGATTGCTTGCTCATTGGTTACTTATTTTTAAAGCCCTCCCAATCGTCAGGCTTATTATTCTTTTGTAACATTGTAAGCCCCTTTTTATCAAATACCTTAACTTCTCTGCTTAGCCACAGTTGACTACTTTTCCAGGGTGATTTAGTTCTTCTAGGAAATGTATATTTATTTAGAATTATAAATTATTTCAGCTGTTTGCCATTTCCTATCTGCTGTCATATTATTAGTATAATTTCCCAATCCAGTTTAGCCAACTTGTCCCCCAGACCAATTTGTCTCCTTTTCAATGAGGCCTTCAGAGTATCCATAAGAAGATCTGCTTTAGAAGACAATTATTTAGCATGCAGATGTAGTGTCCAAACCAGCAGGAAAGTATTGGGACATGGCTAAGAGCCCCTTTGACTGGGTATTGTCAATGGTAGGTCATGTGATGAAGCATCCAGGAAGAAGTCCAACCAGAGTTGGCAACCCTACTATGATTTGGGTAAACAAAAAAAAACTGAAGTTTTGATCTACTTCTGGAATTTTTTTGTACATAAACTCTGATTATTTTTTGTTTTGTCTATTGCTTCTTCTAATCTTATATTTCTTAAACCAAAGTCATAGGGCAGAATTTTTCAGTCGGCATATGGGGGTGGGCCTGACATGCCGACGCGCAAAATAATGCACGATGATGTGTCCCAAAATCATTGAGCTGAGTTGCGATATTTCACTCGGCGGACGCGCATTGGAGTCGGCTGCGCACCTGCCGAAATGTAAATGGCCTGTTAAGGCCATTAACAAAGTAATTATTTTGATTGTTAATGCTGCCTGTCCAACCTTAAGGTTGGCGGGCAGGCAAAAGCCCCAAGCGGCCTTTGCGTTTTTTAGGAAACTTCATCCACAAGCGGGATGAGGTTTCCTAAAGCTTTTATTAAATAAATAAGAAAAGTTCATAAATATAAAAACATGTCCCATCTCATGTGACACAGTCACATGAGGGGACATCGATTCAATCTCCCTGAGGCAGCTCTGTGCATGCGCGAAACAGCGCTGGCCCTGACTCTCCCTCCTCCACCCCTCTGCCCCCACAGGTAACGCTGAGTGCTACCGGTCACGTCTTAAGCTGGGCGGGCCTTAATTGGCCCGCCTGCATAAACTGGTGGAGCGGAGCCGATCATGGGCGGTGATTGGCTCCGCGACTGATCCCGCAGAGCCCACCTGCCGCCTGAAAAATTCAGGCCATAGTTTATTGCCTCTGATATGGGATTTGTCAATGTTATTTGTCCAACCGCTGAAGGAAATTGGCAAGTGTGAAGTAGCTTATATTGCTGATAAGCTCAATGAATTTAGTATAAGAGACTTACTATTTATCCTGGATACATTACCACCCAGATTACTTTGTGCATAAGACGACACTTCAGCTCATATAATAGGTGCTTTGATCAGGGGAAGAGATGAGGGGCGTGAAATTGGGCTCAATAGTGCCTTTGTTTGCGTGCTTTGGGGCTGTCCATGGTACCAAAGTGGCATCACTGCATGTCTTCTGCTGCACACAGTGTCAGATGGCATATTGGTGGAGACTTTATTGCCAGAAGGATGCAGAGCAGGTAGATCATAATGCCCATCAGCGAGCAATGCTGATTTGATGCCAGCAGTATGATTTTAGCACTCCACACTCCAGCCAACACCCTTTCTTAACCTCAGACAACTGACCACATGTTAAGCAGCAGGAAGAGCTCCCACCATGGCTATTTAAAGGGATAATCGACTACTTCCATTTAGTTGCTGGTTGATTTTGCTGTTGCTATGATTGTACAAGTGTTTCATAGTTTTCATAGTTGTTTCAAGTTACAATAATCTGAACTGGAACTGTTTAGGATCGGTTGAATATGTGCACAATATCCTAAGAGTTTTTGTTAAGTAAGGAGGGTTAAATGATCAGTTGAGAACTAGTGCCTTTAATAGATAGAGTGCAAATATAATTGCTTTTATGAGCAGGGATTTTCTTGAGAACATTAATGTTTATGTCAGAATATCAGCTTTTATGCAGTACCAATTACAACAGAAACAGAAGCTCTGAATGGCCTTTAGATTTATTTTTGTATTTTTACCATATCCACATCTTGCACCATAGCCAGCTAACCTCATCCAATTCATAGAAGGAAAAATAAAACAGAAAAGCAAACTCATGAAAAGCTTCTCTCATGCACGTTTAAGAACAGCATGTTCTTCACTTTTTCCAGTCTTTATAGAGATGGAAAACCCTCAAAATAAAAGACTGTTCTCATCAGTTTTGATATCTTTAGAATAAAAAGTGAAGGAGATTATAGTCAATCCCTCACACAAAAACACAAAATGCTGGAAAAACTTCTTCAGAGCAGAGAAGAAAGGTCGTATGGCCTCAACGTTAACTCAGTTTCTCTCTCCACAGATGCTGTTAGACCTGAGTTTTTCCAGCATTTTCTGTTTTTTGCTTCAGATTTCCAGCATCTGCAGTATTTTGCTTTCATCATAGTCAATCCCTCCTCTGTTCTACTTCATCTATAAAAATAATTTGTATATAAAACACTGCAGACAAAAAATACTTTTATTCCCTTTTCATCCAAAAACTTCATATTGACCATTGCTCAGCTTATTCACAGTCACTTGCCTTTGATGTGACCACTTTGGAGATTGGAATTGAGTAAATAGTATATGGTACGTGTTTTAAGGAGTACGGTGAAGGGAAGTCTCAAAATGGCATGTGATTTTATGACATGAACATTAACATTTTGGAGCTTCAAAGACTGGACTGTTGCTCGTGTGGAGAATAAATCTGTTTCTATATTGTAATTTCTATGGAATTCTGTATTTTAAGATCTAGGATAGAAACAGAAGTTATGTTCTGAAGTCTTCCATCTGTGTTTCTTGGTACTTTAGAGGGGAAACAGGCCTCCCCATGTTCCTTAGAAAGAAAAATGACCTGCCGTCTCTCAACATGCTTTGTACTTCATACTTTTGAAATCCAGTGCTTGTTGTTTAGAAGGCAAAAGGCACAGCCATTTATGTGCAGCAGAACTCCACAAACAACAGTGAGGCGAAGAATCACTCAACTGCTTTTGTGATACTGGAAGAAATGTTGATAAAGACTCTCAGAAAATAATGTACTGGGATTGTAAATGTTCACAGAAGCCAGCACGGGCGACAGTGCGGCGTGCCCTTACTATAGCCTGGAATATTGGCTTAAAGTCCTTGGGAACCATCCATGAATAATCTCTGACCAGCAGTGAGAATGCCACCTGTTGAGCTAAGCTGACAATAGGATAAGGAAGGTTGTGCTAGTATAGCGAATACTCACACGCCCAGTTCTTTGAAAATTTAGAAGAAAAAAATCCTTGATTTTACTTGTATAGGTGATAATTTATGTATGAGTTTGGGTAAGAATGATGTGTGAATATAATTTTCGTCCTTCAGAGACATTTTACAAACAAATTGGAGGGAGAAGGATTGTTAATTCAATACTTGGTGCATCAGACACAGGGTCTAAAATGTAAATCAAATAGTGAAAACACTGCAACATTCACATTTGATTTTAATTTTTCATAACCTATCACTTTTGTTTTATAATTTAAAAAACATTGATTTTATAAATCCTGATGATAAATTACTCTTTTTTTACAAGTGATATACAAAATTGTTTGCAGTTTCTGGTTAATACAAACAAAATACATGTAATCAAAATTTTTAGTATTATTGATTAAAAACTCAAAACTGTGCTTCCCATCCAACAGTTAATAACCTCCAGATTCCTTGGATATGATGGATGATCTGAAATTAAAAGCATGGACAATGGATCTTTGAAGCAGTGAACACCAGCATAGTATAAGGGTATCTGGCATAGCAAGGGTTAATGTGGGATTAGGGAACAGTACTGTCCACAGTGTGATGTAAAGAAACACATGACCTTAGACTAGGGTCAGTTATGGCCTGGACCAATCACATTCATTTTTGCTCTCATAACAAATATGTTGAGAAAAATTCCCCATGCTACTACATATGACCCAAAAAAGTAACCAAAATCAAAATTTGCTTTTGATTAGTTATTATCAAGGGGATGGGAAATGCGCCGGAATAAGACAAGAATGGAGAACTGAGAAAGAACAAAGTAGTACAAGCCACCTTCAGTAAAAATAAGAAATGCTACTTGTTATAAAGCAAAGGCTAATGTTGGGGTAACAGTTTAACTTCTCATTCAAAGGAAAACACCTCCAGCAGTGCAACATTCTCTCAGTACTGTGCTGGAGCGACAGCCTAGATCCCTGTGTTCAAGTCACTGGAATGCAACAGATAGGAGATTTTTCTTATCTTAAACCATATTCGTTCAATATTTCCTTATTGGATTTTGGTAGTTGACCCATTTGGCGACCACTTTTAATTTTATTATTCTAGAAACAGCTTCTCTATAAACTAAAATACATATCATTTATCTTAAACCAAAACTACTTCAAAGCGTGGATAAGCCATCTCTGTTGAGGTGCATGGTTTAGAGTTCACCTGGGTTTTTGACGGGGATTAATTTTGATATTAGTATTGATTACTATAACAAGGAGACACAGAAAATCAATTTGAAAACGCTGAACCACTGGGAGGGTGAAAGGTGTTTACTCAGATATTGCTGTATAGTTGTAAACATTGCATTGGCGAATTGCAGTGAACCCTATTTTGATTGACGGTTGTGTATGTTAGTATTTCTTTTGATTCTGCTCTATTCTAATTTGGGCGTCAAAACCATCCAAGGGTATACTATTGTCTCAAATCAAGGTTTCTTTAGTGCATCTCCACTTCACTAAGCAGTTGGAAGAACTTGGACTAGTGTAAATATTGTATCAGTTTTTTAAAAATGTAAGATGCAACAGGGAAGCTGTTCCTGATATGGAAGTTCTCAGTGTCGATGTTTTATTATTTTTGAAATTGAGTTAAATATTAGTGAGAAATTGCACATGTTATTGCAATCTAGTGAAACCTGCCATGTTTGCTCTTACCTGTTTAATTTTACTTTGTAATGAATATTGTCTAGCTCATGCTTTAAGCTACTAAACAATCTGTTGGAATGGTATTTATCAGCCAGAAAGGCTGTGAATAACTGTTTCCTCTGTACGTATTGAGGGTAAATGAGTTTATAGGTCACCTGGGACCATTTCCACTCGCAAGCTTTGATGTTAGCAGTATTACCCTGGAGGGTAATCCGGAGATGGAATATCTCCAAATTAGTCAGATTTTGTTAGTTTTTGTTTGTTATACTCCATCTCCCTGACATAGCATCAAAGATACCTCAATGCATCAGGGGTTAGTGCATCAAAAGGCTGAGGCTAACTAGGGCTGCAGTGAATCATATCTTCAGTCTTCTCCACGTGAATGCTAGGCTCATTTCTCCTGATTATTTAGGAAGGATATTTAATTCAATTAGGGTGGAGGGAATAAAAGGGACAGATAAAATTTGGTATTTCCCACAAAGTTATAAGCCTTAAAGGAAGAATAGAGAAAGAACAAAGTAGTACTTGCCACCTTCGATAAAAATAAGAAACGTCACTTGTTATCAAGCAGAGGCCAATGTTGGGGTAATAGTTTAAAGTCTAGTTTAAAGGACAACACCTCCAGCAGTGCAACATTCTCTCAGTACTGTGCTGGAGCGTCAGCCTAGATTTTTGTGTTCAAGTCCCTGGAATGGGGACCCTGTTGACTCCAGAGGCACGAGAGCTATGACTGAGCCATGTGTTACAGACAGGAGGGGGGTTAATTTTAACAGCGCTATTTTCTCCTCTTACCACCTGTCCGTAAACAGAAAGGTGTTTTGGTTTGCTTCCCTCTTTATAAGCAATGTTTCCCAACCCTTCGGTTTTGGCGTGATCCAATTTCTGTAAATAGCCCCATAGCAAACTCATGATGGAATAAACTCAAAGGTTTAGTTTATTTGCACATCCTCAAAATGCGGGAGGGTGGTTGCAACGTAGCCCCTTTTGCATTCATACAATAAAAGAGGAATAGAGAAAAGAAAGATTTACAGTGCAGAGACCATAGAGAAAAGAAATGATGTTTCACATGGGTTCCAGAGTCCAGAATCAATGTCCAGGGAGGTAGTCTTTCATGGAAGTTGGCAGGTTGAAAACCGCTGCTGTATAATTCACTTTTCTGGTGGAGTTGACTACACATGATGAGATCAGCACCCCAGAGAGGAATTAGTATTGTAGACGATGGTACAGAAATTCCAGCAGAAACAGCGTAGATGTGGCCAGGTAGTCAACCTGGGCAGAGCTCCTTTTTTGTGTTACAGCTAGTTAGGTGGTAAAATGGCAGACTGAGATTATTC
Organism: Cetorhinus maximus; assembly: GCF_964194155.1. NCBI lineage: Eukaryota > Metazoa > Chordata > Chondrichthyes > Lamniformes > Cetorhinidae > Cetorhinus > Cetorhinus maximus. The sequence goes on along the minus strand of NC_135893.1, from coordinate 77,227,271 downwards.
AGTACAGCAAGGCAATATTATTGGTTACACAAGCTAGAGGTCCATGTCACATGACTCCCACTCAGTGTCTTTGACAAAGGGTGTGTATCTTTCGTCTGGGTCTCTGAGATGGTTAAATGTTTCAACCATTAAGAATTGAAAGGAAGGTGGCGGGGCCTTTTGTCCTAGTAGATGATTAGACCCACGTTGGCCAACCTGGGTTATGAAATGCAGATGGCCTTTGTATAGCTCTCTTTGAATTTGGTCTGTGCAGCCAACAATATGTCATTAATGTCTGTTCAGAGATAATGAGGTGCAAATTTCTTTGATAATGCCAGATACCTCCTATTGTTCAAAGTTCACAGACAGACATAGATTCAACCATTTTAAAGGGGCTTTGTCTAGTTTTAAAAATTTTATAGATACCCTCATGGCTATTTATATCTATTTCATAAAAACTATACTGGATGAGGACTTAGTCTCCTCATGTATGACTGATACGTACTAGATTATGCATTGATAATGTTGATTTCTACACCCTCAAAATTATGTTGTGGATTAATACATACAAACCTCCTGAAATTCCTCATTTTAACATTTTGTGTAAGATAAGTGATGCAAGGAAAGCTTTAAGCATTAAAAATATTGTGTCCCTACTTTACACCAGCTGTTCAGCATGGTAATGTTTGTATAGCAAGGGCTTTAGTTTTTATTGGCAACCGTGTTGTAGCCAGTTGATTTTCTTTTTTAAACTGAATTTAACTGATTTGAATTTCCCCTTTGTGTTATGGAGCCAGGCAACTAGACCAGTAATCCGGAGGCCTGTATGAAAGAAAGATGTAGTTCATGACCTCGGATTGTCCCATGGTCATAGTTAGAACATAAGAAATAGGAGCAGGAGTAGGCCATTCGGCCCCTCAAGCCTGCCCGCCATTTAATAAGATCATGGCTGATCTGCCACAGGCCTCTTTTGTGCCAGGTCCTCATAACCCTCAACTCCCTGATATTTCAAAAAGCTATCTACCTTCTCTTTAAATACTTTGTGATCTAGCTTCCACAACTCTCTGGGGTAGAGAATTCCAGACATTCACTACCCTCTGAGAGAAGAAGATTCCTACGCATCTCAATTTTAAATGAGTGTCCCTGTATTCTGTAACTATGTCCCCTAGTTTGAGATTCGCCCACTAGTGGCCACCTTCTCAACATCTACCCTGTTAAGCCCCCTCAGAATCTTGTACGTTTCGATTGATTACCCCTCATTTTTCTAAACTCTAATGAGTAGCAGCCTAACCTGTTTAGCCATTCTTGTTAAGTCAACTCCTTCATCCCAGTTAACAAAGTACTTTTGGGGCAGAATTTTTCACTTGGCGTGTGGATGCACGCCCGACATGCTTGAGTGTGAAATAGCGCGTGATGACATCAGGTGAATGTCCCAACATCATCACGCATTCGCGCGATATTTCAGTCGGCAGCTCGCCCATTGACAATTAAGAGGCCTATTAAGGCCATTAACATATTAACCAACTGTGATTTTTCACTGTCTGTCCAACGTTTTGGTTGGCGGATGGGCGAATTGGCCAGGCAGCCTTTGCTTTTTTGAGGATACCTCTTCCAAGGGCAGGGTGAGATTTCCGATATTAACTAAAAAAAAATGTTTGCGCAAAATTTTCATCTTGTATATGACCAGGTGACTGTTTCCGGATTTTTTCCCGGATTTTAAAAACTGTTATTATTGGACTTGAATTCTTCAGCTCCCTGAGGCAGCTCTCTGCCTTCAGGAAGCTTTCTGTGAGTGCTCCCCTGTGCCCACGCTGACTTTGGTGCTCGCCCTCTTCCCGCCTCCACCCCGGCAGCACTGAACCTTTCAGCATGCCTTTCACACTGGCTGGCCGTTAATTGCTCAAAATTGGACATCCATGAAGCGCTGTGGGCCATTAGCGGCAACAGCAGAATTATATTCCACCATAAACTGTAACAGGGTCTGGCATCTCCCTCACTTTACTATTGAACCAGGGGATTAATGAGTGAAGAAAAGCATTCCTGAAGCAACAACAGGCATATGTAAAAATGAGGTGTCAACCTGGTGAAGCTGCAGTACAGAATTAGTGCCTGCTAAACAATGAAAGCAGCATGCTATAGACAGCTAAGTGATCAAACAACCAATGGAACAGGAAAATGCTCTGCAGTCCTGCCAGGTCCAGTCATAAATGGTGGTGACAATTAACATCTAAAATGATTCGGAGGTTCCATGAACATCCCCGTCCTCAATGTTGGTGTAGCCCAGTGTAAAAGGCAAGGCTGAAGCTTCACAAGTGTCTTCAGCCAGAAGTTCTGACTGGATGATCCATTACAGCCACTTCCTGAGATCGCCACCATAACAGAAGCCAGTGTTCAACCAATTTGATTCATTCCTATTTAAGACTATGGGTCCCGACACTCACCCTGTTATAGTGCTGAAAACCTGTGCTCCAAAACTAACTGCATTTACCAGACAAAAGGGTAAATTACTCAGGTATGTCCTGTCTGCAAAAAGCAGGACAAATTTATCTGGCCAGTTACCACCCCAGAAGTCTACTCTCAATCATCAGCAGGGTGATGGAAGGTGTTGCTTACAGCACTATCAAACGGTAATTGCTCAGCAATAACTTGTCCACTGATGCTCAGTATGGGTTCTGCCACTTTGTTTCAGCCTTAGTCCAAAAATGGGCAAAGCAGGTGAATTCTGAAGGTGAGGTGAGAGTGAGTGCTGTTGAAATCAAGGTAGCATTTAACTAAGTGTGGCACTAAGGAGCCCGAATAAAACTGAAGTTAATGGGGATCAGGAGGAAAACTTTGACTTGAGTCATACTTAGCTCATAGAATGGCTGTGGGTGTTGGAAATCCAGGATTTCCTCAGGGTAGTGTCCTAGGCCCAACTAGCTGCTTTATCAGTGACTTCCCTTCATCTTAAGGTTGTAAGTGTTGAAAGGGTTGTTCACTGATGATTGCACAGTATTCAGTTCCATTTGTAACTCCTCAGGTAATGAAGCAGTTTGCAGGCAGTAAGACCTGGGCAGCATTCAGGCTTGGACTGATAAGTGGCAAGCAACATCCATGCTACACAAGTGCCAGGCAATGACCATCTCCAACAAGAGAGATTCTAACTAACTGCTCTTGACATTCAATCGCATTATCAAATCCTCCACCATCGTAATCCTGGGATCACTGTTGGCCAGAAACTTAATTGATCAATGTCACAAAACAGTGTTTTATGTCAAATAATGATTTTTAATCCGCTGCCTGGAAACCCAAATTGAACTTCTAAAAATAGAGACTAAAGGTGACTTGAGCTCGCAGCTAAATTTGACTACGCTAATTTGCATCACTGCACCTTCCACATTCCAATCCATTGCGATGGGATACCATGTCTGCAAAGATCCATCAAGGACAATGACCTGGGGGATATGAGTGAACTATAGACCCTATCCTCATTAGCAAGACATCAAGGCAATCATCTGAGGTATTCAACTTGTGGACACAAATCATTAAACCTAATTGCTTGAACAAAGGGTCTTTAGCTGAGAGGGGGTCCCTGGACATGAACTGATTAAATTAAAAGTGGGAATACACCACTAACGACCATATTTGAATCGCTGGGTGATAGTCATGTGACAGCACCACCCTTTGTGTGTTTAAGCTTCTGCTTTCTCTGCAGTAAGAGGACAAGCAGCTGAGGTGCTGATGAGAGAAGACCCGAGTGGGGTTCCTCCTTCCTCCCTCTCTCACTCTTTCTCCACCCCTCCTTGTAAGTTTCAAAACCTGTTCGCCTACTGTGACCACTCTGGATTGCCCTGCTGCAGACAGAGACTCCTTGGAGGAAATCAACCCCTCACTGTTGTCTCCAAGAGAACAGCCAAATCAGATGCCCACATCTTTAAATCAGGAGTATTGGGACCAGAAGGGAAAGTCCCAGGGCCACTGAATTCGGCCTGAAGCTACATTTATTTCTCTGGACTCAACCACCCCTGATTTTGTGCGCGCGCGCGCGTGTGTGTGTGTGTGTTGTGTGTGTGTGTGTGTGTGTGTGTGTGGACTTTGAAGAGTATTTTATTGTTTCACTTAAAGCTAACCTCTTTTTTTATTAAAGTCAAAACCTGTCTGGTTCTGTTATGATCAAAGTGTGTGAACAGTTAAACCCTCACTGAATTAGCAAGTTGACAAGTATATATCTTTTTTTAAAAAAAGCCTGTTGTGGCCAAACAAGAAGAGGGAAGAGAGAGGAAGCATTCAACCCCTCCTCACCTGATCGTAACTGATGGCTAATATAAGGTTTAAATGAGAAATTAATTTAAATTTAACACAAGAGGTTTACAAGAATGGTTCCAGGGATGAGAAACTTCAGCTATGAGGATAGATTGGAAAGGTTGGGACTGTTCTCCTTGGAGAGAAGGCAGCTGAGAGGAGATTTGACAGATGTTCAAAATCATGAGGGGGCTGGACAGAGTAGATAGGGAGACGCTGTTCCCACTCGTAAAAGGATCAAGAACGAGAGGGCACAGTTTTAAAGTGATTTGCAGAAGAAGCAAGTGTGATGTGAGAAAAAACTTTTTCACACAACGAGTGGTTCGGGTCTGGAATGTACTGCCTGGAAGTGTGGTGGAGGTAGGTTCAATCGAGGCATTCAAGAGGGCATTAGATGATTATTTGTTTTGTGCAAGGATATGGGGAAAAGGCAGGGCAATGGCACTAGGTCATAATGCTCATGTGGAGAGCCAGTGCAGACATGATGGGCCAAATGGTGGCCTCCTGTGCCGTTAAGATCCTGTGGTTATGTAACAATCAAAGTAAGTAAATACTGTGGCTATAAGAACAGGTCAGAGGCTGTGTATTCTGTGCTCAGTGACTCATTTCCCGATTTCCCAAAGCCTTTCCACCATCTACAAGCCACAAGTCAGGAGTGTGTTGGAATATTCACCATTTGCCTGGATGAGTGCAGCTCCAACAACATTCAAGAAGATTAACAACATGCATGATGAAGCAGTCCACTCGGTTGGCCCCTGATATACCACCTTAAGCGTTTACTCCCCCCACCACTGGCGTACCATGGCTGCAGTGCGTGCCAACTACAAGATGCACTGCAGCAACTCACCCAAGTCTTCTTCAACAGCACCGTCCAAACCCACAACCTCTGCCAGCTAGAAGGACAAAGCCCATCATCTCCAAGTTGTCCTCAAGTTGCATCCCGTCCTGACTTGGACATATATCATAATTTCTTCACTGTTGTTGCGTTGAAATCCTGGAACTCCCTCCCCAGCAGCATTGTGAGTGTACCTACATAACATGGACTGCAGCGGTTCAAGAAGGTAGCTCAACACCACCTTCTCAAAGGTAACTTGCGATGGGCAATAAATGTTGGCCTTGCCGGTGACACCCATATCTCATGAATTAATAAACTTTTAAAAGATGCATTGAAAAGGGGGCAGCAGGACACCAAATAAAATGCATGCCCTTCACTAACAGGCTAATGAAATTAATTAATTATATCCCTAGGTAACAACTTTGATCCTAAACTGATGAGGAACTGGAGAAATGTTTTAGGGGCCCTTTTGTCTGAAAAGTTGGGACAAAATATTTTTTGTGAAGCAAATAATTTTACAGATGCAGAGCACAGTGAAAGCTAATAAATGATAAATGTTTTTTTTCTTGTCAGCTTGGCTCAGTTGGTAATTCTTGGTCAGAAGGTTATGGGTTTCAATCTCTACTCCAAGACTTCAATGAATAATTTAATCTGGTACTGAAAATTTGAGGAAGTGGTGGTCAGATTTACCTTGAGCGAAACATCAGGAAAAGCCTCAATCTGCATTTTCAAATGGGCATTGAATGTGTTCTAGTCTTGGCCAACATTTCTTCCTCAGCCAGCAACATAAAGAACAGTTTGAGTAACTAGTATTGTCATTGCTATTTGCAGAATGGCTGATTGTTTACCTATAGAGCCAAGTCATTGCATTTCAAGGCGTCCCCTTTTATATGAGAGACATGATAAGATGCTATATAAATGCAGGTCTTTCTATCTTATTGAATGAAAGCCATCTGCTTCTGTAACAGTATGCCCTGATAGAAAGCAAATCGTGGCTGCAAAAGTTGTTTAAACATTACAAGTTTGTGAAAAATATAAAAGCAGGTGGTCAAAGCATTCTTCCTTTTTAAATGCTTGTAACTTGGCATTGAGCGCCCGGGTCGCGACGGGGGCGGCACTGCTTATCTGGATTGTTGTATGAGGTCAGATTTCACACTGATATCAGGAAATTGTACTTCACTGAGCCCTCATTGTATAATTTCATTTTAGACTGATTTGTCTTTATTGCAACATCAATTATTTTTTGGTGAAGCTCCTGATGATTTCTTGCAAACGTTTTGATTTGCTGATAAACATTTTAACAACCCCAGTGTCATTTCTACACCCGAAAAATAAAATGAGATTTTAATTTCCTTTGACAATAAACTTGCAGCAGCATATAGATTAACTCAGATTTTCACAAAGCTATTTCAAGTGTCTGGGAATAGTGACAGTAAATGGATGTCATCACCACTGATCTGGAAGCTGTACCTTCTTTTAAATCTTTGTACCAAAGGGATGCCCTTTTTCTGTGACCTTATTAAATGTAACACAGGCTTCTATAGTTCACTGAATTTTAATGAAAGGTCACAGACGCGAAACATTAACTCTTTCTCTCTCCCAGTGGTGCTACCTGACCTGTTGAGTACTTCCGACATTATCTGTTCTTATTTAATATAAGCTCATGCTACACTACCAAACTTTCTTTTAACTGGAGACTATTATTGCGTGGACCAGAAGTTTATAGAATAAAGCAAAATAATATTTTTATTTCTAATTGATAAGTTATACAAAACACACAAACTGGTAAATACTAAAAATATAAAAGGGATGTGGTGCTTGCACAGGGCACATCTTGGGGGATTAATAGCGGCTTTCAAAAGGGAATTGGATCTTTACTTAAAAAGAAAAAAGTTTTTAGCGTTATTGGGAAAGACCAGGGGAGTGGGACCAATGCATAGCTTTTTCAGAGAGATGGCACAACCTGATGGACTGAATGGCGCCCTTCTGTGTTGTATGATTCTTTGAGTCTCGGTTCACAAATTAATGGACTGAAAGTTGGGGCCTGACATTCATGGTTTCCAGAGATGCATTCCCTACAAGTACCATTCCCCATTGGGACTTTAGTCATGGAAAAATTGCTAGAATTAAGTCTTGAATCCACTGTAAAATTTATTTCCCTTGACACTTTCCTGTCTGCCCATTGTGTTCAAACATCTTGGGTGGAATTTTGAGACCTTGAAGAACTAGCTGGGTATCATGTGCTGTGTATGGCTCATTGGAAAATTGCAGATGCATTATCCATTTCTTACATTTTTGTCAATGGATAAAAATGTGGGAGAAAAGCAGAAAATTCTGGAAAATATAGCAGTGTTCCGATGAAAGGCTATGCTTGAAATTTGAAGCTAGTTTGTTTTTACCATTGTCAACTGGCCTGTTGTGTATTTCTAGGATTTTCTGTTTTTCTTTCAAATTTTAGCACAACTTGTTTGCCAGCACTCTTGTTTCAGCAGAGTGCTGCATTGCAGTGTGTAATGAGTCACGAAGGATGGGCACAGAATGAAAGTAAGCAAATGTAGGAGAGTACTACAAGGTTTGGTTTTATACTGAAAAATCTACAAGTCAACTTCACCCTACCATGGAATGTCTGACTTTAATATTGGGCTATCTTTTATTGCAAAGAGAGGAGACAACCAGGACATATCCCTCCATATCCTTGTCGTGGCTATATGACCTGAGTTTTCTCTTGTATACCTTTTTAGCTGCCACTTCTGACCTAAGCCCATTACTTTTATCTCCTTTTTAAAATTTTTCTCTTTAATCCGCTTGGACTTCCTCTCCTGTCTCCTCCCCTTCATGTGACTCAGTAATTTCACTTTTCATTTGTTCCCTCTCAAGTACTCTTTTTCCACATTCCAAATTCCTACTCCACTTCACTATTTTTCTGCCTTTCTACTCTGCCTCCAACGTCCCAGATTTGAATCCCTCTTGGATCATCCCACAACGATCTTCCGTGCCCCTCTCAGAATCCTTCAAAGGGTCATTGAGACATTTGTTGCTCCTTCCTTAAGAGAAGCAACTCCAAACATTCCATCCTTTCTCTGTTCCTTCCCACCTCTTACACCCACTGGGCGCTAATCTCAGCAACTTCCTTCCTGTCTCACTCAGTCCTACCGCTTAGCCGTTGGGCTCTGCTAGCAGATCAATAATCACCATCTCCTCCACATCTCCAAAATGTCCATTCACTTGCAGTCAGCCAAGGCCCTTGCTCTCTATGAAGTTAATTGTGGATGATTGCATTGACAATCCATGTCCTTGATGAAAACTTGGCTGATGTTTGATGCCATCTTTCTTCTTACTGAAGCCTCTGCACCAAGCTGCACTTTTCATCATCTGCATTCAAAGTGCCATTATGCAGCTATGGTCCTTATGACCAAATCTCACCCTGATGTTTCCTCTGCTCCTCTGGCACTATCTCCTTTGAGTACTTTTGTTCCACTTTCTTGTCTCTCCATTACAACCTTCGTTCTCGACTACCACCCAAGTTTCTCGGTATCCTCACTTTCTGCCCTCAGCCTCCCCACTGAGTGACTCCAATTCCTCAGTAAATTAAACATCCATCTCAACCACCTTGCCTTCTCCTCTCATTTTATTGCCCTCTAGTCCTCCTACTTCTCCCTCCACATAGATTCTCCTACCCATATTCATGGCTACCTCTTTAACTTTGCCTCCTCCCCTTATTGCTCAGCTCTTTCCTTCCCCTCAGTGACATCATTGGATACTTCACTTCTGGGCCTACGTGTACACAAAAGCTACCCAGCTGTATTTTTCCATCATTTCTCCTGACTCCTACATTGCCTGTGGAAATATATCACCATTCCTTCACTGTCGCTGGATCAAAATCCTGGAACTCTCTCCCTAACAGCACTGTGGGTGTACCTACACCACATGGACTGCAGTGATTCAAGAAGGCAGTTCACCACCACCTTCTCAAGGACAATTAATGATGTATAATAGCCAGTGAAGCCCACACCCTGTGGCCGAATAAAAAAATATCCTATTTTATCCTGAGCTGATTTCTGTACCCAAATCCTCTCCATCGCAAAGACTGTCTAATTCCACTCCTGTGACATCGGCCATCTCTGCACCTGCTTAAGCCTATCTGCTGCTGAAAGCGTCTTCCATGGTTTTGTTACCACCACCCCCCCCCACCACCCCCCCCCACCCCTCTCAAATATTCCAATGCTCTCCTGGCATTTGCTTCCAATCTTGCATTCTCCATAAACTTGAGCTCATCTAAACTCTGATGCCTGTATCCTGACTGACATGAAGACTGCCCGTCCCCCCCACTCCCCCCGACTGCTGCTACCCAACACCCCTGTAGACGTTGACCAACAATGGCTCCCGGTTGATGAATGCCTCTAGTTATAAATCTTATCCTCGTGTTGAAATTCCTCCATGGCTTCATCTGATCATACCTCTGAAATCTCCATCCATGCAACCTTCTCCAGTCCCTTCACCTCACCACAGCTGAACATGCCTTTAGTTATCTAGGCCCTAAACTCTAGAATTCCCACCTTAAACACCTTTGCCTCTTCATCGCTTCTCCTTCCTCTTGTGCTCTTCGGTCAAGCTTTTAGTAATTTCCCCAAATAACATTTTCTCTGATCAGTTTTTGTGTGCTTGCCTCCTTTGGGATGCTTTCCTGCATTGTAGGCACTATATAAATGTAAGGTGGAATAAATTTTCTCGTTCTGAAATAAGGCTGTTATTTTGTTATTCCAGTATAATTTAGGAACTATGGATTTTCATCCTCGAGGCAGGTAGCGGGAGTTGGGAAAATTCCCTGCTTGGACTGTTAGCCTCAAGACAAAGTGCCCACAAAAGCAGGATCTTCATTGCTGGGGACGGGTGCGAGAGCGGGCTGAAGTTGGGGCAGCCGACCTGGGAAGAAGTTTGGAGGCAGCCAAGGGCTGCTAGTTGCAGAGGTGGACTGTTTAAAAAGCCCACCTCAGTGCTGTGGGACTTCATCCCAGTTAAAATAAAAAGGCCCTCCAGCCCTCACTACCTCACCCTCCAAACACTTTTTTTGAAAAAAGTTCCAGAAGCTTTTGTGTCTCAAAGTGTGATTATTTCGAACTTCTGGGAAGCACAAGACATAACAATGGCCAAGTGTTCAGTAAATCTGTTCTCAGAAGGACTAGAAAACATTGTCTACCTGTGATAAAGACGGCCTGTGTCTTCAGGCCATGGTCGAATCCAAGTCAATAAAAAAAGTTGTTTTCATGATGCTCATTGATGTGAGCGTTTATGCCTTCATTTAAATAATTTCACACTTTTCTGTGACGTATTATGTTCATTCATTAAGTAGTTAACGCTTATCTTCATCTTCACCTTTAGTATTTGTGTTGTATGGAACAAGTGCTTGCAAGTGCATTTTTGCATTCATGTAAAACCATTTTTTTACACAATAATTTTGTTCCAGGCTTCTGTCGAGAGTCAGTCCTCACAAGAACAATCATGGTGGGAGGAAATTAATTGGACGATATTATCTACCTCACTAGCTTGAGATTGCAACAGCCCATGATCTGAGATAAGAGTGTAAAATTTGAATCTGGGAATAATTTTAGTTTTGACTTTGGAGGTGCCTGATATATTTTTCTTATGGCTAACTATTTTCCTTATATCACAAGTTGTTACCCTTGACCAGAGTGAGGACTAAGAAAACTACTCCTGACCTTATGTAGGATAACTGTCATAAATTTACTTGTGTGATCATTGATTTGAGCGGAGCAATAAAATATTGATTCAGGCCCTATCTTGAACAATCAAGATGCCATCAATGTGATAACTGAAGACCTTTTAGGAAACTCTGGCTGTTCAGATTTTCTTTTAAACTTCTGCATGCTTTTCAGACAAAATGCAAGAAAAAATAAACAACTGGGTTTTACTGTAAAGCTTGAAACCTCTGCAGCAAGTAAAGAAATAATGTAATTTCCTTGACCACATGAGAATCAATTAAATGTCATTTGTTTTTTAAAAGGTGTAATGAACTCACATGTAATTTTTGAAGGGCATAATGTGGAAGGACCTCAGCGAGCTCTCAAAACCACCTGAAATAGCTTAGAATTTTATGCCAAGTCAGCAAATATCTTTTGATCAAGAGTGAGAATGTCAGAGGTATTGGTAAAGCTTGACCTGCATGGCTTCAGAAGCATTTGGGGAACATTTAATGCCCACCTTTTATTTCAGTAAGCTTTTTCTTGTATTTTCCAAGAGTATGGTTATGTCCTCTCCTCCTCATATTTTTTTTACTGTTTTAATCTCCCAGATAAGTTCCAATTTCAGTTTTTTGCCTGTCTTCAGATGAGAACCAATAATAACGTGAAGTATCTCACTTACTGCACTGTAGTAATGATGAAACTCTGATGAAGCTTATAAACAAGGTTAACACTATAGATTTGGAGTAAGAGCAAGTTAGGAACTTGAAACGTCAACACGGAATATATACATACAATATTAAAATTGAGAGCTGTTTTATATATTTGCCTAATCCTATGTTATCTTCTGCATTGTTTGAACATTGATTCTGTGCAGACATCTAGCTACCAACATAGGTCAGTTTCATTTGTACTTGAAATTGCTTTGATTATAAGGACTTTGATAAGTAACGAATCTATGCCCTGTAGTTTCAAACTAATTCAGCTTGACAATTATTTATAAATGGTTTCACTAGTAATTTGATTTGAATTGATTTTTATTGGGATATGGTGTTTTACATCACTCTGAGTACTGTTTTGTTCAACGAACCTGCAAAAATAAGAATTTGCCCTATCCATCACAAATTGGTGACATCTAAAACTGGAAATTGGGTGGAAATAAGAAACTTTGAATATGTTGCCTCAGGGTTGCAGGAGTAGAAATCTGGGCATGCTTATTATTGTCTTTCTGAAAAGCAGCTATTTGTAGAGTAGGGGCTTTAGCAATAAACCTTACTTTGTAATATTGCACAAAGTGTGGAGTTACTTGTCTTATTCTAAGTTTGTATTGTCACTCAGTAATTCCTGTGAGATTGAACAAGTTCACCTTTTTGTGTAGCATTTAATAAACTTAATTCCACAGTGACGTAAGATATAATGGGTGGAACGTTGAGGTCACATTCCTTAATTTAATTATTTCCTTTCTTTTTTTTTCCTCCTTTTCTTGATTTGACTTAAATGTCTGTCTATCTTTCAATCAGCTTTGAAAGGCATGCACCTTAACTGTCACATGCTGCCTTTTCTCTAAATGGATACTGATTGATTTGCTGTCTATTTCAAGTATTTTGTTTTTATTTCAAATTTTAATCAGATTGCTGTCATTGGTTGATGGATGAATATTGGCAAGGGCACCAGAAGTCCTTGTTTTTTTTTGTGTAGTGCAGTGGGAACTTTTATTGCACCCAATTAGACAGAGAGGGCCTCAGTTTATTTTCTAGCATGAAATACGCTACCTCTAACAATGCACGAGTTACTGAAAAATCTCAGTATAAATTATGGTCAAATCCTAGTTTGAAACTTGAGTACGGAACCTTCTGACATAATATAGTAAATACTGATCATAGCTTGTTATATATTTAAGGCAATATTGTTATGATCTTAAATAGAGACCAGTAACATTTTTTAAATCCAGAAACCCAGTTATTTACTAAAAGAATGAAGCCACAACATTCACTGTTTAAAACAAAAGATTTTTACTACACAAAAACCAAAGAACATTGATACTACTAACTACACTTCATCTTAAGTAGTAAGTTATGTTAAAGATATTAAAAGTACAATGAACACAGTTACTTATACTCCAAACCTATTCTTTAATACCTATTTGTCTCGCATCCCAAAAAACTCAAATCAAATATTTATCGGAAATTGGAAGATTAACCACTTGGCCTGAGCAGAGCATTGTTTCAAAGATTCACAGAAGAGTTGAGATTTCTTGGGCCTTCCACTTACTTCCGGTAAGGCTGTCCCTTCAAATATCCTGCAGTTACCCCATGTTTGTAGACTCCTAATTCAACGCAGGTGCTGCCAGCGTCTTAAGGAGCTACCTAGGGTCAGAGCTTTCTTAGCTCTAATATTCTTTAACTCTGGAGCCTTGCATCTAGGCACTGTCTCTCTTTCCTCTATCTCAGAAGTCCAACTCGCTATTAGTAGAGACCTTCAGTTATCAAGGACGTTAATCCTTTTAGCTGGTTCACAGAATTTCAACTGAATTCTGCTTGAAAGAAATGTTCTCTACTGTCGGCTTGTTTTTACCTAAACTACTTGGAAAAAAAGAACCATAACCAGGAATCTAATTCCTCCCTGTAATTAACTTCTTGTTGACCCTTTTTTCTGTTGTTTATTTCCAAGGTAGCCTGGTCACATGATCAGTTCCTGGAAGCAAGTCGCTTTTTACAAGAGATCACCTTCCAGTGAAACCTAGTCCTTAAAGAGACCATTACTCAACATAAAATATAGCTTTTTCCACAAAAGCACATGGGTTATCACAGTATGCATTCTATAAAATTAATTAGTTGTGATTTTTTGGCTCATTAAAATCTATCACTGTTAAAGTGAATTTGATCAAAGTAGAAAACGTAATTTTTGTTTGGTGACTTGTAGTGGAATAAACTAAACACTGGGCTTTCACGTCAAGAATCTGGGTCCATACGCGTGCAAAAGTAAGTGCCGAAAGTTTCCACAGGCTGCTACATGAAATAACCCAGCTTGAATCTGGCATTAAATTGACAAGCTCACTGAATGATTGATGTGGGAATTGAAAACAAATGTCATTTATGAGGCCAATTCATTGAGACAGAGAAAAGGGAGCTTCTCTATATCTGAATGCTATATCTGACTGGGAGTCAATGAGGCAGATGCAGGGTGCCTAAAGTGGAAACTTGTTCTAGTTCCCACTGTTAATATCCTTTCCCTTGCAGAGTTGAAATGTCACACAGATTTTTTCAGGGTTACGTTTTATTTGATTGCCATCACAGAACCGGGTTTTAGCAGCATTTGAGATGAGATATGTATTTATCCATTGTTATGGAGAAACTGTATTTTGTGAAAAAAAGTCATTATCTCTTAAAAACATAAATATATTATAAAATCTCTGAATAACAGTGGTCTGTTTTTCCCATATCAAACTTTGGTTTTTATTATGTTTTGAATTGCCATAGTGTTGTCCCAGAATATATTATGAAAACATTTGTTTCAACATCTATTGACCTGTAGGTGCAAAATTTCTAATTATTGCATTTGGGTTTCCCCAGAAAAGATATGTCAATATTCTCTATATCACTAAATGAATCATAATGAACTTTCATATATTTTATTTTCAAATAATAGGAACATCACCATTGCAGTCTGACTGAATGCATTGCTGTTGTATTCATGGGTAGAATTTTATGGCTCTGTTGTGACGGGAGCAGGCCATAAAATGCGGTGAGTTGTTCAAAAGCCCATTAACTTCATTGGGACCATAAAATCCCGCCGGTGTAAAATTCCGCCCATGTTTTCTTTTTGCTGTTACTATTTTACTTTTTGTGTTTAATTATAGTACAGTAAGGGTAACCCATAACCAAGGCTTTGTTAGTTTATTTGCCTATATAAATAAATACTGATTTGCCTTTTCTTTATTCTTTCATGGGATGTGAGTGTTGCTGGCAAGGCCAGCATTTGTTGCTCATCCATAATTGTCCTTGACAAGGTGGTGGTGAGCTGCCCTCTTGAACCGATAAAGTCCATCTGCCGATGGTACATCTACAGTGCTGTTAGGAAGGGAGTTCCAGGATATTGACCCAGCAACAGTGAAGGAACGGTGATATAGCTCCAATTCAGGATGGTGTGTAACTTGGAGGGGAGCTTGAAGGTGCTGGTGTTCCCAGGAGTGTTCTGCCCTTGTCCTTTTAGGTGTTAGAGATCGCCTTTAATCATACTGTCAGTTAATTCAAAAAATGTCAATTAAATTAATGTGAAATTAGACTGGTTGTGATAATTTTCAATCTGAGAATTAATCAAAGTTGTACTGTAATAACTGCATCTTTAAGTACCTGTGTAATTTATTTGATTAATTGGCAGGAACATCAAAATATTTTTGTTTTATTGATCATAACTAACGTATGCTCAGGCCCACAATAGTATGTGCCATACTAGTATTTCCTTTAAGTATAGCAACTCGGGGGGTGGGGGGGGGAAAAGTTTGATACAAGTCTTTCTGGTAATGAATGGCACCAAAATATACATTTATAGATTTTTCTTATTGAGGTAATGGGTGCACACAACAGGCTAATATAATAAAAATGTTATCTCATTTTGCATTTGTTGATTGTTTCCTTTGAATAGAAAAAATTAATTTTTATATAATTTGTGTAAAAGAGTTAATCATGATACATAGCTTTTCCCTGTTGCTGTAATGCATTGATCCAATGAGAGCAGAGTATAATGATCTCAGGTTGAAGTAAGCAGCAGGAATTTGAGCATGCTGTGCTCGTGAAGATTGTTTGCATTTCCAGTCCTGAGGAAGTGTTTTAAACCTGAAGTATCAATGGTCTGACTTCTGTTTCACCACAGATGCAGCCTGACCTCTTGGGTGTCATTTTCTTTTTTGTTTGTGTTTTTTAGATTTTCAGCCTCTGCATTATTTGATTTTTTGCAGATTGTTTAAATTGTTTTCAGTGTGGCTGGAACTATCCTGACTTACAGGTGTCCCGTGCTTTTACCCAGTAATTACAATAACAGCTTGCAATTTTATAGCATCTTTAACATCCCAAGATGCTTCACCATGAGATTAATTTGGCACAGAGCCTCATGAGATATTAGGATAGCTGACTAAAAGCTTGGTCAAATAGGTAAATTTTAATGAGCATTTAAAGGATAACAAAGTGCTTGAAAGGAGGAGTTTAGGGAGGGAATTCCAGAGCTTAGGACCTAGGCAGCTGAGGTCAAGGCCTGCCAAGGGAAAGGCAGAGAAAATTAAGGATGTACAAAAGGCCAGAATTTGAAGAATGCAAATTTCTGAGGCTTTGTAGGGCTGGCAAATCGTTCAGGGATGGGGCGAGGCCATGTGGTGGGGTTTGGGGGGGTTGTGGTGGTAGGGGGATTTGAACAGAAGGATGATAATTTTAAATTTATGGGGTGTTGCTGGACTGTGAGCCAATATAGTTTAGTCAGTACATGGGTGATGGGTGGACAGAACTTGGTGAGAGTCCAGATGATGGCTGTAGAACTTTGGGTTAGCTGAGATTTATTGAAGGTGAAAGATGAGAGGCTGGCTAGGAGATCATTGACATAGTTGAGTCTGGAGCTAACAAGAGAGTCGATGAGTGATTCATCAGCAGATGGGCTGAAGTAAGGGCAAAGACGGGCAATATTACAGAGGTGAAAGCAGATAGTCATGATGATGGTCATGCTTGCACCTGATTGGTTTAAATATGCTTTTCAAAAAACTCTTAAATCACAGCTGAACCTCTACAAAACCTACCAATCAACAAATGACAAACAGTAATAAAAACTACTAAGTAGAAGTCAGGAAACGGTAATGTTCCTAAGTCTTTGGTCTATTCTCCAATTTCTCCGTGTCCTGAATTGATTCTGGTAACAGGATTTGTCGTAATCCTGTACATTGTTGTTTTTTCATGTTGTCTCATAGCATACAAAGTGAGCAATTGTTAACTAATGAACATTGTTAAATGTTTATTGTACAAACTATAGGCAACAAAATGGGCATATAGAATAAGGGAATCATTTCATTTTTGCCACCTTGGGCTGAAAGAAATGAAGTTGTCACTTGAGGTCGGGGGATGTAAAATACAAAGGAATATCTTAAATTTATAGAGCCCCATCCACAACCTCAGCATCCAAAAATGCTTCACCACCTCTGAATTATGGGCCAGAAATTCTGAGGAGTGGTAACCACAGTCGGGTTACCACTCTGTTTCTTTTTAATTATCTTAGTCTAGAGCTGCACATTTCTCACCCAATTTTCTAACTTGAGCCAGGTAAGAAATGTGCAGCGTACAGGCTCCTGGAATCTTCAGTGAGGCATAGCAGCATCAGGGGAAGTGAAGCAAAGCCACACCCACTTTTTACAGCACTGGCTGCCGTAAAGCAGATAAGTTTAACGGTTCCGGCTGCTTTGAGAAGCCGAGGAAGAGGCAAGTATGCAAGGTAAGTGAGTGAGGGGGTTGGGATATGAGGGGGGTGCGTTTGGATGAGTTGGGTGTTTGGGTAATCAGTCGGGAGGTTAGGAGGGTATTCAGGGGTGTGGGGGATTTAGTCAGCGGGGGTGGGTGGGGTAGTTGGGGAGAGGGGATGGTTGGAAGGTAGTTGGGGGTGTGGAGAGGGTGGGGGTGATAATTGGAAAGTAGTTGGGGGGTGGTGCGGAGCGTAGTCAGGCAGGGTTGTGTGGGGTGTGGGGAATAGTCAGGTGTGGGGGAATAGTCAGGTGTATGGGGGGCGTTTGTCGGTGGGGGTGTGGGGTGGTAGTCGCGTGGGGAAAGGGTGCGAGGTATAGTGGGGGGGGTTGCGGAGAGGTGGGGGGAGGTAGTTGGGGGGTCCAGTGCGGTGGAGGTGGGAGGGGGTTTGGTTGGACGGGTGTCAGTACCATTGTTACCTAGGAATTAGAAGTGGTTTTAATCCTTCTAACTTTTCCTGGGTAACTATTCTGCTAAGAAAGTCAGAAATATCCAAAGTCTCTGATACAGTGTAGGGTAATTGCCCATCGGAAGTTTGAACTTCCCAGGCAATTCCAGTGCAGTTCTTGTGCGGGGACTACCGGGGCAGAGCCCAGTGTATCTTTTGGCTTTTGGGCTACCTCCCAAGTATGACCCCCCCCCCCCAACCCTCCCTCCCACACACACCCCACCTCGAAGAACAGAAGTTCTGGGCCTAATTGTTGTTTGTAGTGTTGCAAAATAGTGAAATGCTGCAGCCACTTTTTTGCAAGTTAAGACCCCACAGCAGCAATGAGTTAAATAGCCAGTTAACCTTTTTATTGGTGACATTGGTTAAGGAATGTTGTTTGGACATCAGGGGAACTTAATGCTCTTTGCTGAATTGAGCCATGGAATCTGAGAGGGAAAATGATACCACAGTTTAACAACAGTGCTGCACATTTTCAGTACTGCATTGAAGTGTCTCCTAGAATATGTGCTAGAACCCATAGCCTTTTGACTCAGTGGCAAGAGTTCTACCACTGATGCCGAGTCTGACCCTAAAAGGTTGTGTTTCTAAATAGATGCTGTTGAATTTCTGTTCAGTTATTTTCTTGTTTCATAAGATGTGGAGTCAAAGTTCATTTGAAGAGTAAGAAATATTCTGGCCAATATGCTTCTCTGCAGTAACACCGCCAAAACAAATTAACATCCAATTGCTATGGGTGAAATTTTGCTTTGTGCGAGGTTTTGTTTCATTTGTTTCATATAGATTGGCTAGTAGGTTTATTTATATAACAAGTCCCTGCACAAAGTACTTCCCTGCACACAAAAGTATTTTGACATATTCCTGAGAAACATGATGAACAGATTATAGAAATGCAAGTTTTTTTAATTTACAATGATGTATGACTAGCCATCACAGATATTATCTAAAATTATACTAAAAGTTTCAGAAAAGTAAAATCTCACTGTAGTTATGCAGTTATAACATAAAGAAGTCACAGCTTAAGGATAAATTTCCAAGTTTGTGCTACCCACAAAGAGCCTCATCGATCTGCTGATCATATCATGAAATCGTGTGCATGTTTTAATTTTCCATCCATGAAGTGAATGGATAGAAAATTGTGGGTGCAAGGTCCACAATTTGTGATCTGTTAGCTAGAGAATAAACCCCACTGGTAGCGCAATCTTAGAAAAATCAGCCCTCGTGCGCTATTTTAAACAACTTTCTGGGTCTTTATTTTTAATGGCTTAAATTCTATTAAATGGGCAAAATTATGGTTTCAAAGCTAATGTAATGAATTGGGGTGCATAAGGAGGCTGCTGACAGGACTGGGGAAAGTAGTCTGCTGGTGAGCTGCAGGCTGACCTAGAGGAAGCTTGCTGATGCCAGGAGGCACCAAAATGAGATGGCTCTGTGGTCAGTCAAGTTGTAAAAAGACTGGAGGCAATCGAAGGGGTCAAGCAGTGATTGGCAGCAGCATGCGAATTTAATCTGGAGCCAGCTATTGTATTCCTGAGCCACATTAAGACACGTTTTTTAAAAAAAAAGTTAACTTACCTTTTCAATGACACATTCAGTCACAAACAAATTTTGCAAAGAGGGCTTCAAATAGGTATCAAGCCTCCAGTTTTCAGGTGCAAAAGGCTTAATGCCTGTTTGTGTGCTCTGACCTCCTGTGCAGCACCTATGCCAATATGATGGATGGTGCTCTTGTGTTTTATAGGACCCTTAGGTGTCCATTTTATATATGGAAAATAGGTGCAGTGCAATCAAGTTTCTAGGTGTTGATAGCCTGACAAAGTTGCCATGTATAGTTATTTATAACCGACCATGCTAAAGATGCATCATTCCAGGAACTACTGCTTTTCTGCTGTACGCTCCCAAAACTTAACGAATCCTACGTGTAAAAACATGACAGTTTATAGAACTGCTTTCTGGAATAAGAATCATTGTTCTGCAAGTGATTTTTCTGATGATGTTGGCTGCTTCCAAAGACTGCCAAAATCCCCAAAGGAGGAAATGAGCAATAAAGATAGAATATATATGGGAATAGGCAAGGTGCCCGATTCAGCTCATGCATTTTTCTTGTTATTTTGGCTAAAGAAATAATTTATAAAATTGTATTTCCTATGAAAATTGAGAATTTATTTTGAACAAATCACATACAAAGCACAGTGTGCGTGAGGAGCTGTGGATCGTAAATAGGACAGAAGTGCAGGTGGCCCAATGGTTAATAGAGGGGATACCAGCTGTAGCACAGCAACAGACTCTTTCAAACCAGTGGGAAAACTGAGCAAAGGCCATGTATGTGAAAGGGAAGGATTGAGGGTTCCATGCAGCTTGCGGCATCCTCATCATCCTTGGCTTCCTTGGCCCCTCTGAAAAAGGGACCATCTGTGGTACAGGTCCTAGTGACGATGGCTGCCCTTAAAGGTGCAGGCAGTGCAGTCACGGGGCCCCAGTGGGTCCCTGCACAACGATGCCAACCACCAGTCCTCAGAGCTGCTGAACCAGAGTTGTGAGCATGTTGCCTCCACTTCCTCCAGGGCAACAAAGGGAGCACTTCTTAGGAGTGCTCTGTTGTGTTGATCACTGAATGGGTCAGTGTGGTATGTTATCTTTGTAGTTTGTAAATAATTTGTCTCACTCAATTTAATTAAAGTAACTTTGTTTCAATGTTTAACATTCTCTTTATAAATCAATGTCAAATACTATCTATAATGTGCACATATATCAAAAGGTTCTCACCTACTGCAGCCAGTAATCCACCTTCATGTGACGGTAGAATTGTGAGGTATGTTGGCATGGTTGACCTTGTGAAGGGCCACATTTGGTAGAATGTTACGCCAACCCATGCCCCCACCTAGCACCCTTCTCCCTTAAACCGTCCATGCCAACTCATCCAGTATCCACCATAGGAAGTCCTCAGAAGCTGTTCCAAGATTAAATAAAATGAAGTTCTAAGTGCCTATTGCAGATTTTATTTTAAGTAAAAAAAACACACTCATTGGTAAAAATTTAATATATTTAAATTCCTTCAAAAAGTTAATACCTTCTAAAACAAACATTTCATTCAAATACCTAATCCCTATTTGCATTTGTATTCATAGCCCCACATCAAAGACTTGGAGCTGTCAATCAAACAGTGAATTTACAAACCCCCATCGTGATAATGATAGGTTGTAGAATTGGGGGATCGGGGCAGGGGGAGGCGAGGCAGTGGCATAGTGGTAATATCACCAGACTCCAGAAGCCCAGGCTAATGCTCTGAGGACACAGGTTCAATTCAAATCAATTCAATTAATAAATATGGAATTTAATGCTATTCTTGGTAATAGTAACCATTGTCGATTGTTGTAAAAATCCATCTGACTCACTAATGTCCTGTAGGGAAGGAAATCTACCATCCTTGCCTAGTCTGGCCTACATGTGACTCCAGATCCACAGCAATGTGGTTGACTCTTAACTGCACTCTGAAATGGCCTAACAAGCCACTCCATTGTATTGAACCACTACAAAGTCTACAAAAAAATGAATGAAACCAGATGAATCGCCCAACATTGACATAGGCACTGGAAACGGCAACATCAGCCCTGAAAAGTCCTCTTTCTAACATCTGGGGGCTTGTACCAAAATTGGGAGAGCTGCCCCGCAGACTAGTCAAACAACAGCCAGACATAGTCATGCTCACCAAATCATACCTTACAGACAATGACCACCATCACCATCCCAACCCCCACCAGAGATGGTGGCGCAGTGTTATATAGTCGGGAGGGAGTTGTCCTGGGTGTTCTTAACATAGACTCTGGACTCCATGGTATCAGGTCAAATGTGAGCAAGGAAACCACCCCCCACTCAGCTGATGAATCCGTGCTCCTGCATGTTGAGCATCACTTGGAGGAAGCACTGAGGATGGCAAGGGCACAGAATGTATCTGGGTGGGGACTTCAATATCCATCACCGAGTGGCTTGGTGGCACCACAACTGACTGAGCTGGCCGAGTCCGAAAAGACATAGCTGCTAGACTGGGTCTGCAGCAGGTGGTGAGGGAAACAGCAAGAGGGAAAAAACTACTTGATTTCTTCCTTACCAATCTACCTGTCACAGATGCATCTGCCCATGACAGTATTGGTAGGAGTGGCCACCGCACAGTTCTTGTGGAGACGAAGTCCCATCTTCACATTGAGGATACCATCCATCATGTTGTGTGGCACTACCACTGTGCTAAATGGTCACAAATTTAGCAATTCAAAATTGGGCAACCATGAGGTGCTGTCGGCCATCAGTGCCAGCAGAATTGTACTCGACTATAATCTGTAATCTCATGGTCTGGCATATGCCCCACTCTACCATTACCATCAAACCAAGGGATCAACCCGGGTTCAACGAAGAGTGCAGGAGGGCATACCTAAAAATGAGATGTGAATCTGGTGAAGCTACAACAGAGTACTATTTGCATGCCAAACAACAAAAGCAGCAAGCGATAGAGCTAAGCTCTGCAGTCCTGCCACATTCAGCCGCTAATGGTGGTGGACAATTAAATAACTTCATTTTCAATGATGGAAGAGCCTAGCACATCAGTGCAAAAGATAAGGTTGAAGCATTTGCAACAATCTTCGGCCAGAAGTGCTCAGTGGATGATCCATCTCATCCTCCTCCAGAGGTCCCCAGCTTCACAGATGCCAGTCTTCTGCCACTCCGATTCGCTCCATGTGCTATCAAGAAACAACTGAAGGTGCTGGACATTGCAAAGGCTATGGGCCCTGACAATATTCCAGCAATAGTACTGAAGACTTGTGCTCCAGAACTTGCTGCGCCCCTAGCCAAGTGGTTCCAGTACAGCTACAACACTGGCATCAGTGCAACAATCTGGAAAATTGCTCAGGTATGCCCTGGCCACAAAAAGCAGGAAAAACTCAACCTGCCCCATCAGCCTACTCTCAATCACGTACAAACATGTGAACATATAAAGTAGGACCAGAGGTAGGCCATTCTGCTCCAAAGTGATGGAAGGGGTCATAGACAGTGCTATCAAGTGGCATTTACTCAGCAACAACCTGCTCACTGATGCTCAGTTTGGGTTCCGCCAGGGCCACTCAGCTCCTGACCTCATAACCGACTTGGTCCAAACATGGACAAAAGAGCTGAACTACAGAGGTGAGACGAGAGTGACTGCCCTTGACGTCAAGGCAGCATTTGACCAAGTGTGGCATCAAGGAACCCTGGCAAAACTGGAGTCAATGGGAATTGAGGGGAAAACTCTCCACTGGGTGGATTCATACCTAGCACAAAGAGAGATGATTGTGATTTAGAGGTCAATCATCTCAGTCCGAGGACATCACTGCAGGAGTTCCTCAGGATAGCGTTCTAGGCCCAACCATCTCCGGCTGCTTCATCAATGACCTTCCTTCCATCATAAGGTCAAAAGTGGGGATTTCTCTGATGATTGCACAATGTTCAGCACCATTCAGAACTGAAGCAGTCTGTGCCCATAGGCAGCAAGATCTGGACAACATTTGGGCTTGGGCTGATAAGTGGCAAGTAACATTTGTGCCATACAAGTGCCAGGCAATGACCATTTCCAACAAGAGAGAATGTAACCATCTACCCTTGACTTTCAATGAAATTGCCATCATGGAATACCCCACTATCAACATCCTGGGGGGTTACCATTGACCAGAAGCTGAATTGGACTAGCCATTTAAATACTGTGGCTACAAGAGCAGGTCAGAGGCTGGGAATCCTGTGGAGAGTAACTCACCTCCTGAGTTCCCCAAAGCCTGTCCACCATCTACAAGGCACAAGTCAGAAGTGTGATGAAATACTCTCCACTTCCCTGGATGAGTGCAGCTCCAACAGCACTCAAGAAGCTCGACACCATCTGAGACAAAGCAGCCGGCTTAATTGGCACCTCATTCACCACCTTCACTCCACTCCCTCCACTGCTGACGCACAGTAGCAGCAGTGTGTACCATCTACAAGATGCACTGCAGAAACTCGCCAAGGCTCCTTTGACAACACCTCCCAAACTCTCTGCCACCTAGAAGGATAAGGGCAGCAGATGCATGGGAACACCACCACCTGGAGGTTCCTGCCAAGCCACACACCATCCTAACTTGGAACTATATCGCCCTTCCTTCGCTATCACTGGGTCAAAATCCTAGGACTCCCTCCCTAACAGTACTGTAGGTGTACCGACACCACATGGACTGCAATGGTTCAAAAAGGTGGCTCACCACCTTCTCAAACGCAATTAGGGATGGACAATAAATGCTGGTGTAGCTAGCGATGCCCACATCTCATGAAAGAATTTTTAAAAGTCATGTAGCACTAATCGTGTAATAACAGCTGGCAGGCTTGTGCCTGCAGGCAGCTAGTGAAATTGCAAGCACTGATTTATTTTTGTAACAGCAGAATGATTTTTTTTCCCAAAAATTTAAAGAGCTTGGGGATTTAAATGCCTTGACAGTTCCACTGAGTCAATTTTTAAGCACATTTATGCTGACTTTTAGAAACCTCAAAGGGACATTTGACTCTCCCAAAGGGGTACCTAGACCTCTCTAAAACGGTACACTAATAACTTCAGCAGCTTTAGATCCTTTGCTGAAATATCAAAAGCCCACGAGTTGTGTTTTGGATATCCCACTAACAAAAATTGGATCTTTTTGAAGGAACCTGCACTTGGGGCCAAGGAACAGTATAGCTTCCCCAGCACAGACATGAAAATCCAAGATGTTTCTCCTCGTACAGGTTTTTTATTTGCCTTTTGCCCCACACCACTCTTTCCTCCACCTCTCTGTTTGCTATTACCCCTTCCTTTTTCCTCCCTCTATCTGCCTTTTACTTTGTCTCCCCCGCCCACTCCACCCCAGCACCCTGCCCTCCAAACCTTCTTAACCTGGATATAACATTGAGAGAAGTGCAGAATAGCCATTCAATTTTTCTTTCCACTGATTTCAATGGAAAGGAAACATTACGGAGTGTATAACAGGCAGCTGATCCACTTTCGGCCTTCGCAAAATTAAACTTCCGCTGCCCAGTTTTAAATCGATATACATCCACACAGGAAGTAAACTAGCAATGTTTAAATTTCCAAAATGTTTGTCAGTGAAAATAGATTTGTTACCGCCCTTCTGCTATCTGGCTATATGTTGTGGATGTGAAATGGACGTAATACATTAAACATTAGTGAATTTTTTATGCATGCCTGATGTTCTAGCATATCTGTTTTAATCTTACAGGTAGGACGGTGGGAACACAGAACAAGATCTCTCACTAAGTTGTTTGGTTCTCCTTTCACCGCGTGTTACTCTGTAGCAGTTGTAATTTTACTGCTGAACTTCTACAGGAGTTACAGGTGAGACAATAGCCAATAGTTTCTTCGAAAATGTGAGTAGCGTGATTATTTTCTTAATGTGCTAGTACAGATGAAGTTGAGGGTAACGAGTTGAGATGAAAGGAAAGAATTTTACAAAGACGTAGAGGTTCCATTTGCCTGTATAAAGGTGTTTAGCATCAAATATACATGTTATAGGTAATTCCATAATAAGATATTCGTGTTTTATCACTTGTAAAGGACTCATTAGGCTTTTTTTTTTGTAAAAGTCATTTGTTGCTAAGTGGGCATGGATTGTAATGTAATGTAATTTCTATTGTTAGGTAGATAGATAATTGGTTAATTGAGAAATCATCATGGCGGCAGGTGTTGAATTGTAATAACAATACAAATAAAACAAGTAATCAAAATTCATGGTAAAAGACAATCGTTAAAATAAAAATAAAGTATAAAATATAACAGGATTGCACAATTATGAGCATTCCAGTATACAAGTAATTACAATGCATTACAAAATGTAGGTCTCCTTAATTTAGAGAATAAAAATGAAAAGTCTACTACACTCTGTATTTTGTATTAAAGTCCATAGATCATGGGAAGAATTTTCCCCGCGTCGGGCAGGGGGAAGTGCAGGAGCGGGCGCGTGCAGTGCGCCTCTAATCGGCGCCCCCAATCGGGGACGCGCCGCCATTTTACGTGGGCGGGCCAATTAAGGCCAGCTCAGCGTGACGTCCGCCAGGTACTGGGGGAGGGGTGGGGGGGTATCCCCTAAGCACGAAAGAGCGCACTCATCTCCGAAGCTAAGCGCTGCCTCAGGGAGATCGACACCAAATTCAAAAATGTTCAATGCACAAAAATAAAATTTCTCTGACATGCCCCCTCATGTGACACTGTCACATGAGTTGGGACATGTCCATCACTTTTATTCAAACTTCTATTAAATTTTTAAAAACCTTCATGAAACCTCATCCCACCCGTGGGCAAAGGAAGACCTGATAAGCTAATGAGTGCCAGCTGAGGGAGTATAAATGGGAACAGTGTTCTAGACACTGCGGCTGGAATTTGCCGGCCTCTTTGGCATCAGGCATCATGGCAGGTCGGGGGTGGGGGATTGGAGGGGGTGGGAGAGGGGGGCGGTGGCATCAATATGACGTGAAGGCCAAAAATCAGTTTCACGCCAGCGTGAAAGTACAGCAGATTCATCCAATGGTGTCCGCCATGGCAGAACGTCAATCTCACTGGAGGGGGGCGTGAACCCACTTTGCACCCCTCTAATGGGATGCAAAGTAAGGCCTGACCGGAATTGACCTTCACACCAGATTTTCCGTTATGCCGGCAGGAAAACATGCCGGCCCAGAACACGTCTGGACAAGTGCGACGTGCAGAAGTCAGGACTTACAGTTAGGCCCTTGCTCAGATCACGGACATCTGAGGATCAGAGGATGCTGGAGCCCGACAGTTACCGGACCCTCTCGCGTTGCCATTGCAGGAACTCACCCATAGCTACCACATTGGGGTGCAGGTCTGCACACATCTCAGCGTTTTGCTGGACCAGGGTCTCCATGGAGTTCGCCATCCCCGCCATGGAGACCTCCATGCGTGTACATGTGGGCACCACTTCATCAGAGAGCAGGTGGATGCACTCCTCCAACTCGCGTGCCACTCTGCTAAGGGCTTCCTCCGCCTTCTGTTGACC
The DNA here is from genome assembly GCF_964194155.1 of Cetorhinus maximus. NCBI lineage: Eukaryota > Metazoa > Chordata > Chondrichthyes > Lamniformes > Cetorhinidae > Cetorhinus > Cetorhinus maximus. The sequence goes on along the minus strand of NC_135893.1, from coordinate 77,200,485 downwards.
CTCCACGATGAGTTGGAAGGCTGATTCCAGAGGTTTGGCATCTGACTCTATCCTCACAGATGTCTCTTCCCCAGCAGTCCTCACATTGAGAGCTCGACTGAACCTGCCTCCTGCTGTGGACACATGTCCATGCAGTGACCACCAGATTGTGAACCTGAGCCTGCTCTAGATCTAGGTCCCAACGAGATGTGTGTCTCTATGCTGGTGCAGGGTGTGGGTAAGCGCTGTGACAGGTCTTCTGGGCTGCTTATTTCCAGCTCTTCAGTGGAGGAGGTGTCCTCTTGGCTGGAGGTGATGATGTGGATGGAGCTGAGGGATTGGCTGGCTGAGGGCGTCAGTCCCTTGGCAGAACTCACTGTAAACCAGAGTAGAGATAATTAGTGCATGGCAGCAGAGTCAAAGTTGCGTTGAGAGAGGGATGATAGGGTTCAGGATCCTCACGTTGGTGTTTGCTGCCATCCTCACCGTCGCTGCAGGCAGGGTCCGTGTCCTAACCAGTCAGCGCGATGGCACACTCCTCAAAGCGAGTGAGGAGTCTAATGTGGGCCGCTCACCCCAGGCCTGCGACCTCTTCCTACTGTTGTGAACCAGCTTCTCCTGCGTGAAAACAGATGGAGAGGGTGTGAGCATGCCGCATGACACTGCGTGGAATGTTTGTGAGATTAGCGGAGCCATGGACAGGATGAGGGTATGAGCTCCAGAGGATTTGAACCTGATGGAGATGTGAGGGTGTGTGTGAGAGTTAGTGGTGTTGTCCCTTGAGATGAGATCCCTGTGGATGTGTGATGGGTTTGTGAGCGTGTGAGTTGAGAGTGATGAGATGGTTGACTTGGTTTACCCGGCAGAACGGATGAGAGCACTCATTCTCTTTCTGCATTGGATGGTTGACCTCCTCTGTGCTCCAGTGGCACTGACCGCTGCTGCTAATGCCGCCCAGGCTGGATTGGTGGCTGTGGTGGACTTCCTGCGGCCAGAGCTGGGGTAGGGACATCGCGGCAGCCTTCCACTGCATTCAGCAGGTGCCTCAGAGAGGCGTCATTAAATTTGGGGGCTTCCGCCCATCTTTCAAGGCCATCTGTCACCTGGAGCAGTCCTGGTCTGTAGACATGAAGTAGGCTGCGCTCTGGTACGCTTTAAATATGGCGCCCGAAGCAAACAAGCGCTGAGGTCACGGCATGGTGGGCAAATCCAAGCCCGCCTGGCAGCGATCCTGCGTGTTTCCCATGAATGCATTATTAATGAGGCAGGACACACCAGGAATGGGATGATACGGTGTGAAAAGCTGCCATTGTGGCCGGTGGGTAAAACATTCTTTTTCCCGCCCGCTACTGCAGTTTGTGCAAATCTGGGACGATTCTGCCCTGCGTTTCCTGTGTGACTGTCAGTTGAAAATCTGAAACTGGTCCACTGAGATTTCTTTGCTCAACAACAAGCTTCTGACACTCCATATGGTCGTGTAGGTTCCTGACCATCCCACCACACCCCCCCTGGCCCGGCCCCGGATCCACCACCTTCAGCCCTCGCATTGAACCGCACCATGTTCCAGAGGTGTTAGTGTCCAGTTCTGCCCTTGGGGAACATAATTTTCAAATCGTAAATTGTGCTGCGTCCATTTCTGCTCTGACTGCACACTGTGCACGGAACCCCCCACCCCATCCCTCAGAATTGGAAATCCAGCCCATCATATTTGTAGTAGAAAATCATTACTTAAAAGTTTTCCTTGTTAATACAGAATTGAGAGATCAGCACATGCAGAAAGCAGCAAAACTTTGCAATATCTTCTTTTCACTGAAGAAAAGAACAGCAAAAAAGGACAATAAAAGTTTAACAGACCCACACATCCTGTCTTTAGACAGTGCATTCTAGTACATCACCTTCCCAATAACTAGTCATCATAACTCTTGTGGGGAAGCCAAAACCAACAGAGAAAAATCTGTGTCCAATATCACAAAAATTCTGGGGAAGAAAGGCAAATCCCAGTACGATGTCTCTGAGAATAAGAGATAAGACTACTGAGTAAGTACAGAGTTTGGTGTTAGTGGGAGTCAAGGTTAACACTATCTACATTTTTAAGCTCGTTTGTGAAAAACAGATGTGTGGAGTCCCTTTATGGGTCTTAAGTGTAACACATCTTCACAAAATATTTAGAAAACTGAGCCTACAAAGGAGAGCATTTTTATGCTCAGGGAGCAATTGACTTCGCGAAGCCTTAGTCAGAGAGAGAATAAGAGAGAGACATTTTCAGATTACACTGTCCTGAATGTGGTCAATCAAGAGGCTGTGATAGATAGTTCAGGGTGCAGGAATAGTGCAGAAAAAGAGAATTTGGTACCATCTGTAGGGGCAACAAGAGGCAGACAGAAAGCTTGGAACCCTTGACTTATAGAAACCTTTCAATAGATAAGAGTGTTCAGGATTTGTGAGTTGGACAATGATTATGACTCAGAGGAGAATGGTTCTGAGCAGCATTATCGTACCATGGAGCAGAGGACTATCCAAGTTGTAGAACACAGGTGGATCACAAGACTAGGAGGAAAATCCTTTAATCTGAAGATTAGAGACACTTATTGCTGCCTTGACTGGAATACTAAATGGTATAGAACCTTCTTGATGTCAGAGTGAAAGATTTCATGGCATGTGTGGTAAAACTAGCAAGAGAGGGCAAGACAGTAGTGAAAAGTTGTTGCTACAGATAGATGCAAAATTCTGTAGATGATAGAAATCTGACATGAAAACAGAAAATGGTGGCAATACTCAGCAGGTCAGGCAGCAACTGCGGAGAGAGAAATAGAGTTAACTGAGTTCTGACAAAAGGTCACCAACCTGAAATGTTCACTCTGTCCCTCCACACATGCTGCCTGATCTGAGTATTGCCACCATTTTCCACGTGCGGAGAGACAGTTAACATTTCAGGTTGGTGACCTTTTGTCAGAAATTGGTTAACTCTATTTCTCTCACCACAGTTGCTGCCTGACCTGATGAGTACAAGTCAAAGCAGATTTGAAGTCTCGCAGAGCACGTTTAAGGAGATAGGTTCTAGATTGAAAAACACAATCTCAGGAGAATTACTCTCCAGTTTGGTTCTTGAGTTACACTCTGGCTAGGTTATAGAATGAAAGTGGAAGCAGATTTACACATTGCTGCAGTGTTGATATGGACGAGAGAGCTTGATGTTCTTGGTGTATTGGGGAAACTTCTGGAACAGCAAAGGTTATACCAAAGGAGCGCTTTTCACTTGAACACAAATGGCACCATTGTTCTTGAACAAGTATGTAGGCTAAAAGGGGGTTTAAACTTTATCTCATTGAAACCTGCAAAATACTTAAAGGAATAGATGGGGTAGATGCAAGTGAGGTGTTTCATTTGGTTGAGGAGTCTAGAACCAGGAGAGACAATTTCAAAATAAGGGAGAAGCCACTTAGGATCAAGATGAGGAGAATTTTTTTATCCAGAGGGTTGTGAATCTTTGGCATTCTGTACCCCAGAGGGCTGTAGAAGCTCAGTCATTAAGTATGTTTAAAGCAGAAATTGACAGATTTCTAAATACCAATGACATAAAGGTATATGGAGATAGTGTGGGTATAAGATATTGAAGTGAATGATCAGCTATGATCGCACTGAATGGCAGAGCAGGTTCGATGGGCTGAATGGCCTACTCCTGCTACTAGGTTCATATATTCCTACTTGGACAGAGTGGGGAAAGTTGAGGCATGTGACGAGAGAAATGAAGCAGGCTTCATAGAGCTGTTGGAATAGTAGCAGAAACCATTACTGAAACTATTTTCTGAGGAGAAAAGGGAAGTAGTGAGAGTAAAAAAAACACTGTAGTGGTAAGGCAAGGAATATCAAACAGTTAAATGAGAAAATTATGTAAAACAATAAAGGCTAATGTTGAAGAAAATGGTGTTGAGAGTGAGTAATATGCATTGGCTATACAAAATAAAATCGGGTTGAAAGCGTTAATAATGACAAAGGAATGTGTTATAACAGCAATACTGAAATGACAGCATTAGTTTGGATGTAAGTGAGAACTAAATATTTCTAGAAATAACAGTTTCAGAAGAGGTGTAGATAGAAGAAGAAGAAATGGTAGAATTAATAAAGAATTCTATTAAAGTGCTTGAACTTGTGATATTTTTGAACTTACTATATTATTTTACAGGACATTTAATAATCTGACTATAGGATAAGCCTGTTTATTGATCTATATTTGGCCTTGTTTTAGTGTTAATCAATCTACCTTTCAAAAGATTGGAGAAATGGGCATGGTAGCATGTGCAGGATTATAGCATGCAGTTCATATCATAAGCTGATTCATAGTTATGACCCTCTGGATCACACTGCTGTATAGGTAAATGTTGGTTATTAAGGTAAGCTTCGAATCATAAGGGGCAATGGGAATGGCTTACTGGAGAATGTTGTGATGCTGAACTCGAGAAAATCTAGATTTGTTTCTTCTAACTGATCAGAATGGCAGAACAATTAGGAGATCATGACCATAATGTAGTTAGATTCAGCATTAAAATAAAAAAGAATGTTGAGTAGTTAAAGATAAGGGCGTTGGATTGGAATAAGGCAAATAAAATCAGTGAAGGAAGAAGGGATCTGGCTCAAATTAATGAGGCTCTGAAGATAATAGATCCGTAGTGCGAACCTTCAAATATGATATGCTGCAATGGATACATTCCTATAACAGAAAGAGTCACATCATCAAAGAATCAAGTTCCATGAATAAACAGATTAAAACTAATCAAATTGGAAAAGGGAGCATTTAATAAAACTAGAGATAATAATAGTAAAAGAATTCATGGTGAAGTTAAAAAGTGTGGTGCAAAATGAAAAGGGAGATTAGAAGAGCCGTAAATTAACAGATGGTAATTTTTTTAATAAGTATATTAAAACAACAGTTTATCCACTCAGGAATGGAGGGGAAATCTGGTTGTGGAATATGATAGTGGAGTGGAGATGTTAAATAAATATTTTGTGTTAGGTTTTACAAATGATAATGGAAGTGTGAATGTAAATATACTTTAAAAAAGGAATTTGTTATGAAAAAATAGCAACTTCTAAGTCATTTGGCCTTGACAAGCACCTGAGACTGTTATTGCAAGCCAGAGAGAAGATAGCTTTATGCACACACTCGCTCCATAAATAGTTCCACCCCTCTACTTCTGCCTTTTAAAGGCATCTTAAACCTACATATTTGAGGTTACCTCTTCTAACTATCCCAAAATGGTTCAGTGTCCATTCACTTTTCCTTAATTTTGCACTGCATGAAGAGGCTTGGAACATTTTTGTGTATTAAGTCCATTATGCAAATGAAAGTTGTTGTTCAGTTTTTCAACATGGCCCATCATCTGCCACCATTCAGGTACTGAATGTGGGGAAGTGGCTGATTATAGGTTCGGAGGTCAATTAGGGGCTAATTGTTATGAGATTCTTCAGGTTAGCAACTATTTAACTGCTTGACAACCTTATTACGATTTAAGCTCCCACCGGACACTTTTTTTCTTATTCCTAATACACAAATCCGTTTTCTTTTGCTAGCCCTTGTTGCCTGTGAACCAAAGCATGATCCTAAGCACAAAGTAATTTGTAGAACACAAGATGAACCCTTTCGCTAACGAAATATTGAAATCGCATAGCATTCCAGAAGCACTGCTAATCTCTCAAGTCAGCAAAAAATAAGACACAAACGGGGTACGATTTGGGTTGAAAATTCTCAATTTTAGGAAGAAATAGAAATAGCACACAGAATGGATTCATTAGCTGACCATGTACTGTTAAATAATCAATAATTTCTCAGTAATACTCATTGTTTTAAAACAGTGTCTGAACCATTAATTTTCATAATCGTGGTGCATACATGTGTAAAGAAAAGCTTTTGCTCGAGAAGGCAACAACTGACCCTTCCATTTCCCTCCAGCTGTACAATGATACAGCAAAAAAGGAACTGGTGAACAAGGACTCGACCTTTGCAAATCTTCAGGTTTTTTTGAACAGGGCGCCACAAAAGATAAAGGGATGATTTCAAAATAACTCAAACCTGTCAATCAAAAACTTCAAGGCTTCAAAGCAACAAGCTAAGGATAGATATGTGAGTAATATTGAGTAATTTTATCACCAAGGTGCACCAGCTAATGCTTACAGAGTGATCCAAATAGCTCCGTGCTAAACTGTTTTAATCTGTTTTAACTAAGAGCTGCCAACATAGACACAACGGGTACCTGCCTAGCTTTGATAAACAGAACTAACTTTTAATGGTATTGTGCAGAAGTTCCCAAGAAATGCACTAACTGGTAATCTTTACAATGCATCTTTTCTCCATGGTGGCACTGTTGCGCTCTCCTCAACTCTTTTGGGTTGATTCCAGGTGCTTTTCGCTTCAACATTCAGGTATCCGCTGTAAATTTACAAGATTTGTCAGTACTCATCAGTGTACCTATGTGCAGCATAATGTTTTTTCAAAAGTGCTCATGACCGCTGGGTCCCAATGCCATAGAGAAATAAATAGAGCAGCAAAAAATAACCCTCACCCCACATTCTGCTTCAAAAATCTGTTAACAGATTCTTTACTCAAAGTTCTACTATTCTTAAATATCCACATTTTTTGCAGTAAGGTCTTCATGAGTCCTTGGGTCTCCATGATATTTAGAAGGAATAAATAACAAAGTGAGCATTGACACCACTGTGTCAACCAATTAGTTAAAGCTGGGATTGGACATCAGGCAGGTTTTGCAGCAGTCTATTTTATGGCTGTCTAATTACTCAGCATATAGTCTATTTAACAGAGTGTTTACCAACCACAGCCATAGAAATCATGAGACTATAGCAAAGCTGCTTGAGTAAAGTAGGATTATTTCTCTGGGAAAATGCAATGAGTGGAAAATGGTTATCTATAAAAATGTGCCTAAAATCAATCCCAGACAATTAGTGATGGTGGCATGATGATAATGTTACAGGACCAATACTCCAGCCTAAGCTAGTCAGTGGGAATTAGGAGGGAAAAACTCTCCACTGGTTGGAGTCATACCTAGCATAAAAGAAGATGGCTGTGGTTGTTGGAGGTCAATCATCTCAGCCCCAGGAGTTGCTGTAGGAGTTCCTCAGGGTAGTATCCTAAGCTCAACCATTTTCAGTTGCTTCAACCCTCCATAATAAGGTCAGAGGTGGGGATATTAGCAGATGATTGCACAATATTCAGTAGCATTCACAACTCCTCAGTCTGTGTCCATATGCAACAAGACCTGGACAGCGTTCAGACTTGGGCTGATAAGTTACAACTAACATTTGTGCCAGACAATGGCTGTGTACAACAAGAGAGACTCGAAACATCCCTCCTTGGAGTTCAACAGCAATATCATCGCTGAATTCCCCCACCATCAACATCCTAGGGGTTACCATTGAACAGAAACTTAACTAGACAAGTCTCCTAAAAGCTGTGGCTACAAGAGCACATCAGAGACTGGGAATTCTGCAGTGAGTAACTCAGCTCCAGGCTCCCCAAAGCCTGTCCACCATTTACAAAGCACAAGTCAGGAATGTAATGGAATGCTTTCCACTTGCCTGGATGAATGCAGCTCCAACACTCAAGAAGCTGAACACCGTCCAGCTGGATTAGCACCCCATCCACTACCATAAACATTCACTTCCTCCACCACACAGTGGCAGCAGCGTGTACCATATACAAGATATACTGCAGCAACTCACCAAGCCGCCTGCAACCTTCCAAATCCATGACCTCAGGCAGCAGATGCATGGGAACATCACAACCTGCAAGTTCCCCCCTAGGTCACATGCCAACCTGTCTTGGAATTTTATCATAATTGCTTTAATGTCGCTGGGTCAAAAACCTGGAACACCCTCCCTGACAGCACTGTGGGTGCAGCTACACCAGATGGACCACAGTGGTTCAAGAAGGCAGCTCACCACCATCTTCTCAAGGACAATAGGAATGGGCAACAAATACTGGCCTTGCCAGTGACGTATTCCATGAAAAAATGGGCAAGAAAAAAAGCATTTCAGCTCTTGGTGTGATTGATGGGGCAATTTCCCAATCATCTCCATTCTGGCTGGGTTTTCTGGTGTCGCTATATGCAGCCAATAATTAAGTATCCCTCCTTTAAAAATTTGCTGCTGCCTCAAAATTACTTTATTGCCCTTTGGTCTGCATTTCTCTGGGGAAATTATTTTTCCTGCTTCTCATTTAAGTTGCTGCTTGATTTGTGTAATCTTTAAATTGAGAGAGAAATGAATGATCCACACTCTTGGATTCTCAATCTTTGCACAAAGAAGAATATTAAACTTATATTAAACCTCCTCCAAAGCAATCCAACAATTCATTACTCCCTGTCCCATTCCCAAAACAATCTGATCACAGGCACACCCTAGTTCTGTCTGCGGAAGATTGTACATCCTGCACCTGGCTCGTATCACAGGCACAAAGAGAAGAGCCAGTTTTGTTTTCCACGAAGTAGTTGACATTGTTGAAGAGGCTAGGATATTTCTCAGTTCTGCTCCTGGATCCACTGCACCTCATGTGAAGTAATGCTTGCAAAGTAGGAGCAGATCTGAGGAATTTCCCAGCCAGTGAATTCCAGTGATATGATTGGACCTCATATTAAAATCAAAAACAGCTGAAGTGAAAATTTTGGTTTCACCTATTTCTAGGCTAACATTAATTGTGCAAAACTACTGCTCCTTAGAAAAAGGGAGACATGCATAAAGTATGAATCAGTGAAGGAGGCTCACCAAAGAAAAGGTGGGAGCCTCTCGTGCAGTGTAATCTGTTACAGTGGTACATTGATATACTTCAACAGCCCAGAGACCTGAGATGTTTCCTTTTTCGCTGCCTGGGAGTATACTCATGAACATTTGAGGTAATGGCCCAGATCATGCCATAGGAATGATGGAGGTATTGTCATTATTCCTCCGATTCTAACAGCAAATTCTAGAGTCTGCACACACGTCATTAAACATGGAAATTGAAAGGTTGCTGTCAGTGATTCTGTTGCACTGTTGGAGTTCCTATAGACTGCAATTTAGAAATCACTGAACTGATGAGAAGTTGCCCTTTTATGCTCTTAGCCTCGCTGTAAAAACCCTTGGAAAAAAATTGCACTTTGTTGAATGAGGTAGAACTAGCTTTTAATAGTGTACTATGTTCATAATTATTGCTGATTACCTCTCTAGACTTGAAAAACTGATTTTATAATTGTGGATGGCTAAATTTCTCTATTGATAAATAAAAATTCACATTTGTAAAATAATTTTAAATAGTTTATGATATATCCGTTTCTACCTTAATCTTATATGTACGTTCCAATCTTTATTTTACTCTGTAAAATTATACTTAAAACATACTTTTAACTTACTAGTTTTCTGTCTGTTGTTATGATGTAGCAGATGATGTGTACCAGGTGGACCAAATTCACAAGAAAAACTTGGTCACGCTATCACAACGGTTTTGCAATTTGTATTACGAGATGTGTGCACTGAATTCAGAAGTAATTAGTCCACCAAAACCTTTAGAGATTTTAAAAATTAAACTAAAATATTTATTAACAAAATATAAAAGATTTCGAGCACATACATAAGACTACAATTGCTTACTACTATAAAAACTCCTTTAATTCCTTATTAACCTGTCCCCCAGTTACACTCCCTTTAAGGCAACAGTCCAAAATAGATTTTAGATTTAAAACAGAACCAGCAAATTAACACAATACCCACTTGACAGTGGAATTCCAAATGGCTTTTCCCCAACTTCAGTTTCATTATATAACAGACTTATGCACAAATGCTGGAGGCTTCATTAAGGCTATTTCACACACTCCTGTTAGATCTCACATGGCCTTCTGACACACAGCCTTTCATTCTCCTTTATGTATATCTCTCTCTTAATATGTAAATTCTATTGTTCCATATGTCTTTGAAACTGTATCTTCCTCATAACATGAAAACTTTCATGTTGCCAATATATATTGTCAGTCACCTTTGGAAAAATAAACACATTCCTTAGCTTTGCTTATCTGGCTAGTTGTAAAAAGGCTAAGATCCCTTTGAAGTTCAAATATCCCTTAATTTATCTAAAAATGCAAATTACCTTCACACCTTACGTGCTAAGCCATGTTTACTCATTAGTATGTCAAGCACCTAGCTTCTTTTGATGATTTCAAACTTGCAGTCTACTTGACTCCAAATGTAATTACATCACACACAGACCCAACTATACTTACCCCCATTAAGCTACTTCACAATAAACCAGAAAAATCTTATGAAAATCATTATACTTTCATCACACTGAGAATTCTTCAATATAACTGGCTGCTTACCTTGCTTGATGACATCATTTGCTGGATTCCTGGCAGCTAGTTCAAATTGACTTCAGGAAAGGGGAAATCCACACTACAGAGGTCACTAGATCTTAGTGCAGCTTACTTTAAAATGACTTTGCTTCATCACTGACTGAAAAATATGAGGCATTTTCTCTTGAAATGGAAAGTTACATTTGTCTGAGATATGCATGCCATAGCTACTCTCATGGAGTGACGATACTTTTAAACATTGTAGTGGGAAGATATAAGCCCGTGGTAATTGTTTGGAATCAGACAGTGTGCGCACATTTCTGGGAACAAATCCACAAATGTTCCCCACTGATGACTAGATTCTCCTGATCCTAAAGCAGATGTATCATTTGGGTCCTTCACTGGCATCTTTCAGTAATTTCAAGGTCAGAAAAAAAGCAGCAGCAAACAACTGGAGTTCCTTCTCCCCTTGTACATTTTTTTTGTTAGTTGTTTTGTAATTTATATAAATACCAGCAGAGCAGCTTTTCTCGCTGTCAGTCGGACAATATGTCCTTTTACAACAGCAAGGCATTAAGAACAATGTGCAATGGGATAAGTATTACAGGAAGTAAATGTAAAACTTAAAGGAGCTGGATGCTATGTGCAATATTTTAATATGCTGTAGATAAAATTGTAAACCTCACACTTTCTTTATCTAATGCTGTGCAGCTTTTGAAGTGTTTGTATTTCCTCGTCATTGCCTACAATGTCTGGCATCCTAATTAATGAGCGTTTCACACTCAATGGTGTTTCCAGGTTGTTCCTGCTTTTACATGTTGATACCTCGTCAGAATTTCTGTCACTCCTCGCTGTACTCAGCTCACTTCTTTCCATTCACTACTACTCAAACTGCTTTCACTCCCAGTACTTTACCAGAGCAAGGAAGTTATGGTAAACCTTTAAAAATCACTGGGTTAGACCTCAAACCGTGTTCAATTCTGAGCATCACATTTTAGCAAGATAGGCAAGGCCTTGGATAAGGTACAGAGGAGCTTTAGGGGAATGGTACAAGGGATGAGGAACTTCAGTTATGAGGAGAGAGAATGGAGAAGCTGGGGTTGTTGTCCTTAAAGCCGAGAAGGTGAAGAGGAGATAATGGTGTTAAATATCAATGAGGGATTTTGGTGGAGTAGATGGAGAGAAAATGTCTCCAGTGGCAGCAGCACATTAATAATTACTGTTGAGCTACCCCTGAACCAGAGGACACAGATTTAAAATAATTTGCATAGAAGCCAGAGGGGAAAGGGAGATGAAGAGACATATTTTTTACTCTGAGTTGTTATGATCTGAAATGGACAATCAGAAAGGGTGGCGGAAGCAGATTCAAGGTAACTTTCAAAAGAGAACTGAACCTCAATTTAAAAAGGAAATATTTGCAGGGCTATGGGGAAAAATCAAGGAGTTGGACTAATTGGTAACTCTTTCAGTGGGTCATTGAGCCTCCAGTGAGGCACAATGGGCTGAATGGCCTGCTTCAGGGCTGTATGATTCTATAAGCCCTTTTAAGGGACTGCACTGACAATCTCAAAACAAAAAGATGTTGAAAATCAACCAAATCATCTTAACTTCATCATCAGATCACGGTGCCTGCCTCGCAGTAAGAAGGCAAAGATCAGGAGGAAAAGGAAACAGCTTTGAGTTGCCTGAAGGACATAGTGAAATTTAAATTTGCAATCACTGCAACATAGAATGTAATATACTGTTATCCAACAGAGTCTACAAACAGGGGGATGTTTGCTGTTTAGAACACTGCTGACATTGTATTTGTGGAAATTACAGATGGTTGGCATCTGTGTGAATGCAACTGACCATTGGAAGTAATGTTTGCTTATTTGTAATAAAGGGCAATTTTTATTACATTTTTTAAAAGACTGAATCATGAGTTAGAGGTTGTGAAGGAATGTGAGCATTAACTCAGAAATGTAATTATCACAGGTGAATTTTAATGAAGCTTTTTTAAATTTAATTTCCTTTTAAAGCCTGGCATTTGCTGTTTCCAGTAAAATAGTCTTTTTTTGCAACCTCACACTATGGATGGCAATGCAAGTATATATTTATAATGATACTTAAATGTTACTTCACATGCGAGATGTTATAACAATCCTGTGAGCAGTGAAAGTATGCTCATATTCTATAGAATAGTGGCTGCTATTATAATTATACATTGTAATCGCAAGGAGGATTTATGTATCCATCTGCTAGATAATTCACAGAATTGTGTCATTCACATGATATTTGAAAAGGTGACAAAAATTCAGTACTCTTCTTGGTAATGTGCAGCAGAGTTGATATTTGAAAGCCACAAGCACTAGACAACTTGAGGGATAAATTTTACTAAAACGCTCCTGCTGAATCCACTGCTCTTGCTATTCAAATCAATGCACAATTTTGTTTTTGCTTTTCTTACATTTTTTGGCTGCCAATTTTCTCCCCTCTTGAAGTTTTCTTCCTTGTTAGGCTGCATCACATGGGAACTGGCCACTGTCCAATATCTCTCTCAAATGCGTATTATTCATACGTGAACTTTGATCATGAGTCTCAGTAGGCTATAACTGCTGAGAATTACTGGTTTACCCCATGATGTTTACCCCATGCTCAATTCCAGCTGTGGCCATTGGACACTGATCATGATCACGAGTTCTGACCATTGTTCTCTTTACCAATCCAGGTGAATTAGAGCCAATTGTAACCTATTGTTTTGCAGGCTGAAATCTGCTACTAATTTTTGTGCTCATAAAAGTGATGATGATGTTTCATTTTTCAGGCTTCCTTTATCACCAACAGGAACTCTCAGGTCATGGACAATCATTTGCAGAATAAAACTATTTCTGTTCAATGCCAACAATGCATCTTAAACTAACCAGAATACTCTCAATCATCAGCTAAGTGATGAAAGGTGCCACCAACAGTGCTATCATGGGCACTTACTCAGCAATGATCTGCTCATCGATGCTCAGTTTGGGTCCCTGACTATCCACCTCATTACAGCCTTAGTTCAAACATGGCCAGATGAATTACAGAGGTGAGAGTGACCGTGCATCAAAGCAGCATTTTACGAAGTGTAGCTTCAAGGAGCCCTTGAAAGTTGAAGCCAATAGAAGTCCAGGGAAAGACTTTCCACTGGTTGGGTTCATACCTAGCACAAAGAAAGATGGTTGTGGTTGTTAAAGGCCAATCATCTCAGGCCCTGGACATCGCTGCAGGAGTTCCTCAGAATAGTATCCTAGGCCCAACCATCTTCGGCTGCTTCATCAATGACCTCCTTGCAACATAAGGTTAGAAGTGGGGATACTTGCTGATGATTGCAGTGTTCAGTACCATTTGCAACTCCTCATGCACTGAAGCAGTCCATGCATGCATGCAGCAATACCTGGACAACATTCAGGCTTGGACTGATAAGTGGCAAGAAACATTTATACCACACAGTTGCTAGACCATGACCATGTCCAACAAGAGAGAATCTAATCATCTCCCCTTAACATTCAATGGCATTACCATCGCTGATTTTCTCCAATATCAACATTGACCAGAGACTGAACTGGACTAGCCATATGAATACTGTGGCTACAAGAGCAGGTCGGAGGCTGGGAATTCTGTGGCGGGTAATACACCTCCTGACTCCCCAAAACTTGTCCATCATCCACAAGGCACAAGTCAGGAATGTGATGGAACACTCTTCAGTTGCCCTGGATGAATGCAGCTCCAATACCTCAAGAAGTTCGGCACCATCCAAGATAAAGCAGCCTGCTTGATCAGCACCACCATACACCTCTTTAAATATTCACTCCCTCCATCACCGGCACATAGTGGCAGCAACGTGTTCCACCTTTTAGATGCAATGCAACAACTCACCAAGGCTCCTTTGACAACACCTTCCAAGCCATGACCTGTACCGGTCAAAAGGACAAAGAGAAAAGTAGACGTGTGGGTGCACCACCACTTGCAATTTCCTCACCAAGCCACACACCATCCTGACTTGGAACTATTATCACCTTTCCTCCACTTTCCATTTCATAACTAGCCATTGTCCACAAAGGGCCGTGGACATCTCCCTCTCTCCACTGCACTTCTGGTGCCGCTGTAATTCCATCCTCCGACAAGTTTCTGATGTTGTCCACCCATCCAGTCGTTCTCTGACCTGGCCTGTTCTTTCCTGCTGCTTCACCTTCTATTGTCACCAACACCAGACTCTCACCCCACCCTTTCCAGTGGTCAGACTTTCTCCTTTTCCGTTTCTTCGCTTCAGCTAAAAGTCCGTGAGATGCTGAGACTCTGATCTTCCTGTGGGCAAACTCATTGGTTCTTTGCTCTATCTGGCTTATTCGAAGGACCTTTCGCCAGAGCCTCTTCTTGAGAGTCCAGCTCTCTCACCTATACAGTGCAATGCTCCACAGCAGAGATTTTGCAAGTTGCTTTTTCAAGTGCAGGTTGATGTTGGATGCTCGCCATTGTTCATTAAGCTGATGAGTTGTAGAACAGGCAGTTGCTAGCCTTGTCTTGATTTCATTGCTGCTTTCAGTCAAATACAACATCTATCTGGACCCCAACCCACCCGTTTTTGACTTAAAATTCAGCCCAATGTCTCTAACCTTAATGATAAGAATATTTTCACTATTCTTTTTAGTTAATACAAGGTTGTTCATCAGAATTGGTAGAATAGTACAAGCCCAAGGTCACAACCATGGATAATGCCCTTTTCAATTCAGCATCAAAGGAAGGCAAAAAGCCTCAGGGCAACTTGTACAAGGGTTATGTAAAGATGAATAGACAGTGATACAGGTCCAAAATCTGGACAACGCAAATAAAATTAATTATTAGTAAATATTGACACACACAGTTATGTCAAAAGAGCGTGGTAATGGGGCCAATTGGATAGCTCTTTCAAAGAACTTGCACAGCAGGGAAACTAGAACTCAAGGCATCTTACCCTTGTGTTTAGTCTCTCTCTTTATCTCTCACAGTCACACACAGGAATTGTCTATATGGCTAGAATTCTTTAAATGCCAAGGCCTTAGGAAAAATCCAGAAAAAAGGACAGGTCTACACGCAAGGAGCTATTTTGTAGACATTCCTAACGTTAAGTAACCAATTTTGAGTACTATCCCTTGGGTATCTTGCTGTTTTATAGATTGCTATTTCTGGTGTATCTGACCTGAGTGCAGGAAGAAAATGGCAGCTGAAGACTGTGAGAAGAGCCTTTTAGAGTGAATTGATTGGTTAATTTTGTACCTTTACCAGTCATAAATGATCACTTTAAAGACTAATTGAGGCATTTGAATGCTGCTATTTTATAATTTTGATTTGTTCACAGTTCAGTATTGGATTGGTGACTTAACAGTAAGCAATTATTTGAGCTAATCATGTTTTTTTTATCCTATGCTATGATGATTTGAAGGTTAGAAGCATTTTAAATTCACACTTCTAGGGGCAGAATATTCCGCTCAGCGTACGGGCACGTGCCCGACATGCCCGAGCATAAAATGACACGTGATGACATCGGGCATGTGTCCCGACGTCATCGCGCACTCGGGCAATATTTCATTCAGTGGGCGCACACCAGAGTCGGCTGCGCGCCCGCCAATAACTGAAAGGCCTATTAAGACCACTAACAAGCTAATTAAAATCAAATTTTCGCTGCCTGTCCAACCTTATGGCTGGCGGGCAGGCGAAAAGGCCAAGCAGCCTTTACATTTTTTAGGAAACCTCATCCACGAGCAGGATGAGGTTTCCTAAAGCAAATAAACAATAAATAAAAACTTTACTTTGGAATTAAAAACATGTCTCATCTCATGTGACAGAGTCATTCATTTGACATGAGAGATTACAGCTTTCCAATAAGTTTTCTGTTGTGCATGAAGTTCCATTCATGGCATGTGCTCTCAAAATTCTGTCCAAGAAATGCACAATACATCAATGTTGGTGGCAATGTGGTATTAAAAAAAACAGCAAATTCAGTAGAGGTTGTGTGGAGATAGTGAGTTAAAACATTGTTTGTTCACATTGAGAACTCTGTGGAATACCTAACAAATGGAACAAGAGTCTTAACTCTGTCTTTCAACAGAGTCACATGAGGGGACTTTTTTTTAATTTTTACTGTTTTTATTAATTTTTTTAAAAAGCGCTTCAATCTTCCTGAGGCATGGAGCTGCCTCAGGGAGATTGAAGTGCTCTTGCGCACACATGCGCGAACTGTGCGCCAGGCCTGCTCTCCCTCCTCGCCCCGCCCACACAGGTAATGCTGAGCGCTGCCACTCGTGATCCACGCAGGGCGGGCCTTTATTGGTCCACCCACGTGAAATCGCGGTGCGGAGCTGGTTGCGGGCGGCATTTGGCTTCCCGATCATCCCTGCCCGCTCCTGCCAAGCCTGCCTGACGAGGGAAAAATTCTGCCCCAGGTGTCTTTCTTCATAAGATATGATGCTATGGACATATGTTAGTCACAAAATTTGTTAATTTTATGGAGTAGTGGATCTCCCATAATGCTGAGCTCGGGGCAAGTGTAGTTTTCAGATGACATGGGTTAGAAGTCTGGTGATAGTTAAGCCAGAGCATACAAATGTGATTCAGCCCCCAATTTAAGGTCATGCATTATGTCCCTGGTTTTGTATTTCCACTATAAATAACTATGTCCACACTTAAAATGGAAACTGCTCATGTGGACTTGTCAGGCCGTAATTACACCTCATAACATTGGTGACATTATCGTGCTTCTGATGAGGGGAGGGGTAGATATGGTGTGCCGCATTAACTTAGGCAGCATCTGTTATGACTGTAGATGTAGGAATGTATAATTGAGAAAGTTGACAATAACAGCAAATGCAGGCAGATGCGAAATGTAAATGTTGTTTTCATTTTAAAAATCCACAGAAAATGACAACTTCACTCATCGTTTAGCTGATATTTTTTGTTGCTATTTCCTCCTGTCTTCCTACTGCAAGTGCAGCATCCAAATTGGGAAGTGCATTAAAAGAGCATTTCATGTTAAACTAAATGTATTTCCTACTACCAATTGTACCTTGTACAGCTGATATTCTGAAAAGTGAAGAGTGGTTACAGTGCACTGGCTGGAACTTTCAGAAATCCCATACCACAGAGACTTCATTTGACATGAGAGATTACAGCTTTCCAATAAGTTTTCAGTTTTGCATGAAGTTCCATTCATGGCATGTGCTCTCAAAATTCTGCCCAAGAAATGCACAATACATCAATGTTGGTGGCAATGTGGTATAAAAAAAACAGCAAATTCAATAGAGGTTGTGTGGAGATAGTGAGTTAAAACATTGTTTGTTCACATTTGGAACTCTGTGGAATACCTAGCAAATGGAACAAGAGTCTCAACTCTGTCTTTGATAGATATTAAAAATTTTATTCACTCCTGAGCTGTATAATATCTATTGTAAGAAAATGGACCCTACATTTAACTCTTCAATGAACAGAAACTTCATTAACTTAGTAGCAGTACTGTAGTAACTTCTGATTTCCAAAAGCTACAGTTTGCACAGAATAACAGCTCATTAAAAGGATAAGCTTTTCCTTAGATTAGGATCAGATTAGCGATATTCAGTGCAGTGATATTTTTAAATAATGTTCTACCTTGTATAACAAAATATAGGATGGTTTACTTTAACCCACAAGTAATGAATTTAATTCGAACCATGACGTAGTAACTGCAGTATAATGGACATGTCAATTTGCTTTTACTGATGATGCTTCTTTTTCAGTATCCCAGAATTTACCTGTAGAATAATTTTCCTGTTTTCTACATATTTAAATTCAGTCATCAGTAGCCAAACACTCTGGTTGTGAAATTCAATCACAAAGCCAGGTCCATGGTGCTACATTCTGAGCGTTGCCTACCCTTGCGACATGCTCCCATTCCCTTTTCAAGGCCACTTTGGAGCGCATCTTGCACGCTCCCCCCCCCCCCGCCCCCCCCACCCACCCACCCACCCCTGAGAAACATGACTTCCCTCCTGGCTTCAGCTTTCCGTAGGGTAGCGTGGCTGAATCTGGGAGCCCTCTACTTCCCTTGCAGCAACATGGCTTCTCTGTGGACGGCCAAGAACAATTGTCCAGTAGCCTGCAGTGCATTGCTGCAATTTTCCTTATATAGGAACTGTACCTTTAAACAAGGGAGGCTGCCTGAACACATGCTTTCTAATAAACAGCACCCAGCCCTCTGAAGCTTGCACAGAAATGAACACCAGGGTTGCACCTTTCCACATCACCATCATGGAAGTGAAGTGGATAGACCAATGTTCTGTTTTACTCACCCCATTTACAATAGGTACAAGGGTTGCAGTTCATAGCGTGCTTGTGCCCAAAAATCGAGGCAATTAAATTTCACGGACTCTTTCTGCAGTACGGACAACCAAACCTTGTTTATCCAGCTACAGAAACTAATACAGCTAGAACTGTTTATTCAAGCCAATTCATATTTAATTTGCTTAACAAGTGTGTTCTGTGTCTTTCCTGTAGTTTTACTGAAGCAATGAAGATTCAACCCAAGGTCCAAGTCCTTGACAGTGTTGCAGCATTTTACATTGGCCTTATCCTGTTACTATTAGGTACCATCCTTGTCCTGAGCAGCTTCTTTGCACTGGGATTCACCGGTACATTTCTAGGTGAGAACAATTATTGATGATGATAGCCAAGCAAATAAGCATCTTACATTAAGTTCAGCTTCTCTCATCTAAACTTACCATTATTTTTATGGCGCATAATCACTTAGTGTATAGTCAGTATGATTTACTGTGTTACAAGAGTTAAGATTTTCCTATTCAGTAATATCCTTTTCACAGTAATATCTTGTATTTATTCAGCTTGCCTCAATTGCCTCAATTGGTAGCATGTTTCCCCCTGTCAGAAGACTCTTCAGGACTTGAGCAAATAACCTAGGCTGACACTTTTGGTGCGGGACTGTTGCATTTCTGGGGGTGCCATCTTTTAGATAAGACCTGAGGCTGTTTTAGGGGATGTAAAAAAAAAAAATTAAAGAGGGGAATTCTTCTGGTTGTCTGGCCAACATTCATCCCTTAATCAAAAAGAACAAAACAAATTAACTAGTGTCATCTATGATGGTAGCACTGTTTCTCCCCCCTGAGTCACAAGGGTCCAGATTCAAGTCTTTCTTCAAGGCTTGAACACAAAATCAACCTTGATACTCTAGTGCAGTACAGTGCTGCACTGTTGGAGGTGCCAACTTTTGGATAAAGATGTTTAATTGAGGCCCCATCTGCTTGCTTGGGTGGATGTAAAACATCCCATGGCATTATTTTAAATAAGAGCAGGCGAGTTAGCCCCGGTGTCCTGGCCAATACATATCCTCAATCAACCAGATCCAGCAATGCTTCTTTCCTCTTTGTACTGGAAACATACCGATGTAGAAAATTCTCCTCCAGGACACACTCTAGAAACTTTTTCCTCTCTCTGCCCTTTACACTATTAATAGCCCAGTCTATGTTAAGATAATTGAAGTCCCCCACCAATACTACCCTATAATTCTTGCACCTCCTTGCAAATTTGTTCTTCCACATCTTTCCCATAGTTGATGGCCTGTAGAGTACTCCCAGCAGTGTAATGCTACCTTTGTTATTTCTTAGCTGTAATTAAATAGATTCTATCCTTGACCCCTCTAAGACATCCTCTCTCCCCAGCGTTGTAATATTCTCCTTAATCAATAATACCACCCTTTTCTTTCCTGAATAATCTTGAATCCAGGAATATTTAGTATCCAGTCCTGCTCTTTTTTGAGCCAAGTTTCATTATATTTCCAAGTGTCTTATCTGCATCTGCAGCTCACCAACCCTATTTATCACAATCCATCTAATTTTAGACCTTCTTACATTGCCTCTTATCCTGACCCCACCTAATATATATTTATTCTTTCAGGGGATGTGGGGTTGTTGCCCATCCCTAATTGCCCCTGCTCAGTGTCTTGCTCAACCATTTCAGAGGGCAGATAACAGTCAACCACATTGCTTTGGATCTGGAATCACATGTAGATCAGACCAGGTAAGGATGATAGATTTCCTTCCCTAAAGGACATTAGTGAACCAGGTGGATTTTTACAGAAATCGATGATAGCTTCATGGGGCGGAATTGTCCCAGTGCAGTAGCGTGCGGGTAAAACGGCGTTTTGCCTGCCACGCCATCACCTTGCCGCTTCATCATGCCAGGCTCCACATTTAAAGTACAGCCACGCTCAGTACGTCAGCCCAGGACTGTAGCAAGAAGACTGAAAGGCAAGAAGACTTGCAGGCCTTGAGCACCTTTCGGATGCCATGGAGGCCGCTTTGATGTTCTCTGCCCCCACTCTGACCACAGGAGGGGCAGCTACATTACCACTCCAGCTTGGTAGGTGATGGCAGTGGTGATCAGTGCCAATGTTGCCCAGAAGAGGTTTGCCATCCAATGCAGATAGAGGATGAATGATCTCATCTGTACAGCCAGGAAATGGCAACCATCTCATCACTCTAAACTCACACACTCAAGCCCATCACACATTCACTGGCATCTCACTCACTGCCAGCTCAAGGGACACCACCACCCATTCTCACATACATACCCTCTGGCCTCATCTCCTCTGGAGACTGCCTCCTCAGCCCTCACCATCTTGAGGCCACTTGCACAGATCATCATGTGTCCCCTCCCACACCTTGGGATATCCTCCACCCCCAGTACAGCTGTCATTCCACAGCCTCTTCCTTGCCTGAGGCCACTTCTCCCTCTTCCCCAAGCATGACCTTGCCCTGCAGCCGTTGAAAAGCCATCCACATATGGCTGATCTAGTAGGTAGCGACCTACCTGTAAGCCCCCCTAAAAGTGATGTGGTGCTGTCTGTGAAGCATGGCGTTGATGACTGCGAGTGCAGACCTAAGCAAGGTGGGAAAACAAACCTTGAAGTCCCAAGGGAAGTGCAACCCGCCAAGTGCACGCCTTATATATGCTGTTGTGAAACGCATCGGTGTGTTTCCCCACCGATGTGGACGGATGATCCAATGGGAGGGTGAGTCCGGCGGGCTGGCCTTATAATGATATGCTGATGTATTACAATGAGGTTCCTAACGTCTGATGATGGGGAACGCGGCCCATCATCTGCAGGCTGAGCGGACGATCGCAAACTGGTTTCACGACATCTTGAAACTGATTTTGGCCTTCTCGCCATATTGTCTGCTCATGCCAACGATCACGCCTGACGCCTGCGGGCATAGAAAATCCCAGCCATGGTCCCTATCACTGAGACTTGTTTTCAATTCCAGAATTAATTAAATGAATTTAAATTCCACCTGCTACCGCGGTGGGATTTGAACTCCTGTTCGGTGTCCAATGCACTAGCCCAGTGTCATTGCCATTGTGCCACCATCTCCCTTTGAATACCTTACTATAATACCTTGGTATTTTCTATTCTAGTGCTATCAGTCTTTCACAAATCACCGTGCACCTTGGTTTTCCTCTCTTATATTACCTCCTGGTTCCCACACCCCGACCGGGTTAGTTTGAACCCTACCCAATAGCACTCTCAAATCCGCGATGTCATTGATCCCAGCCTTCTTCAGATGCGTCTGATCTGGCCAATACAGATCCCATCTCCTTCAGAACTGGTCCCAATGTTCCTGGATTCCAAAGCCCTCCCTCCTGCATCACCTCTCCAGGCACTCATCTGCACTATCTTCCTGTTTCTATGCTTGCTGGTGCACAATGCACAGGAGTAATCCGGAGATTGCTGCCTTTTAAGTGCTGCTTGCTAGTTTCTTTCCTAAATCCCGCAGGATCTCATCCTTCTTGCCACATATGAAATGAATGAAAGTTTGCCATAGTCCCAGAGGACCATAGGTTATTCTCTCAGAGAGAAACGACTGGAGGTGGGTTTAACCTGAGAGTCACCACACCTCAGGCGAGGGGTGAAGTTGAGAAGGTGGGGCCTTCATGGATAACCTCAGCCAGTACGGGAATTGAACTCGTGCTGTTGGCGTCATACTGCATCACAAACCAGCCGTCCAGCCAACTGAGCTAACCGACCTGGTACCAATGTGGACCATGGCCTAAAGCTGTTCACCCTACTCCCTCAGAGTGCTCTTCAGCCGCTTAAGACA
Source organism: Cetorhinus maximus (assembly GCF_964194155.1). Taxonomy (NCBI): domain Eukaryota; kingdom Metazoa; phylum Chordata; class Chondrichthyes; order Lamniformes; family Cetorhinidae; genus Cetorhinus; species Cetorhinus maximus. The sequence goes on along the minus strand of NC_135893.1, from coordinate 77,178,041 downwards.
TCCTTGACTTTTTCAGATGTGGTCATGAAAAGAGCTATATAAATGCAAGTCTGTCTTTCTTTTCTTTTAGTCATTTATCTTGCTTGGCGTTTGTGGGAGCTTGACATGTGTAAAATTGGTTTCCGCAATTGTGCACAAAACCAGAGTGATGACATTTCAAAAGCAATTAATTAGTCGTGGAATGCTTTGGGATATCCTGAGGACGTTAAAGGTGCATGTCCTTGTTATCCAATTCTAAGGAAACTTTTTTAAATGAAAGAAAAATTAAGTGAATTTATAATTTACTATGTACTTGTTTAACTTGCTTTCTGACTGTTACTTATTGATTTTCTCTGTGGCTGTCTTCTGAAGACTTTTGGGGTAATTTTCACTTTGGCGAAAACTTACCTGGGAGAATTTTCTTTCTGTCGGTGGAGTTGGGCGCGGGCGGGCACCACTATTTTATGTGGGCCGGCCTTTGGTCCGCCCAGCGTGATGCGTGCCCAGAAGCACTGAGCACTCATTGTGCGGGCGGGAGGGTTGCCTGAGTCAAGGAGTGTGTTCTTTGCGAAAGTGCGCAGAAATCTTCTTGAGGCACAGAGGTGCCTCAGGGAGATTACTTTCACTTATAAAACATTGAAGAAAGGTTTAAAAAAAATTTAAGGACATGTCCCCTCATGTGAAACTGTCACATGAGCTGGGACATGTCCATTAATTTTATTAAAATTTTTTCAAACACTTTAAAAATGTTCTCGGAACCTCATCCCACCTGTGGATGAGGTTCCATGAAAAATGTGAAGGCCACCTGGGCTCTTCGCCTGTCTGCCACCCTTAAGGTTGGACGGGCACCTCAGCTAATTGCTTTACTGGCTTTTCAAATGGCCTTAATAAGCCTTTGACAATGCGGCGGCCGAATTGAAAATCTAAATGATGTGTGGTGACGTCGGGACCCACGCCGGATGTCACCGCGCGTCATTTTACGCCGCTCGCCGAGCCGAAGACTCTGCCCACGGAATTGAAGCCTATAGAAAGGAAAATCTGTTGGGATGTGTGTCGAGTGGTTGGAGTTTGGGACGGGCAGGCAGGATGGGCAAGCATGGCAAGCGGAGTGTGGAGCAGGTGGAGGTGTAGCCTGGAGCAGGTAGAGGTGGGGCAAGGGAAAAGCTGGTGTGTGTTTATTACAACAGTGACTGCACTTCAAAAAGTACTTCATCAATTTGAAAGTGTTTTGAGATGTCAGATGGTCATGACAGGTGCTGTATAAATGCAAGTCTTTATTTCTGATATTCAGTTCCATTGCAGCTAATGGAATTAAGTGACAGGCTCTGTGTATAATTGGCAGCCAATCTGATACCGCTCGATTTGTGCCACAGCCAGAGACAAATTTCTACCCCAATACCTGTCCTATGCATGCAGAAAAATACATGGAAGTAGAAGTTGATGGACCCATCTTAAAATATGTACATCTGGGCCTGATGATGTTGTCAGGCCATAACTGCAATTTTATCCACTGATCCTGATCAGGGAAACCATTGCGTTTCTGCTAAGTAAGATTGCGGAAAGGGGGTCCAGGGCCAGAAGAGGCCAAACACATAAGTTTCTTTCCCCTGCTCTCCTGCTCCTCTGGACTGCACAAGGAAAGTATAGGCCTACCTTGCCCATGAACCTCTCCTGAAACTCTTCCCACACAATTTACCTTGCTGCCAGGAACCAGTCCTTCAGTGCTGGCTGGTGGCCTCCTGTTGCCTAGATTCTGCCTCTGCATGCTCAACAGCTGCTGCTTCCTGTTTTGAATGGGCAACTAAACAGCAGTTTTCAGATGGGCAGCAAAATTGCTGCCAAGATCTGGAAATGGGACGGGGTGGGATGGGGTGCTTAGCACTCACTCATCCCCAGCCTGCGTAATTGCTACCCACAGTTAAAATCAAGGCTAGTGTTTGCACTATAAGATTTTGAATGATGCACTGGGCAGCAAGTGCCAAGTTGTAGCAATAGTTGTGGTTATACTTGCCACTAATTTATAACTTGCCTCAATTTTAAAATTATATGTTGCCAACTCAAAATAGGTTTGGATTAAAAGAACTTTGCAGAGCTTAGCATAATATATTATGATACAACAGAAGATGAAAATACATTCCCCTCTGGACTATATGTTGCCTTGACATTCCATTCCCAAGCCTGAGTGACGCAACTAATCTCACAGCACTATATTGTGTGGCTCACAAGCTCAAAACAGCACAGCAGTAAGTATCCGCAAGTTTATAAGTGCCCATGTATCTCCTGTGGCTTTTTTACATTGTAAAACAATATATGACGTCTCTACTACCTGTGTCTTTTGTCTTCTTGTTGCTATTTTGATTTTCCTCAACCCAGTTCGTATTTTCTTTTCCTCTCCTCTTCTGCTTTTCTTCTCCAATTGTTTATATTGAGGTTTCAAGAAAGTACATTCACATCTATATTTTTTTGAAACTATTGTAAATCTAAGCGTACATTGAGCCAAGAATTTGCTGGGATGGAGGGATCCCACTAGTGTGCCCTGTTAGTTAGACTTTTTCTGATATCCATCAACTCAAAGGCTTGGCCACGAAGTTCCTGGATGTTAGACCTGATTAACTGTCAAATCAGCCAACAACTTGTGGTAAGGGTAACATTGGGACCAACAGGGATGAGACTCAGCCAATGAGACTAACAGATTCAGAAATAAATAGAGGAAGGGCTGAGAATGAGGGTGAATTAAAGTGAATTCATTGTTAAATTAGAAAGGGAAATAAAGCGAGGGAAGGAAAGATTGCATTGAGAGAGAGAGAGAAAAAGAGACAAAAGAAAAGGATGGAAAGAATTTTAATTGTAAAATTGGGTATCTTTAAAACCCCCAACACTTGAAGGAATGAGAACCCACACCTATTGATTTTTCACACTCTGGTAAGAGAGGTTAATTGGCAGTAATTAACAGTTATCGAGGCATTAAAAGGATGCTTGCACTGTTAATTACTAGACTTAATGTTCTGTGGTAAATTTAATGGGTATAAATGTGAAAGTGCAACAACTTCATGCAAATCACAGGGAGGCTGTTTTCCCAAAGATAACACCAGATCAACCCAAATCGGGTGACATCTTGTGGTAATTCACAGTTCATGTGGTATCGCTTCCTTGCCATTAATTGCTGGAAGATTTGCAAGTTAATAACGGTGTGTGTCATTCAGATGCTATTTTTTCAGCAACTTCAAGTCCACTGTATGCAGCCATTATGTATTCAAGTGCATGTTTCCATATTGAAAACAATTTTTTTGAAAACACTATAGTTACGTATACATTCACACATATTTTTGAGGCACAGTAGATTTAAGTGCACTATATACATATGCTAGCAGGCGAGCAAGACTGATACAGCCAGGTTTCTTCTGATAACTGCTTGTACTCTGGGTAATACAGCTCAGGGGTCAAAGTAGCTTATTTGATTTTGGAACCTTGAGGTTATTTCAGCCAGATGGAATAAGCCTGATATATTGGCCACATCAGCTGGGTCCAGTGCTGCTCAGTGCCATTGGGTGGGATGCTGTGCTGAGGAGTGGGAGACTACTTCAACTCAAACTGTCTTCAAGAACAAACCCCAGACTGCTTGGTATATTCCCAGTTCCAGGTGGAGGATACACATTATAGTTCTGATAGGCATATAACCTACAGATATTTAATTCACCTGTTTGTTATTCACTATACCACAAGAGAAATATATTTTCTTACAACTAGCATTGAGATATATGAGATATGCTAGCCTACATAGTGGTGGTGGTGGGTATTGGAGGTTGTAGACACTCTCTCTTGAATGAGAAGAGCTAGCACTGACCTTATAGCTCTAGACTTGTCAGATTATTCGTGTTGCTATTTGTTCCCTGAACACCACAGAACAGCAGGATGCAGGGCATGACCATGATATGTGAAAGACCGTGCAATTCTGGCTATAACCCTTCCATCGGTCACCTCATATAGAGGAAGGTTAATTTATGGAGTTAGGGGGTTGTAGAAAATGTGATGCATGATATTGAGTTGGCCTTCATTTATGAAGGAATGAAAGGACTGAAAAAGGAATGAAACCAGACAGACCACCTGGCATCGACCTAGGCACCCAAAACGACAACAGCAAACTCAGCCCTGTCGACCCTACAAAGTCCTCCTTACTAACATATGGGGGCTAGTGCCAAAATTGGGAGAGCTGTCTCACAAGAGTAGTCAAGCAACAGCATGATATAGTGTGGCCCGGCAGCACCACTACTGACCGAGCTGGCCGAGTCCTAAAGGACATAGCTGCTAGGCAGGGTCTACGGCAAGTGGTGAGGGAACCAACAAGAGGGAAAAACATATTTGATCTCATCCTCACCAACCTACCTGCCACAGATGCATCTGTCCATAACATTATCGGTAGCTTGGTCGTTGTGGAGACGAAGTCCCACCTTCACATTGAGGATGCCATCCATCGTGTTGTGTGGCACTACCACCGTGCTAAATGGGATAGATTTTGAACAGATCTAGCAACTTAAGACTGGGCATGCATGAGGTGCTGTGGGCCATCAGCAGCAGCAGAATTGTGCTTAAACACTAGCTGTAACCTCATGGTCAGCATATCCCCCACTCTACCATTACCAGCCAAGGGATCAACCCTGGTTCAATGAAGACTGCAAGAGGGCATGCCAGGAGCAGTACTAGACATACCTAAAAATGAGGTGTCAACCCAGTGAAGCTATAACACACGATTATTTGTGTGCCAAACAGCATAAGCAGCAAGTGATAGACAGAGCTAAGCAATCCCACAACCAATGGATCAGATATAAGCTCTGCAGTCCTGCCACGTCAAGTCGTGAATAGTGGTGGACAATTAAACAAACCACTGGAGGAGGAGACTCCACAAATATCCCCATCCTCAATGATGGGGGAGCCCAGCACGTCAGTGTAAAAGATAAGGCTGAAGCATTTGCTACAATTTTCAGCCAGAAGTGCTGAGTGGATGATCCATCTCGGCCTCCTCTGGAGGTTCCCAGATTCACAAATGCCAGTCTTCAATGGGAACTTGTATTCAATGGGGAAAATATGTACAAAGGAGAAAAGGCTGTATGCAAGGGAAGGCATTCTAAGATCTAACAAGTGTGAAAAGCCTCCAGTATCTAAGCCTCAAGCTGCTGTCCACAAGGAACTGAAGCTGAGGAAAAACTAATTTTGAATTTGACTGTCCAGGGTGTGTGCTTTGCCTGGGTCTTTTTAAATCTATGTGTTTTACTATTGTCTTTACGGAGGTATAACTGGGAGTTAGATTAATCAGGGAAGCTAGAAGTCATTATAGTAGTAATTTGTTAATCTATGTATGTGCTTAAAATCATTTTTTTTTTATAAAGCTTTAATTTAGTTTTTAAGAAACCTGTAAGACTTGGCAGCTGCCTTTTTACTGAATTCAAAGCCTGCATCTTGAAATAAGTACAAATTGCAGATAGTTGTGGCAGCTGCTTCAAGTTTCACTCTGGGATTTGGGCAGCTTGGCATTTACCATCTGATATTCCTTTAACCACTTTTCTTTATCTGCCTATTCAATTTAATTCTGAACAAAATGGAACAAGGAGTGGAGTGGCCCATTGAATAAAGGATGATGTAAGGACAATAGTGTTGCAGGATCTTGGCTCAGAAGATCAGAAAATACAATCAGTGTAGGTAGAGATAAGAAAATGCTGGTGGGAGCTGTTTATAAGCCTCTAACAGTAGCTATACTGCTGGACAGAGCATTAATCAACAAATAAGAGCTCAAAACAAAAGCAGTGCAAGAAACGTGAGGGACTTTAATCTTCATGTAGACAGGACAAATCACATCAGCAAAAATATTTTAGAGACAAGTTTATTAAATAAATTCAAGACAGTTTTTTAGAATTATACATCATGGTACCAACCAGCAAAGAGGATATTGTACATCATGTTTTGTGTAATGAGACTGGATTAGTTAGTAATCCCATAGTAAGGGGTTCTCTGGGAAACCGTGATCATAATATGATAGATTTTCACATTGAGTCTGAGAATGGCATACATAGGTCCGAAACTGGAGTATTGAACTTGAATAAATAATAGGCCTGAAAGCCAAGTTTCCTAAAGTATATTGAGAAATTAGATTTAAAAGTATGATGGTAGCTGAGCAATGGTGTGCATTTTTAAAAAAAAATCATAATCCTCAACAAATCTACATTCTAATGCAAATTAAAAGCCCCATGGGAAAAGTGATTAATCTGTGGCCAACTAAAGAGGATAACATTGAAAGGAGAGAGATATGATATTGCCAGGAGTAGTAAGCCTGAGGATTGGGATAAATTTAGATACCAGCAAAGGATGACCAAAAAATTGATAGAGGGAGAAAATAGAATGAGAGTAAACAAACCAGAAATATAAAAAAACGATAAGAGATTCTACAAGTATGTAAAAAGGAAAAGAGTAGCAAAGGTAAATACGGGTCCCTTAGAGGCTGAAAAAGGGGAAATTATCATGGGGAATAAGGAAATAGCAAACATGTTACACAAATATTTTGTGTCTGTCTTCATGGTAGAAGACAGAAAACACACAATAGAAAGAGTGAGGAACCAGAGTTCTACCTAATGAGAGTGAGGAACTTAAAGTAATTCATATTAGTAAAGAAAAAGTACTTGAGAAATTAATGGGCCTGAAAGTTGACAAATCCCTTGGACCCAATGGTCTACATCTGGGGTTCTAAAGGAGGTGGCTACAGAATTAGTGCATGCATTTCTTTTTTATTCATTCATGGGATGTGGGCTTCGCTGGCTGAGCCAGCATTCATTGCCCATCCCTAATTGCCCTTGAGAAGGTGGTGTGAGCTGCCTTCTTGAACCACTGCAGTCCATGTGGTGTAGGTACACCCACTGTGCTGTTAGGAAGGGAGTTCCAGGATTTTGATCCAGCGACAGTGAAGGAACGGCGATATATTGCCAAGTCAAGATGGTGAGTGACTTGGAGAGGAGCTTCCAGGTAGTGGTGTTCCCATCTATCTGCTCCCCTTGTCCTTCTAGATGGTAGTGGTTGTGGGTTTGGAAGGTGCTATCAAAGGATCCTGCAGTGCATCTTGTAGATGGCACACACTGCTGCTACTATGCGTCGGTGGTGAAGGGAGTGAATGTTTGTGGATGTGGTGCCAATCAAGCAGGTTGCTTTGTCCTGGACTGTGTCTAGTGCTTCAGTGTTGTGGGAGCTGCACTCATCCAGGCAAGTGGAGAGTATTCCATCATACTCCTGACTTGTGCCTTGTAGATGGTGGACAGGTTTTGGGGAGTCAGGAGGTGAGTCATTTGTTGCAGGATTCCTAGCCTCTGACCTGCTCTTGTAGCCACAGTATTTATCTGGCTAGTCCAATTCAGTTTCTGGTCAATGGTAACCCCCCCCCCATGACGTTGATAGTGGGGGACTCAGTGATGGTAATGTCATTGAACGTCAAGAGGCAATGGTTGGATTCTCTCTTGTTGGAGATGGTCATTTCCTGACACATGTGTGGCGCAAATGTTGCTTGCCACCCGTCAGCCCAAGCCTGGATATTGTCCAGGTCTTGCTGCATTTGGACATGGACTGCTTCAGTATCTGAGGAGTCACAAATGGTGCTGAACGTCGTGCAATCATCAGCGAACATCCCCACTTCTGACCTTATGTTGGAAGGAAGGTCATTAATGAAGCAGCTGAAGATGGTTGGGCTGAGGATACTACCCTGAAGAACTCCTGCATTGACTGATTAAGTGACTGATCTCTAACAACCACAGCCATCTTCCTTTGTGCTAGGTATTATTCCCAACCAACGGAGAGTTTTCCCTGATTCCCATTGACTCCAATTTTGCTAGGGCTCCTTGATGCCACACTCAGACAAATACAGCCTTAATGTCAAGGGCAGTCACTCTCACCTCACCTGGGGAGTTCAGTTGTTTTGTCCATGTTTGAACCAAGGCTGTAATGAGGTCAGGAGCTGAGTGGCCCTGGGCATCAGTGAGCAGGTTATTGCTAAGCAAGTGCCGCTTGTTAGCAGTGTTGATGACCCTTTCCATTACTTTACTGATGATCAAGAGTAGACTGATGGGGCGGTAATTGGCTGGGTTGGATTCATGCTGGTTTTTGTGGACAGGACATACCTGGGCAATTTTCCACGTAGCTGGGTAGATGCCAGTGTTGTAGCTGTACTGGAACAGCTTGGCTAGGGTCGTGGCAAGTTCTGGGGCACAAGTCTGGAGCACAAGTACTATTGTCAAGGTCCATAGCCTTTGCAGTATCTAGTGCCTTCAGTCATTTCTTGATAGCACGTGGAGTGAATCGAATTGGCTAAAGACTGGCAACTGTGATGCTGGGGACTTCCAGAGGAGGCCGAGATGGATCATCCACTCGGCACTTCTAGCTGAAGATTGTAGCAAATGCTTCAGCCTTATATTTTGCACTGATGTGCTGGATTTCTCCATCATTGAAGATGGGGATATTTGTGGTGAGTGAATTGTTTAATTGAGTTGTTTAATTGTCCACTACCATTCACGACTGGATGTGACAGGACTGCAGAGCTTAGGTCTGATCCGTTGGTTGTGGGATTGCTTAGCTCTGTCTATCACTTGCTGCTTATGCTGTTTGGCATGCAAGTAGTCCTGTGTTATAGCTTCACCAGGTTGACACCTCATTTTTAGATGTGCCTGGGGCTGCTCCTGGCACGCTCTCCTGCACTCTTCATTAAACCATTGAATTTGTCATGATCTTTGAAAATTCCCTAGATTCTGGAAAGGTTCCAGTGGGTTGGAAGGTAGCAAATAAAACACCACTATTCAAGAAGAGAGGGAGAGAGCAAAAGCGGAACCATAGGCCAGTTTGCCAGATAGCAGTCACCGGGAAAGTGCCAGTGTCCATTATTAAGCAAGTGCTAACAGGACATTTCAAAAATCAAAATATGATGAAGGAGAATCAGCATGATTTTATGAAAGTTATGTTTGCTGCCATCGCAGTGCATGTGCAGTTGTATCAACGTGACATCATTGCGAGTGACAGGTTCCATTTGCTGGTGATGTCTGTGTACACACTTCTGACTTCACTGTTTATCAGTGAAGGCACCCATTGTACATTCGGCCATTCAAATTTGAGTTGTCTCATCTTGGTTCAAAAGATCATGTAGTTCTCTTATGGGATTCTAATTTCCATCTGATTCCTTACGGCAATGCAGTAGCAAGCTGCCCTCAAATGCATTACAAGAAGCTGATAAATAAAAAGCAAGCAAAGACAGAATGCAGGGTTGTTTTCCCTCACAAACTCCAAAATGTCTAATTTTCTTTCTTGTTAAATGTGATAATTAGATAAAATTGATGAAGCTATAGCACAATTAAATTGTGAAGTGGTGCTCTGAGGTTTGTGTGGCACTGCACTACTCTCATTGTATGACATATGCAGTTGCATTAAGAGTTTCTTTATCTTAAGTACTTGAAAGGAAAATAGGGCAAAATAAATGAGGTGGTTTGAGAGCTGGACTTGTTTCTATGCATAAGTAGCAAAGTACAGCTTTAGTCAGCCTGATACAGAATATGTAAATACTCAGAATATGCAATATAAATCAAAGTCATACACTGGGCACAGTGTTGCTGGTTTCCTGCGCATGTGCGGACCAGTGTGCATGCACAGATGGGTGTCGGTGGCCATCTTGCACGGCCATATTGTATTAGCAGGTGACACTGTTTTATGAAAGGGAAGTCATGTTTGACAAATTTATTAGAGTGTTTTGAGGATGTAACTAGTAGGGTAGATGAAGAGGAGTCCGTGAATGTATTGAATAAGGTGGCACACAATGTTGTTGCACATGATCAGGGGTCATGGAGTTGTGAATAATATATAAGTATGGATTGAGGATTGATCAAAGGACAGAAAACAGCCAGCAGGAATAAAAGGGTCATTTAAGATTGGCAGGTTCTTACAAGTAAGGTATCGTAAGGAAAGTTTCTGGAGCTTCAGCTATCTACAATTTATATCAATAACTTAGATGAAGGGACTAAGTATAATGTATCCAAGATCACTGATGATACAAATCTAGGTCAGAAAGTAAGCTGTGAGAAGGACGCAAAGGACAGAGGCCCAGATTTTTGCCATGATGGAGAGGCTCTCTAGCAAAAATCCCAGAAGTGGCTGAAATTTCAAAGACCCCGCCCCCGCCTCCCTGACTGTTACGTTTCCCATCTTAATGGGTACGGTACTGCAGTCGGCCTGGCGTTCGCATATGTGTGAATCGCAGAGGCAGCTGGCTATTTAAATACCAGATACCTCATGGCTTCCAATTTTTGAACTCTAGCTGCATGAATCCCGGAATGTGCAGATTAGACCAAGTAAGAGGACCTCTGGATTCCCAGCTACCTTTGGGAGAGGAGGGGACACCCTTTGGGATTGTTAGAATTAAACATGGCTATTCACTTTTTACACACAAGCTCATTGGAACTGTTAAGCTGTTAAGGAACTATTCTGTTGTCAAGGAACTATTAGGGAACTAGATAGCCGTCAAGGAATCGTCCATGAAGTATCAAAACTGTCAAGGAACTGCCAAAGGATTCTAGGTGACTTGGCAGAGAGGGGATAAGGACAAAGGTGGGTGAGGGGCATGAGTTGACAATAAGTTTGCATAGGGGTATGAGCAGCCATGGGGTTGGGTAAAGGTGCACGGGTTGGCATGGAGGCGTGAGGGGCCATGGGGGTTTGGGTGGGGTGACATGGATGGGGCATAGGGAGTGTGTGGAGGTTGAGGGCTGGAGGAATGTATGTTTTTTTTTATTTACTTAAAAACAGTGCTGGGGCACAGAGGCAGGTCTTGCGCCAGCCCACCTCCACACCTGGCAACCTCCGCACTCATTCTGGGTCACCCACCCCAACTTGTATTTCAGCACTGCACCCAACACCCCCCACACCTGACCAAAAATCCAAGCTGCAGGCAGACATTTTTAAAAATCGGGTTCGCTGAGCCAGGAAATCTCCCAACTCTACGCACCCGACCCAGGGACGAAAACCTGGGCCAGAATCTTTTCCACTTAGTCCCTATTGAGTTGAGAGCCCAACCAACTAAATTGTGTGCCCTGACATTGCTTTTTCTCAGAGCAAGCTAATGATCACCTGCCCCTGGGTTTCCAAACATATCAGAGGGAGGGTGGGTGGGCTGATGCATCTAAACTAGCAATGAAGGATTTGTATTTAAAGGAACCCTGGCCATTCTCTCAATGGCAGCAGTGATTGCAGGAAACAATGCAGGGTGAGGGAGCAAAGACCGGAAGCAAAGACCTGAAGTAAGGATGGAAGACGGAAAGTCTGTCCCCTGGTTCACATCCTCCTCCCTGAAGGAGATGATTCATGAAGTGAGGGCAGAGAGAGAAGTCGATCCAGTGTCAGAACAGATTTAATAATCTTGTGAGATGCAGCCAGGCAACCATTAATCTCTAACCTCCTTAGCATTCTCCTGCATGGCACTCCTCTGACCAACACACTTTCTTTTCTGTTCTCAAATCTCCATCTCAACCGACATCACTAACACTCACTCACAGCCTATTTCCCTCTCACTCCCATTCTTCATAGTCTTCCCCCCATCAAATGCTTATCCTGTATCCTCAGCAATTAGTTAACTCCTAATTCTCAGCCTTTACTCCATTCTATCTTAGAATTGAATAGACCTTTTAATGTATAACTATTTACAAAACCAGACATTCCTAAGACTTCCCTGTGATTTGGAGACTTAACAGTCTATCCTCTGTCAGCGCAACTGCCCTGGTGATTGTTTACAGGTGTGAATATCTCACATCATCTTCCCAGTAAAGCAACCTGGATCCCCTTTATCAAGCCACCTAGACTTCTTGTCAGCAGAATTCAGAGCAGGTCTCAGGACCCCCTTCATTCCTCCATTTTACCCTAAAGAAATGACAGAGTCCCAAAACATAACAATCTTATAAACTTATATTTGTGAAAGGCTGCTGAGCTGGAGCATACTGCACCTCCTACTTAGTATTCCAACCATCTGCTAAATATGTAGACCCCATGTTAAGAGCAGTCTCACAGGCAATAAGGTGAGATTACACTGAGTGATAACCAAGCTACTTGATATAAATTGCTCGAAGTTGCCACTCCCAAGGAGATCAGTGATTTTATACTAGAAGAATTCTCCAGTCACTGCCAGCATTTTACTGTGGGCTGACCACAGACTTGCCGGCTTCACCCTTTATACTGCTCATATCAGGTCACTTTCACTCCATGATATATTCCTGCTGCGCACTCATATTCTACAACCCACTTCCTTCAAATTGTAACCAGATGTCCAGCACAGTCATTTTTTCCGAGTATTTTATTGCAATTTTTGAGCATTTGAAAAAAATACCACTAACTGCACTTACATTTTGTTTTTATTGGATCAGTATAATTCACATTAAAAATTGATAAACTCCTGAATGCTGGTTCGTAAACATGCTGTGACTAGTGTTGCCTGGTGCTCTTCTCCCCACCTCTTCATTGCCCAGCCCTACAGTAATCTGAGAAAAGATGGTCCCTCAACTGAACAGAAAAGCTGAAACAGGACAGCAACTGGATGCAACAGGCCAAATTGAATGAGGAACAGCAAGTACTGGGATTGCAAGTATGGCCATGACACTGAAGGCTGGTGTGGACAGCTATAAAAGATGGGTTCCTGAAAGCCTGAATGGGGGTTGAAGAGAGCACCAATGAGGAAATGCAGCGAAAGACTATGGACCAAGGACCTGTCATGGATCACTTGGGGAGTCCAAGTTGCTGTGGCAACCAATGGTATATTGCTCCTGGAGTGCACCGCAGCACCACTCCTGCACCTTCTATTTAAAGCAGACTTGTCCAACTCCATGTGGCCTGCCAAACTCGTTGGACATTCAAATGACTTATATTTGAAAAATGGTGTAAAGCTGCTCATCCACTATCAGCAGTGAGCCTATCAAGCAGCAAATGCAGGAAGAAACCAGCCTATGATTAGACGAGCAGCAAAGAGTGGAAAGGTAAGCTTTGAAGGTAAGTTCCAGGCCCTAGAGCATGAGGCAGCTGGAGTGGTGGGACCCAGGGGACCCCAAGGGGAGAATGAGGCAGCTGGAGCATTGGGGCTCAGGGGAGACCGAGGAGAGCACGAGGCAGCTGGGGCAAGATGCCCAGGGGAGCCCGAGCAGAGCGCGGAGCTCAGGGGTGTCCGAGCAGCGCGCGAGGCAGCTGGAGCACAGGGCCCAGGGGAGCCCGAGTGGCAAGTGAGGAAGCTGGAGTGGCAGGGCCCAGGGGAGCCTGAGTAGACCGCGAGACAGTTGGAGCGGTGGGGCCCACCAGTATCTGAGTAAGCGAGTGTGAAGGAGAGGGCGAGAGAGAGAGTGAGTGAGTGTGAGGGGGAGAGAGAGAGTGTGGTGGGTGTAAAGAACCGGTTTGGGGAAAATTTGAAGGATGTTGAATTGTGGACATTCTTCCTCCTGAGTTATTTTAAAATTTGCAATATTAATTGGGGCTGTAAATATGCCATTCTTCAAAAAATCCCCAGGTCAAGATAGATGTCCAGCAGTGAACACCTGGAAAGGGAAAAAATACTTTGTATATCTAAGTTAACAAAGAACTGCTGTTGCCAGGCTAAAAGCTTTTGCTGATTGGTTCAAAACACCTGGCCTAAGAGAAGTATTCCTTAAACATCTCAGTCTTTTTAAAACTCTCGGTCAGAGTGTGTGTGCCTTAGAGGCAGGCTGAAAGGAAAATATTCTGTTTCACTCTCTCTGCCCCACTTTTATGTTAAACTTTCCTCAGAAATGTTTCATCAGGATTATTCATCTGTTTTTTAAAGTCTGCAAAGCTGTGATATGTAAGAGTCATCAAGGACAGTTTCACCAAAACATCTGTCTGAAGGAATATCCAGATCTATCGTGACCAGAATTCTGTTTGATCAACAGTGTCAAGATCTTGTCAAATTTTATCCTTTTCAAAGAAATGTTCCCATACTCCAACCTCTGCAGGGAACTGGGTTCATTTTGTCCTGTTTTGTGTGTGTGCCTGTGTGCGTGCACGCATGTTCAAATATCTTTTTTTCAAAAAGAGGAAAATCGTTACACTTCGAAACTACAACTTATATGCTAACCAGTTTATTAGCTTGTTTTTAAAAAATGTTCATTTTATAATAAATCAATTTTTTTTGTGTTTACTGAAAGAGGCTTGGTTAGAGTCTTTATATGCTGGGAATAACAGTATCAAAGGTAACAATTGGCTACTTTTGAGAGTGAATTCAGCATTTAAACTATTGTTGCAACCTGTGGAGAAATGGGACTGGAATTCACAGCGCACTCATCCCATCATGGACCATTACGGGGGGTGGGGGCGGGTGGTGGTGTGGAGAGATGGAGAGAGAGGCTGTGGCAGGGGGAGAGTGTGGCAGGGGGTGGGGTGGGAGAGTGATTCACATACTCCCTTGGCTGTGATGGCCTGAGGACGTGAAACACAGTATAGCATTTGTATTTCCTGCTGGCAGCTTTACCTGGAATTTACAGAATCAGGCCATTTAGCCCACCCCATTTTTGCCATTGTTTATGTTCCATACAAACTTCCTCCCACCCTTCATGACCACACTATCAGGGTAACCTTCAGCTTCTTTCTTCCTCATGTGTTTATCGAGTTCCTTAGAAGTATCTATACTAGAATCATAGAATAGTTATAGTACAGAAGGAGGCCATTCACCACATCGTCTTTGTGTCAGTTCTCTGCCGCAGCAACTCAGCAAGCCCCACTCTTTGACCTTTTCCCTGTAGCCCTGTAAAACCTTTTCTCTTCAGATAATTATCTAGTTCCCTTTCGAAAACCACAATTGAACCTATGTCCACCACGTGCTCAGGCAGTGCGTTCCAGATCCAAACCACTTGTTGCATAAAGAAGTTTTTCCTCATGTTGCCTCTGGTTCTTTTGTTAATCACCTTTGGGTTCTCCATCTTCTGCCGATGGGAACAATTCCTCCCCATTTACGCTCTCCAGACCCCTCATGATTTTGAATACGCCTTACAAATCTCCTCTCAATCTTCTCTTCCCCAAGGAGAACAGCTCCAGCTTTGCCAATCTATCCACATAACTGAAGTCTTTCATCGTCGGAACTATTCTCATAAATCTTTTCTGCACTCTTTCTAAAACCTTCACATCCTTCCTGTTGAGACTGAACCAGTGTTTTATGAAGGTTTATAATTTACTTGCTTTTGTATTCTGTGCCCCTATTTATAAAACCCAGGATTCAGTATAATTTATTAACTGCCTTCTCAACCTGTCCTGCCACCTTCAATTATTTATGCACATATACACCCAGGTCCCTCTGCTCCTGCATTTCCTTTAGAATTGTATGCTTTACTTTATGTCATCCCTCCTTGTTCTTCTGGCTAAAATGTATCACTTTACACTCCCCTACATTAAATTTCATCTGCCATGTGTCTGCCCATTCCGCCAGCCTATCTATATCCTCTTGAAGTCGATCACTATCCTTTTTACAGTTCAAAATACTTCTAAGTCTTGCATCATCTTCAAATTTTGAAATTGTGCCCCGTACACCCAGATCTAGGTTATAAATATAAATCAAGAAAAGCAGTAGCACCTCTATAGACCATCCCCCAATCAGAAGTAAGTCTTCTGTAATTCATGTTTTTAGTCGGTTTGTATGAAGTAATTAAGCTGTTGCATAATGAAATTCCAGTTATGCTAAAGACTAATGATTTAAAATATGAACATCTGAACAAGGAGCAGGTGTAGGCCATTCAGCCCCTTGAGCCTGCTCTGCATTTAATAAGATCATGACTAATCTGATAGTAACTTTAAACCTGTATCCCACCTACCCCCAATAACCTATCACCCCCTTGTTTATCAAGAATCTATCCACCTCTGCCTTAAAAATATTCAAAGAGTCTGCTTCCACCGCCTTTTCAGGAAGGGAGTTCCAAAGACTCATGACCCTCTGATGAGAGAAAAAATTTCACCTCATCTCAGTTTTAAATGGGCAACCCCTTATTTTTAAACAGCGACCCCTAGTTATAGTTTCTCCACATCCACTCTGTCAAGACTCCACAGGATCTTATATGTTTCAGTCAAGTCGCCTCTTACTCTTCTAAACTCCAGCAGATACAAGCCTAGTCTGTCCAACCTTTCCTCATAAGACAACCCGCCTATCCCAGTTACTCGTCTGGTCAACCTTCTCTGAACTGCTTCCAACATATTTCCACCCTTACTTAAGTAAGGTGACCAGTACTGCACACAGCACTCCAGATGTGGCATGACCTCCCTATATTCAATTCCCATAACAATAAATGATAACATTCTATTAGCTTTCCTAATTACTTGCTGTACTTGCATATTAGCCTTTTGCAATTCATGCACTAAGACACCCAGATCCCTCTGAATTTCAGAGCTCTGCAATCTCTCACCAATTAGATAATATGCTTCTCTTTTATCCTTCCTGCCAAAATGGACAGCTTCACATTTTCCCACATTATACTCCACTTGCCAGATCTTTGCCCACTCATTTAACCTAGGTATATCGTTTTGTAGCCCCCTTTTGTCCTCTTCATAACTTACTTTCCTACCTATCTTTGTGTCATCAAATTTGGCAACCATCCCTTCATCCAAGTCATTTATATAATTTGTAAACAGTTGAGGTCCCAGTTGATCCCTGTGGCACACCACTCGTCACATCCTGCCAACCAGAAAAAGACCCATTTATGCCACATGGTTCGAAATAAAATGCCTACCAGCACTAATATTTTTCACTTTAGAAACATAGTTTTACTGACGTTTGGGGACTCAAATGATTAATTCATAGGAAAACACCGTAATAGTAGATTTAGAAATGATATGGCCAACACATTTTCTTAGAGCCCCTGCACCTCAAAATTTGGCACTACACCACTGGTGCAAACATGAGCTTTTACATGCATGTTATAGTCTGGAACTATGGATAGTGATATTAGAGGCTCCAACTTTCTTTCCATCACATGACTGATCAGGAATCTCTCCCACTCTTACCGCCTGCCATTTGTGTGTTGGAAGGATTTGCAGATTGATACTCAACCAGTTTGGCTGCGTTACGAATACACCTTCCTTGGCCATCAAGTCTTGGGTGGGACTCAAACCCCAAGCTTCTGGCTCAGAGGTAGGCATGCTACCCACTGCACCACAGGACCTCCAACACCAAGTACATTTTTGAAGATAAGTCTCAGTGTAGGACAGGCTGATGGTGGAGCTGAAATCAGTTTTAGAGGAGAAATTAGGCAACGAAGGTAGGGGGTTGGGCTAGAAAGATAAAAAATGAATAATTGTAAGTTTGGAAATTTATACAAACCTCAATTTAAAAGCTCTTCTAGGTGTTTCACCATAGCCTTGATACTGGAAGGAAGGATGGAAATTAATGCCCCCCACCCCTGGGAGCAGGCTAGGAAATGGGGAAGGCAGCCGTTTAATCAGGTGGGATGGAGAGCCCATTGCCCCCTCAACTACCCTGTTTACAGCCAAGGCAGAGCAGAGCGAAGTCTGCCTTCCTGCCCCTTGGCCAATTTAGGCCCTTTCGTGGGCAATTGGGTCACTTATAGCCCTAAGAGCCTTATCCCTCCACCTCTATCAGCAGCGGGAGAGGGGGCCCACACCATATCGGCAGGCCAACAGGAATATCCTATTGGCCTAGCTGCAGGCTTGGTGGGAGACATCTGGATCTGGCACACTCTGCCCCATAGAGGGCTGGTAACAATGGCCATTCTGCGAAAAGCCCCCTTTCAAACTAACCTCCCCTGGGACCAGTCTTGGAGACAGGATCTTTGTTCAGAAAGAGCCGGGAAACCCGATAGCAGGCAAGTGTCTAATTGGGGTTTAATCCCATCGGGGCTCCTAGAAATGGTTGTGATAGGGTTGCCAACGCCTCTCTAGTAAGTGGACAGGCTCACCACTGCAGCCATTAAATTTAGGCCTAGTGTGACAAACAGGAAATTCATGTTAGATGCAAAACTTTTAATATATAGATATTTGCACCTTTTTACTTTAGATGTATTAATTTTAACCTCAGACCGTGGCCTGAATTTTCCCATCGATGATTTGGGGGCGGGGCCCGCTCGCCGACGGGAAAATGACGCAAGATGACGTGGGGAGGAACCCCCGATGTCATCCCAGTCCATTTAAATTTTGAGGAAGGTGGGCGGACAGTGAAATCAGCTGTTCACCCGCCGACCTGTCAATGGCCAATTAAGGCCATTGACAGGATAATTAAGGTAGTTAAAATCCCTGCCCGTCCAACCTTAAGGCTGGCGGGCAGGCCGGGAGCCCCAGCAGGCAATAGGAAAAACATAAAACCTCATCCACTGGCGGGATGAGGTTTCATGTCCGCTTTAAAAATGTTTAATATATTTTATGTGATATTTATTAATATGTCCCATCTCATGTGACATTGTCACATGAGGGGGACATGTTAATTTTTTTATTTTTCTATTTTTTAAGTTTGTAAAACTTTCACTGATCTCCCTGAGACAGCACTTAGTCTCAGGGAGCAGTGCGCTCTTTCGCGCACATGCGCGAAAGAGCGCACTTTCTCAGATGGGGAATCCCTCCACCTCCCGTACAGGAAGTACATAGCGCTTCCCATTGGGCAGGCCTTAATTGGCCTGCCCACTTAAAATGACGGTGGGGCCCGCTTCAGCGGCAGAGTTCGGCTGCCTGCCCGCCCCCGAGCCGGTGGGGCCCGCCCGCCAACCTAGGGCAAAATTCTGCCCCATGGAATTCCAGAATTCCACAATTCCACATTGAGTATACACATTGCTTCTGTTGAACAGTTTTACTTAGAAAATCTGCTCAGCTGATTTAGGCAGCGAATAGGCCAGTGAAGGTCCCAGATTTGATAGTCTGTATTGAGTGAGATGATCTCAGGTTGGAAACCAAAAAAAACCCTTGGCATCCTGGACTTGGAGATAGTAAATCAGCCATGATTTTAGTCAGTATCTATCAACAACTGCTGGAAAGGTGCATGTGGACTCCCATTGAAGATGCTGTGTCATATTGTAGCCATTCCCAGCCAAATGGCCTGCCAGTACTTCACTGTCAGAGCTCGCACTCAATGACCAGCTCCTGTGGAACAATACCTCAGTAAGTCATTACTTCTTTGGAAGGGGATGGGAGGAGAAAAATTGGTATAAAGGAATGTGTAAGAAATACACCAGCCTCGTGCTGTAGTAGTAGGAACTATTTGCCAGCCCTGAGTGAAAGGACTTGTTGTTTAAGCCAAACTCATAAGACAGTCATGAGTGCCAATAAGTTTGTTTGATAGAGTGTAGAACAATGGTGGAGTACTGAACAGAGACTATAAAGTTAACTGCTTTACATTTAAGTGACTGTGGCATAGCTTTCTTTCTACCCTGAACATCTTTTATTTTGTTGATATGCTTGATACCACTGTTCCATCCTTGCCTATCATGATGTTTATTCCTGGTTTCACAGCCTTCAGCAGATACCCAACAAGCACAACAGAGACAATGTAAGATAGTGTGCACTGAGCTGTGTTAGATTGAAAAATCCCCTGCAGTGCACAGCAGAGTGCTTGGCTGAGAGACTAGAAACTACAGCAATGAGACTATGATAATATTACATAGAATTTACAGTGCAGAAACAAGGCCATTTGAGCCAGCTGGTTCATGCTTGTGGTTATACACCACAGGAGCCTCCCCTCACCTTAATTCACTAAAACATATCTGTAAACATATCCTGCTAATCTATTCTCCAGCAAGTATTTAAGTAGCTTCTCTTCAAATACATTTGTGAAATGGTTGAATGGTTAATGATGTTTTCTTATAACATGCTTAACATGCACTTCAGTGTGGATTAGAGATCAAACCTGGATCCTCCTGATTTGTATCTCAAAACTGTGTGTGGAAGAAACTTTTTTCCTCCACAATTTAAAAAAAAAAGTGATAACTCACTGTCCTCCATTTCATGCCCCAGCTGGCCATTTCTTCCTTTTCCAATTGAATATTCTAGATTTTTCAATTTTGTACAATGAGTGTCGTACAATTAGTTGTATATTAAAGAAAGAAATGCAAGCTTTTACTATAGCACGTTTCTCATCTTCAGGACATTGCAATGTGCGTTATAATCAATGAAGTACATGCAAAATGTAGTCACTTGTAAATGCAGGAAACGTAGCAGCCAATTTGTAGACAGTGTAAGGTAAACCTCTGCCCAGTTCTTATACAAATTCTTTTACTCTAGGGTTATAAAATTGACTATGATTCTAGATAGTTTCAAATTCAATTTATTGCTTGACCTTTCTAGTATTCAGACATAGGGTGAGTAGCTTATAAATATTGTGGCTGAAAGCTCCCTTTGATCAGGTTGTTGCTTCTCTTCGTTTCTCTTCCTGTTGACCATATTGTACTTGTCCTTCAAGCTTTATACCTTCAGTGGGACATACTGGAATGTTCCTTTTGAATGAGACGGGTGCTAGTTAATCAAATACACATCATCTATCTGCTTTGAAACAGCGCCCAGGGTGTGCTGGAATGTTCCTTCAGCACAATATCCAAGCAGTCAAATATCCTAGCAGTCAAACACTGCCACTTCCTCCTCCGATTCAAGTCCGGCAGATATATCTGTGCTGAGTATTCGTCGTGGTTTCGACCTCCCATGTTCTCAATTCTTTTGTATATCTTCTTATCGGAAGAGATGCTGGACATCATAACTTTGCTTATCAGTAATTTCATCCTGTGCACAAACACACTGTGATGATCACCAGGTTGATTGACTTTTGTCTCCATAGAATGTCTTTGCCTCTAATGTCAGGCCCCCTTGCAAAGCCTGCTGGATCTTATGGTCAAATTTTGGCTGGTTTTGATTGGTCAGGTAGAACTCGCAAGCCTTGGCCAACTGAACTTGATTGCAACTGCATCTTTACAACAGCAAGGTACTATAAACAGCAATTAAATCAATAACCAGGTCTGGGATTTTCCTGTCCTGCCCATGGCGGGACCAGTCGTGCATGGGGCAGAAAATTCTGAGAGGCAGCCAAAAGTCTATTGACTTTGGGTGGAATTAGCAAGACTGGAAAATCCTGGCCCAGATAATCAGTTTTAGGTCGCTGGCCATTTCAACACTCCACCCTGCTCTCATGCCCACATGTCTGTTCTTGGCTTGCTGCATTGTTCCAGTGAAGCTCAACGCAAACTGGAGGAACAGCACCTCATCTTCCAACTAGGCACTTTACAGCCTTCCGGACTGAATATTGAGTTCAACAATTTTAGATCATGAACTCTCTCCTCCAACCCCACCCCCTTTCCAATTCCACCCCCTTTTTTTTCCAATAATGTATATAGATTTTTCTTTTCCCACCTATTTCCATTATTTTTAAATGTATTTCCATCCATTGTTTTATCTCTACCTTTTAGCCTTTTTCGATTCCTTCACCCCACCCCACCCCCACTAGGGCTATCTGTACCTTGCTTGTCCTGCTTTCTACCCTTAATTAGCACATTCTTTAGATAATATCACCACCTTCAACACCTCTTTGTCCTTTTGTCTGTGACATCTTTTGGTTATCTCCACCTATCACTGGCCCTCTATCCAGCTCTACTTGTCCCACCCTCCCCTTAAACCAGCTTATATTTCACCTCTCTTCTATTTTTACTTAGTTCTGTTGAAGGGTCATTCAGACTCGAAATGTTAACTGTGTTCCTCTCCACAGATGCTGCCAGACCTGCTGAATTTTTCCAGGTATTTTTGTTTTTGTTTTGGATTTCCAGCATCTGCAGTTTTTTACTTTTAATCAGTTTTAGGTGGTGGTTGAGGGATTAATGTTGGACTCTCTGAGAACTAACTCCCATGCTCTCCTTTTGAGTCATATCGTGGGAGCTTTAATGTTGACCGAGAGGGCAGACTTACTTTACTATCTCATCCAAAACATGACAGTTCCAGCAATGCAGCACTCCCTCAGTACTGTACTGGAGTGCCATGTCAAGATTTTGTGTTCAAGTTTCTGAAGTGGAACTTGAACCCATGACCTTGAGTCTGGGACAGGAATGCTCATGCTGGGCAGCAACATGTGAAAACGAGTTCAGGGAAGCTGGCACATCAGTACTTCACAAGGATGTTTACCCAATTTTCGGCAATTCACATTGGGTAAAATCTTGTACATCATTTCTTGTGTTTCATTGAAGTGCATTAAAAAATGTGTCAGAAATGAAAAGCACCATTAAGCAATTGGAATGCCATTTGGATTCATCCACTATCAGCATCAGTTTTTGATGAGCAAAAATTAATTACAGTGTATTGCTATTGTGTTCTGCTTACAGTTGATTGGGTAAGGATGCATATCAGTTCCTTGAAAGGAGCCTTTTAAAAAGTCTGCATTATTAATGCAAAGCCCATTAGATTAGTCCAGCCACAGGCTGGAGTTATCCAACATCAAAATAATTTGACCTTCAAGCAAAAAGCCTGGAAAAAAAATCTTTTTTGTTTAAAGGTATTGATCAAGTGTGATGACATTTTAGATTAAATTTTCCAAGGCTGTTCATGGCATGTGGAGCCTCAGACGCACTGGTCGAGAGTTGGGAAATAATTATAATTTGGGGGATGTTCAAAGTTTTTGTGGACCTTATTTGGATTGTATAATTATTCCAATTAGATCTCTTGACCAGATTTCCAACAGAGACTCGCCCACGGTGTGCTGCTCACCCATTTTGTATGGATGCACTTGGCGTTCCAGATGTGAGACTATTCAACTAGGTCTCCTAAAAATAGATAGCTAGTGGTCATTGAATGTTTTCCTGTTCTTTTTAAAATATGTTGCTACATTTTTCCTTATGCATTTGTTATTTTTGCTGGCACCTCTGCAATCTTTTTGAAGTTTCCTTATTTGCTGCTACTAATGTTGATTGCTGCTGGGCATCTGAATAGCATGGCCATTCCTTGCCAGTTTTCAAACATGCTGGATCGTTCCGATGAGGAAAATATGACAAGGAGCCAGAAATATAGATGCAACATGACTCAGTAGTCTGTTCATGCCTTTCACAATCCTGGGATCCACTTTTATAGACCAACACCATCATCCCCCCCCACCCTCCCACTCCAGTCCACTCCACGTGATGTACAAGACACATCAGATGATATCGCTTTTTTGCTTCCCCTTCACAAGACAAGTCTACAAAGATGTAGCATGGTGATCTGCAGGTACATCAGGAACAGGGATGAAGAAGGTTTCCACAGCACAAAGCTTTCTTGCTCTTCTTTGTAGGCCCCAAAAGAAATAAGTCTAACAGGAAGCAGCATACTGACCATAGCCGTTCTCCTAATTCCAGAAAACCTCTTGTTCACTTTCAGCAAGGTGAAAGGAACCTGGCTGTATGAACATGATCAGCAGCCTACTTTGATGTCTCTTGTACCTGTGCTTCAAATGATCATCAGGCCCAAGTAGGACCTTGTTCTCCATCGAGATGCCTTCTGCAGCAGTACTTCCAGCTGCACATTGTTGCCCACATGTCTTGTGTCATTATGATAAATTTCCCCATGATAACTGGTTTTCTTCTATAACTTGCCCTTCAATGGCTAACAGCAGCTTCTTAAGGCCTGCCCATTGGCCAGACTTTCCATTCCCCAGCCAAGTGTGCTGCAAACTAAGCTCTCCAAGCATGCTTTTCTGAAGCCTGCAGCCCATTAAATTGTGGGGATTCCAATTCCTATTGGAAATTTGGGCTTGGCCAGCCCTTTTGCAGTGCAGGTGCAGGCAAGCCAGCTAATAGTTTTTCTTCATTTTAAAAATTGAGACTGTGATGCTTACAGTAGACTCTTGGAGAACTGATGCTGTATGGGGAAATGATTGACCAGAGCACTGAAAATTTTTTCTTTTTGCAATTAATATTGCCCATCATTGCTGCAGACACATCTTCAATTTATCACCTTGCCAACCCACAAGTGCAAGTTTGCTTAACACTGCACCAAGATGGCAATATTAAGTAGGGGGCATTCTATAAAAAGAGCAAGCCTAATGTTTTGGGTTTCAACTGCATGTTATCATACCTGGCAGTAAATATTGTTAACTATATACTATTTGCCAAAATATTCAGTAATCAACCAAGTATTTTTGTAGAATTAACGTTAGTTCTATTCACCACAGCATTTAATACAGCTGTGAGAGTCATAAGGAAACTGTCTTATCAAAACATCAAATCCAAAGATATGTAAAGGATTTATGCACCATAATGAAAATTAGAACAAAGTTAATGCAATTGTTTATTCTTAAGCTAATATAAATTCATAATTCTTTAAGAATTAATCCCATTGTACTTGATGATCAACATTAAAAGTTTACAAAGTTAGTTCAGAGATTTATATATAAAAGTGCGGTGGCCTAGAAATTCAGGTGTGCCCATTTTCTGCAAAGAGTGATTAAAGATCAGATCACTGCTGGCATCTGGTACATGAGAAAGTGGCGGTAAGCAGGAGGGGAGTTGTGAGTGACTGGTAAGTAGATTTAACTGAGAGCAAGGTGTTGACCAGATAATAGAGATAATGGCACTGGAGAGATTGAGAAGAACAGTGAAGGCGTTCCTTTTCATTTGGTTCGACATTCAGGTAAGTATTTTTGGAACCCTTCCTTAGTTGAGTCCATTTATGGACAATCTGTTAGGTCGCATGTAAATTGTGTAGCTACCTCAGAACAAATCAATCTCAGTGGCGCTTCAAACAGACGTTCAGCCCTTGTTTGCATATGCAAAGTGCATAATGCCTGTCTCGCACGTGGACACTGCATGCTGATTTTTTTGGCCTCCACAGGTATGGCAGGGGGTGCAACTTGTAATCAGCATGCACTTACTGCCCACCATATTGGAGGCTTACAAGGCGATTTAGCACCTGATGAAGGGGAGCTGCTGTTTTTGGAAAGTATGATATCTAGGCCCAAGTATAATACGATCTTCAAAAGACATTCAGTGATGCGTCAAAGAGAATTGGTCTGGATCCAAACTGATGATATGTTAAAGACAAGGTGCCGCAGATTGACCCGCTATCTTGTAAAATAAATTATCATGTTTGTAGAGGTATGCACATATAAGGCAATTCTTAAATTTTATCACCAAGTTCTGGTTTTAGCAATTATGCTTAGGCAGGAGGAAATTGACTAGTAAGAGAAACCTTATGACCTGAGATAATTCTGATAGAGACCTGGAAGTGTTATCACCATGACAACGAAGTGATTTAGCCTATTTCTCTTTTGAATTGAAGTGAGGGGCTGGAAGTAGTAGTTCTGTTAATATAAGAAATAGAACCTGGGCATCATTTCTAGAGGACCAATTGCTTTTGGGAAAAGCAGTTGAACTTGTAAAGTTCATTTTAAAGATAATGCCTAGAGTAGGGGTGCCAACTCTCCAGTATCATCCAGGAGTCTCCAGGAATTAAAGATTAATCTCCTAGACACTACTGAAAGCATCCATGGAGAGAAGTCATAGGGACATTAAAATAAAATGTTGATTTATTTTAATTTTCTTTACCACGGTTTTGTTTTTATTAATCATTAGTGTTGGGGGATAAAGGTTTGTTGGATTGACTCAGTCAATCGAGTAATGAAGAGTCTGCAACAGCATGCAACTGGGATGGGAAAGCAATGCATTGTCAGGATGGGGAAAGAAGACATTGTCAGGGTGGAAAAGGAAGATACTGTCAGGATGCTAAAGCAGTGCAATGTAGGGATGGAAAAGGAGGACATTTTCAGGATGGACATGTTGAGCGACCAATTGTGGGAGTGCGGAGGCAGGTTGGTTAGAGATGGGAGGTCAGTGGTTAAACCTCCAGGAGCACATCTAACCAGAGTTGACAACCCTAACCAGAGAGGCATTTTTCAGAAGCTTGGAAAGGAATAAGATTTCTCTTCCACATTTGACCAATTCCCCGGACCATTTACTAAGCAGGAATCTGTACGTCACATATTGCAACACTGAGAGAAGTTTGCTGAATCAATTAGTTTCTGTATTGTTATAAATGTTGGAAATGTCATGTCTGGCAGGAACCCAGAGAACGTTGCATTTAGGACCAGATTTTCAACATCAAGCAGGAAGTTTGAGTCGGGGAGGCTCCTGACTTGGCAGACCCATCTTCATGGACATAGTTGTCACTCCAGGGCTGCAGAGGTATGATTGAAATGGGGCCCACCACTTCCAGAGGCAATTCAGAGGTGGGAAAGTGCTGAGGTCACTGGTTAGAAGGCCTGCCTCAGTTCTCTGAGATTTTTGTATAAAAGGCTCTTAAGCCCTCGTGCTCTCACCTTTCACCCCCCCCTCTTACCCAACCTCCATGCCCCACATGCCACCTTCATGTCCCCCATAACCTCCATGCCATCTCCATAGACGCTCACCCAGTATACGCTATGGGCAGACCTCGGGAGCCATATGGAGATGAACAAAAATTAAACTGCTAGCAACCTGAGGGCTTTCAACCATACACGCTTAATACTGACAAAAACTGTCATTCATGAAACCCATTCAAGAATTTTAAATCCTCTTAAGTGGTCAATATGTTTGCGAAAACAAACACACTTCTATTCACTAAATAGATCAAAGACAGCTTAATGTAAAGTCATACAGTATAAAGTAAAGCCTATTGAAACTGCATGAAAAATAGCTTTTTTTAACAAGCTGCACCAGATGGCTTGTCAATCAATCCACTCCAGCAGCGGGTGTCTTTTTTGCTTCAACTGAAAGTTGCAGCTTGCTTTTGTTTCATTTTTAAAGAGCTGGGTATTTAACTAACTTCAGATCATGATACTTAAACAGACCTTACCTACTCTTCAAGGACATTCATGCCTCCTCTATAAATGCGTGACTTCCACACTGCAAGTTGAGGCCCTTGGAACAGCAAAAATTGGTTATGTTTGAACTCGGCACTTAATTCAAATGGCCTTGCTGAGTTTGGGTTTCCTGCCTATGTGATTCACACCCTGCGTCCTTCCCCTGCCAGCAAAAATGGGATCTGCCATAAATGAAGGAAGGGACATCCGCATTCACACACTGCCTAACATTTTTAAAGGCCTCTAGTGTTGGCTCTTCATGTCAAGGTTCAGTTTGGAGATTGTACCTGCTTTTTTTAATTGACTGAACAGCACAAACTGTGCTGCATTTTATTGGCTGGATTTTGCCGTAAAAATAATAGAGGCTAACCATGCTTGCCATTATTTAGGTGGCAATTGGACAACAGCTTCCACTGACTATCCATGCACATTTAAAAGCAGAAATCAGGAATTTAATGTCCGAGATTTGAAATTCCTCCCTAAGCTGCCTCGAAATGGCATCTCGCTGTCTGATGCACTGGTCAAATATACTGAATGACATGGGGCAGAATTTTCACTTCAGCGTGCAGGGGCATGCGTCCCGATGTCACCGCGCGTCATTCCGATCTTTCGCTTGGCGGGCGCACACCGGAGTCGGCTGCGCACCCACCGAACTGTCTAATGCCTGCAAGGCCATTAATAAACCAATTAACAAAATTGACAGGGCTGCCGTCCAACCTTAAGGTTGGCGTACAGGCGAAGAGCCCAAGCGGCCTTTGCATTTTTCATGAAACTCATCCATGGGTGGGATAAGGTTTCATGAAGGGTTTATTAAATTAATAAATATTTTTCAAACATTTCATAAACATGTCCCAGCTCATGTGTGCTGTCACATGAGGGGACATGTGTAAATGATTTTTAACTCTCTTTATTTTGAAGTTTCACATTGAACTTAATCTCCCTGAGGCACGGAGTTGCCTCAGGGAGATTTCTGCGCTCCTTCACGCATATGCCCCGATTCTCCCTCCTACCCCCACCTGCACAGGTAGGGCTGAGCGCTACCGGGTGCGCGCCACACTGGGCAGGCCTTAATTGGCCCGCCCACGTGAAATGGTGGCGAGCAGCGATCGGCTCCGTGCCCGTTCCTGACCAGCCCGCCTGACAGGCAGAAGACTCTGCCCATGAAGTTGTTGCACTTATGCTACAGACTAAACTCACTAGAAAAGGTTAGAGCTTTTCCATTCCAGTATGAGTACCTTTGCAGAAAGAAAAAAGAAAGAATTGTATTTATAAGGCACCTTTCTCGACTTCAGGTTGTCCCAAAATGTTTCACAGTCAATTAAGTGCTTTTGAAGTGTATTCACTGTTGTAATGTAGAACTCTCAGCAGCCAAGTTGTTCACAGTAGTCTTTTTTTTAATGTTGACTGAATTAATGAAGTGTTCATTACTTTCAAGCAATCTCTCTGGCAATTAAAATTAACTTTCTAAGTGTGGAATTCCATTCCTTCAGATTTTAATTATTGTTAGAGATTTTTTAAAAAGACAAATATTTTATCCTCCTTAATCTAATATTTCACCCTTTATATTTTGCTTCCTGTAACTGAATTCAATATTTTAGACTCGTACTTCCTGTTTCTGACTCTTCACTACTACTTCAATCTGATTCTACACAGTTGTGTGTCCTATACATACAGGAATGGGATTCCACACATAGAAAAGTTAATTTTCATTGCTAGAGAGACTTTTTTGGCAGTGATAAAGACTTAATGTGCAGTTAAAAGTTGTCCCCCAATCAAGAGGTCAGAGATCCCTGCGGATGATGCCATGCATTTTGGCTGCTTAGATGACAGGAACATGCCATGCAAAAACCCTTAGAAACTACATGGGCAAGTGCAAATGCAACAAAAAGCTGGCATCACTTCTTCGCTGTTCAGAGCAAAACCCAGCCATATTATATAATGAATAAGCTGTTGAATCTCTAGAGATCCTTCCATTAAGCTGGGAACTGGCATAGAATAAAGTTACTATAACTGAAATATCAAAGTCTATAAGTTGAAATGTGCTATTGCTGTTGTTCACTCAGCTAGTGAAAAGAAGCAAGAAACTGCAGATTCTGGAAATCTGAAGCAAACCGGAAAATGTTGGAAACAGCAGGTCAGGCAGCATCTGTGGAGAGAAGGATAAGATAACATTTTGAACATGGACTTTTATCAAAACTGAGGGGTATTATTACATTTAAAAAGGAAGAGGCAATGAGAATGCACTTGCATGTACGCACTCATACGTACATACATGTGGGAAAAATAAATAAATGGCATGGTAAACACATAAGTGGAACATAGGAGACCAGCATGATAAGAGAAAGCAAAGAAATTAAAGACCTTTATAAGACTCGGGGAACATATTCATGTGGCTGTGGGAATGAAAAGAGTAAAAATGGAAGGATGACAAACTGGTAAAGTGGAAAAGGCCCAAGGAACCTAGAAGGAAAAGAAACAAGTTGACTCTAGCACAGCTGGTAATGTACTTTACCATCTTTACTCCTTCACCATTTCTCCCCCAAAATATTGTGAATGCTAGGACAATTAGAACTTTTCACTATTGTGGTTGACAGACTTTTTTGGATAAAGATACCAAGGAGTAAAGACGAGTAAATGAAGCTAAAGTGCTGATCAGCACTGAATGCCAGAGCTGACCCAAGGTGCTGAATGGCATCCTCCTGTTGCTATGCTGCAAAAGCACATTATGCAAACATTACAGAGATGCCTTTGATGACACAAGTAATCCAAATGTAGCAGCAAGATAATGTTTGAAAAATAGCTCAATGAAGGGCTTTGCTTCCTTTTTATGGCAATGATGATCATTACAAACACTTTTGAAATCTGATTCCGTATCTAAATATCTTCAAGTTTGCAACGAAAAAATGCAATAACAGTTTGTGCCATTTTCTTTGATAATCTGTCTTGATAATTTTTGGATAAGGGGCATGGATAGGGTGGATAGGAAGCAACTGTTCCCCTTAGTAGAAGGGTCAGTCACAAGGGGGCATAAGTTCAAGATGAGGGGCAGGAGGTTTAGGGGGATGTGAGGAAAAACTTTTTACCCAGAGGGTGGTGACGGTCTGGAATGCGCTGCCTGGGAGGGTGGTGGAGGCGGGTTGCCTCACATCCTTTAAAAAGTACCTGGGTGAGCATTTGGCACATCATAACATTCAAGGCTATGGGCCAAGTGCTGGTAAATGGGATTAGGTAGGTAGGTCAGGTGTTTCTCACGTGTCGGTGCAGACTCAATGGGCCGAAGGGCCTCTTCTGCACTGTGATTCTGTGAAAGCATAAAAAGCATAGAAATAGCTAATTAAAATGCATGCCTTTTTTATAATGTTTTATAAATATGTATAGGTTTCATTGCCTGCAGCACTTCCCTATAAATATATGATAATGTTCAAATAAGGGTAGAAGTTAGTGAACAAATGTTTGCTCTAAATCATTGTTTTCTAATGCCAAGAGGATTAAAAACTATTTAATAACATGGCGTTCAGAATTTCTGGGAATTTATTGTGAATTGTCTCAGGGCTCTTTGATGAACTGTAAAATACACATATTTTACGAGGTAGTCTTCACATGCAGACAGAATCATTAGCCAACTACTCCTGCGACACATATTGACAGCTATTGGACTGCATTGGTCAAACTGACAGATTGCAACTATATAGTTTTGTTCTTGTAAAGAATCATTTTCAGCAGCTATGTTACCTTGGATAATCTGACATCTGTTTTTTACAGGAATTCAAAAGCTTCAACATTAAGTGTCTTTTTTAGCAATATTTAAGATAATTCGCAAAATGCCAGGGTAAAGATGAGAACCTTTCTTATTCAGCAAATTGTTATGATCTGGAATTCACTGCCTGAAACAGTGGCAACAGTGGATCTAATAATAGTATTCAACATGAAATCAGATAAATACTTAAAAAGGAAATAATTGCATGGGGAAAGATGTGGGGAGTGGGACTAATTGGCAGCTCTTTCTGAGAGCTGTCATAGCCATGATGGCCAAATGATCTCTTGCTGTGCTGTATGATTCTATAGTACATATCTAAAATATTGTGTTCATATGAAATTTCAAGTATTAATATTTTATAGACATGCTTTGAATGTACCACCATGTTGAATTTCAGAGCTCAGAAGAAGGATCATATGGACTCGAAACGTTAACTCTGTTTCTCTCTCCACAGATGCTGCTAGACCTGCTGAGTTTTTCAGCATTTTCTGTTTTTGTTTCAGATTTCCAGCATCCGCAGTATTTTGTTTTTACCATGTTGAATTTGCTTGCATGACATTGTGCAAAAGAAGATTGGGGTGTGATGTTACTTAAGGCTCTGGGAGTGAAGGTGCACAGGTACTCAGATCCTGAACTTGGTCTCTGGTCTCCACAATGGAATTTGGGGTTGGGGTGCTTCCTTCTTCTGCCCTGACTCTACTGATTAGAACCTCTTATTGATACCACTGATGGTTGCTAACTCTGGACATATTCTGGGAGGTTACGTCACAAGACCACCCACCCCCAACAGCTCCAGCCTCCGAACGTGCCTGAAACCTGTTCCATCGCTAACATTTTTCATCTCTTTAACATTTGAGTTCAAAAAGAAGTCATGTAGGACTTGAAGCCTTAACTCTGTTTCTCTCTCCACAGGTACTGCCAGACCTGCTGGGTTTTTCTAGCACTTTTTGTTTTTATTTCTAACATTTTTCAGTTCTGCTGAAGGATCATTGACCTGAGATCATTGTTCCTGCCCGACCTGCTGAGTATTTCCAGCCAGTTCTGATTTTATTTCAGATCTCCAGCATCCACAGTATTTTGTTTTTGTAAAGGTGAATTTGGTCATTTGTTAGTGGCACAAAATGGGACAATTGCAAATTGATAACTTGTTTTTGCACCCCATCAGGTTTTGTTTCCATGATAGGTGCTGATGTTTACTGAAATATGCAAACAGTACAAGCATTTGCATCTCTATACAAGTTCTGGCTCAACCCATTTGTTTTGAAGATTTTATTTGAATATAACCCTTTTCCTTCAGGCACTGCAATTTTGTTTAAGTTTAAACAGTGATAGAATGTTAAAAGTTCAGGAAAGTTCAGTTCTATTTTCCTTGGATGCCACATGGAATATTTAATTACATGCACATTTAATTTAAGTTTTAAAATATGCATCTTGTTGTTGACCACGTGCCTTTTTTGCATGATTTCACCTTGCCCTTCCGCCTACATTTAAGCGATTGATAGACTTTCAAAGGTTTTTGTTCTGAATTGGTATTTTCATAGCTTGTAGTTTGCATGCAAATCAGAATGGCTTGTGTGCACCTGCTTGTAATTTTCTACACCTTGGTTGTTCCGACCTCCAAATGCCTTTTTTCTCAAGGCTGTATTTATTGATGCCACAACACTAGGAACATTATCTGACACTTGCAGTCAATGGCATCATAGCCAGTGACATCCTACCTGGCTGGGTTAGGGAATTGGTTCCCTAATTCTTTAAAGTAAATGTGGCACCATTGGGAGAAATAAAAGTGAAGTGGATTTATGTTTAAAATAAATAACAAAATAAGAAAACTATTTATTAATAACAAACTGATCTAGGAACAAATTCAGATGGATCTTGGAGCTGGCACTGGGAAAAAGGGTTATTAACGCTGTCTCAGAATTCCAATTAATGATTTGGTAAAAATTTTTTTAAAATGTATTTTGAAAATCTTTTAACAAAAACTCTGTCACTCAATGTGGGGCTCAAAACCATGACCCTGGGGTTAAGAGTCCCATTATCTACTGATTGAGCTAGTTGGGCTGTGTAGAAACTCCCTGCATACCACCTTTCCAATTTGTTCACTAAAGATTTGCGCATTCCATGGTTATAAAGAGTGGTTACAGGACTGGCTCTGCAAGAGCCATTCACTGAGTGTCACTACCCTGCCTTTTCCCCCTAGCCCTGTAAAATTTTCCTTTTCAGATAATGAACCAATTCCCTTTTGAAGGCCATGATTGAATTTACCCCCATTACACTCTCAGGCAGTGCATTCCAGATCGTAACCACTCACTGCGTAAAAAAAAGTTTCTTCATGCTGCCATTGCTTCTTTTGCCAAATACCTTAAACCTGTGCCCCCTCATTCTTGATCCTTCCTCCATTGGGAATAGTTTCTCCCTATCTACTCTGTCTAGTCTTCTCATGATTTTGAACACCTCTATCAAATCTCCTCTCCACCATCTCTTTTCCCAGGAAAAGAGTCCCAGTCTCTGCAATCTACCTACGTAACTGTAGACCTTTATCCTTAGAACTATTCTTGTGAATCTTTTCTCCAACCTCTCTAATGCCTTCACATCATTCCTAAAGTGTAGCACCCAGTGTGATTTCCCAGAAGGAAAAAATAGTTCAGACCGGTGTTCTTATTTCCTAGTTTTTACTGTTTTTTCATTCTGGGTTATATGTGTTTACACCTTGGTCTCTATGCTCTTGCACCCCTTTAGAATTGGCCCCTTTCACTTATATTGTCTCTCCACATTCTTCCTAACAAAATGAATCATTTCACATTGCTGTGCATTAGTTTTCATTTGCCATTTGTCTGCCCATTCCACCATGACTTTAACCTCAGTGATGGGGAAGCTTTTAGAAACAGTGATTCAGGATAATATTAATAGTCACTTGCGCAAATGCAGGTTAATTAAGGAAAGCCAGCACAGATTTATTAAGGTCAAACCATGTTTAACAACTTGCTTGGGTTTTTTCATGAGGTAGCAGAGAGGGTTGATGAGGATAATGCCTTTGACGTGGTGCACATGGATTTCCAAAAGGCATTTGATAAAGTGTCGTACAACAGACATGGTTCAACATGTAGATAGATCACAGTTGAAAAAGCCACCTTGATATTTTATTTTATAACATAAAATTATCAGTGTTTTTTGCAATAAATGAATAGCTCAGTGATGTAAAGGTCTGTATCAAGTAGTGTTACCTCAGAAACCAAACAGGTTGATAGATTGTGTGAAGTATTTTCACTCATTTTAGAAAATACATAAAAGCGACTGAAGTTGAGTTTTAAGGTGGTAACTTAGTCAGGTGGTTCTGATGGCATAAACTACAAGGGCAAGTCTATCTTATGCTACTTGCAGCTTTAAAACAAAATTCTTTGTATTCTGTTCTGGTTTGGAGTTATCGCTAGTGAGATTCGCCTTCTGCATCTCTGAGCCAATGAATCATATATCTGAATATTTTAGTGAATGTGACAGTAAATTAAAAACCAGCGTAAAATTAAATTAGTGCTTTAAACTTAGTGCCAGATATATATAAAATACAGTGAGGGTGATAGAAGTGGCATGATGTAAATTGAATTGTTATAGCAATGGCTGTGACGTCACACACCTTTAGCTCCACTGTCACTATTAGCAGACTTTCTCCTGCCTTATGGGTGGTACAGGAAACCTTTCATTGGAAGTAACTTATCCTGCATTGGCATTTGGCTAAATATGCAAATTTTTAAAATTCCGCATAGTTGTATTCATGCTTTCCATCTATGGACTTCTACATCAATCTCCCTAGGGCCCCCTCTGCGCACCCATTCCCACCAAACCCCATTTGCGCTCTCAGGTAGACATAAAAGACCCATGGCACGATTTTGAAGAAGAGCAGGTGGTGTTTTTTCGGGTTCTGTCCTATATTTATTGCTCAACCAACGTCACTGAAACAAATAATCTGACCATTTATTTCATTGCTGTTTGTGCGACCTTGCTGTGCACAAATTAGCTGCCATGTTTTCAAACATTACAGCAGTGCCTACATCTCAGATAATTACTTCACTGCTTGTAAAGCACTTTGGGACAAGGACTTTGTAAAAGGTATTATACAAATGCACATCTTTCTTTCCTAACCATAAAGATAACTTGGAATGCACTGCCTGGGAGTGTGGTGGAGGCAGGTTCAATTGAAGCATTCAAGAGGGAATGAGACTGTTATCTGAAAAGGAAGAATGTGCAGGGTTGCAGGGAATGGCACTAGGTGAGTTCATTCAGAGACCCAGTGCAGACACGATGGGCCCAATGCCTCCCTCCTGCGCTGTAACAATTCTGTGATACAAGTATAGGTTTTCCAGCAGTGGATTATCGGCACATCTATGTATAACCCATAACATACTTACCTTGAGCTTTGCTGAAGAAATGATTTGCGCTGATTGTACAAGCCAACTAAAATTAGCATATACTTTTCACAGGAGACTATTTTGGAGTCTTGATGGAGGCCAAGGTACTGACATTTCCTTTTAATATAATGGAGAATCCTATGTATTGGGGGAGCACATTAGTCTACTTGGGCTGGGCTGTCATGTGAGTATGTAAATTTAAAATCATCATGCATTTCTTCCTGCCTCTTACCTTCCTCTCTCACTTGTAAGTTTCATTTTTCCTTTCATAACACAGAGAGGCCTTGACATTATCATGAGATGATGAGATGACGAATGCTAACGTGGCTATTACAGTGTACTCTTTTAAAGCATGAGTTAAAATAGTTGACACTTTTATTAAAGGAGAACATTAATAAAGGAATCATTTTTAAAACACATCTGATTAGGCGCTGTCTTAAAGTTAAACCATGTGATATTAAAGAGAAGTTGACTGAAGGACAAAAATGGAGGAGTAGTGGTTAATGGCTATTTTTGGACTGGCAGCATATTTTTTTTAAAAACTCTTGGGATATTTTTTATTCTTTCATGGGATGTGGGCGTCGCTGACAAGGCTAGCATTCATTGCCCATCCCTAATTGCCTTTGAACTGAGTTGCTTGTTAAGAGTCAACCACATTGTTGTGGATCTGAAGTCACACGTAGGTCAGACCGGGTAAGGATGGCAGATTTCCTTCCCTAAGGACATTAGTGAACCAGATGGGTTTACGGCAATAAATGACAATTTCATGGTCACTATTAGTAAGACTAGCTTTTAATTACAGATTTTTATTAATTGTATTTAAATTCCACCAGCTGCTGTGGTGGGATTTGAACTTCTGTCCCCCAGAGCATTAGCCTGGGCCTCTGGATTACTAGTCCAGTGACACTCCCATTATGCCACAATCTCCCCTAAATGATCATCGCTAAAAACATTGGCATTTATTATCCATCCCTAATTGCCCTTGAGAAGGTGTTGATGAGTCACCTTCTTGAACTGCTGCAGCCCATGTTGTGAAGGTGCTATTATATTGTGTTAGGTTGGGAGTTCCTGGCTTTTGACTCAGTGATATGAAGGAATGCTGACATGTCAAGTCAGGATGGTGTGTGAATTGGAGCAGAATTTGAAGGCGATGGTGTTCTCGAGCACCTTCTGTTCTTGTCCTTTGAGACAGGGGAGGTGACTGGTTTGGGAGATGCTGTCAAAGAAGCTTTGGTGAGTTGCTGCAGGCGACAGTACATACTGCAGCCACGCAAGGGAAAGAATTTAAGTTAAAACAGAATTACCTGGAAAAACTCAGCAGATCTGGCAGCATCGGCGGAGAAGAAAAGAGTTGACGTTTCGAGTCCTCATGACCCTTCAGCAGAACTGAGTATAGTTAGGAGAGGGGTGAAATATAAGCTGGTTTAAGGTGGGGGTGGGGGGGGGAGAGAAGTTGAGGGGGGGGGTGGTTGTAGGGACAAGCAAGCAGTGATAGGAGCAGATAATCAAAAGATGTCACAGACGAAAGGATCAAAGAGGTGGTGATATTATCTAAGAAAATGTGCTAATTAAGAATGGATGGCAGGACACTCAAGGTACAGCTCTAGTGGGGGTGGGGTGGAAAGACTGACTGACTGTAGATTTAAAAATAATGGAAATAGGTGGGAAAAGAAAAATCTATATAAATTATTGAAAAAAACAAAAGGGAGGGGGAAGAAACGGGGTGGCGATGGGGGGAGGGAGTTTAAGATCTAAAGTTGTTGAATTTAATATTCAGCCCGGAAGGCTGTAAAGTGCCTAGTCGGAAGATGAGGTGCTGTTCCTCCAGTTTGCGTTGGGCTTCACTGGAACAATGCAGCAAGTCTGTCCTTGGCTTGCTGCATTGTTCCAGTGAAGCCCAACGCAAACTGGAGAAACAGCACCTCATCTTCCGACTAGGTACTTTACAGCCTTCCAGGCTGAATATTGAATTCAACAACTTTAGATCTTAAACTCCCTCCCCCCATCGCCACCCCGTTTCTTCCCCCTCCTTTTTGTTTTTTTCAATAATTTATATAGATTTTTCTTTTCCCACCTATTTCCATTATTTTTAAATCTACAACTAATACCTTGTCAGTCTTTCCACCCCACCCCCACTAGAGCTGTACCTTGAGTGTCCTGCCATCCATTCTTAATTAGCACATTTTCTTAGATAATATCACCACCTTCAACACCTCTTTGATCCTTTCGTCTGTGACATCTTTTGATTATCTGCTCCTATCACTGCTTGCTTGTCCCTACAACCACCCACCCCCCTCAACTTCTCTCCCCCCCGCCCCCCCACCTTAAACCAGCTTATATTTCACCCCTCTCCTTACTATACTCAGTTCTGCTGAAGGGTCATGAGGACTCGAAACATCAACTCTTTTCTTCTCCGCCGATGCTGCCAGACCTGCTGAGTTTTTCCAGGTAATTCTGTTTTTGTTTTGGATTTCCAGCATCCGCAGTAGTTACTTGTTTTTATTAAAGAACTTAAGTTGTTGGATGGGCTGCCAATTGTTCTGGCCTTGTATGCTGTTCCACCTGCACTCATTCAGACAAGTGGAGAATATTCCATCATACTCTACCATAGGTGGTAGAATGGCCTTGGGAGGTCAGTAGATGAAGCATTCACCACAATGCCCAGTCTCTGACCTGCTGTAGTGCAGTGGTTCTGAAAATGTGAGTGGTTCAGCACCGGACCACTGGTAGTTCGCAAGGGTCCTCCATATGATCCATGGACTGGTTCAAAATGAGTCACTAGCGTGCAATGCCATGACCAAGGCCATACGAGGGAACAAGCTTGCCCCCACCACTCCCATGACATCACAAAACAAACATGCGCAGCATGAGACTTCATAAGTGCAAGGAAACAGTTAAAGATGGTGTTCGGCAAGAAAGGTTTGATGGACTTTTGGCTTCACACACGGTCCAAGTATCCTGGACTTGCCAACGCAGCTCTGAAGCACCTGCTGCCGCTGTCAGCAACACGCAACTGCGTGATTGCATTGTGGAGCTGAACATGGAGACTGACGTGAGACTGAAGCTCTCTAGCTTGGAGCCAGACATCACCTCATTGGTGTCTCTTTAAAAGCAGTGCTATTCTTCCCATTAATTCTGATTGGCCTTCTGTGGTGGCAAGCAAAAGCTGGTGGGGTAGGACCAGCCGGGGCCTACGGGGTCTTTTGTCCTGCTGAGGTGGTCGTTGGATGAAAAGGTTTGAGAACCCCTGCTCTCTTGACATTCTCATAATCTATGAGATCATTGCTTGTTTTAGTAGATAAATTAGACTGAACTTAATGGCTGAGGCGAAGGCCCTGTTAACCAGCCAGAGAGGCAGTAGAAACCCTGCTGCAGCCATTCCTGAGAGTCCCGGTAGGATTAAATCTCAATCAGGCACTTGCCTGCCTGCCCCCAGGGTTCCAGGGATCTTCAGACCAAGAATTCCACCTCTTCAGCACCAGTGGCGCCTCTGCT
The DNA here is from genome assembly GCF_964194155.1 of Cetorhinus maximus. NCBI lineage: Eukaryota > Metazoa > Chordata > Chondrichthyes > Lamniformes > Cetorhinidae > Cetorhinus > Cetorhinus maximus. The sequence continues at coordinate 77,139,586 of NC_135893.1, read as the reverse complement.
GGTACTGCAGGAGGACTAGGAAGAGGAAATTCCATGGAGGCAAGCTAAGTTGCCAGGGGGTGGTTCTTGCCAGGATCGGTCAGACAGGCCCACCGCGGGGGTGTTTGTGTGGAGGGCATGAAGATTTTTCCCTCTGGGACGGCCCTTGCCTCCGCCAGGGACATCTATGGGGTACCCGAGTAGGAGGACATCCCCAGGCCCAAGCTTGCCCATGTGATCTGAGCCAGCACCTAACCCTCGCAGCAGCAATAGGATGAGGCCCCTAGGTGCCCCTTAATTGACTACTTAAGGGCCTCAATTGGCCTATGGGGTAGGAAGGCTGACCTCGACTTTCCCTGCCCTGATTTAATTGGGCGGAGTCAGGAAGGGAATGGGCTCCCCACCCCATGCCTTCCCTCCTCTCAGCCTGCTCCTGAGGGTCGGGGGGCATTAAATTCCACCCCTTTGGTGCACTGCGGGACATAATATCGCAGTGTGTATAAGACACAAATAAGGACCATAGTTAAATGCGGAGGACTGTACAATATATTCAAGGGTACACAGACAGATTAGTAAATTGTGCAAATTGATGTAGGATGAAAATTTACGAGAATTGTAAAGTGACATCTTTTTGGGGGAAAAGAATAATGAAAGAAAGAGTGTAAAGAGCCACAGAGGTGATACAAATCTTCGAAAGTGGGAGAGCAAGTTGATAACTGTTTAAAAAAAGAGGATTTGAAAGTTTATAAATAGGAGCACAGAGCACAAAAATAAAAGGAGCATTGATTGATCCATACAGGATTTTGGTAAGACCACAGTTAGAATACCATGTCCGGTTTTGGACACACTGATTTAGGAGGATGTCAAAGCTGTGAAGTGGGTACAGAAGAGATTCAACAAGAAGATATGAAGGATGAGAGTCTTTAATTATGTCAAGAGACATGAGAGACTGAGGCTGGTTTCGATAGAATAGCGATGGTTAGGAGGAAAATTGATAGCATTCAGAAGTACGAGGGGTTTTTTGGTAAGAAAAATCAATTTCCAGTGCTTGGTATGTTGGTAACTAGACAGCATAAATTTAAAATAATTCAAAAGAATGAAAACTTGAGCTTGATTTTTTTAATATGTAAAATGCCCTACTAATAAAGTGATGGAAGCACCACTACTACATCTACAGTAATTTTTAAGAAGTGGATAAGTGTTTATAAACATAAGAAACATGTATGGGGCAAGGGCGGGCTAATGAGACTAAATGGACTCTTTCAGAAAGCTATCCTAGTTGTGATAGGCCAAATGGCCACCTTCTATGTGGTAAAGTTTTATGATTTTGTAAAATAATGAAAAATGGAATGCATTGTTTATAATTTCAAGGATGAAGAGTTTAATAGTTATTTTAGAGTCTTGGCGTTCCCCTCCCAGGTAACACAAGATCCTGAGGCACTACAGGATGTCAGAGAAAGTTATATATTTTCCAGCACCCATATAGAATTTGACACAGATCACTTATAGACTGGAAAGAGTAACGGTAAACTTTCCATATTCAATTTATTGTGCCAATTTAGCACATGCTAGACAGTTTAAGAAAACTGTTTGATCGGTTGCCCATGTACTTCACTACATTCTGTCACAATCTAGTCGGCAAAACCTTTTATGTTGTTTAAACAGAAATTTTGTGGCATACTGTATTGTTTATTTTTTTTATTTTTCCACCAAATTGGTAGCATTGTCTTTAACCATGCTGTGTCTAGCATGTGCTAAATTGGCACAATAAATTGAATGTGGAAAGTATACCTTGACTCTTTCCAGTCTATAAATGACCTGCAGCAAATTCTATATAGGTGCTGAAAAATATATAACTTTCTCTGACATCCTGTAGTGCCTCAGGATCTTGTGTTACTTGGGAGGGGAATGCCAAGGATTTGTTTAATGCTGTTAATGTTACCTCATAATTGTTAGAAATATATTTTGATCTTGGCTGGCGTGCTTTGATCTCTGATACTTTGTTTTATTATAACATGCTACTTTACTGTGCAGTACTTCCAGTTCTCCTCTTTAAAGATAATGAAATTATAACTAAACAAACTAATAGTATTCCAGTCTGGTGCGCTAATCAAATAGTAATAAATTAGCATTTTAAATTTGCTCATTATCTGCAATAATTGACAATTTCAGGCTTTAGTGCTGCAATGAAACATGCAGATCTGCTCCTAGAGTTTATAGGCCTTTCCATAATGTCCATAATAAATGCATGGTCATATAATTTAAAATTTTGTACAAAATCACTTATTAAGACCTTTATGTATTTGGAATGAAATTAATGTCCTTGAACGGGACATTGTAAATCTGTATCATACATTTGTTATGTACTGAATGTCCAAAAGCTATGAGGTTAATATTTGAAAAACAATCTGGATCAGCCTTATTAGAATCAGATGATTATTTGATTAAATAATTACCTGACTTAACTTGAGATAATATATTTTTGCAGTATTCTCTGTTCTAATTACTGTTTCATGGTTTTAAAAATATTTTTGTTGCATTTCCAAAGAGATACAATTTAAATTTATCGACAAGATGCTAGTCTTTTATATAAGTAATATTACTGCTTCAATGGATGCTAACCCAGAACCAGTAATATCAAAAATGCAGAAATCTATTTGTTGGCATCAGAATATCCCCTTTGTATACAATATTTACCATTGCAAAAACAGACAGCTAGGAAATATCTCACATTCTGAGCTGAAGTTAATTCTGTCATCAGACCGTAGCTGTTGCAGGTGTTAGCAGCAAATGATTCATTGTCATTTGAAAAAGGTGCCAATTACCCCTTTTGGCTGCCTCACAATGGCCTCTTTGTGTCTTTCTCACAGTTTACATTCCAATCTAATCTTCAGCAAATATTTTTACTTTTGTTCTTGAAGCCTATCACTATCCACCTCATAGATCACCAATACAATAAATTTTGTGTCATGCAAATTTTGTTCTTGTACCTGACACACCCAAGTCTACTTCACTAATATAGGTCAAGAAAAGCATAATACAGATCCTTGGGGCTTCCATATACCTTCTTCCAGTTTGAAAAATTACTGTTTACCACTACTCCCTGTTTCCTGTCATTCAGCCAGCTTTGTATCCATGCTGTCACTGTTTCTTTTACTGCATGGTCTTCAATTTTGCTGATAAGCCTGTTATGTGGTACTTTATCAATTGCCTTTTGGAATTCCATGTACATCGCATCAACTGCAATACCCTCATCAACCCTCGCAGTTAATTTATCAAAAAACTCAATCAAATTAGTTAAACACAAATTCCCCTTAACAAATCTGTACTGGCTTCCCGTAATTAATCCACATTTGTCCAAGTGTCTGTTAATTTTGTCCTGGATTGTTGTTTCTAAACGGTTTTCCCACCACTGAGGTTAAACTGTAGTTGCTGGACTTATCCTTACATCCTTTTTTGAACAAGGATGTAATATTTGCAGTTCTCTGGTCTTACTTAAGGATGATTGGAAGATTATGACCAGTGTCACCACAAATTTTACCCTTATTTCTCTCAATACGCTTTCATGCATCCTTTCTGGTTCTGGTGACTTACTAACTACAGCCAGCCTTTCTAATACCCACCTTTATTAATTTTTAGCCCATTCAGTCTCAACTCCATGACTATAGATCACGAATGAAGAGTTTTTATCTATAAATGTTTGGAATAAAGCCAGGTACAATCACTTAACTGTGATCTATCACTTTGAGAGCCCTACCTAGCAACCTGATCCTGCTTGCATCTTTTGGAGGGAGAGTTACTATTCAGTGTGAGTTTATAATAGGGACTCCCATTCCTTCACCAATGAAGGGATAACAGCCTACGAACATACGAGCATATGAAGTAGGAACAGAAGTAGGCCATTTGGCCCCTCAAGCCTGCTCCACTATTCAATAAGATCATGGCTGATCTGTTTGTGTTTCGAATTCCACATTCCCATCTACCCCCGATAACCTTTGATTCCCTAGCCTAACAAGAATTTATCTACCTCTGCCTTAAAAATATTCAATGACCCGCCTCCACCGCCTTCGAAGTAAGAGAGTTCCAAAGTCGCACAACCCTCTGAAAGAAGAAAATTTGTTCTCATCTCTGCCGTAAGAGGACAACCCCTAATTTTAAAACAGTGTCTCCTAGTTCTGGACACACCCACCAGAGAAAACATCCTTTCCACATCCAGCTTGTCAACACCGTACAGGATCTTATATAGTTATATACCTCAAGTTTAGAGAGTCAGGAACGCAGTAATTTAATTAGGAGAGGGCTGGAGCTAGAGGTCAGTTTACAATTCCGGTGGCAGAAGGAAGGGGCAACAAAGATCTACATTAGCTAAACCGCGCACCCCCCCACCCCCCCACCGGCCCAAGATGTTTTGAAGCTACAATGGAGGTCATGTTGACACAGTTAATGGCACTGAGGAAAGGAAGTCCCGGAAATAGGAGGTTCAGAAAGGAGATGGTTCAGGTGACCACACCAATGGCTGTGCGATGCGGTAAACATTTGACTGACCTTCCCAGATTGTTCAAAGTAAATAAGCAAGAGCCCACACTGAAATACTACTGGAAGCATGGCTCATATCCACACCATCCAGGACCACACAAATGAAGGACACTGTCATTAAGCACAATAGAACCTTGCTAAACGCCTGCCCCTTCTACACACATTCACACATCTTCCTCCTACCATTTCACTCTTCCATATAACAGTTCCTGTGGTGTGAAACTGAAAAGTGGAGGTGGCTGCATTGCGTGCACCTGAAATCACGATTAAAATTGAGTTTGAAAGTAACTGAGAAGAAAGCCACTCCCAGGAAAGGCATCAAGGAAACAGTGGGTAAAGTCACAGCATATTCTGGAATGAAGCAGAGCAGCTCAAGGAAGGAGAATTTGTACATGTACAGAGTGATGAAGCGGGTTCGCTCAGACACAGCATCTCTTTCAAAGCCACGATCATCATGAACTCCTTTGTGAACAGTATTGTTGTGTGCATCATGGGTGAAGCGTCCTGCTTGGTCCATTATAACAGATGCCTGGGAGATTCAGATCCCTGTGTGTCTGCTGCTGCCGCCCAGGAAGCTTGTCAAGTCAGAAATGCCAAAGGCTGTGACCACAAGTACACCAGCTCCAAGTAAAACTCCACAACTATTAAAAGCATGATCACAATGGAATACCTGCAGACATCTGGGTGAAAGAACACTCTGAATTAGCCTGCAGCCTTTCTACATCATGATGTTCTTTGCAAAGGAGAAGAAAATGCACAACCAAAATAAAGGAGTATCACAGGTCCCAGAGTCAACATAGGGAAATTCTTCAGACACATCAGGAAGACACTGGGAAATCAAGAGTTGGAGAAGATTTCTCAGGTTCCGATTGGAATTGGTTGGATAAATCACAGTACTGTATGCGTTTGCTGTTTGCAAACATGCTGACTATCTTGAAAGCTCTCCGTCATTGCTTGTCACAACTTCTGATTCACAAATTGCAAGATGTTCTCCTAAATTGAATATCCTTCACAGCTGCTAGAACTTTAGAGAAAAAAAGATCTGTTGAGCAGTCTAGCAGCCCACATTGCCCATTATTGTACTTGATTCACCAACTAGTGTCATGGCACTTTACTTCATGAAGCAAAATCCTGGAGACTCCCACTAATTAATGCAACAGAAGGAATATCACAGAGGAAACCATAGAACATCAATGAGTGGGGAAAGCTGGGAGTGAACAATGAGGAGAAAGGTGTCTTTTCCTGTAGAATGCAGAAACAGCCACCCTGGGCAGCAGCAGACACACAGGGATCTGAATCTCCCAGCCATCTGTTATAATGGACCAAGCAGGATGCTTCATTCACGATGCACTCAATAATATTGTTCACAAAGGAGTTCATGATGAACATGGCTTTAAAACGGGAACATAGATTTCACACGCAGGTAGAGCTCGTTTCCTCTCAGGTATTTCAGATTGTAGTTAAGTTGGACATCCATAAGGCACAGGAGACCGCTGTAGCCTCAAAGATGTCAGCAGGAGCTCTTAAGAGCAATTGCTCTCAGAGTGGCAACATTGATTGTTTCCACTCACTTCGCATGCGTATCTTTCTTCTTGCATTATGACCTGTATTCTACTGCCCTCTTAGACATCTTTTAAGCATGGCTTCTCACTCACTTCCTTACACACTCACCCTCACACAACCAAAATCTCTCTCTTTCTATATTGGATACATATCTATCCAATTTCCCCTTTAAAAATGCTGCAAGTTGTCCTTCAACAATCTTTGTGAGAAAGAATTGCATGTTCCATTGGGCAGAATTTTCCATGTGACGTGCGGGCGGGCCCCGCACGTCCGTGTGTAAAATCATGCGCAGTGATGTCGGGCGAGCATCCTGACGTCACCGTGCACCATCGCGATATTTTGTTGGGCAGGTGCACGATGAAGTCTGACGCGCGCCCGCCATTAATTAACGGGCCACTTAAGGCCCTTTAGTGTTCAATTGATACCAATTTTTTGGCGCCCGTGCAATCTTCGGGTCAGCGCACGGGCGCAGCAGGCAGGCGGGTAAGAGACATTTGTATTAACCTCATCCACAGGATAAGAGGGCTCATTGGGGCCGTGAATCTGCTCTGTGAAGTATTTATTGTTGAAAGTTTTTAAAACTTGCCTGTGTGATCTGCAGTACTTCAGAATGCATCCCAGCTGCTTTCTCTGGACTCTTAACCTTCAGGTCAGCACTCTGCAGTGAGGAATCTTTTCCAGGCCTGCAGGTTTCAGGACGCCTTCCCTTAGCCTGGGAGCTGATCTGTCCACTGGAGGAAGCTCCTCTGAGGAGGAAGGGAGGGCTAGAAGGGGGAGGTGGCCAGGAGTGCACATTCAGCCTCCAGGGGAGCCACCTTTGGGAGGACAGGCGCAGGCACAAGGGGCGCAGGGCCAAGAGTTAGTCCAAGGCGGAAGTGGCCGCAGAAGATGCCACTATCCTGTTGCCAGGGTATACAGGCAGCGAAGCAGTTACCTCAATATGACTGAGGTGCAGTGCCAAAGGAGGCTCCGTCTCTCAAGGGAGACAGTCAACTATATCTGTCAAATGATTGGGCCTGAGATCTCTCCTAACTGTCTGGGCAGACACCCCATGCCAGTGGCTCTGAAGGTCACGGCTGCCCTCAACTTCTATACCTCTAGCTCCTTCCAGGGCTCGGAGGGTGATGTTTGCCGCGTGTCCCAATCAGCTGTCCACACTTGTGTCAAGCAGGTCACAGACGCTCTGTTCAGGCGTGTATTGACCTTCGTCCACTTCCGTTGGGACCAGACAAGCCAGACACAGCGAGCCAGAGGCTTTGCGGCCATTGCTGGCTTCCCCACGTCCAGGGTGCAATAGACTGTACACATGTGACCATCAAGGTGCCAGCAGGAGAACCCTGCCTTCATCAACAGGAAGGGCTTTCACTCCATGAATGTGCAGATAGTGTGTGATCACAGGATGTTGATTCTACAAGTCTGTACAAGGTACCCAGGCAGCTCCCACAATGCCTACATCCTCAGACACTCCCAGGTGCCGGGGCTCTTCAGTCCTCCGGCCCGGCTTGATGGATGGCTGCTGGGTGACGAGGTCTATCCCCTCAGAAGGTGGCTTATGACGCCTCTCCGCCATCTAAGAACAGCAGCTGAGCAGCATTACAATAGGAGCCACACCTCCACAAGGGCTGTGGTGGAGAGAGCCATCGGTCTTCTCAAGATGTGCTTCTGATGCCTGGACTGCTCAGGGGGCGCAATCCAGTACCCCCCAGATCGTGTCTCGGTGATAGTGGTTGCATGCTGCACTCTCCACAATCTTGCGCTGGAAAGGGGGGATGCAGTGGATGATGAAGACGACACAGTGGCTGCGGCTGCACACGATGAGCCCAGCAGTGATTCCAAGGATGAGCAGATACAGTGAATGCTGAGGGGGTAGACACTGACCCGGGACTACTTCAGGGAGGCAAGGACACCCGGGATGCTTTAATCCAATGAACCTTCAGCTAACACAACACAAATGGATCACCAGGACAAGCCTGGGCTGCCGCCTCGATACTGGACACCTAAGTGCTAAATCTGCCAGGTCAGCAGCACTAACTAAGGGCCTTGTAAATAAAGCTGAATGTCCAACAAATCACTCATTACACTTTTGTCAACCATACACATGCAGAGGAAGCGAGGCACCTTCAGCCATGGTCACACATCTGCATTTAATGTGTGAAGCAAAAAAACATCACAAAGAGAAAACAATAGTGTTAACAATCAAAAAGAAATCATAAGTACCTCATCTCGGGTCAACACAAAAGCGCCAGTGAAAAACCCGTGGTGTGCCTAAGGCACCTTATGCTTTCGTTTCCAGGTGCTACATCTTGGTGTTGCCCCATCGCTCGGAGTGGCACCTGAGCCAGCCTGCTGACTCTGCTGTTCTGTTGGCCTCGATGACCTTGGCGGTTGTCCTCTGGCCCGTGGAGCCTGTGCTGGTCCTGCCTGGGAGGGAGCTGCCAGTTCCACAGCTGGCATCTCCCCAGTCGTCGCAGCCTCACCAGATGATACGGTCACTGGGAGAGGAATGGAGGAGCTGCCGCCCTCACCTGGAGTGCCCTGAGAGGAGCCCGCGGAGACGACAGGCAGCTGCTGCACCAACGTAAGGTTGCTTCGGACCTCCCTGCTCACCGTGGATGGATGGGCACCGAGCTGGGAAGCTTGATGCCCAGACCATCTCCCACACTGGCACGGACCAGCTGAGGTCATTGTTGATGTGAGGGCTTGCTGGTCAGTGTGCATCCCCAAGAAGCCCTGGCGGGTTTCCTGGAGTAGGCTCTCCATGAGAGTCGTCACTCTATCCATGGAGGACGCTTGGTGCTCAGACATGTGGCTCATTGCTTCGGCGAGCGTCCACGTGGACTCCTCCAGCACGGAGACCATGCTAAGCGTAGCCTCATGTATCTCGCCCAGATGCTCCCGCACACCCGGCCGCATTTCCTGCCCCTGCTGCGTCGCAGAGGACTCCAGAGGCAAATCATCAGGCACCGACTGAGCATGTGCCTGGTCCCCTGCAGTCCTCTGACTGCTGGCGCTATGGGCACTCTCTGTCTCTGCCAGCTCCTCCAGCGAGTGTGAAGTGCTCTCACCACTGTGCCCCAGGACACTAGCCATTGTTCTAATTCCCACCGAGGTGCTAGTATCTGTGCTGGTGCCTGCCTCGCAGAAATGGTGTGAAGCTGGTGAGACTTCAGGTGTGAGAGGGGGCATCTGCTGCTCCTCCTGCCAGCCGTGCTCTGATGATGCTGAAAAAGGACAGTGGATCAGTTAGCTTCCAGATAATGACAAAGTTCATCCCTTTCCCCCCTTGCTCATTATGCGCTCAACCTTCCACAAGCAATGGTCCAGCAATGTTGCAACAATAACTAATTTAACAATCATCAATGCTATGGCTGTTGGTAGGGCAATGCTGACCTCACTGTTGGGCGTAAATCCCTGGCCATGGCACCCCAGCCTCACCAACACCAGTATATCTGGGCGCATGGCGCCTCTCCAGTTCAAGGGCCTCCTGCTCGAAGCAGCTTACTATGGAGAGCTGTGCCTGGTCACCTCCAGTCCTCACACGCTCGGCCTCGTTGTGCGCATTCTTCTTCTGAAAAAGAGAGAAAAGCATTGATTAGGGCAAATTGCACATGGACTCTGTTCCCACACAGCACACCCCAACCAGAGTGGGACATATCAGGCCTCCAGTGCCTCCTCACCCCGCCGCTGCCAATCACTCACACAAAGATGCTAGGCCTGCTCCACATCCCCCCCCCCCCCCCCCCCCCCCTGGACACATGCTGCCTACATCACATTAGGAACCACACAGTATTTCCTCCCATAGCAAGGAGGCACAAGCACGTGCAACGTAGAGGGCAACAGATGGTTCGTTGCCACGCCACCTTGAAACTCCCCTTCCACTCCTCATGAACCACTCAGGCTGACCTCAGCATGGGCACTATCCGCTTGCCCACCCAGCAAAGGAAAAGTGCCGTCAATGATTCAATGCAGTCATGACACTGAGACTGGGAGGGTGGGGGGAGGGAGGGGTGGGGTGGGGGGTGCAGAGGGTAAGGCTACCTGCTGGGTTAAGTGACCAATGCCAACATGGTACTCACCGTACCAGAGCGCAACAAATTGTTGAAGCCCTTGCGGCACTGGATCCAGGTGCGCCGGTCCACATCATGGGAGCTTAACACCTCCTCCCAGGCACGTTTCGTCATGTAGGGGGGCCTCCTCCTCCCATCCTGGGGGACCAACACCTTCAGCCGTGCTGCCACCTCCTTGGAGAGTGCAGAAAAGTGAGGGGCGCACTGGCCCCCTGCTGGCCTACCCTCCAGCCTGGCCTGCTCACCCGAACCCCTCTTCTGCGGCCTAGCACTGGCCATTGTGAGCAGCCTACAAAAAGCTGTAGGCCTTTTAAACAGATTGCCGGGTCGCCATTGGACCCGGCGGCCTGTGCACACCCGCCGCTGTCCGCACACTCCTGCTAATCTCGGGAGTCGGGAAATACGCTGAGCGGGCCTTAATTGGCCCTTCTGCGTAAAATGGTGGCGATCGGGTCCATGCCTGCTCCCCCTCTTCCACCCACCAGACGGAAAATTCTGCCCATAAAAACATTTCTACAGGTTTAGAATGATAGCATGTATTAAACTAATAAAAATGAGCTTGGATGAGTTCCAGTGAGACCACATGCTTTATGTTCAGGCAAAGGCTTATTGGCCTCTTCTGCGAATAAATCTGTTTCTATATTATTATGCCAGTATGTCTGTTAATTTCTGATGATTATTTTAAACTTATCATTTATAGTGCCAGTATTATATCCACCATATAAACGGAAAGCTCAAAGGACCCACGAAGTACATTTATCCAGCAAGTAGTTTTGACTTCCTAAGTTACCTACAATGTCCTTTGAGTCATTCATTTGAAGCCCTCTCACTGGATAGGAAATCCCTAACAATCTTATTCCTGCATCCTTTATCTCATGGCAATTTTTTTTATGACTGGAGCCTTAATATTCCTAATAAACCATTTGGCTTATAATTGCTTTGTTCTGTAAACTAGCAACATACATCAATTCCTCAGTTTCTCCAGGCACATTACCTGCTAAGTACCTCACTTATGCGTTCCTTTTATAATATATCATTGTAAAAGGCATGCTACTATGATTTTGAGCTCCAGGTGTTATATATATAAAATATATTTTATATATATATATATATATATATATATATATATATATATATGTTTATATATAAATATAAAATTAATTTCAGGGCAAATAATTGAATAAATGGAATAAAGCATAAAATGTTCTAATCCTTGTGAAATAATTAAATTTTAGCACAACTGCATATTGGCCTATACATATTAGCATTTTTATAGCTGTTGGGCAGTGTTTGCTAGTTTTATATTTTGTGATGTATAATTATTGAATTAGTTTGGATCACCAGGAATGTCTGCCTGCCTGTAGTTGTTGGGTGAGGAGAATCAAAGTCATTGATTTGGGGAAAGAAGAAAGTGAGAACATTGCCAAGTGAGGTAAAATTGTGCTTGTAACAAGTTAGATTTTGGCTCTATTTGCAAGATGGCAATACAACATGATAACTAAAGGTGAAGTAAGCAGAATAGAGCATCAGATGAATAAAGTCTAATGAAATTAATAAACCTGAACAATTTTCAAGGTTTTTTTGCAGTCTAAGTTATAACCATGACAGTGTAACTGAAATTAAAGTTGATCATGGTATAAGGAGGAAAATGGCTTGAGAAATTAACTTGACTTTTTTCCTGAATAATATTTCCCTGGGAATATCCAATGATTTTATCCTGGGATTTACTGAAGTGCAAAAACTGATACTGCATCTATTTGACAATCGATCGATAAACTGCTGTTTTAAGAATAAAAACAGAAAATGCTGGAAATACTCAGCAGGGAGAATTTTCGGCTCGGCGAACTGGGGCAGGTCCTGTCACCAAGGCGTAAAATGACACTGGGTGACGTCAGGCGTGCGCCCAATGTCACCATGCTTCATTTAGATTTTCAGTTCAGCAGGCACGCAGCTGAGTTGTCTGCGTGCCTGCTGAACTGTCAAAGGCCTGTTAAGGCCATTAATTAACTAAGTAAGGCTATTGAGAAAGCTGTCTGTCCAACCTTAAGGTTGGCGGGCAGGCGGAGAGCCCCGACAGCCATCCCATTTTTCATGGAACCTCATCCATGGGCGGGATGAGGTTTCATGAAGGGTTATAAATTAAATAAATTTTTTCATTAAAGTTAATTGACATGTCCCAGCTCATGTGACACTGTCACATGACGGCACATATCTTGAATTTTATTTTTCTTTATTAAACTTTTTAAAACTTAAAACTTATCTCCCTGAGGCACCTCAGGAAGATTTCTGTGCTCTTTCGTGCGCATGCGCGAAAGAGCGCACCCCCAACTCGGGGAACCCCCCCTCCCCCTGCTTGCACAGGGAGCGATCAGCGCTTCCGGGCGCGCATCATGCTGGACGGGCCTTAATTGGCCCGCCCATGTAAAATGGCGGCACGGACCCGATTGGGCCCGCGCCCACCCCCACACAACCCCCCAACAAGGGGAAAATTCTCTCCCAACAAGTCGGCCAGCATCGGTGTAGAAAGAAAGAGAGTTAATGTTTTAGGTCATTATCTTTCATCATGTCACAGACCTGAAACAGTAACTCTGGCCTGAATCTTCTGGTTGGCGTGCGAGGGCAGGCTCCACTCGCTGAGGTGTAAAATGACGGGTGGTGACGTCGGGCGTGCATCCCGACATCACTGCACGCCATTCCGATCTTCAGTTCGGCGGGCAAGCACCAGAGTCGGCTACCCGCCTGCCGAACTGTCAAAGGCCTATTAAGACCATTTAAAAACTAATTAAAAGAATTAACAGAGCTGTCTGTCCAACCTTAAGGTTGGCAGGCAGGCAAAGAGCCCAGGCGGCCTTCGTATTTATTATGAAACCTCATCCATAGACGGGATGAGATCATGAAGGATTTGTAAATCAAATAAATTTTTTAATTAAAACTCATTGACATGTCCCAGCTCAGATGACACTGTCACATGAGGGGACATACCTGAATTTTTTTTTTCCCTATTTAAATTTTTCATAATGAAATTGAACTCCCTGAGGCAGCTCCGTGCCCCGGAGAGATTCCTGCGCTCTCTCGCGCGCATACACGAAAGAGCGCAGGCCCTGACTCTCCCTCCCCGCCCGCACAGGGAGCGTTCAGTGATTCCGGGTGTGTCTCACTCTGGGCGGGCCTTAATTCGCCTACCCACGTAAAATGGCGGCACACAGCCAATCGTGGGCAGTGATCGGCTGTGCTCCCGTTCAGCCCCCCCCCACCCCGATGGGGAGAAAATTCTCCCCTCTATTTCTGTCTCCACAGGTGCTGTCTGACCTGCTGTGTATTTCCAACATTTTCTCTTTTTATTTCAAATTCCCGGCATCCACAGTATTTTGCTTTTGTATTGCTGTTCTGTGAAATTGTTTTCACCAAGTATCTAATTTCAGAGGACCTATGAGTAATTTGGCAGTAATATCTTCCTTGTTTTACCTCTCTCCCTTCTGGTATAAATCAACAGGAACGCTAGTCCAACAGGACTGGTCCTCACTGCTTGGGTAGCAGCTGTGTACAAGGTTGCAATTCTGATTGAAAGGTGGGTATTGTATTGTCTGCTTTGGATTAATCTCCATAGTTGGATTTCCCAAAATGGAGACTTCTGGAAATGTTTGTTACGCGCGTGGTTAATTATTTTTTTTCAAGTGTACATTTGAATAAAGTAATAGTGCCAAATATGCTAACTAACTCATATATAAAGTACCCGTATATACTCATCTAAAAGTTAACTTTTTGAGCCCAAATTTTTACACCAAAAGTAGAGGGTTGAGTTATATGAGTAATATTTTCAAAAGATTGAACTCCATGTATGTTCTTGGGTATGATGACATACTTTGGGACTTTAGATTTACCGTTGTTTCGCACCGGTGCCAACGGAACGTGCATGACCCAATCGGCACCATTTTGGAGAGGCATGTTCTGCTTCCGGAGACTCTCTCCTGCGCCCAGCTCCTTTCACTCGCTTCCTCCTCCCTGCTGTCCCTCTCCCAATTACAGCAAAGGTTCTGGAGAGAAAACGACGAGGGAGAGAGTCAGCCTGCAGAAGAGGCAGCGACTGGATGAGCCGGTGAGAGGGAGAAGAGTGAGCCTGTGGGAGAGGCTGCAACTGGGCGAGTCAGCAAGAAGGAGAAGAGTTAGCATGCGAGGGATGTGGCAAGTGGGTGGTAAGTAGAAAGAGTTAGGATTTTTTGACCAAAAGTTGGGGTTGACTTCTATATGAGATTGGCTTTTACTAGAGTATATACAGTATATTTTGCAGTGCTCGATACTTTAAGGACACATGCTAGTCCATAGCTTCATGTTCAAGTTTATTTCTTTGCATGCCTAAAAAGCATTTTATGCCTTTGCTTTACACTAATGCTGTTGCTGATCAATTGTGTGCCAGCTTCCTTCATGAGATGATTTTAAAAAATATATTCTTTCAGGGAATGTGAGCGTCGCTGGCTAGACCAGCATTTATGGCCCATCCCTAATTGTCCTTGACATGGTGGTGGTGAGCTGCCTTTTTGAACTGCTGCAGTCCATATGGTGTAGGTACCCCCACAGTGCTGTTAGAGAGTTTGCTACTGTCTGTCTTGTATGCTTTAGCTAATGCCCATTGTTCATAATCAAGAGACTGGGTTCCACGATTCCCATAACTAGAAGAGGAGAGTTTAGTTTTAGGTGAAGGCCTGTCATTGGGTCTCTGTGAACCTGGACCTATCCATTACTTTACAGAATGCTGGTGACAGGAGTATGGGTACAGGTGAGTTGAGTTGTCTGCTTGAACGTATTCTTGAGCGTTTCATCACGTGTCCTCCAGCCACCAATTGTGTCATTCGGTGAATAAACATTTGTTCACATCTTTTTTTTATATAATTAATGAATAAAATTATTCAATGAGAAAATGAAAAGAATTCACACAATTCTTTTAATGTTCCCTGGGATTTTCTCCTGGGTTGTTTATGATAGTGTCCAAGAAATTAATCTTTATTCCCAGAGTCTCCAGGTCAATACTGGAGGATTGACAACACACTTTTAGGGTGAAAGTGCTTTCACATTGCTCTCAAAGGCATGTTCTTTATGAAAAAGTGAATTTACAAAAAAAGAAATATTTCTAGTGTGCTGTGGCTGATTTTTATTCCTTCATGTGATATGGGTATTGCTGGCTAGGCTAGCACTTATTACCCATCCCTAATTGCTCTTAAGAAGGTGGTGGTGAGCCACCTTCTTGAACCGCTGCAGTCCATGTGTTGTAGGAACACCCCCAGCGCTGTTATGACGGGAGTTCCAGGATTTTGACCCAGCAACAGTGAAGGAACAGCGATATAATTCCAAGACAGGATGGTGTGTGACTTGGAGGGGAACATGTGGGTGGTGGTGTTCCCGTGTGTCTGCTGCCCTTGTACTTCTAGGTGGCAGACATTATGGGTTTGGAAGATGCTGTCAAAGGAGCCTTGGTGAGTTGCTGCAGTGCATCTTGTAGATGATCTGCTACCATTGTGCATCGCTGGTGGAGGGAGTGAATGTTGAAGGTGGTGGATGGGGTGCCAATCAAGCGGGCTGCTTTGTCCTGGGTGGTATTGAGCTCCTTGAGTGTTGTTGGAGCTGCATTCATCCAGGCAAGTAGGGAGCGTTCCATCACACTCCTGACTTGTGCCTTGTAGATGGTGGACAGGCTTTGGGGTGTCAGGAAGTGAGTTACTCTCCACAAAATTCCCAGCCTCTGACTTCTTGTAGCTATAGTATTTATATGGCTGGTCCAGTTCAGTTATGATAATTTCCAGGATTTGATAGTGGGGGATTTAGTGATGGTAATGCCATTGAATGTCAAGGAGAGATAGTTACATTCTCTTTTGTTGGAAATGGTCATTACCTGGCTGTTGTGTAGCTGTTTATTACTTGTCACTTATCAGCCCAAGCCTGAATATTGTTCAAGTCTTGGTGCATATGGACATGGACTGTTTCAAAATCTGTGGAGTCAGAAATGGTGCTGAACACTGCAATCATCTGCAAACATCCCCACTTCTGACCGTATGATGGAGGGAAGGTCATGGATGCAACAGCTGAAGATAGTTGGGCCTAGGACACTACCCTGAGGAACTCCTGCAGTGATATCCTGGGACTGAGATGATTGACCTCCAACAACCACAACTGTCTTCCTTTTCTGCTAGGTATGACTCCAACTAGTGGAGCATTTACCCCCAGATTCCCAATGACTCCAGTTTTGCTAGGATGTTAGTTTTGCTTTGATGTCACACTCCGCCAAATGCTGGCTTGATGTCAAGGGCAATCACTCTCACCTCACCTCTTGAGTTCAGCTATTTTGTCCACTTTAGACCAAGGCTGTAATCGGATCAGGAGCTGAGTGGCCCTGGCAGAACCCAAACTGAACATCAGTGAGCAGGTTATTACTGAGCAAGTGCTGCTTGACAGCACTGTCGACAACAACTTCCATCATTTTGCTGATAATCGAGTGTAGACTAATGGGGTAGTAATTGGCCGGGTTGGATTTGTCTTGCTTTTTGTGGCCAGGATATGTCTGGGCAATTTTCCATATTGTCGCATAGATGCTAGTGTTGTAGCTGAACTGGAACAGCTTGGCTCAGGGCACGGCAAGTTCTGGAGCACAAGTCTTCAGCACTATTGCCGGAATATTGTCAGGGCCCTTAGCCTTTGCAATGTCCAGTGCCTTCAGCCATTTCTTGATATCATGTGGAGTGAATCGAATTGGCTGAAGATTGGCATCTGTGATGCTGGGGAGGCCGAGATGGATTATCCACTTGGCACTTTTGACTGAAAGCGACGGCAAATGCATCAGGCTTGCCTTTTGCACTGATGTGCTGGGCTCCCTCATCATTGAGGATGGGGATATTTGTGGAGCCTCCTCCTCCAATGGGTTGTTTAATTGGCCACCACCATTCACGACTGGATGTGGCAGGACTGCAGATCTGATCCGTTGGTTGTGGAATCGCTTATCTCTGTCTATCACATGCTGCTTTCGCTGTTTGGCACGCAAATAGTCCAGTGTTGTAGCTTCACCAGGTTGACATCTTGTTTTTAGGTGTGCCTGGTGCTGCACCTGGCATGCCCTCCTGCACTCTTCATTGAACCAGTGTTGATCACCGGACTTGATGGTAATGGTAGAGTGAGGGATATGCTGGGCCATGAGGTTACAGATTGTGGTTGTGTATGATTCTGCGGCTGCTGATGGTCCACAGCACCTCATGGATTTGAGTTGCTGGATCTGTCAAAATCTATCCCATTTAGCACAATGGCTGTGCCGCACAACAGGATGGAGGGTATCCTCAATGTGAAGAAGGGACTCCATCTCCACAAGGACTTTGCAGTGGTCACTCCTACTGATACTGTCATGGAAGATGCATCTCCAACAGGTAGATTAGTGAGGACGAGGTCAGGTAGGTTTTTCCCTCTTGTTGGTTCCCTCACCACCTGCCGCAGACCCAAACTAGCAGCTTTATCCTTTAGGACTTGGCCAGCTCTGTCTGTAGTAGTGCTACCAAGCCACTCTTGTGATGAACATTGAAGTCCCCCACCCAGAGCACATTCTGCACCCTTGCCACCCTCAGTGCTTCTTCCAAATGGTGTTCAACGTGGAGGAGCATTGATTCACCAGCTGACAGGGGACAGTATGTGGTGATCAGCAGGAGGCTTCCTAGCTCGCGTTTGATCTGATGCCATGAGACTTCATGGGGTCCAGAGTCGATGTTGAGGACTCCCAGGGAAATTCCTTTCCGACTGTATACCACTGTGCTGCCACCTCTGGTGCCGCTGTCCTGTCAGTGGGTCAGGACATACCCAGGGATGGTGATGGTTGTGTCTGGGACATTGTCTGTAAGTTATGATTCCGAGAGTATGACTATGTCAGGCTTGATTAGTCTTTGGGGCAACTGTCTGGCACAAGCCCCCAGGTTCAATAATAAGGCCTTTGCAGGGTTGACAGGGCTGGGTATGCCATTATCGTTCCCGGCGTCGGGTGGTCTACCCAGTTTCATTCATTTTAGACTTCTTAGTGGTTTGATACAATTGAGTGGCTTGCTAAGCCATTTCAAAGGGAATTTAGGAGTCAACCACATTGCTGTGAGTCTGGAGTCTCATGTAGGCCAGACCAGGTGAGGACGGCAGATTTTCTTCAATAAAGGACACTAGTGAACCAGGTGGGTTTTTAAAACAAACGACAATGGTTTCATGGTGACATTTTAATTCCAGATTTATTAATGAATTTAAAGTCCACCAGCTGCCATGTGGTGGGATTTGAACCCACGCCCCCAGAGCATTAGCCGGGGCCTCTGGATTACTAGTCCAATGACTAGCTTTTCAAGCACGTCATCATTATGTGTAAGTCACTTTGACTTTTATAACTTTTGATCAAGGTACTAGTACACTTTTAGAATTAAAAAAAACTCCATCCAACTGCCTCAGTGGATCAATACAGTCTCCAGTCAGTGGCTGAGCTGTACACAGCAGAAAGGTCAGTACTTAGATGACATTAACTGGACATTAGCATAGCCCCCTGTCTTAAGAAGAGGGAATTTGGTTAGAGTCCCTGCTATACAGAAACCTCTGATGGAAACATTTATCTATGGTTATCAATCAAGGACAGAATCTGGTTGAACTCACAAAGGCAAATAGCATGCCAACATTCATAGTTCAGGTGCACACATGAATATTGGCTGTTTGGCCATGTCACAGAGTGGCAACTTGCACTCAGGAAGCTATAATTCAGCAAGTAGTCAATGCTTTCAGAAAAAAAAAAGAGGAAAGAAAATTGGCAAGGGATAAAATGTTGCCAGCAATATAAAAGAATAAATTATATGCCTGTTCATTTTCATACTTGAGTTATTTTGTTGGCTGTTACAACATGGCTGGAATGGGGATTTATATTACCAATATAAAATTCAAAAAGATATTCTGGGAAAAGAAGTAAACATCAAATTATATAAAACCAAGTCAGTCTATTATTAATAGATTGGAATTTTACCTTTTCACTATACTTTTGGTTCTTTTCACATAATATCATACACACTAAAATTTAGTGTTCACAGGATGATGAAGTCTTTTGGGCAAAATATGAGAATAGAACTGCATTAACAGCATTTTCAATTATAGCCACACTCTAACAACCTTTGTGATACTTATCTCTTTCTTGTAAATGTCAGCCCATTCACAGATGAAGTGTATCGTCAAAAAGAAAAGGCGATGAAGGAGAACTGAATGGCTGGGACATTTGATAAGAGGGCACTATCTAATTGGATTCAGTTGGATCCCTCGCTTTGCTTCAATTTGGAATCACAGTGATTTCTGAATGGCTTCCAATATTTAATAACTATTAATTAGTTAAGATGTGATACTCTACTAATTATGGTCCATTTAAATATAAAGTTCTGTAACCAAATTTGAAGGATGATGCTTAGTACTTTATGCCTGATCACGAGAGTTCGAGAATATTTATTACAATTCAAAGTAATGATGGACTCATTTATGTTGCCAATGGACAAGCACCAAATTGTTTGGTATGACCTCACTGTAAATGCAAATATAAATGGAACCTGCCTTAACATCAGTCTGTTAAGACCTGGACAGGTTATTAAACCAAAGATATCAAATCATGTTATTGCCATTCCCTAAACTAATAATCTCAAACTAGGTCATTCAATTTTGCTATGTCAGTGATAAATTTACGTGAACATTTCTTGCTGCCATGCCAGTGATCTCATAAATTCCTTCTGAATGTAGTGTTGCCTTCACACCTGATGATATAACGGTAACATGTAAGTCTGATTTTTAAAAATATGTTCCTCTTTGACAGCTGGCAAGATTGGAATCATTCATAGAAATTGGACTTGTCATTTCCATTAATCTATCATGAGTCTTGCAGTGGGACAGTAAGAATTGTATTATGAATCC
This sequence comes from Cetorhinus maximus, assembly GCF_964194155.1. Lineage (NCBI taxonomy): Eukaryota > Metazoa > Chordata > Chondrichthyes > Lamniformes > Cetorhinidae > Cetorhinus > Cetorhinus maximus. The sequence goes on along the minus strand of NC_135893.1, from coordinate 77,119,505 downwards.
TTGCAGGCACAGTAAAAAATGGAAAGAAGATTAGATTACCTGCTAAAATCTCTTTTATTCTTACATTAGAACACAGTACTAATAGAAAATATTACACAGTTAGCATTTCTGACCTTTTATTTCCAAACGCTTGCATGCTATTGGATATTGTGCAAACCTGCTAGGTCTAAAAATATTGTAGCATTACAAAAAAAGTATTCTGCCAGAAAGAGCATATTATGAACAATGATATTTCTAATGTATACTAAATTGTATTTTATATTAATGGATAAGAAAAATATGTATTTTTATATACAGTAGAATCTGTTCCCCATTATCCTTGACTGAACCATCATGGTAAAAAACACTTTGATGTCATATAGACTGGAAAGTTCCAAGTTCAATTCCTGGTCTGTCCTGGTTTAGTTGATATCACCTGGGTTGGAAATAGGAACTTGGCCCCAGTGTCTCTGTGCAAGGGAAAGCAAAAATCACCCGGAGTTCCTGTTCCTGATTACTATCAGTGACCCTCTGATGGAACATGTACAAGTATAGTTCTGGGTGAGGACAACATGATTCAGTAGCTCCAGCAGTTAAATAGAATACTGAAACAGAATGCTTCAGCTTACATGTGAAGAATGTCTATTTCTATAATGTGCTGTATGACACCGTAACTCAAAATTATTAAGCATCTTCACTGAAAAGGAGTGGGGGGGAGGAGAACATTTTAAGAAAAGGCGAAAAAAGTCTTGGAAAATTGCTGCGGGGTATAGTGAAATTGTAAAAAGACTGTTGGTGTAATGCTTGCAATCTCGCTATTAATAGTGGAAAAACAAAAATTTTCTCCATTTGTATCACAAAAAGAATAAAATAATGGGGTTGATTTTAACTCCCTCCATCTGACAGAAACTTGGCAAGTTGCAGTAAATTGGAGTGGGTGTTATACCCAGTATGTTCTCCATTGACCTGATTGGCAGCTGAAGGCAGTGTCTTTCAAATGTGTAGGCTGGGCTCCAATCATGTCAACAGGGCCTCTGCCTTATTTTCACCTGAGGCCTGAACAAAAAGTAGCGGTGGCTCTCCCACAAGGCCAAACCTGCCAGGATCCAACTCCAGGAACAGAGGAGGCCCAGGTAAGTTTAAAGTTTTAGCTTTTGTTTGCAGGTTTCCTTGTTAACCAGGTGAAGCAGGATTGCTCCTCTGAGACCCACAAGGATTCTCTTGCCCCAGGTTTCCACTGCTACACACCATGATTCCCTCTCACCCCGAACCTACCGATGCACTTGCCTTGTACTAAAGACCAGGTCCAAGTCCCCCGTAGCAGCCTTCGAGCTGCCTCATTTTAACAGGCACTTCTGTTTGAGCAACATGAGGTAATCAGATCTTATAACTAGATTGTAGCCAACCTGCCCAAATGTATGAGCAGGTTTCTACTTCTGCAGAAAGTGTATTTTCAGTGTATTAGCAATTCTATGCCAGCTGTGTCATATCATATTTCATTAACACAACACAAGGTTTTAAAATTATTTCCATCTTCAGAATTCCTCTGTTGCTTTCTGGCACATGTAACAGATTGCTGGAGTGACATGGGCAAGGACCTTTCACTTCATTGCATCTGCTCTATAAAAACTGAGGAGGTCAGTGCGTCCAGTCTCTTTATACTATATACACTATATAAATACTTGCAGCAGATTACAGAGGAGTCTTACCATTTAAAATATGTTTTATATCTTTCAATTTATAGCCTTTTAAAATGCGTGTCACAATTTTTGTTTTGAAAGGATAAAGATAATTTGTACCAGATTAACTGATGTTATATGTTTTATCTGGGACATTTATTTCACATTGTAAATCCAAGCACTCAAGTTATCACCTCTGTAATTCTTCAGTACAAGGACAGCAATGCTAAGTAATAGCAGATATTACTATTTAATTTATCCATCACTTTGGGTGCATAAACAAAACAAATCAAATGCCAAATACTCTACCTTCCATAAAAGAGGAAAAAGCTTTTCCGTTTTCACTCCTTACCACCACGGTGGAAAAATACTAGCGGAGAGAATTTGCTATAATTTGAACAACCTCAAAGCTTCTCCTCTCTAACACAATCTGTGAAAAGTGGAGGAAACCACACTTGACCCTGACTGACCACCAATTGAACTCTGAGAGCATGGACATAATTAGAGACTACTAACTATGTTATTAAAGCAGATTTCCTGTGTATTCTATATTTGTGAATTTGAAACATTGGGTACAGTGTAAAATGTTTTCTGCTGTGTTCTTCATTACAATGTTTGTGGTTTTTTATCTTGTGCAAGAATGTTAATTGTTTTTACATTTTTGGTTGATTTGTATAATTAAATATTAGATTTTCTTCTCCTTGTAGTGTTTCGCATCTATTTGTATTACAATGACAGTGGAGATAATTGGGTTTATCTGTCCCAGCCAGTTAGCTCCTGATAAATCTGTCAATCATCAACAAAGCGATGAAAGGTGTCCTCAACATGCAAACATGCACATATACTCATCAATAATGTATTCAACAATGCTCAGTTTGGGTTCTGCCAGGACTACTTAGCTCCAGACCTCATTACACCCTCGGTCCATACATTGTCAAAATAATTGAATTCCAGAGGTGAGGGGACAGTGACTGCCCTTCATATCAAGGCAACATTTGACTGAGTGTGGCATCAAGGAGTCCTAGCAAAATTGAAGTTAATGGGAATCAGGAGAAAACTTCCCACTGGCTAGAGTCATGCCTAGCATATAAAGGAATTGATTGTGGTTTTTGGAGTCATGTATCCAATTGTAAAGATCACCAAATACTCCTTAATCAGCTTCACAATGATACTGTTGTATTCTTCCAAACACCTTGAAAATATAATGTTATTCTCAGGACTTTATGTAAAGATAATCAGGCCATTTCTGAGCTTCGCAGGTTTTTTTTTATATGTTCATTCATGGGAGTCACTGTCGAGACCAGCATTTGTTGCCCATCCCTAAATAGCTGCCGTGGTGGGGCTTGAACCCGTGCCCCCAGAGCATTGGCCTAGGTCTCTGGTCCCAGTTGAACAAAGCTACTAGTCCAGTGACATTCCCACTATGCCACCATCTGCTTCAAAGACAAAATGAGTCTTGCAGGAGCAGCACTTCTCCAGCTTTGCCTGTGCTATTTCTGGTTGAAAATACCTCTGAGCTGCTGCTGTTTAAAACATCTAGCTGCAGTGTTGATATTTTATTTACATGAATGCTTTAGCAAAGCCTTCACCCAGAGTCAATCTGGCAGTGTAGATGTACTGGTACCTGACCTCCGAGCTCTTGATGTTGACCAACACTAACGCCTTTCAACTTACAGCTTCTGTGCAAACAAGTCATCCATACGTCACTTTATTGCTTATTAATTCTGTGCCTTCCTTAATTGTGAATTGACCTATATAGTAATTATGATTGTGAGTTTTATTTTGTTTAGTGCTGCCTGCTAACATATTGACCCTTTTAACAATTGAATGGTAATTCCCCACAACAATTTTGTTCGCTTGCACTGAAAGAGTTAAACTTAGAAAAGAAACCATGGTGCCGGGGAACTAATCTGGCCTCTAGGACACTATAGGCCTTGGGAGTCTAGAATGAACTTTTCCAGGCAATGATCCAGTGGGATCAGATAGTGCAAGTACACACTGATCCATCAATGATTTTACTGGTTAGGCAACGTACATTTTTGTAAAAGCAATTTGCTTATCTACGCAATGAACGGACATCATCAGAGAGTCAATTTAGTCATGGATCAGTGGTCAAATGTTCAATGTTGAAACTTCCTTGATTCAGAGCCAAGGCATGTAGAAGAAAACATGAAGCTGGAATGGAAAAAGGAGTGCCGCACAAATACAGTACAAGTATTCTTCTGAGGTTGGAAAGTGAGACACTTTGTTGGATCAATGTAAAGGTTCACTTACTGTGCACGTAATTTACTTGACCTGTCAGCAGTTAATGGTTATACTGGGTCCAAAAAAGTGCAAGCTCTTTCCATGCCTCAGTAAAGACATCTCATCTTGATCAGCACAGAATTCCACCATAATATAAGCACTTTATTGGTAACATCTTACTTCATGTGTTAAGAGAAGGGATTTCATAATTGGTGACCAGACCAATTCACGCACCTTTGTTAAAATAGCAGTTAGCTACAAATACATAAATTGCATTTAGAGGAATTTGATGCAAACATATCAATTGAATATAGGAATTTGATGTGAAAATATGAATAATATATAGGCAATCCAGTATGAACATAAAAAAAGCGTGTGCAAGAATTTGAGGAAGTATTTTGACATCTCCAGTGGATTTAACCCGAAGACAATCCAATGGTCATGTACTGGTGTTTGGGAATAAAAACTTTTAAATGATCCCCATTTTGAATACATCATTTCCCATGAACTGTTGTTGGGTGGCTGAGTTGTATTATTGATGATAGAAGTGATCAGCAGACACTTGTTGGGTGGAAACATTAAATTTATTTACAATATACTCAGCAGCAACTACACATGTGCTTTCAACTCCAACTCTAACTCTGCACTGACTCCTGTTGTAGCCCGCACTACTCTCCTATTGGTTACTAAGATCATGTGATCTTGCCTAACAAGTATTATTCTTCAAGGTACATTACACAGTTAAAAAAAAACATAATTACTACATTGCTCCCCCTTTAACTCGTCTATACATATTTACAAGTACATATTTTCCAAGACAACATAATATTTACACTGGGTGAGGAATTTACAAGTTCGGTCTTTAAGGTAGTTTCCTGGTTCGTGTGGTACGTCGCAGCTCCACAACTTCAGATTCTTTGTCAGGAACCTCCTTTTTCGGAGTTGCCTGAACATCAGGTACTTTGTGGGCACTTGCAGTTCTGTATCCTCAACTCTTACAGGAACATCTGACATGTCAGTCCTGGGTCAAGTATGCTCAACAGAAAGCACATGGTCACTGTCATGGTCATGGTCACTGGTGCAACCAAATCTTAGTGATTTTCTCTCCCTTAAATGGTCCACATGTTTATGGATGATCAGGCCTTCCACCTCCATGTGGTAAGATAGATGTCCAGTCACCGCACTTATTTCACCTGGTAACCACTTTGGTCCACCCACCGAAACTTTTCACGTGTACCGGCTCTTCCACAGTAAATTTCCTCTCGCAATTTTGCCAGTCCTGTCTAGTTTTCTGGCTTCTCTGACTCCTTTCCACCTCCCCCTCTAAATTCAGCATTATTAAGCTCAATCCTCACCCTGAGATGGTGTTTCAACAATAACTCCATGGCTGTGACACCTGTGTGAGGGATAGTCCTATAATGAAAAAGAAAGCGTGCTAGCTTGGTTGCCAAATAATCACCTGTTAGCATTTCCATGCCTGCCTTGAATGTTTGAACCGCCCTTTCGGCCAGTCCATTTGAGGAAGGGTGGTACAGTGCAGTCTTCACATGAGTGATACTGTTGAAAGTGATAAACAGTTGAACCTCCGCACTCATAAATGTTGTGCCCTTATTGGAAACGACTACATCTGGTAGTCCGTGAATGACAAAACTCTGACGTAGTTTCTCAATTGTAGCGCCCGACGTTAGTGACTTCATCTCATATACGTCCAACCATTTTGAATGGGCATCGACAATGAGCAGAAACATTGTTCCCAGGAAAGGTCCAACGTAGTCAATGTATAACAAAAACAAAAATACCTGGAAAAACTCAGCAGGTCTGACAGCATCTGCGGAGAGGAATGCAGTTGATGTTTCAAGTCCATATGACTCTTCATCAGAACTAAGGAAATAGAGAAATGAGGTGAAATATAAACTGGTAGAGGGGGGTGGGACAGGTAGAGCTGGATAGGGGGCCAGTGATAGGTAGAGGCAAAGAAGAGATTGACAAAGATGTCATAGACAAAAGGACAAAGGGGTGTTGATGGTGGTGATATTATCTAAGGAATGTGCTAATGGGGACATTAAGGGTAGCAAGCAGGTCAAGCTAGTGGCAGATGGCCCTAGTGGGGGTTGGGTGGAGGGAAGGGATCGAAATGGGCTAAAAGGTAGAGATAAAACAATAGATCGAAATAAATTTAAAAATAGGTGGGGGAAAAGAAAAACATTTTTTTTAATTATAAATTATTGGAAAAAGGGGATGGGGATGGAGGAGGGAGTTCATGATCTGAAATTGTTGAACTCAGCATTAAGTCCGGAAGGCTGTAAAGTTCCCAGTCAGAAGATGAGGTGCTGTTCCTCCAGTTTGCGTTGAGCTTCACTGGAACATTGCAGCAGGCCAAGGACGGACGTGTGGGCATGAGAGGGGGCTGGTGTGTTGAAATGGCAAGCAACAGGGAGGTCTGGGTCATGCTTGCGGACAGACCGAAGGTGTTCCGCAAAGCGGTCACCCAGTCTCCGTTTGGTCTCTCCGATGTAGAGGAGACCGCATTGGGAGCAGCGAATGCAGTAGACTAAATTGAGGGAAGTGCAAGTGAAGTGCTGCTTCACATGAAAGGAGTGTTTGGGCCCTTGGACGGTGAGGAGGGGGGAAGTAAAGGGGCAGGTGTTGCACCTTCTGCGGTTGCGTGGGAAGGTGCCATGGGAGGGGGTTGAACTGGAGGGGGTGATGGAGGAGTGGACCAGGGTGTCAATGTGTAACTGCACCCAGGGTCTACCTGGCTATTCCCATGGGTGTAATGAACCTGGAAACTTTTGCAGTTGCTGACATTGCACATAGGACTTTACTAAACTCTCTATTTCGCCATCCATCCCAGGCCACCATGGATAGCTGCGTGCTATGGTCTTCATTTGGGAAATTCCTGGATGGACACTGTGTAGTTCAATTAAAAGTGGCTCCCTTCCCTTTGAAGGAACTATCACTCGGGCTCCCCGCAATAAGATGCCATTCTGGCTGGTTATTTCATGTCACCTGTTTCATTTCGTCAGATACGGGCTCCTGTGACCAACCATGTAGCACTTGTTCTCATACTTGGACTGGGTCCCAACTTGTCCAGTCTCTGATCTGCCGAGCACATACCAGTGAGGACTCTAAGAAATTTAACAGCATAACAAGTTCCTGTGGAACTGGGACATGATCATCATTTTCTTGTAAAGGCAAACGACTAAGGGCATCGGCGTTTGCAATTTGATTGCCAGGCCTATGTGCGAAAGTGTATTCGTATGCTGCCAGAATTAAAGCCCATTATTGTATTCTTGCTGAGGCTATGGGTGGTATAGCCTTGTCCTCACTAAACAATCCTGGCAATGGTTTGTGGTCTGAAACAATTGTAAAATGGCAGCCGTGTAGGTACTGGTAAAATTTCTTGACACCAAAGATAATGGACAGGCCATTTTCTATCTGCGAGTATCCCTTTTCTGCTGTGGTGAACGTTCTTGATACATAACCTATTGGCTGTTCTGTGCTGTCATCCATCCGATGAGAGAGCACTGCTCCCGCTCCGTAGGGAGATGCATCACATGTCAGCACCAATTCTTTCATCTGGTCATAATGCACTAATAGATTGGACGAGTGCAACAATTGTTTCACCTTTATGAAAGCTTCTTTCTGGGGCGCCTCCCAAGACCAACGTTGGTTCTTTTTGAGTAGAGAATGCAGGGGGGCCAGCACTGTAAACAAATTGGGTAAGAACCACCTACAATTCCCAGGAATGATTTGAGCTCTGAGGCATTCTTTGGTGCAGGTGCCTCTCATGGTTCTCACTTTCTCCTCAACCAGGTGGAGGCCCTGTGAACCTACCCAGTGACCCAAATAGATTAGCTCCCTTGCTTGGAATGGGCATTTTCTTTTTTTAAATGCACTCCAGCTTGTAAGAAACATTTTAAGACTTCTTCTTAGTTTGGTCCTTTTTTAGTGAATTACATCATACCGATACATCGTCTAAATAGACTACAACCTGGGGCAGTCCCTGCAGTAAGCTTTCCATTGTTGTCTGAAAGATGGCACAAGCAGAGGAGACACCAAAAGACAATCGTGTATATTGGTACAACCCTTTGTGGGTATTAATTGTGACAAATTCCTGGAAGGTATTATCCAACTCTAGTTGTTGATAAGCATGACTCATGTCAAGCTTTGTGTGCATTGTCCCTCCTGCCAGTTTGGCATACAGGTCTTCGATTTTTGTAATGGGGTGCCTGTCTAGCTTAGCTACCTTATTATCCATCAGTATGTTGTCTCCACAAATTCAGACGCTTTGGTTAGGTTTAAGGATGGGGACTGTGGGTACTGCCCATTCTGAGAACTGAACAGTTTGTAAAACACTCAGGCCTGAATTTTCCCATCGGCGATTTGGGAGCAGGGCCCACTCGATGACGGGAAAATAACGCGGGATGAAGTCAGGAGGAACCCCCGACGTCATCCCTGTCCCTTTAAATTTTTAGGAAGGCGGGCAGACAGCGAAATTGAGGCCATTGACAGAGTAATTAAGATAATTAAAGACCTGCCCGTCCAACCTTAAGGCTGGCGGGCAGGCCAGGAGCCTCAGTGGGCTTCTCATAATAAATGAAACCTCATCCACTGGCGGGATGAGGTTTCATGTCCGTTTTTAAAAACTTTAATACATTTCATGTGACATTTATTAACATGTCCCATCTCATGTGACATTGTCACATGAGGGGGACATGTTAATAATTTTTTAATTTTTCTATTTTTAAAGTTTTTTTGGACTGTCAGTAATCTCCCTGAGACAGCACTTTGTCTCAGGGAGCAGTGCGCATGCGCGCGAAAGAGTGCATTTTGACAGTTGGGGATTCCCTCCCACACCCCCCCCCCCCCCCCCCCCCGCACAGGAAGCACATAGCGCTTTCTGTCGGGCAGGCCGCTGGGCGGGCCTTAATTGGCCCGGCCACTCAAATTGGCGGGGGGCCCCGTTTCGGTGGTGGGGGTCGGCTGTCCGCCCGCCGCCGAGCCGGTGGGGCCCGCACGCCCACCAAGGGCAAGATTCTGCCCCCCATTTCTCTAGTCTGTCTTTTTCTCGCAGGACATATGGCGCCGGTCTCGCCTTCATGAAGCGAGGGGTTGCTTCTGGATCCACATGAATCTTGGCCTGCAAGCCCTGGATTTTCCCCAGTTCATCCTTAAAGATGGTGGCATACTTTCTAATTAGCTCTGGTAGCCCACTTCCTCGCAACTGGAAAATTTCAGCCCTTTCTAAATTAATTGCCTTTAACCAATTTTGCCCCAGGAGGCTTGCTTCACCTTCACCTGCTACCACCATTAAGGCTATCTTTGCTGATTGGCTTCCATAATGAACAGTTACTCTGCTTGTGCCTTTTACTTGAATGCCTTCACCCGTATGTTTTTAGCTTGGTGGCTGTTTCTTCTAAACTTATTTGATGTTCACCATCATTCAAGTATCTGAAGGTATGTTCCCCAATTACTGTAGTGGAAGCTCCCATGTCCACTTCCATTCTAACAGGTTTGCCATTTACTTTCACTGTGACAAATATTGGCTCTGTCTTTCCAACTTTCAGATTAAACAACGGGTAAATGTCCGAATTTGTTGTTTCAGGGTCTTTTTCATTGGGCTTCTTCTTTTGTTTACAAGCCTGCTTGAATCTTTCCTTGCACTGCCTCACTATAATTCCACTTCTATGACAATAGTGGCATTCAATTTTTTTAACTGCCTTTTAAAACAATTTTTTAAATTGCTAAAAGACTGATTGTTTCCACCTCTATTAAAATTATTCTTCGATTTCACTGCTAAGTTATTTTTCTTTATTCTTCGGCTAGCGGGGGCTGCTTCCCACTTCTCAGCGGAGTCTTGCTTTTTCGTGCCTCTTTTGGCTGAGGTTTCCCGCCCAGTGTGGAGGACGGCATCATTTTGCGCACCTTGTATTGCGTTTGAATCTCGTACTGCACTTTCCATGGCCAGCGCTATCTCTAGCTCATTCTTGATATCCAGATTCACTCTGGACAATAATCTTTTCTGAATAGAGTCATCTTTCACACCACACACTAAACGATACTCTGGGTATGTCATTCAGAGTAGTACCGAAATCACAATGTTCCGTTAGCTACTTCAAATTTGTCACGTAGCACGCAAATGTCTCACCCGGGGCTCTATTTCGTGAATTAAACCTGAACCTCAGCATTGTGACTGAGGGCTTGGGTTGAAAGTGACCCTTCACGAGGTCCACCAATTCACTGAAATTCTTCGAATCTGAGGCACTGGGTGCCGTCAAACTTCAAATCAGACTGTAAGTTTTGCTCCCACAAGTACTCAAGAGGATCGCTCGCCTCTTCCCCCATAATCTCATTTGCCTGAAAAAAGGACATGAGGCCTATGTATTGAGACCAATCATCTGGCAGGTTCAAAAGGATCAATTCTCCAAAATTGTGGCATTTTGAGAGGGAATAACTTCTTCAATTCTAACAGACCTTGCTACTTACAATCATTGGGCAAGGTATAGTGCTGATTTCTTTTTAACTTGATTTCTTCTGTTTAATCCTGTTTTACCCTCATCACCAGTTTGTTGTAGGGTGGCTGAGTTTTACTATTAATGATAGAGTTGATCAGCAGACACTTCTTGGGTGGAAATATTAAGTTTATTTACAATATACTCAGCAGCAGCTACATGTGCTTTCAACTCCAACCCTATCTCTACACTGACTGCTGAAGTAGCCCTCGGTACCCCTCCATAGTTTACTACAGATCATGTGATCTTGCCTAACAAGTGTTATTCTTAAAGGTACATTGCACACTAAATAAAACCATAATTACTACATGAACATTAACCTCAAGGATAGTAAATATAATGAATATTTAACTCAGCCTAGAAAATGAATTTAAAGTATGTAATTTAGTTGTATTTTCTAATGAATGACAATGATGATCCAACATGATCAAAAAAAATTTGTATTCATACATGGGATGTGGGCATTGCTGGCTAGGCCAGTATTTATTGCCCATCCCTAATTACCCTTGAAAAGGTGGTGACGAGCTGCCTTTTTGAACTGCAGCAGTTCATGTGGTGTAGGTACACCCACAGTGCTGTTTGGAAGGGAGTTCCAGGATTTTGACCCAGTGACAGCAGAGGAACTATTTCTCAAAGGGTGAACTCCTGCAGGGTTCTAGGAACAGGAGTAGAATATCCTGCCCCTCAAGTCAGTTTAATTACATCATAGTTGCCCTGAATCTCAAACCCATCCATCTAATCTTGCTTTGTAATTCTTAGTACCCTCGCCAAAATTCATCAATTTCAGTTTTGAAATCCTTCTGTTCATCATAACTACAAGGGAAAAACTGTAGAAATGCTTTAAAAACAATCTAAACTTAAGAGAAACATGTAAACATTTACAGAGTGGAAGGAGGCCACCTGTCCCATTTTGTCTGGGCCGGCCACAATAGTTACCCAGCCTAATCCCACCTTCCACTTCTTGGTCCACTGCCCAGTGGATAATAGCACCTGAAGTCCATTTTCAAGTGTTTTTTTACTGTGGTGAGGGTCTTTGCCTCTACCACCTTTTCAGGCATTAAAGATCCAGACCCCCACCACCCCCCTAGATAACAAAGCTTCTCCTCCACTCTTCTCTAATCATTCTGCCAATTACTTTGAACCTTTGCCCCTTAGTTACTAACTTCTCTACTAATGAAAATAGGTCCTTCCTATCCACTCTATCTAGGCCTCCTCTGTTTCAAAGAAAACAATCACAGCCGATCCAATCCTACCTCATAGGAAAAATTCTCCATTTCTGGCAACATCCTCATAAATCTCCTCTGTACCCTCTCAGGTGTAATCACATCCTTCCTGTAACCCGGTGACCAGAACTGTACACAGTACTCTAGCTGTAGCCTAAGTAGTGTTTCATACAATCCTAACATAACCTCCCTGCTCTTATGCTCTATGCCTCAGCCAATAAAGGAAAGTATTTTGTATGCCTTCTTAATCACCTTATCTTCTTGTCCTGCTACCTTCAGGAATCTGTGGGTGTGCACTCCAAGGCCCCTTTGCTCCTTTATGCTTTTCAGAATCTTACCAATTATTATGTATTCCCTTGCCTTGTTTGCCCTCCTCAAATGCATTACCTCACACTTCTATGGATTGAATTCCATTTGCCATGCTTCTGCCCACATGGCCACCACTGACATCATCCTGCACTCTATAGCTTTCTTCCTCACTATCGGGAAAAAGCCAATTTTCATATCATCTGCAAACTTCTTAATCATGACCCTTACCTTTAAGTCCAACTCATTGATATATACCACAAACAGCAAAGGATCCAGTAATGAGCTCTGTGGAAACCCACTAGAAACAGCCTCCAGATACAAAAGTACTCATTGGCCATCGCCTTTCCTTCCTTTTAGATCCAATTTGCCACTTTCCCTTGGACCCCATGATCTTTTAATTTAATGACCAATCTGCCATGTGGGACCATGCCGAAGGCCTTGCTAAGATCCATCTAGACTACATCAAACACTCTACCCTTATTGATCCTCCTTGTTCGTTCCTCAAAGAATTCAATCAACTTAGTCAGACACGACCTTCCCTTAACAAATCCATGCTAACTGCCCTTCATTAATTCATGCCTCCCTAAATTTCTATACTATCTGGCAGAATTTTTTCCAATAATTAGCCTAAGGTTAGGCTGGCCGGCTGTAATTATTCAGATTATCTTCCCCTCCCTATTTAAACAATGCTCCCCAGTCCTCCGGCACCACACCTGTAGCTAGAGAGGAAAGGAAAATGATGATCAGAGCCTCAGCCATTTCTTCCCTTAGCAGCCTGGGAGACATTTTATCCAGGCCTGGTGACTTATTTCAAGGATGCTAAATACCTTAATATTTCCTCCCTCACTATTTTTATCCTATCCAGTATTTCACATTCGTCCTTAATTACAATGTCTGCTCCCTCGCTTCCTTATGTGAAAACAATGCAAAGTATTCACTAAGAACCATGCCAACCATATCTTCCATCTCCACACACAAGTAACATTTTGAAACTCTCATTAGTCCTACCAAATCTGTCATACTGTGTACAATTTTGGCCTCCTTATTTAAGAAAGGACACAGTTGCATTAGAAGCAGTTCAGAAAAGGTTCATTCGATTCATTCCTGGGATGAGGGGATTATCTTAGAAGGAAAGGTTGGACAGGCTGGGCCTGTATCCATTGGAGTTTAGAAGAATGAGAGGTGATCTTATTGATACATATAAAATCCTGAGGAACTTTTCAGGGTGGATTCTAAAAGGATGTTTCCCCTTGCGGGAGAGACCAGAATTAGGGACACAGTTTAAAAATAAGGGGCCTCCCATTTAAGATGAAGAAAACACATTTCTTTCAGAGGGCCGTGAGTCTGTGGAACCCTTTTATCCCCAGAGAGCGGAGGGGGAAGGATCATTGAATATTTTTAAAGACGAGGTAGATAGATTCTTGACTGACAAGGGGATCAAAGGGTATCGGGGGTAGGGAGGATAGTGGCATTGAGGCCACAATCCAGATCAGCCACGATCTTGTTGAATGGCGGAGCAGGCTTGAGGGCCTGACTGTCCTACGCCTGCTAATTTGTATGTTTGTTTGTATGTATGTATGTACCCCTCCCTTAGTTATCCTCTTACGAACATAAGAATTAAGAGCAGTACTAGGCCACTCGGCCTCTCGAGCTTGCTCCACCGTTCAATAAGATCATGGCTGATCTGATTGTAACCTCCACTCCACATTCCTGCCTACCCCGATAATCTTTCACCTCTTAGAAACAGAGAAAATAGGAGCAGGATAAGGTCATTCAGCCCTTCGAGCCTGCTCTGCAATTCAATATGATCATGGCTGATCATCTATCTCAATACCGCGGGAATGCAGCGAAGGTTCACCAGACTGATTCCTGGGATAGGAGGATTGTTGTATTAGGACAGCTTGGGTCAAATAGGCCTGTACTCACTGGAGTTCAGAAGAATGGGAGAGGATCTCATTGAAACATATAAAATTCTGACAGGGATGGACAGACTGGAAGCAGGAATGATGTTTCCTCTGACTGGGCGGGGTAGGTCTAGAACAAGAGGTCACAGTCTCAGGATACAGGGTAGGCCATTTAGGACTGAGATGAGGTGAAACTTCTTTGTTCAGAGGGTGGTGAACCTCTACCACAGAAGGTTGTGGAGGCCAATTCACTGAATATATTTAAGAAGGAAACAGATAGATTTCTAGACTCTAAAGGCATCAAGGGGTATGGGGAGACCATGTGAGTACGGTATTGAGATAGATCATCAGCCATGATCATATTGAATTGCAGAGCAGGCTCGAAGGGCTGAATGACCTTATCCTGCTCCTATTTTCTCTGTTTCTAAGAGGTGAAAGATTATCGGGGTAGGCAGGAATGTGGAGTGGAGGTTACAATCAGATCAGCCATGATCTTATTGAATGGTAGATCAAGCTCGAGAGGCCGAGTGGCCTAGTACTGCTCTTAATTCTTATGTTCGTAAGAGGATAACTAAGGGAGGAGTACATAATACAAACAAACATACAAATTAGCAGGCGTAGGACAGTCAGGCCCTCAAGCCTGCTCCGCCATTCAACAAGATCGTGGCTGATCTGGATTGTGGCCTCAATGCCACTATCCTGCCGACCCCCGATACCCTTTGATCCCCTTGTTAGTCAAGAATCTATCTACCTCGTCTTTAAAAATATTCAATGATCCTGCCCCTACCGCTCTCTGGGGATAAAAGGGTTCCATAGACTCACGGCCCTCTGAAAGAAATGTGTTTTCTTCATCTTAAATGGGAGGCCCCTTATTTTTAAACGGTGTCCCTAATTCTAGTCTCTCCCGCAAGGGGAAACATCCTTTTAGAATCCACCCTCAAAAGTCCCTCAGGATTTTATATGTATCAATAAGATCACCTCTCATTCTTCTAAATCCCAAGTATATCCTTTCTTAGGTAAGGAGACCAAAACTGCACACAACACTCCAGGTGTGGTCTCACCAAGGCCCTGTACAGCTGCAGTAATACAACCTTGCTCCTGTACTCAAGTCCTTTCGCAATGAAGGCCAACATACCATTTGCCTTCCTAACTGGTTGCTGTACCTGCATGCTTACTTTCAGTGATTGGTTTACAAGGACACCCATGACCCTTTGTACATCAACATTTCCCAATCTATCACCATTTAAATAATACTCTGCCTTTCTGTTTTTTCTGACCGACGTGGATAACTTCAAACTTATTCATGTTATACTGCATCTGCCATGTATTTGCCCACTTACTCAACCCGTCTAAATCACCTTGAAGCCTCTTAACACCCACCTCATCACTCACTTTCCCACCAAGTTTCATGTCATCAGCAAACTTGGAAATATTACATGTGGTTTCCTCATCCAAATCCCTGATACATATTGTGAATAGCTGGGGCCTGTTATGACACAATCGATGGTAAATGCTGAGTTGTTCAAATCCCAAAGAGAAATTTGAAACAACTGCCAGAACTGTTTTGCAATATATATATATTTTGAGATGTGTGCCTTGAATTCAGTAGTAATAAGACCAACCGAGTTTTATAGGTTTCTTACAAAACTAAATTAAACCTTTATTAATCTAACTCACCGTTACACCCCCGTTAAGGCAACAGTGAAACAACATAGATTTAAACAGACCCAGAAAAAGCACACACCCTGGACAGTTGAATTCAAAATGAGTTTTTCTCAGCTTTGGTTCCTTGTAGACAGCAGCTTGAGGCTTAGGTGCCGGAGGCTTTTCACACGTGTTAGATCTTAAAATTCCTGCCCTTACACACAACCTTCCCTCCTTTATACATATTTTCCTCTTTGAATGCAAATTCCCATTGTTTCACTATGTCTTTGGACTTTACCCCTCTAATAATAAAAATCTATCATAGTTCCAATTTTACCAGTAATCTTTGGGAAAAATAAACACACTGTTTCTTAACTTCTCCTGGCTAGGTGAAACATTTCACCCCCTCTTTTGAATTCAAGCTAGTCTGGTTTATTTAAAATGCAAATATTCCCTTTACACCTCACATTCTAAAACTTCACCCATGTTTACCTATTTAACAGTTAAAACCTAGCTTATCTCCTGACACATCAAAGCCTTCAGACCAACTGCCTTTAATTCAGTTAAGTCACACACACACACACACACGGGAGAATTTTCTCCCTGTTGAGGAGACTGGGCGGGATTGGGCATGGGCGTGCGCGCAGATGATCGCCGTCCACAATTGTCTGAGTGCCGCCATTTTACACGTGCCTGGAAACGCTGAGCGCTCCCTGTGCAAGTGGTAGGGGGGGGTTGCCTGAGTCGGAGCCTGCGCTCTTTCGCACATGCACGTGAAAGAGCACAGTAATCTCCCTGAGGCAGCTCTGTGCCTCAGGGAGATTAGTTTAAGTTCAAAACTAATAAAGGGGGAAAAAAAATGTTTAAGATATGTCCCCTCAAACTGTCACATGAGCTGGGGCATGTCTATTAATTTTATTAAAAATTTTTACAAGTTTCAAAACCTTCATGAAACCTCATCCTGCCCGTGGATGAGATTCCATGAAAAATGCGAAGGCCGCCTGGGCTCTTCGCCTGCCCACAAACCTTAATGTTGGACGGGCAGCTCAGTTTATTATTTTAATTGATAGTTAACCAGCCTTAATAGGCCTTTGACAGTTCAGCGGGCATGCAGCTGAGTTGCCTGCACGCCCACCGAACTGAAAATCTGAATGACGCGCGGTGACTTCGGGACGCACGCCCAACGTCACCACATGTCATTTTATGCCTTGGCGAGCATGCCCCGCCCCTGCTCGCCAAGCCGAAGATTCTGCCCACACACACACACACCCATAGACACAGACCCCACTATTACTCTACTATAAATCCCAATAACATTATGAAAATTATTGTATCTTCCTGACAGGCCCAAGCACTGATCCCTGAGGTACTACACTAGTCACCACCTGCCATTCTGAAAAAGACCTGTTTATTTCTACTCTCTGTTTCCTGTCTGCTAACCAATTCTCAATCCTTGCAAATATATTACCCCAAATCCAATGTGCTTTAATTTTTCACACTAACCTCTTATGTGGAACTTTATCAAAAGCTTTCTGAAAATCCAAATACACCACATCCACTGGTTCTCCCTTATCTATTCTGCTTGTTACGTCCTCAAAAAACTCCGGTAGGTTTGTCAAACATGATTTCCCTTTCATAAATCCATGCTGACTTGTCTAATCCCGTTGATATTTTCTAAGCGTCCTGTTATCACGATCCTTTATAATAGACTTTAACATTTTCTCTATTAGTGATGTTAGGGTAACCGGTCTGTAATTCACTATTTTCTTCCTCCCTTCTTATTTAAATAGTGGAGTTACATTTGCCACCCTCCAATCTGCAGGGACTGTTCTAGAATCTGCAGAATTTTGGAAGATGACAACTAACGCATCCATTATTACCATGGCCACATCATTTAGTAACCTGGGATGTAGATTATCAGGCCCTGGGGATTTATCGGCTTTCAGTCCCATTAATTCCTCCAGCACTTTTGTTTTAGTAATGCTAATTTCCTTCAATTCCTCCTTATTAATAGATCCTTAGTTCCCTCATATTTCTTGGAAGTTATTTGTGTCTTCCTTCGTGAAGACATTTGTTTAATTGCTCTGCCATTTCCTTGTTCTCTATTATGAATTCTCCAGTTTTGGACTGTAAGCGACCTACATTTGTCTTCACTAACCTTTTTCTTTTACATACTTATAGAAGCTTTTATAATCAGTTTTTATGTTCCATGCAAGTTTACTCTTATACTCTATTTTTCCTCTCTTAATCAATCTCTTGGCTCTCCTTTGCTGAATTCTAAACTCCAATCCACAGGCTTCTACTTTTCCTGGCAACTTTTTATGACTCTTCTTGGGATCTAATATTTTCCTTAATTTCTTTTGTTAGCCATGGTTGGGCACTTTTCCTGTTGTGTTTTTGCACCAGAAAGAATGTGTAACTGTTGCAATGCATACATTTGTTCCTTAAACATTAGCCATTGCCTATCCACCATCATGCCTTTTGATGAATTTCCCCAATCTATTTTAGCCAACTCATGCCTCGTATCTTCGTACCTTCCTTTGTTAAGATTTAGGACCCTAGTTTCAGATCAGACCACTTCACTTTCCATCCTAATGAAAAATTATTTTATGTTATGGTCACTGTTCCCTAAAGGACACCGCACAACAAGATTATTAATTAACCCCTTCTCATTGCACAGTATCAAATCTAAGATAGTCTGTTCCCTATCTCATACACACGCTAAGAATTTACCCTTGTTAATTAAGGACCTATCTAGTTCAGACTCTGCTTCCACCGCCTTTTGCGGAAGAGAGTTCCAAAGATTCTCGAGCCACTGAGAAAAAAATTCTTCTCATCTCTGTCTTAAATGAGTGACCCCTTATTTTTAAACCATGACTCTTAGCTCTAGATTCTCCCAGAAGAGGAAACACCCTGTCCACATCCACCCTGTCAAGACCCCTCAAGGTCTTAAAGATTTCAATCAAGTCACCTCATACTCTTCTAAACTCCAATGGATACAAGCCTAACAACTTTTCCTCATAAGATAACTTGCCCATTCCTGGTATTAGTCTAGTAACCTTCTCTGAACTGCTTCTAATGCATTTATATCCTTCCTTAATAAGGAGACCAATACACACAGTACTCTAGATATGGTCTCACCAATGCCTGTATAGCTGAAGCACAATCTCCCTACTTTTGCAATCAATTTCCCTTACAATAAATGATAGCATTCAATTAGCTTTCCTAATTACTTGCTTTATCTGCATACTAGCTCTTGCTTTTATGTATTTATTGAACACCTTTGGGTTTTCCCCTGTTGATTGCATATCCCTATTCCTTTTCCTCTTGGATATCAATTTCATCATGAGGAAGGCAATGGTGGGTGCAGACTTTGACATCCCATGGCAACACCATTGATTGATGGACTTGGATTTCACTGACAACATCACCTTGTGGACTGAAGAATCGCACGTGCTCCAAGACATGATCACCAGTCTGGAGAATAGTGGAACCAAGTTTAGTCTCTCATCAGCTGAGAGAAGACCAAGACAGCGATGGCTGGATGGCAGCAAGGCCTTCCTATCACTTTCTGGCAACAGAACACCGAGGATATTGAACAGGTATTTTGCATCAGTCTTCATTATAGAGGATACAAGTAACATCCCAGAAATAGCTGTAAATCAGGAAACAGAAGGAAACGAGGAACTCAAGAAAATTACAATCACCAGGGAAGTGGTACTGAGCAAATAGTTGGAGATGTGGGCTGACAAGTCTCTGGGTCCTGATGGACTTCATGCTAGGGTCTTAAAATAAGTGGCTAGGGAGATAGTTGATGTATTGGTTTTAATTTTCCAAAATTCCATAGATTTGGGGAAGGTTCCATTAGACAGGAAAGAAGCAAATGTAACCCATTTATTCAAAAAGGGGGGGAGAAAGAAAGCAGGAAACTGCAGCTTAACATCTGTCTTAGGGAAAATGTTAGAAGCTATTGTTAAATACATCATAGCAGGGCACTTGGAAAAATTCATGGTAATCAGGCTGAGTCAACATGGTTTTGTGAAAGGGAAATCATGTTTAACCAATTCTTTGGAGTTCTTCGAAGAAATAACATGTGCTGTGGATAAAGGGAAACCGGTGGATGTACTTTACTTAGGTTTCCAGAAAGCATTTGATAAGGTGCCACATCAAAGATTATTGCAACAAATAAAAGCTCATGGTGTTGGGGGTAACATATTAGCATGGATAAAAGATTAGTTAGCTAACACGAAGCAGAGAATAGGCTTAAAAGGGTCTTTTTCTGGTTGGCAGGATGTGATGAGTGGTGTGCCACAGGGATCAGTGCTGGGGCCTCAACTCTACAATTTATATAAATGACTTGGATGAAAGAACCAAAGGTATGGTTGCTGATGACACAAAAATAGTAGGAAAGTAAGATGTGAAGAGAACATAAAGAGGCTACAAAGGGATTTAGATAGGTTAAGTGAGTGGGCAAAAATCTGGCAAATGGAGTATAATGTGGGCAAATGAGAAATTGTTCATTTTTGCAGAAAAAA
This sequence comes from Cetorhinus maximus, assembly GCF_964194155.1. NCBI lineage: Eukaryota > Metazoa > Chordata > Chondrichthyes > Lamniformes > Cetorhinidae > Cetorhinus > Cetorhinus maximus. The sequence continues at coordinate 77,099,473 of NC_135893.1, read as the reverse complement.
TAAAAAAGTTATTGTCTCAATGGTGAGAGATTGCAGAACTCTTAGATGCAGAGGGATTTGGGTGTATTAGTGTCTGAATAGCAAACGGTTAGCATGCAGGTACAGCAAGTAATTAGGAAAGCTAATAGAATCTTATCATTTATTTTCAAGGGGAATTGAATACATGAGTAGGGAGGTTATGCTTTGGGGTTATATAGAGCATCAGTGAGACCACATTTGGAATAATGTTTACAGTTTTGGTCTCATTATTTAAGGAAGGATGTAAATGCATTGGAAGCAGTTCAGAGGAGGTTTACTAGACTAATACCTAGAATAGGTGGGTTGTCTTATGTTGAAAGGTTAGACAGGCTAGGCTTGTATCCACTGGAGCTCAGAAGAGTAAGAGGTGACTTTATTGAAAGACCTAAGATCCTGAGGGATCTTGACAAGGTAGATGTGAAGAAGATGTTTCGTCTTGTGCGAATATCTAGAGCTAGTGGTCACTGTTTAAAAATAAGGGGTCACCCATTTAAGACTGGGATGAGAATTTTTCTCTCTCAAAGGACTGAGTGTCTTTGGAACTCTCTTCCTCAAAAGGCAGTGAAAGCAGAATCTTTGAATATCTTTAAGGCAGAGCTAGATAGATTCTTGATAAGCAAAGGGGTGAAAGGTTATCAAGGGTAAGTGGGAATGTGGATTTGAGGTTACAATCAGATCACTCATGATCTTATTAATTAGCACAGCAGGCACAAGGGGCCGAGTGGCCTACTCCTGCAATGAATTCGTATGACCACTTCTCCTACCTAGGAAGCAACATCTCCAGGGAGGAGATGCAGAGATCGATGTCCACACAAGTATCGGCAAAAGCAGTATCGGTCTTCTTGCAGCTCCACACAGTCTGGGCATCCAAAACCATCAACACGGCCATGAAGCTGCGACCCTACATGTCCACAATAGTACCAACAGCAATCTATGTCAGCAAGACATGGAAGAGGACAGCAAAGATACCACTTAAGTTGAACGTCTTTCACCAGCACTGCCTACATACGTTCCTGGGCATCACATGGAGAGACAACATCACCAATGAGGAAGTGCTTTAGAGGACTGGTCAGAAGCACCTGTGGGACATTGTGACAGAGAGATGACTGAGGCTGGCAGGACATGTATTTCGGCTCCTTGAAGTACGTCCCACCAGAGTGTCAGACACAATCAGATGGAAAAAGAAGAGAAGGCTGGCCACAGAAGACCTGGTGAAGTACATTTAAGGAGGACCTTCAAGAGCAGGACACCACCTGGGCTAGAGTGAAGGAGAGTGCGATTGTCCGGGGCTGGTGATATAGTCTTGCTGCCCATTGTCCCGCACAGGACCGGAGGAACTAAGTCTAATTAAGACTGCTTTACACTTTCTGAAGTATTGAGCTTTTGGCATCTGACATAAGCCTTCATTTTTTGCCTTATTTAACTCTGCATGCTCTTTGCAATCTGGCGGGGCGTGGAGTGTGGGGGGTACGGTGATTCTATAATGAACCTTTTTCTTTGTGGGAGCATATTTGTTCTGAATCCTCTGAGTTTGATTCTTGTGAGGCAAGGAAAACAAGGGCTATCAGGGGTTCACTGTCGCTGGGTCAAAATCCTGGAACTCCCTCCCTAACAGCACTGTGGGTGTACCTGCACCACATGGACTGCAACGTTTCAAGAAGGCAGCTCGCCACCACCTTCTCAAGGGCAATTAGGGATGGGTTCCCGGGCCTGTGTGTGCCTCAGCGCCATGTGCTGGGACCAAACCTCACAGGGTGGAGGCTCCGGGAGGGTTGGACAAGGCAGCGGGGGCCTCAGCAGATGGAGGTATCCCCAGCCTCCAGCCTACCCTGGAAGAGGTGCCACCCCTCGGAGGGGGAGGACCTCACGATTTGCGTGGTCGGATGTGTCCCCTCCCCCAGTGAAGTAGTGGCATCTCTGCCCTGAAAGTCCTCACTCTGCCCTCTGGGGGGAGCCCAAATCCCCGACCCCTTGCTGCAGTCCTCTGAGCAGGGCCCCTCGGAAGTTTGTGAGGTCATCGCCCTTGTGTCATTGCCCCACCCCAACCCACCTTGTACCCCAGAGATGCCGGGCGACCCGGTGCCTGAGGGGGAGCAGGGCTCTGAGCCACTGCCACCTTGTGGCCCAGAACCTGAAAGGGAGACCAGAGAGGACCCCTCTGGCCTTGATCTTGGGGGTGGGATCGAGGTGGAAGTGGAGCCAAATGGCAGCTCTGAACCAGCCCCCGTACTCAATACAGGGGAGGGGTTGGAAGCTAAAGGCGATGACTTGGAGGAGGATGGGGTTTCAGTGGTGAGCACCGGGGAAGACTTAGAGTCATTCCTACTCATCCTGCTTTCTGCTCTTAATGTCACCATCAGCACCTCCTTTAGCCAGTATCACCACCATTAACACCCCTTCGACCTTTTGTTTATGACATCGTTTGCAACCTCTCCTTTTTACCTCCAGCTTCACCTGTCCCACCCCCCTTAAACAGTACATATTTCACCATATTTTTACTTCTCTTTAGTTCTGAAGAAGAGTCAAACGGACTCAAAATGTTAACACCACCTTTCTCTGCACAGATGCTGTCAGACCTGCTGAGTTTTTTTCAGCACTTTTTGTTTTTGTTTCAGATTTCCAGCATCCGCAGTATTTTGCCTTTATCTTAGAGTCGTTGTCGGGTGAGGTCGTGGATCCCCTGGTGCCCCCACCGATTCCCCTCTCAACCCTTTATGGGCGCTCCAGGATTATTTAGCGAGTAACCGTGGTCACCGAGACAGGTGGCATTCTTTTCCTCTTGTGTTCTGGTCTGCCCGCGAGGCCCTCAAGGCTCCTGGGCTGGACCAGAACGCTAAGAGGAGGGTCCACACATTTCTCGCTAGGCTCCTGAAGGAGAGGAAGGATTAAAATAATCCTCTCTTTCTTACACCAGGCATGGGGAAGGTAGCACATACTTCTGACAATGAAGACTACCATAGCCAGCCTCAACATCCATGGCAGCAGAGACACACAGCGCAGGTTCCAGAACTTCTCAGTCCTCCGGGATGGGAAGTATGCGGTGTGCTTCCTGCAGGAAACCCAGACCGTTCCAGGAGACAAAGCTACATGGCTCCTGGAATGGCGAGGGGGGGTCTACATGAGTCACCCAGCCTCCAATTCTGTTGGGGTGGCTATCTTGTTGGCCCCACGTTTTCAGCCGGAGACCTTGGGGGTGAAGGGGCCGGTGCCAGGCCGGTTGCTGCACCTTACTGTGCGCCTGGGGGGCGCGGCGCTTCACTTTGTGAATGTGTACGTTCCCCTGGGTGCGCAGCAGCAAGTGAACTTCTTTGAGGAAGTTTCCACTCATCTGGGCTCCATCGACGCGGGCGAGTGCATCGTCCTCGGGGGGGATTTCAACTGTACCCTCGAGGCCTGGGACCATCTCAATGCCCAGCACCGCTCGCTCGGTGTGAGTAAGTTGCAGGACCTCGTCAGGTCCTTCGACTTGGTGGACGTCTGGCGAAATCTCCATCCCGACTCCAGCGTTTTCACTTTCATGTTGCCTGGAGCTGGAGCGTCCAGACTCGACTGTGTTTACATTTCTAAGGCGTGTACGTGTCCTGCGTTCCGGTGGTCTCCGTGCAGCAGGTATGGTGCTCAGACTACTGTCTGGTGTGGGCGAACTTGTTCTGTCCTGTGCTCGGACGGGGTCCGTGTACTGGCACTTTAACAACCTGCTGCTGGAGGACGAGCGGTTCCTGGACTCGTTCCGTCGTTTCTGGGCCGGCTGGAGAAGGAAGCGGGGAGACTTCCCCTCCTTGAGGCTATGGTGGGACGTGGGCAAGACTCACGTCCGCATTTTCTGTCAGGAGTACACGAGGGGGTCGACAAAGAGGCGGAAATCCAGGGTCGAGGAGTTGGAGAAGGAAGTGCTCGACCTTGTCTCGGATCCGGAGGGCATCAGGGCCATTACCCGAGACTATTACACTGCTGAGTTCTCTCCGGATCCGTCCAGCGAGGATGCTCACAGAGTTTTGTGGGAGGACCTGCCGCAGGTCGGCCCGGAGGGCACCGGAAAGCCTGACTCCCCAATAAGTCTGGGGGAGCTGACCGGCGCCCTCGACAGCCTCTCCAGGGGCAAATCCCCGGGGCTGGACGGGCTGACTGTGGAGTTCTTCAGGGCGTTCTGGGACGTCCTGGGGAATGACTGCTTGGGGGTCCGGGGGGAGGGTATCGCTACCAGGGAGATGCCCCTCTCGTGGCGCAGGGCAGTCATTGCCCTGCTGTCCAAGACGGGGGATCTCCGCCACCTTAAGAACCCGTGCTCAGCCTCCCTCGTCAGCACGGATTACAAGATCTTTGCCAAGGCCATGTCTTCTCGCCTGGGCACCGTGCTGGACCACATGATCCACCCTGACCAGTCCTACACCATCCCGGGCCGTACCATCTTTGACAATATTCATCTATTCTGGGACATGATCCATTTTTCCCAGAGGGCTGGTCTGTCGAGCGCCTTCCTGTCTCTTGACCAGGAGAAAGCGTTTGACAGGGTGGATCACGAATATTTATTCGGGACTCTGGGAGCATTCGGGTTCGGGACACGTTTCGTCATCCGGATCCGACTTCTGTACACTGCCGCAGAGTGTCTAGTTAAGGTTAACGGGTCCCTGATGGAGCCCCTTCGCTTTGGGAGAGGGGTACGTCAAGGCTGCCCCCTGTCTGGCCAATCGTATTCTATCCATGTGGAGCCTTTCCTGCGCCTCTTGCGGAGGAGGTTCTCGGGATTGGTTTTGCGCGGGCCGGGCATTGGGGTGGCCCTCTCGGCTTACGCCGATGATGTGCCCCTCATGTTCACCGACCCGGCTGACCTGCGGAGGATGTGCGATTGCCAGGAGATCTACTCTTCTGCGCCTTCTGCCAGGATCAACTGAGGCAAGTGTTCTGGACTCCCGGTTGGTCAGTGGCAGATGGATCCCCTACCCGAGGAGCTCAGGCCTTTCACCTGGAGCAGGACCAGCCTCCTCTACCTGGGGGTCCATCTCTGCCCTGCTGAGAAATCCTGGCCAGCGAATTGGCAGGAGCTGGAGACCAAAGTCATCCCTCGCCTGTGGCGCTGGACAGGACTGCTCCGAGTGCTGTCTTACCGGGGTCGAGTTCTGGTCATAAACCAGCTGATTGCTGCCATATTGTGGTACCGGCTGGTCACTTTGACCCCTTCCCCTGGACTTTGTCACAAAAATCCAGGGAATGCTCACCGACTTCTTCTGGGACAAAAGGCTGCACTGGGTCACTACTGAGGTTCTGAGTCTCCCGCTTAGGGAAGGCGGTCAGGCGCTGGTGTGCCTACGCACCCAGGTGGCGACCTTCCACCTTCAGGCCCTGCAGCGATACCTTTACATTGAGCCCCCTCCAAGATGGTGTGCCCTGGCGACATATTTCTTCCACCAGGTGCACGGCCTGAATTATGAGGTGCAACTCCTGTTTGTAGACCTGAGGGGCCTTCGTTGCTCCTTGCAGCTGTTGCCCGTCTTTTACCAGGACCTGATTAAAGTCTGTAACACGGTCGCCTCGCAACGCAGCTCTCCCCCATCAGGAGTAGCAGCTATCGTCAGAGAGCCGCTGTTCAGGGATCTGCCCCTCCGTCCTTTTCAGTGGCTGGCGGAGAGGAGGGCTGTGGTTGCCGGGGTGACCAGGATCGAGGACGTGCTGGGTGGCAGAGGAGTGGTCTGGATGCTTCCACAGAAGTTGGCACAACGTGCGTTGGTGGACGTCCGGCTCGCGGCCAATGCCATCCATGACCTCAGGACGGTGGTGCTTGGACCCGATATCATACTGGGCCTCAAGGTGGTGCAGGTACGAGATGGTCTTCTGTCCAAGCACACCCCTGTTCGGCCGGAATTCCACCTTGGCCCCAAGCCCCAAACCCTCCCTCGGGAGCCGGTGTCCCGCAACCCAACTCGCCTCACGGAAATGCCCTCCATGCCCTTTAGCACGGCGTGGAGGGGTTTCCTGTACCGGCTGCTGCTGCATACCCTTCACTTCTTTGCCCTCGCCTGCCGCCCGGACACCCCCTTGGTGTGCCTTGTTGCCGTCCGGCAGCGGAGGTTCCCAGTGGGGGGCCCTCTACAGGGGTGTCCTCCCCTTTTCGATCGGGGACCTGGGGTAGAGGGTGTTGCACGCAGCAGTCCCCTACAATTGGAGAATGTGTAGGTTCACGGACTCCCAAGATGCCTACACCTATTGCAGCCTTGTGAAGTCCATGGACCACAGGAACGTTGGTTGTTGTAGGTTGCACCCCCTTTTTAATTTCTTGAGAAATCTTTTACTGTTGTTTTGTTTGCACTTCAGCCCCACACTCCTGATCTACGGGTACCCGATGCGGGGGGCCGGGAGGGAGGAGGCCCTCCTCGTGAACCTGCTCCTGGGCCTGGCCAAGTCGGCCATTAACAGGTCCAGGCAGCGGGCGATCGAGGGGGTCATCCGACCTGACTGTCTGCCCCTCTTCCGCGACTATGTTCCCGACCGGGTTTCCCTGGAGAGGGAGCACGCGGTGTCTGCTGGCACCGTCGAGGCCTTCCATACCCAGTGGGCACCGCGGGGACTGGGGCGTTTTATCAACTCCTTTAAACACATTTTGATTTAATGTTGGTAAGTTTCCTTTAAATTTTGTCTTTTGTTTTTGCAATTTCTCTTTAAGGGGTTGCCTTTTACTTTGTCCCTTGATTTGTTAACTTAGCGCATTTGTTTTGTAACAGAAGAATTACATGTTCTTAACCTTCCTAACCCTGCCGCTATGTCTTGGTGCTCCCCTGACATCTACAGTGGAGGTGGTGGCAGCCTGCTGACTGCAACGTCTTGTCTGTGATGAACTTGGTGGGTGTCCTCTGGAGGGCCGAAGCCTGGAGGGCCCCAGCCTGCTTTGGGTGTCCTTCTGTGGGCCAGCTGCACCTTCCTTGGCCTGTTGAGCTGGAGCTGCAGGGGTCACAGGAAGAGGGGATTTGGATTGGTCGGACATCCTCGGAGTCACCTGTGTGGATGGCCCTGGGGGTCGAGCTGCTGGTCCTCCCCCATATGGGTGCCCAATGGCTCCTGGCTGACTCCTTGAGGAGAAGGGAAATCTGGAGTGAGATCGTCCTGCTCCACACCCCTCTCGCATTGACACTGTTGGAGGCCAACCATGACGTCAGCGATGGAGTTCGGCCCACGCAGCAGTCCAGGATCCATATCCTGGGTCAAGGTCTCCATGGTGGCCACCATCCTGCCAGTGTTGAGATCAATGCGTTAGCATGCCAACGCTATCACCTCAGAGTGAAGGACGACAGACTCCTCCATCGTCCCTTACAATCTGAGGAGTGCAGTGGACATCCCTTCCTGATGTTTCCGGGATTGTCTTTGCAGCTGCAACAACTGATTGAAGACCGAGTCCAGAGGCTCATCATCTGACTTAGACTCAGTAGATCCCTTGCTTCCAGCATCCTCCGAGTGCCGGCGATCTTGGATGTCCCTGCCACCGCCTGCTGTGGATCAGACAGTGTGCTGTGCTCACCAGATTATGATCTCAAGGCTACTCGACATCTAGGTCCCACTGAGGTGTGTGTCACTGCGCTGGTGGGGGGTGTGGGTGAGCGCTGCGATGGGTCTTCGATGGTGCTGCCCTCAGGGTCCTCATCCCAGCTCTTGGCGCTGGAGTCGGGGTCAAGGTCACCTAAGGCGACGTGTCAGATGTGCCTAGGAGAGAAAGTGGAGATTATTAGTGCTTGGCAGCCGCGTTGCACATGGAACAATGGACTCAGAGTAGTGTTGAGAGAGGGATGGTCTGGTGCAGGATCCGCCACAGGGATTGTCGACATCTTCTTTGGCTAGCTCCAACGCTCGACTCTCGAATGGAGTGAGGACCTTGATATCTGGCACTCCACTCCACCCCCAATCTAGGACCTCTCCTGGCAATTGTGCACCATCTTGTCCTGCATTAAGACAGATGGAGAAAGTGTGAGCAAGGCGCATGCCAGGCCAAATGAGAAAGGTGCCAGGCATTTGTGTGTGTGCTGAGTGGGCCCATGGGCGGGATAAGGAGGCAGTCTCCAGAGGAGATGAGGCCAGATGGAGATGTGAGGGTGTGGGTGAGAGAGTGAGTGGTGATGTCCCTTGAGCTGGCAGTGAGTGAGATGCCAGTGAATGTGTGATGGCCTCGTGAGTGGGTGACTTGAGATTGATGAGATGGTTGCCTTTACTCTGGCGGCAGGGATGAGATCATTCATCCTCTTTCTGCACTGGATGGCCAACCTCTTGTGTGTAGCATTGGCACTGACCACCTCTGCTGCCACCTCCTAAGCCAAGTGGTGAGACTGATGGGCCTCCTGTAGCCAGAATAGGGGTAGAGGACATCGTGGATGGCCTCCATGGTGTCCAGCAGGTGCCCGAGGGATGCATCACTGAATCGGGGGGCTGCACTCTTCCTGGCTTTCGGGGCCATGCTTTCAGCAGAGCAGTCATGGGCTGAGAAGTGTGCGCGCGGCTGCAGTTTAAATATGGCGCTCGGCATGAGGAAGCAGCGAGGCAACGGCGTGGCGACCAATTGGAGGCCTGCTGCCAGTGATCCGGCAGAATTTATAAGGCAGGAAGGGGACGATATGGTACGTGAAAACCTGCCATTGTGGCCGGCAGGTAAAATGACTTTTTCGCACCCGCTACCACACTTTGCGCAAATCTGAGATGAGTCCGCCCTTTGTTTCAAGTTAAAACCAGACAGATCAACGCTGATTGGTGAAGGCATTGGCATGGGGAATGAAACCTTTTTTCAGCAATCGAGTTCTGCACTACCAAATGACTATTTCTGTAAGTGATCATTCATTTTGACCTTAATAATAGGTTCAGATAACTTCCCCAGAACATGTTAGATTAACAAATCTATAATTTTCCAGTTTCTGTCTCACACCTTTCTTAAATAACAGAGTTACATTTGCAATTTTCTAATCTAAAGGAGCAATTCCTGATTAAGGAAAGTTTTGGAAGATTATTTCCAATGCATCTGCAATTTCCTCACTAACTCCTTTTGAAACCTTTGGGTGGAAAATATCAGATCCTTTAGTGCTTTTGTGTTTTTGCTAATGCCTTATTGAGTTCCGGTCATTGATTCATTATTAGTTTCCTGGTGGTGTTAGGTGTATTATTCTCTTCCACCACTGTGAAGGCACAATGCAATTATTAATAAGTCTGACACTTCATTATTTTCATTTGCAATATCACCCACACTTGTTCTAAAGGATCCATACTACCCGATTGCCTTTCTTATTTTAGTATAACTGTAAAGTGCATAAACTTCATAAGGTTCATTTGACATTCCTGTTCTGAAGCTCTTATAATGGACTTCATGTAGCACAATGGGTAGTGTACCTGCCTCTGGCCCCAAAGCACCAGTTTCAAGTCCCACTTCAGAACTTGATGGCCAAGGAAGGTGCATTCATAATGTGGCCAAACAGCCCATCCTTCCAATATGCCTGATAGCATGCAGTAAGAGTGGAAAAGTTTCCTGGTCATTCATACTGTAGAAGGCAATGGCAAACCACTGCAGTACTTTGGCAAGCATAATCATGGATCACTCCAATGGAAGTCCATGGTCTTAGGGCATGGTACCTGGAGGAGGAGGATCATTGTAGTTCATGGAGGCCAGCCTCCTATCCTTGCCCTACTTTTGATGTGCAGTGGTGCCCTTCAAACTATATAACTAATTGTCTCTCTGTAACGGAGACAGATGCCCATGGACATTTGTGGACTAATTACCATTATTATTGTTGTCTTCCTTTGCCATTCTTTTTCTATCTCACAATCTCCTGGAACTATACTATCTTTGCACTTTTGTTTGATCTTTCCAGCTCTTCTATCTCTCATCCCTTGTGTTAACCACAGCTGCTTTATTTGGTAACTCTTGCTTGTCCTTCAAGGTGAAGATGACTATGTTCATCATCTGGGGTGTTTGATGGGGTTCCAGTGGGTATCTAAGTAACTGCTAAGGCCGATCTGCGCCCGGAAGGTTCCGGTGCAAATAGCTCAGGATACCACAGACAATTGAGCTTTGGACGAGTTGCTGGCTCAGGATTTCCTCTCCTTGCATTTTCTCTCTGCCTCTAATAGGTACTTGCTTTCGAAGGAGGCTGCATCATTTTTTATTTGGTTGCACCAGGTGCAATGATCCTGGGCAAGCAGCTCCCAGGACTCAAAGTCTATATCAAAACTCGAAGCGGAGCCTCCAGAGTGTCCTTGTATCCTGTCTTGTGCCTTGTAGATGGTGGACAGGCTTGAGGAGTCAGGAGGTGTGTTACTCGCTGCAGAATTCCTAGCCTCTGACCTGTTCTTGTAGCCACAGTATTTATATGGCTAGTCTAGTTCAGTTTCTGATCAATGGTAACCCCCAGGATGTTGATCATGGGGAATTCAGTGATGGTAATGCCATTGAATGTCAAGGGGAGATGGGTAGATTCTGTCTTGTTGGAGATGGTCATAGTTTGGCACTAGTTTGGCGTGAATCTTACTTGCGACTTGTCAGCCCAAACCTGGATGTTGTCCAGATCTTCCGCATTTGGGCACAGACTCCTTCAGGAGCTGAGGAGTCGTGAATGGTGCTGAACATTGTGCAATCATCAGTGAACATCCCCACTTATGATTGAAGGATTGATGAAGCAACTGAGGATGGTTGGGCCAAGGACATTACCCTGAGGAACTCCTGCGGTGATGTCCTGGGACATGATTGACCTCCAACAACCACAATCATCTTCCTTTGTGCTAGTTATGTGGAGAGCCAGTGGAGAGCTTTCCCCTGATTCCCAATGATCTCATTTTTGCCAGTGGCCTTGATGTCATGGGCGTTCACTCTCACCTCACCTTTTGAGTTCAGCTCTCTTGTCTATGTTTGGACCAAGGCTCTAATGAGATAAAGAGCTGAGTGGCCCTGGTAGGAGCCAAACTGAGGGTCAGTGAGCAAGTTATTGCTGAGTAAGCAAGTGAGTGCTGTTTGATAGTACTGTGGATGACACCTTCCATCATTTTGCTGATGATCAAGATGAGGCTGTTGGGTCAGTAATTGGTGACAATTAACATGGTGACAATTAATATTCTGCTGACTATGTAGATCTTTCTGGTTTTGCACACCGCACCATTTGACTCTCTTTGTTTTGTCAAGGCAGCATATAAGACATTATTAGGATGAATTTCTGTCAGGGTTTGTCCACTTTAATTCAAGATAGTTTTCTGGAGCTATATATTCTGGAACAAAAAAGAGGGTGGGCCAAACTAGTAATGAGTGATGAGCTAAACTTAGTTAATATTCTAACAGGACAGTAAGGGAACATCTATCTAGCAGTGATCATATGATCAAATTTTATGTTAGGTTTGGTAAAGGAGAAATGTAACACAGCTATGAAGATCACAGATTATGGTAAAACCAACTTGAATGTGATGAGACATGACTGATGGCAGCAAACTGGTCAAAATTGTATCAAGTTAAACTACAGATGAACAGTGTGATGTATTCAAAAAACCATTCAGCTTAATAGAGGACCAGTGTACTGCCCCGTTGGTTTGTTGGCCTGACCAAGGCCTTTGATGCAGTCAGCCATTAGGGCCCCTGGAAGGTAATGGAGAAATTTGGCTGACCTGAGAAATTTGCAGCAATGGTTCAACAATTCCATAACGGCATGTTTGCGTGTGTCCTGGATGGTGGTGAGTCTTCTGACCCGTTGCCAGTCACTAATGGAGTTGAACAGGGCTGTGTGCTAACGCCAACCCCCTTCAGCATTTTTTTTCTCCATGCTCTTCAGTGGTTCCACAGTGGTGACCCTGACCCTTTCTCTTAAGCTGTCTATATTGATGGCGAGACACATGCAAGAATTACCAAAGCAAATGTAGCCTTTGTCAGACATCCCAAGTATCCACACAATATTGGGACTGTCGCAACTAAGTTGGGCTGGTCACTTAGCCAGAATGCCTGACGCTTACCAAAGTGAATCTTCTATGGAGATCTTGAGTCTGGGGTGTGCTCTCATGCAGTCAAAGGAAGTGCTGCAAGGACATTCCGAAGGCTTCCCTTAGGGGTTTTGATATCGACTTCGAGCCCTGGGAGAAGCTTGCTCAGGATCGCTGCACTTGACGCAGCCAAATATAAAACGGTGTGGCCTCCTTCCAAATCAAGAGCGTATCAGAGGCAGAGAGGAAACACAAGGAGAGGAAATCCCGAGCCAGCAACTCATCCAAAACTCAACTGCCTATGGTATCCTGTCCTATTTGCACCAGGATTGGGTGCAGATCGGCCTTAGCAGTCACCTCCTTACCCACCGGAACCCTACCAAATACCCCAGGCTGCATTTTACATGTCCCCGCTGGGTGTGTTTTCAACAGGGGTCATGTAAAATAGGGTGAGTGCCCACTCCACCACCTTCTCGCCCACCCCCATGGTATTGGGAGGTGGGCAGACACTGAATTGGCAGCCTTCCTGACATATATAAATAAATAATCACGGGTCAATTGTTAATGGGTGAGAGTGGGCAGGCTGCTTTTATAAAAAAAAAATTTCAAAGACTGTGAAGGAAGTAGGGGTTCTATCTTTGGGGACTGCCCTTTGCAGATCGGGGGTGCCCCACTGCCAACATAGAAACTACCCCCCCCCCATTTTTTCCTACCCACCTTCTCCATTAAACACATCACCTCCAGCCCCGCCACCCCCATCCCTGACCTTTCCAAGACCCTACATCAATTGGGCCCTCTTCCTGCCCCTGGTTACAGTCCCAGCAGCGCCTATTAATGCGCTCTTGGTGCTGCTGGAGCTGCTGGCCAATCTGATTGGCCGGCAGCTCCCAAGGGTGGGACTTCCTCCCCTGTGAGCGGAGGAAAACCCACACTGCCCCTATTTAGTTTGCCCACAGCGTGTGATGGCTGCGGGGCATGCTGGCTTAGAGTGGGTCGGCTCCACACTGAGTTTTCTTTGGGGGTTGGGGAGGGGCTTAACCCCTCTCCCCCCCCCAAGCTATATTCTGCCCCCCCAGATGAAGGATGTGATGAACATTATCATCTTCATCTCACAGGACAAAGAAGACTGACCATGGTAATGTGCAGCTTCAAAGAGGAATGTTATTTCTCAACCACAGCCACATCAATTTCCTAATCTCCAAGGTGCACATGTTATCATATGTGTCCTGTCTTGCTGAGACAGAACAAATAGTTTTATAAAAAATGAGGTTGGGTGAATTTTGGTCTCAAGGTGAAGGATATCTGTCCTGGAAAGTAGAACAGTTTCATTGGCCAGTGTTCAGCATCAAGCACGTGTCAGCTATATACAACCAGCCAGAAGGTGAACTATCTCTGCTCTTCCCAGCAATTGTGCACATTCTCCTATCCCTGCATCTGATTGGATCACCTGGAGTCAGGGCATGGAGCATGTTCTCAGGTTGGGGGGATGGGGGAACAGTTGCAAGCTCATAAGACAGTGTTCCTTAATGACAGTGCCTACATTTCAAAACGTACTTCATTAGCTGTAAGTGCCAGGGGATGTTCTTGGGTTGTGCAAATTATTGTAAGTTCTCTGCTTTACCTAATGAGCGAAAAGTCAGGCAGATTCCCTTAAATAGAATTAAGAGTGTGATATTCTTACTTCATTATCCTCTTATGTGCTGCACCCAGTGCAAGAACAGGAAGATCTACCCCAGTGTATCTTTAGCTTCAATCCCCTTATTGCATTCATTGACTTCCTACACTTTACAAGCTATCCACCCTTATGGCTGCTGTAGGTGAGAAATTCACTGTGGCTGTTAATGTTAAAGATGTGATCACACTGTAATTAACACTTTAACAGACTTTTGTTACTGTTACTGTTGTTATTTTTAAAGGTAAAAGCAGAGTAAAACAAAACACTTGTTAAGGGTGTGTTAATAGTATGCATTAAGCAACACTTCCATATTTTCTGTGGGCTATGTTAAAGAAAATACTCCCATGCAAGTGACACCTTCTTTAGTTGTCAACCCAACTCCCACTGGCAGCCCTAAGAAATATTTTTGACTCACACAAGTTTATTTCTGAAGTCATTTTTAAAATAAATTAATTTTATTTATGGCTTTTCTCATAGGCCAGAATTTTTGGCTCGGCAACAGGGGGCGGGGCCCGCTTGCCAAGGCGTAAAATGACACAGGGTGATGTTGGGCGCGCGTCCTGATGTCACCGCGCGTCATTTAGATTTTCAGTTCGGCAGGCACGCGGCCGATTCGGCTGTGCGCCCGCCGAACTGTCAAAGGCCTGTTAAGGACTGTTAAAAACTTATTGAACTAATAAACTGAGCTGCACGTCCAACCTTGAGGTTGGTGGGCAGGCGAAGAGCCCAGGCGGCCTTCGCATTTTTCATGGAACCTCATCCACGGGCGGGACGAGGTTTCATGAAGTGTTTTAAAATGTAATTAAATTTTTTTTTAAAAATTCATTGACATGTCCGAGCTCATGTGACACTGTCACATGAGGGGACATGTTTTAAAATTTTTAAGTTTCCTTATTTACATGTTTAAACTTAAACTTAAACTTTCTGCACTGTTTCGCATGCATGCGCGAAAGAGCGCAGGCCCCGACTCAGGGAAACCCCTCCCAGTCCGCGCAGCTCTTCCGGGTGTGCATCACGCTTGGGGGGGGGGGGTCTTAATTGGCACACCCACATAAAATGGTGGCACAGACCCGATCGGGGACACTGATCGGGTCCGCGCTCGCTCTCGCCCACCCCTGCACAACCTTAAAAATAACAACAGTAGTACTAACAAAATTCTCCCCACAAAGTCACTAAATAACACAATTTGATAGAAAAGCAGGTTACTTACAATACAGTTTATAATAAATCGCAGCCTATATGTAGAACATCAATCATTCGAACACACAGATTAATTGTGATAAATTACTTGAAAATCCTTAAGTTATAATTGATTTCCCACAGAAGTAAAGAGGCTATATAAAGGGTCTTTTTATTTAATCTTTTTATGTTTTGTTTCAATTCTATTTCCAACCAATTTCACAGTCCTTCAAATGTTCCAAAAGTTTCTAGTCATCAAACTCTCCAACTTTGGTTCCGCTAGTCTTTCTTTCCATTGGATTCTCCTGCACTGCCATTGGAGTGTGTCTCTCCTTATCCTCATCCAGCAAAATTTTCAGTATTTATCCTCTTGTTTTGTGCTTCCCGTCTATACAGCAGATTCGGTGGTAACTTTCAAAAGAGAATTTGGATGAATATTTGTAAAGGAGAAGGTTGCAGGACTATGAGGAAAGTACAGGGTATTGGGAGTAAAAGCTGGCACAGGCACAATGGGCAGAATGGCACCTCCTTCTGTGCTGTAAGATTTTGCAATACTGTCCCCTCTTGTTGCTTGCCTGGGATGCTGGAAAGTGGCCTTTGTAACCTCCAGACTGGACTGCTCCAATGGTCTCCTGGCCAACTTCCCACACCGCACCCTCCGTAAATGTAAGCTCATCCAAACCTCTGCTGTCCATATCCTAACTCATACCAAACCCAATTCACCCATCACCCTGTGCTCACTAACATTAGTTAATGTTAGCTAACATTAATTACCAGTATGTAGCTTCCTGAGTTTTAAAATTCCCAAGCCTGTGTTCAAACCATGGTAACATTCTTCCCTATTGCTAAAACCTCCTCCAGCTCTACAACCCACTGAGATCTCCAATTCTGCTGCTCCAATTCTGGCCTCTTGCATTTCTCTGATTTTCATCACTCCACTATCGGCAACCATGTCTTCTGCTGCCTGGGCCCTGAATTCTGGAATTCCCTCCCTAAACCCCTCAGTCTCTCCAACTCACTCGCTTTGTTAAGATTCCCCTCAAAACCTACGCCTGTCCTGTTACCTCATGTGTGGTTCAGTGTCAAATTTTGTTTTATAACTCTCCTTGGAATGTTGTTCTAGGCTTAAGGTGCTACATAAATGAAATTTGTTACTGCATGATGATGGAGGAGATTTTCGACAAGAGAGAGGAAAAAATTTGCAATGCGACAGGAGAAAGGAGCAGGAAAGTATATAAATAAATACATTTTTTTAACTTTCATTTATGTTATCAACACACTAGCTAAACAAATGAAAGATATTTTATTGAACAAGTTTGTTCTATTTGAAATTCCCTCATTCACGATTACAGTTATAAGTAATTTAATTTGATGATAGGATGCAGAATTAAAAATTATTAAATACTTCACAACAACACAAATGGATGAACAGCAATGATATAGAGGATTACTGGTCTTCCCTTATATGTTAAAAGTACTCTTCAGCTGCACATATGTAAAATAACTGAAGAATAAAATAATTCAATGTACTGAATACAGTTACATTTATTGTTTTTTTTCATGTACAATGAAACCTGGTTTTTTTTTCAATAGGAATTCTGCCTGTGAATGACAGATTGATCAGCAGTATACGGCTGGCTTCTGAAATGCAGCTTCAACAGAAAAAGCTACTTTTTTTAGATGTGGATTGTGCTGGAGATTATTTTCTACTCTGCATATGTTGAATCGCGAGTATCTATGAGTGAGCAAGTGAGAAAGACACATATGATGTCATGCAGTTTCAGAGGTAGTCTTTTTCCACAATGGAGCCATTTTCTGTAGAGATCTGCCTGAAAGTTGCTGAAAAGGAGGAATCAGAAAAGAGCTTTCCACTTCAAGTTAACAACACAGCACAGAGGCATTATGGTTTTGAACTTAGGTGCGCACAGACTACGGGTTTAATGAAGGATGTTTCTTCTCCACAGTGTGACGTTTTGATCTCCATTTATCAAATGGGATTAAAACAAAAGCTTTTGACAATGTGCGCACATTCACACGCCCACACACACTGTGACTTCATAAAAGATGTACGGCAATGGTAGTGCTAGTGTGGGGGTGCAATGACTGATCACATGACTGCTGTAACCAAGTGGGAACTTTGATGTAACCCATCCAATCAACACTTTCATTCTGTATGTATACTCCCAATGAATATAAAGCTTGGTATTCAAATGTAAACTTTTAATTTTGTTGAGCTTGATACTTGAATTTTCTATTCCTGCAGCAACAGTTTGTGAGTAAAATAGTTTTGGGACTTTTAGTATAACTTATCATAATAGAAATGAGCTTAAACGCACACCCACCACCCATCACCCCCAGCCACCACTCCATACCACAAATTAGCTTCAGTGTTGGCACCAAATTTGTGTCTGAAACAATGGAAATGTGAAAAAACAATAAGGGTAAGGCAAGCTGAGAATTTCCTGCTCTGTTTCACTCCCATTACATTTAAAAGATGATTGCAGTTGGACATGACAAAATGTTGTTTTCTTCCATCTTCTCCAGCTCACATTGTTTGCCTATACAGTAGAAGGTGGCACCTTTGTACCTACTGCAACTTGCATAATTACTAACTGGAGTAAAACACCCTGTAACATATTGACACGTGAGTTTGGTATAAGTAGAAAAGATGGTCTTATGAGGAGCAACTTTCATATAATCATAACTTTAACTCTTTGAGAGCTGTAGTAGCATTAGCACTTCACAGTAACAAATGCAATTAGACTTTGGGGTTATACTTAATAATATACTGAATTTAGAAACACCTTTTGATTTTTCTAATCCAGCTGATAATGGCTCCAATTAAACTGAATTGGGTAGCTCAAACCTCCTCATTGAAGTCGTGAGGCAGTTCTGGAGGCAGCATGGGGATTTTCTGCATTGGTGTAGAACATTTGAAGTTTCAAAATGGAGAAGTATTCTGAAGATGAAATAATTCCCCTGATTCCTGTTTCTCCTTTAGCATGTGGTGAGGTGATGGTGTAGTGGTATTGTCGCTAGTCTAGTAATCCAGAGACCCAGGGTAATGCTTACCTAGTCTGGCCTACAGACCCACAGCAATGTGGTTAGCTCTTAAAATGCCCTCTGAACAAGGGCAGTTAGGGATGGGCAATAAATGCTGGCCCAGCCAGTGACACCCGCATCCCATTAATGAATAAAAAAAGAATATTCAGAGTCAAGAAATGTCAGTTGATTCTGCGATTTCTTGAATTTGTTCCCATAATGTTCATTTGATTTTTACTGTAACATGATTTGGAAAAATACCAATTGATTAATCACCAGTGTGTAATCCTCACTGATGTTAGCATGCAGTCAAATTCTTAAAAGAGTTTGGTTACTATAATCAGAGTAAGTAATCTCCATTCATCAGGATCTCAGCCTCACAACTTGCAGTACAAAGCTACTAACTAACAGCAATTCAAAGTTTCACAAGTGACAACAACAAAGATACGTCGCTAATCTGTTTTAATATTGGTTTACTCCTGGAGCAGATTCGGATGTAGCCTGCAAGCTGGCCAACAGAAAGATGCAGTTTTGGGCTCACAATCCCATACACACTCATAAACTGAATTACTTGCCTTGATTATGCCAATGTAGCTCAGTGGCAAGTGGGTGCTCCAATAGGGAGGCAGAGGCCCTTGGCCAACTCTGCTGCAGCTCCAAAGAACCAGTTTTGTAGTGGCATTGGTGGAGATCTCAGACATGTCTTATCTGCCAGTCCACTGGACACTGATGGTAACAACGGAAAGAAATAGACAAAGTACATTAAAAGAAAATGCCAGTTCTTCAGCATAAGGTTGGCCATATGCTTACCAATAAATAAACTTTGCTATGCTATTCCTTCAGTTCAGTTAAGCAGCCAAGCAAACCAGCAGGTCCTCGGTTCAGTCCCATCTGTGTTAGGTTTTCCATTCCGGATCATTATTCAGTGATCACTGTGAGACCAGGACCAAGTTCAGCTCTGATCCCTAGTCAGACACTTCTTTTTATTCTTTCATGGGATGTGGGCATCACTGGCTGGGCCAGCCTTTATTACCCATCCCTAATTTCCCTTGAGAAGGTGGTGGTGAGCCACCTTCTTGAACCACTACAGTCCATGTGGTGTAGGTACACTCACAGTGCTGTTAGGGAGAGAGTTCCAGGATTTTGACACTGTGACAGTGAAGGAATGGTGATATATTTCCAAGTCAGGATGGTGAGTGGCTTGGAGGGGAACTTCCAGGTGGTGGTGTTCCCATGTGTCTGCTGCCCTTGTCCTTCTAGGTGGTAGAGGTCATGGGCTTGGAAGGTGCTGTTGAAGGACCTTGGTGAGTTGCTGCAGTGCATCTTGTAGATGGTACACACTGCTGCCAATGTGCGCTGGTGGTAGAGGGAGTGAATGTTTAAGGTGGTGGATGAGGTGCTGATTAAATGGGCTGCCATGTCCTGGATGCTCACCAGGCAAATGGAGAGTATTCCATCACACTCCTGACTTGTGCCTTGTAGATGATAGAGAGGCTTTGGGAATCAGGAAGTGAGATACTTGCCACGGGATTCCTAGCCTCTGATCTGCTCTTTTGGCCACAGTTTTTATGTGGCTGGCCCAGTTCAGTTACTGGTCAATGATAACACACAGGATGTTGATAGTGGAGGATTCAGCGATGGTAATGCCATTGAATATCATATGGCTAGATTCTCTCTTGTTTGATATGATCACTGCATGGTACTTGGGTGGCACAAATGTTACCTGCTACTTATCAGCCCAAGCCTGAATGTTGTTCAGGTCTTGATGCATACGGACACGGACCCCTTCAGTATCTGAGGAATCGCGAATGGTGCTGAACATTGTGCAATCATCAGTGAACACTCCTACTTTTGACCTTATAATGGAGGGAAGGTCATTGATGAGGCAGCTGAAGATGGTTAGGCCTAGGACACTATCCTGAGGAACTACTGAAGCAATATCCTGGGGCTGAGATGATTGGTCTCAAACAACCACAACTACCTTTCTTTGTGCTAGATATGACTCCAGTTAGTGAAGCATTTCCCCCCTGATTCCCATTGACTTTAATTTTGCTAGGGCTCTTTGATGCCACGTAAATGCTGCCTTGATGTCAAGGGCAGTCACTCTCACGTCACCTCTTGAGTTCAGCTCTTTCAATCATGTTTGGATTAAGGCTGTAATGAGGTCAAGAGCTGAGCGGCCCTGGCGGAACCCATAGTGAGCATCAGCAAGCAGGTTAGTGCTGAGTAAGTGCCGCTTGATAGCACAGTCGATGACACCTTCCATCACTTTACTGAAGATCAAGAATAAACTGATGGGGCGGTAATTGGCTGGGTTGGATTTATCCTGTTTTTTGTGAGCGGTGCACACTTGGGCAATTTTCCCACATTGTCAAGTAGATGTCAGTGCTTTAGCTGTACTGGAACAGCTTGGCTAATTGCACTTCTGATGCAAGACAGTGGAGGTCGAGTGGCACTTATGGAATCACGCTTCCATTAAAAATTCATGCCTTGAGCAAAGGACATGTGCACAGAGAAAACCATCAGCAAAGAAACAATTGGGAGAAAAAAAATTGTGTCATCGTGTGCAGAAGAATATCTACTTGGCATTTGATGAAATTGTCAGTCTACCCTCTTAAAACCAATATCAGGATGTGTAATCTCAAGCGTATTTTGGTGCGGTGTTTGAAGTTCTAGCACAGAACGGCAATAAATTAGTACATTATCCAAAAGAGCCTCCAAAATGCTTTAATTAAAACCTTCTACAAAGCTGAGTTTACTCCCAGAAAGATTAACACAGTCACATCAAAGTTACCAGTAAATTCCCTGACTCAGGGCACACCTTAAAGAAATTAAGAACATAAAAAGATGCTTCAGCCCCTCAAGGCCACCCCTTCCCCAGACCACATTCTCGTGTATACTTTTATCAATCCATTTGATCTCCTGTGAAAAGCCGCTGCCAAGTTTCTCTGCGCCTTTCCCCAGAAAATAAATCACAGCAAGCTCCAAATTGGATACACAAATTTCGATCCTACATTTTTCATCCTTGATTTGCTTTGCTTGACTTTTCCAAGGGCCTGACAGCAATGGTGATACTGAGTTCCGCACATTTGATTATCTCTGTCTGTGTTTGTTCACATCGCCCACAGCCATGTTCCTAAGCAGGTTCCTATCCAGCTGTTTTAGAATCAGGGTCATTGGCACAGTATTAATTGCTTTAACCTGGAGTCTATTCTGCCTTCTCACTACTTTGAAGGAATAAAATCATTTGTATCTCAAGTTTTGCCGGAGGTTTGTTCATTTCACGCTTTTTACCTTTCGTTCTGGACTCTCAGTCCAGTTTACATCTACACCATCCATTCCTGGGCATTTTAAAACCCTGAAGCAAATTTCTTCCTAATCCTCTCTGTGGTGAAACACAGATCTTTTCCATAATGAACCACAGCTGCAGAGCAGACGGTTCATTTTATTTGTAGGAGTTATATAAAAGATAACGTGCAGATTTCGAAAACTTGAAGCAGTGTTAGGCAACAATAGAGGAACTTAATGAAAAAAATTAAAATCAATTAACTTATAGTTCTGATGAAAGGCTATGGGCCTGTAACATTAACTCTGCTCCTCTCTCCACAGATCCTGTGAGACCTGCTGAATGTTTCCATGATTTTCTGTTTTTATTTCAGATTTCCAGTATCCACAGGATTCTGGTTTTAACTTATTTTTTTTTAAATGTGGAATGCTTCACGAATTTGCATGTCATCCTTATGCAGGGGCCATGCTAATCTTCTCTGTATCATTCCAATTTTAGTATATATTGCTTTGCAATTATTCAATCATTGCTTAATTCAACAATGCAGTTGCTTAGCGTGGATTATTCACAGTTTAATAGCATGAGAAAGGAAATAATTTGCTGACAAATTACCTGAACTGAACCTAAACTTGAACTAATGAATTATTTTTAAAAATCTAATTGGCAAGGGTGTTGTTTATAGTTTAATAAATTGCAGAGTCATGTAAAACGATTGGACAACTGTTTTAAATTAAATCCTTTTATCTGGTCTGGTCAGTATTACAGTCAATTAATACAACTTCTCGTGGACTACCACAATCACTAAAATTGGAACGATACAGAGAAGATTAGCGCGGCAAGGATCCTGCGCAAGGATGACATGCAAATTCGTGAAGTGTTCCATATTTTTGCAGACAGTTAACGTTGATGAAAACTAAATTTGTAAATGTTTTGTTAAAAATAAACTGCGAAAAGTGAAAAAATAATAATTAAAGCTGTAGCGACCTAGTTAGTGAATTGCAAATAACTGACCCAATTTTTAACCAGTTCAACAATCACAATGAGATGTGGTGTACAGAGAATGAATTGAATCACTCCTTCCTCTCGTAACATAATGATGTCCTTGTGCAGCTTGTGCAGAAGATAAGACATCAGAGATATGGTGGCCCTAATCCTTATCTGCAATTTCATGCTAGGATCTCATAAAATATCTTGTGACAGCTATTTGAATGTCACCCATTGAGCTCATCAAGCTTTTTAAATTTGTGGCTGTATAGATCTTTTTGTTTCTGGCAGCAGGATGATTTTACAAAAGCTTTGCCTTTACTGTTTACATCACACAGGATCACAGGAATCAAAGCGACAAAAGGTAAAAGCATTCAGGAAGATAGATAAGTGTGTCTTAAATAAGTAGTTCATTCGTATTTCAATTCTCTTAAAGACTAAAGCAAAACTCGCTGAATAGGAAGCTTTGGGAATGACATCAGTGGTAATGACATTGTTGACAGCAATTCATTGTCTTGATGTTTTAAAATGACAGGAGTAGGCCATTTATTCCCTCGAGCCCACCCCACCAGTTAGATAACTGCTAATCTGAAATTCATTTACCCACTTTGGGTTCCATAAACCTTAAGACTCTTGTTCCTTGCCAAACAAAAATCTATCAACCTCAGCTGGAAATTTTCAATTGACCCCCCCAGCCTCAAGAGGTTTTTGAGAGAGAGAGATACAATGTCCACTACCCAATGAAGTACAAGAAAGTTACCCCAGGGGAATCAAATGTACTTTATGCAATAATGTACATCTTACCTCAGCTTATGTCCTTAATCACAATTTTTGTTAAATTCTGTCCTTTTAAATGTTGTTCACACTGTTCTCAAAAGGACATACTGACTGGGTTAGATCAAGTAGGATGGTTGAGGCTTGTTTGGAGCATAAACTCCATAGTCCAGTTAGGCCCAATGGTCTGTTTCTGGTGATAGGTTCTGTGTAATTCTATGTAATCTTTCCAAATGTTACTTAACTTTTTTTAATTTTAACATTATTGTCTGTCAGCTTCTCATCTATTTACTTCTGACTGAAGATCAGCTTACGGAAAAACATCACAACTGACCTGTGAGGCCTTAAAGGATGATGCATCTTTCTGAATCTCTGCACCATTAGCTTTGCATACAATGGGCAATTTATTGAAAGATTTCAGGCCCTTTATCTAAAACTCTCCATTCAGCATCAGAAAAGGATGGAAAATTAGAGCAATGCAATTTGACGATGTGTTCTTATGTCCTTATAATATATCATCCACTGTGTGCAAGGCACTGGACTTCAGAATGTTTCGAGCAGCATTGGCCAAGTCACCTCTTGTTAGCCTGTTTATGCTTTATGGTCAGAAGTAGCTTGAAGCAGACATTTTACAAAGATCACACTCCCACCCCTGATAAGGCTGAGGGTTCACTCTTAAACTGAATGTACATTATAAATAAGGACATAGATATTTTGTAGTGTGGCAATTAAGAAGGAAACAAAACAGGAATCAGGGGGAAGCGTTCAATCTGACACTTAGCTGTTGCCCTTGCCACTATTTATCCCTCAACCAACACCTAAAAGCAAATTATCCAAACATTATCACATTACTGTTTGCAGGACCATGCTGTTTGGAAATGGGCTGCTGGATTTCCAGCATTACAACAGTGATTACAGTTCAAATAAGTAATTAATTAGCTCTAAAGCAGTTTACAACATCCTGAGGCCACAGAAGGTGCTATGTGGAAAAAATAAATCCAAGTTCTTTCTTTTCTTTAATCTGGCAGTTAATATATCCATTGACATCACACAGGATCATTAAATGCACGTATCATTAAATACCTTCCTAAATTGTACAAGATACATGTCCCTAATGAGTCAATTGGGAAACTTGCTGTCTCAAAGGCTTCAAGTTTAAGCCCTGGTCTCTATTGAGTAGTGGATCTTATCTGGGTCTAGTGGTAAGATGCTCTAAAAATGGACCCAAGTGTCCAGGGCTAGGGAGAGCCGAAGAAATAGCCTGACTTCCTACTACTTACTGCCCTTTGTGATTTGTGCTAAAAAGTGAATGAGTGGGCATCAGCAGAGGATAAGATTTGACTCAGCTGTGATATCCCTCATCGACCAATATTGTCAAACTGTACGGTCATTGGATTGTGTGACAATCCAGTTCCCCATGTGAGTCAATGCCTAAGTGTCAGCTGTGATTCAATGGGAAGCACTCTCACTTCTGAGTCAGAAGATTTGCGCTCAAGACCCGTTCCAGAGACTTGAGCACAAAATCTATGCTGACACTGATGGAGGACTACACTGTTGGAGGTGCAATCTTTCAGGTGAGGCATTAAACCAAGGCCTTGTTTGCTCTCTTAGGTGGATGTAAAAGATTCCAAGCCCATATGTGAAGAAAATAGGAGTTTTCTCTGGTAACCTGGGCAATATTTATCCCTCAACCTCAATAAACCAGATAAACTGGTCATTGTCTCATTGCTACTTGTTGGATCACGCTCTGTTCAAATTGGCAAACACATTTCCAACCTTACAACAATGCCCATGCTTCAAAAGTACTTTATTGGCTGTAAGGCACTTTGGGGTGTCCTGGGGTGATAAATGCAAGTCTTCTTTTTTCAGGAGAGGGGGAATAATATGGACACAAAAACATTTTTTTTTTCTGTCACATTTACAATGGTATAATGTGCTGAGGCAGTGAGACATAGGTTGAAAAGGAGATGTTGAGATGGTTCATCTTCATTAGACTGAGCGTATAATAGTAATGGGAGCCAGTCTGGTCAAAGTATTGCTGCATAGCAACAGGAAACAGGACACTAATATCGGATAGACAGTGAAAGATCTTTGTGATAATGGGTAGGATTCTCCGGTCAGTGAGCGGGGGCGGGGCCCACTCGCCGATGTGTAAAATGATGCGCGGTGATGTTGGGCGGGTGTCCTAACGTCACCGCGCATCATTTAGGTTTTCAGTTTAACGGCTGCGCACCCGCCAAACTATCAAAGGCCTGTTAAGGCCATTTAAATAATAATTAATTCAATTAGCTGAGCTGCCTGTCCAACCTTAAGGTTGATGGGCAGACGAAGAACACAGGCGGCCTTTGCATTTTTCATGAAACCTCATCCACGAGCGGGATGAGGTTTCAAGAAGTGTTTTAAAATGTAATAAAAATTTTAATATTACTTCTTTGACACGTCCCAGCTCATGTGAAGGTGTCACATTCAGGGACGTGCCCTTACAATTTTTTTCCACCTTTATTAAACTTTCCACAACTTAAACTAATCTCCCTGAGGCACCTTTGTGCCTCAGTGAGATTTCTGCACTCTTTCACGCACATGCGTGAAAAAGCACAGGCCCCGACTCAGGGAATCCCCCCCCCCACACCAACCCCCCCACCCCCCCCCCCCCCCCCCCCCCCGCCCACACAGGGAGCGCACAGCCTTAATTGGCCCGCCCACATAAAATGGTGGTGCGGACCCGATCAGGGTTGCAGGTTGCACTCGCTCCCGCCCACCCCCGCACAACCCCCCCCGACGGGGGGAAAATTCTTCCCAATGTTGTTCTGGGTAAGGCACAGCCTTCACCAGAGCAACAATAGCAAGAACTTGCACTTATATAGCACCCACAATATAGAAAAACATCCCACTGTGCTTCAGAGGGTGAGAGAATCAAATAGCCTCCAAGCCAAAGGGGAAGAGATTAGAAGGGACTCAAAACGTAGATGAAGAGGGGGTTTCAAAAATGGTGTCCAGTTTGGGATTCTGTGGCCAATTTTTTCACAAATATGATGCAGGCATGAGCTGCTTTAACAAGTATCTGAGCATCCTTAGCAACATCTGGTCATGAAGGAAACATTTAGCAGCTTGGTGTTACCAAATGTCTTTGCTCTGACTTTGAAGAGGGGGAGGCTTTGTGAGGAATTAACTCAAGTCAGTAGAAGTCAGGGAAAAGCAGCAGAAAGGCTGCAAGGGGGGAGGAATAGCAGCACTGTCAGCAGCTCAGACAACCGCACGATTGTATCTTTCAGCACCAAAAAGAATTGGCCCCAAGTGGGCTAGTGTATGTAGTATAAAGGATTCACAGTGTTATGCTAATAGCTAAAGAACATCATCAGTGATGTCAGGTGATGCCAAATCACATGTAACTGGAACCTGAGAGAAGAAGCTTTCAATGGAGTCCCTGCTGAAGCCCATCTCTGTAAATAGTGCAAATAGTCAATAAATGTTCACTGGCTTGCAACAGCATGGTTTCCAGCTCTCTTCTATCAATGACACCCAGAGTTCGGTCATGATAATAATCTACGCGATCTACGATCTATGATCTGTGATCTATGTTTTTATAACATCACCAAAGAAGTTGTATGGATTGCACCAAATGAATTTCCTCACATTCAGTGTTCGATGTGTTTCGTCTATAGGGAATAAAGTAATTTACAAACCAAACCAAACAGCATCCTGCCTAGTTATAAAAATAAAAAACTGCGGATGCTGGAAATCCAAAACAAAAACAGAAACAGAAATACCTGGAAAAACTCAGCAGGTCTGGCAGCATCGGCAGAGAAGAGTACAGTTGACGTTTCGAGTCCTCATGACCCTTCAACAGAACTAAGTAAAATTAGGAAAGGGGTGAAATATAAGCTGGTTTAAGGTGGGGTGGGGGGGTGGTTTTGTTGGGACAAGCAGCCAGTGATAGGTGGAGATAACCAAAGTTGTCACAGACAAAAGAACAAAGAGGTGTTGAAGGTGGTGATATTATCTAAAAGAATGTGCTAATTAAGAGTAGAAGACAAGACAGATAAGGTACAGATAGCTCTAGTGGGGGTGGGGAAATACTAAAACGTAGAAATAAACAATGGTGGAAATACATTTAAAAATAATGGAAATAGGTGAGAAAAGAAAAATCTATATAAATTATTGGAAAAAACAAAAAGGAGGGGGAAGAAACGGAAAGGGGGTGGGGATGGGGGAGGGAGTTCAAGATCTAAAATTGCTGAACTCAATATTCAGTCCGGAAGGCTGTAAAGTGCCGAGTCGGAAGATGAGGTGCTGTTCCTCCAGTTTGCGTTGAGCTTCACTGGAACAATGCAGCAAGCCAAGGACAGACATGTGGGCAAGAGAGCAGGGTGGAGTGTTGAAATGGCAAGGGACAGGGAGGTCTGGGTCATGCTTGCGGACAGACCGAAGGTGTTCTGCAAAGCGGTCACCCAGTCTGCGTTTGGTCTCTCCAATGTAGAGGAAACTGCATTGGGAGCAACGAATGCAGTAGACTAAGTTGAGGGAAGTGCAAGTGAAATGCTGCTTCACTTGAAAGGAGTGTTTGGGCCCTTGGACGGTGAGGAGAGAGGAAATGAAGGGGCAGGTGTTGCATCTTTTGCGTTTGCATGGGGAGGTGCCGTGGGAGGGGGTTGAAGAGTAGGGGGTGATGGAGGAGTGGACCAGGGTGTCCCGGAGGGAACGATCCCTATGGAATGCTGCTGGGGGGGGGGGTGAAGGGAAGATGTGTTTGGTGGTGGCATCATGCTGAAGTTGGCGGAAATGGCGGAGGATGATCCTTTGAATGCGGAGGCTGGTGGGATGATAAGTGAGGACAAGGGGGACCCTATCATGGTTCTGGGAGGGAGGAGAAGGCGTGAGGGCGGATGCGCGGGAGATGGGCCGGACACTGTTGAAGGCCCTGTCAACTACCGTGGGTGGAAAACCTCGGTTAAGGCAAAAGGAGGACATGTCAGAGGAACTGTTTTTGAAAGTAGCATCATCAGAACAGATGCGACGGAGGTGAAGGAACTGAGAGAATGGGATGGAGTCCTTACAGGAAGTGGGGTGTGAGGAGCTGTAGTCGAGGTAGCTGTGGGAGTCGGTAGGCTTGTAATGGGTATTGGTGGACAGTCTATCACCAGAAATTGAGACAGAGAGGTCAAGGAAGGGAAGGGAAGTGTCAGAGATGGACCATGTGAAAATGATGGAGGGGTGGAGATTGGAAGCAAAATTAATACATTTTTCCAGGTCCAGACGAGAGCATGAAGCAGCACCGAAGTAATCATCAATGTACCAGAGAAAGAGTTGTGGGAGGGGGCCGGAGTAGGACTGGAACAAGGAATATTCCACATACCCCATAAAGAGACAGGCATAGCTGGGGCCCATGCGGGTACCCATAGCCACACCTTTTATTTGGAGGAAGTGAGAGGAGTTTAAGGAGAAATTGTTCAGTGTGAGAACAAGTTCAGCCAGACGGAGGAGAGTAGTGGTGGATGGGGATTGTTCGGGCCTCTGTTCGAGGAAGAAACAGAGAGCCCTCAGACCATCCCGGTGGGGGATGCAGGTGTAGAGGGATTGGACGTCCATGGTGAAGAGGAGGCAGTTGGGGCCAGGGAACTGGAAATTGTTGATGTGACGTCAGGTGTCAGAGGAATCACGGATGTAGGTGGGAAGGGACTGGACAAGGGGAGGGAGAAGGGAGCCAAGATAGCGAGAAATGAGTTCCGTGGGGCAGGAACAGGCTGACACGATCAGTTTGCCGGGACAGTCCTGTTTGTGGATTTTGGGTAGGAGGTAGAAGCGGGCCGTCCGAAGTTGGACGACTATCAGGTTGAAAGCTGTGGAAGGAAGATCTCCAGAGGAGATGAGGTCAGTGACAGTCCTGGAAACAATGGTTTGACGTTCAGTGGTGGGGTCATGGCCCAGGGAGAGGTAGGAGGAAGTGTCTGCGAGTTGACGCTCAGCCTCCGCGAGGTAGAGGTCAGTGCGCCAGACAACAACAGCACCACCCTTGTCAGCGGGTTTGATGACAATGTTGGGGTTGGACCTGAGAGAATGGAGGAGCAGAGAAATTGAGACGACTAATGTCACGCCGACAGTTCTCAATGAAAAGATCAAGAGAAGGTAAGAATCCAGAGGGACAGTTCCAGGTGGAGGGAGAATATTGGAGGTGGGTAAAAGGATCCGTTGAATGGGGAGAGGACTCCTGCCCAAAAAAGTGAGCACGGAGACGCTTCCACAACCCATCGACACCAACACCCATCCAGGACCCTCCATCCCTGCCTGTTCCTCTGTCCCCACCCCGTCTTCCAATCCCAGCCCCGGCCGTGTATTCACTATACCCCCTGACCTTCCCCTCTCCAATGCTGAACGTTCAGTGCTCAGCAAAGGACTTACTTTCATACGCTTACGCCCTCATCTCAATGAATTTCGGGCTCGGCACGATGCTGAACTCTTCTTCCGCTGCCTTCGTCTCCGTGCTCACTTCTTTGGGCAGGAGTCCTCTCCCCGTTCAACGGATCCTTTTACCCACCTCCAATATTCTCCCTCCACCTGGACCCCTCCCTCTGGATTCTTATAAGGAGCAACTTTCATATAATCATAACTTTAACTCTTTGAGAGCTGTAGTAGCATTAGCACTTCACAGTAACAAATGCAATTAGACTTTGGGGTTATACTTAATAATATACTGAATTTAGAAACACCTTTTGATTTAGCAGCTACCTGTTTTCTAGTCCAGCTGACAATGGCTCCAATTAAACTGAATTGAGTAGCTCAAACCTCCTCATTGAAGTCGTGAGACAGTTCTGGAGGCAGCATGGGGATTTTCTGCATTGGTGTGGAACATTTGAAGTTTCAAAATGGAGAAGTATTCTGAAGATGAAATAATTCCCTTGATTCCTGTTTCTCCTTTAGCATATGGGGAGGCGATGGTGTAGTGGTATTGTCGCTAGTCTAGTAATCCAGAGACCCAGGGTA
Source organism: Cetorhinus maximus (assembly GCF_964194155.1). NCBI lineage: Eukaryota > Metazoa > Chordata > Chondrichthyes > Lamniformes > Cetorhinidae > Cetorhinus > Cetorhinus maximus. The sequence continues at coordinate 77,069,618 of NC_135893.1, read as the reverse complement.
ATGCTTACCTGGTCTGGCCTACAGACCCACAGCAATGTGGTTAGCTCTTAAAATGCCCTCTGAACAAGGGCAGTTAGGGATGGGCAATAAATGCTGGCCCAGCCAGTGACACCCGCATCCCATGAATGAATAAAAAAAAATATTCAGAGTCAAGAAATGTCAGTTGATTCTGCGATTTCTTGAATTTGTTCCCATAATGTTCATTTGATTTTTACTGTAACACGATTTGGAAAAATACCAATTGATTAATCACCAGTGTGTAATCCTCACTGATGTTAGCATGCAGTCAAATTCTTAAAAGAGTTAGGTTACTATAATCAGTCAGAGTAAGTTATCTCCATTCATCAGGATCTCAGCCTCACAACTTGCCGTACAAAGCTACTAACTAACAGCAATTCAAAATTTCACAAGTGACAACAACAAAGATACGTCGCTAATCTGTTTTAATATTGGTTTACTCCTGGAGCAGATTCGGATGTAGCCTGCAAGCTGGCCAACAGAAAGATGCAGTTTTGGGCTCACAATCCCATACACACTCATAAGCTGAATTACTTGTCTCGATTGTGCCCATGTAGCTCAGTGGCAAGTGGGTGCTCCAATGGGGAGGGAGAGGCCCTTGGCCAACTCTACTGCAGCTCCAAAGAATCAGTTTTGTAGTGGCATTGGTGGAGATCTCCGACATGTCTTATCTGCCAGTGAGAATGAAAAAAACGTCTGCTGATCTGCTTTGATTGACAAGCATAGGTTAGAACAACTGTAGCATCTGGTTGTGCAGTTTCAATGGAGGCCTTTGTTGACATTTCCCCAAGAGTCATCATTATGTCATTGTGAATGCATGGCTGAGCTTCAAAAGTTACAACTATCTCAGCAGGGGTTTCTGAGTTCACAGTTCAATTAACAGCTTGAAGAGGCTTTTAAAGGATTATCTGTCTCTGACATGGCTATTGAATAGAAGTTTGTTTCTATAAGTGATTCATCACTTGAGAAGATTTAAAAGCTTTGAATGTGTTTTGTGAATGGGAGTTTTTTTCACTAGGAAGTGTGCAAGAGTGACAGCGGTATTTGATTGTTAGAAATGTACATTTTTCTCATTTCCTCATGGCACCAGAGATCTTCCGATGCAGCATATCAGGTGAGTTGCTAAGGAGGTGGCAAGGTGGGTATGTAGGGCTCTGGGGGGGCATGAATTTGCATTGAGATGGCATGGAGGATATGATGGGCCATGGAGGGTGGGTGGAATGGGTGAGGGGGTGTGAAGGCTGAGGGCTAGAGGGTCTAACAGCTTCTAAAACAATTAGGACAAAGTCCCAGAGAACTGAGGTGGAAGCTCTAAACAGTTTGCTTTGGTGATCGCTAGTCCCTATGGTTACCTATGCTCTATTTCCAAGGTCAGTGGGCCAGATGCTATCCTGCACACATGCCCCTCGAGCGAAGATCACATGTCCCGGGTACTTTTTACCGCTGGGAAATCGGGCCAAACAGAGGCGGGCTCGCTCCCAAAAATTACACTGGTGTGCGACGAGTCTGCCCTTGTGTATAATCCAGCCCAATGAGAAAAATGTTACAGCTCATGTGCAGTTGTATTTCCTGCATTTCTTGTTCAATAATGCTTTCATGCCAGACCACCCACTCTTTACTGTCCTTCATCATTAAATCTTTGAACGGTTACGCACATTAAGGAAGAAGAGAGGGAACAGGAGAGAGACTGAGCTTGGAGAAAAGATAGAATGAAAACTTGCAGTTGTGTGTGCAGTAGAGGCTGCCAACAGGAACCTATCAGAGAAAGCCATAAACTGCTTCTGGAGCTCTGACTTTTCAAAGACATAGTTGACTCTGTAATGGGTGCATTTTGAAGCACAGGAACTTATTGATTGTCTGCACATAGGCTTTGGCAATGCTTATCTTCTTGGTAACCTTACCTTCTTTCTAAATTCGCTTACAGGATGTGGGTGTCGCTGGCTAGGCCAGCATTTATTGCCCATCCCTAATTGCTCATGAGAAGGTGGTGCTGAGCCGCCTTCTTGAACAGCTGCAGTCCATGTGGTGCAGGTACACCCACAGTGCTGTTAGGGAGGGAGTTCCAGGATTTTGACCCAGCGACAGTGAAGGAACAGCGATATATTTCCAAGTTAGGATGGTGAGTGGCTTGGAGGGGAACTTCCAGGTGGTGGTGTTCCCATGCATCTGCTGCCCTTGTCCTTCTGGATGGTAATGGTCATGGGTTTGGAAGGTGCTGCCTAAGGAGCTTCTAAGGAGTTTCCGCAAAGCATTTTACAGATGGTACACACTGCTGCCACTGTGTGTCGATGGTGGAGGGAGTGAATGTTTGTGGATGGGTTCCAATCAAGCGCGCTGCATTGTCCTGGGTGGTGTCGAGCTTCTTCAGTGTTGTTGGAGCTGCACTCATCCAGGCAAGTGGGGAGTATTCCATCACACTCCTGACTTGTGCCTTGTAGATGGTAGACAGGCTTTGGGGAGTCAGGAGGTGGGTTACTTACCGCAGGATTCCCAGCCTCAGACCTGTTCTTGTAGCCACAGTATTTATATGGTGACTCCAGTTCAGTTTCTGGTCAATGGTAACCCCTAACATGTTGATAGCGGAGATTTCAGTGATGGTAATGCAATTGAATATCAAGGGCGGGTGGTTAGATTCTCTCTTGTTGGAGATGGTGTTATGATCCCCAGCTGATGTTACTACTGGACAAGCCAAATCCCAGGGTGGAACCTGGCTTAATAGATCCTAACTTTTATTTTTTGTTTAGATACGTGGAGAGTGGCTACTGAATAGAGTCAAAGGAGTCAGCTGATGAACTTTTAACAAAAGAATAAAACATTTATTAAAGAAGAATAAATGAACTATATCACAATATTCCTTCACCCACAACTATACCTTTACAGATTTGCAAAGATAACACAAATTACAAAAGCTATCTTATACGATACTGTTCACAATAAGTATACAGACCATGTAAACCAATAGGCAACCTGTGGCCAGGTACACCACACCAAGTAACAGATTCCACCCCAACCAGATGCTATGGATCTCTCACCAATTTCCCCCAGACACTTGTCACACTGTTAATCAACCGGTTTCACTGAACTCCGTCGAGGGTTCCCAATCTCCACTCTTGAAGAACTCACTCTGGAATCTTCTACCCAACAACGCTTTCTCTCAGACACCTTCCGCAAGGGTCCTTGAAATCTCCATCCGATGTTCCCCTCCTCTGAGCCACCACACGCATTCAAGCTTCCTTCCACATGCTCTCTCTCACTGACTCAGCTATGCCAACTGAACACCACCGTTTCACATGCTCATAGTAAAGAGTAACAGACCTTCAGCTGTCTCTTTGGACATTCTGACTTCTCACAAGTCATCTTTGCTTTAAATCCGCCTCCTGCAGCTTTTCTTCTCTTTAAGCTTGAAGCTTGTAGCCTTCCTCTCTGCTCCTTACCTTCACTTCCACAGAACAGGACCTTTCCCAAACTCCTGTTCTTCCTTTGACTAGAAGGTCTTCTTGGGACCTTTCCTTTCTGTCTCACTCCTTTACCTTGGGATTTCTCAGTTCTTTTGGGAAATCTGCTCTCTCTGCAGTTCCCTTTCCCAGTATCCAGTCTCTCTGGAATCCTGGCTTCAACTTCAGTTTGGGACTTGCTACTTGTCCCTCTGCTGTCCAGTCTCCCTGGCAGCTGCTTCCAACTGAACTCAAGTTACCCTTCTATCTCTGTGGGACCTCTGTTTGCTAGGCACAAGCACAGTTTTTTCTAACCTTGTTTGTTTTACTCCCTTCAAGAGTTGTAAAAATCTCATTAAAATGCAGGCACCTTTTAAAATGAAACGAAAATGCAATCTTTCCTTTTCCTAATAGACAAATACAGAAATACAAATCAAACTTAAACATTGAAGATATATCTTATTCTTAACACACCCAAATATACATATAACTTACTTAACCTATCCCTATTTCCTAACAATGGTCATTGCCTGGCACTTGTGTGGCATGAATATTACTTGCCACTTGTCAGCCCAAGCCTGGATATTGTCCCGGTCTTGCTGCATTTAGATATGGACTACTTCAGTATCTGAGGAGTCACTGGGTTAAATGGATTATGAATGTTTACTTCAGAGGTGAAGGGAATTAACTAATAAGTATTGTCAAAGATTCAAAAATTTAAATACCATTTAGTCACTCCAAAGTTTGATTGTTCAAGCTCAACAATCTCAGGAGATTAGTTGTGAACTTGAGTAACAAGGGACTGGATTTTACTGCTCCTGGCGGGGTGTCTGGGGGAAAGATTGGTAGTCTTGGTGGGTGAGGGTCCTGTAAAATTGGTCACCAGTCCATGGGTGCAGTGCCCACTACATACCCTTCCACCCTTGCCCCCTTGCAATTTCACCAGCACAGATGGTGGCGTTGGGCCAATTGATGGCCACTTAAGGGCTTAATGCTGCCATCAGTGGGATTTAACCAGAGGTGAGAAAGGACCATGCCAAGCACCAGCCTGGCAGCATTCACTACGTGGGCTGGTGGTAGGCAAGGGGAGGTTCCTCCTTTACAGGCTCCCTTCCCCTAGGTCTTCTGCACCCATGTTTCTCTTCCCCCCGCCGCCCACCACATTTACACTAGGCACCCACCTCCTAACTCTCATGACCCCCCTCACCAGGGTCTGCTTATCTGACCCCGCCAAAGCCTCCCCCCCACCACCTTACCTTTAAGTTTGATTCCATGGCTCATCGCCAATAGCCACTCGTCCAATTGGCGCTGCTGGGCCATTTGATTGGCCAGTAGATCTCAAAGGCAGGACATTCCCCCGGTTCCCCAAGTGAAATCGTCAGTCTTGCCTCAAGCCAATTAACAGCCTAACGACTTAAATGGGTAGAAGGCAAGCCCACCCCTTGCCCCCAACATTTTTCTTTGGGGAGATGGGGGGTGGAGACCGCAGCACACTGTAAAATCTAGCCCAAGGATTCAGTGATACACTATTTTAGAAAGGATGCATGCCTTCCTAGTGACCATAAACAGAGGAACTGTTTTCACCTTCAGTTCCACATAGCAACAAAAACCAGATGCTGAATAGTTATTAACCACGAAATTATTTAGACTCTTTTATCACCATCATTCAGCTACTTTGTTCCACGTGCCAATAGCAAGGACTGGTGATAAACTGAGGAGATTAAACTTACACAGTAACAGATGAGAAAAATATGGAAGGATCAAATCATCTGAAGCTGAAAAAATGTAATGGACCAACTTAAACTTTCGATCTGCAATATTTCCCTCCCTAGAAACTTGTCGCTTTCATGTGGCTCACTGAATTAGTTAAATGTGCATGGGTCAGTTAACAACAGGGGTGATCCAAGTTATGTATTGGGCTGGATCTTGCTTGAGTGGGTGCATCACATGACATAGGTAAGATCTTTTCTTGCACGCATAATCTCAAAACGTTTTTGTACCATAACTTGCTGAAACTGCATGCTGATAACAGTGAGGAGCAACAGGTCAGCCAGGATCTTAGTTAAGGGCAGGACCAACAATTTATCTCCTGAACCAATGAGATTTATAGATTGAGAAGAGACAGAGGAATGGTTGAGAATGGAGGGTGAGTTAGAATCAAATCAAGTACTGAAAGCGAAATAACAAGAGGGAACAAAAATTAGATTCTGAGTGAGGAGAAAAAGGAGACAGAAAAGAAAAGTAAGAAAAAAGATTGAAATCTCAAATCCCCAACAATTGACTACATGCAGAAATGAGCTGGAACTATGACACTTGTTCCTATTCTAGGACAGAGAGGTTGATTATTGCAGTAATGATTATCACGTCATTAAAAAGATAGTTATGCTCTTAATGACCAGACCTAATATTCTGTGGTGAGTTTAATAGACAATTAAAACCCAGCAAATTCTTAAAACTAATAAGGAGGCTAAGGGTGAGGTGTCTTTTTTGTGGAAAAAAAAGTGGAGTGGTGTAAACTGACCAGCATATTCTGACGATTTGCAATTGATGACATATCTCATAATCCCCTACACTTGCTGGTCAAGTTACACTTTAGAACACAATGTTATTTTTCCAGCAAGATCTTGTCCAAAAACTTCGACAAACTGTGTTTTTTGGGGACAGGTGATTAGAAATCTCAACTTAGATCTGATAAAAGTTCAGGCAAAAGACAATTTCAAATCTTGAGAAAATAAAGGAATTTTCCCTAAAAGTCTATATAAATATGGTTATTTTACTTTCTATTACTTATGGAAACACTTATAGACAATGTAGTGTTCAATGGTTTAATTGATCTGTGTTTCATTAGGTTAGTCTGTTCATTGATCAATGTTCACTGTACTTAATTGCTTAAGCCTGAAGGTGGAGCTAGAATGCTTAAATGATTGATATCAGATAGAAGGTTCCGGAACCTGGGCTGAGAACATGTATGTAGAAATCCTCTAAGTGCTGAGATATTTTAACGTTCTGTAAATAAACCTGCTGTAGATTTAGAACTAGTGTCAAATGTAATGGAGCAACTTAAACTTTCGATATATAAAATATACAGAAAACCAACGAATACATAACAGACAACATCAAGTGAAGATAAATTCAAGATGGAATCAGTCTTGGACAGCAGGGTTTAAGGAGTGATAGCAAATCAGTGTGTAATTTTATGGAAAAGAAAATTGAAATGTGTAAAAGGGGCAGCCAATTCAATATCACCCATTTTAAAAGATTAATTTCACCTCTTTCTGCCCACAGCTCATAGCTAGATCATAGACCGGGGTATATACAACATATCAGTTTCAGTAAAAATAGTGAACAAAGGAAATCTCGTTCCTTGACTGTCAGTGAGTTTTGTCATTTTATTCATGTATCTTTGGATATCCAGAGATTGTGAAAGGCACTTTATCAATGCAAGACTTTTTTCCTTTCTTTCACTGAATTACTTAATGTGATGGCAAATTTGGAAAACTGGATAATAACTTGTTCATAAAAATATTGTCAGGTTCCACATTGCTCACCAGATTACTTGTAAATTGAAAGGGTGAGCATTCTGTTTTCAGCGATCCCAGGTGGAAATGGAGAACACCAGGATGTCTACCTGATTGTTGGCACAAAGCTGTTCCAAAGTGCAGTTCCAACCTGGCTCCTAATTAAATAGGGAAGGTGGGCTGCTGTTGGAGCTCACAGGCATCAATGTGGGATTTCTGAGCTTTGTTGCAACTGCTTAAAAAGGTTTATAAAATGAAGAACCTGTGAAGCATAGAACAGGAAAAACAGGTAATAGGAGTTGGTCATTCCACCCCTAGAGTGTGCTCAATGTGATCATGACTGATTTGTACTTTTACACCATCCGCCCTATCGGCATATTCCTTAGTTAGCTATTCCTTAAATATTCTGGAAACCAAGCTGAATTATGTACCAAGAAAGCATGAGAAAAAGCAGTTTTAACCTTCCAGTCAAAAAGCTAAATCTAAAGCTGTATTTAAAAGCTAAAGGACAACGAATTTGAGGCAACTGCCAACATGTAAATAGTAGGGCACAGACATATTCACAGCATTAGTAGCCACAACAAACTCAGCCAACCTAAAATATCCCACCGACAGACCAACAGAGAACCTAATACTATCCAATACAGAAGTAGATGTGTCATGGCATAACTGAAACCAGAGTGAAAAAGCTGTTATTAAACCATGTGGGCTGGTTGCAAGTGTGTGGTCTCATGGGATTCATATTGTGACTCATCAAGTGATGAGGCAGGTGATTCCTTCACTCTTGCTCTCCTCCGTTATGATTTCGGGATCAAACACTGGTAAGTTCTTGGAAACCTCTGTAAATGTATTTGTTATTTTGTATACATCACAGCTATGTCCACCACCTTAAAGCAGAATGGTCAGTTCAATGCCCTACCTTCAGTAGTTACCTCGTGCAGACAAAGACCTAGGGATGCACACACACACATGCAGCTGCAAACATGCACACTGAATATCTTTGTTTCATTAGAACAAAATTGATTATGGGCAGAAATTTGCACTGAGCAGGCAGGCGTGCACCTGAGCGTAAATTGGCACGGGATGATGTCGGGCGAGCATCCCGGCGTCATCGTGCATTTGCGCGATATTTTGGTTGGCTGGCACGCGTAGGAGTTGGCAGTGTGCCTGCCGATAGTTAAAAGGCCTATTAAGGCCATTAACAATCCAATTGATTTAAGTTTTCGGTTGGCGGGCAGGCAAAAAGGCCAAGCGGCCTTTGCACTTTTTGCGAAACCCCATCCACGGGCGGGATGAGGTTTCGATCCATCATTAAAATATTTTTTTTTAAATTTCACCCTAACTTCTAACATGTCCCTGCTCATGTGACAGAGCCAGATGAGGGTACATGGTTTTTAAAACCTTAAAATTCTTTATTTTTTATTTTCAAAACTGTTCATCTCCCTGAGGCAGGGAGCTTTTCCAGCACGCACCCACACGCATGCGCGAAGATCGTGCATGCCCTTTCCACCTCCCCCCCACCCCCCCAATACAGGCAGCGCTAAGCGCTGCAGCATGCATTTCACGCTGGGTGGGCCTTAATTGGCCCACCAGCGTGAAATTGCGGTCCGGCCCTGATCGCAGGCGGTGGTCAGCTTCCTGACTGCTCCTGTCCACCCCTGCCAAGCCTGCTCAGCAAGGGAAAAATCCAGGCCTAGGCGTTTATTTCTGATTTTTTTAAAAACGGCATCAAAGCAAGAAAGAAACAACAGTAAAAACTGGGAAATAAGAACACTGGTCCGAACTGGTCTTGTACACCTTAAGATGGAACATGAGTAAAAACTGGGAAATAAGAGTACTGGTCCGATCTGTTTTTTCCTTCTGGGCAGTAGTGTGTTGACTGTATATTTTTGACACACCATATTGAGATTGTCTCTCTAGCAGGTCTGAGCTATAACGGGTGATTCCAACTCCTACCAACTAGCAGAAACGGGATTGGCAGACAGGTAAAATGGCCAGGGAGACTCACCCGCTGATGTCTCATGCTCTACGAATTCAATCTGCTCTTCTGAGCAGGCAAGAAAGCACCCATAGCTGGAGGCCTGATTTTGAGAGGGCTTTAAACTAAATAGAGGGGGGAGGGTTCTGGAGGGGGGATAAGTAGGCTTACAAAGCAAAAGCATATGGCAGCATTGCAGGGCAGCTACTTAGGTAATGATACCCTGAGTGTGACAGGAAGGGACAGAGTGTACAGACATAAAAAAAAAAGCAGCAAATATGGTCAAAGGGGGAAAAAGTAGTAAAAAGGCAAAATGAATGGCTCTTTACTTAAATGCACGTAGTATTCAGGAAAAAAAAGAATGAATTAATGGCACAAATAGAGGTTAATGGATATGATCTTATAGCCATTAGGGGGACATGGTTACAAGGAGATCAAAGCTGGGAACTAAATATTCAGGGGTATGTGACTTTTCAAAAGGGCAGACAGGAAGGAAGGAGTAGTGGGGTAGCTTTGTCAGTACGAGATAGAATAAGTACGATAGCAAGAAATGATCTTGGATCGGAAGATGTGGAATCCATATGGGTGGAGGTAAGAAATAACAAGGGGAAGAAGACATTAGTGGGAGTAGTCTAAAGGCCCCCGAATAGTAGCTATGCCATAGGACAGAAAATAATAATGAGGACGTCTAAAAAAGGCACTATATTAATCATGGTTGACTTTAATCTTCATGTAGATTGGGAAAATCAAATTGGCAGATATAGCCATGAGCAAGAATTCATAGAATGTATTTGGGACCGTTTCCGAGAACAATATGTCGTGGATCCAACCAGGAATCAGGCTATTTTGGATCTGGTAATGTGCTTAATAAATGGCAGGTTTAATAAATGATCTCAGAGTAAAAGATCCCCTAGGAAACAGTGATCTTACCATGGTGGAATTCAGCATTCAGTTTGAGAGTGAGAAATTTAGTTCAGAAACAACTGTGCTAAACTTAAATAAGGGTAATTCCAAAGGAATGAGGGCAGATTTGGCTGGAGTGGACTGGGAAAGGGGCTTAGCAGAAAAGACAGCTGATGAACAGTGGCAGACCTTTAAGAAAATGGTTCATGACTCACAACAAAGATATACCCCAGTGAGGAACAAGGATTCTAGAAAGGGGATAAACGAACCATGGTTAACCAAGGAGGTTAAGGATAGTATCAAAGTGAAAGAGGAAACATACAATGTGGCAAAGATTAGTGGTAAGCCAGAGGATTGAGAAAGTTTTGAAATCCAACAGAAGATGACCAAAAAAAAATAAAGAGGGAGAAAATAAACTTTGAGGGTAAACTAGCAAGAAATATAAAAATGGACAGTAAGATATTCTTTAAATATATAAAAAGGAAGAGAGAGGCCAAAGTCAATACAGGCCCCTTAGAGAATGAGGCTAGGGAGGTAATAATGGGGAACGAGGAAATGGCAGAGGAGTTGAATAAATACTTTGCATCAGTCTTCACGGTAGAAGACACTAATAGCATACCAAAAATACTAAATAATCAAGGGGCAAAAGGTGGGGGGGAGGAGAAAATAAATATAATAACTCTCACTCGAGAAAAAGTACTAGGGAAATTAATGGGGCTAAAGGCCAATAAGTCACCTGGACCTAATGGGTTGTATCCTAGGGAATTAAAGGAAATAGCTGCAGAGATAGTGGATGCACTGGTAGTAATCTTCCAAGAATCCTTAGATTCTGGAAAAGTCCCAGAGGATTGGAAAACTGCCAATGTAACACCCTTATTCAAAAAGGGAGGGAGACAAAAAACAGGTAACTATAGGCCAGTTAGCTTAACATCTGTCATTGGAAAAATGTTAGAGTCCATTATAAAGGATGTAATAGCAGAGCATTTAGAAATACATAATCTAATCAAGCAGAGTCAGCATGGCTTCATGAAGGGGAGATCATGCCTGACAAATTTGTTAGAATTCTTTGAGGAGGTAACAAGAAGGATAGATAAAAGGGAACCAGTAGATGTAATATATTTGGATTTCCAAAAGGCATTCGATAGGGTACCACACATAAGGCTACTTAATAAGATAAGAGCCATGGGGCAGAATTCTCCCCCCACCCCGTTGCGGGAGGGTTGGGGGGTGGTGTGCGGGGGCAGGCACAGGTGGATGTGGACCCAATTGGCACCCCCAATCGTGTCTGCGCCACCAATTTTCATGGGCGGGCTAATTAAGTGCTGTGCGTTCCCTGTGCAGGCGGTGGGGGGGGTGTGGATTCCCTGAGTCAGGAGTGTGCTCTTTCGCGTATGCACACAAAAGAGCGCAGAAATCTCCTTGGGGTACAGAGGTGCCCCAGGGAGATTAGTTTTAAGTTTTAACAGTTCAATAAAGTGTTGAAAACATTTTATGACATGTCCCCTCATGTGAAATTGTCACATGAGCTGGGTCATGTGCATTAATTTCAATAAAAATTTTTGAGAAAATTTAAAATCATTCATGAAACCTCATCCCGCCGGTGGATGAGGTTCCATGAAAAATGCGAAGGCCGCCTGGGCTCTTCGCCTGCCCACCAACCTTAAGGTTGGACGGGCAGCCCCGTTAATTATTTTAATTGTTAGTTAAATTACCTTAATAGGTCTTTGGCAGTTCAGCAGGTGCACAGCCATGTCGGCTGCGTGCCTGCCGAACTGAAAATCTAAATGATGCGCGGTGATGTCAGGATGCACGCCCGATGTCACCCTGTGTCATTTTACGCCTCGATGAGTGGGCCCCTCCCCCGCTCGCCGAGCCGAAGATTCTCCCCATAGTGCTGGAGGTTGTGTCCGAGCATGGATAGAGGACTGGCTAACTAATAGAAGACAGAGAGTTGGGATACCGGGGGCATTTTCAGGATGGCAGCCTGTAGCTATTGGAGAGCCACAGGGATCAGTGCTGGGACCACAATTATTTACAATATATATTAATGACTTGGGTGAGGGAAGTGAATGTACTATCGCCAAGTTTGCGGATGACACAAAAATAGGTGGGAAGGCAAGTGGTGTGGATGACACAACGAGTCTACAGAGAGATATAGAAAGGTTAAGTGAATGGGCAAGAATGTGGCAGATGGAATATAATGTGGGAAAATGTGAGATTATGCACTTTGGCAGGAAGAATAGAGGAGCTGAATATTACTTAAATGGAGAAAGACTGAAGAAAGCTGAAGCACAGAGGGATTTGGGGGTCCTCGTGCATGAATCACAAAAAGCTAGCACAAGTTCAGCAGGTAATAGGTAAGGCAAATGGAATGTTGGCCTTTATTTCAAAGGGAATGGAGCATGAAAGTAGGGAAGCCTTGCTAAAAGTATACAAGGCACCAGTTAGACCACACCTAGAATACTGTGAACAGTTTTGGTCTCCTTATCTAAGGAAAGATATACTGACATTGGAGGCAGTCCAGAGAAGGTTCACAAGGTTGATCCCAGGGATGGAGGGATTTCCTTATGAGGAGAGGTTGAGCAGGTTGGGCCTGTACTCATTGGAGTTTAGAAGAATGAGAGGTGACCTTATTGAAACATATAAGATTCTTAGGGGGCTTGACAGAGTAGACGCTGAGAGGTTGTTTCCCCTTATGGGAGAGTCTAGGACCAGAAGGCATAATCTCAGAGTAAGGGGGCACCCATTTAATACAGAGATAAGGAGGAATTTCTTCCCTCAGCGGGTAATCAATCTGTGGGATTCTTTACCGCAGAGGGCTGTAGAGGCTGAGTTGTTAAATATCTTCAAGACTGAGATAGACAGATTTTTAATCAGTAAGGGAATCGAGGGGAACAGGGAAAAGGCAGGCAAGTGGAGTTGAGGATTATCAAATCAGCCATGATCTCATTGAACGGTGGAGCAGACTCGATGGGCCGAATGGCCTACGTCTGCTCCTACATCTTATGAGCCTATATGGGGAAGCGGCTGAGGGTTTCCAACATGTCACCCAGAGGGGCCAGAGCCAGAAGAGGCCAAAAGAAGTACATTTTTAAAAAATTTATTTCTACATTCCGTGTGAACCAAGAGGAGCAGGAGTGCTCTTATATCTTCCAAACCAACTTTTCCAAGGCTTTCCAGAAATCCCCTCCCTGCAGTTTAAGTCGCACCAGGGACCATTTATTCAGGTCTCCAGCAGTGGCCTCCTGCTGGCTGAGCTTGTGCTCATCTCATGCCACTTTAGCTGGCAGGAAACTGACTGGGAGAAGCCAAACAAGATCCAGGAGATAAAACCTCTTGGACTTAGTGCTGCCAAAAGCCAAGAAAGGCTGCTGCTTGGCTGATTTCCGCTCTTGAGTTAAAATCGGAACATATAATGTCCCCCAACTAATAGACCATAGCACTGACCATGAACTTCATGATATCTACTCAGTATGGGGTAAGCAAAATCCACATGCAGCAATTAAATATTTTAAACACTGAGCAAGAAATTTCTGGGAAATTGCTCCCCATTATTAATTTGCAAAAATTCAGCAATTTGCAGCAAAGGGTAGAGACGCCTCTGGATTCTGATTCTTTACAAATTGCTGGACGATTTATGTCATTCCACCATTAGCCTTGCCAAAACCACAAAATGTTTGTTCTCATGTGAGGCTCTCCCTTGAACTTAATCGCAGGCGTAAAAATTGCTGGATTTCCAACTTAGTTCCTAACACACCCACTTAGTGTGAGTAATTGATGTCATATAGAATCAAGCTAATGATGTGACATACGGTCCTGATGTGACACTCAGCCTTGGAGATTCAGGAGAGGACCAACGAATCTGTTGAATTTCATTCTAGCTGACAGTGAAGTTGTTTCGAGAAGTTTTTTTTGTATCTGTCTTGGCAGCATTGCCATATCAGTTCCAGCCTTACCATCCACAGTCCTGTTAGTGTTGGAATGCAATCGAGACATAAAGCTCTTCAATGCTCAGAAGTGGATCATTTATTCAAATGCAAATTAGGTTGGTTTCAGAAATGTTTTTGGATATCTGAGCATTTTGAGACATCCCATGTGGTAAGCTTGAGAGGAAAAAGGTAACTTTAGATTAATGGTTTTCAAAACTCTCCACCACTGGGATTTTCCTCCACTGATTTCTGGCTCTATTGTAGACTAATTGATAGAGATTAATTGCTATGATTCGTCAAAATCTTCATCCTAATGTGGCTACCAGGGTGGTGAACTAGATGGTCCTTGGTCCTTTATCATCTGGAAATACCTATGCTTTTGTGAAAGCAGTACAATGGCATACCCACCAGATTGTCCACTGTTCCTGATTATGAAGTATGAAGCTCTGTAATTCATAGATCAAGAATGTTGGTACATTTCGCACACCTACACTGCCATTCACTCATTCAATAACCAAATATAGCAATTCCCAAATGCTACCCAATTACAATAATGTTCTCTTCTCCTCTTCATTCTTTTTAATTGGTTTTGTACTCTTCTTTCCATAATCCACTCTTTCATTTCTTTTCTCTACTCCTCTATCTACACTTTGTTTGATTCTAATTCGCCCTATCTCCTTCTGTACGTTTGGTTCTGTTTCTTCCTCTATCCTTACCAAAGTTGTGGGAATAGACCATTGAATATGATGTTCACATACTTCCAGATGTGGCACTGATATTGCTACGCTTTATTGATTAACGTTCCAGCAATTTGTGGCAATTTGTCCAACTAGAACACTGTTCACTGCCAAACGAACTATTGAAGCAATTTTTGACCCAATGCTTTTTTTTATTTATTCATGACATGTGGGCATCACGGGCTAGGCCAGATTTATTGCCCATCCCTAATTGCCCTTCAAAAGGGTGATGGTGAGCTGCCTTCTTGAACCGCTGCATCTATAGTGCTATTAGGGAGGGGTTTCCAGGATTTTGACCCAGTGACAGTGCAGGAACAGCGTTATATTTCCAAGTCAGGATGGTGAGTGGTTTGGAGGGGAACTTCCAGGTGGTGGTGTTCCCATGTGTCTACTGCTCCTGTCCTTTTAAATGGTAGTGGTTATGGATTTGAAAGGTGCTGTCTAAGCAGCCTTGGTAAATTCCTGGAGTGCATCTTGTAGATGGTACACCCTGCTGCCAATGTGCATCAGTGGTGGTGGGAGTGAATGTTTGTGGATGTGGTGCCAATCAAGCGGGCTGCTTTGCCCTGGATGGTGTCAAGCGTCTTGGGTGTTATTGGAGCTGCACTCATCCAGGCAAGTGGAGAGTATTCCAACACACTCCTGGCTTGTGCCTTGTAGATGGTGGACAGGCTTTGGGGAGTCAGGAAGTGAGTTACTCGCTGCAGGATCCCTAGCCTCTGACTTGCTCTTGCAGCCACAGTATTTATATGGCTGGTCCAGTTCAGGTTTTGGTCAATGGTAATCCCCAGGAAAGTGATTGTGGGGGATTCAGCACCAATAATGCCATTGAATGTCAAGGGTCAATGGTTAGATTTTCTGTTGTTGGAGATGGTCATTGCCTGGAACTAGTGTGGTACGAATATTACTTGCCACTTGTCAGCTCACACTTCGATATTGTCCAGATCATGCTGCATTTGGACATGGACTGCTTCAGTATCTGAGGAGTCGTGAATGGTGCTGAACATTGTGCAATGATCAGTGAACATCCCCACTTCTGACCTTATGATAGAAGGAAGGTCATTGATGAAGCAGCTGAAGATGGCTGGGCCTAGGATACTACCCTGAGGAACTGCAGCAGCAATGTCTTGAAACTGAGATGATTGACCTCCAACAACCACAACCATCTTCCTTTGTTCTAGGTAAGAGGCCAACCAGTAGAGAGTTTTCTTCCTGATCCCCATTGACTCCAGTTTTGCTAGGGCTCCTTGATGCCATACTCAGTCAAATGCTGTCTTGACATCTAGGGCTCAATGTCTCACCTCACCTCAGGAGTTCAGCTCTTTTGTCCATGTTTGAATCAAGGCTGTAATGGGATCAGGAGCTGAGTGACCCTGATGGAACCCAAACTGAGTATCAGTGAGCAGGTTATTGCTAAACAAGTGCTGCTTGATAGCACTGTTGATGACTCCTTCCGTCACATGGAGTGAATTGAATTGGCTGAAGACTGGCAATTGTGATGCTGGGGACCTCCAGAGGAGGCCAAGATGGATCATCCACTCAGCATTTCTGGCAGAAGATTCTTGCGAATGCTTCAGCCTTATATGTTGCACTGATGTGCTGGGCTCCCCTATCATTAAGGATGGGGATATTTGTGGAGCTACCTCCTCCAGTGAGTTGTTTAATTGTCCATCACCATTCACGACTGAATGTGGCAGGACTGCAGAGCTTAGATCTGACCCATTGGCCGTGGGATCACTTAGCTCTGTCTATTGCATGCTGCTTATGCTGTTTGGCATGTAAGCAATTCTCTGTTATAGCTTCACCAGGTTGACACTTCATTTTTAGGTATGCCTAGTGCTGCTCCTGGCATGCCCTCCTGCACTCTTCATTGAATCAGGGTTGATCCCCTGGCTTGGTGGTAATGGTGGATTGGGGGATATTCCGGACCATGAGGTTACAGATTGTGGTTGAATATGATTCTACTGCTGCTGATGGCCCACAGCGCCTTAGGATGCCCAGTCCTGAGTTGCAAGATCTGCTCGAAATCTATCCCATTTGGCATGGTGGTAGTGCCACAAAACACGATGGAGGGTATCCTCAATGTGAAGGTGGGACTTTGCCTCCACAACTGTGTGGTGGTCACTCCTATTGATACTGTCATGGACAGATGCATCTGCAGCAGGCAGGTTGGTGAGGGTGAGGTCAAGTATGTTTATCCCTGAACACCTGCTGCAGAACCAGTCTGGCAGCTATGTCCTTTAGCCAGCTCGGTCAGTAGTGGTGCTACCAAGCCATTTTAGTGATGGAATTTGAAGTCCCCACCCAGAGTATTTTCTGCATCCTTGTCACCTTCAGTGCTTCCTCCAAGTGGTGTTCAACATGGAGGAGCACTGATTCATCAGTTGAGGGTTGGGGAGTGCGGGGATGTGGTTGGTGGGTTTGAGGGGAGGGCAGAGAGTGGTGGGTGCGATACATGGAAATCAGCAGGAGCTTTCCTTGCCCATCTTTGACCTGATGCCATGACACTTCATGGGTCCAGAGTCAATGTTGAGGACTCCCAGGGCAACTCCCTCCTGACTGTATGCCACTGTGCTGGCACTTCTGCCCTGGTGGGAAAGTACATACCCAGGGATGGTGATGGTGGTATCTGGGATATTGTCTGTTAGGTATGATTCTGTGAGTATGACTCTGTCAGGCTATTACTTGACTAGTCTGTGAGACAGCTCTCCCAATCTTGGCATAAACCCACCAATGTTAGTAAGGAGGACTTTGCAGGGTCGACAGCATTGAGTTTACTCTTGTTTCCAGTGCCAAGTTGATGCTGGGTGGTCCTTAAAGGCTTTCTAGCAGTTTGATACAACTGAGTGGCTTGCATTTCAGAGTCAACCATAATGCTGTGGGTCTGGAGTCACATGTAGGCCATAATTCCTTCCCTAAAGGGCATTAGTGAATCAGACGGGTTTTTTTAATAACAACTGACAACAGTCATCATCAGACTTATCTAATTCCAGATTTTTTTTATTGATTGAATTCAAATTCCACCATCTGCCGTGGTGGGATTCAAACCCAGGTCCCAGAGCATTACCCTGGGTCTCTGGATTACTAGTCCAGTGCCAATACCACTACACCATTGCCTCCCCCAATGTGGGAGTGATTAAAGATTATTACTAACGGGGATAATTTTACATGGCTCTGCTGTTTCATGACAGCGTATCTGTTGAGAATTTCATTTTTTTAACGCTTTTCGGTTAAATACCTGTTTTGTAACCAACTGACTCAAGGGAGCCTGAATGCCACTTATTTTGTACGCTAAGTTAGTATTTTAGTTGTGATCCAACTTCTTCGAAATGTGGTTATTATGAACAATGTACTGGGCATTGAGATGAGAAAAGCTTAAGATTTTGGTTGCTATTGACGTTTTGCTCAAGTTGGATTCGTTGTGTGATGTTCTCATGTTCGTGGGGAACGATTGTTGTTCCTCCTGAAATTGCATTCTTTAACTTCTTAAGATATAATGCTTCTTATGACTAGAGGATATCTTGTATATTTGATCCACTTTGTACTTGTTCTTTCATCTAATTTATTATAGACGTAAAAATGGATAGACTGAATATTTTAGTTTGTTAATTTTAGGCACATGGCACTAGCTCCATTCACACATTATGACGTTATTTGCCAGTTGACCCATAGGGGTGAAATTAACCTGTGCCAGCAGTATGAAACAGACTAATAGTGAATCAGCAGCCAATTATTCACCAAACTCAATCTTGTTCCATTGAAATTCACAAAGCAATGGTTCAACCTCCTTTCGGAGACTCGCTTCCTAGTCTCGCTGTCACTTTTACATGGTTTGAAATTAAAAATCCTGGCAATATTTTCCAAGTCAATGGAAAATAAAAACTGGCAGGTGAGAAATTGACTGTCAATTTGCTATGAGTCTGCGCTGCTGGTATATAGGCAAATTTCACTCCCCCACCCCCACTATACTTTTGATGAACCTCTTTGCACTGCCTAATGAATTGTGGATGCTAAGTTATGTTTTATGCTCCCTTTACACATAACATTACATGCGAGGTCCTCCAATGCCACAACACACCAATATCTCTGTGTTCCTCCAAATCTACCCCTTGCACAGCCCCTATTTTGATTGCTCAAACATTGGTGTCTGTGCTTTCAACTGCCAAGGTTTTAAGTCCTGGAATTCCCTTCATAACCCTCTCTATTTCTCTACCTCTCTCTCCTTCTTTAAGGGCTCCTTAAAACCTGCTTCCTTCATCAAGCTTTTTGAAAATTTGTTCTAATATATTCATATGTGGCTTTGTGTCAATTTTGTTTGAAAATGCTATTGTGAACCATGTTGGGACATTTTACTACATTAAAGGTATTATATAAATGCAAGTAGTTGGTGAGTTATCATGAGCATTGCATCTGCAGGTTCCTGATTGGTCTGGGCAGGAGACAAGTCTACACACTGATAACGAACAGAAAATGAGCCCTTTTGAGTCCACTTTCATCTCTGGTAATGGTACGCTTGCCTAACAATTTGGTGGGGTGGGGGGGGCAGCGATGAATGTAACTGCCCTTATCAAGGCAGAATTTGGCCGAGTGTGACATCAAGGAGCCCTAGCAAAACTGGATTCAATGGGAATCAGGGGGAAAACTCTCCGCTGGTTGGAGTCATACCTAGCATAAAGGAAGATGGTTGTGGTTGTTGGAGGTCAATCAGTTCTAGGACATTATTGCGAGAGTTCCTCAGGGTAGTGTCCTAGGCCCAACCATCTTCAGCTGCTTCATCAATGACTTTCTTTCTATCATAAGGTCAGAAGTGGGGATGGTTCACTGATGATTGCACAATGTTCAGCACCATTTGCGACTCCTCAGGTACTGAAGCAGTCCATGTCCAAATGCAGCAAGACCTGGACAATATCCAGGCTTGGGCTGACAAGTGGCAAGTAACATTCACACCACAAAAGTTCCAGGCAATGACCATTTCCATCAAGAGAGAATCCAGCTATCCCCCCTTGATATTCAATGGCATTACCATCGCTGAATTCCCCCACTATCAACATGCTGGGGGTTACCATTGACCAGAAATTGAACTGGACCAGTCATATAAATACTGTGGCTACAAGAGCAGGCCAGAGGCTGGGAATTCTGCAGCGAGTAACTCACCTCCTGACTCCCCAAAGCCTGTCCACCATCTACAAGGCACAAGTCAGGTGTGTGATGGAATACTCTCCACTTGCCTGGATGAATGCAGCTCCCACAACACTCAAGAAGTTTGACACCATCCAATATAAAGCTGCCCATTTTATCATTGCCCCATCCACCAACTGAAACATTAACTCCCTCCAACACTGACACACAGTAGCAGCAGTGTGTACCATCTACAAGATGTAAACATCAACTCACCAAGGCTCCTTCAACAGCACCTTCCAAACCTGTGACCTCTACCACCTAGGTCAGGGGCAGCAGACACATGGGAACACCACCACCTGCAAGGTAGGGTAGGTAGGCTATGCACTGTACAAACCTATTAGTGTTGCCCTTGGCAGCACATGTCTGAGCTGTGAGAACTGCCTGATTCCCAATAACACTGCTGCTGAAGGGGCCTTCCTGCCCTTTAGCACCACAGGCTGATAGGTGAGATAGGCAACAGGGCAGCATAAAAACATCCTACAACAAGTGTAGGAGCATTAGTTATAAGTTGTTTATTCCTTTAAGTAGTTCTGGTGTGCACACTGCACGTGTACAAAGAAACCCATCCAATCTGGTGAGCTACATACATCACGCTCATATTGAGCATCTGCTTCCTCTCCACCACATCCTCTCCGACACTTACGCACCCAATTAGTGCCCAAGGAATGGACACGACACAATCATTTTTCTCCTGTGGACTTAAAAGGCTTCTTCAGCTTTCAAAATATCTACTGATTTTCTCTCATCAAATTTTCAAGTCATATTTTCTGCCAATTTCTAGGCCTGGATCATATAGAAAATAGAAAATACAATACAGAACCCATGATAAATTAGCTAGCTGAGTTGTAACGCTATCTTGGCTGTGGAAAACTGCGGATGATAAATGGGCCATGGATCATTGGACTGTCTGAGGAAGTGACTAATGGTGTTCTGCAAGGTCCTCTTCACGGCCTCTGCATTCAGTGTATGATATAGAGGAACTATTTCTGATAAGATTGTTAAGGTTGCCAGTGCTGATAAACCGTATAGCCAACTGACTAGTGCGGGGGAGACAAAGTTATTCAAACAAATTCAAATAGACCAGCTGAGGATGTTAGAAAGAAGTGAATGTGGAATGTGTGAACACAGTGGATAGATACTCAATAGAAAAGGGGAGCAACATAGATCTATAACAACAACTTATATTTATGTAGTGCCTTGAATGTAACAAAAGGTTCCAAGACATTTCACAGGAGCATTATTAAGCAAAATTTGACACCAAATCATATAGGGTTGGTATTTACATTCCCCTGGTGGCAGGTTTGAAGGTGGGACTGGGGTTGGGGGGTATGTAAAATGCAGCAGGCGGCCTGCCTCCACCTACCCACCTGCTCCTGCCCCCACCGCATTTATACAAGAGGTTGGGATGGTGTCAGGATGGCCCACCAGTGGGCCAATTGAGGCCCTTACATGGGCAATGAATGCCAAATGGCCATTAAATAACTGTAGGGCAGCTGCTGTTCACCTGGGTGGGCTCCCCACCGACACTTTAGCTGGGTGGGTGTGGGGGAGGGGGAGGGGAGAACCATGGCGCCCTGTCAAATCCAGCCCATAAGGAGGTATTCAGTCATTTGAACAACATTTTTATCAAAGAGATGGGTTTCAATGAGTGTTTTAAAGGCAGAAAGAAGGTTTACAAAGCAAAGGTGTAGGGGCAGCTTAGAGCCTTGGCAGTTGAAAGCTTGGTGGTGTAATTAAAATTGGGCAGACAGGGAAGGCAGTTAATAAGATGGTTTGCAGTAGAGAAAAGAAGCTGTGGTTTACCTTTGTATTCCAGGATGATTCTGGAATAGTAAACAGTTTTAGCAGACAAGAACAGGACCTGAGTCACCAAATGTGATGGTGGATGGTTAAACCAGTTAGTTGTCTGCCATAACCTTTCAAGTCTGCATCCCTTGGACTTAAGGGAGTAGAGGTGTGGGCCATACTGAGGGAACAGCCAGGACGACTATCAATCATTCACTGAAAATATTTGGTTAATGCAAGGTTGCTGTCAACACACTAGACAAACCGTGGGATGCATCGCAAGGATGTTTGGTCACAAGTCAAAATAGATTATCATAATCCTTATTTTCAAATTCTTCCATGCCCTCATCCTTTCCTTATCTCTGTGAATCTGCTCCAACCTTACAATCCTCTGAGATCTCTGCACTCCTTCAATTCTAACCTCTTGCATATGTCCAATTTTAATCATTCTGCCATTGGTGGCCTTGCTTTCAACTTCCAAGGCTCTTAGTGCAGGAATCCCCTCCCTAAACCTCTCTGCCTTTCTAGCTCTCTTTCCTGTTCCCCAGTAGGAAAAAACAGTTTGGACCAATACGCCCTATTTCCCAATTTTTACCGCTTTTTCATTCAAAATGCTCTTTAAACTCTTTAAAGCTCTTTAAACAACTCAACTAGCTATTTGACCAAGTTTTTTCTCATCTGTCCTCATTTCTTCTTAAATGGAACTGTGTCAAATTTTGTTTGTTAATGCTCCTGTGGACTACCTTGGGACACTTCACTGCTATAAAGACACTATGGGTGGGATTTCCCAGCCCCGCCCCACCTTCAGCATCATCTGGTCCCACCAAAAGTCAATGGACTTTTGGCTGTCCCACCGCATCCTCCACAGTGGGGCTGGAAAATCCCGGTCTATATAAATACAAGTTGCTGCTGTTGTTCCAGAATTCATTGGGAAAACCATGTTTGGACTATATAGGGCCAGAAATTTTAAAAATCTTTAATTTATATCATGCTTTTCACAACATTAGGATATCCCAAAGTGTTTCACAGCCAATGAAGTTCTCTTGAAGTGTAATCACTATTATAATGTAGGAATTGTGACAGCCAATTTGTGCACAGGAAGCTCCCAAAAACAACAATATGATAATAACTAAGGGGAGAAATTCATTTGTGTCACACCATTTCTATAACCTTGGAATTAACTTTTCTCCCCAGATGTTTTAGTGATGTTGGGTGAGGGATAAATGTTGGCCAGGACACTGAGGAGAACACTCCTGCCATGATTTGAAATAGGGCCATAGGATGGAATTTAGTCACCCTGGCAGTGGACCCAGAAGTGAGTAGTGTTGCTGTTTGCAGCAGGAAAGGATGGCTGACCCTAATCAGCAGGAGGTTTCTGTGCCCATGTTTGACCTGATGCCATGAGACTTCATGGGTTCTGGAGTCAATTTTGAGAACTCCCAGGATAACTTCCCACTGATTGTGTCCCCACCTCTGGTGGGCCTGTCCTGTAGGTGGGACAGGATATACCTAGGGATGGTGATGGAGGTGTCTGGGACATTGCCTGTAAGATATGATTTGGCGAATGAGAGAGATGTCCTCTATACATAATGAGTCAGGAGGTCCTCTAGACCAGTGATTAAAAAGGCATGAATCTAGAAAACTAATGAGATCAATGTGAACATTGTCACCCCGAGGACTTTGCTGCAGTGCCACAAGAAGGTTAATGATCTCACAGGAGTAGTCAAGGTTTAGTGAATGTACCTTCAAGTGCCATATCCCACCAACTGAATCACTAGCTCCACATATATACTGCTCCAACCACCAAACCTCCATTCTTCACCTCTCTACAATCTCTATCAACCATGATTCATTTATAATTTCACCCTCACCCTCACCCTCATACACTTAGCACTGCTGCAAGTCTCACACCCACATTTCACAGCTTGCACAGGCTCACCCTCTATTTAACCATGACAGCCAATGCTCCCTTTAAATTGTTGTTTGCTGTATGTGGCATGTCTTTTCAGTGTGCATGGTCACACAGATTCAATCTCTATCACAGAACAAGGCCTGCGTAATACATGTCAAGCAGCTGTGTGGCAGCACAATCATGCAGTTTAATGGAAACATTGATGAAAGCCACATCATTGAAAGACATTGCACCATATTCACTAACACTGTCCCTTCTCTCCTGCAGGAAAAGGGGGCGCACAATTGAAGGTGGCAGCAACTAACAGGCAGGATTCAGGCATGGCTACACACTCTCACCCACCTGGAGGAGACGGTGGCCACCATAGTATGTCTGCGATTGAGATCGTGCCCAGCGCCAGACTAAGATCATAGCGAGGATGATGTTATGTTACTGATGATGAAGAAACAATGACCTCTGATCTCACACTTGCAGCTATTAGCTCAGGTGCTAGCACAGTGCGTACTTTAGAGGGTGGCATAGAGATTGCATCTGTACATGGTGAGTTACTGGGCACAAGCGGCCTGAAGCCAGGGCAGGGGGAAAGAATAATGGGTGCCAGCTCCCCAAAGGTCAAGTTTGTGCTTGAGATCTGCTGCAGAGAATTCAGATAAGGACTTTGATTAGATGGCATACAGAAAAAAGCCAATGGGCATCCATGTCGAAATGCTTGGTTCATTATTGAAGGCTTGTCAGAATACCTGCTTCTTTGTTATCTCTGTCCATCTCCTCCTCATGCTGCAGCCCATGGTGAATTGCAATGGCAGTATCCATGACCCATGCAGTTACAACCAACGTCTTCTCCATGCAGCACTGCTCCCTGCAGTATTCACCAACTCTGACCAATTATTCAAAACACTCAGCACTTAAACAAACACAAACAAGGCCAGGCAAAAGTTATCATCAACCAACCTCTAAGTGGTTGATGATTCCTTACTGGAGAGAGGGTCTTTCCCCTGACGAATGTATGTTAAGTTGTGCACGGTTAAGAAGGGTGTCAGCCAGAGCAGCGAGATCCAAAATATACGGTTAACATTATATGCTAATGCCTGTCACAATTGGCCTACTTTGCACACTTCCGGTGCATGGTCCTAATGCTCTTACCAAGATGGTGTTTGGCCTGGGCCACACTGGATGTGTGTGCACATATGATGCCATTTTGGTACCAAAGTGGTCAAAACTACGGACTCTATGGAGTAAAATTTTGCAGCCCTTGTCCCAAACTGAAAAAGCATTCAAAAACACGTTGGTAATGACTGTCCAACCCTAACCTGCAGGATTTAATCCAAATGCCAAATGGGAATTAACTACCGTGAGTCGAATTTAATTAAATAGCAACATCACAACACAAATTAACCCAAAATCCTTCCTAGGCATGCTAAAAGAAATCTTGATATGCAGCCCCAGAATCCCAATAGACACAGGTCAGGCTGTACCTATATCTGCAGTAAGTGATTGTAAGCACTCTCCTAGGGTGCATATGCTAAGCTAAGCAGAAATTGAAATGGCATTCCATCCCAGGATTGATTGTTGCTTTGTTCAATACGACCAACAAGGAAGCAGATGATAAAAGTGAAAATTCACCTTCCACCATTGCCTGACTGGCCTGTGCTCTATCTATTGGGCCTTTAGAATGAACAGAAATTCTAAAGAGAAATGCTGGGGGAGCAGAGATTGGTCTCCCCTGGCAGGGATCCAGTGGATAGCGGTGGGAGGATTGAGAGGTATGGATTGGAAGTTCATGAGATTAGCCCCTGGAAAACTGGCACGAGAGGAAGGTCAGCAAGAATGGAGGATAAGGACGTTGGGTTTGGACGTGCAGGAAGGATATACTTGCTATAGAGGGAGTGCGGCAAAGGTTCACCAGACTGATTCCTAGGACGGCAGGATTGTCGCATGAGGATAAATTGGGCCGACTAGGCCTGTATTCCCTGGAGTTTAGAAGAATGAGAGGGGATCTCATTGAAACGTATAAAACTCTGACAGGGCTGGACAAACTGGATGCAGGGATGATGTTTCCTCTGGCTGGGGGTCTAGAACAAGGGGTCACAATCTCAGGATACAGGATAGACCATCTAAGACTGAGATGGTGCTCAGAGGATGGTGAACCTATGGAATTCTCTACCACAGAAGGCTGTGGAGGCCTAGTTACTGAATATATTTAAGAAGGAAATAGATAGATTCCTAGACTCTAAAAGCATCAAGGGGTATGGGGAGAGAGTGGGAGTATGGCGTTGAGATAGAGGATCAGCCATGATCATATTGAATGGTGGAGCAGGCTTGAATGGCTGAATGGCCTACTCCTGTTCCTATTTTCAATGTTTCTATGAACCTTCCCTTCTAAAATCCTGCTGGGGTCATTTATAGAGTTATTTTCACACAGGCGATTCTATAGTATATGATCTATAGGCAAAAACAAATGGGTCTGTAGTTACCAGAGATAAAAACAAAAAGCTAAAAGCTACTGCGGATGCTGGAAATCCAAAACAAAAACAGAATTACCTGGAAAAACTCAGCAGGTCTGGCAGCATCGGTGGAGAAGAAATCAGTTAACGTTTCGAGCCTTCACGGCCCTTCGGCAGAACTGAAGCATAGTTAGGAAACTAACTGTGCTTCAGTTCTGCCGAAGGGCTGTGAAGGCTCGAAACGTTAACTGATTTCTTCTCCACCGATGCTGCCAGACCTGCTGAGTTTTTCCGGGTAATTCTGTTTTTGTTCTGTAGTTACCAGGTTTGCATTGTTGCCTTTTGTGAAGATACCCATCATGTGTTCTCATTTCCAGTTCAACAGGGACTCCCTTGTGTTCATTGACTCCCTTCGCTCTAATCTCATTTAATACACAATAAACAGTAGGATGAATGTCATATGCAAAGGACAGGAACCATTCTGACAGCTGGAAGCCTCCAGACTAGATGTTAAAACAAACTCAGGTGAATTACATTAAAATAATATTTAATTCAGTTTTAACACTGGAATAATCTTCAAGTCAATAATCTACTCCTGGGGTCCTTTTGAGTATAAATCACATGATGATTCTGCTATGGTTTAATTCAAGCATCGCAGTTAGATTCCTAGTGTAGAATATCTACTACCAATTAGAATGAGATCAGAAATGTAGATGTTCATGTCACCTGGCTGAATACATCCTTGTCACAGATAAAGCAAAATCTGGGATTTTTTTGAGCCAGTAAACCAACATACAAAATCTTTTTATTTGCTGCCTTGCAACTATTTTTATAGGGTTGTGTTCATGTGTGGTTTGAAAACTGCAATAAAACAATGATTAATTTCTCCTTTAAATGGTGATAAAAGGATTTTCAAATGTGCTTAGTCCTTTTCCACAATCAAGAACAGTTTGTTCCAAAACATTAACACCTCCACACTGGTTGTCAGATGTACGTGCCAAAAAGTGGTGGTGTGCAACATACAGTTCCAGAATCTAAATCCTACCTGCCTGGTATTTTCTGCAGTGTTTGGTGTTGCAGTACCCTGCTTACCTTGGTCACAAAGGTTCAGGAAAGAAAACAGATCAGAAAGTGGTTAAGAATAGAAGGCGGCTCAGTAACCCTTTGTAAACTTGAGCTCATCCAAAACTCTGCCACCTTTATCCTAACTCCTGCAAGGTCCTGTTCACCCTTCATTCGTGTGGCTCACTGATCAAAATTGGCTCCCAGTCGAACAACACCTCAATTTTCAATTCTCACCCTTGTGTTCCAATCCCCCTGTGGTCTTGCCATCGCTATCTCTGTCATCTACTGAAGTTCCACAACCCTCTGAGATACCTGCGCTCCACTAATTCTGGCCCCTCGCACATCACTGATTTCTTTCATTTCAGCAGTAGTGACTGTGCTTTCAGGTGCCTAGATGCTAAGCTCTGGAATTTTCTTCCTCAACTTCTCAGCCTCTCTATCTCTCTCTCCTTGTTTAAGTCGTTCCTTCAAACACACCTCTTTGACCAAGTTTTTGGTCAAGTGTCCTGATATCTCTTTATGAGGCTCGATGCCAGATGTTGTCTAATAACGCCCCTGTGCAGCACTTCAGGACATATTACGATGTTAAAGGTGCTATATAAATGCAAGCTGTTGTTGTAAAAGGAATTAAAGACCATAAGAGAGAAAGAAGGATCAGAGAAACAGAAAAGAGAGAGAGAGAGAGATAGGGAATTGGTGGAAAAGAAAAAGCAGAAAAAGGTAAGATTCAGAGAAGTGACAGAGGGAAGAGAAGCAGCAAAACATTGGAGTGGACATTGGTTGTAATGGAAAAGCTGATTCATTTAAAATTGATTTATTTAAAATTGTACTTTTTAGGAACCCAATGGCAAACTTAAGTGAGGCCTTATTGTACCACCTTTAACTATTTGCAAAGCGTGCATGGAATAACATCAAGCTGACCCTAGGGCCAAGATGCTGGTTTATGAGGCCTGCATTCCCAGCACCTTGTTGTATGACTGTCAACATGGACGACTTACAGCTATCAAGAAAGGCAGCTCAACAACTTCCACCTTCGATGTTTGCGTTGTATTCTGGGCATCTCTTGGAGGGACAGAATCACGAGTGCGGCAGTCCCCTCAAAGGCAAATCTCCCATGTATGTTGGCCCCCATCTAGCAGAGGCGCCTTCACTGGTTTGGGCACGTTGGCAGGATGGAAGAAGGGATTTTCTGTATGGTGTGGTAGCCCGACCCAGAAGACCAGCAGGATGGCCAAAGTTCTAGTTCAAGGATGCTTGCGAATGTGACATGAAGGCCTTATCAATTCTCACACCTGGGAGATACTAGCTGATGACAGAGATAAATGGCAACGTTACCTACGTGGGCGGGCAAGCAACACCATGACAACCAGTGGCCTCAGTGGCTTAGCAACCAGTGCCAACACCATAAACAACAACACCTGATAACCACTTAATATACAGTACTTCAGCCATCAGCAAAAGTGCACCATATGAAGCTACCATAACCCCAATGAATTTGACTTGCTGCATGTACAACATCTTAACATAGATGGAAGGATGTCGACAATGATGACAGAGGGGAAGGAGATATTAGAACAGGCACCGTCAAAACAGCAGGTTTTATGAAGCATCTGAAGGAAGGAGGGAGAGGGAGAGAAACATAGAAGTTTACAAAAGAACTCCATAGATCAGGGCTTTGGCAGCTGAAGGCTGCGCAGCCAATGGTGGAACAATTAAAATCAGGGATACAGAAGGGGCCAGAAATAGAGGAGCACAGAGATTTAGAGGACTGTAGGTCTAGAAGAAGTTACAGAGATGGGGAGAGGTGAAGCCATAGGTTGGGGGGAATTTGTAAACAAGAATAAGAATCTTAAACTGAGGCATCGCCAGACTGGGAGCCAATGTAGATCAGCAAGCACAGGGGTGACGGGTGAACAGGTCTTGGTGTGAGTTAGGATATGGGCAGCCAAGATTTGATGAGCTCAAGTTTGCAGAGGGTGCAGAGTGGGAGATGAGCCAGGAGACCATTGATAAAAATGATGATAAAAGCAAAATACTGCAGATGCTGGAAATCTGAAATAAAAACAGAAAATGCTGGGAAAACTCAGCAGGTCTGGCAGCATATGTGGAGAGAGGAACAGACTCTTCTTCGGACCACTGGAGTAGTTGAGTGTGAAGGTATAGATGAGAGTTTGAGCAGCAGTGGAGCTGAATTCACAGGCTTGGAAAGAAGTTACAGGATCTGTTTCAGATAAGTTCACAATAATAATATTTCTAACCTTATTGCTAGGTAGGATGCTGCTGGTAGAAAGAATCTCCACCATCTTCCTTGCCTGCTTATAACGAGATGCCATTACTCACCAACAACCTTAAGAGGAATCAGTCTAAGCCATGTGAACAGCTCACAGGACAGTTTCCCAGCACTGCCAGATTTTAAGGTCAAGTTAATCAGCTGAAAGTTAGAAGTGTAACAACATTAAATTATGGGCTTTTGAAGAAAAAAGGAGCTTCAGTTTGCCAAGCCACCCTTTCCCCAGAATAGGTCTCATAAGAGCCATTACCCTTAACTGGATACTTACCGGAGGAAATGCTCTGCACAAATTCTCCCTGGTTCCCAAAAAACTTTCGAGCAGAAATATGCCACAACAATAACAACAGCTTGCATTTATAAAGCGCCACTAACTCAGTAAATTGGCTCTTCACAAGAGCATTTTTCACCTGTGCTTAATCTCGACTATGTTATTCCTGGTCTGCTTCATCGCAGGCAACATTCTCTCCACCCACATTTCCCAGCAACATAAATAAACTGTGGCGTGTTTGGTCATCCCAGGAGACCACAGTAAATCAGGTTGTGTGAGAGAGACATGGGATATTTATACTTTCTGACTAGTGCTGTTAATCTTGATAAAATCAGATCTACAAAACTTGGTCATTTGGTGAAAACAATAAAAAGTTCCCCTGACCCAATGGGCAGGGTGAGAAACACAAACACCAGCTTGTCTTTATACGGTGCCCTTGTGGTAGAAACAAATTCTCCAGGGGTGGACATTATGAAGGAGGGCGGAGTAATTGGACAGGCCATGACTGGATTGGGTGATGAGGGCCAGTCAGTGCTGAGCGGAGGGGGCTGCATGCGGCAGGACAAAGGACAGGAGGCTTCAATAGGGTAAAAGGTGTCACCACCCATAAAAACAAGTTTCAACCAAAACCATGCGGCCCCATAACAAGCCTTGCCACATTTGGACATGGACTGCTTCAGTATTTGAGGAGTGGCGAATGGTGCTGAACATTGTGTAATCATCAGCGAACATCCCCACTTCTGACCTTATGATGGAGGGAAGGTCATTGATGAAGCAACTGAAGATGGTTGGGCCGAGGACACTACCCTGAGGAACTCCTGCAGTGATGTCCTGGATTTATATAGCACCTTTAATGTGATAAAACATCCAAAATACTTCACAGGAGCATTTTAAAACAAGATTTGACACTCAGCCACTTAAGGAGATATGTGGGCAGATGCCCAAAAGGGGCTAGGTTTTAAGGTGTCTCTTAAAGGAGGAAAGAGGTAGAGAGCCAGAGAGTTTTAGGGAGATAATTCCAAAGTGTGGGACCTAGGCAGCTGAAGGCACAGCCACCAATGGTGGGGCGATTAAAATCAAGGACGCTGAAGAGGTAAGAATTTGATGAGTGCAGATATCTCTGAGGGTTTGGGAAGAGATTACAGAGATAGGGATGAGCAAGGCCATGGAGGGATTTGAAAACAAAATAAAAATGTTAAAATTGAGCATTGCTTAACCAGGAGCCATTGCAGGGGAGGGAACACAGGAATGATGGGTGGACGGGACTTGGTGCAAATTAGGACACGGGCAGCAGAGTTTTGGATGACCTCAAGTTTAAGGAGGGTAGAATGCTGGCTGGTCAGGACTGTGTTGGAATGCTCAGGTCTAGAGGTAACAAAGGGATGAACGAGGGTTTAAGCAACATATGAGCTGAGGCAGGGGCGAAGTTGGGTAATGTTATGCAGATGAAAATAGGTGGTGTTAGTGATGGCGCCAATAGGTGACTCGAAGCTCATCTCAGGGTCACATAGAACACCAAGGTTGTGAACAGTCAGATTCAGGCTCAGACGGTTGCCTGGCAGAGGGATAGAATGGGTGGCAAGAGAATTTTGTTTGTGGTGGGGACAGAAGACAATGTCTTCAGTGTTCCCAATAATTAGCTGGAGGAATTGTTGCTGCCATAGTACTGGATGTTGGACAAGAAATTTAGAGGCAGTGGAGGGTTCAAGGGAAGTGATGGTGACATCAGTGTACATGTGAAAACTGACACTTTGTTTTTAGTTGATGGTACCAAGCAGCAGCAAGTAATTGAAAAATAGGAATGGGCAAGGTTACATAATTGGGGGACAGCCATTCTGGAGGCACAGAGCATAGTATATCCGAGGCGATTCCAAGCCTGGGACAGCAGCAGGAGAGTAGGTCATTAGAAGAGTAGTGCTGGGTTGGCTACGGCTTGGAAATGAACCTCAGACAGGAGAAATTAAAGGTCTGTATGAGAGTGCAACTGACAGGAGAAAAGGGCTCTGAGAATAAAAAAGCGATAGAAGAATTGTTGGAATGTGCCTTTAAGGGATATCAGCATGACATCAGTAGAAGGGAAATGTGTCATGTGATCCAGATATAGTTTCACTTTTGCTTTGAGCAGAGCACACACACACATCTCTGACGTCTTCAAGCTTTATACCTACGTATAACTGTTCTTGCGTGCCTAGTCTGAATAAATGAACCCACAATGTGTTTATTCAATTCCTTATGAGTGATTGGTGCCTTGTGCTTTGTACAGTAAATAAGCCCAAGGTATTATATCATTATAATAACACAAAGATCTGTATTTATCACTCATTAGGCCAAATCTTCCTGGAAAGCTAATGATGTGTTAATGACGTGCACCATTATTAATGCACAAGTTAGCCAGCAAGCTCCCAGAAAGCTCTGAGTTACACAGCTCCAGACGTTACTGGTCGTTTTTTTGTGGTTTGCCTTGAACAAATACTTAGCCTTTGCCCTTCACTTACTTTAACGAATTTGCTGGATTTGTATATTAATTGCCGATTAAACTCTCCGCAGACAGTTAGGGGTCAAAATTATTAATGGAGCCCTTTCAATGAGATGAGGATTGTTAATACGATGCCAAACAATCTGTCTGGTGCTGAAAGAGAACAAAACTGTTGTGTTACAATCTTTGTGCATGCAGTAATTTATTGTTAAAGATTTCTAAATGATCACATTTTAAGCATTTTTTTCCACTTACTTTTCCTTTCTGTCTCCTTTTCCAGCTGAAGGGGGTCAGCGCAAATTGTAACAGTACACTGTATTGTAAATTGTACACCAAGGCCGCACTAGCAAGAATTGGTTCCAACACCTGAGCACAGTGCATACACTCGGTAACACTGCCCGAAAAGGAAATCCACACATATTGAGTTCCTGATCTCAGTCATGAAGTTCTCAGGATCTCTGAACCTCAGGGTCGTGTTGCTGTACAGCATTATCATCCAGAGGTGGTGTAACCTCTAGTCTGCGCACTTTAAAAAATTCATTTATGGGATGTGGGCATCACTGGCTAGGCCAGCAGTTAATGCCCATCCTTATAATTGCCTTGTGCTGGTGAGCCGCCTTCTTGAGTCACTGCAGCCCACGTGCTGTAGGTACATCCACAGTGCTGTTAGGAAGCGAGTTCTAGGATTTTGACCCAGCAACAGTGCAGGAACGGTGATATATTTTCAAATCAGGATGGTGAGTGGCTTGGAGGGGAACTTCTAGCTGGTGCTGTTCCCATGTAGCTGCTGCCTTTGTCCTTCTAGATGGTAGCGGTCATGGGTCTGGAAGACGCTGAATAAGGAGTCTTGGTGAGTTGCTGCAGTACATCTTGTAGATGGTACATACTGCTGCTACTGTGCATCGGTGGTGGAGGGAGTGAATATTTTGGATGGGATGCCAATCAAGCGGGCCTCTTTGTCCTGGATGGTGTCAAGCTTCTTGAGTGTTGTGGGAGCTGCACTCATCCAGGCAAGTGGAGAGTATCCCATCACACTCCTGACTTGTGCCTTCTAGATGGTGGACAGGCTTTGGGGAGTCACACTATCTGTTTGTGTTCCCCTTTTCCATGTATACTTTAAATGCCTGTGAGTGGTTCTGGGGGGCAGGTTGTCATGGTATTCATATGAAATTGTTCAATTATGCTTGTGTACGACATTGGAGAGGCACAACGTGGCTAGCGTTTCCCTCCTGTGTTGGGCTGCTAACATATGGTGGGATATCAATAGCAACTTCAAACTGCTTTGTATAACAGTGCAAGCCTACTCAGCTGTCTCCATTGTTGCAATGTAGGCTGCTACAGGGAGTCTAGCTTGGACATAACACTAGAAGTTTCAGCATGGTCACTGAAGTCCAGTCGTGTTGCATTTGTTGTGGACACAGTTCACAGGAAAAATGTGAAAACGGTTTGGTGCACATCTCAGCTGGACTGTGACCCAAGGGGACTAAAGCTAGGGGCAAGTTAAAAATAACATCCGTATCTTCAAGGCAGCATTTACATTTTATTGTAGTAAGGTTTGAATCGGCAACAGCATGCACACTTAATAACTCACCCACTGAGGAGATATGAGGAGGCTTCGCTTCTCATCTGAAAGTAGTGGGAAGCAGACTTGTTCGTGATGTGGTTCTGGCGCTAATTTTGTTTATAATTTCGTGATAAGATATTTATAGGAACAGAAGCATTTACAGCACAGAAGGAGGCTATTCGGCCCATTTCGTCTGTACCAGTCGAATCCAGACTAATCCCACTTTCCAATTTCGACCCCTGGTCCTGTAGTGCAAAAAAACTTCCCCCTAAATGCTTATGAACATTTGACCGTCCCTGTCTCTACTACATAGATAGCGATATATATGTAACAAGAAAAGGTCAGGGTTATAATCTCTGACAATTAACGACAGGTTTCCCTGGATGGGAGTAGGGATGAGTCACTATTGCTTGGGTTTGCTGCGGTCTCTCCCTCCAGCCAGTGGATGTTGCTGCCCTCTTGCGACACAAGGGCGGAATCGCCATTTATTCTGTGGCAATATTTTAGTGTCGCTAACAACGTTTAGCAAATGTTTTGTTTACACGCTCTGCGGTGCAGTCTTTATCTGTCTGACTCATTACAAGTGGGGAGCAGTAGCCTGGTGTTTATGGCACTAACACTGGCAACCCGAGATCATAAATTCATCAACCCCCCCCGCCCCCCCAAACAACCCAGGTCGAGTTGTGCAGAAACTCATTTCAATAAATGTGGTGATTTGTACGCTGGCATGAGGGTAAATGATCATGAAAAGCTGCTATGTTGTTTATAAACAGATTAACATCGTGACAGTGTCCTTTAGAAAAGGTCCTCACACCTCTACACTGTCTGACCTCAAACTGATCCCAGTCTTACACTTTCAATCCCCGTAGACCAAGAAAAATGCTACCACAATGAATGATGTCCACATCTAAAAGCCAAACAATTTAAAAACTGTATTTAATATGTGCGTTTTTGAAAATTATTCCAGGTTAATTCAATGAACATGTCACTGGAACCGAACCCGATTAAAGTAGATTTTTTTTTAGTGGACTTTTAATGTAGCCGATAAAACCCACAAACTTTGGGGAACAGATAGAATTAATTCCAAATGGAACATAAAACTCCAGAAATGCCAATAGCAATCGTACTAATGTATTCATCGCACATTAGCTTGTGAAATACCGGGCGGTAAATCAATTCCTGTTAATATGAGTTTTGTCGTGAGCAGCAGTGCTGGAGTTCCGACAGCAGAAAATGTAAAAGCTTAGTCAGCGTCTGTCTAGTGTATACCGATCGACCGAGAAATGATTTTAATGCACCAACAACTCTGTCTGTCTTGTTTACTTGAGCAATGTTCATTGTTACTGTGTTTGTGACCGCATAGTCAGAAATTAAAAGGCCCGATTCATCCTCATAAAATGCTGGGCTATTTGAACTGTCAGATACTTCATGTGTAATCCAACCCTGTCAGGAGACTCGGCGTGGGGGAGAGTACACTGTCACATTATTAATAGTATTCACCTCAGTAATGGTATTGATACAAGAACGAGACTCTTGGGGTAGTTTCCCGCTCGTCCCCAACCCCAGTCCCCCAGCAAAGCAAAATGCTGCGGATGCTGGAAAAACTCAGCAGGTCTGACAGCATCTGTGGAGAGAAAGGCAAGAGTTAACGTTTCGAGACCGTGTGACTCTTGAAGAGTCACACGGTCTCGAAACGTTAACTCTTGCCTTTCTCTCCACAGATGCTGTCAGACCTGCTGAGTCTTTGCAGCAATTTTTGTTTCTGCACCAGCAGAGTGAGATGGGTCTGCTGCTGCAATATTACCAGCGCAGGGCCACATCACCTGCTGCACAACGTGTAACACTCTGCAGCCTTCAAAAACAATCCAAGGCTGATTAATCTGGCTAAAAGCTAACTGTTGCATAAACAGAATGTCGATCATAAACCAATCATTTACAGAGAAACACCCATTGCTACAGCTGCTGCATCCTAACTCAAAGTCACTTAATTCAAGCTATCGACAATTCAGAATGCGGCTCCAATTTACATTGCTTAATTCACATTACCCAAGCAGTCACATTTTAGCGCAAAATGTGGCAGCTTTGATTATGCCAGATTGAATTTTTTTTTCTGTTAAGATAGTACCAGCTCCTGGCGTTACGCCATGTGAGTAACATGAGCTTGTGGAGCCCAGTCAGAGAGCTGTATTTAACGTTTCTTCCAAAAAAAAAAGAGCTAATTTTGGAGTTGATTTAGTGGGATGGAGGGAACAGAGAAAGTGCGTTGTGCAAAAACCGATGGGGTTTGGGCATGGCACTGAACATGTCGGGCAATTGTAATGAGGTTGCATAATGCATATCAGGTAGCAAACGTGCCCTGTGCAAATGCCGTGTGACAGTGAGATGCTCCTGATCAGGGACGTTCCAACTCGGCTCACTTGTAAATTCAGTCAGGGCTGTGTGCCACTGAACATGGAGGCTGCAAACACTGGGGGAAGCGCAGGGGGCAAGATCCCTGTCCATAATGACTGTCTAATTACCCCTGCTGGCCAGTGATGGTGTGTCACCATCACGACCCTGCAGTTAGGCTATGGAATATTGCCACCGCTGAAATCCCTCTCTCTCTCCGCTATCTCAGGCGTCGTGTTAAACCGCCTACAATAATTAGGATGACATTCTCTAAAATAGTTAACTTCACGCCAACTAGCAAGCACCCGCTAGATCTCCCTTCAAGGAAGGGCTCAGACAGGCCCACTGATGCCCCACACAGCCCAATAGCCCGAACGGAGTCAACACTTATGGGCTCCGACATGACAAGGTGAACACTTTGGGCGCAATGGCAGTGGAGCTCCCCCAACCCCCTACCCCACTCCTTCCCCCCCCCCACCACCCCATTCCTCCACCACCCCCCCTTCCCCCAACCCCCGTCAAACGAGCTGAGCGGTGTCAGCGGTTTGGGGCAGAGTGGGGGAAATAAAAGAGTTTAAACCAGAAAATAAAGGACCGCTCCGGGTTGGTGTCGGGGTGGGGAGTAAACCAGGAGACTTTCTGTCAGAAATCCACAGATATAGGGGAAGGTCAAGCTGGAAAAAAACGCCCGCATTTTAATGACTGGGAACAATCGCCCCCATTGTAAATTCGTCCTAACTTTTTACAATATCTTCTTTCACATGCATCAGTCTCTCCAAACTCTCTTCCTGCCTCCAGGTTTCCCATTTAAAGTTTTCCACGTATTCCGGTTGTTTAATTATGTCAATTTCAGAAACAATCCTCAGCCCCAATTTCCAAAAGGTTGGGAGAGTTCGGGTATAAGATTAGCGATGGGCTATCTTTTACCGACATCCCCCCCCCCAACACTCTTCACATACATTTGATTTAGTTGAGGGTGGTGGAGGGCGGTGCTCAGAGCCGGCTGCACTGGGTGCATGGCGATGGTTTGATCGGTTAAGTGAGGGATGGGGTGTCCCTCTCTCCCTCTGGCAGCTCCTAACAAGGATGAAGTTGACAGGAGGCTGCTTGACCGTGTGTGAGCTGTGGCCAGGCGTTTGACGTGCTACTGATTCTCAGACACACACTGTCCCGCTGTTTACTTTCCACAAGCGGCTGGGTCCTGCAATGACGCCAGTTGCAGCCCCTATAAAAAGGCGCAGGCGGAGCTCGGCTTCTCCAGTTGCTACTGGAGCTGCCTTGAGGAACTTTGCCGCAGACTCTTCCACCCCCCTTTCGGGATTTTTCTCCCCGTCCGCCCTGCAACTCGGCTTTTTCCCCCCCTCTCGGGTTATGATGAAGATGTCGCCCTGCGAGGCTGAGTTAAACATTCCCGCTAAGAACTGCTACCGGATGGTCATCCTCGGCTCGTCCAAGGTGGGCAAAAGCGCCATCGTGTCGCGTTTCCTGAGCGGCAAGTTCGAAGATCAGTACACGCCGACCATCGAAGATTTCCACCGCAAGTTCTACAGCATCCGAGGCGACGTTTACCAGCTCGATATCCTGGACACGTCGGGGAACCATCCCTTCCCGGCCATGAGGCGCCTCTCCATCCTAACAGGTAATAATCCCGAAATAAGCAGCGCCCTTCTCACTCCCACCCCCTCCCACCAACTTCCAAACTTGCAGAGCAACAGGCTCTGAACTCTGAGATATATATATATATATATAGATTCTTATTCCCTCTGGGAGCTGAATATTTCAACATCCTAAATATTACGTTTTAAGCTTTAAATTTAAAATCAAGCAGCCAGCAGTTAATCTCCTCTAACCCCACTCTGTTTCTGGGCTGAACTGAAATCGGAAAGTGCTGGGAAAAGAAAACTCCCACATTCAGTCCTGAATTGTCATCCTGGGCTCGAAACATTAACTGTTGTTTCTCTGCACAGATGCTACTGAACTTTGTTTTTTCCCCCCTTCCCAGCACTTTCTGTTTTGATTTCACATCTCCAGTAATTTTGATTTAAAGTTATTGTTATTTTTTTTTTGGGAGGTGGGTGAGCTGTTTTGTTAAGAAGCAGGGGGTTTGGGGGTAGGGGAGGTTGTTAAACTTTGTGAGCCAGTGTTGTGTCTGGCCGTGCAGTAGTTTGATCAACTTGTGCTCCCCGTTTTACAGGCGATGTCTTCATCCTGGTTTTCAGTCTGGACAACCAAGACTCCTTCGAGGAGGTCCACCGGCTCAAGCAGCAGATCGTGGAAACCAAGTCCTGCCTGAAGAATAAAACCAAGGAAAACATCGATGTCCCCATTGTCATCTGCGGCAACAAGAGTGACCGGGACTTTTACCGCGAGGTGCCGAGGGAGAGGATTCAGCAGCTCCTGGACGGTGACTCCAAGTGCGCTTACTTCGAGATCTCAGCCAAGAGGAACGCCAACGTGGACGAGATGTTCCAAGCCCTGTTCACCATGGCCAAGCTCCCCAGCGAGATGAGCCCGGACCTCCACAGGAAGGTCTCGGTGCAGTACTGTGACATCCTGCACCGGAAAACCTTCCGGAGCAGGAAGATCAAAGACGAGGACGCCTACGGCATCGTCGCACCCTTCGCCAGGAGACCGAGTGTGCACAGCGACCTGATGTACATCAAGGAGAAGGCGATCGGCGGCGGCCAGGCCAGGGACAAGGACAGATGTGTGATCAGCTAAAGTCGCGTCGCCTTCACCGTTTTATTTTTTTAACTTGAAAGAAGACGATTTGATGGATCCGGAGGGGAAAAAAAAAGGGAGAGAGGATTTGGGGGAAAACAGGTGCTCCCGCCCGTATCTTCGCAGCGTGAACCTGGGAAGGAAAGAGAGAGAGAGAGAGAGAGAGTGAGGAAGTTTCCAAAGACTAGCGAAGTCTTTGGGTTTTCTGCAGAGGGCAGTGCTCCTATATCCCGGTTAGGAGGCATTGTCTCTCTAACTGCTGGCCACACTGGGGCAGGTCCAGCAAGGACTGAAAATAAACCATGAACACACACACACACACACACACACACAAAGTGAGAGGCTATTTTGTCGCGTCTCTTAAGGAATGTTCATTTTGTCGTATTGACTGTGAAATATTTGTACTTGATTCTTTTTTTATTTAAAGTCAATATATTGTAGTCTTGATGTGTACAAATTTCTACATGTAGTGCAATGAGCATCAAAATAATTTGTTTACAGTTGCCAACAATTTGTTGCATTTTGGCAGTAAAGTTGTACTTGAACAATGAACAAAGTCTTAATTTTTTAATAAATGTTTTGAAATGAAGTCTGTGTTCTGTTGTGATCTCTATTACTACTAACTTTCAGTGGAAACAATAGATTTCATATGAACAGTCATCCATTTAGATTTTTTCCCACCCCCTCCCTCCCCCCAAGCGCCAGCCTGTATCTTGTACTCATGTTTTGCTTTCAGAAAGCACTGGCGCTTGTTCTGCTATTAACACATTCGGCTATCTGAACTTTTTGCCACTATTAACACCTGCTTTAGTCTTTAACGCTAATGTCCATGACATTGTTGTCATTTTATCTCTCCTGACCGCCAACCTATCCCTGACCTTCTATTTTACTCCACCTGCACTGCACTCCCACCCCCCCAAACCTTGTGAACAGCAGAAAACGCATCATATTTCTATCTCTTCAGCTCTGGAGAAGAGTCAGACAGGCTTGAAAGGTTGACCCTGCTTCTCTCTCCATAGATGCTGCCAGACCTGCTGAGGTTTTCCAGCATTTTCTGTTTTTATTTCAGATTTCATATTCATACAGGTTTGATTTGTGAACAGGCTCATGTGGTGATTCTGCAATCCTGCATGAGTTCATTTATTAGTTAAACACAGTAAAAAGAAGGTTATTAGGTAAGGTAATAACAGTCTTTAAAATTCTGTAAGGTCCTAATAGCGTGGATACAGAGAGAATGTTTCCACTTGAGGGGAAGAGCATAATGAGAGGTCATCAATATCGGGTAGTCACCAAGAAATCCAATAGGGAATTCAGGAGAAGCGTCTTTACCCAGAGAGGTAAGTATGTGGGACTCACTCCCACGGGGAGTGGTTGATTTACCATACAACACCCATGTAGCTCATGTGTGGGCAGCTTTAAATCTATTATAAGTGTATAGTATTTATGAAATGAAGGAGAAGCCAGGTAAGTATATGAGAGAGAAGGGAATAGAGGGTTACAATGATTGATAAGGAACAATGGAAAGAGGCTTGAGTGGAACATAAATGGAATTGTTGAGCCAAATGGCCTTTTTCTGAGCTATTCTATGTTAAAAAAAAACTGGAGATAGGACAGAGGTGACCGAACTAGGCAGGTAAAAGTGGCAGGGCATGTGATGAAACCTGCAGGCATATCAATCAATGATAAGAAAGATATCCCTGCCCAACATGCATCCCTTAAATAGCATGAGTAGAACAGATTAACTGGCCATTTATCTAATTGCTGTTTGTCACATCTTGCAGTGTGCAATTGGCTGCACGTTTGCCTAAAAAATGTGATTACACTTCAAATAATTAATTGGCTATAAAGCACTTTGAGAGAGACTGGGGTCTTGAAAGGTGCTAAATAAATTCAAGTTTCTTTCAATAGCTTGCCAGAGAACCAGTCAGTATACACAGGTCTAAGAATTCTACTAAATGATTTCACTGAAAATGAATTCACTCAACACAAGCTGGAGGAACAGCACCTCATCATCTTATTAGGCATTTTAGAGTCTTCTTGGCTCAACACTGAGTCCAAAAATTTTGGACCATGAACTCTGTCCTCCATTTTCATTCAGATTTTTTTTTTGCCAAGGTTTGAAACTTGTTTTTCATGTTTTTGATTTCAGACAGAGCTGTTCAATATTCTGCCATTAACACTTACTCTGACCAATGCTTTGTTTCTTTATTACAGCCATAACTACTCCCTTTGCCTTTTGTTCCAAGACATCATTGCCATTTAATTTCTTCCACCCTCTACCCTATCCCAGACCGTCCCTTTAGTTCATCCTCCCCCTCCCACCTTTCAATGGCATAAAACTCAATCACATTTCCAACTTCCTTTAGTTCCGGACTCAACGTTAACTCTATTTCCCTCTCCGCAGATGCTGCCAGACCTGCTGAGTATTTCCAGCATTTTGTTTTTATATCAAAACCTTACCTTAACTTTATTTGCAAACTAAAACATCATATCTTGCTTTGCTATATGGTGTATGAACAAAATGTTTATTTAATGCAATGATGGCATATTTCAAATCAACACATTCAGTTATTGCAGAACCTGCCATCTCACAACTAACTGGGAGAAGATGAGTTCTAAACTGGCTAATTCTATCCAATAATTAATCCAAATCCGTAAAATAAATGACATATTTGTCATTGCCTCAGTTATATTTAAATATTAACTGTCTGCAGTCCATGTCTCATGCTGTCTCTTGCTCCCATGCAAATTCCTTGCTGCATCACAAATAATATATTTCCCCTTGTGCTGCTTTGCCTCAACGGAGTTTGATTGATTACCTACACAGGCCTCCAATTTCAGGCTCTGTGGATGCGCCCTCATGTGGTTTCATTCTTACCTGTCTGATCAGAGACAATGAATCTCCATTAATGATACAAAAATGGTCCTGTCCCTATACTACTCAATACCTTCAGGGTTCTGCAATATGCCCATCCCCCTTAGCCCAATTCTTTCTCATCCCATCTGACCTGCTAGAAGTGTACGAGAGTATGCTTCTGGCCGGCAGCATGTCAGAATCCACGAGGAAAGGCATCATCACCCTCATCTGCAAGCACAAGGGGGAAAGGGAGGAAATTAGAAATTGGCGACCCATTCCACTGTTGAAATTGGACTATAAGATTCTGACCAAGGTCATCGCCAATCGGGTCAAGTCCGCTCTGGAATTGGTGATCCACCCCGACCTGATGTGCGCTGTGCCCAGCAGGAAGATTTCTGACAGCCTCGCACTGCTCAGGGATACGATTGGTTATGTGCAGGACAGGGGTGTGGACACCTGCCTCATCAGCCTGGATCAGGAGAAGGCCTTTGACAGAATATCACATATCTACATGGTAGATGTGCTCTCCAAAATGGGGTTTGGGGAGGGAATTCGCAATTGGATCCAACTGCTCTACATAAACATCTGTAGCACAGTCTCAATCAATGGGTGGGAATCAGATAGCTTTCCTATTAGATCTGGAGTCAGGCAGGGCTGCCCTCTCTCCCCTATCCTGTTTGTGTGTTGCATAGAACACTTTGCTGAGTCCATCAGGAAGGATCCAGGCATAAGAGGAGTGACGATCCCAGGCAGTGGAGGCACTCAGGTCAAAGCCTCCCTGTACATGGACAATGTCGCCGTCTTCTGCTCGGATCCGCTGTCGGTGTGCAGACTGATCCACATCTGCAACCAGTTCAAACTGGCCTCAGGAGCCAAGGTAAATGGTGGGAAGAGCGAGGCCATGTTCTTTGGGAACTGGGCTGACCAATCCTTTGTCCCCTTCACTGTCAGGGCTGACGGCCTGAAG
The DNA here is from genome assembly GCF_964194155.1 of Cetorhinus maximus. Classification (NCBI taxonomy): domain Eukaryota; kingdom Metazoa; phylum Chordata; class Chondrichthyes; order Lamniformes; family Cetorhinidae; genus Cetorhinus; species Cetorhinus maximus. Next base: position 77,027,183 of record NC_135893.1, on the reverse strand, counting down.
GTGCTGGGGATATGGTTTGGAGGGACCGGGGCATGCGTTAGAAACTGGAAGGAGCGAGTGTCTATGGTGCAAAGAAAATTGGGCATGTGGGAGCAACGCTCCCTCTCCATTGCAGGTAAGAACCTGGTCATCAGGTGTGAGGCACTCTCGCTGTTGCTGTATGTGGCGCAGGTCTGGCCCATTCCAGGCTCCTGCGCGATGGCGATCACCTGAGCCATCTTTTGCTTTATCTGGAGGTCAAAAATGGATCGTCTCTGCAGTGACGTGATGTACAAGCCTCTAGATAAGGGGGGAAAAATGTGCCCAACATCGCCCTCATACTGATGGCCACCTATCTGTGCAGCTGCATCAAGCTGTGCATAGATCCTCGGTACGCAAACACCAAGTGTCACTACGTGCTGAGGTTCTACCTGTCCCCGGTATTGCGAAGGATGGGTCTGGCCACACTGCTGCAGAACACTCCAAGTAGTTGGACCGTGCCATACCACCTGTCCCTCATGGAAAAATTTATGCATAAAAACACCTTTGACCACAAGTCCATCAGGCAATGGTCGGCATGTAACGTCTTAGAGGTTCTGCGGGAAAAGGAAAGGGTGGATCCTGTGGGATGGTTCCCCGAGCAGACTGTCAAAGTCATTTGGCAGAATGCCTCATCACCAGAACTTTCCAGCAAGCACCAAGATGCATGTTGGCTGGTGGTGAGAAAGGCCCTCCCCGTCAGATCCTTCCAACACGCCAGGAGTCTCACCCCCTCTGCACGTTGCCCTCGAGGTTGCTGTGGTGGGGACGAGACCGTTGTTCACCTCCTTGTGGATTGTGTCTTTGCAAAGAAGGTCTGGAGAGATGCAGTGGTTTCTGTCAAAGTTCATCCCGAGCAGTTCTGTGACACAGGACTCTGTGCTCTACTGACTGTTCCCAGGGACACAAACTGAGACAAACATCAACTGCAGCTGGAGGATCATCAACTCGGTGAAAGACGCGCTTTGGTCTGCCCGAAACTTGTTGGTCTTCCAGTGCAAAGAGTTGTCCCCGACCGAGTGTTGCAGACTGGCACATTCCAAAGTCCAGGACTACGTGCTGAGGGACACACTAAAGCTTGGGGCAGCCACCGCAAAGGCGCAATGGGGAAAGGTCAGTGTCTAAGACCTTTCTGCCATTGTGCACCGAGGGGCTGGGAACTGTTGAGAGCCCCTCGGGTTGTACAGCTCACAATGAATGTATACATTGAATACTAATTGTATTATAATTGTATTGAAGCACCTCAGAGTGCAACATGATGTATGTTGATAACTTCAATACCATTGTCTGATTGTCTGTAATTACCATATTGAAATGATTGTAATATTCATTGATTGTATTGATGCACCTTGTGATCAATGTGTAAAAGTTGAATCTGATTGTACATTTTGTGATGGCGATTTTGAAATGTTTTGTAATGTTCTTCCAGATATTTTATGAGTAAAGTATATTTTTAAAATAAAAAAAACTCTTGGTGATACAATATGTAGGTTTGAGATGTGCTTCCAGATATATGCTGCTGACACCAGACTCTATCTGCAGCACCTTCTTTGATTACCTCAATGCTGTCAGATTACTGGCTGAGCAGAAGTGCCAAAACATTCTCCAGCTGAACAGAAGGAAGACCAAAATTGTCATTTTCAGCTCCTGTTATAAATTAATTCCCTGGCCAAGGATTTCTTCCTCCCCAGTAACCAGGTCAGACTACACTTAACTGGACAACATCTTCTTGACCTGTTCAATCCAGTCTGGGCTTCAAACCCACATCCTAAACATCACCAAGACCACTTACTTTAAAGCTGTGTAATGCTTTCTCTTTCCACTCCTAGCTCAGCCTCAGTGAAGTTAAATTTCTAAGAATTGTCTCTGTCACAGCTAAACTCAATTTTTTTTTAGTGTTCTCCTTCCTGACCTCTTATACTTCCCCCTCTAACTTGTCCAATGTTAAGACATCCATATCTCATCCTAAACTAAGTCCTGCTTGCCCATGTCCTCTGTCCTGGCTGATCAAAACTGTTTCCTTTAATCTCAGTACATTTTTAAATCTTCAGTTTCAAAACCCTTCACCGACTTACCTCACCTGAACTTTACATGGTCCTACAGCCTTATATAACATCCTATACTCCTTGGCTCTCTGATTCTGGGCTTTTGTGCAGGTCCTCATTTCACCCTACCATTGGTGTCCTACCTTCAACTGCTTGGCCCCAGTCTCTGGAACTCCTTCCATAATCCCCTTCCTTTGTTTTACACTGATCCAAGACCATTTCTTTGATCAAGCTTTAAGTTACCCTTCCTAATCTATTTCCTCATTAAACAACTATTCAGTTTCATTTTTTTCTACCCTCACCTGGGCTATTTCCTACATCAAAAGCATTCCATGAAAGCTGTGTGTGTGTACACTCTTTTAGTTTGCTCCTTTTTTAGCGTTTCATTAAGTATTTCTCCTCAGGGTGAAAACCAGCAGAGTTTGCACAGTGAATGGAGAGTCATTGAACACCACCAATGATGATCACAGGTTGCAGTTGTATATCAATGAGCAGAAAATTCTTCCGATGTGTTGTCATGAATTTCAATCTTATCAAATAATCTGTAAATAGAATGGTATTGTTGAGAAAATGTCTTTTTGGTTAATTCATCATTACGGCCATCGGCCAAAGTCTACCAGAATGCACAATTATATCAAAGGAGTTTTATAGTATATTTGTGAAAGTGGCACCTTGAGATGTGTGTGTGTAAAATAACATTGAGCTTCTCATCAAAGGCTGCTATAATTTTCTTACAAATGCTGTAACATGTTACTGTTAAAAACTTCATGTCCCTACAGTTAAACATTAATCTGTTTGATGTAATTTGGTTCGGAATCAAAATTTTAGAGCCACTTTGTGAAAACCAAATTAAAATATAAAGAAAACTGACAACCGTCTAGTAACAGTGGTGCTCTTTTATTTAACTATTACATACAGACATAAAGAATGAGCCTAGGTTTCAAAATTACAGTGTCCTTGTCAGGAACATTCTGAACTTGGGATATTCATGTTTTGCACACAGATATATCATCTCAAACTACACACCCATTCTGACAGAATTTGTATAAATACATTCATTTCTGGCATTTGTTCTTCTGAACAAATCTGTACCAACTGGTGAGTCAGCATCTTAAAAAGGCAATTTACGTGAAGCAAATTAACTCACTATTAGGAGTTATTTTCTCATAGCTTTTATCTTGTCATTCCTTGTCTTTGTGTTGGAATAGATTGTAGCATTTACATCAAACATTTTGCAAGAAGCGGCATTGTAACTTTCCAATGCAAATTTAAGACAAATGTATAAATGGCATCTTACAAGATTTCTATATGCAGTCCACAGTCAGTAAAATGCAATAATTAATTATGTTAAGGCATGTGGTTGTCAGATCACACTAAGAAGACTGTCTTCAGTTTAGCTAGATATACGTGCATTAAAAACACAATAAGAATGATTCAAAAATGCAAGGGCTTGACATACAAAGAACGATTAGAGAAATAATGCCCATAATATAGAATGATGGTAGTTGGTCGGTGGGCTTCACTGAGGTCTAGAGAAATATTACGTGGCATAAATAGAATAAAACATGGTCTGGAGACACTGATTTCGCAGCAATGTGTTGAGCAGGTTGATTAAAGTGCCAAGGAGCTTCAAAAACTCTGGCCATAACACAATGGCACAGTGCAGCTCTGCATGCTGACATTTCAAAGTGATGAGAGCATTTTGCACTAAGTCAGCTTTCTTTGTAAGGTTTCTCTGAGCACTTGGCCAAAGGCATGAATTGGCAAACAACTAGAAAGCCACCTACCACTTTTTGTGCTTCAGCACACAGTGAGGTCGGATACTGATAGTGGTCCTCTTGGTATCATGCCCTGAGGACTTCCATTGGATTGGTCCATGATTATGTTTGGCAACACTCTGCAGTGGTTTGCCATTGCCTTCTGCAGTATGGCTAACCAGGAAACTCTCCCACTCTTACCACCTGCCATCAGGCATATTGGAAGGATTTACAGGCTGATAATCAACCTGTTTGGCCACATTATGAACACACTGTCCACAGCCATCAAGTCCTAGAGTGGGGCTTGAACCCATAGCTTCTAGGTCAGGGGTAGGGACCCTACTACTGTACCACAAGACCTCCTTCAGATAGTGGTCAATGCTTTCTAAGCAAGGACCACCATACATCCCCAGAATTCCTTCTTAATTGTTATTTCCAGATTTGTTGAACCTTCCCTTTATCATTTCTCGCCTGTTATTTAAAATTTTATCAGTCTCAGGTTGTGGGCATCTCTGATACAGCCGACATTTATTGACCATCCCAGTTATCATGAGGAGGTGGTGGCCCTCTTGCTTGAACCAATTGCAGCAGTTTGATACAATGAGTAAATATTGCAGCTACATCAGAAGGCAGTTCAGAGCTAACCATGTTGGTGTGGTATTGGAATCATATATGGGCCAGACCAGGTAAAGGAAAAGTGAATCTTTTTCATGAAGCGAGTGGTTAAGGCCTGGAATGCACTGCCTGAGAGTGCGGCGGAAGCAGGTCCAATCGAAGCATACAGAAGGATTCAAAAGGAATCAGACTATTAGCTGAAAAGAATGAAAGGGCAGGGTTATGGGGAGAAAGCAGGAGAACGGCACTAGATAATTTGCTCATTCGCAGAGCCGGTGATGACACAATGGGCCAAATGGCCGCCTCCAGCGCTGTAACAATTCTGTTTTCGTCCTTCAAGGACATGAATAAACCAGTTGAATTGCTGGAATATGAACAGATTTTGTTTGCTGCTCTACAGTAGCCTGTGAAGCAAACTCTTTCTCCCCGGCACATTCGGCATTAGGATCTACTGCTTGAGCAAAATGAATTTTCTGTTCCACAAGGGAGGAAGTGGTCAGTTTACCTGGCCATGCTCAGGAAGAATTCAGCCAGCCTATCAGACTGATTTCACAAAATGACTTAACAAGGACTATAAGTGTTGAATGCCCCCACTTAGCAGCAGCTTCTCCTTTCTTTGTTCATTACTGCTGTGAGCCAGAATGAATTTTCATTTCCAAATCATAAATCTTGATGGTGACAGCAAGTCCTGTTTTGCGGGACCCCTGTATTCGTTGCTCCCAACGTGGTCTCCTATACATTGGAGACACCAAACGCAGACTGGGTGACCGCTTTGCGGAACACCTTCGGTCTGTCCGCAAGCATGACCCAGACCTCCCTGTCGTTTGCCATTTCAACACTCCACCCTGCTCTCCTGCCCACATGTCCATCCTTGGCCTGCTGCAATGTTCCAGTGAAGCTCAACGCAAACTGGAGGAACAGCACCTCATCTTCCGATTAGGCACTTTACAGCCTTCCGGACTTAATATTGAGTTCAACAACTTCAGACCATGAGCTCTCTCTTCCGTCCTCACCCCCTTTATATCCCCTTTTTTCAATATTCATTCTCATTTCTTAAATTTTATTTTTTTTCATTTTTATTTTTCATCCACTTATTTTTATTTCTATTTTTTATTCAAATTCATTTTTATTCATTGTTTTATCCTACTTTCAATCTTTTTCCTACCACTTTCCCGTCCCCATACCCCACTTCGACAAGGGCCATCTGTCACTTGTTTATGTTCTTTCCAGAGTGCTTACCCTTATCCTGCCATTACCACATTCTGCTCTCCAACCTTAATGCCACCACTAGCACCCCCTTTAGCCAGTGTCACTATCATTAACACCCCTTTGTCCTTTTGTCCATGACATCTCTGACAATCTCTCCTTTGCCTCCACCTATCACTGGCCTTCTATCCACCTTTGCCTGCTCCATTCCCCTTAAACAGTATAAATTTCATTACATTTTACTGTCAACTGCCCCTCCCCCAGACTCATGCCATTGGTCACTCAACATGTCAATCATCACAGAGCCCCACCTTCACATGGCTTTTCAATGCTTTGAATTTTGAACATCAGGTCACCATATTGCTTGGGCAGTCGTTTCAGCGTCATAATACAGAACAAAAAAAGGCCCAGGGAAACATAGTGAGAAGGGCCTCAGGAAAGACACCACAGGTCACATAGTGATTACCAATATTATAAATACTTCTTGTCTTTGTGTTTAGTCAGGGCAGCCATGGTCTGCCCTTTACCATCACTAACATAATAATTCAAGTCCACCAAGTGGCTTATTTCTTTTCCTAATCACAATAATTTTAATAAGTTCAAAAATTATGACTTTTGTTTTGCGATAACTGAAGATGGCATTAACTGCGCCACAGCTTCAACAACAATCTTTTATATTGAGAAAATGAAAATGTTTTTACATGCAATAGTTCTGGTGATTTACTTGTTATGCTCACAAAACAACGTACAATGCTCATGTACAGAACATTTCTGACATAGGCATGATTGATCTTTCATGATTTTGTATAGCTATGGTGTGCAAAATTAGAATGGGTTTAGATCAGACAGATGTTCCCAATAGCTGATGGTAGAAGGACTAGGGGACACAGATTTAAGGTTTTAGGCAAGAGGACATGAGGGATGTGAGGAAGAACCGTAATGATGTGGAACTCTCTGCCTATGTGGAGGTGGAGATGATCAATGAATTCAAAAGAAAACTGAGTGAAGTAAACTTGCAGAGCAGGGGAGTGGGACTGACTGAATTGAATCTACAGACAGCCAGCATGGATTTGATGGGCCAAATGGCCTTTTTCGGTGCTGTTATGACTCCATTACTGCATTAAGTATAACATTTGGTTGGTATACTAGATTCGTGCACTGGTCTCATTTTTGGTACCCAAGTCCAAATCTAAACTGGACGGATAGGATGAAGGTTCCCCACTTCCACCAACTTCAAGGGCTTCAAGAGAACAGAGATTTGGGAGTTTCTGCTCAGTTTCTCATTGCTGACCTCAAGAGAAAGTTGCCCACAAACTTCTAGCAATCTCAGTGGCATGGATTTCCCATTTCTGGACATCATGTGGTAGCAAAGGGGTCTCCAGGCATCCAGCAACTATACGAAGATACGAAATTGGAGAAGTAGGTCATTTGGCCCCTCGAGCCTGCTCTGCCATTCAATAAGATCAAGAATGATCCGTGTGTTGAGTTCTACATTCGCATCTACCCCTGATAACCTTTGATTCCCTTGCCTAACAAGAATCTGTCTTAAAAACATTCAGTGATCCCGCTTCCACTGCCTTCTGAGGCAGAGAGTTCCAAAGTCACACAACCCTCCGAGAGGAAAGATTTCTCAACTCTGTCCTATAAGTGCAACCCCTAATTTTAAAACTACGGCATCAGAGTTTTAAGCAACCATTCATATTTAAGCACACCAGTAAATAAAATATACTGATTATTCTTCACTTTTAATTCAATTTTAGAGAGAGCAAAATAAGTGATAAGGATTAAGGCATAAGCTGAAAAATCATGAACAGACAAAAAAAATTAACTCAAATATTTATTAGGAGAAACTTTTACTTTTCCCAAATATAAAATTTGTTTCCCAGCACTCATGAAGCTGTTCAGCAGTAATTATGAATGTAGTACAATGTTAAAAACGCAGGTATACCTAATTTCGTAAGGTGTGACTTTCTCAAGGATTTTTACAGCAAGGCTAATAGTGTAAATGCAAGTTTTCATCAGTTCAGTGATTTCTAATTGGTTGAACATGGAACAGCTCATCCAATGGAGAAATGCAGGATTACAGACACCAATGGCTCAAGGCGGCAGCTCACTACCCCCTTCTCAAGGGCAATTAGGGGTGGCAATAAAAGCTGGCCTAGCCAGCGACACTCATAACCCATGAATGAATAAAAAAAACTTTTCTGGATATCCATGTTTAATTGTGCACCCACAATTTGATGTAATGACGACAAACATTGAGTTTCTCAAAATCCACACTGTGATTGAGGAAATAAACTACCTATAATGTAAGTATGGGTCCCTATGGGGAAATACCAAAACCAAAAGCTCACCCTCTGAGGAATCTCAGGCACAAATCCAACTCCTATTGGTTAGTGATTTAGATATGTAATGTATTCTGTAAATACATTAACACAATTGAACTCCTTCCGACGTAGGCAAATAACATAAAGTACAAGCAAAAAACTGCGGATGCTGGAAATCCAAAACAAAAATAAAATTACCTGGAAAAACTCAGGTCTGGCAGCATCTGTGGAGAGGAACACAGTTAACGTTTCGAGTCCGTATGACTCTTCAACAGAACTAGTTTCTGTTGAAGAGTCATACGGACTCGAAACGTTAACTGTGTTCCTCTCCGCAGATACAGCTAGACCTGCTGAGTTTTTCCAGGTATTTTTATTTAACATAAAGTACAATATTAGAATACAGGATGTTAAGAAGCATAGTAGGCTCAATGATTGGAAGCCAAATCCATTTATCGCTTTCCAAAAAAAAATCCTGGAGTTGCTGAGATTTCAGTTAAGAATAAACTGGAGGGGCCATGTACCAGGAGTCCTGAAATTTTGGTCAAATGAATGTCCTATAATATACCCAAGTTGATTGCAAAGTTAAAGCAAATATTAAAATATTTAATGAATGTACTGCATAATAAGACAAAAAAAAACTTGCATTTGCACAGCACTTTTCACAACCTCAGGGTGTCTCAAAACATTACAGCTAATGAAGCACTTTTGAAATGCAATCACTGTTGTAATGCAGGGAAATGCAGCAGCCAATTTGCACACATCAATGCTCCATAAGAAGCAATTAGGTAAAAGACCAGATAATCTGTTTTTAATGATGCTAACTGAGGGGTAAAGATCAACCAAGACAGGAGGAGAACTCCCTTGATCTTCTATGAACAGTGCCAAGGGACTTCTTTCATCCTGAGGGGGCAGACATGGCTCAGCTTAACATCTCGTAATCAAATGGGTACTGTTATTCATTTATCTTCACATTAATTGTAGTTGTACTCACAAGCAGTCGAATGATCTGCATGATTTAAACAGACCCTGTAACTAATTCGTAGCAATACCATGTAAGTTTAAAGGCTATAGTTGGTGCCTAGCCTATCTGGTGGATCATTGGTCTTTCAACTTCAAAGGGAAGATGTGTTACATTTTTTATGATGGTTAGATGATGTCTTCAAAGAAGAAGGTGGTAGGAAAATAATGTATTAATCAGAGAAACAACAAAGATGACACTTGTTAAAGGAATATGGCCTTGGGTGATAGGAAAGTAACAGTTTCATAGATTATTAGAAAGCCTTTGATAATTCATTAATTATGAATGCTTTCAGCCTAATGGCTTTATTGACAGATCAATCAGGATGAAAACTATACAAAAGTTAGGGAGTTATAAACCTAAAGTTATTTATTTTTATTTTTTTTTAAGCTGCTGAATGAGTTTTACTGGGGTATCAGACTTCACTCTTTATAACACATTTATAGTGGACATTAAAGGGGACTAAGTAGCAATGAAACATTGTAATATTGAGAAAGAGGTATAGTGAGTGAGTGCACAGTGAGATACCTCAATTTGTTTGAAGAAAATTCAATGAACATCTTGCTTTGAGCTTGAAACTGACTTTCCTTTTTAATTTCTGGTGAACTTGCAAAGTTTTGCCGTAAGTGTTGCTGTTAAGTGTGCTTAATTATTGTTAATAATGATTACATGCTTAATAAGCCTGGAATGTCTACAATGTTTTAGTTTCAAATTCAGTGTAGATTCTCTACCAGCCAATCAGGTCACAGATTTACCGTGATGCCACTTTAAATTTTTTTTTAAGACCCGAGGTCCGCGAATCCTTGAGGTAAGGTTTTTATACTCACCGCTCTGGAACTCCACCCTCCGACTCTGCTCCCTGGAACTAGGCCACGAGTCCCAGAGGTAAGGTTTTTATACTCACCTCTCTGGAACTCCGCCCTCCAACTCTGCTCCCTGGAACTTCACACATATGTAAAAAGCAAGAGGGTAGCCAGGGAAAGGGTAGGCCCACTCAGGGACAGAGGTGGGAATCTGTGTGTGGAGCCAGAAGAAATGGGAGAGATACTAAATGAATACTTCTCATCAGTATTCACCAAAGAGAAGGACTTAGCGGTCAATTTGTCTAGGGAAGAGTGCATAGATAGCCTGGATCATGTTGAGATCAAAAAAGAGGTGTTAGGCATCTTGAAGAATATTAAGGTGGATAAGTCCCCAGGGCCAGATAGGATCTACCCCAGAGTATTGAGGGAGGCAAGGGAGGAGATTGCTGGGGCCTTGACAGAAATCTTTGTATCCTCACTGGCTACGGGTGAGGTCCCAGAGGACTGGAGAATGGCCAATGTTGTTCCATTGTTTAAGAAGTGTAGCAGGGATAACCCAGGAAATTACAGGCCGGTGAGCCTTATGTCAGTGGTAGGGAAATTATTGGAGAAGATTCTTCGTGACAGGATTTACTACCATTTGGAAGCAAATGGGCGTATTAGTGAGAGGCAGCATGGTTTTGTGAAGGGGAGGTCGTGTCTCACTAACTTGATCGAGTTTTTCGAGGAAGTGACAAAGATGATCGACGATGGAAGGGCAGTGGATGTTATATATATGGATTTCAGTAAGGCCTTTGACAAGGTCCCTCATGGCAGACTGGTACAGAAGGTATAAAGTCTGGCAAGCTGGATACAGAATTGGCTTGGTCATAGAAGACAGAGGGTAGCAGTGGAAGGGTGCTTTTCTGAATGGAGAGCTGTGACTAGTGGAGTTCCGCAGGGATCAGTGCTGGGACCTTTGCTGTTTGTAGTATACATAAATGATTTGGAGGAAAATGTAACTGGGCTAATTAGTAAATTTGCAGACGACACTAAGGTTGGAGGAGTTGTAGATAGTGAAGAGGATTGTCAAAGGATACAACGGGATATAGATCTGTTGGAGACTTGGGCGGAGAAATGACAGATTGAGTTTAATCTGGACAAATGTGAGGTAATGCATTTTGGAAGGTCTAATACGGGCAGGAATTATACAATAAATGGCAGAACCCTTAAGTGCATCGACAGGCAGAGGGATCTGGGTGTACAGGTCCACAGGTCACTGTAAGTGGCAACGCAGGTGGATAAGGTAGTCAGGAAGGCATATGGCATGCTTGCCTTCATTGGCAGGGTTATTGAGTATAAAAGCTAGGAAGTCATGCTGCAGCTGTATAGAACCTTGGTTAGGCCACACTTGGAATATTGCGTGCAATTCTGATCACCACATTACCAGAAGGATATGGAGGCATTGGAGAGGGTGCAGAGGAGATTTACCAGGATGCTGCCTGGTCTGGAGGTTATTAGCTATGAGGAGAGGTTGGAGAAACTCAGATTGTTCTCACTAGAGCGACAGAGATTGAGGGGCGACTTGTTAGAAGTTTACAAAATTATGAGTGGCATGGACAGAGAAGCTTTTTCCCAGGGTGGAAGAGTCAATTACTAGGGGACATAGATTTAAGGTGAGAGGAGAAAACCATAGAGGAGATGTGCGGGGCAAGTTTTTTACGCAGAGGGTAGTGAGTGTCTGGAATTCGCTGCCAGAGGAGGTGGTGGAAGCAGGTACGATAGTGGTGTTTAAGAGGCAGCTTGACAAATACATGAATAGGATGGGAATAGAGGGATACGGACCCAGGAAGTACAAAATGTTTTAGTTGACGAGCAATATGATCGGCGTAGGCTTGGAGGGCCTAAGGGCCTGTTCCTGTGCTGTACTTTTCTTTGTTCTTCTATTCACAATGGTGTGAACCCTATTATTTTGGAAAGTTGATGTAGAAGCTGGAACACCCATTGTCTTTCTTATTAGATTATTAGGCATTTCCAACAATGAGCACTCGCTTAGTATTGCGATACAGTGTCTGCATAGATTAAGTGCTTGAACCCTCAACCTTCTCCTGAGGGGTAAGAGTGCTACCAATGAAACAAAGTTAACACCTCAATGTCTAAAACATCATTGCTTAAATTATGAACTGAAAAAGTACAGATCTAGAAAATCAGCGTACAATTTAATTTCTTCACAAGTCTCTGAAGTTCTTAAAAAACAAATTGTTCCAAATGTTCACATTTCCAACTGTGCGGGGATATGGAGGAAGGGGGAAAAAAGACAAACACAATTAACGCAAGGTGCACGAAGTGCTGAAGCACAAGAGGGCCTAACACTCTCCCTGTAAAGAAAAACAAAGACGTTTCTCTTATGATTAGTATGTTACTATTACACTTCATTTGAAGTGGGGCGAAATTACACCACGCTACGTAGGAGAGTGTTTCTTAAATGAAGAGTAGCAATAAAAGGTAACATATACAGAATCTCACACACAAAAAGATCATAACTCACTGCTCAGAACCATTAGTGGGACTGAAGGAAAGTTTTAATGGTTAACTGAAGTATTCTAGACATTATGCCTTCACTTTATCAGTTATAATTGAACATGAATGGGCAATTTCCTCCACCATGGCCAAACCGGTGTTTCCTTTTGTTAGACAGATCAGGTTGCAAGCTTTTATTGAATGGACAATAACAGAGGATTTAGCATAAACTCAGGGAATACGTGGTCCAGATTCAAACTTCAACACCCATTAACTGTTCTTGAACTAATTAGCTCTTTATCAATTTTGAATGCCAAATCACTTTAATATTCAGCTAACCGGTTGCTGGAAGCATTAAAGCATAATGTTTATTCCACTGTTTCTGGGTGCAAAAGTCTACACAACTTCAACTGAAGTCACAAATCTACTGTTAAAAGATGATAGTCTATCCAGTAACACAAGCATTCTACAGTCAATATATTGGATGCACCAATTACTAGGAAAACAACAGACAAATATTCTGATAGATCGATAGAGTTATACCAAGTATTAAATTCAATAGGTTTATAACTCAAAGTATACTCAATAAACCATTAAGCATACATTTTTGCCCTTATTTCTGTAGTTATGAACTCAGCAGTAAAAATACACATCCAGAATGGAAATCTTCCCCAATGCTACAACAAGGCCACTTCCTATGTTTTAGGGATGTCAAACATGCAAAGGCTCTTGTATTTCTGCAGAAGTTCATTCTTGATGCGAACCTGATCTCGCAAATTCTGAAGCTGCAGCTGCTGTTGTTCAGGACTAAGATCAATCCCAGGCATCGCCAAAATCATTTCCCGGGTCTCCTGCAGCTTAGCCTTCAGTTTATTGAGCTCTTGGTGCACATCTTGGCTGTCTTTGTCCATGCTGCACACAATAAAACCAGTAGACAAATCATTACATAGAATACTAACTTTTGTAATAAACTGATTATAACAGCAACATTAGATGAAATTACTGAGACCAGAGGATAAAAGTATCAGTAAATTAGCATGTAATGTATTGAATTATTAGACCGTTTCAGCAAATATCATAGCATGTTTCAAAAGAATTTTTGGGCTTCATTGTGTGGATGAAATGCCACTATATTCCAGCAATGTCTAAAATAACATCCTGGTTTGCTAACAATTCCTATCCATTTTAGAATGCACCACAGCCAGAAAAGGGCAGAGAGACATCAAAAACAATGCAGTTTGATGGCTCAGTGTGCAAATAAACCACATGTTGTGGTACAAAGGCTAGGAAAGGCTGAGATTCAATTCCCAGTCAAAGACTTGGTGTAATGTAGGAAATGTGGCAGATTGTATGATCAGCAATGTGGTAATTACCAGTGACCTGTCTTTTGTGATGTTGGTTGAGGGGTAAATATTGGCCAAGGCACCGGGGGATAACTCCCGTGATCTGTTACATTCACCCGAACGGGCAGATGGGAACTCGGTTTAACGTCTCATCTGAAAGACGGTGCCTTTTGACAGTGCAGTGCTCCCTCACTATTGCACTTGAATGTCATAAGAACATAAGAAATAGGAACAGGAGTAGACTATTCGGCCCCTCGAGCCTGCTCCAGCACTTAGTAAGGTCATTGCTGATCTTCTTGTGTTTCGATTCTTGTACTCAACTCCTGGGGTGGGACTTGAATCCAGAACTGTGTGAAATCAGAGGCAAGAGTGACACCAACCAAATCATGGCTGAAATTAAAAACCTGCTACATTAAGCAACTGGTTTAGATTTAAGACTAAAATGTTGCCACACAGTAAAGCAAAATCCAAAACAACTGGATCAGTTAATCCACATTACAGGGTTTCAAACTCTAAATTATGGTCTCAGGCCCACAGCAGCAGCAGGAATGATCCTGTCCTCCTCTTATTATTGCCCCTTTCCCTTCCCCTCACTATTCATCCTCCATATTTTGCCTCCCCTCCCTCTCCATTCCCGCTCCCCTACCCAACTCACACTCTGCCATCGCTCCTCTGCCCCACTTCATCTCCCCAACCCCTCTTCGTCCACTCCTCCCTTCCACATTCCCCCTCTCCAGTCCTCTCCTCTCTCTCCAACCTCCCTCCCCCTCAACATCCCCACCCTCTCTCCATCCGCCCTCCACCCCTACAGCCCCCTCCCCTTCATGCTCCCCACTCACCATTCCCCCTCCCCGGCCCTCTTCCCCCTCATTGTTCCCCCTACCCCCTCCCTTTCTCCATCTCTCTCCTCCCCCTCTTTGTCTCCCTCACCATTCCCCTTCCCTACTTCCATCCCTGTTGCCCTCACCATTCCCCCCTGACTGTGTACTGCCCACACCATCTCCGCTTCCCACTCTCTGCACACCCCCACACACAACATTCCACCCTCCCCACCCCCCCTTCCACTCTCTCCATTCCCCACATTCCCACCAACCTGACCCCCACACTCTTGATACTCCATCCCCCCTCCCTTTCGCCATTCTCCCCCAACCTCAACATTACCCTTCTCCACTGCCCCACCCCCAATCCGTCTCCCCTACTCCCACGCCCATTCCCCCTCCCGCTCCCACTCCCACTCCACTGTGACCGCCCACCCCCGTTCACCGACCCCCCTCCCACCCCCGTTCACCCATCCCCCTCCCACCCCCGTTCACATATCCCCCTCCCGCACCCGTTCCCCACGCCTTTCCCCCTCCCACCACTGTCGCCCCTCTGTTCCCCTCTCCCCTCCTTTCCCCCACAAACCCCTCCTCCACCTTTGCCCCTCCCCTTTCCCTCCGCTCCCCCCTCATTCTCCTCTCCCCCTTCCTCCCCTCCATCCTTGTTCTCCTGTCCTTCCCCTCATTCTCCCCCTCACCCTATTTCCCACCAACCCCATCTCTCCCACATTGCGTCCCCACCCCTCCCTCCCCCCATTTCCCCCTCCCCCCATTTCCCCCTCCCCCTTTCCATTTCCCCCTCCCCCTTTCCATTCTTCCCTCCTTTCCCCTTCCATATTCCCCTCCTTTCCCTTTTCTCCTCTTCCCCTCCATACCCCTGCTCAACTCTCCACACCATATGCGTTCCTCATTCCTTTCCCCCCTCCACCCACACCCTCCCCCCTCACACCCTCCCCCCCACCCCCACCTCCTCTCTCCACCCCCGCCGACCGCCTCCCCGCATTCCCTCCACCCCCGCCGACCGCCTCCCCGCATTCCCTCCACCCCCAACCTTCCTCTACCTCCCCCTCTCCCTCCACCACCCCCACCCCAACCTCCTCCTCTCCCCTTTCCCCCTCTCCCTCCGCCACCTCCCCATCTCCCTCCGCCACCTCCCCCTCCGCCACCTCCCACCTCTCCCTCCGCCACCTCTCCCCACTCCCTCCCCCCCTCTCCCTCCGCCACCTCCCACCTCTCCCTCCGCCACCTCTCCCCTCTCCTTCCCCCCTCTCCCTCCGCCCCCTCCCCCCCTCTCCTTCCCCCCTCTCCTTCCCCCCTCTCCCTCCGCCCCCTCCCCTCTCCTTCCCCCCTCTCCCTCCGCCCCCTCCCCTCTCCTTCCCCCCTCTCCCTCCGCCCCCTCCCCTCTCCTTCCCCCCTCTCCCTCCGCCCCCTCCCCCCCTCCCCTCTCCTTCCCCCCTCTCCCTCCGCCCCCTCCCCCCCCTCCCCTCTCCTTCCCCCCTCTCCCTCCGCCCCCTCCCCCCCCTCCCCTCTCCTTCCCCCCTCTCCCTCCGCCTCCTTCCCCCCTCTCCCTCCGCCCCCTCCCCCCCTCCCCTCTCCCTCCGCCCCTTCCCCCCTCTCCCCCCCTCCCCCTCCCCCCCTCCCCTCTCCCTCCGCCCCTTCCCCCCTCTCCCCCCCCTCCCCCTCCGCCCCTTCCCCCCTCTCCCCCCCTCCCCCTCCCCCCCTCCCCTCTCCCTCCGCCCCTTCCCCCCTCTCCCCCCCCTCCCCCTCCGCCCCTTCCCCCCTCTCCCCCCCTCCCCCTCCGCCCCTTCCCCCCTCCCCCTCTCCCCCTCCGCCCCTTCCCCCCTCTCCCCCCCTCCCCCTCCGCCCTCTCCCCCCCTCCCCCTCCGCCCTCTCCCCCCCTCCCCCTCCGCCCCTTCCCCCCTCCCCCCCTCCCCCTCCACCCCTCTCCCCCCCTCCCCCTCCCCCCTCCCTCCCCCTCCGCCACTTCCCCCCTCTCCCCCCCCTCCCCCTCCGCCCCTTCCCCCCCTCCCCCCCCTCCCCCTCCGCCCCTTCCCCCCCTCCCCCCCCTCTCCCCCCTCTCCCCCCCCTCCCCCTCCGCCCCTTCCCCCCTCCCCCCCCTCCCCCTCCGCCCCTTCCCCCCTCCCCCTCCGCCCCTTCCCCCCCTCCCCCTCCCCCTCCGCCCCTTCCCCCCTCCCCCTCCGCCCCTTCCCCCCTCTCCCCCCTCTCCCCCCCCTCCCCCTCCGCCCCTTCCCCCCTCCCTCCCCCCCTCCCCCTCCGCCCCTTCCCCCCTCCCTCCCCCCCTCCCCCTCCGCCCCTTCCCCCCTCCCTCCCCCCTCCCCCCCCTCCCTCCCCCCTCCCCCCCCTCCCCCTCCGCCCCTTCCCCCCTCCCTCCCCCCTCCCCCCGCCACCTCCCCCTCCCCCCGCCACCTCCCCCTCCCCCCGCCACCTCCCCCTCCCCCCTCCCCCCGCCACCTCCCCCCGCCACCTCCCCCTCCCCCCCTCCCCCCGCCACCTCCCCCCCTCCCCCCCTCCCCCCGCCACCTCCCCCCTCCCCCCCTCCCCCCCTCCCCCCGCCACCTCCCCCCCTCCCCCCGCCACCTCCCCCCCTCCCCCCCTCCCCCCGCCACCTCCCCCCGCCACCTCCCCCTCCCCCCGCCACCTCCCCCTCCCCCCTCCCCCCGCCACCTCCCCCTCCCCCCTCCCCCCGCCACCTCCCCCTCCCCCCTCCCCCCGCCACCTCCCCCTCCCCCCTCCCCCCCTCCGCCACCTCCCCCTCCGCCACCTCCCCCTCCCCCCCCTCCCCCTCCCCCCCCTCCCCCCTCCGCCACCTCCCCCCTCCCCCCCCTCCCCCCTCCCCCCCCCCCCCTCCCCCCTCTCCCCCCTCCCCCCCTCCCCCCTCCCCCCCCTCCTCCCCCCGCCACCTCCCCCTCCCCCCGCCACCTCCCCCTCCCCCCCTCCCCCCGCCACCTCCCCCCTCTCCCTCCCCCCCCTCCCCCCCGCCACCTCCCCCCTCTCCCCCCGCCCCCTCCGCCAACTCCCCCTTTCCCCTCTCCCTCCACCACCCCGACCCGGCTCCGAGACTCTCACTTACCATTTAATGATGTCGTGGACAATAGGCAGAAAGGAGCAATCCTCTTGTTTGATTGATCCCTTCACCTCTCCCGCCGATGCCGCCGCCATCTCTGCCGACCTATGACCTTCTCCATCATCACCGGGCGAATAGACCGTATTCATTATTACGTAACCCTCCGTAACTTCCGGAGATCTGCGCAGCCGCAGTCCTGCCCTTTTTGTTCTATTTTATTGTGTTTCACAGGCGCAGGGGTACAGTGAAAGGGAAAAGCATTCTCAGCATTTTACAGTCAGAAGATTGTTGAAGAATTTTCTATTGAAAGTCCAATGAGGACAAAGGAATGTGCAACATCTCTCAAAATTAAAAGCTGCTGGAAACATTCAGCAGGTTTGGTAGCATCTGTGGGGAGGCAAAAATGGTTAATTTTTCAGGTAGGTGACCCTTCTTCAGAACTGGGGGAACTTAGAAACGTGGTAGTGTGAGGCAGTGAAAATCTATGATAGTATCACAGTATCTTTACAATGCAGAAGGAGGCCATTTGGTCCATCAAGTCTACAAGAGAGATTAACCGACAAAAGGTATGACAGTGGAAGGCAACAAGGGATGGGAGTGGAACAAGTAAAGCAAAAAATGTTAAAATTGAGTTCAACAATATCAAATCATAACCTCTGCCTCCATTTTTTGTCAATGGCAGCTGTCATTGATAATTCCACTTTTGAAACATTTGGAAACAAAAGACATATCCTTTGTTGAGATCATGTACAGGTAGTATTCACAGTATTTTTAGTTTATATCTGAAAAACCAACCTTTTGTTCTTTCCTCCCCTGGAAAGATTTGATATGTCACCAGGGGATGGGACACATCTGAGGATACTAGAGGAATCAGAGTGTAAATTGCAGTGGCAATGGCCATGTCTTCCAATCCTCCTTAGTTATAGGGATGATGTAAGAGGACTGGAGAATTGCAAATGTTACACCTTTGTTCAGAATGGGTGGAAGGGTAAATCCTGAAACTACAGGCCCATCAACATTAATGGTGTGGAAGCTATTAGAAATGATAATCTGGGATAAAATTAACAGTCACTTGTACAAGGGTAGGCTAATTATGGAAAGCCAGCATGCATTTTTAAAAGGCAAATGGTTGAGATTTTTGATGAGGCAACAGAGATGTTTGATGAGGGTAATGCATTTGATGTGGTGCATATGGACTTCCAAAAGGTGTTTGACAAAATGCCACAAAATAGACTTCTCAGCAAGTTGTTCCTTTCAGGCTAGGAGCTATTCTCTGTTGCACTACCCTCACACAAAACCGTGGTCACCAGGTCAGTAGCCAATTAAAATGTTGTTGCCAGGCAGCTCCCTCAGTCCAGGACTCTTTTCTGACACCAACCTGTCTTTCATGACACACACTGTTCCAGGACTGCAACATTGTACATATCTCTCATCCTGTTCCAGTGGACATGTCTTTCAAACTGCAGCCTTTGTAATCTTAATCCACAATCCAACAGGAAATAAAAAGATATATACTTTGCAACAGTCCAACAGAAATAAAACGATATGATCCTTACATGTCTCCAACCTTAAAAGAGATGAAATGCCATTTCAAAAATGTGTTTCAGCAAAAGGTGTGTGACACATGGACAACAAAACACGAGACTTAATTTCATTCATTCTTCAGCTCCTGTGCGGTATGCTTTTATAATTATATCAGCTACCAGGCTTAGTGGATTTTTCATGTAAACTCTCTCAAAAGAAGTATGTGTTTTTGTTTTCCAGATGTTGCACAGTAAAGGATCATTGAGAAATCCGTTTTTTAAAAGAATAAACAATGTCCCACTTTATATCAAATGTTATCAGAGCTGAATTGAAACCTTTGCTAAATAAATTGCATCAAACGCCAACCTGTGCCTTACAGCAGCGTGTATGCATTAATATAAAAATGTGTACACTGCATGTGTTGATTTTTTGAATCCCATGCAAGCCTTGCCTATAAGAACAGTATGCAATAAATTGTCCAGAGGCTGCAGGCTAGATTCAATGGAGATATACCTAGCAAACTCTGAACTGTGTATAAACTTGAAAGCAGCCCACTTAAACTCGAAATTTACAGTGGAACAGAATGCTTGGAAATGGCTGCAAAGCAAAGATAGTTCAAGCCATGGAAGTTCCTAGATAATTAAGCCATAAAGCCTTGATGTTAATTACACCAGGGAGATTTGTATACAGACAAGGCATTTTGTAATGGTGTCATAAAATCATTTGCAAAACTCAAAACAATTTAGAGCAACATTTAATGGGACATAAACTTGTCATGGTTCCCTCCAGAAAACATTGATGGATAAACTGGGAATGAGACACAACATGAGGGATATAAGAGCAGGAGTAGGAAGGAGATTTTGCCTTGTGAACCTATTCCACCATTCAATTGGATCATGGATGATGGGTATCTTTACACGCCTTGGTTCATAACCTCTAATACCCTTACCTAACAAAAGACAATTAATCTCAGTTTTGAAATTTTCAGTGGACCCCAATCTCAACTCTTTGGTGAGAATTTACAGATTTTCACTACTCTGAATGCGAGACAATGCTTTCTAACATCAGCCCTGAACAGCCTAGGTCCAATTTTAGGGCTTTGCTCTTTTGTTCCAGGCCAAAGGAAATCCTTTCACTCTATGCACCCCATCAACTAAACTCAATTAGATCACTCATAAGTCATAGGAACATAGGAATATAATCTAACCTGCCGTATTTAAGAGAATACAAGCCTAGTCATATGCAGCCTGTCTTCATAATTAAATCCTTTTAGTCCTGAATCCGTGTTACATCTTCTCCACATCCAATATATACAGTTAGTCAAACGCTCGTTTCTGTCTACTTTTCTGCTGTTTAGCATGCATATAGTATTGAGTAGTAGCTTCATCAGGTTGAGACCTCATTTTTAGGTATGCCTAGTGCTTCTCCTGGCATGCCTCCTGCACTTTTCATTAAAGCAGGATTGATCCCTTGACTTGATGGTAATGGTAGAGTGAAAGTTATGGACGGTTATGTTGTAATATGCCTTTAAGGGATAGCAGGATGACATCACTAGAAGGGAAGTATGTCATGTGATCCAGTCTTAGTTTCACTTTTGCCTTTGACAGAGCACACTCACAGCTCTGCTGCTGATGTCTTCACCTATGTATAATTGTTCTCATGTGCCTAGTCTCAAAAAATGAACCCACAACATGTTTACCTAATCCCTTACGAGGGGTTGATGCCTTTATATCGTTATAAAAACATGACAGGCCACGGGTTTAAATATAGCAGTAAAATAGAAATCTGGTGCTGCTGATGCACTTTATAGGTGCCCAGTTTTGAGCTGCTACCTTTGTTCTGAATCTATCTTATTTGGCACGGTGGTAGTGCACATAACAGGATGGAGGATATCCTCAGTGTGAAGACAGGACTTTGTTTCTACAAGGACCTGTGCGGTGGTCGCTCCCAACAATGCTGTCATAGACAGATGCACTTGCAACAGGTAGGTTTGTGAGGACGAGGTCAAGTAAGTTACCTTGTGTTGGTTTTCTCGCTATCTGCACAAGTTCAGTCTTGTAGCGATGTCATTCAGGACTAGGCCAGCTCATCTGTAGTGGCGCCATAGAGCCAATCTTTGTTTTGGATGGAAATTGATGTCCCCCAGCCTGAATACATTCTATGCCCTTATTACCCTCGCTGCTTTCTCCAAGTGGTGTTCAACATCACTAGTTCTGGAGTCCCCACCCTCTCATCATCCACCCTGTCAAATCCTTTAAGAATTTTAAATGTTTCAATGCCATCTCTTTCATTCTTCTGAACTATTCCATTTTACTCAATCTCTTCTCAATAATCCTGTCCTCCCAGGGATCAATCCAGTGAACCTCACTTGCTCTCGCTCTAAGGCTTTACATTGATCAGGATAAAACAGTGGATGTAAAAAGAAAGGGAAAATTTAAAAATAAAGAGTAGATTTGGAAATGAAAAGCACAATGGAAGAAAAGTGTTTTAGGGAGTTTTCTTGGGTGGAGAGAACTGAATAGAGAGAGTAGGACCATTGTGACTAAATGAGGAAACATCAATAGTGAAGAAGTCAAAAACAGTAAGCTTGGTGTTAGACTAGAAGGATTTGACAGAGATGGGAGGAGGGGTGTGGGTGGCCTGCAGGAATCTGAAAATTAGGCCAAAAATTTCAGTCACCTCCCTAAGGGTTCCATGGTGCCAGAACTGAGACCAAGAGAGAGAGATAGAAAGGCAGTGCTAGTACTCTGACCCCCTGGCTCACTGTCTCCAGCTTTTCCCCTGTGAGAAACTTCACTCTTTTAAAAAGCCTGTGGCAGCTTTGAGCAACCAAGTTGGAGATCAGCAGACAGTTCAATTCAACAGCAGCAGCGGAGAGAAACAGAGTTAACGTTTAAGCTTGAGGTGAACGGTGAACAGTTCTGATGAAAGGTCATCTCAATCTGAAACATTAACTCCGTTTCCCACTCCACAGATGCTGCCTGACCTGCTGAGTATTTCCAGCATTTTTTGTTTTTATTTCAGATTTCCAGCATCCGCATTATTTTGCTTTTGTAAGAGTCCAGTTCAGTGTTGGACACACTGAATACTCAAAGCCATGAGCAAAGGCCTTCAATAAGCCTTTACAATAACACTTGCAAGTGCCAAGTGACCACATATCACGTGATCAGATGTCTCATCATTTGACCTCCAGGAACAAGTCCAACTGGAATTACCATCAGTATTGACAACTCGAGAGACAGAATCATTTTGCTGTGGCAAGTGTCCTGAAGGCGGTGCCGGAAGGGAGAGGGACTTCCACTCGGAGGTGGGATGGCTAGCCACACACAATCACGCAACGGCCAGCAAATCAGCTACGCATAGTCGAGGGGCATGGCCGATTGTGTGGTGGGGGCAGGCAGGAAGTCGCCAACCTTGCCGTCACCTCACAGTGGTCCAAGGTCCAGGTGCCATATTTAAGCAGCACCCAGACAGGCATCCACTCCCTGCAAGTTAACAGCTTCATTCCTCCTGTCTGAGCGGAGGATTTTGAACTTGGACTGCTGCCACCCACTCCCGACCATTGTGTTGTTTCTTTTCCTGATGTTTACTTAGTAAATAAACATTTTGGCTTCAACCATACATAAAGAGTTGGCTCACACAAAAATCCTTAGGTCCATTTATTAAGGCTTTGAGAAATTGGCAGCAGTATTACACAGTTGGCAAACTAGTACACATATCTGAATTGGCAGCTTTCTCAGAAGAAAACTGAGACTAAGTCTGAATCATATGATGCATTGCATCATTTCCCCTCTAGTAATGTGTACAGAAAACACCCCCCACCACTCCGCTTAAAGGAGTACCACAACATCCACCTGCCTCACTTGGATCCCTGAAGCTGTAAGTCATCAACCTTCACCCTCCCTCAGTCACTTTTGACCTTCCCTCCGTCACCCTCGACTCTTCCTCCATTTCCCTAGCCCTGCCTTCTGTGACCCTCGAGCTGCCCACCATTGCCCTTGATCAACTGCCTGTCAACCTGGAACTGCCCACCCTGTCACCATCCAGTTTCCCCCCAGCATCCTGGATCTGCCCTTTCTGTCACACTTGGCCTACCGACCGTCATCATTGACCCTCCCTCTATCACCCTTGACCCTCGACTCCTCCAGCCACACCACTGCCCCGCCCTCAATCACCCTTGATCTCCCCTGTAATGTGCTTGAGCTGGCTTTGTCAGAGATTGACCTTCCCTGTATTGTCCAGCTCCATTCCTCTATCCCCCATGGTTCTTAGGGCCACAACAGTCCATCCTCCCTGGATGGCCATGCCCTAACCTCCCTGGTCAGCCATGCCCCAACCCCCATGGTCAGCAACACCTGAGTTCAATGCAACAACTCAGCCTCCTCTCCCCGGGCAAAAAAGTGCTTCATATAAGAAAAGCTGCTCCTACTCACTGTTATGACCCAGCAGTTGGTAAAGCGGAGTTATTTAAAAATCCCAGAGGGAAACTTCAAACAACCGTCATAACCTATATTTTAAGTGGTATGTTTGAGATGCAGCTCTAAATTCAAGAATCAGACCACCAGTTCTCGAGAGGTTTTTATATCAAACTGCATGAGACATTTATTAATTTATACAAGTTAAATATATACACATGGCTACAAATTACTACTATCATAACTTTTAGCAAATTCTCAGACTAATCTCCACTAAGGCAACAGCAATCCATAGACTTTAAGCAGACACCAGGCAAAGCATTTTCACCTTACAAATTCAAAATTAGGTTCCTTTCACTTTGGTTCCTTTGCAGACACAGTGGTAGGCTTACAGACTTTGATCTTACATTGCCTCTGTCCTGCACACACAAAACTGCTATCTGTTATACCTAGCACATCTCATTGAATGTAAATTTTCATTGTATCACCAGCCCATTTGAACTCCACCTCTTCTAACAATAAAACCCCTTTCATAGTACCAGTTTTATTACTAACATAAACATTGCTTGGTCTTTGCTAGCTAGGTGCCAGATTTCACTCCGCTTCTTGAATACTCTATTCAACAAAATGCAAACACACTCTACTTCTCTTACATCTCAAAATCAGTACACATCAAAGCACCCAGACTAGCTGGCTTTAATCCAATTAAGACACACCCACAGACTAAACCTCTATTTTATAAGAAAATTAATTTCCAATAATATTATATATATTAATAGCTTCATGACACTCACTCCAAATCGACCAGAAATACTACCTCGCCTGCTGCACACCACCTTTAACCAGTCATGAATCTGAAGGCACATGTTTCTCGTTTGCTGCCAACTTGATCACAATTTAATTTGGTAACCATGTTGTGGTTTAGTGAGTATGTATGAAATGCTAATGCATTAAAAATGGATTCCCACCACTTCCCACCAGGAGCCACAATTCGAGTTTCATCCACCACCAACTTAATTCCTAACTTTCATCCTGCCATCGGGAAGCTGACATTTCACCTCCCACACAATTAAGTGCCTCCGCCCACCTTGTTTCCCATTCCCGGGAGTTTCACTCAGTCCTGCCCTAGCTTTGTATTTGCATAAATGCTCTAATTTATGGTTTCAGCAATTCTGCAACAAAACCTGAATCTTTGGGTTTGATGATCCTGGCACACACAGGGTTAAGGAATGGCTTTCAAATTTTCAGTCTCACACATCGGCAGAAGTGCAGGGCTGGCAGTGTGTGACACATTGATGAGCAATGAACGCAGGATTCAGTGACGTACAGCCCAGTTAGGCTCTCATTATACCCTCCCCTCTGTTAACAAAGGATGGGGGAGGCCATCTGAGCACAGCTCTAAGTGTTGTACAATGCAAAGAGCTGGTGTGACTGAATGTCTCATTCTCCTTCTGCGAGTATGCTGCACAGCCAATCAGCAAAGGCACGGCCAACACAGTTCTTTCACTTTGAATATTGTCCGGGATGAAACATAGAAACTAGGAGCAGGAGTAGGCTATTTGGCCCTTCGAGCCTGCTCCGCCATTCATTATGATCGTGGCTGATCATCCAACTCAATAGCCTGGTCCCGCTTTCTCCCCATACCCTTTGATCCCTTTTGCCCCAAGAGCTATATCTAACTCCTTCTTGAAAACATACAGTGTTTTGGCCTCAACTACTTTCTGTGGTAGCGAATTCCACAGGCTCACCACTCTCTGGGTGAAGAAATTACTCCTCATCTCAGTCCTAAATCTTTTACCCCGTATCGTCAGACTGTGACCCCTGGTTCTGGACTCCCCCACCACCCGGAACATCCTTCCTGCATCTACCCTGTCTAGTCCTGTTAGAATTTTATAGGTTTCTATGAGATGCCCCCTCATTCTTCTGAACTCCAGCGAATATAATCCTAATCGACTCAATCTCTCCTCATATGTCAGTCCCGCCATCCCAGGAATCAGTCTGGTAAACCTTTGCTGCACTCCCTCTATAGCAAGAACATCCTTCCTCAGATGAGGGGACCAAAACTGCACACAATATTCCAGGTGTGGTCTCACTAAGGCCCTGTACAATTGCAGCAAGACACCCCCGCTCCTGCACTCGAATCCTCTGGCTATGAAGGCCAACATACTATTTGCCTTCTTTACCACCTGCTGCACCTGCATGCTTACCTTCAGCGACTGGTGTACGAGGATACCCAGGTCTCGTTGCACATTTCCCTCTCTCAATTTATAGCCATTCAGATAATAATCTGCCTTCCTGTTTTTGCTGCCAAAGTGGATAGCCTTACATTTATCCACATTAGACTGCATCTGCCATGTATTTGCCCACTCACTCAGCTTGTCCAAATCACACTGAAGCATCTTTGCATCCTCCTCACAGCTCACCCTCCCACACAGCTTTGTGTCATCTGCAAATTTGGAGAAATTACATTTAGTTCCCTCATCTAAATCATTAATATATATTGTGAATAGCTGGGGTCCCAGCAACGATCCCTGCAGTACCCTACTAGTCACTGCCTGCCATTCGGAAAAAGACCCGTTTATTCTTACTCTTTGTTTCCTGTCTGCCAACCAGTTTTCTATCCATCTCAGTACACTACCCCTAATCCCATATGCTTTAATTTTACACGCTAATCTCTTATGTGGGACTTTGTTGAAAGCCTTCTGAAAGTCCAAACAAACCACATCCGCTGTCTCCGCCTCATCAACTCTACTAATTACATCCTCGAAAAATTCTAGTAGATTTGTCAAGCATGATTTCCCTTTTGTAAATCCATGCTGACTCTGTCCAATTTTGCCACTATTTACCATGTGCTCAGTTATTAAATCGTTTATAATAGACTCTAGAATTTTCCCCATTACCGACGTCAGGCTGACTGGTCTATAATTCCTTGTTTTCTCTCTACCTCCCTTTTTAAATAATAGGGTTACATTAGCTACCCTCCAATCTGTAGGAACTGTTCCAGAGTCTATAGAATCTCAGATGACCACCAATGCATCCACTATTTCTAGGTCCACTTCGTTAAGTACTCTGGGAAGTAGATTATCAGGCCATGGGGATTTATCGGCCTTCAATCCCATCAATTTCCCCAACACCATTTCCCTACTAATACTGATTTCTTTCAATTCCTCCCTCTCACTAAACCATGTGTTCCTCAACATTTCTGGTATGTTATTAGTGTCCTCCTTTGTGAAGACAGAACCAAAGTATGTATTTAGTTGGTCAGCCATTTCTTTGTTCCCCGTTATAAATTCCCCTCTTTCTGACTGTAAGGGACCACATTTGTCTTCATCAATCTTTTTCTCTTCACATACCTATAGAAACTTTTACAGTCAGTTTTTATGTTCCCCGCTAGCTTACTCTCGTATTCTATTTTCCCCTTCTTAATCAATCCCTTGCTCCTCCTTTGCTGAATTCTAAAGTGCTCCCAATCCTCAGGTCTGTTGTTTTTTCCGGTCAATCTGTATGCCTCTTCTTTGTATCTAATTTCCCTTGTAAGCCATGGTTTGGCCACCTTTCCTGTTTTACTATTGCGCCAGACAGGAATAAACAATTGTTGCAGTTCACCTATGCACTCTTTGAATGTTTGCCATTGCCTATCCACTGTCATCCCTTTAAGTAACGTTTCCCAATCCATCATAGCCAACTCGCGCCTCATACGATCGTAATTTCTTTTATTAAGATTCAAGACCCTAGTCTCAGAATCAACTATGTCACTCTCCATCTTGGTGAAGCATTCTAGCATATTATGGTCGCTCATCCCCAAGGGGCCTCGCACAACTAGATTGCCAATTATTCCTTTCTCATTGCACAGTGCCAAGTCTAGGATGGCCTGTTCTCTCGTTGGTTCCTCAACGTCTTGGTCCAGAAAACCATCCCGTATACACTCTAGGAATTCCTCCTCTATGGTATTGTTGCTAATTTGATGTGCCCAATCTATATGCAGATTAAAGCCACCCATAATTACAGATGTTCCTTTATTGCATGTGTCTCTAATTTCCTGTTTAATGCCATTCCCAACATCACCACTACAGGTTGGGGGTCTATATACAACCCCCACTAATGTTTTTTGACCCTTATTGTTTCTCAGCTCTACCCATACAGATTCCACATCATCGGAGCTAATATCTTTCCTCACTATTGTGTTAATTTCCTCTTTAACCAGCAATGCAACTCCATCGCCTTTTCCTTTTTGTCTGTCCTTCCTAAATACTGAATACCCCTGGATTTTCAATTTCCATCCCTGGTCACCCTGCAGCCATGCCTCCATAATCCTGACTATATCATACCTGTTTACATCTATTTCCACGGTTAATTCACGTTATTGCGAATGCTCCTCGCGTTAAGGCACAAAGCATTAAGACTTGTCTTTTTAACATTACTTGTCCCTTTCCCACTATTTTTCACTGAGGCCCTGTTTGATTCTTGCCCTTGATTTCTCTGCCTATCACTTTTCTTATTCCCCTTTTGTCTTTTGTTCTTGTCCTTGATTCCCCCTCATCTGACTTCTTGCACAGGCTCCCATCCCCCTGCCATTTTAGCTTAAGCCCTCCCCAACCACTCTAGCAAATATTCCCCCTAGGACATCAGTCCTGGTCCTGTCCAGGTGTAACCCTCCAGCTTGTACTGGTCCCACCTCCCCCAGAACCGGTCCCAATGTCCCAGGAATCTGAAACCCTCCCCCTCACACCATCTCTTCAGCTATGTATTCATCCAATATATCCTGCTATTTCTACTCTGACTAGCACATGGCTCTGGTAGTAATCCTGAGATCACTACCTTTGAGGTCCTACTTTTCAACTTACTTCCTAACTCCCTATATTCTGCTTTTAGGACCTCATCCCTTTATTTACCTATGTCGTTTGTACCAATGTGTACCACGACCACTGGCTGTTCACCCTCCCCCTTCAGAATGTCCTGTAGCCGCTCTGAGACATCCTTGACCCTAGCACCAGGGAGGCAACATACCATCCTGGAGTCTCGTTTGCAGCCACAGAAACGCCTATCTATTCCCCTTACAATTGAATCCCCTATAACTATTGCAGTCCCACACTTTTTACTCCTCCTCTGTGCAGCAGAGCCAACCGTGGTGCAACGAGTTTGGCTGTTGCTGCTTTCCCTGAGAGGCTATTCCCCTCAACAGTATCCAAAGCGGCATATCTGTTTTGCAGGGGAATAGCCACAGGAGATTCCTGCAATGCCTGCCTAGTCCTCTTGCTCTGCCTCTTGGTCACCCATTCCCTTCCTACTTGTGGACTCTTAGCCTACAGTGTGACTACCTCTTGATGTGTGCTATCCACAATACTCTCCGCCTCGCGGATGCTCCACAGTGTCCCCAGCCGCTGCTCAAGCTCCAAAACCCGGGCTTCCAGGAGCTGCAGCTGAAGACACTTCCTACACACATGCTGGCCCCGGGCATTGGAAATGTTCCCGGCTTCCCACATAGAGCAGGAGGAGCACACTATGGCTTTGAGCTCTCCTGCCATGACTTATCCCTTTAAATTAAATTAAAACTTTTGGAAGATACTTAATATCAAATAATATCAATTACTCTAGGGCACTTCTTCCCTGCTCCTTGTTGCTACAGATATAACCCTTACAAACAATGAACCACTAAATAAGACCTTAAAAACTATAAGCGATAAAAGTAGGAAATACTTACTCGATCGTACTCACAGTACTCAAAGGATCACCTTATTCCCTCTTCACCGACCTCCCTCAGACACCAAACTCCAACTCAAGCATTCTACTGAGGCCCAAAGCAGCAATCAAGTGCAGAAGTGAGTTTTATTTTCACAGCAAAAGAAAAATCTGAAGTTTCCCTCACGAGATCGCAAATGAGGCTGAGTTCGACTGAGAAATTGCATCTCTCGTGACCAGTTCATGAGTTGACATGTCTTCATACTGGCTTTAGACTCCAGATTTATTAAGTAACCAAATGCAAACTCACAAGCAGTCACAATGTGATTATGTATTCACGGGCGGAATTTAATGTAGGCGACGGTGGTCTCGCCCACTGGCTGGGAAGCCTGGCGTCCTCTTTTCAGGAAGGTCCACTGTATTAAATTCCAACCAGCCACATAGGGCAGACTTTTCAGCAGCTGCAGGCCTATGGCTTGCTTGGGTAAGGGGGAAAAGTGGCCTCAGGCTAGGTAAGAGGCAGCAGGACGAGGGCTGATCTGGGGAAGGCGGGGTGACCCAGGGTGTGTGTGGGGGCACTTGTTGATCTGTGCAAGTGGCCTCAAGAGGGTGAGGGATGAGGAGGCAGTCTCCAGAGGAGATGAGGCCAGATGCACATGTGAAGGTATGTGTGAGAGCGCGAGTGGTGATGTCCCAGTGATTGAGATGCCAGTGAATGTGTGATGGCCTTGTGAATGTGTGAGTTTAGAGTGATGAGATGGTTGCCTTACCCTAGCGACAGGGATGAGATCATTCATCCTCTTTCTGCACTAGATGGCCAACCTCTTCTGTGCAGCGTTGGCACTGACCACCACTGCCACCGCCTTCTGCAGCCAGAGTGGGGGTAGAGGACATCGCAGTGCGAAACCTGCCATTGCAGCCATTGGGAAAAACGTCCTTTCCCCTGCCCGCTACCACACAGTGCAAACCTGGGATGATTCCACCCTTAAACTGGGCTGCAATGGGCCTTCCCGGAGGCGGTAGTCTCGCCTGCCGAGAACTGCCGGCCAATTAGAGACCAATAGTTCTTCATTGCTTGCCAGCGCCACTGGGGAGGTGATGGCTGCTGCCGGTACTACACTCACCTGCAACGCCTAGGATTGCCGACAGACCTAAGCACAGGTGAGTGATGGTGTGAGTTGGGGGGGGAACGTAGGGTGAAAGTTGCAGAGGAGGGGTTAGGGAGTCAGCAGCAGGAAAGGCAGGGGGGTGGTTCTCCACGGGCACTCCCTTTCCTGATGCCCTGGGAGCCAGCATGCAACCCCGACAGGGTTTGTTCTTCGGGCTTCCCACCTGGTGAGTCCCCTGCCTGCCATTGGGTTGATACCAGTGGTGGCAGGACAAGGCCATTAAGTGTGCCTCAGTTGGCAGCAGGATTGGGAAGCCTTCCTGCCACGGACTTAATCATGGGAAGAGGCAGGAAGGCGACAGGACCCCACCTTCCACTCTCCCTCCTGACTAAATGCCACCCGCCACCAAACCCACAATGGGGGAAGGCATTAAATTCTGCCATATGTCTCTGGACTATAAATCCAAATCTCTGGATTACTTGCCCTGTAACATAACCATAGTATTGCGGTTCCGGACTGATTACTGGGATGGCAGGATTGTCATATGAGGAGACATTGGGCCGACTAGGCCTGTATTGACTGGAGTTTAGAAGAACTAGAGGGGATCTCATTGAAACATTTCAAATTCTGACAGGGATGGACACACTGGATGCAGGGATGATGTTTCCTCTGGCTGGTGTGTCTAGGACAAAGGGTCACAGTCTCAGGATATGGGGTAGACCATTTAGGGCTGAGATGAGGAGAAACTTCTTTACTCAGAAGGTGGTGAACCTATGGAATTCTCTACCACAGAAGGCTGTGGAGGCCAAGTCGCTGAATATATTTAAGAAGGAAATAGATAGATTTCTAGACTCTAAAGGTGTCAAGGGGTATGGGGAGACCACGGGAGTATGGCATTGAGATAGATGATCAGCCATGATTATACTGAATTGCAGAGCAGGCTTGAAGAGCTGAATGACCTACTCCTCTTGTTTTCTATGTTTCTATGTACCCAATAGGAAGCGATATGGAACCAAGGCAAGTGGATGGAGTTAAGGTATATCAGTCATGATCCAACTGAATGTTAGAATAGGCCAGGAAGGCTGAATGGCCTACTTCTGTTCCAATATAAGGCCCCCTTTATAGTCTGTTTTCATACTTCTGTTTCCCTCTCCTTTTCAATATTCCTTTCATCTTTTTCTCTTTAATGTTTATTTCTTCTTTAGTGATTATAGAGAGAGATATTGGCACTATATTCAGCGACTTCAAGAGAATGTCCCCAGTTGAAATTTGAAGGTTTAACAGCTATGAGATTTGTACATGGCTGAGATTTAATTAAGTAAAAGACAAAAGCAGGCTGTCAGTTTAAGCTCCTGAGAGACCTTTTCTACTTTCTGCACTGTTATGTGTTTTATGCTTCACCGCATATCACATATTGTACATTGAAGATGAGGACGTCACTATATAATCATTTTATCTAACTTCGTTGTGCTAATTCCAATTTTGTATGGCCTGTACCTTCATTTCAGGCTGGAACGTTGTCGAACAATGTGTTCCTTGTTATTCAGGCTAAGGGATGTACTGACAGTCAAGGAAAAGGTTCGATGGTTGCCCTAATATTTAGGACACTCCTCTCCTGCAGTGCCAATATGACACTTTTCACAGGTTAGTCATCTTGTGAGACTGCCAATGTACTGTTAATTGGTGGGGAAGAGTTGACTATTCTGTGCTTTGAATCTGCACTCAATTTCAGTTTTGACCTTTACAGCCAATAGAGAGAAACAGGAAACTTTCTTCCTATCAGTTTGAACTGGATTCAAACCGAGACTCAGGAAAAGACAGCAGCAAGCAGCATGCATCAACCAATCCCACTGCCATACTACAACTGGAATAGGGGGTGAAATTCCACTCCCATACATCTTTGGTGTCGACATAATTGGGGGGAAGGAATGAAAAAAACAGGGTTGGACTCGGCACTGGTTTTGCTGTGTTCATTTTCCTGATGGACATCAGTTAGGATGCATAATACTTGTGTTGCTCTGTGGCACATTCATTTGGGGCAGATGGGGCCATGTCTTTAATGCCCAAAAATTCTAGATGGAACTACCCTTTGTTGCAAGGCAAATGTTGTGCAACTTTAGAAGCTGCAGCAGTGCAGGGTCCTTAAACCTATCTGCCTTAACATTTGGGTCAGTTCATTTTCCTCAATGAATTTGTGAATTGCAGAGCTGCTTGTTTCCTTAACAAATTAAACATCTGAATTAAACTGAACTTGTGGATCCCAGTGTCTCACTGGCTGATCTGGTTCCCAATGTCTTACTGGCTGATCTGGTTCCCAGCGTTTCACTGGCTGATTTGGCTCCCATGTCTCACTGGCATGTCTGGCCCCCAGTGTCTCACTGGCAGGTCTTTCTCCCAATAGCTCACCGGCAGGTCTGGCTCTGTGAATGATCCATTGTAAAATGCACATTGGAGTCTAAATGATGTAATTACGATGGCCTGAACATTTGTTTTCATAGCGCCCATGGTTTCAGTGTTACAGGTGTAATTTCAGTACCAAAATGCATCTACGCTGTCTGTTACACTTCCAAGCCAAACGCCATTTTGGTCAAGATGTTAGGAGTATGTGCCGGAAATATTCAGGCTTAGGCAATAGCCATGTCTGTCAGCATGTAACACTGATTGGATGCTAGTGCTGAAATTTTCGATCTCACTGCTCCAGTTAATGCCCTCTCTTCAAGACACAGTGTTCATCAGGAGAAAGGATACCCAACTTTGCAATTTAAAAGGCCCATTAATGAGAGGCAAGTATTGCCATCATCAATGATGGGGGACCCCAGAACATCAGTGCAACAGATAAGGCTGAAGCATTTGCAAACGGCTCCAACCAGAAGTGCTGAGCAGATGATCCACCTCAACCTCCTAGTGTGGTCCCCAGCATCACAGATGCCAGTCTTCAAGCAATTTTATTCACTCCACATGATTTCAAGAAGTAGCTGAAGGCACTAGATTCTGAGGCTATGGGCCCTGACAACATTCCAGCAATAGTTCCAAAGACATGTGCTCTAGAACAAGCCTCATCCCAGCCAAAATGTTCCAATGCAGCTACAACACTGGCTACTACCCAGCAATATGGAAAATTGCCCATTTATGTTCTGTATACAAAAAGCAGGGCATATCCAACCCGGCCAATTACAGGCCCATCAATCTACTCTCCATCATCAGTAAAGTGATGGAAGGTGTCAATAGTGTTATCAAGCAGCACTTAATCACCAATAACTGCTCACTTTGGGTTCTGCCGGGGCCAATCAGCTCCAGTCCTCATTACAGCCTTGCCCCAAACATGGACAAAAGAAGAGCTGAACCCAATAGAGTGAGATGACTGGCCTTTGACATCAAGGCTGCATTTGACTGAGTGTGGCAGCAAGGAGCCCTAGCAAAGCTGGAGTCAATGTGAATCAGGGGGAAAACTCTTCGCTGGTTGGAGTCATACCTATCACAAAGGAAGATGGCTGTGGTTGTTGGAGGTCAATTATCTCAGTCCCTGGACATTGTTGCAGGAGTTCCTCAGGATAGTGTCCTAGGCTCAACCATCCTCAAATGCTTCATCAATGAACTTCCCTCCATCATAAAGTCAGAAGTGGGGATGTTCACTGATTGCACAATGTTCAGTACCATTTGCAACTCTTCAGATACTGAAGCAGTCCTTTTACACATGAGGCAAGACCTGGACAACATTCATGCTAAGGCTGATAAGTGGCAAGTAACATTCGTGCCACACAAGTGCCAAGCAATGACCATCTCCAACAAGTGAGAATCTAATCATATCCCCTTGACATTCACTGGCATTACTATCGCTGAGGCTCCGTCAATTCAACATCCTATTCTGTGGTGGTGGTGGCGGGGGTGGGGGGAGGTGGGGGGGGGTGGGGGTGGGGGTTGGTGTTTGCGTGGGGGTGGGGGTGGTGGTGGGTGGTGGTTACCTTGGGCCAGAAACTGAACTGGACTAGGCGTATAGATACTGTGGCTACAAGAGCAGGTCAGAGGCTGGGATTTCTGAGGCGAGCAACTCACCACCTGATCCCCCCCCAAAGCCTGTCTACCATCTACAAGGCACAAGTCAGGAGTGTGATGGAATACTCTCCACTTGCCTGGATGAGTGCAGCTCCCACAACACTGAAGTAGCTTGACACTATCCAGGACAAAGCAGCCCGCTTGATTGGCATCCAATTCACCATCTTAAACATTCACTCCCTCCACCATTGATGCACAGTGGTAGCAGTGTGTACCATTTACAAGATGCACTGCAGCATCAAATCTCCTTCGACAGCACCCTCCAAACCTGTGACTTCTGGCACCTAGAAGAACTATGACAGCAGATACATCACCTGGAAGTAACCCTCCAAGCCAGACACCATCCTGACTTGGAAATATGTCGCCGTTCCTTCCGAATCATCCTTAATGGAGAATATTGTTAGGTGAGTGAAGGTGTTGTAATGAATGGAGCAGTGTGTGAAAGGCTAGTGATTCCATTGTAAGAATAAGACATCTGAGGACATATTCACTAACCTGCAGCACTCCTGTGAGAACATTACACTGCAGCCAGGTCCTTGGGGCTAGACTGCTTACATGTCTATCTGCTCCTATTGCCTTCTCAGTGTCTGCCTGGAAGGCCTCCTGGCCCCCTGTGGATAGAGGACATCTCTCCCCCTATCCACCTCATGCACCAAGCCCTACACTGAAGAACCTTGTATCTCTCTGCTTGTGTCACTTTCGCTCTTCCAGCTGGTCACACTCTCTTCATAAGCCACTTCCAACAACTGCTGCAGCCTGACTGCATGTCCCCTTTAAGAGGGGCAGGCTAGCTTTAAGTAGCACTTGCGTCCCACAAACGTGGACCCCCTGCTGAAAAGTGCAGCCACTCAGTACCGTATTAAGCACGAGGGCCGCGATCCACTATCCTTTCAACTAGTGGGCGGCACAGGTCTGTGCGCTGTCTGCCTCGCAAAGAGGCGAAGTTAATCGCACACATAATTCTGAGCTGCTTTTCAGGCCTTATCCAATTCCCAACCCGCACCCCACCACTGACTTTGAAATATGAATGAAGCCCCTGCCCGATTGATGTGGGTAGCCTCAATGCTGCTGAAGCCCAGGTTAGTGAGAATGATGGTGTGTGCGCAACTGCATCTGTAAGGCAGCAGCAAATGTCCCTCTGCCTGTTTCAACCACCTGTCCACCCTGTACCCACCAGGGACAGGGTCAATATCAGCCCTTACGAATCAGTTAACCCCATGACTATTGTCAAGAACTATTTTCAATGGTACGTTAATTTATGTCATGCCTCCATTTATTTTACCTGGGCAACAAGGTTGATCTGTAATTTACATTGTGAGCATTGTCATGACTCATTGGGGATAGTGCGCTGTAATATTAAGCCCCATTGTTCCTTGAGCCGCGACAAATGTGAAAAGTTTGACCAAACAACCAGATTGCCCCAATTCTACCTAATTGTTTAATTTAGGTTAACAGAATATGAGCACCAGGTTTGTAAACTTAATAAGTAAATAGCTGTTTATTGAACAAATTGTCTTTAACTAGCGGCAAAAGTAAGAAATATGAATTGCTAACTTCTATTATAACTTAAACTCTACCCCGTTCTTAAATACCTATACACACACACACAGAAGACACATAAGACACACAAAACATGGATTTCAAGGGTGGGATAAAACAGCTCAATAGCACTAATCCAGGGTACAGGATTCGATAGGTTAATTTTGATCGATATCTTCCAAATTCCTTTCAGTTCTTGTTGATGACACGAGGTGGTCTTCCAGCACTTTCAGTATTTAGTTCACTGGTTGAGGACTTGCTTTTCAATGTCTCTAAAAGTGGTTTTCCCCTTTTCCTTTCTACAGGGGTTTCCTCAGAGAGAGAGCAGGTTATAGAGATATGAGGAAGAGAGATTTTAGATGATTTCTCCTTGCAGGCCAGGAGATTTCTGCTGCTACCACAAAAAACCCTGGTTACCTGGTCAGGACCCAATTAACATGCTGTTGTCAGGCAACTCCCTTGGTCCAGGACTCCTTTCCGGCACCATCCTGTCTTTCATGGCACACTCTGTTCTGGGACTGCAACATTGTATATATCTCTCATCCTGTTCTAGTGGACATATCTTTCAACCTGCAGCCATTGTAATTCTAATCCACAGTCCAACAGAAAATAAGAAGATATGTTCTTTACAATAGTCCAACAGAAATAAAAAGATATGCTCCTTACACATGAAAATTGACTAGTATTGAAGGCTCCAATCTTTTGGAGCTGGGAGCTGAAATACATTTCCACTCCTTTTATCTTGTCTCAAGATTTCCAAGGCTTTCCTGGTGGTCGCTCAGCACCATGATATTTCTATTGCCCACTATGGTTGAATTCATGTTCCCTTTGTGGCACGGCCTTTTTTGGATTGGATATTGATTGAATTTGATGGTGTGGTTGCATTAAACTCAACGCTTTCATTTAGTCACTGTTGTTATTGTGCTTCAATTTATGTGTCAACTTAAAGTTAAACATAGGCTACTGACATAGCCTGCACCTGCAATTGGTGCAATCTTTTGTGGTTATGCTAATGAGCAGGAAGGGGTGTCCCTAGCCTCCCACCACATTCCCTAGCATACTCACTGGGTTCTGTGGCCTGCTGTGAGACCCTCCCCAAACCACAAGTCTGAAAGTCTGCAATGCACTCAAGTATGCAAAGAAGAAGAAATCCCTGGTGAGAAGAATTTGTGGGCCAGATTTGGTACACAGGCCGCATCTTGGACACCACTGTAGCAGGATGCAATTAATCAATGGTCATTAGGCCCTAGCTGTAGTCTTAATTACAATCTTAACTGGCTAAAGCCAGTTGGTTTGCTCTTGAATTATCATTAATGCACACTTGTGCTTGTTCCTTTGGCTCAGTTCATAGCACCCTCGCCTTTGAATCAGAGGGTTGTGGGTTCATGTCCCACTCCTGGAAACCAAGAACTGTGACTGTACTCGAAAAGAGTTGCAATCTGTGACTGTTGGTAACTCAAAAGAGTTTCCTTTGGTGATAGTGAACAAGGTCAAAATAATCATTTAGGAGTCAACTGCTACCTTCTAACTTTACTTAGTTGTTCCCTTAAACATTACAAAAACCGCACTTCCTCTTGTAGATCTTATTAATAGATTCATTATAAAGTTTATTATTTTGGTAAAATGGAAGGCTTGTTTGTCAGATAGAATTGTTATTTCCAAATTATAAATTTCCCCTTTTAGATGATTCAAATTGCACAGATTCAATGGGTTGAATGGCCTCCCTCTGTGCTGCAAATAACTCTAATGATGTATTCTCGCTCTCTATGGCTTGAATATTGAGGTGGACCATAACACCATCCGCAAATTATTTATGATATTTTCCAAATTCATTATTAACGAGGATGATGTTAGTTAGGTTCCATCTATTCCTGGCTTCAATCTCTTTCGGTCTGATCAAGGCGCCAATAATAGTAGACTTGCTCTGCATGTAGCAAACCTTTCAAGCACATTTTCAGATTGAATATTGTTAGGGAGGATGTATGTGACGCCAAATACTAACCACCAGCTATTGAGTCTATTTTTGAAAACTGATAAAATGTTAACAATAGAATTTAATAGTTGACACCAAGGTGCATCATTGTCCTGATCAGTAACTTCAATGACCATGGCAGCTTGGAGAAAAGTAAATGCCATTGTGGCTTATTCACATTCTAACTAAAGGCATTGTTTGCTTAAATGTGCCATTGAACAAGTCCCAGAACACAGCAAAGCACCAGCTGATGTGCCCAGCCATTCTTGCACACATGTTTAGTTACTACAACATCTAATTTTTCTTACCAATTTAGGCAACATGCTATTTTAAAAACTAAACTATCACATTTTGGGAATTGCTTTTAATATACTTTGCAATCTTGTGATGAGAGAAGTCTCAACTTGCAAAAGGTTTGCTGGCATTATTCCAATCTGTTCCATATAAATACAATTTACTTTATTGCCACTCTCTGTTGATTTAGTTGTATTTATTGAGAATATTGCAGCATGTCTCATTGCAGTTTTGCCACTTACAAACTCTGCTAGCGGAAGTCATAGCCTTGTGTTTCCAGCCTCTATCACATTGAAAGCATGCCGCTGATGCTAATGCGACTTTGAGGATCATATTATTGTTTGCAGAACAACACAAGAAACCTAATAATTTCAACTTATCTAACATTAACAGTACAGCTTAGTAAGATCAACAGGAATACACGTCTGCCACCTGTTCAATGTTGTATCTAATATTTGGTTTGCACCGTATAATGCAATGACGTACTGTCATAAAGTCTTTGGAGGCAGAATCCTCTTCACAACTTTAAAGGCACTGCTTATATATTGTCAATTATATAATAAGAGCAAATATTTTTTTCTATAACTTTCCTGGCTGACATGGTGTAATGATTAAACCAAGTGCCATTAGCCCAATGAATACATTGAAAAGCAATAAATTTTCAGGGATTCACATTCCCAGAAGTGACTGAATGAGCCACTGCTCCACTAAATACCGGAAAAAATAAATCAAATAGCACTTTTATTTGCTTTGACGGGAATAAGACCGTGTCATATATTACAGAAAAGGACTTAGCGCCAGTGCAAAGGTTAAAACTCAAATCTTTATGTTTAGAATAAACAAACGGTAGCCCAGAAAAATTAGTGCAAAAGTGTGGCCAAATCTGAATTGTACCCGTTTCCGTTCCATCACCGAAAAACCATTTGAGATTAGCACAGTCCTAACTTAATATCTGTTTCCATATACAGTAATCAGTAACATTTGCGAAACACAAGTGCCAGGCGATGGCCATATCTCCAACAAGAGAGAATCCAACCATCTCCCCTTGACATTCAATGGCATTACCATCACGGCATGGTGCACTATCAACATCCTGGGGGGTTACCATTGACCAGAAACTGAACTGGACCAACCATATAAATACTGTGGCTACAAGAGCTGCTCAGAGGCTGGGAATTCTGGCGAGTAACTTCCTCCTGATTCCCTAAAGCCTGTCCACCGTCTACAAGGCACAAGTCAGGAGTGTGATGGAATACTCCCCACTTGTCTGGATGAGTGCAGCTCCAACAACATTCGAGAAGCCCGACACCCTCCAGAAAAAAGCAGCCCGCTTGATCGGCATCCCATCTACCACCTCTAACATTCACTCCCGCTATCACCAGTGCATAGTAGCAGCAGTGTGTACCATCTACAAAATGAACTATAGCAACTCACCAGGGTCCTTCAACAGCACCTTCCAAACCCATGACCTCTACCACCTGACAATCTAGAAGGACAATAGCAGCAGATGCATGGGAACGCCACCACCTGCAAGTTCCTCTCCAAGCCACTCACCATCCTGACTTGGAAATATATCGCCATTCCTTCACTGTCGCTGGGTCAAAATCCTGGAACTCCCTCACTAACAGCACTGTAGGTGTACCTACACCACATGGACTGCAGCGGCTCACCACCACCTTCTCGAGGTCAATTAGTAATGGGCAATAAATGCTGGCCTAGCCAGTGATGCTCACATCCCATGAAAGAATAAATTTTTTAAAATTATTTTCTTAAAATAGGGAAAGAGGTTTTAACTCACTTTGAAGGGTTAATATATAACAATTAATTACTCTTTTGTTCTGATTGTTTTTTTCTTTTCTTTCTAAAAGCTGGAAGTATTGGTGGAGGGGAAGGTTTTATACGGGTGTTTTGCAAATGTTCCTTAATTTCTTCCAACAACAACTCTGCAAGATTTCTATGACCCACTGACAGCCTTACAGTCTGCTAAAGAATAGAGGGGTCAATATACTTTAGATTTATGCTAGTGCACTTAAGGGCAGAAGGGTTGGAAATTAAGAGGTGGAAAAGTTTTCAAATTTGCATTAAAATGACAGAACATCAAATATCCTTGTACATAACTAATTTCCTTGCTTGTTACATGTATGCTGGTTTTCTATCCATGTGAGTTCGAGAATGTGCTTGTCATTGAATTTCATTTCAGTGATACAATTCATACCTGGCTGCTTCCTTAGCAACTCCAGGTAGAATGTCACTAATCAGTGCCATGGAGACAGCAATTACTTCAAGCATCAGCATCCTATTAAGTGTTCCCTTCTTTTCAGCTTTACAGCATAAATAGAAGAGTTCATAATTAATCTTGAACCCAGCACGTTTTAACGTGTTGCCATTATATTACAATAACAATACGCTAATTGAGATCAATAAGTTGCTTTCATTGCTTAAATTACCTGGATTGAAAAAAATATATATGCTTTGATATTATATTCTGGGACGGTAGTTCTATTAAGTCTGTGTTATACAATGACTGTCACAGGCATGTCAATGAATATTCCAGGGACTAAGCATAATCCCTTCATTAATCATCCTTTTTCAAATGGATAGTCTCAAACTGATGAACTAAAAATTCTTATGAACCCTTTGAATCATTTCGTCGTCAGTGATCTTCTACTCATTTCCCCAAAAGTCCCTTCTTTTTCTGAGAATGTGGCGGAGGATTCAATTGTGTTTCTCCAAAGGTTATTGGATAGTTATCTGAAGAGAAAAACATTTGCAACGTTATAGGGAAAAGGGGGTAGTGGGACTATCTATGTGGCTATGGCAGTGAACCAGCATGGACACAATGGGCTGAATGGCCTTCTTCCTTGCTGTAGTCATTCTGTGATTCAATTCCATGATTCCATGGCTCTCTAGTGTATTAAGATTCAAACTCAGGAGAAAAACTGAGAGGAGCCAAAGGCATTGAATCAAAAGTAACCAAAACACTGCATTAAGAAAATAATATATTGCAAAAACAATTTGTGTGTATTGTACTTGGAAAAATTATTGAGAATA
Organism: Cetorhinus maximus; assembly: GCF_964194155.1. NCBI lineage: Eukaryota > Metazoa > Chordata > Chondrichthyes > Lamniformes > Cetorhinidae > Cetorhinus > Cetorhinus maximus. The sequence continues at coordinate 76,986,013 of NC_135893.1, read as the reverse complement.
GAACCTTAAAATTAGAGCTAGGCCATTCAGGAGAAAAGTTTGGGAACACTTCTGCACAGACAGGACATTGGAAACATGAAAAGCGATGGATAGGTAGCCCAAGTAATAACTTTAAATCCGAGATTGATAGATTTTGCTAGACAAGGGTATAAAAGGATACGGTGCCCAGGCAGGTGGGTGGACTTAAAATATAAATCAGCCATGATTTCACTGAATGACAGAAAAGGCTCGAGAGCCTGAATGGCCTATGCCATTCCTACATTGCTAGAAAGTCCAAGATGGCATGGCACAAAAATGAGACCAGTGAAATTAATCCTTTAATCTGCAACATGTGAAATCTGCTTCCTTGTTTATAGTTGGGTCATAATGGGCTGGATTATGGATCCTCTCGAAATGCTGCTGGGGGACTAAGCCAAGAATACTTAGTGAGTCTTAGCTGAGAGCTCAAAAATCCATTAGCCTGTTGAAACTCTTGAACCCCAAGGAAAACAGTGCTTGATTGACAGCTCTGGCTTTTTAATCTATGCTATCAATTGCAAAATGTTTATTTAGATAAAGTGAAGAGGTTTTAAGTGCTTGCAGTTTCAGCTGTTGATGTTTTAAAGGATCTAGATGATTGACACTTTTATTAGCCTGTAATTAAAAGTAATTTTTCTTTAAGAAAGTGTAAAGTTATCAACGTTTCTTTAAAGACTTTTTTTACACATTCTATTGTCACTATAGGGTTCACTGGTTCTATACAGTATATAATGGCTGAATGGATGTGGAAGTGCGATACCTTGGCATGGGGGGGCATGAGGAGGACTGTTTGAATTTCCTTTTCAAAAGGTTCCCTCATGCAGACTGTAGTTCATGACGAACCTGGGGTGCTGTGAATCATGACTCTTTAAAAAGCTGTCCTGACTCCATGAGAATTGTGAAGGACTAGGACATGCCTATCCCAGCAATGGAGCCGGCCAAGTCGGGAGTGCAGGCTCACTGCCTGAACCAGCCCGCACCCTTAAATGGCACTGTTAAAAATCGGAAACCCCAATTTTGAACTTGGCTGGGAATCCCGGAATTGGGTCCTGGCCGCCATTTTTAAAGGTCTGCGGAATCTCTTTGACTCCACGAAAATTCAGCCCAAGATAAAGGAATGAACTGAGGGAAGGCTTAGAAATCTGAGCCCATTTGACTCCCTTGGTGGCAGCTAACCCGGATGTCTAGCACGGAAAAGTAAGGAAAGATGAAACTGCAGGCCTTGTACAAGCACTTAGGCCTGCTGTTAATATCTTACCCCCTTTCCCAATCACTCCATAGTGTGAAGCGGGAGGTTGAGGGGTAAGACGTTAAAATAATGACATGAACATCACATCCAATATCTTGGTATATCTTAGGAATTTATGGCTGCACAGGGTCAGAAAAGACTATAATAGTTCACCTGGGCTGTGTCTCTTGAAGTAAGCATTCTAAGGTTTGTCCCTTTCTGTCCATGTAGGTCTGGAAAGGCCAATGGCTCAGAACAGGATACTCTAGCTGCTAAGTATCAGTATGGCTATACACATTGCAGAGGATGCAGTTAGTGAGCTTGAGGAGGGAACTAACTCCAGGGGAGACGGAGTGCACAGGTGGGGAAAAGATGTTGGCAGAGGAGGAGCAGGAGTGCATTGGCTGGGTGGTAACATGACTGTGCCAAAAATGACTCCAATCCTTTCTGAATTGTGGCAGTGTCGTTCAATCTGGTAGCCACCTTGAGCTCCTGTTGTTCTTTAAATTGAGAGGAGCTGAACGTGTTGTCTGTGCTGACTAATACCTCAATCACTTGTCCGATACCAGTATAATTGGCATATTGGCTGGTACTTCAGTGTTAGTCAAAAATGAGTCAGAGGTAGTTGACTTGCTAATGGTCAGTGGAAGGGCTGTGTCTGTGTTACAGACAGATTGGCTCCAGGTGCCATTGTAGCAGATGGAAAAACTCTGCAACCGGCCATATAAAAGCAAAATACTGCTTTTCGGACATCTTGATGGAAATCTGAAATAAAAACAGAAAATGCTGGAAGAACTCAGTAGGTCTGGCAGCATCTGCAGAGAGAGAAACAGAGTTAATGTTCTGAGTCCATATGACTCTTCTTCTGCAACTGGCATTCTGCTGACCCAGATCCTACAGAGGCTGTTGTCATCAGTCATTTGTAGGTAGGTATCCTGGATTCTATAAATGGGACCCTAAGTTTTACAATAGCAGAGAGATAATTCTAAAACTCACACAATTCATTGCCTAGGCTGCTTCCTTGGTTGGCAAATCCTGTAAAAGGACACCAAGATCAGTTAATAACAACAACTTGAGTTGTATGTAAATTAATGGGAACATTGATTTGAAATTTTAGACGCATTTTAACTACAGCCGTGAAATTCAATGGTACTGCTCCCGTTTTTTCATGGTTGCAAAATGGATGCCTAAATCTAATAAAGGAGGCAGACCATGTGTGCTCATCACATGCCTTAAGTGCAGCACCCATCATATTGGTAAAGGCAGGAAAAGAGTCAAGGGCCAATAGGCACTCTGCATATGCAACCAGAGAGCCCCTTGACTGTCTGAGGCCACTGTGGTGCCAAAGCTGGTTACTGACCATCATTTGGCTCCCTCCTGATCATTTCTGTCCTACTCCCAATCACCCCCTTCCATTGCATCACCCACTCCTGACCACTTCCACCCTTTCCCAAGCACTTCCCCATGTTCCCCTCTCTTCCAATGGCTTTCCTGCTCTCTTGATAAGTTTCACCCTTCCCTTCCCCACTCCTAATTGCTTTACCCATCCCTGGCTTGAGGCCCTATCTGAAAGGTACTGCCGGTGATGCCAGTGATGCAAGAAAGTGTCAATCCACATGTAGATTTATGTCATTGAGATCTTCTACGTTGACGAGCTCGATTGGGACACCCAGCAAGAATATGCAGCTCACAGGTCTCATGTAAATGAGATCCAAGGCCCAATTTATGGTGTTCCTCGAGCCAGCCCCTTCAGGTGGGGGAATCATTCTCTGCTCCCAGTTTGTGAACCCATTTCTAAGCCTTTAATTTCAAAGGCCCTTTTCAATTAACTTCTAATACTTTATAAGCCTGTTAAGCAAACAATATAAACATGAATGTGTTTTTCCTGAGTATGGACTCAATCACACCAGTTTGTTTGAAATGGATTAGTCCTGTACTGTAATATTTTTCACTGCTCGGGTGTCTTGATAAGGCCCTCACATGGATTCTGACATGTGAGAGAGGCAAACAGACCCTTGCTTATGTAGCAACTAAATTAAAAAATAAATCGCATCCACACTTGAAGTATTTATTGCGAAATTAATTGGCTCAGATTTTCTACTACGGAGGGGAATTGGAGTGTTTCCTCAATGTACCTGGACTTTGGCTGCCATAGAGATCTACCTCTGACCCCAGTTGATTCCCATATTTTTGGTGGAGTCACCAGCCTCAACCAGGAGGTTGTGCGGGAGTGGAGAATGGCAAAGATTGCCCGTGGCACGGCTCTGAATCCTGCAGCCGTGTAGTGCGGTTGACAGCCTCTGTGTGGCTGGTTAAAGGTTGTAGAGCAGGAACATTTACATTCCAAAATGATTGCCCTGGCCTGTGCAATTAACCTCCTTATAATCATAAGCATAGGCTTCCCTTTTTTATCAACAATTTAAATGCTCACACTAACATCAGAGTGATACTGGATGCCAGGAATGTCTGGCCATTTAGGTGGCTCTTGTATCTATGGCTTATTTGGTCAGTACTCTTGCCTCAGAGTCAGAAGGTTGTAGGTTCAAGTCCTGCTCCAGAATTTGAGCATAGATGATCAAGGCTGCCACGCCAATGAATGAATGTGCTGTGCTGTCTTTCAGAGGAGACATTAAACCAAGGCCCTTCTGTCCTTACAGGTGATTGTAGAAGAGCCCGTGACACTATTTTGAAAAAACTCAGGAGAGTTATTCCCGGTGTCCCTCAATCAACAACACACACACAAATAAACAGATTATCTGGCCATTACCATGTAATTGGTTGTGAGAGTTTGCTGTGCACAAGTTAGCTGCACATTTCCTACACTTCAACACTTTGAAAGTACTTGTTTTTTTTTCTACAATGCAAATGATAGAAATATTTTGATTGGAGTATTGCCATCATTTGATATCATTACAACATACTCAGCCAAGTCAGGAGTGATGGAATACTCTCCACGTGACTGGATGAGTGCAGCTCCAACACTCAAGAAGCTTGACACCATCCAGGACAAAGCAGCCCACTTGATTGGCACCCCGTCCACAAACATTCACTCCCCCCACCACCAACGCACAGTAGCAGCAGTGTGTACCATCTACAAGATGCAATGCAGGAACTCACCAAGGCTCCCTACACAGCACATTCCCTAGGCAACCACTACCACTAGAAGGACAAGGGCAGCAGACACATGGGAACATCACCACCTGGCCATTACCCTCCAAGTCACTCACCATCCTGACTTGGGAATATATCGCTGTTCTTTCACTGTCACTGGGTCAAAATCCTGGAACTCCCTCCCTAACAGCACTGTTAGTGTACCTACACCACATGGACTGCAGTGGTTCAAGAAGGCAGCTCACCATCACCTTCTCAAGGGCAATTATGAATAGGCAATAAATGCTGGCCCAGCCAGCGAAACCCATATCCCATGATAAAATAAACAAAAATATGGGTGGACAATTGCATGCCACTTGTAACTCCTGACAGCAGTGTGGAACAATGTAAACGTCCACAGGGTACAGCAGAGCATGTCCTTGCAGTAGTTCCTGTTGCTGCCCACCTGAATTAGGTTGTAAAATTGGTGGAATTTAGGTGGAATATCCCAGCCATTATGTATCTTCTTTTATTCATTCTCTTTGCATGCAGTTTGAATTATTGTCTCTTATCTTTGATGTTCCTCTCGCTCATTGTTTGCCTCTGGACTGTCTGTCCTCATTCTGTCCTTATTTTTTACTGTTCTACCCAATACAAAATCGTCCTTTAGATGGCCCCATCTTTCTGTTCTCTACTTAATCTCCAAAAGGGAACTGTAACACTGTCAGCCTGGTGGAAGCCAGGCAAATGGGTTGTTAATATTGGCCAGGGGCCTTACCCACTGATGCCCTGTTGCACTCCCAGGATTCAATGAAAAGAGGAGACTGGAACCGAAGAGTCCCAGGTAAGCCTTTCTACTTCCTTTGTGGGGCCAGGAGGAGCCCCAGAGGTTTAGCTCTTCTTGGCTCCAAATTCAACCCGACCATCCTCAATCCTTCCTGATCACGAGACCCTCCTGAAACCCCCTAAATTACCCCAGTACTGTCGACCATTCCTTTGGTGCCAACCGGACCTCCTGCCACCAAGATTATGCTCCGCTTGACAAACAGCTTCCTTTTCTGCCAGTTTTGTTTGGGGAACTAAGTAACAGTCATGCAGATCGCTTATACTTTAAGGTCTTTTTGTGGTTTATAGTTTGTATATTCTACAGTAACGAGGATCAGGAAAGAAGGGCCCTAGAGTAATTGACTTAAAAGGTTTAATTTAAAAGGATAAGTCATGGCAGGAGCGCTCAAAGCTGTGGTGTGCTCCTCGTGCTCCATGTGGGAAGCCGGGGACATTTCCAGTGCCCGGGACCAGCATGTGTGCAGGAAGTGTGTCCAGCTGCAGCTCCTGGAAGCTCAGGTTTCAGAGCTGAAACGGCAGCTGGGGACAGTGTGGAGCATCCACCAGTCTGAGAACATCCTGGATAGCACATTTAGAGAGGTGGTCACACCGCAGATGAAGGGACTTGAGGAAGGAAGGGAATGGGTGACCACCAGGCAGTCCAAGAGAAACAGGCAGGTAGTTCAGGAGTCCCCTGGGGTCCCGCTCGCAAATCGGTATTCCATTTTGGAGGCTGATAAGGGTGCTGGTTCCTCCAGGGAGTGCGGACAGAGCCAAGCTTCTGGCACCACAAGCAGCCTGTCTGTACAGGAGGGGATGAAGGAAGGAAGAGCAATAGTAATAGGGGATTCTATAGTCCGGGGAACAGATAGGCGCTACAGTGGCCGTCAACATGACTCCAGGATGGTATGTTACCTCCCTGGTGCCAGGGTCCAGGATGTCACTGAATGGCTGCAGGGCATCCTGAAGGGGGAGGGTGATAAGGCAGAGGTCATGGTACATGTTGGTACCAATGACATAGGTAGAAAGAAGGATGAGGTCTTGCATCAAGAATTCAGGGAGTTAGGCAGTAGACTAAAAGGCAAGACCTCTCAGGTTGTAATCTTGGGATTACTCCCAGTGCCACATGCTAGCGAGCACAGAAATAGGAGAATAGCGCAGATGAATACGTGGCTTAAGAATTGGCACAGGAGGGAGGGTTTTAGATTCCTGAATCACTGGGACCGTTTCTGGGGAAGGTGGGACCTGTACAAGTGGGACGGTCTACATCTGAACCAGAGTGGGACTAACATCCTTCCAGGTGGCTTTGCTATTGCTGTTGGGAGGAGTTTAAACTAACTCAGCAGGGGGAGGGGAAACAGAATGTTAGCAGAATAGGGACACATCATAATACAGTAAAACAATCAAGTCAGAGGGAGTACAGCTGCAATAAGCTTCAAGGGAGTAAGGCAAGGCTGGATGGCCTTTACTTTAATGCCAGGAGTATTACAGGTAAAGCGGATGAGTTAAGGGTGAGGATTGACACATGGAATTGTGATATACTAGCCATCACTGAGACGTGGTTGAGGGAAGGGCAGGATTCACAGCTCAAGGTTCCGGGATATAGAATCTTCAGGCGAGACAGGGGAGGGGGTAAAAGAGGAAGAGGCATTGCATTATTGGTTAAGGAGTCAGTTACTGCAGTAAGGAGAGATGATATCTTGGAGGGGGCATCGAATGAAGCTTTGTGGGTAGAGCTTAGAAATAAAAAAAGGGGCAACCACATTAATAGGTGTTTATTATAGACCCCCAGATAGTCAGCAGGAAATTGAGGAACAAATATGTGCACAATTTATGGAGGTGTGTAAAAACGATAACAATAGGGTAATTATATTAGGTGATTTCAACTTTCCCAACATTAATTGGGATAGACATAGTGTTAAGGGCTTGGATGGAGTGGATTCCTTGAAATGTGTACAGAAGAACTTTTAAGGTCAATATGTAGAGGGCCCAACAAGGAACGGTGCATTGCTGCACCTAATTCTGGGGAATGAAGCCAGACAGGTGGCTGAGGTGGTGGTGGGCGAGCATTTTAGCGATAGCGACCACAACATGGTACAGTTTAAGTTTGTTATGAACAAAGAAATCGACAAGTTGCAAAAAAATGTTTTGGATTGGGGGAGAGTGAATTTTTGTAAAATAAGGCAGGATCTGGCCAAGATAGACTGGGAACAGTTACTTGTGGGGAAATCTACAGAGGAACAGTGGGGGGTGTTCAAAAAGGAAATGGGGAGGGTACAGGCTCAACATGTTCCCTCTAGGTTGATAGGAAGGAGTTACAAGTCCAGAGAACCATGGATGACCAGAGATATTCAGGATACGATGAGAAGGAAAAGAGAGGCTTTTAGCAGGTACAAGGGAAGCAAATCAGCAGAGGCATTAGTGGAGCACAGAAAGTGCAGGGTGGAGCTTAAGAAAGCAATTAGGAGAGCAAAGAGGGGATATGAGAAAGCTCTGGCTAGTAAAAGTAGGGAAAATCCAAAGATAATCTATAAGTATATCAATGGGAAAAGGATAACTAGGGAAAGAGTAGGGCCCATAAGGGACCAAGGGGGCAATCTATGGGTGGAGCCAGAGGACATCGCTAGAGTGTTGAATGAATTCACCCAGGAGAATGAGGATAAAGGTATCGAACTTGGGGAGAGAGACTGCAAGGTTCTTAAGCAAATTGATATAGGGAGTGACAAGGTATTGGAGGTGTTGGCAGGCTTAAAAGTGGACAAATCTCTAGGTCCAGATGATTTGTGTCCCAGACTGCTGAGGGAGGCAAGGGAGGAGATCGCAGGGGATCTGACCCAAATTTTTAATTCCTCTCTGGCCACAGGGGAGGTGCCAGAGGACTGGAGAACAGCTAATGTGGTTCCTCTATTTAAGAAGGGTTGTAAAGATATGCCAGGGAACTACAGGCCAGTGAGTCTTACCTCAGTGGTAGGGAAACTATTGGAGAAAGTTCTGAAGGAGAGTATCTATCTCCACTTGGAGAGGCAAGGTTTGATCAGGGATAGTCAGCTTGGCTTTGACAGAGGGAGGTCATGCCTAACAAATTTGATTGAATTTTTTGAGGAGGTGACCAGGTGTGTAGATGAGGACAGTGCAGTTGATGTAGTTTATATGGATTTCAGCAAAGCCTTTGACAAGGTCCCACATGGGAGACTTATAAAGAATGCAAATGCACATGGGATACAGGGTAATTTGATAAGGTGGATTCAAAATTGGCTTAGTTGTAGGAGACAGAGGGTGATGACAGAAGGATGCTTTAGTGACTGGAAGCCAGTGTCCAGTGGTGTACCACAGGGATCTGTGCTGGGTCCCCGAATATTCGTCATTTATATAAATGACATAGATGACTATGTGGAGGGTAGGATTAGTTTGCGGATGACACAAAGATTGGCCGGGTGGTTAACAGTGAGGTTGAGTGTCTTGGACTACAGGAAGATATAGACGGGATGGTCAAATGGATAGATAAGTGGCAGATGGAATTTAACCCTGAAAAGTGTGAGGTGATGCACTTTGGAAGGAGTAATTTGACAAGGAAGTATTCAATGAATGGCATGACACTAGGAAGTTCTGAGGAACAAAGGGACCTTGGCGTTTGTGTCCATAGATCTCTGAAGGCAGAGGGGCATGTTAGTGGGGTGGTGAAAAAGGCATATGGGACACTTGCCTCTATCAATTGAGGCATAGATTACAAAATCTGGGAGGTCATGTTGGAGTTGTATAGAGCCGTAGTGAGGCCACAGCTGGAGTACTGTGTGCAGTTCTGGTCACCACATTATAGGAAGGATGTGATTGCACTGGAGGGGGTGCAGAGGAGATTCACCAGGATGTTGCCTGGGATGAAACATTTAAGTTATGAAGAGAGTTTGGATAGACTTGGGTTCTTTTTGTTGGAGCAGAAAAGACTGAGGGGCGACCTGATCGAGGTGTACAAGTTTATGATGGGCATGGACAGGGTGGATATGGAGCAGCTGTTTCCCTTAGTTGAAGGGTCAGTCACAAGGGGGCATAAGTTCAAGGTGAGGGGCAGGAGGTTTAGGGGGGATGTGAGGAAAAACTTTTTTACCCTGAGGGTGGTGACAGTCTGGAATGCACTGCCTGCGAGGGTGGTGGAGGCGGGTTGCCTCACATCCTTTAAAAAGTACCTGGATGAGCACTTGGCACGTCATAACATTCAAGGCTATGGGCCAAGTGCTGGTAAATGGGATCAGGTAGGTAGGTCAGGTGTTTCTCACGTGTCGGTGTAGACTCGATGGGCCGAAGGGCCTCTTCTGCACTGTGTGATTCTGTGATACTGTGAGATGAAGACTGGGATTTAAAATCTCCTTTGACTCAGGGTGCCGAGGTCAGGCAGACGGTGCGGGTTCGGGGGTGGGGAGGGAATGGTGGGGAGGGTGAGAGTGGGGTGTTCAGGGTTTGGTGCTTGCCTTGACTCTCCTCGGACTAATTCCCATCTGAGTTAAAACCTGGGCTCTCTCACTTCCTGCCCTGATCTCCATGAAAGATTGTAATCTCTCAGCAATTATATTAAAGCTGCTTTCCCTGCTTCCCAGCATGCGCTCAGCCATTACAGCGATCCTAAATAAAAGAGCAAAACGTTTTTAAATCTTAACTTCATATCCTTTCATACCATGTGGTGTGAGACAATGAAGAGACACAGTGATGTTAAAATGAAGCGCAAGTGACTCACATCTTTATACTCTTGATTTTTGCAACCCTTTGACATAGATCTTAAGGCTGAAAACTTGAGCTATATCCACGACTTAACGTGTCATTTATCCATTCATTCGGATCGCCCAACCATTTAAACTTTACTTCATCATGTCAGCATTCAAGAGCCATTCTAACTTCCATGTAGATAGAAATTTAAGCTTATTACTTTGTACAACGAAAGCAATTCATCGAGATGCAATTAGAAATGTAAGTCATGCTTTGTTCTTGGAGCTGTGTTTTTGGCTGCTCACAAGCTACATTTTGATTTTCCCGATGGCAGCATTTTTCTGAAGTTTATAAGGAGGAGGGCTGTACCCTCATAAATGATTGAAACCAGCTGTGGGAGAGCTCTTGCGCATTACAGAAGTTGCTGCGAGTACCTTATATGTTCTTTTATAAAAAGGTCCTGAGCATCTGCAGCCAGAAGGCCGGAGCCAAGGCAGAATTGGACAGTCTATGGGTTTGAAGACTCCAGCCACTCCTTACAAGGCCATCAGTGTAGTAGGGAGCAAGGGTGAGGGTGAGGAACTGCTCCCTGCATCATGTTCCAGATGAACCCAGTTATGTGGGTGTATCCACCATTGGCAACAGCAGCACCTTGTATTTATACAGCAGTTTTCATGTGGTAAACCATCAAAAAGTGTTTCTCAGAAGCATTATCAAACAAAATTTGACACAGTGTGACATGTTAGGGCAGGTGGCCAAAAATTTGGTCAAACGAGAAAGTCTTACAGAGTGCCTAAAAGAGGTTAGTCCAACATATAGCCCGCGGGTCCCACGAAGTCCCTGTATGTGGCCCCCAGAGGCAGTTTTCAAAATGCCAGTCAAACAAGTGAGTTTGAATGCAAGATTCTGCATGGAGCTGCTCCTCCAATTGCAGGCTGTTTCTCTCCTGCGTTTGCTTCTGTTAGGCTCACTAGTGAACATCAGTGGCTGTGAGTTTGTGGCCTGGCGAGGGTGGCCCAGGGAGCGGAGATGGTGAGGAACATGGCCTAGCGATTGGAGGTGCTGGGGAGTGGAGCCCAGACGGGCTGGAACGGGGCTCAGGCAAGTTCAAATGGGGCCCAGGTGGGCTGGAGCAGGGTGCAGGTGTCCAGAGAGGGGCCCAAGCGGTTTGGAGTGGGGCATGAGGCAGCAGTCAAAGCGGGGCCCAGGCGTCCAGAGCAGGACCCGGTGGGGCGGAGCAGGGCTCAAGGGTCCAGAGTGGGCCCAGGCAGTCCAGAGCAGGGCCCAGGCAGTCCGGAGCGGGGCCCAGGTCGGATAGGTGCCAGGGGTCCAGAGCGGGGCCCAGCCGTCTGGAGTGGAGCCCAAGCCGGACAGGTGCCAGGGGTCCAGAGCGGGGCCTAGGCAGTCTGGAGTGGGGCATGAGGCTGCAGCCGGAGTAGGGCTCACACATGCAGAGTGGAATACGAGACAATGGGAGCGGGGTCCACTGGCGTCTGAGTAAGTGAGCGACTGAGTGACTGGAGGCTGTGTGAGAGAGAGTATTGGGGGTCAGGAGAAGAAAGAGAGGGGGATAGAGAGAGAGAGAGAGAGTATGGGGAAGACTGTGAGCAAGGGAGAGAGTGTGAGGATGGAAAAAATGAGGATGGCAAGAGTGTGACGGGGGTTGAGAGAGTGAGTGAGGGGGCTGAGAGAGAGTGGTGGGAAAGATTGTGAGGTGGGAGAGAGTTTGGGGAGGAGAGAGACTGTGATGGGGAGAGAGAGAGGGACAGAGAGAGAGGGGTAGAGAGAGTGTGAGGGTTGAGAGGAAGAGAGTGTGAGGGGAGTGCGTGTGGGGGGGCAGAATGTGTCCATAAGTCTGGCTCACTCCCAGTATCAGGGTTCTCATTTATCGTCACCCCGACACACCAACATGTACTCTCATCCACTCTCACAATGGGTGAGGGTGAGTGAGTGAGCACCCTGAGACTGGGAGTCTCACTGTCACCCTATTACACTCTAATACTCATCTTTATTTATTACTCTTTTTTTATTTTGCTCAGCAAGTTCTTTCTTTACATACCGCAGTTTTTTTTTTAAATTCGCGTTTAATGTTCTGCCAAAATTTATCTTTCTGAAATTTGCTTATCAGCCCTTTGAGTGAAAAAAAAATTGAAATGTGGCCCTCCACACGAAAAGGTTGGTCTAAAAGGGGAAATAGAGGTAGAGAGGTGGACACATTTAGGGAGGGGAATTGTAAAGTTTAGTACCTTGACAACTGAAGGCACAGCCCCCAGTGGTGGAGTGATTAAAATCGAGCGTGTTCACAAAACCAGAACTGGAAGAACATAGATATCTTGGTGGGTTGTAAGGAAATTCTGCTAGGGCCAGCAGAAGAAATTCATTCTAGGCACATCCCAGCAGATAAACTGAGATTTCCCCCTTATTGTGAATATTTGGAGCCTAAGCATTAGAACACAAGAAAAAGGAGCAGGAGTAGACCATTCGACCCATCGAACCTGCTCCGCCATTCAATATGATCATGCCTGATCTTGGGCTTCAACTCCACCCACTCTCCACATTCCTCAATTCCCCGAGAGGTCAAAAATCTGTCTGTTCCAGCCTTAAATGTGTTCAATGATGGAGCATCCACAACCCTCTGGGGTTGAGAATTCCAAAGATTCACAACCCTTTGAGTGAAGGAATTTCTCCTCATCTTAGTCCTAAATGTTTGGTCCCTTATCCTGAGACTGTGCCCCCCCGCCCCCCCGTTTTAGATTCCCTGACCATTGGAAACAATCTCTCAATCTCTCCACTCTATCAAGCCCCTTCAAAACTTTGTAGGTTTCAATGAAGTTGCCTCTCATTCTTTTAAACTCCAGAGAATACAAACCCAATTTACTCAGCTTCTCATCATAGGACCACCGTCTCATCCCAGGGCCCAATTTAGTGACCCTTCACTGCACCGCCTCCAATACAAGTTTATCCGTTCTTAAATGTGGAGACCAAAACTGCACACTGTATTCCAGGTGTGGTCTCACCAAAACCCTATACAACTGTAGCAAGCCTTCTTTATTCTTGTACTCCGAACCCCTTGCAATAAAGGCCAATGTGCCATTTTCCTTCCTAATTGCTTGCTGCTCCTACAAGCTTTCGGTGTTCCTTGTATGAGCACCCCCAAGTCCCTCTGAACATCAACACTTACAAAGTTTCACGCCTTTTAAAAAACTTTTGCTTTTCTATCCTTATGACCAAAGTGAATAACTTTGACACTTCCTTACAACTTCCCTAAACAGCTGATTTAATTTTACAAACAAGATTTACAAATTTGTGTGAAGGGAAAATTTTGGCTCAAGTAAAATCAGTGGGAATAGGTAGATTAGTACTACAACTATGGTAGGGCAGAGGTTATCATGTAGGCTATCAAGCCAGAGAACCTGACTTTAAACACTGCCATGGCAAGTTGAGTAGTTAACTTCAATGGAGCTGATTTGAAAACATTCCTCTCCCTCTGGCAGCTGCCCAGAAGCATTATCAGATCACTTGGAAAGGGTCTTCAGATAGGTGGCTGGAGCACCAATTTGTTTCTAGTGGAAAGCCTCCTGGAATATACTAGTAGGGGCCTTGGGATATACATGGGACCCAAATTGCCTTCTCCTGATATAATTAAGTCATCCATGTGGTCTGCACACTCTAGCCATTTTTAAACTGGCAGTGTGTCCCCCTCCCCCGAGATCACATGCTCCTGAAAGACACCGACCGTTATCCTGATCAGCCTCAATGATTTCTTGTTGTCCCCCCTACAAGCCGTGAGGTGCAGCAGGATGCCTGCTTGGCACCTGAAGCTCATCAGTGGCATGCAAATGAGGTGCGGGCCTGAAAATGGCCAGGCCTCCCATCATCAATCTGTGCACTCTCATTGGCTGGCTGAAAGTAGGGGGAGGTGGTGGTGTAGTGGTAATGACACTAGACTAGTAATCCAGAGGTCCAGGCTAATGCTCTGAGGATACAAGTTCAAATCCCACCATGGTAGTTTAAATTAAATTAGTGAAAAATCTGGAATTGAAAGCTAGTCTCAGTAATGGTGGCCACAAAACCACCATCATCATCAATTGTTGAAAAAACCCATCTGGTTCACTTAGGGAAGAAAATCTGCCATCCTTAGTTGGTCTGGCCCACATGTGACTCCAGACCCACAGCAATGTGGTTGCCTCTTAAATGGCCCAGCAAGCCACTTAGTTCAAGGGCAATTAGGGATGGGCAATAAATGCTGACCTGCAATGACCACATCCCATGAAAGGAAAAAAAAAAAGTCTGGTCTGATTGTGGACCAGTCCAGGAACAAGTGCTGGAATGTTGCCCAACTGATGGCTTCAAAATGGGAGTGGTTCAGGTCTAAAGTCATTAAGCTCAATGTTAAGGTTGAAAGACGATAATGTCAGCTCGCACCAGAAAAAAAGATAATGAAAGCTGCTGGATTGTGGTAACTGTTCAACTTCTACTCAGTGCTTTACAGCATTCCAGCAAAAAATAACAGATTTGAAATAAAGGGGATTGGAAATACCGTAATTCAATAATAAAATGTCTTCTTCTGAGATTGCCTCTGAGGCAACTTGTTGGATAAACAGAGTAGGAAGAACTATATTTGGATAGGGTCATGCTGTACTTTTAAAAAATTATTTTATGGGATGTGGGCGTCACTGCCAAGGTCAGCATTTGTTTCCTATTCCTAACTGCCCTTGAGAAGGTGGTGGTGGTGAGCCAGCTTGCAGTCCATGTGGGGTAGGTAGACCCACAGTGCTGTCTGGGATGGAGTTCCAGGATTTTGACCCAGTGACAGCAAAGGAACGCCAATATATTTCCAAGTTAGGATGGTGAGTGACTTGGAGGGGAACTTCCAGGTGGTGGTGTTCCCATGTGTCTGCTGCCCTTGTCCTTCTGGATGATAAGACTCGTGGGTTTGGAAGGTGCTGTCTAAGGAGCCTTGATGAGTTACTGCAGTGCATCATGTAGATGGCACACACTGTTGGCACTATGTATCGGTGGTGGAGGGAGTGAATGTTTGTGGATGGGGTGCCAATCAAATGGGCTGCTTTGTTCTGGATGATGTCGAGCTTCTTGAGTGTTGTTGGAGCTGCACTTATCCAGGTAAGGGGAGAGTATTCCATCACACTCCTGACTTGTACCTTGTAGATGGTGGACAGGCTCTGGGGAATCAGGAGGTGAGTTACTCACCTCAGGATTCCCAGCCTCTGACCTGCTCTTGTAGCCACAGTATTTATGTGGTTTCTGCAGTTCAGTTTCTTGTCAATGGGAAGACCCATGATGTTGATAGTGGGGGATTCAGTGATGCTAATCTCATTGAATGTTCAGGGGAGATGGTTAGATTCTCTCTTGTTGCAGATGGTGATTGTCTGGCATGAATGGCAACTGTCACTTATCAGCCCAAGTCCGAATGTTGTTGTACCCAGTATCAAAAATGAAAACAATGTTTCATTCATTAGCATGGGCATTCTCTTGCTTAATCAACTATCCGGCTATTAGTTTCAGAGAATATTTTCCTCCAGGTGTTAATAAGATTTGAAATAAAGTAAGAACTTGCATTTATATAGTGCTTTTCATGTCCTCAAGATGCCCCAATGTACCTCACAGCCCTATGAAGTATTGTAATGTAGGCAAAGCTGGCAGCCAGTTTACGCACAGCCAGATCGTACAAATGGCAATGAGATAACTAATCCATCATCTGTTTGCATGTGGGTTGAAGAATACATATTGGTCAGTACACCAGAGGAACTTTCCTGCTCTTTGTGTAGTATCGGTCTGTTAGGGCCTTGGTTTAATCTGAAAGACATCCATTACCTACAGTACTCACTCGGTTCTCTACTGAAGTGTCAGAATTTATGTGCTCAAGTCTCTGGAGGAGGCCTTGAACCCACAAACTTTGGATCTAGAGGCCACTGAGTCAAGGCCAATGCATTGTCGATGCTTTACAATAAAGTCCCCCACTGCTAATAGCATAAGTGATTGATGTTAGCGTGGTTTGTCAGCAATAAGAAGCAGATGATATAATCTGTGCTTCTAATAAGGAGAGGAGATTCATTTGCTGGAAAAAATGATGCAAGAAGTTATTTAACAGGTACTTATGAAGAGTGGCTGGAGGCACTCAGTCCAGAAGGTTTGTTTTGAAGAAAATGGTGTAGAAATGATCTTATTATAAGAGCGCTGTGTTCAAGCTGTTAGAATATCTATTTTGAGGTTTGTGATGATTCTTCAATCGAGTTTGAAAGCTACATACAGTTATAATATTTATATAGCTACTCAGAATCAGAAGATTGCTTCTGGAAGAATGCTTTGCAGAGATTTTAAAATGGCAAATATAGCAGATTGTGTAATTGAGGTAATTGCATTTTTACAAGATGCAAAGAGTTTACTGAGCAGCTGAGTTTGCCCCATGTAGCTGGTGCTCCGAACACATAGAATGTGGCTCCTTTGTAATTGACTCTAACAGTGATGGAAAATGGTTATCATTAATTTTTTGTTACAGATGGTTGCCCACCATAAGCTTGGGCACTTTAAAGAGATGGGGGCTGTATATAAACAAAAATAACACGGTGTGAAAAATCACAAACAAACATTTAATCAATTATAGCTTGTTTAAATCCCACTCACAGCCAATGCAGTGAGCAGGGTTCCAGTTTCTTTTTTTTTGCGAGGTTAGATGTGATCTTTAAAGGCTTATGAAGGACTCCCAAAGCTTCATAAAGCGTAAACTCACGTAGGTTGGTGCAATGGGGAGTGAATGTCGCCACGTCAAAATCCTAGAACTCTGTTCCTAACAGTACCTACACCAGATGAACTGCAGAAGTTCAATGTGGCAGCTCACCACCACCTTCTCAAAGGCAATTAGGGATGTACAATAAATGCTGGCCCAGCCAGTGGTGCCCACATCCTCTGAATGAATAGAAAATGAGAAGTGAGTCCTGATCTCCCATTTAGAACAGGAATTACTGATGCAAAAAGCAAATACAATATAATTATTTCTTTATCTCTGTTGACTCTTAGTAATCTCATTACTCAAGGTATTTTTGATTGTGCGCGTACATCAAGGAAAGAAAAAGGGAATGTGAAAATGTGAACCTCTTTCGATGCAACAGAGTTGTAGAGAATAGCCTTTATGTTTATCAGAGTGGACTGTAATTACACAACCTGTATGGGGATCCTTTTTCCATGATTACGTAGTTCAGGTTTACACTTATGGAATGCTTGGACTATAACATTAAGTTTACATGAACAACAAATCCAATTTATTACAACTATAAATTATTAAAAATAGTAAAGGAGAGAAGAAATATATAATTCAGAACAAGAAATATATAACCAGAAGCTTATTTTGCGAGAAGCAAGGTGTTAAACTAAGGCCCGGATTTTAGCTCCTGAGTCGGGAGCGCAAAGTCAGGACATTTCCCAGCTCTGCCAATCCTGATCTGTTCTGTTGTCTCTACCCATGATGTGTGCTGCTCGGACACCATGTAGCAGTCTTGTCAAAGTTACAAAGAAGTCTTTATTAACATTCCTGAACCATGTACATATTTGCAGTAGAGGGTAAAGGTGTGGGGAGGACCCCATACTAGGCCCTTACGTGTTGCTATCTATCTCTAGACTGGCCTTAGCTCTAGGTCATGTGCCTTCTTACATCACCTTGTGTGCGGTACTGTATTCAGTCCCATGTTAACCCGTTAGGTACCAGACTCTTCTGCTACAAACCAGGGAAAAATAGGCCTGGAAGTTTGGATTTTCACTTCAGGGATGTGGCTGGATTGGAAGTCAGGTATGCGACCCCTGGAATGAGTGCGGATGCTGCCGGGTGCAGAGGCAGACAGGACAGAAGGCCAGTCTCTCTGCACCAGCACTTCGTTGAATTTATTTTGAAAGTGATTGAAATGAAAAACAGACCTCCAGTCCTCAGCCTCTACACACTCCCCATACCCCATCCATGCTAACATATGCCACCTCATGCCCCACCACTCTCAATAGCCCCTCATACCCCCATGCCACTTCATGCCCCTCTACCCTCCCCCATGGCCCCTTATAACCCCATGTCAACCCATGCCCCCACTTATCCCCATAGTCTTTTATATTCCTTATGTCAACTTAGTGCCAATTCATGCCAATTTATGCCCACTACCCACCATCCTTTGCCTTTATCCCCTCTATGCCAACTAACCAATTATCCATTATGGGCAAATGTAAGGACCCATGCTGACATAAAATAAAGTTAATTGTCCATTGATGACATCATTATTTAAACAAAAACACTCTCATTGATTTTTAAAAAATCAATACATTGAAATTTGTGCACTTAACAGACACCCCACTTGTGATAATGTAAGGTTGTAAAATCAGTCATGCAGCAGAAATCCTACTATGATAGCCCCCAGACTTATGGGCTGAATCTTCTGGTTGGCGTGCGGGGGCGGGCCTGACACGCCGACACGTAAAGTAACGGGTGATGACGTTGGGCGTGCGTCCCGACGTCATCGCGCATCATCTCGATATTTCGTTCGGCGGGCGTGCACCGGAGGCTGCTGTGCGCCTGCCAAAATGTCAATGGCCTATTGAGGCCATTAAGGAAGTAATTAAAGTAGTTCAGAATGCCTTAAGGCTGGCGAGCAGGCGTAAAACCCAAGCAGCCTTCACGTTTTTCAGGAAACCTTTAGGTCACATGAGGGGGCATGTTTGAATACATTTTTAAATCTATTATTTATTAGTTCTCATAACCATTCAATCTCCCTCCGACTCTCCCTCCTCCCCCCGCCTGCACAGGTAGCACTGAGTACTACCGGACGCGCATCACGCTGAGTGGGCCTTAATTGGCCCGCTTGCATAAAATGGCGGCAGGAAGCCCATCACGGGCAGCAATCGACTCCGCACCCGCCCCTGTCTGCTCCCGCACAGCCCACCCGCTATAGGAAAAATCCAGGCCTATGTAAACAGACAGAGTGAAATATCAAGCAATGATTTTTTTAAGCTTCTTTTTAAATTTAACACTCAGCAGAGTTATATCCCTTGACAGCTTTGACAGTTCCACTGAATCTTGACAGTTCTTTGACAGCTTTGACAATTCTCTAATGGCTTGACAGTTCCAATGAGTTTATGTACATTTTACGCAGAATCATGCCTAATTTTAATAACTCCAAAGGGAACCTGACCTACCTCAAAGGGCGCCTTACCTCTCCCAAAGGGTGCCTTACCTCTCTCAAAGGTGTCCTGGGACCATATCCAAAGGAGTACCTTACCTGTTTGAAGGGGGACCCTGGCTATCCAAATGAATCCACAAGGTTCAGACCTGCTCCTACCAGGTCTAATCTGCCCACCGAGTTTCAGACACCTACCTCACCAAAATCATACATGAGCAGAGGCAGTTGCTGATTTATATGGGAAGCTGCCTCTATGAACTATGAATGTGCAATTTATAACCCACCCCTATTCCCTCACCCTTGCGAAAATGGCGGAGGCTGTTTGGGGGCGGGGCTTCCAGATTTGGGCCATTGCTGGCATTTTCCCTCAGGAGACGCTCTCTGTCTGCATGAAAAGGTTTAAGGTTGGGGTTTTTTGGGATTGCTCCACACTCAGCTAAGCAAGAACAACAAAACCACTCACAATTTTCCAATAAGGACTCAGTGCCATTGAGAAAAGGGGAAAGAGCTCCTCTTTCCTCTGAAAATCGATTCAGGGGGATAGTTAGTAGGCTGTACCTTGACAATGATTGAAAAAGAAAAAGAGGTAGAGAAGCTATGAAGTTTTTCTACAAGCAGACTTACATTCCTTCAAAATAAAGAGTTACTAAAGAATAACGAAGAATATTTGTGACCTTCAAGAAATTACATAATGGATGCCAATCTACAATTAGTTTAAGGGCACAGTGCAGAAGGGATGACTGGAACTCTTGACACATGCATTGTGAGACAAGTCAGGATTTTCACATTATGTGCAGGGTTTTGGTAAGTTAATAACAGTTTTCAGTAAAAATTCATTAATAATACCAGATAATTGGCAAGATCAATGATTCAGAAGAATGAAAAGAACATTATTTACCAAAATAGGTGAATACCCACCCAATTTACCAACGAGGCTCAATCTATTGCTGAGTATTCAACAATTTGTGGAAATAGTTCAAAGAGAACTCAATCTCTTAGGCCGAGATTTTCCACTCCCACCCGTGGCGGGTGGGCGCGAGAGGATAACAATCCATTTTATGTCAGTGGGGTAACAGGGCCCTAATGTCCGCTCCGGCCTTCAATGGCAGAGCATGTTTCCTGACCCGCAATTTCAGGAGGGCTATTTGAATACATTTAAATGTGATGAATACTCATTATAAAGCCTGCTTGCTGGTAAATCTGGGTCATGAGGTCACGTCGGCATCTAACTAGACTGACGTATTTTGTAACAGAGTACAAGCAATGTGCACCTGGGGACTAGCACTCCACTCCTGACTTCAAGGTTTGTTCATCTACCTTGCATTGCACTGCACTCGTGGCACTTCGACTCAGTGCCAGGCTTTGCAGGCAGCACCACATCGCTCTCAGGAGTATCACAGGCAAGGCTCTACCCACCATACCACCAACGGTAAGACGGGGGTGCTATGGGAGGGGCCGCAGGGCAAGGCCTCCACTGGAGAAGGGGCAAAAGTGGACAGAGGTTGTAGAAAAGGGCCACAGGCAAGGCCTCCAATGAGAAAGGGGTGAAAGTGGCAAAGGATGCACTCCGACACATGACTTGGGGGGGGATACAGGTTGGAAATATCCTCTGGTCCAGAATAGGAAACAGTGTCTTAGAGAGGGACATAAGCGAGTTGGGGCCAGAATTGGAAGATGGCAAAGTGAAGAGGTGCTTTTGTTTACATTTCTGACATTGCAAAGACTGTCCTTGTCCCAGACCAGGGAGGGGGAGGATATGTCAGTCAAGTGTCATTCGTGGCTGGCATGTTGTGCGCAGGGCGTGGTTGTTATTGCAGGCACCTTGGTCCAGGGGTTTTTTTTTTGCCTCAATAATGGGCTGCGATTGGCATACTCACAGGGTAGGCTGTAGATAGTTAAAACGAATTGTAAGGCTTTCAAGGTTTTCATGGGAGGGTGGGTGGAGGTGGGCTCAAAGGCTCACTGTGCAAAAGGGCTCAAGAAGGGCTGAGCTAATCTGCTAATCGGCAGGTGTGCCTCAATTCATTCAAGGGGTTACACAGGGATATCCTCAACAATCAAAGTGACATAAAGCTTTGGAGGGGAAGGCTTGAGAATTCTTGGAGGGAGGGAAACCTGAACATAATGCACCCCCCCCCGGATGATGGCAGGATTTCCGCACTCATACAGGGAGGGTCCAAGCTGGTCTGGTAGTGAGGCCTTAGTACCACCATCTTGCAAACTGAAGGGATGGCGCAGCACAAAATGGATCTGAGGAATAGTTCAGCTGGTCAGGCTTCTGAGGGCTGTTTGGAGGACTGGTGCACTGAACTGGGGGGCTGATTAAATTGGCACCCAACTGAACTGTGTATTGCCCAATGAGGATAGAAGCACACCAGAGACAATTTAGGAGCCTTTCAATGATAATGCAGGGAATCAGGAGAGTAAAGCAATGAAGCGCATTCGTGCGAGATTAATGACAAGTCATGGCAGTAATAGAACTCCTGGCTTTAACACCTTGTTCCAAGCCTGCCAATTGCCCACAGTGATAATGAGGTCTAGACCATTTAGGTGACTGGGCAAGCTCCAGATGTGCCTTTAAAGCAGGAGCTCATAGTCTTGGTGCTGGAAGGCTTGCAGATGAGAAGCCTCAGAGCCACCACCAATAATCACAGTTCCTCAATGAACATTAGACCTCATGAGGATCACAGAGTGTAGTATGACAGTGTGGTGATTGAGAATACCAGCGCTTGGCCAAACCAATCTCATAGCAACTGGTCATGTCATGGGGTGTTGGGGGGGATGGGCGAAGGTGTACCATCAAACATTCCTTGCACTGGCCAGGATTTGAATGTTGAATAGGTGCTGGCACTGGATCCAAGCCTTTGAACCTACAGTCACACACTGGAAATAGACAGAAATTGGAGCTTTGGAGGCTCATGGTAACTCATTTTTGCTCATGCTATAGAGAGGGAAACTTTAGGAAGATGAAGGCTGGATTTGTTGCTGCCTACACTCTCGCATACAGACGGGAGAGAAGGCGGAGAAGATAGTAAACGTGATGCCAGGCTCGCCAGAGGGAGGAACTAAACCCTCAAGAGCGGGGCCAGCTCCAGACGCAGAGGATGAGGCTAACAGAAACGTAATGCCTAGGCAGCTCTCAAGACCGAGGGTCTACAGACCTTGCGTGTCTTATCTGCATAAGAACGAGAGACAGTGTCGCCGATGCCTCCGCATATCCAGGGACCTGGTGACTCACATTTGCCACATTCTCCAGGAATTGGTGCCGGTGGCTCTGAAAGTAATGGCCGCACTCAACTTCTACGCCAGTGGCTCCTTCCGGGGCTCCACTGGGACCTCTGTGGGATCTCTCAAGCGTCCATGTACAAACACATTCATGAAGTCACAGATGCCCTTTTTGCCAAGGCCCACAATTACGTCAACTTCGCCAGAGATCAAGAGAGCCAGGATGCCATAGCACTGGGCACTGCTGAGATTTCTGGATTCCCACAGGTACGGGGTGCCATCGACTGCACTCATGTGACTATAAAAGCTCCCTGGAAACAGGCACTCCAATACATAAACAGGGAAGGATTCCATTCACTCAATGTTCAGCTGGTCTGTGACCATAAGAAGCAAATAATGCAGGGGTGTGCAAAATATCCAGGAAGCTGCCACGAGTCATACACCTTGAGTAGATTGCAGATCCCTGATGTCTTTGAGGGACCAGACAGAATCCAGGGTTGGCTTCTCTGCGACAAAGGGTACCAGCAAAGGACCTGATGCCCATGCAGCAGCCACAAAACCTTGCAGAGTGAGAAGGTACAATGATGCTCAAATCACTACTTGAACACTGGTGGAGCAGAGCATTGCTACCTTGAAGATGCGGTTTTGATACTTGGACAGATCTAGTGGAGCACTCCAGTACACTCCCCAAAGGGTCTCCTGGATCATCGTGGCTTGCTGCGTGCTGCATAACCTGGTGCTGCAAAGGGAGGAGGACTTGCTAGATGCAGAGACGGAGGAGCTGCAGATCTCCTCTGATGAGGAGGACATTGAAAGGGATGAGGGCGAAGAGTGCGAGGAAGCTGAAGCTGCAGGGGAAGAAGCTACAGTGTGGGTCAGATGAGGCAAGGGTACATGTGAGGCCCTCAGAGCCACCTGCTTCCAAGAGGAGGATGACAAGCAGTAGTCTGCATCCTCTCGGATAAGTGTCCTGTCTCATGGACCCACATGAACACCAGCGTTGCTAACCATCTCCTTGCACTTCAGTCTGAGACTGAGTACACAACCATTCTGCCAGCCATTCTCCTGGTCCTTTGAAAGATGATGAAGGGTCGGTAACATGTGTCCTTGTTGAGAGGAGGCCCAACCTGGAGCATCACACATCAGAAGGCACATCCTCTTCTAGCATCTCTGCAGCATCACAGTTACCACGGACGCCTAGTAGAGGCAGAAGCAGCTCCACAATCCTTAGTGCGTTTGTAGCTGTTATGCCTTCAGTCTGACAAAACTCCTCAAGGAGGTCCATCTGCCAAAACAGCACAATGCATTCTGTGTCACCTAGATGGTTTAAGTGAGAGGTCACACTTGGGCCAAGGCAGCCATGCATGTTATGCAGGTATAACTCCATTTTGACATCACGTGATCTTTTGTACCACCTTCTCCTCCATCACATTGACATCTGTCACTCTCAGGAATGCGGGCATGCATTCATTCTGACCTTTTCATGGATTTAGAGCACCTGAGGATCACAAAGTTCACAGTCAGTCTGCCTCATGGCCAGCCCTGGCCCTTGCCAGCTGCAAAATGCAAACACACCATGAACCACAAAAGGTAACACATGTTTGATAATAAAGAGCACTCATCAGATTTATTACAATCTGGTTACACTCCATTGGTATCCTCAAAAGTATCAAAAACTACCATATGAACTTCCAGAGCATGCTCCAGGGCTCCTTTGATCGTACCACATAACCATTTGAATTTATCTTCAATGACCTCGGTGAGGGTATAGGTGAGGGGAGACTACTCAAAACGTGTGGATCAGCTCTGCATCTCTACATTGTGATGAGAGCCTTGAGGCCGCAATGCAAACAACTACAAGGTTTGAAAGGCAGAAGGTTGGAGACTTGAGCGCCAGCAAAATGAAGTGCCTTCGAGGGTCAGAGCTCCGGTACTTAAATGCAGACAGGTGATCGCACTTCTCACTGAGCTCAGCAACTGAGCACTGTGCAGACAGGTGATCACACTTCTCACTGAGCTCAGCAACTGAACACTGTGCAGACAGGTGATCACACTTCTCACTGAGCTCAGCAACTAAGCACTGTGCAGACAGGTGATCACATTTCTCACTGAGATCAGCAATTGAGCACTGTGCAGACAGGTGATCACACTTCTCACTGAGCTCAGCAATTGAGCACTGTGCAGACAGGTGATCACACTTCTCACTGAGCTCAGCAATTGAGCACTGTGCAGACAGGTGATCACACTTCTCACTGAGATCAGCAATTGAGCACTGTGCAGACAGGTGATCACACTTCTCATACACTTGACAGAATTACTTCCGCACGGTGTGTGAATTGAGATTGTTCCAGCTGTTGGCCTCAGCTGCCAAGGTCACTCAAACTACGAGGTTTTGTGGTATTTTTCCCCTATGTACAAAAATATACATAGCTTTATTGACAGATCTGTCTTCCCACAGGACCATTCAGGGAAAGCAGATCTTTCTTCCACCCCAAAGTTGCCTCGCCTGTCATAATGGTAGAAACACGTAGCCAGGGAGCTCCCTTCAAGGTTTACAATTGTTGATGGGCCTGGGCACAGTTGCCCTCGGAAAGTGTTTTGCTGGGCCTATTTGCCCTCAGACTCTGAGGCTGCTCTGCCAATGTTTGAATGCTGGGATCTCCAGCATTCTAACTGGGAAAACGAGGAAAGTGCAGCAGGATGAATTTATTTCGGGTGAGGGTTGCTGGCCTATGGCATGATTTGCCAGGGGGGAATGACTGAGTCCTTTAAGGGAAAGTTGGACAGATATTTGAAGCAGAGTTCGATACAGGGCCCTGGTGGGGCAACGGTATTAACTTTTTTTTGCTCTAGCAAACATCTGGGGCAGACATTATGGGCCAAATGGCTTCTTTCTGTGCTGTAGAGACTTCTATGGCTCTTTAATGTCCAGCACACCGTATGTGCAGAAAGGTAAAATGGCCCCCTGGACGAGACTGATGTGGAGCCATAACCAGCAAGACCACCAACCCTTTCGGGAGGGGAAATAGCTGGAGGAAAACTGCTGACCAGGAGAGAGAGAGAATAAACCAGTGAGAAAATGTAAATCATTCAAGTTACATCAATTTTAATGCATTCTTGCATAATAAAAAAAAATGCTCTTTCCCACAAAAATGTGATGCTGCAAAAAAGATAATATTTCAAGAACAATTTGTAATAACTGTAACCTTGTCTGAGAACTTCAAAAGCAGTAAATTTTACTGAAGGGTAGTATATGTAGAAAATATTTATGTTAGTGATTTAATGACATCAGCCAGCTCTTATCAGCGAATGCTCTGGACAATCCATTTTATTTTATGCTCAATTGCTTCATGAGTGTCTCCAAAGGACAGAAGTAAAACTACAGCAGCAAGATAATTTGCAAATTGGGATTTTTGGAAGCATTTATTTCCTGTTCAAAAATCAACACATGTAGAGTAGTTTGGTTATATCAGCAACTGCAAAACAATGGCAGCATTTGAACATAGATTCCAAAATGCAAGCTAATTACTTCCATACTGCTGGATGAAACTAGCTATACTCAGGACGTGTGCAGGTGGTTTTATTTTGGATAAGCAGCAGATTTCACCTTGGATTGTTAGCTAACCTTGCCACAAGCACAAACAGCAACAGGGCCAATCGTGTGCAGCACTAAGCTGGTTCAGTGGCACCATGGCAAGCCTAAATGCTTATATCACAGATGAAAGTGTAGACAAATACATTTAACAAGAATAATGTGTGTAAAGTACATCGTTTTAATTCTTCGAGAGCAGCGCTTGGGCCTCAGCTATTTACGATTTATATCAATGACTTAGATGAGGGGACTGCGCATCCAGGTTTGCTGACAATATAAAGTTAGATGGGCAAGTAAGCCATGAGGTTGATATAGAGGAGATAGCCAGTTTGGGCAAGTATGCAAAAACATGGCTGATTGAAGATTTATCTATTCTTCTGTAGACAGAAGCTAAGGGGTTGAGTTTTTAAAAAAATCTGTCTGTGGTGCATCGATAATCAAAATCAGCAGACAGGATTTGAGACTTGCAAGATGGATGGAGAGACAGAGAAAGAGAGGGAGAAGTGGGGGGGAACCCATTCAGGGTCTTACTCCTTCAGCGTCTCAGTTGTTTGTCCTGTTCTACAAAAAAAAAACAGGTGCTTAAACATACAAAGGGTAGCTGGGTTATCATATGGCCCTCTGTCAAAAGCTGACCAGTGACCCAAATATGGATCTGGCTAGTCTATTTCACTGGTAACTTGATTAGATCGTGGCTGGGAGTTCCTTTCTCAGCCAGGGCCATTGTCTAATGGCTTGTCTCCACCCAGTTGAGTAAGAATATAAGAACATAAGAAATAGGAACAGGAGTAGACCATTCGGCCCCTCGAGCCTGCTCTGCCATTCATGGCTGATCTTCTTGGGCGGAATTTTCCCAGTGTGGTAGCGGGCGGGTAAAATGGAGTCCTACCTGCCAATGAAGATGGCGGGTTTTCACATTGTATCTTCCGAGCCCGCCTCATTATATATTCACTCCCATGAAACACGCTGTTTCCATGGCGGGCGGGCTCTCATTCAACCACTCGCCATCACCCCGCTGTTGCATCACGCCGGCCTCCATCTTTAAAAGGCAGCTGCCAACAAAGCGCTCATCGCCACCAGCTCACCACCGCTTACTGGAAGACATGGCCAGCAAAGGCAAAAAGACTCCAGCCCCCCCCACTTCAATGACAAGTCCCTCAAGCGACTGTTGGATGCCGTGAAGGCCCGCCGGGATGTGCTCTACCCCAGCTCTGTCTGCAGGATGGGTAGCAATGTCACCAACCAGGCTTGGGAGGCGGTGGCACTGGTGGTCAGCGCGAATGCCCTGCAGAGGAGGACAGCCACCCAGTGCCACAAGAGGATGAATGATCTCCTCCGTTCCGTCAGGGTAAGTCACTCTTTTCATCACTCCCAACTCATACACTCACAAAACCATCACACGCCCACAGGGCCCTCACTCACTGCCAGTGCAAGGGACATCACCATTCACTCCTTCACACACACCATCATTGTCCTCATCCCATCCATGGGACCACTCACCACCCACACAGGCCAGGCATACTTATCAATTGGCCCAGCAGGAGTCCTGATACACTTTCCCCATCTCCATCCATGCAGGACAAACTGGCTCACAACAGGAGGGAAAGGTCACAGACAGTTCGAGGGATGATGAAAATCAAATTTCTGACAGAATTCGAAAACAGCCATCCAGCTGGCCGGTGATGACCGGGTTCGATCCTGTGCTGATGGTGAGACAGCGCTGCTCTACCAAGTGAGGATCTGGCAGTGCAACATCCAATAGATAACCATGCCGTGAGTTATGTGTCCTGTTTCACAGGCCACTGCCATGCACTAATTATCTCCCCTTGCTTTCACAGGCACATCTGCCAAACAGCCGAGAGAGTCCATGACCCTGGGCCTCCAATCAAGCTCCGAAGAAACCTCTGAAGAGGAATCTGAAGGCACCCTCCCTGAAGTCCTGTCACAGCGCTCACCCACACCCTCCACCAGCGCAGAGACACAAACATTGGTGGGACTTAGTTTTAGAGTAGCCTTGGGGTCACAATCCGGTGAGCACATTGCACTGTCTGATCCACAGCAGGCAGAGACAGGGACTTCCCAGGGCCCTCGGCACTCGGAGGACTGCTGGAGGCCAGAACGCTGCTGAGTCCAAGTCAGTTGACGAACCTCTGGACTTGGTCATGTCACAGTTGCTGGAGCTGCAAAGGCAAAAGCTCGGGAATATTAGGAAGGGATGTCCACTGCACTCCTCAGATTGCAAGGTACGATGGAAGAGTCCATCCGTCTTCAGGCTGAGGTGATAGCTCCAGCATTGCAACGCACCAAGGTCAACACTGGCAGGATGGCGGCTGCCATGGAGACCTTTGTCCAGGACATCACTCCTGCACTGCCATGCAGGCTTAACTCCATCGTTGATGCCATAATTGGCCTCCAACAGTGTGTACGCAAGAGGGGTGCTGGGCAGCTCGATCTTACTCCAGCTACCCCTTCCCCTCACGGAATCAGCCAAGGGAGGAGCACCCATAGGGAGGAGGATCAGCAGGTGCACGCTCCGGGGCCATCCATCCAGGTGACTCTATGAGTGACCAGCCCATCTGTCGCCCCCTTCCTGTGATCTCTGCAGATCCAGCTTCACAGGTCAAGGAGGGTGCCACTGCCACACAGCAGGACCCCGAAAGCAGGCTAGGCCCCTCCAAGTCTCGGCCCTCCAGAGGATGCCCGCCAAAGTCATAACAGACATCAGGGCTTAGCAATCAGCAGACTGCCTCCACCTCCTGTGGGTGTCCGGGGAGCACCAAGACGTAGCGGCAGTGTTAGGAAGGTTAATAAGATGTAAATCTTTTGAGTCAAAACAATAAACTAAATTAACAAAAACAAGGGAGAAGTTAATAAGATGTAGTTGCACAGCCTAGCCATGGGTGTTAATCACTTGTACATAATGTTCACCATTGTAAATAAATTCCCAAGAATGTCTCCCTGCCTGTGGCTCCGTGTTCTGATGAGCAGTGTTCGTGTCACTCAGATGTGAAACCTTTCTGCACAAGATAAAAGGCAGGTGTCTCAGTCCAGGGCCTCTTCCCTGTGCTCTGTGCAATCTTCAGACCACAGTGATGGTCTGGCCTCACACTCCCTGGAAACATTACTGATGCCTGCTCCTTGGCAGTGCTGGTTGTTGCTGCCAGAATGTAGTGGGCAGGCAGCACAGAGTTCTCCCATTCTCTCTGTGTGCTCTCAGCATCTTTAAGGTGGGGCTGGCCCCCTTCACACCAGTGATGCTGTGCACCAGCTCCTGAAGGGCTGAGGTGCTGAAGGTGGACACAGCATCAGATGCATCTAAAGTTTCATGGCTGCGTCTCTGAGATGGCCCTGATCATGGAGTGCAAGCGAGCTGCCCTCGGCCAGACAGGAGTCAAACATTCTTAGAGGCCATGTGAAGATCTATGGAGTGTCCTCACCGCATGTTGTCATCATCCTCCTGCGAACGAGCGACTATTAGGACCTCCACTGCATCTCCATGACAGGAGCATTCTGACAGAGGCTATTGGTGCTGCCATAAACCAGACTGGAGTCAAACGTTCACAACTGCAATGTGAGGATCTATGGGGACACCTCACTGCATGTCATCATCATCCTCTACAAATCTGGCAGCAATGAGGGCCTCCTGAGTGCGCCTGCCTCATCTAGCCAGTACAAAAGCCTCATCCCCATCGTTGTCACCAATGAGGACCCCCTCACCCTCATCCCCATTGGCGTCCTCCTCATCGGAGGAGATGTGCAGCTCCTCCATCTCCTCCTCAGCCAGCTCCTCTCCCCGTTGCAGCGCCAGTTTGTAAAGGGCACAGCAGATGACGACGATGTGTGACACCCTCTGTGGACTGTATTGCAGGGCTCCACCAGACCGGTCCAGGCACTGGAACCGCATCTTCAGCATCCCAAAGGTCTGCTCCACCAAGTTGCGAGCTGCTACATGAGCCTCATTATAGCATCGTTCTGCTGCAGTCTGAGGCCGCCGCACGGGTGTCATCAGCCACGGCCTCTGCGGGTAGCCCTTGTCCCCGAGAAGCCAACCCTGCAACCTCTGCGGACCCTGGATCTATGAGCGACTCAGGATGTAGGCATCGTGCACACTCCCTGGAAACTGCTCATACCTACAGGATGCATTTCTGGTGGTGGCACACTAGCTGCACGTTCAGCGAGTGGAAGCCCTTGTGGTTGATGAAGTCCACTGAGAGTAGCGATGGAGACCTGGGCACCACATGAGTGCAGTCAATCACACCCTGGTCCTGTGGGAATCCCGAGATCAGGGCGAATCCAATAGCCCTTGCATCCTGGCTGTCCCGGTCCCAGGCGAAATTGACAAAATTGTGTGCCGTGGAGAAGATGGCATCCGTGACCTCATGGATGCATTTGTGGGTGGCGGATTGTGAAATCCCACAGAGGTCATCTGTGGAGCACTGGCATAGAAATTGAGTGCCATGGTCACTTTCACAGCCACTGGCAGTGGATGGCCTCCATGTTCCCTTGGCACCAAGTCCTGCAGTAAGTGGCAGATGTGACCTAGGCAGGTCCCTAGACATGCGCAGTCGTTGGTGACACTGGTTCTCAGTCATCTGCAGGAATGACAGGCAGCGTCTATAGGCCCTGGGTGTTGCTAGGCGCTGACCAGCCACGCTCCTGGGTAGTGTGTGCGGGAGCTGCTGCTGCCCCTTCTTCATGAGGTTGCTGCTCCTGCCTTTGTGCGGCCAGGTGCCTTAGTCATTCCCTCCTCCGTCTTCTACGGTCTCTGTAGGCCATCAGGCATACAGCTAGGTCACCAGGATCCATGATCCTGATGTGGCCCTCCTGCAGCATGAAAAAGAGAGAGACGTGGTTATCATGACTGTACTTAGCATCTTTTCTGGCCCTGTGTGACTGCCCCTTAACGCTTCCCGGAGAGTGCTGGTCACCCCTCAGATGGTCAGAGATGAGTGCACTGCATGGTTGCCCTGACAACCGGCGACATTGGGGGACTGGTCTAAACCAGGATGCTGAGATTGCAAGAGGCTATGAGTGCCTCCAGCAGTGACTGCTACATGGCCAGGGTTGGCGATTGTACAACGTGTGCAGTCCAACTGCTTCGCCATCCAATAAAGTAGTGGCGGACTCGAAGTCTGTGCTGGGGTGGGTGGGTGTGGGGTGGATAAGGTATCGAGTGCTTGGTGGTCCTTTGGTGCCTCCGCGTTGCTTGCATGGGTGGGCAGGCTAGGAGCCTGACCCCAATCATATCACTGTGGCTGCGCCTGATCCGTCTCAGTTGCAGAGGCCTGGTCAGTTTATACAGGTGACCCTAATGCATGGCCACTTCCCTCACTTACCCTGCACCCCACCTCGATAGCCTGTGTGCGGGATGCAGCGCCAGGGGAGCACTTGACCACCCTGCCTCTCAGCAGTCACCTCTGAGGCTGGCCAGCACTTGCCCTGGACACCCCACAGTCCTCAGTAGTCTGCACGAGGCCAGGCATCAGTTTCCAGCACCCACTGGCGCCCCTGAGGCCTGTTTTCAACGGGTGAGCTGTGGAGAACGCTGCTGCTCACTCACCTCCGTTCCCCCAAAGTGAAGGCTGCCAAGTGCACGTTGCCTGCGCGCTGCTGTGACACACATCGGCGTGCTTTCCCACTGACGTGGACAGATGATACGAGGGGTTCCAAGAGCCTAGCCGGATGGCCTTTTAATTATATGCTAATGTATTATAGTTAGCTCCCCGCTGACCAATGGTGGGAAACGCGGCCCACCGTCGGCGGGCTGAGCGAAAGATCGCGACCTGCCTTCACGCTGTCGTGAAGTGGGCCCCGTCATATTTTCCACGCACGCCACCTATCACACCCACTACCAGCGGGCTCAGAAAATTTCACCCCGTGTTTCGATTTCCACATTCCCATCTAACCCTGATAACCTTCGATTCTCTTGCCTAACAGGAATCTATCTACCTCTGCCTTAAAAATATTTAATGACCCTGCCTCCTCCACCTTCTGAGGCAGAGAATTCCAAAGTTGCACAACCCTCTGAGAGAAAAAATTTCTCCTCATCTCTTTCCCATAAGAGCAACGCCTAATTTTAAAACAGTGCCCCCTAGTTCTGGACTCACTCACAAGAGGAAACATCCTTTCAACGTCCACCTTGTCAAGGCCGTTCAGGATCTTGTATACTTCAATCAAATCACCCTCACTCTTTTAAACTCCAGTGGAGACAAGCCCAGTCTGTCCAATCTTTCCCCATAAGACAACCCACTTATTCCAGGTATCAATCTAGTAAACCTCCTGTGAACCGCCTCCAATGCATTCACATCCTTCCTTAAGTAAGGAAACCAAAACTGCACACAGTATTTGAGGTGTGTTCTCACCAATGCCCTGTATAACTGAAGCATAACATCCTTACTTTTATGTTCAATCCCTCTCTTAATAAAGGATAGCATTCCATTAGCCTTCTTAATTACTTGCTGTACCTGCATACTAACTTTGTGTGACTCATGGATTAGAACACCTTGATCCTTCTGCATCTCAGAATTATGCAGCCATTCTCCATTTAAGTAATACTCTGCTTTTTTGTTCTTCCTGCCAAAGTGAACAACTTCACATTTTCCCACATTAAACTCCATTTGCCAGATCTTTGGCCACTCACTCAACCTGTCTATATTCATCTGCAACCTCCTCATGTCCTCTTCACAACATACTCTTCTACCTATCTTTGTGTCAACTGCAAATTTAGCTACCATGTCTTCACTCCCCTCATCTAAGTCATTGATGTAAATCGTAAAACGTAGAAGCCCCAGCACAGAACCCTGCAGGACTCCAATTGTCACATCCTGCCAATCATAAAAAGACCCATTTATACATACTCTCTGCTTTCTGCCAGCCAGCCAATCTTCCATCCATGCTAATATGTTACCCACTACACTGTGCGCTTTTATTTTCTGTAATAATCTTTGATGTGGCAACTTATCAAATGCCTTTTGGAAATCCAAATAGAGTACGTGTACAGACTCCCCTTTATCCATTGCGCATGTTACTCCTTCAAAAAACTCCAATAAATTGGTTAAACATGATTTTCCTTTCAAAAAACCATGCTGACTCTTCCCAATTGCCTTGAGCTCTTCTAAGTGCCCAGCTATAACCTCCTTAATGATCGATTCTAATAACTTTCCCACAACAGACGTCAAGCTAACTGGCCTATATGTCACCATTAGCACATCCTTTAGCTAATATCACCACCATCAACACCCCTTTGACCTTTTGTCTATGATATCTTTGGCAATCTCTCCTTTGCCTCCATCTATCACTGGCCCTCTATCCAGCTCCACCTGTCCTACCCCCCTTAAACAGCTTATATTTCACCTCATTTCTATTTCTCTTTAGTTCTGATGAAGAGTCATACGGACTCAAAACGTTAACTGTATTCTTCTCCACAGATGCTGTCAGACCTGCTGAGTTTTTCCAGCTATTTTTGTTTTTGTTATAGTTTCCTGTTTTCTGCCTCCCTCCCTTCTTGAATAGAGGGGTTATATTTGCTACTTTCCAATCTGATGGAACCTTTCCAGAATCTAGCGAATTTTTAAAAATTAACACCAGCGCATCAACTACCTCATTGGCCACCTCTTTTAAGACCCTAGGATGTAGTCCATCGGGACCCAGAGACTTGCCAGCCTACAGCTCCATCAATTTGCTCAGTACCGTTTCCCTAGTGATTTCAATTTCACTAAGTTCCTTTCTTCTGTTCACCTCCTGATTTGTAACTATTACCGGAATGATTTTTGTATCCTCTATAGTGAACACAGAAGCAAAATATTTGTTCATTTCTTCCACCATTTCCTTATTATCTACTATTAACTCCCCACTGTCACTCTATAGAGGACCAACACTCACTTTACTTCTCTTTCCCTTTTTAAATACCTGTAGGAACTCTTGCTATCCGTTTTTACAGTCCTAGCTAGCTTCCTCTCATACTCTAATTTATTTCTCCTGATTACCCTTTTAGTCATTTAGTCATTCTTTGCCTTTCTTTATATTCTGTCCAAACATCTGTCCTACCACTCACCTTTGTGGATTTGTATGCTTTTTCCTTAAGTTTGATGCTTTCCTTAACATCTCTAGTTAACCACAGATGAGTGGGTCCTCCCCTTAGAATTTTTCTTTATACTAGGAATGTACTTATTCTGAATACTCTGAAATATTCCCTTAAATATCTGCCACTGCTTCTCTATTGATCTATCCCCTAGCCTAGTTTCCCAGTTCACTTCAGCTAGCACAGCTTTCATCCTCACATAGTTGCCCTTATTCAAATTTAAGATACTAGTCTTAGACCCACACTTCTCCCTTTCAAACAAGATGTGAAATTCAATTATATTGTGGTCACTGCTACCTAGCAGTGCCTTTACTCTGAGGTCATTAATTAATCCTGTTACGTTACACAATGCCAAATCTAATGTGACCTGCTCTCTGGTTGGTTCCAGAACATGCTGCTCTAAGATACTGTCTCGAAAGCATTCTAAGAACTCCTCATCCAGGCTACTGCTGCCAATCTGATTTTTCCAGTTTATGGGCAGGATTTTGCCATTGATGGGGGGGCCTCGGTGGGAGTTGTTTGGGAAGCCGACCACCGCCTGTGATTGGCTCTGCATCGCGATTTCACACGGGTGGTCCAATTAATGCCCGCCCTGTGTGGATTGCAAGCGGCAGCGCTGAGCAGTGCCTGTGCGGGCGGGAGGAGGACGGCGAGCGGGCCTAGAGTGCAGTTCAAGCATTCAAAGAGCACTTCAATCTCCTTGAGACACGGAGCTGCCTCAGGGAGACCGAAGTGCTGTGTAAAAAAATAATGAAGAGAATAAAAAGTTAATAAAACATGTCTCCTCACATGACTGTGTCACATGAGGTGGGACATGTATTTAATTGAAAAATAAAGTTTTTATTTAATGTTTATTTGGTGTAGGAAACCTCATCCCGCTCGTGGATGAGGTTTCCTAAAATATGTGAAGGCCACTTGGCCTTTTTGCCTGCCCGCCAACCATTAGGTTGGATGGGCAGCGTAAATTTGAATTTAATTAGATTGTTAATGGCCTTAATAGGCCTTTTAATTATCATCAGCCGTGCAGCCGACTCCAGTGTGCGCCCGCCGAACGAAATATCATGAGACTGCGCGATGACGTTGGGACGCATGCCCAGCTTCATCACGTGTCATTTTACGCCCGGGCATGTTGGGCGTGCTCCAGCACACCAAGCGTAATATTCTGCCCTATGTGTAGATTAAATTCACCCATGACTATTGCTGTCCCTTTATCACAAGCACATAATATTTCCTCTTGAGTACTTTGTCCTACTCTGTGGCTACTGTTAGGGGGCCTGTAGACCACTCCCACTAATGACTTTTTCCCCCTACTATTCCTCATCTCCACCCAAACCGATTCTACACCCTGATCTCCTGAACCAAGGCCATCTCTAACTATTGCACCAATGCCCTCTTTGATTAACAGTGCTACCCCTCCACCTTTACCTGGCTTCCTATTCTTCTTGAATGTCATGTACCCTTCAATATTAAGGACACAATCTTTGTCGTCCTGTAGCCATGTCTCAGTAATTGTTATCAGATCATATTTATTTACTTCAATGTGGGCCATCAATTCATTTACTTTGTTATGAATGCTATGGGCATTCAGATAGAGAGGCTTCAGTTTTGTCTTTTTGTTACCTTTATAACATCTGGTCTTGACTGTTGATGTATTCTTAGTTTTTTTTTCTCTCTGTCCCTTCCTGCCATTCTCTGACCTTTATTTCTCATATTACCATTATGCTCCCCTGTCTTGACTCTACATCTTGAATTGCTACCTCTACCCAGGAGATTGTCTGGATGCTTTGCTAATGGGATAGGAGAAGGCCCCCATTCTTACTCCTTCAAGGCAGTTGCTCCTGGTGAGGCTTTGCAGAGGGTTTGGCTTCACTTAATTGCCTTGGAAGGTGGAAGGTACAGTGATGCAAATGTGGAGTCATCTTTGACTGTGATCTCAAGTCCTTGGAACATGGTTGTAGTCCTTTTAAAAATTTCAATTAGTGGTTTTCCACCAGCAATTTCATAAATCATTTTATTGATATAAAGCATGGCTTCACAACATAACACACAATATATTATTCTACTGCAAATGTGGCACCATTCCCTTTTAAGGCCACATAGTCTAATTACTGGGATCTGAATTTAATTACTACATTTCGAAGTTTTGGCTTTCTTTCTTAAAACATAGATTGGGGTAAAGTTTTCATGCGTATCAGGCATTCTGGTCTATTAGGGTAATTTATGTTGCTTGCGAACTTTGTATACTCTATGTACTCAATCACCTGCTGTTCCTTTACAGTTTTATTTTTCAAACATGTGGCATAGCAGGTCTCAAGGATAAGAAATGTATTCTAAATGTACCATTGTTATTGTATTATGTAAAATCAATGTGCCCATTAAAAATGGTGGGGATGGTAGTAGTAAATCTCCCAACATATTGCCCACAGGAAGTCAAATAATGCATTGTTCTATAAGGACAGGAGTATTATACTATGTAATGTGCCATGCATTATTCTGCAGGTAAAGTGGAGGTTTGCCCCTTTAAGGGCACTAGGAGTAATTGTTATAAAAAAATACAGCTTGAATTGGCTCAGAATTTAATTATTGTTTCATTAGGGAGCTTCATAGAGTGAAATGTGTATGTCTGATTGAGGTTGCAATTAAGGAGCACCCAAAATGTTGAGGTTGTTTTGCATTTGTAACGAAGCGTGACATCTGGACATTTGCTCATATATATCATTGTTAATATTTTGCTGCTGCATCATTTTCTGGTATTGCTAATGGAGGAACATTGGTCTAAAATTTCATTAAAATATTATATGTATTAGGTAGCTCATATGCTATAGGAATTCCAATGTTAAAATGTCAGCACTTTAAGGCCTTAGCCTGTCGCAAAAGCCTGGGCTTAATTCCACCAGAACATGTGAAGAGACATTTCAAGCACATCTAATTATTCTAAATTTCAAAAGATATTGCCATCATCAGATTTGTAAATTCTGGGCATTGTAGTTTCCTAGCATGCAGCAGTAGGGTTCTGAGTAAAAATAATGGATGATCCTGTAGGATTTATGTGTTTCTTTTGCATTTTCCAAAAGATTTCTGAAGTGATTTAAAATCAACTACAAGATAAATTTATGTTATTAAAAGCTTCTGATCAGCTGTTGCCCACATCAACAAACTACTTCACTCTCATTTCAATTGAAAATTCAATTAAAATCTTTCTCTTTTGGGGCCATTATTTTTGTTATAATGAAATTATTCAATTGTCTTTTCCAAAAGCCATTTTGAGTGATTCACTTTTATTCTTCAATTGGTTCTCCTGACTGGTCAATCCACATTGGCTACTTCCTTAATTCCTCAATAGTTTCCTTTGACAATTTTCCAGCTGCTTGTTTTGCTTTTGATTCATCCATTCCGTACTCCTTCACTTCTGATTTCCTCTTGTTTTACTTTAAACCAATCAAAAAATTATGATGATAAAACATTGACAGTATTGTCCCATAATAACCTTTAACACAGGGTTTTTCCAATATAAACATCGGTGTATAAAATGCTACTCACAATAGTTTCCATTCAATTAATAAGATGGCACTTTATGTGGTTCATAGTTTCCTATTGTTTGATGGGGATATAACTGGTACAAGTTATTTTAATTCACAATATAAAATTTTTAACATGACTTTTATATGATGATTGTAAAACATGGGCTTAAATCATACAAGCTACTGCATCAGCAATGCACATCAAGTGCAATGTGGTTCTTCCATTTTATTCTTTAAGTTTACAAGCGTCTTTGCCCCTAAAGTATTGTAAGAATTGATTTCTTATATATATATGTATAAACTCATTGGTAATGCCAGAAAACTCAACAAAAACATGCTTGGATCATTTAGTCTTATGCATAGTGTATTCTGTTTCTATAGTTACACTCAAACATGCGTGCTCACCAACGGATTATTGTACTTAAGAAAGTCTCTCATCAGGTTACTGTTGTCATAAATTTGAAGCAAGCTATTTTCCATTGCTTTCAGTGTTTGGTTCAATGGTATTTTGTTTATACAGAACCAATTGTTATATTGGTTTTGCAGCAGAATGATTTATAAAAAGGAGATAATGAAGTGTTATTGCCTTGTGATTCTACAACATGCTGCAAAATATGGAATAGGCTTTTTTAAAAAGGCAGGTAAGCATTTTTACATACAATTATAAAATGTTGTAGTAATGTGCACTTTCATGCTTGCAAAGCAAATAAAAAGCATATTCACAGGATGGTTTATTGGTGCAGATTTTATTGTTTCATAAAAACCTTATTGGCAACTTGTCTACTGTTCAAGAACAATTTGCATTTATATAGCACCTCTAATGTAGAAAAGCCTGATAAGGCACATGCGAGGGCATATTGAATTCGACTGTACGCAGTAACTACTGGAAGTGTTGCATTATTGCTGGTGTCAACATGTGTAGTTATGTGGGAATTACTCACTATACATGTGATGGTTTGGTAGGTATTTCTCAGACTATCCTGGCACGGCTCCACATTTTGAAACCCCAGTGCTCACCAAGGCTTCTCCGACAGCACCTTCCAAACCTGTGATCTCCACCATCTAGAGGGACAAGGGCAGCAGGCACATGGGAACACCACCACCTCCGAGTTCCCCTCTAAGCCACACACCATCCTGACTTGGAAATATATCACCGTTCCTTCACTGTGACTGGGTCAAAATCCTGGAACTCCCTCCGTAACAGCACTGTGGATATACCTCCACCACATGGTCTGCAGCAGTTCAAGAAGGTGACTCACCACCTCCTTCTCAAGGGCAATTAGGGATGAGCAATAAATTTTGGCCTGGCCAATGACACCCACATCCCATGAAAGAATTTTAAAAAACTTTTGATAAAGCTGCTAGAATTAGTGGTGCGGGGGCGAAGTTTGCCTTCAATAATTTCTCTTCTTACGCACAGATTTTCCCTATAAGCATTAAAAATTCTCATGTGATTTTTCAGTTGTCAACCTGAACGTATGGTTTGAATGACAGATTCAACTGATAAATATGCAAATTGTAGTTATGGTTAAACACAGCTTTCTGCCTTTGTGATTACTGCAAACATGGCTTTCTGGCAAAAATAAAATTAAGTTGAGTTTTTAGATTCACTAGCAAACACTGATATAAATTATCCAACCTGAAACCTTAACTCTGTTTCTCTCTCCAACAGATGCTGCTCTACCTGTTGAGTATTTTTTGTCTAATATTTCTGTTGTATTTCTATTTCAAAATATGTGGCCTTTGTTTAAAAACCAATTCTCATGCAGTAACTTAGTACAAGAGACTTGAGAGGTGTGATTTTTCCAATTGGATTGCCTACCCTGGAACTATTGAGAACTTAGCTACTAACAGTGCAGCTCATTTAAAATTGGCAGTATGAAATTTATAGGCTTCACACCCACCTGCAGCCCTCACTGGAGGTAGCCATACTATACCTTTACCTCTACCTCACATCTTTCCCCATGACTGTTCACTTTGAAATGTAATCAGTTCTTTATTTTGCCCTTGAGCACATATTGAACTTCCTGTTCTCTTCAAACTCTATGTACTTAAAACAAAATATCTGAAAACTTGCAATAATCTTTGTACTTATTTTATATCAATCCAAACTTTTTGGAAACATTTTATCTCCATGCTTGGCAATCCCTTACGTTTTGTCCTCTGTACATTTGCAATAAAACAAAATATGGGAGGTTGCCTATTTATCTTCCAATTGAGAACCCAATAATGAAATCATAGGGACACATAACTTTAAATTGTGTTATTGCCAAGTTTATAATTCATTAGGGCACCATTAATCTGGACCAAAATGGGCATTCTGCCATTTTTCATTGGAAGGTAGGTGGTTCAGCCTTGTTGCCTGATCGGTGAAAAAAAGAACAGGAAGGGTAAGTTTACACTGCTAAGAAGCAGCACCCACATGTCAATACTGTAGGTGCATTCCTTAGTCATGTTTGTAAAATGCACTTGGCATTAAAAAGGCTGAAATCTAATTAACAACACCTGAAACTTCTGACATCACGAAGTAACAAAATTGTTTTGTAATGAGAGAACAGAAGAATGATGCGGGTAGGGTTTGGTACTGATTCAGAAACTTACATTATGGCCAGCCTTCTTCCCTAACAACAAT
This sequence comes from Cetorhinus maximus, assembly GCF_964194155.1. Taxonomy (NCBI): domain Eukaryota; kingdom Metazoa; phylum Chordata; class Chondrichthyes; order Lamniformes; family Cetorhinidae; genus Cetorhinus; species Cetorhinus maximus. Next base: position 76,945,934 of record NC_135893.1, on the reverse strand, counting down.
TCTAAATGCCCTCTACTTAATACATTCTGTTGTTAGCAGACAAATAATTGCACAATGACAACTGAGGCATAATCACCAAACTCAAAGATCTCGTCCCCATGAGATACTGGCAATGGAACTTATGGTAGCACTCCACTCTTGTGAGAAATGGCAAGATTGAGGGCAGAGCGCCAACGCCAGATCAGTGGCTGTGTTATCCCTGTGAAGCACCACTTGGCCACAAGCTTTCATTCCCTTCTCTGTCTCTTTAAACACCTTGGGATATTTTTTATGCCTAAGGTGCCATGCAAATACAAGTTATTCTTGTTATTTGTTATTCCCAAGGTTGGGAGATAGAACAATGTTCATCCATTCTTAGCTTGTATCCTCCTTTGAGAAGAAGTATGATGAAGGATGAGCCATCTTTCCAGCAGAGGGTGAGAAGGTCACTTCCGAATTTGGAACCCAAAACTCACTTTGAGGATACCCTCCATCATGTTGTGTGGCACTACCACTGTGCTAAATGGGATAGATTTCGAACAGATCTAGCAACGCAAGACTAGTCAACCATGAGGTGCTGTGGGCCATCAGTAGCAGCAGAATTGTACTCAAACATAATCTGTAACTTCATGGCCCAACATATACCTCACTCCACCATTACCACTAAGCCATCAACCCTGATTCAATGAAGAATACAGGAGGGCATGCCTAGAGCAGCACCAGGCATACTTGAAAATGAGGTGCCAACCTGATGAATCTACATCACAGGACTACATACTTGCCAAACAGCATAAGCAGAAAGATAGACAGAGCTAAGCGATTCCACAACCAATGAATCAGGTCTAAGCTCTGCAGTCCTGCCACTTCCAGTCGTGAATGGTGGTGGAAAATTAAACAACTCACTGGAGGAGGAGGCTCCACAAATAACCCCATCCTCAATCTATCCCATTTAGCACAGTGGTAGTGCCACACAACATGATGGAGGGTATCCTCAATGTGAGTTTTGGGTTCCACTATTCGGAAGTCACCTTCTCACACTCTGCTGGAAAGATGGCTCATCTTTCACCATACTCCTTCTCAAAGGAGGATTCAAGCTAAGAATGGGTGAACATTGTTCTACCTCCCAACCTTGATGGGGGAGCCCAACACATCTGTGCAAAAGATAAGGCTGAAGATTTGCAACAGTCTTCAGCCAGAAGTGCCGAATTGGTGATCTATCTCGACCTCCTCCAGAGGTTCCCAGCATCATAGATGCCAGTCTTCAGCCAATTTGATTCACTCCACGAGATATCAAAAAACACTTAAGGGCACTGGGTACTGCAAAGGCTATGGGCCCTGACAATATTCTGGCAAGTACTGAAGACTTGTCCCCCAGAACATGCCAAGTCCCTAGCCAAGCTGTTCCAGTACAGCTACAACACTGGCATCTACCCAGTAATGTGGAAAATTGCCCAGGTACGTCCTATCCACAAAAAGCTGGACAAATCCATCCCAACCAATTACTGCCCCATCAGTCTACTCTTGATCATCAATAAAGTGGTCAAAGGGGTCATCAACGGTGCTATCAGATGGCACTTGCTTAGCAATAACCTGCTCACTGACGCCCAGTTTGGGTTCTGCCAGGGTCACTCAGCTCCTGACCTCATTATGGACAAAACATTTGAACTCCGGAGTTGAGGGTGACTGCCCTTGACATCAAGGCAGCATTTGACTGAGTGTGGCATCAAGGAGCCCTAGCAAAACTTGAGTCAATGGGAATCAGGGGGAAAGCTCTCTGCTGGTTGGAGTCATACCTAGCACAAAGTAAGATGGTTTTGGCTGTTGGAGATCAATTATCTCAGCTCCAGGACATCACTGCAGGAGTTCCTCAGGGTAGTGTCCTAGGCCCAACCATCTTCAGCTACTTCATTAATGATCTTCTTTCCATCATAAGGTCAGAAGTGGGGATGTCTGCTGATGATTGCACAATGTTCAGCACCATTCGCGGCTCCTCAGATACTGAAACAGTCCATGTCCAAATGCAGCAAGACCGGGACAATATTCAGGCTTGAGCTGACAAGTGGCAAGTAACAGTCATGCCACATAAATGCCAGGCAATGATTGTCTCCAACAAGAGAGAGTCTAGCCATTGACCCTTGACATTCAATGGCATTTCCCTCACTGAATCCCCCACTAACAACATCATGGGGGTTACCATTGACCAGAAACTGAACTGGACTAGCCATATAAATACTGTGGCTACAAGAGTAGGTCTGAGGCTAGGAATCCTTTGGCAAGTAACTCACCTCCTGACTCCCCAAAGCCTGGCCACTATCTACAAGGCACAAGTCAGCAGTGTGATGGAATACTCTCCACTTGCCTGGATGAGTGCAGCTCCAATAACACTCAAGAAGCTTGACACCGTCCAGGACAAAGCAACCTGCCTGATTGGCACCAAATCCACAAACATTCATTCCGTCCACCACCGACGCACAGTGGCAGCAGTGTGTACCATGTACAAGGTGTACTGCAAGAACACACCTTAGACAGCACCTTACAACTCCATGACCGCTACCATCTAGAAAGGCAAGGGTGGCAGACACATGGGAACACCACCACCTACAAGTTCCCCTCCAAGCCACTCACCATCCTGACTTGGAAATATATCGCCGTTCCTTCACTGTCGCTGGGTCAAAATCCTGGAACTTCCTCCCTCCCTAACAGCATTGTGGGTGTACCGACACCACATGGACTGCAGTGGTTCAAGAAGGCAGCTCGCCACCACCCTGTCAAGGGCAATTAATTAATTAATGCTGGCCTAGCCAGCGACGCCCACATCCTATGAATGAATAAATAAAATCATGAGTATCTGCCAGAAATTGAAAAGAATGCTTAAATCCACTTTAGGCAATTTCCGATGATGCGAAGCAACTGACAGCTGTGACTCCAGATCTTGTTTACAGCAAAATCAGAGGAATGTTTCTTTGTTGTGGATATTGATGCAGCGTGTGGCAACTTTGAAGTCTGCAGCAGACCCCCCTACCCATTGGTTCCTGTACATCCATGGGAGCGCAGAATGCTACCCAGGTGACAGTGGAGGCCAGAGTAGACAGTGCCCTGTATACTGGGTTTCACCTGTTGCTGGGTACAGTCTATTGTGATTCTAGCATCATTTGTTCTTTGTACCTCTCATTCCACCTCACCCTTATGTGGATTGCAGGAAGGGCTGCAAAAGCACATGGGGCAGAATTTTACATTCGGTGTGCGGGGGCGGGCCCGACACACCAGAATGTAAAATGACGCACATTGATGTCGGGCGTGCGTCCCGAGGTCATTGCGCTGTCTCGCGATATTTCGTTTGGCGGGAGCGCGCCGGAGTCGGCTGCGCACCTGCCAATAATTGAAAGGCCTGTTAAGGCCATTAACGTACTAATTAACTCCAAATTTTTCACTGCCTGTCCAACCTAACGGTTGGCGGGCAGGTGAAAAGGCCAAGCGGCCTTTACGTTTTTTAGGGAACCTCATCCACAAGCGGGACGAGGTTTCCTAAAGGTAATGCTGATTATATAAGAACTTTATTTTCAAAATAAAAACATGTCCCATCTCATGTGGCACAGTCACATGAGGGGACATGTTTCATTAAATTTTTAATGTTTTTAATAGTTTCTTTAAAAAGCGCTCTTTTGCGCACATGAGTGAAAAACTGCTGGATCCGACTCTCCCTCCTCCCCCCTGCCCACACTCAGTGCTACCACTCGCGATCTACGCTGGGCAGGCCTTAATTGGCCCGCCCATGTGAAATCACGGTTCCGAGCTGATCGTGGGCGGCAGTCGGCTCTGCGGCCGCCCCCACCCCCTCCCGCCGAGCCCGCCCAACCAATGTAAAATCCTGGCAGTGGGAAATTCTGAGAGATGCAAATCTATTTGGTGCCAGAAAACTGAAGGAAAAATGTCAGTTCCATCTTGCTGGCAAAAAAGAACACAGTCCGATCTAGTTGCAGTAACTCAAAGCCACCCTTTGTTACCCTGTGGTATTGTAACCTGTAAGGTATCTGAAAAACCAATTTAGCAGTTACACAGGTAGATTGCACCAGAATACAGCAACTGGGACATTTAGTGGGTAAATTTAGCAGGTTTGTAAAATGTCAGATACATTTGTCACCTATTGAAGTACACATAGTTTCAAGTAGCATACTGTTTCTTGGAAAAACATGCAGGATGTATGTAATATCTGTTAGCAATATGTTATCTCTCAATCTACCTCACACTATATAACGTCAGAGGGTGTGAAAATGTCTCTTCTCAAGAATGGTGCTGCTGGAAATAATGTTACCTGTGTAATAAATTTTAGGGATAATTTGATTCGGTAGTTTAACAGACCTTCAGGTTCTGCATTTGACTTCAATTCAGAATGATGGAATAAAAGTCTCTTTCTGCCAGTTGTAAATAGGTCAAGGGCATTCTAACCCAGTCCCGGTCGGGCTTGAGAGCACAGCATGAATAGGTGATCACTAAATTGGAAATCTCTCTCAGAGTTCTAAAGAATTTGCGAAATGGAACTTCACACTGGTGCACCAGAACCTTCTCTCTGTGCTTTGTTTTAATGCCCAGAAGCAGGACTATGTACTAGGACCTTCACTTAACATTTACTAAGTATGATAGCAACAAAGTGAAAAATGTGCAAACGTTTGAGATTTCCCAGGGCAATACTATTTGCTTTACACATAATCACAAAAATATTCTTTTTCCTGTTAACATTTGAAGTTACAAAATCAATGTTCTGACAATCTTAGACAAATAATGATAACAAATACTCTGGATGAATATAGAAAGAATGTATGAGCACTTAATTTTTTGTTAGATTCAAACTGACAACAATCATTAAGAAAGATGAATCAAGATCAGTGTTGTAGATATTGTTATTATAAAAGTATACCAGGCATTCCCCAACTGAGTATGAAGCAAGTGCGTATGATTAATAAACATTCAGCTGCCTATTATTCCGGTGATTAGATTGTCAATGTACAAATGGAATAATCATTCAGTTTCTCATTGAAATGATAGTATTTTAGTTAAAATATGTATAGCCCTCAGTGTGTTTATCGTTACTCTCAGTTGTGAAAGACTTGGTTTACTGCTCACAATTTGGCAACTTTTAAATTATAAATCAAAAAGCTTGGAACAATCGACTCTTTCCAATAACATTTCCCTCCCTATCCAAGCTATGAGGTCAGCCCATTACTTATCAATACTATTGGCCAACTTTTAATGCAGGAACAGGAATGGTAAATTGGTTTTCAAAAGCAAATAATGCTGCTTAATATGTCTGATGCTAGCAGGAGTGCATGTCAATAATGACTTCTAAAATCCAAAATAAATGTTAACCTCCAGTCCAGATTTCTGCTAATTTGAGAGTATTACAGGGGCATGAATGACTGGCTGGCAGCTCCATCAGTCCCTGCAGCACCAAGAGCATGTTAGTGGGCACTGCAGGACTACTCCAGGGAAGCAGAAGAAGGCCAACAGATCCTTGGAAACAATTAACTCTGGGTTCTTGGGCAGGGAGGGTTTGGGCAGGTTAGGGAGGGGTGTGGAGGTGGGGGGCTGGTTAGGGTAGTGGGTTTAATGCAGCAGGTGGGTAGGAAGAAAGGGAGGGGGTTCTATCTTAGGGCACAGCCCCTGGTCCACAGAGGGCAACCCCGAATATAGAACCACTACCCTCTTCACACCCTTTGAAGTATTTGTTTTAAAAATCGGGCTGCCCACTCCCGCCTGACTGCCCATGCCAATCATTTTATGGTGTGGGCAGCATGTTATTGGGGTCAATTGGCTTGTTAACAAGCCTAATTGACCCTTGATCACCTATTTAAATATGCCAATTTCAGCGTCCACACCCTGTATTATGGGGATGAGCTCAGGGTTGGGCGGGAAGGTAGTGGGATGGGTACCCAGCCTATTTTATGTCCCCTGCTTACGAAACCACACCTGGCGGGGGCAAGTAAAGTGCAGCCCATTGTTCCAGCTGTAAATCTGCAAACTTATTTCATAATAAAATTGTTACAGACAAAAGACGAAAGACTGAAACCCTAATTCCCTTCCCTAATTGTCCGTAATCAGTATGCTTTTTGAAAAGGAAGGTGTGTGTGTTTCTTAATGCCTGAGCGTGTGGTCAGGTGGAAAAAAACAGCAGCAAGCTTTCGTGTGTTTAAATAAGTAGGATTATTTATTGCTGCACATACTCTGAAAGTCTAAACGCTACATCACTCACACACACACATACACACAAACACAAGAGAAAGATAGACTTCAAGAAGATAGCGTGCTCTTACCAATTACAAACAAAAGAACAATTCATAATCATATTTTGGCTAGTGTTAGGAAGAAGCACACTATTGGTCTCTTGAAGAAGACGCTCCCACTCCTGAAACGGTAGTCTACGTGGGTACAAATAGCCGGTGGTATATATCCAAGTTGTTGCAGAATTCCGTCGGATAGATGGATTTTTCAGCAACTTTTGAAGTTTTTTACTTGTAGTTTTCTTACCCGGAGGTTATGATCCTGATCAAATACTTCTATTGTCCAACTAGAATGGTTTAAATCTAGAAGCCATGCTATACAATGGAAAAGGGATGGGGGAAAGACCCTGTTCACACCTACTTTTGATGAAGTGGCTCCTCATCAGATCCCTTTGTTGAGTTTCAGGTGAGTCCACAAACAATAGCAGGTGTAAACTCCACTGATGGGTAATATTTTGATATGTCCATTCAAAAGGGGCCCTGCCCATAGTCATTCAAAGAAGAGCTTTCCAGAGATTTCTATTAGTCTGTATGGAATTTGTAAAAGTCACCAGACCTTCAACAGCCATGTTAGCAGTCTTAATAGTGTCTTTTTAAAAGACATTTCCCAAACCTTATCTATTGACTACAGTCCATTTTTAAAGTTATGAATAGGACATGCCTTAACCGGGAATGACAAAAATAAAGAAAAAGAAAAATTCAAAATTGGCATTAGATTATAAATCTGATTCCTTAACTCTCTAACATGCTTCTAGTTTGTTTATCACAAATGTACCAAATATATGACAAAGATTGGTAAAACAATAATGTGGGTTCTATATATATACAATGGTTTTTTAAAAATTCATTCATGGGATGCGAGGGTCGCTGGCTGGGCCAGCAATTATTGCACATCTCTAATTGCCCTTAAGAAGGTGGGGGTGAGCTGCTTTCTTGAACTGCTGCTGTCCATGTGGTCTAGGTACACCCACAGTGCTGTTCGGGAGGGAGTTCCAGGATTTTGGCCCAGCGTCAGCGAAGGAACGGCGATATATTTCCAAGTCAGAATGGTGAGTGACTTTGAGGGGAACTTCCAGATGGTGGTATTCCCATATGTCTGCTGTCCTTATCCTTCTAGATGGTAGTGGTCATGGGTTTGGAAGGTGCTGTCTAAGGAGCTTTGGTGAATTCCAATCAAGCAGGTTGCGTTGTCCTGGATGGTGTCAAGCTTCTTGAGTGTTGTTTGAGCTGCACTCGGCCAGACAAGTGGAGAGTATTCCATCACGCTCCTGACTTGTAGATGGTGGACAGGCTTTGGGGAGTCAGGAGGTGAGTTACTCGCCACAAGATTCCTAGCCTCTGACCTGCTCTTGTAGCCACAGTATTTATATGACTAGTCCAGATCACTTTTGGGGCCATGATAATCCCCAGGATGTTGATAGTGGAGGATTTAGCGATGGTAATGTCATTGAATGTCACGAGGCGATGGTTAGATTCTCTCTAGTTGGAGATGGTCATTTTCTGGCACTTGTGTGGTGCGCATATTTCTTGTCGCTTGTCAGCCCAAGCTTGACTATTGTCCAGGTCTTGTTGCATTTGGACATGGACTGCTTCAATATCTGAGGAATCACGAATGGTGCTGAACATTGTGCAGTCATCAGCGAACGTCCCCACTTCTGACTTCATGATGGAAGGAAGGTCATTGATGAAGCAGCTGAGGATGGTTGGGCCTATCCTGAGGAACTCCTGCAGTGATGTCCTGGAACTGAGATGATTGACCTCCAACAACCACAACCATCTTCCTTTGTGCTAGGTATGATTCCAACCGGTGGAGAGTTTTACCTCTGATTTGCATTGACTCCAGTTTTGCTCGGGCTCCTTGATGCCACACTCAGTCAAATGTTGCCTTGATGTCAAGGGCAGTCACTCTTGCCTCGCCTAGGGAGTTCAGCTCTTTTGTCCATGTTCGAACCCAGTCTGTAATGAGGTCAGGAGCTGAGTGGCCCTGGCAGAACCCAAACTGAATGTCAGTGAGCGGGTTATTGCTAAGCAAGTGTCACTTGATAGCACTGTTGATGACCCCTTCTGTCACTTTGCTGATGATTGAGAGTAGACTGATGGGGCGGTAATTGGTTTGGTTGGGTTTGTCCTGTTCTTTGTGTACAGGACATACCTGGGCAATTTTTCACATAGCTGGGTAGATGCCAGATGTAGCTGTACTGGAACAGTTTGGCTAGGGGGCGCAGCAAGTTCTGGAGCACAAGTATTCAGTACTATTGCCGGAATGTTGTCAGGGCCCAATAATTGTGAGGCCACGTAGACATGCCTGACTTATAGGACTGCTACTCTTTTCTGTCTACAGAGTCATGGGATTGTACATCACATTCTGTCTTGTGGTGGGTAGTGATCGACAACAGTTTAGGGTACACTTCCTTAAAAGTACACATACATCACACCACAACATCTGGCCATCATTGCGAAAATGACAGAAGAGGTCAAAATACAGAAGTCCTGCCCTTGAACATGACACTCACCATATTCACAAGGGTGGGAATGAGCTTGGGTTAGGATTTGTGTGTGCACGTTTTGCTTGGAGGTGGCTGTACATATAAAACGGCAGCTGCCTCCAGTCAGGTCTGATTTTCATTAGCCAGGAGTAGGAAACACAACATGTACAGATTAGACCAGGTAGCAGCAGGTCTAAACTTTGCGGAGTCTTTTGGAGAGGTAAGTAAGTACCCTTCGGATATGGTCCCGGGCAACCTTGTGAGAGGTAAGCTGCCCTTTGGAAGAGGTGCTCTTTGGGATTGTTAAAATGGGTGTTAATGTGATAAAACAAACATAAACTCATTGGACCTGTCAAGAGGAACTGTCAAAACTGTCAAAATTGTCAGAAGTGTCAAAAGCAACTATCAAACTGTCAAGGAATTTAAAACTGCAGCCTTTTAAATCTTGAAAAAAATGTGGTGTTAAAAAAAATGATTGCTTGCTATTTCACTCTGTCTGTTGACATACCCCTAAGATCTATAATTACTGGATTTGTGCTGCATGACTGATTTCACAACCTTCCATTATCACAGCGAGGTGCCTTCCATTTAACAGTTTGATTGACAGCTCCAAGATGTTATAGACTGTTTGAAGTGGGATTATAAATTCTAATGCTTGTTTTTATAAGGTATTAAGTGCTGGAATGAAAATTTGTTCTGATAAGAGATAATGTAGTTGAAGGAATGTAAACATAGTGAATGGGTTTTTATGAATGAGACTGCTTTTTTTAAAAAATAAAGTCTGCGATAGATACTTTGAATTTTATTTAATTTAATCTCAGCATGGCTCCAGATGTCTGCCCATGGTAGGTATAAGGGAAAAAGGTAGTGGATAGGGTGCATGTGTTGGCATGAGTTGGCACTAAGTTAGTATAGGGGCTATAAAAGGCCATGGAGTGGGTAGAGAGCTATAGGTTGGCATGGAGAGTATGGGGGTCATGGGTGGTGGGTAGAGGTCTTGAGGTGGCATGGGTTGGCATGGATGGGGAAAGGGGTGTGTGTGGGGAGGTGAGGGGGTGTGAGGGGTGAGGGCTGGAGAGCTGTTTTAGTGCTTTTAAAAAAAATCTTTGGCAAAGTGCCAGTGCACTGAAGCAGGCCTTCTACCCAGCCCACCCCTGCACCCATTCCAGAGGTGGTGGGTCTGAAGCCCAACCACCTCACAATGAAAATCCCAACTTCGTGGGCACTTTCTCCCGGGTTAGGTTTGCGGAGCCAGGAAACGTTCCAGCTCTGCGGGAGCGAAAATCCAAGCCCTAACAAGGAAACTTGCAGTTGCATTTATATAGTTCTTTTCCCAACCTCAAGACACTCAATGGCTACAGCTGATGGGCTAGATTTTAAACTCCGTGTGAGAATATAAGATGAGTGATAATGAATCAGCAGCCAATTCTCATCTCTCCCAATTTTCCTTTGACTCCAATTGGAATAAAAATCCAAAGAGAAGCTATTGGGCTGCTGATTCACTGTCAGCCATTGTGCACTATCATACGAGGTCAAAATTACCCCCAGTAGAATTGTAAACTCTGATGAAGGCAGCTAATCTATGCAGGGAAAGGTCCCACAAATAGCAATGAGATTAATGACTGTCAGTCTGTTACTGGCAATGTTGATTAAAGAATGGATGTTGGTCAGGTCACCAAGAGTATTCTTTGCACTTTTTCAGAAAAATGCTATGGGCTCTTTTACATCTACTTCAACTGTCAGTTTGGGGCCTTGGTTTAAATTTGCTCCAAAATATGCATCTCCAACAATGCAATACACAGATTATGTGCTCACATCAGATTCAAGAAGTGAGGATGTTTTCACTGAACCAAGATTTCAGGAGAAATTTTAGCTTGGAATTGACTGCAAATTGTTTCTAACCAGGTGGTATTATTTTACATCAGGAATCTGCTATTTTAGGATTGCATTGATTTTTTTTTATTCTTCTATGGGATGTGGGTCATTGCTGCCCATGTGGCATAGGTACACCCACTGTGCTGTTAGGAAGGGAATTCCAGGATATTGATCCAGCAGCAGTGAAGGAACAGTGATATACTTCCAAGCCAGGATGGTGTGTGGCTTGAAGGGTGAGCTTGCAAGTGGTGCTGTTCTCATGTTTCTGCTGCCCTTGTCCTTCTAGGTGGTAGAAATCGTGGATTTACAAAGTGCTGTTGAAGACGCCTTGGTGAGTTCCTGGAGTGCATCTTGTAGATGGTACTCACTGCTGCCACTGTGTCATGGTGAAGGGAGTGAATGTTTAAGGTGGTGAATGGGGTGCCAATTAAGCAGGCTGTTTTATCTTGACTATATCGAACTTGTTGAGTGTTGTTGGAGCCACAATTATCCATGTAAGTGGAGAGTATTCCACCACATTCCTAACTTGTGCCTGGGAGACTGTGGATAGGCTTTGAGGAGCCAGGAGGTGAGTAACTTGCTGCAGAATTCCCAGCTTCTGACCTGCTCTTGTAGCCACAGTATTTATATGACTGGTCCAGTTCAGTTTCTGGTCAATGATAACCCCCAGGATTTTTATTAGCCCAAGCCTGAATGTTGTGCAGGTCTTGCTGCATATGGACATGGTCAGTTTCTATCTCTGAGAAGTAATGAATGGTACTGAACATTGTGCTAATAAGTAGCATGTAACATTCACACCACACAAGTGCCATGTAATGACCATCTCCAGTAAGAAAGAATCCAACCATCTCCCATTGACATTCAATGGCATTACCATTGCTGAATCTCCCGCCATAAAAATCCTGAGCGATCAACCCTGGTTCAATGAAGAGTGCAGGAGGGTATGCCAGGGCCAGCACCTAAAAATTAAGTGTCAACCTGGTGAAGCTACAACACAGGATTACTTGCATGACAAACAGCAAAAGCAGCAAGTGATAGACCGAGCTAAGCAATCCCACAACCAATGCATCAGGGCTAAACTCAACAGTCCTGCCACATCAGTCATGAATGGTGGTGGACAATTAAACAACTCACTGGAGAGCTATCAAGTGGCACTTACACAGCAATAACCTTCCCACTGATGCTCAGTTTGTGTTTGACTAGGACAACTCAGCTCCTGACCTCACTGCAGCCTTGGTTCAAACATGGACAAAACTGCTGAACTCCAGAGGTGGGGTGAGAGTGACTGACCTTGACATCAAGGCAGCATTTGACCGAGTGTAGTATCAATGTGCCACAGAGTGCAGCAGAAATCAGAACCAGAATGAGTAATAATGGTAAAAAGTTGAAGCTTAAGGCTTTATATCTGAATGCATGTGGCATTTGTAACAAGATAGATGAGTTGACGGCACAAGTAGAAATGAATGAATATGACTTGATAGCTTTTACAGAGACGTGGTTGCAGGGTGACTGAGACAAGGAACTCAATATTCAAGGGTATTCAACATTCCGGAAAAATAGGCAAAAAGGAAAAGGAGGTGGGGTAGCTTTGTTAATAAAGGAAGGTATCAATGCACTGGTGAGTGGTGATACAGGTGCAATAGATCGTGATGTGGAATCAGTTGGTGTGGAAATAAGGAATAGCAAGGGGAATATGTCATGGGTGGGAGTCGTCTATAGGCTCCTGAAGAGTTGCCTCACTGTAGGTCAAAGTATAAAATGGGAAATAATGGAGGCATGTAAGAAAGGCGCTAAATTGTCATGGGTGATTTTAATCTGCATATTGACTAGACAAATCAGATTGGCAGGGGTAACATGGAAGACGAATTTATAGAGTGCATCAGGGATTGTTTCTTAGAGCAATACATTGCAGAACCTACCCAGGAACAGGCTATTTTAGATCGAGTAATGTGTAATTAATAAGAGATATCATAAAGATCCTCTAAGGGATAGCGATCACAACATGGTAGAATTTTAAATTCAGTTTGAGGGTGAGCAACTCGGGTCTCAAACCAGTGTCTTCAACTAAAATAAGGACAATTACAGAGGTATGAAGAATGAGTTGTCTAAAGTGGGCTGGGAAAATAGACGAAAGGGAAGGTCGGTGGATGAGCAGTGGCAGACATTTAAGCAGATATTTCATAACGCTCAGCAAAAATTTATCCTGATCAAAAAGAAGGACTTGGAGAGAAGATGAACCACCCACGGTTAACAAAGGCGGTCAAGGAGAGTATCCAAACAAAAACTAAGGCATACGAAGTGGTGAAAACTAATAGTAGGCCAGAGGATTGGGAGTTTTTAGGAACCAGCAGCACATAACTAAAAGGTTAATAAAGAGAGGGAAAATTGATTATGAAAGTAAATTGGCAAGAAATATAAAAACAAACAGCAAGAGCTTCTACAGGTATATAGAAAGAACGAGAGCGGCTAAAGTGAGTGTGGGACCCTTGGAAGATGCGACTGGAGAATTGATAAAGGGGAACTGAGAAATGAAATTAAACCAATATTTTGCACCGACCTTCATGGTGGAGGACACTATAAACATCCCAAAGATATCAGATAAGCAAGGAGCTAATGGGAGGAAAGATCTTGCAACAGTCTCTATCATGAGAGACAAAGTATTTGACAAACTAATGGGACTAAAGGCAGACAAGTCACCAGGACCTGATGGCTTGCATCCAAGGGTCTTAAAGGAAGTGGCTGCAGAGATAGTGGAGGCATTGGTCGAAATATTCCCGAACTCAGTGGATTCCGGGAGAGTCCCAGCAGATTGGAAAATCGCTAATGTGATGCCCCTGTTCAAGAAGGGAGGGAGACAAAAAACAGGAAATTATAGGCCAGTCAGTCTAATATTTGTTGTTGGGAAAATGCTAGAATTCATTATTAAGGAAGAAATAGCAGGCATTTAGAAAAGTTTAACGCAATCAAACAGAGTCAATATGGTTTTGTGAAAGGGAAATCATGTTTGACAAATTTGCTAGAGTTCTTTGAGGATATAACAAGCAGAGTTGATAAAGGGGAACCGGTAAATGTAGTGTATTTGGATTTCCAGAAGACATTCGATATGGTGCCACATAAAAGGTTATTGCATAAGATTGGAGTTCACGGTATTGTGGGTAATGTATTAGCATGGATTGAGGATTGGCTAACACACAGAAGACAGTCAGGATTAATGGGTCTTTTTCAGGTTGTAAAGATGTAACCAGTGGAGTGCCACAAAGATCAGTCCCAGGGCCTCAATTATTTACTATCTATATTAATGACTTGGAGGAGGGGAAGGGTGCAATGTATCTAAATTTGCTGATGATACAAAAATAGGTGGGAGGGCATGTTGTGATGAGGACATAAGGAATCTCCAAGGGGATATAGACAGGTTGAATGAGTGGGCAAAAACTTGGCAGATAGAGTTTAATGTAGGAAAGTGTGAGGTCATGCACTTTGCTAGGAAAAATCAAAAGGCAGAGTATTATTTAAATGGAGAGAGAGTCCAAAAAATTGCAGCACAAAGGGATCTGGGTGTTCTTGTGCATGAAACACAAAAAGTTAGCATGCATGTGTAGCAAGTAATCAAGAAGGCAAATGGAATTTTGGTCTGTATTGTGAGGGGGTTGGAGTTTAAAAATAGGGAAGTCTTGTTACAACTGTACAGGGTATTGGTGAGGCCGCATCTGGAGTACTGTGTACAGTTTTAGTCCCCATATTTAAGAAAGTATATACTGGCATTGGAGGCTGTTCAAAAGAGATTCACTGGGCTGATTCCTGGGATGAAGGGGTTGACTTATCAAGAACGGCTAAACAGGTTAGGCCTTTATTCATTAGATTTTAGAAGAATGAGGGGTGATCTTATTGAAACGTAGAAGATTCTGAGGCAGCTTGACAGTATAGATATTGAGAAGATGTTTCCACTAGTAGGGGAGTCTCAAACTAGGGGACATAGTTATAGAATAAGGGGACACTCATTTAAAACTGAGATGCGAAGGTATTTCTTCCCTCAGAGGGTAATGAATGTCTGGAAATCTCTACCCGAGAGAGTTGCGGAGGCTAGATCACTGAAAGTATTTAATGAGGAGGTAGATAGATTTTTGAAATATCGGGGAGTTGAGGACTTTGAGGAGCTGGCATGAAAGAGGAGTTGAGGCCTGGGGCAGATCAGCCATGAATTTATTGAATGGTGGGGCAGGCCTGAGGGGCCAAATGGCCTACTCCTGCACCTATGTTCTTATGTTCTTATCACTGCAGGAGTTCCTCAGTTTAGTGTCTTAGGCCTAACCATCTTGTAGACCTGTTGTGGAATAATATCCTTTGTCACCATAGCTTTGGGAAAGCAGCAACATAGGTGCAATGATTTTAATATTTACTTCAAAGGCAATATTCTTTTTTCAAATAAAACCTGTGTATGCCCCAGAAAATGAATTCATGTTTGTGAATTTTAATGTGCAGCTGCACTACAAGCTTAGTGATGGTGTGAAGTGGTTTAGGCTTTTCACTGATGTTAATACTGTGAATGCCAAGGCCCAGATCTTGTAGTGAAGACTGAGACCATCTCATCGAGGGAGTTTTGTTTCCCTTCATTCTGGTGTCAAATCAGATGGTAAAATGGGATTTGGGCTGCATTACATCGTTGTATAAGTACAAATGTAGTTTGATCACACCTTTAAAAAATCATTGAATACCCCTTTAAGTCATTCATTTGACATACAATGGATCATAACTCTAAATTAGAAGTTCTTTCCATTAAAATTTGAAAAATGAACAACCCTTTAAATTTGATTTTAAAAGGAGTCTTATAGTGACCTCTTGTGGATGGATTAAGGACTGTTTATCTTATTTAAAATGCAGCAAAGCATCCATTGTTTAATGTTACAGCACCAATGTGTTTGACTCTGTTAACCACCCTCTGAAATGGCCTCACAAGCCATTTGGTTGTATCAAACCATTACAGAAAAGTCAAAAAAGAATCAAATGTACAGACAACTTGGCTTTGACCTGGGCACCAGAAATAACAATGACACACCCTGCCTAGTCAATTCTGCAAAGACCCCCTTACTAACATCTGGGGGCTTGTATGAAAATTGGGAGAGCGGTCTCACAGGCTAGTCAAACAACATTTAAACAAAGTCATATTCACCAAATCACCCTACAGACAATGTCCCAGACACTGCCATCACCATGTGTGGGTATGTTTTGTCCCAACCACTCCAGACCCCATGAGGTCTCATGGCATCAGGTCAAATATGGACAAGGAATCCTCTTGCTGGTTACCAGCTATCACCTGCCTCCCTCAGCTGATACTCTGAGGTAACATCAGAGAGATTTGTCATGGAAAAGATTCCCCTGCCAGTGGAAACAACCTCTTGGTGCCTATCCTGTCAAGTCCCTTCAGAATCTTCTATGTTTCAGTGAGATCACCTCTGATTCTTCTAAACTCCAGAGAGCATAGGCCCAATTTACTCAGCCTCTTATCATAGGACAACCATCTGCTCTCAGGAACCAATCTATTAGTGGACAGCTTGGGAGGTTTGGGATCAGAGTGGATCACAGCATAATACAGAATCTTAGACTATGGTTTCCACAATATGTTACATGAACTTGTCCACACAAGGTGGAATTTTCCGGGCGAGGCCAGGGCCGTAAAATAGACAAGCTGTTCAAATGTCCATTGACTTCGGCAGGACCGAAAAATCCCACTGGCAGGAAGGGCCATAAAATTCCGCCCATAGTTACTGCATCCCAGTACATAATTGAGGATAGAATGCAAACTTCCATATGTCTAAGTGTGCTTATTTACTCATGCACACCATCTGCTCTTTTCACAGAGTTAGGGGAATACAGTCATCATCTGATAAAATTTGAAGAGCACCATCCTCACTTGAAAAAGTCACCATCACAGACACATAAACTCAAGGAAAAGTAGGTAGGGATAGTGGAAGGAGTCATATGGTGAGACACCAAGTACCAAGGAGGAAGTAACGATGGTTTGCCATCAGGGATCAACATCAACAGCTTCTCTTCCCATTTCTACACTGTTAGCTCTGGTGTCCCCCAAGGATCTATCCTTAGTCCCCTCCAATTTCTCATCTTCATGCTGCCCCTCGGCGACATCATCTTAAAGCACGGCGTTAGTCTTCACATGTACACCGATGACATCCAGCTCTACCTCACCACCACCTCTATCGACTCCATCACTGTTACTAGATTATCAGACTGCTTATCCGACAAACAGTATGGTTCAGCCTCAGGCAGTTTGTCAGGGAGAGGGATGGAATCGCCGGCGAGGGAGTGGAGTTTGTGGTGGAAACATAGCGGCCATTCGGCCCCTTGAACCTGCTCTGCTATTCAACTAGATCATGGCTGATTGTCTACCTCAACACCATGTCCCCGCAATATCCTCATATCTCTTGATATCTTTAAGGTCTAGAGCTCTGTAGATCTTTTTCTTGAGCATACTCAATGACGAAACTTCCTCAGCCCTCTGGGATAGAGAATTCCAAAGATTCACCTGGTTCTAGAGCCCCCAGAAATTTCCTCCAATTAAATATTGAGAAGACTAAAGCCATTGTCTTTGTTCAATGATTTGGATGGGGGCACCAAATGTAATACTTACAAGTTTACTAATGACATAAAACTAGGTGGGAATGTGAGTTGTGAGGAGGATGCAAAGAGGCTTCAAGGGGATTTAGACAGGCTAAGTGAGCAGGAAAGAACGTAGTAGATGGATTGTAATGTGGAAAAATGTGAAGTTATCCACTTTGGTAGGAAAAACAGAAATTCTGAGTATTTCTTAAATGATGAGAGATTGGGAAGTGTTAATGTACAAAAGGACCTGGGTTAACTTGTTCATGAGTCACCGAAAGCTAACATGCAGGTGCTGCAGGCAATTAAGAAGGCAAATGATATGTTAGCCTTTATTGCAAGAGGATTTGAATATAAGAGTAAAGAGGTCTTGCTGAAATTGTATACAGTCTTGGTGAGACTGCACCTGGAGTATTGTGTACAGTTTTGATTTTCTTACCTAAGGAAGGACCATAGTTGGGTTGCAATGAAGGTTCACTAGACTGATCCCTGGGATGGCAGGGTTGTCCTATGAGGAGAAATTGAGAAGACTGGGCCTATACTCTCTGGAGGTGATCTCATTGAAACATACAAAATTCTTAAAGGGCTCGACAGGGTAGATAGATGTAAGAAGGATATTTCCTCCTGTTACTAAAGTATAATAATTTTCGCAATTTTTTTTGGTTCATTGTGAAGTAGGTTTAAGGGGATAAGTATATTGCGGTCTGTCTGTGTGATTTAATTACATTTGGAGTCAAGTAGACTACAAGCTTTAAATCTTAAAAAGAAGCTAGGTGCTTGACATATTAATGAGAAAACATGGGTGCTGGCTTAGCATGTAAGGTGTGTAGGGAATTTTCATTTTTAGATAAATGAAGGGGTTATATGGATTTCAAAGGGATCTTAGCTAGATATGCAGGGCTAAGGAGAGCGCTTATTTTCCCCAAAGGTTACTGACAATATTGGCAACATGAAAGTTTTTATATTATGAGGAAGATACGGTTTCAAAGACATATGGAACAATAGAATTTACATAATAAAGGAGAATGAAAATGCCATGTGAGATCTAACAGGAGTGTGTGAAATAGTCTTAATGAAGCCTCCAGCCATTTGTGCATAGTCTGCTATGTAACAAAACTGAAGTTGGAGATAAGCTATTTGGAATGCCACTGTCAAGTGGGTATTGTGTTAACTTGCTGGTTCTGTTTTAAACCTAAAATCTATTTTGGGCCATTACCTTAAAGGGGGCGTAACTGAGGGTCAGGCTAATTCGGAATTTTAGGAGTTATTATAGTAGTAAGTAATTGTAGTCTTATGTATGTGCTTGAAATCATTAATGTTGTTAATAATTATTTTAATTTAACTTTTAAAAATCTCTAAAGGTCTTGGTGGACTTACTACTTCTGAATTCAGTGCGCACATCTCGTAATAAATACAAATTACAAAACTGTTATGGTAACGTGACCAAGTTTCCCTTGTGGATGTGGTCTGCCTGGAACACATCATCTGCCACATCAGAAACTCTGGCTGGGGGCTCTAGAACCAGGGAACACAGTCTCAGAATTTGAGGTATGTCATTTAGGACTGAGATGATGAGAAATTTCTTCACTTAGGGTGAATCTTTGGAATTCTCTACCCCAGAGGGTTGTGGAAGCTCAGTCATTGAGTTTATTCAAGACAGTGATCAATAGAATTCTAGATATTAAAGATATCACGGGATATGAGGATATTGCGGGAACACGACGTTGAGGTAAACAATCAGCCATGATCTAGTTGAATAGTGGAGCAGGCTCGAGGGGCCGAATGTCCTTCTCCTGCTGCTGTTTCCACCACAAACTCTGCTCCCTCGCCAGAGATTCCATCCCTTTCTCTGACAAACTGTTTGAGGCTCAACCAGACTCATTGCGACCTTGGTCTCATAGTTGATCCCAAGATGAGTTTCTGACCACGTATCAGGGCCATCACTAAAACTGACCAATTCCACCTCCATAATATTATCCAGCACTGCTCCTGCCTCAGCTCTTCTTTTGCTGAAACCCTCATTTTTGCATTTGATACCTCCAGATTTGACTATTCCAACAAACACCTGGCTGGTCTCCCACTGTAAATCTCAAGTCATCTGGAATGCTACTGCCCGTGTTTTAACTCGCAGTGTCCCGTTCTCCTATCACTGCTGTGCTCGCTGATCTACATTGGCTCCCAGTTAAACAACACCTCGATTTTAAAATTCTCATTGTGATTTTCAAATCCCTCCATGGCCTCATCCCTCCCTATCTCTTTGATCTCCTCCAGCTCCACAACCCTCCAAGGTACCTGTACTCCTCTAAATATGGCATCATGAGCATCCCCAATTTCAATCACTCCACTCAAACCAAAGCAAAATACTGCAGATGTTGGAAATCTGAAATAAAAAACAGAAAATGCTGGAAAAACTCAGCAGGCCTGGCAGCATCTGTGGAGAGAGAAACAGAGTTAATGTTTCGAGTCGGATATGATTCTTCAGGAGCTGCCTTAGGATGTTCACAATGGCAGGAGAGGAGGTGGTGGAACTGAGTGGAGAGCAGGCCAGCTCGGCAATAGTAAACAGTGAAGCAGGAGTGCAGATAGAAGAGAGAGGAGGCCTCAGGGTTGATGCCAAACATTGGGCAGAAAAGAAATGCGCATCTGGGAGGGATTATGAATAACGTGAAGCTAATTCTTTGTGATCTTCAATTCAAGTCTTCGCATTCCATAAGGTTGGCCTACTTCATCGCCTGGGACCCTGCAGCTCACCTCTGAGGACGAGAAGGGCACGAAGCCTCAGAAGGTGCACTGTCACACCTTTGCCCTATACCCTCCACACTCACCTTGGTGGGTATGCAATCGCAGTTAGAATTGGGGTCCCAATCTGTTGAGCACATCACAGACCCACTGGAGCAGCTGATGGGGCTGTGACAGCCAAGGGCCCTGACAGTTGGAGGACCTTTGGAGACAAGGCCCAGGACAGATCATGGCTACATGGAACCTTCTGGTGATGTAGCGACAGGCAAGGAAACATCTTGCAGAGGTTATACACAGCCATGCATGGACAATGGAGGGGTTCATCCAGGCCATGAACTCTGCCATATTTCAAGTGGTTGAGATCTTGTTGGTGACTGCCATGGAGAACCAGGTCCAGAAGACCACTCAGTGGCTGCCAGATGTATGCTCAGCCCTGCATACCATCACTTTAGTTATGAGCCCTGTGCAGCAGTGGCCAGGTGACAGAGGGAACGAGGTATCTGGACATCTCTCCAGGTGCCCCTAATCCTCCTCTGGTAATCAGGGAGGTGGCACCACATTCTGGGAGGGAGGAGTGCCAGTCTGCCTCTCCTGGAAGTTCCTCTCAGGACACTCTGTGGGTCAGCAGCTGTTCCTCAGCCCCTCTGCCAGTGACCCTAGTGCCTCCAATATCTGTGGCCAAAGAGGGTGCACCTGTGCCCATGCAGGAGTTGCTTAGCATGCTCGGGCCCTCCAGGCCTTGGGCAGCCAGAGGACAGCTGCCAAGGTCATCTCAGGTACAGGGGCATTATGCTTGAGAAGGGCATTCTCCTCCAAGTCACTCACCACCCTGACTTGGAAATATATCACCATTCCTTCACTGTCTCTGGGTCAAAATCCTGGAACTCCCTTCCTAACAGTACTTTGGGTGTACCTACACCCCATGGGCTGCAGCGGTTCAAGAAGGCAGTTCATCACTGCCTTCTCAAGGGCAATTAGGGATGGGCAATAAATGCTGGCCCAGTCAGCAACGCCCACATCCCATGAATGAATTTTTTAAAAGTCATCAAGCTGCAGATGTTGGGGTCATACTACATCATAGTGATCGTAAGCATATGAGAAAGTGCATGCTGGTGTACGAGAGTGGCATAGGTGTTCAAACTTTAGATTGTAGTCTATGTTAACGTGTGATTAAATAGCCTTGTTCACTTTATTCACGTTGTTGGATGGTCTTGTTGTTGGGGGACTTGGTTAGCATTGTAATCACTTGCAGAATATGTTGCAAGCCTATATGGGTGAAGAGGGACATCTCCATAATTGGGATGGCAAGGATAGAGAGACCGCTCAGAGTATACTGGTGATTTGATGCAGAGGTCCTGTGGTGCAAGGCGTAGAGCTGTTGGCTTCTCAAAGGCATCATGCCTGCTGGAACCTGTTGAGAATAAGGAACTCACAGGTCTCCCTCTTGCGATCTCCATCGCCCCAGAATCTGGTGCTGTAACTTCAACATGCAGGCTTGCCTGCTCTGATCCATCCTCCTCGTCGAATAAGGAATGTGGCTCCTCTATATCTGTCATTGGCAAGGTATCCCTCCTCTCTCCGCTATCCAAGATTTTGCAGCGCGCAGCAGATGACTATAATCCTCGCGACCCTTTGAGGCGCATATTGGAGTGCTCTGCCAGAGTGCTCCAGGCAGCAGAAGCTCATTTTTAGCAAGCCAGTGGTCTGCTCAATCCTCACCCTTGTGGATCCATGGAATTCATTATGATGCTCCTCAGCTGGAGTTCGAAGGCTTCTCACTAGCACCACCAGCCAGGGCTTGAGCAGACAGCTCCTATCACCCAGAATCCATCCCTGCAGTGATTTGGGGGCCTCAAAGAGCTGTGGCATATGGGAGTGGAGTAGAATGTATGAATGAGGAGAGCTTGCTGGGAACTGAGCACATACCCTGGATGATACATCTCCTGTAGTCACAGACCAATGACATATGAATGGGATGGAACTCATTCCTGTTGATAAAGGTTACGAGCTGGTCCTAGGGAGCCCTGATTGCCACATGCATACAGTTGATAACCTCTTGTACTTGTGGGAAACCTGCAATGGCCCCCAAGCCCACAGGTCTTTCAGCCTGGCTCTCTGGATCTGTTCTGTACTGCACAAACTACCCAGCCCTCTAAAACAGGGCATTTCTTACCTCTTCAATGCAGTGATGTGCGGCAGCCTGGGGGATGCCACACATGCCCTCCATAGAGCTCTGGAAGGAGCCGCTGGTGTAGAAGTTTAATGCCGCAGTGACTTTTGAAGCCACTGGCATAGGGCTCCCTCCCAGTCCAATGGACTGCAGGTCGACCTAAAGAAGAGCACACAGGACATTGATGGCCTTCTTAGAATTTTCAATCACTGTTGACATTGCCTCTCTTTGCGGGTAGTTGAGGTGGGATCAGTAGCCTCTGGGATGTGCCTTTGATCCACTTGCACTGGTCCCTGGTTGGCTCCCTTCTGACTGTCCTCAGCATCTGGTCCCAATGCTGATTGAGCACCTTGATAGCCTTCTGGTCTCTGCTGTTCTGGACCCAGATCCATCCTTCCACTGCATTGCTCCTCCTCCACCAGAGACTCCAAGAACACTAAGTGGATGAAAACCATTTTGCCTCTAGAAACTCAACAGAGGGCAGGACCCTGGTAATGGTGAGCTGGCCATCAACTGAAACCTTTCACTTGTGGTTGACTCAACTCTTCCACAATCACCAAGCTCCAGGGCCCCAAGATCACCCTTTTCCTGCCTTCAGTGAGCCTTAGCCTTCCCTCAGCAACACTTGACCTACCCCATGATGCTTCACAGGCTGCTTTGACCTCTTCCAACAACAGTTCTGAGTGATGGCAGGCAGCTTCAACTGGTTCATCTTTATGATAGAATCTGTGCTTTCAAAGTTTGTACTTTTTGAGAGGGACCCTAACTGAAAACAGAAACTGCAAAGAGAAACTGAGGAAGGATACAAAAACTGAAAACGTGATTTAGAAAACCAAAACTTCAAGGGAGACTGAACCAAGTTGGAAGATATAAAAGGACATAGATCAATCCATAAGAACAAAGGAACATAGGAAACAGGAGTAGGAGTAGGTCATTTGGCCCCTCAAGCATGCTCTGCAATTCAACTAGATTATGGCTGACCCTCAACACCATTTTCCTGCACAATCTCCATATCCCTTGTTGTCTTTAATGTGTAGAAAACTATTGAACATAGTCTTGGACATACTCAGTGATTGAGCTTTCTCAGCCCTCTGGAGTCGAGAATTCCAAAGATTCACCACCATCTGAGTGAAAAAAAAATTCTCCTCACCTCAGTCCTAAATGGCCTGCCTCTTATTCTGAGACTGTGCCCTCCAGCCAGGGGGAACATCCTTCCTGCATCTACCCTGTTGAGCCCTGTAAAAATTTTGTATGTTTCAATGAGATCACATCTCATTCTTCTAAACTCTAGAGAATACAGGCCCAGTCTCCTCGATCTCTCCTCATAGTACAAACCTGCCATCCCAGGAATCAGTCTGGTGAACCTCTATTGCACTCCCTCTACGGCAAGTATATCCTTCTTCAGGTAAGGAGACCAAAACTGTAAGTGATACTCCAGGTGCAGTCTCACCAAGGCTCTATACAATTGCAGTAAGACTTATTTACTCCTGTACTCAAACCCTCTTGCAATAAAGGCCAACATACCATTTACCTTCCTAATTGCTTAGTGCATCTGCACATTAGCTTTCAGTGACTGGTGGATATCAAAACTTCCCAATCTTTCTCCATTTCAGAATTACTCTGCATTTCTGTTTTTCTGACCAAAGTGGTTAAAGTGACATTTTTCCACATTATATTCCATCTATAATGGTCATAACCTCCCAGCTCCCCAGTGTTGGATTTGGGAGGGGTAACCCAAAGATGCTTTAGGGAATCCCTTTGGGAAGTTCCCAGGAAAGACTTTGCACGTCAATTACCCAGAAGTGCACACTTCCTCCGGACAATTGCGCTGCACTGGGAACCATCTGAAAATGCGGTTTAAATCGCAAACTTCAGATGGTCCCGCCAGGGTTACACCAATAGTTACCCAGAAAATGTTAGAAGAATTAAAACCTCTTCTAACTTCTGAGTAACTATTGTAAAAACTCAGACTGACCCCACGGGGCACCCCATATCCCCGACCCTATCAATGGGACTTCCCCCACTCCCTGACCTCTGACCTCCACAGCCCCCAACCTCTGATCCCCTAACCCCACCCCCAACCCCCCAATCTCCGACCTCCCACCTCCTCATTTCCTTATTATCGCTAGTCCATTGGTCCTTGAATATTTCTGGGTGGTTTTTTTGCAACGTCCTCTGTGAAGACAGGCACAAAAGGCAGAATTGTCCCAAATTTGGACTAAGTGCAGTAACGGGCGAGTAAAACGACATTTTACCCGTCGGCCGCAATGACGGGTTTTCATGCCGTATCATCCCAAACCCTCTGCATTACTTATGCGTTCCTGGGAAATACTCCATTTCCGTTTCCAAGGCAGGCGGGCGGGCTTTCATTTGCTCACCAATCCATCACCTCGCTGCTTCATCACGCCAGGCACTGCATTTAAAGTACAGCCACCCTCGGTGTTTCTAGCCCAGGACTGCAGCAAAGAAGACATAGCCCTGAAAGGCAAGAAGACTGCAGCCCTCGAGCACCTTTTGGACACCGTGGAGGCTGCTGAGATGTCCCCTACTTCTGCTGTGGCCGCAGGAGGGGCAGCTACATTACCACTTGGTAGCAATGGCAGTGGTGATCAGTGCCAATACTACACAGAAGAGGTTAACCATCCAATGCAGGAAGAGGATGAATGATCTCATCCATGCAGCCAGGGTATGCCCACCATCTCACCACTCTAAACTCTCACACTCAAGCCCATCACACATTCACTGGCATCTCACTCACTGCCAGCTCAAGGAACATCACCACCCATTCTCACACACATATTCTCACATGTCCATCTGGCTTCATCCCCTCTGGAGACTGCCTCCTCAGCCCTCACCATTTTGAGGCCACTTGCACAGATCAACATGTGCCCCCATACACACCCTGGGTTACCCACCTTCCCCAGTACAGCTCTAATCCTGCAGCCTCTTCCCTTGCCTGAGGCCACTTCTCCCCCTTCCCCAAGCAAGACCTTGCCCTGCAGCCTTTGAAAAGCCACCCACATATGGCTAATCTGAGGCCTGCCTGTGAGCTCCACTAAAAGTGATGTGGTGCTGTCTGTGAAGCCTGGCGCTGATGACTGCGAGTGCTGACTGAAGCAAGGTAGGCAAACAAACTTTGAAGTCCTGAGCGAAGTGCAGCCCGCCAGTTGCACGTCGTTTATGTGCTGTTGTGAAACATGTTGCCGTTTTTTTCCGCTGATGTGGGCAGACGATCCAGCCAGGGTGGGGGTGGGGGTGATGATTCCGGCAGGCTGGCCTTATAATGATATACTGATGTATTACAATAAGGTTCCCGACGTCCAATGGCAGGAAACGCAACCTGCCATTGGCGGGCTGAGCGGATGATTGCAAACTGGTTTCACACTGTCGTGAAATACATCAAGCCATATCGTCCGCTCACACCTGACACCGGCAGACATGGAAAATCCTGGCCAAAGTCTTTGTTTAGTTGCTCTACCATTTCCATATTCCCATTACAAATTCTCCTGTCTCTGTCAGTACTAGGCCCACATTTGTCTTTGCTAATCTTTTCCTTTTTACATACCTGTAGGAGCTTTTACGCTCCCTTTTTATGTTTCTCGCTAGCTTACTTTTGTATTCTTCTTTCTCTTTATCAGTTTCTTGGTCCTCCTTTACTGAATCCTAAAATGCTCCCAATTCTTAGGCTTACTACTTTTTTTTGGCAACCTTACAAGCTTCTGTCTTTGATCTAATACAATCTTTAACTTCTCTTGTTAGCTATGGTTGGATCACTTTTCCTGTTGGCTTTTTGTGCCTCAAAGGAATGTATATTTGTTGTAAACCATGTATTAATTCTTTAAATACTAGCCATTGAGTATCTACCATCATGCCTTTTAATGTAGTTTCCCAATCTACCACAGCCAACTTGCCCCTCATACCTTTGTAGTTTCCTTTGTTTGGATTTAATTTTGGATTGAACAACATCACTTTCAAACTCAATGTAAAATTCTATCATATTATGGTCACTGTTCCCCAAATGCTCCTTTACAATGATATTATTATTTAACCCTTTCTCATTGCACAACACTAGATCTAAAATAGCCCATTCCCCATTTGGTTCCTCAACATAAGTTCTAGAAAGCCATTTTGTATACACTCCATGAATTCATCCACCACAGCATTAGTGCTAATTAGGTTTACCCAGTGTATATGTAGATTAGGAGGTCTTGTGGCACGGTGGTAGTGTCCCTACCTTTGGGACAGAAGTTCTAGGTTCAAATCCCTGCCAGGGCTTGATGGCCATGGAAGGTGTGTTCATAATGTGGCCAAGTCAACCTGAGTATCAGCCTGTAAATATTTCCAGTATGCCTGATGGCAGGTGATAAGAGTGGGGGAGTTTCCTGTTCAGCCATACTGCAGAAGGCAATGACAAACCACTGAAGTACTTTGCCAACCATAATTATGGACCAGAGCCCTTGGTCACCAATGCCCTCTTAAGGCATGGTACTGAAAGAGAGATACGTAGATTGAAGTTCCCCCACGATTATTGTATTACCTTTGTTATATACACATCTAATTTTCTGATTTATATCAAATCCTACATTACTACAACTGGCTGGTGGCCTATAGACAACTCCTACCAATGTTTGCTGTCCCTTGCTGTTTCTTAGCTCTACCCATTCTGATTCGACATCTTGATCTAAGCTCAGTAATAGCAGTTGATGAGTCCAATGGAACAGTAAAGCTAAGCTAAAGAAGACAGAGTTCAGATCCAGAAGATGAGAATAAGTTTCTGCAGCTGTTTCTGTTACCTGAAGATAACATCGGTGGATCTATGCCATCCAGACCGAGTTGAGGAGGCTCTGCAAACGTGGGCCATTTTTGGTGAAGACCATGCCCCCCATGAAACCCAATGTGCTGCTGTCCACTGAAGAATGGGCTGGCTCCTAGAAGGGTAAGAGCTGAAATTCTATGTAACGAAGACAGAGGCCAGGATTTTATGGCCCCTCCCACTTGGTGGGTTATTACGGTCCCGCCGAATTGGATGGAGATTTAAATGGCTCGCCGCATCCACCGGGCAGAACACACCACGACGGGGCCGTAAAATCCTGGCCAGAGTTTTGAAGGACTTTGTGACTGAGTTTGTTGACCTAGATACTATGTGGACTGCTGAGCACAATTTGTAAGATCAGTCATGGTTGTATCTGCCATTTAATGTGTAATTTATAGTTTATAATTGACTGCAATTTGCAATTTAGTCACTTAGAGTCGAAGTTTAATGAATATTTATTATACACAAAGCCATTAAAATTACTTTCCTGCCATCAGTATTGCTATCCCTCTTCTTCCCCGCTGGTGGAATAATTCAACCTTCCCTCCCGAAATTGGGGACTTGACATGGCGCTCCCCTTGTAATGCAACTGCTCCCCCACACCCCTGCTTCATTCCCCGCTCTCTCAGCCAGCATTAAATTCCACCCTGAAACAAAACGCAATGTGAGATCTTTTATGGCTGCAGTTCCCAGGAGAGCCACTGAGTGGCAGAACCATTCCGCACTAGTTTTAGTTTGTAAAGGCCTTTTCTTCCCAGCTCCTTGGAATCTTTTCGTGGACCCTGGGTTGGGAACACTGGCTCCAGAGCTCTATACAGCTGTAGCATAATTTCCACTGCTTTATATTCCTGTCCTCTTGAGATAAAAGCCAATGTTTCATTATTTGCAAGGGGATTTGAGTACAGGAGTAAAGAAGAAGTGCTGTAGTTGTATAGAGCCTTGGAGTATTGTGTACAGTTTTGGTCTCCTTACCTAAGGAAGGATAGACTTGCCATAGAGGGAGTGCAATGAAGGTTCTCCAGACTGATCCCTAGGATGGCAGGATTGTCCTATGAGAAGAGATTGAGGAGACTGGGCCTGTATCCTTGAGAGTTTAGAAGAATGAGAGGTGATCTCATTGAGGCATACAAAATGCTTACAGGGCTCAACAGGGCTGGGTGGTGGGGGTACACATGGGGGATTCTAGAATACAGTCTCGGAGTAAGAGGCAGGCCATTTAGAACTGAGATGAGGAGGAATTTCTTCATTCAGAGAGTGGTGAACGTTTGGAATTCACTACCCCGGAGGGCTGCGGAGGCTCAGTAATTGGGTATATTCAAAACAGAGACCGATAGATTTCTAGATATTGTCATGACCACAGATCCTAACCCCGAATTACTTATGGACAAAATGAACTATAAGTAAGATGTGTTTTTTTTTAAAAAGGGACGTACATGTAAAAGCTGGCTGAGACTGTAAGGTAACCACTTGCTGGAAAATTCCTATGTGGATTGCTTGACCAACTAGTTCAGAGAATGCTTTTGCATTGATGCCCACATCCCATGAAAGAATAAAGAAAAGATGAATAACCGCTCATTTCCCACACCATCTGCCTCAGTTTTGCCCACTCAATCTATCAATGTCTCTTTGCAACTTTCTATTCCTATCTTCTATTTACTGTGCTACCTCACCTGGTGTCATCAGCAACCTTAGATACTCATCCATGTCGCTTTATAAATATAATGAAAAGCTGTGGCCTCAGTACAGATCCCGGGAAGACATCATTAGTAAGATCCCGCTGATTGGAGCATATATCATAATCCCTACTCTCTGGCCGGGATTTTCTGGCCCCGTTGTGGTGGGACCCGCTGTGGTGGGCAGGGCCGGAAAATCCCACCCTCTGTCTCCTACATGCGAACCAACACCTTGCCCAAGCCAATAGGTGGGCTCCAGTTCCATATGCCCCCATTTTTGTTAACAGTTTCTTATGGGTCCAGTGCAGATCTCACTCAATGAAAGCCTGGATTGGGGAAATCTAGGTCACTGCTCATCCTATCCCTGTTTTCCCAGTACCTTTTGGCCAAACACACCAAAATATATCCCGTCATGATAACGCGATCCTTAGCACTCGATATTCAGTTCATATCCTGCACCACATGTATTTTACTTATTTGAGCAGTTTTAAGTTCGGACTCTTGCTTACATGCACAAAATGTGAACAAACTGACCTGGTTTAATGATTCTGCATCTCTAGTGCAGGAAAAGAAGTGTTGATGTGAATAATATTGGCTTGAGGTAGTTTGACTTGAGATATTTGTATTTGAAAGGTCCAAAGTACTGTAGGGCATGCAAGCATAAAACTTTCCATGCCACCTAATATTTAGACCCTAAAGCACCCTGGTTTGAACAGGCTTGTTGAACATTTTTATTACTTTTAAATGATGAGATCTCAAGGAACATTGAAAGAAAGCTTTGACTGACACCATCACTGGGAGTTGAAGAGAATGTTTCACTATTTGTGTGCTGTCTAACTTGGCACTTCCTGTTAATGACCTATTTTTGAAACATATTGCTGTGTTTCCTCATCTGATCCACTGCGCTGAAGCTCATTTCCTCTGTGATACAGACTCCTCAGACTCGCTTTACACAGTTTTCGGCTCCAGCTTGTGATTTTTCACTCACATTCTCCTAACATTTTTTGTGTTAGGAGCGAATAATTCTGTCGACATAGTCAAGCTCATAATTAACACGACTGAAACAATCTCCAAGCTCATGGTTATTAAGTAGTACCGTTCTTGATTCTATTACCTCCAGTCTGTTGATACTGGGGTTATTTAGTTGGACTGGGTAGGTGGTTTTCTTTTTTTCTAGTCTCTTTCTGTGATGGGGTGGGATAGTGGGACTAACTGAGTTTTTTTGCAGAGAGCCACCATGGGCACGAGGGGCCAAATGGCCTCCTTCTGCGCTATAACCATTCTATGATTCTACATCCATACCTTAGGGCTAATAATACACTTCATAGATTCCTGTAGTCTGTTGTACACATGGAAAAGCCAGCTAATCGTTCTGAGGATTAATTCTCTTCAGTTGTTCAGTCTTACATTACATGGGGTGGAGTGGTCCCAGATTTGCACTAAGTGGGGTAGTGGGTGGGTAAATCGACCACAATGGCGGTTTCTCAGGTCATATCGTCCCAAACCCAACGTTTTAATTATGCATCCCCGGGAAACATGCCGTTTCCATGGTGGGTGGGCTTTCATTCATCCACCACGTCATCACCTTGCCGCTTCCCCATGCCGGGTGCCATATTTAAAGTGCAGCTGCACGCATATCTCTCAGTGCTTCCAGCCCATCATTGCCACATGGAAGACATGGCCCCGAAAGACAAGACAATTGCAGCCCCAGGTTCAATGATTGTCCCTCAAGCACCTTTTGGATGCCATGGAGGCCCGTTGTGATGTCCTCTACCCCCGCTCTGGCCGCAGGATGGGCAGCAACATCACCAATCTGGCTTGGGAGGCAGTGGCAGCGGTGGTCAGTACCAACGCCCTGCAAAAGAGGACAGCCACCCAGTGCCACAAAAGGATGAATGACCTCTTTCGTTCTGCCACGGTGAGTCATTCTTCTCACATTCTCAATTCACACACTCACAAACCCAT
The DNA here is from genome assembly GCF_964194155.1 of Cetorhinus maximus. NCBI lineage: Eukaryota > Metazoa > Chordata > Chondrichthyes > Lamniformes > Cetorhinidae > Cetorhinus > Cetorhinus maximus. The sequence continues at coordinate 76,915,347 of NC_135893.1, read as the reverse complement.
CACACATCCACAGGGCCCTCACTCACTGCCAGTTTAAGGGACATCACCATTCGCTCTCTCACACACATCTTCATTGTCCTCACCCTGGCCCATGGCACCACTCACAACTCACACAGGCCAGGCATACTTATCATGTGGCCTGGCAGGCATCCTGCTTAGGCTCTCTCCATCTCTATTCATGCAGGACAAGCTGGCACATAACAACAGGGAAAGATTGCAGACTGGTGGAGGAATGCCCAAAATCAAGGTCCTCACGGACTTTGAAAACAGAGCCATCCAGCTGGCCAGTGAGGATCTGGACCGTTCCTGTGCTGACGGTGAGGTCAGCGCTGTTCTACCAAGTGAGGAGCCAGCAGTGAAATATTCAGCAGGCAACCATGCTGTGAGTGATGTGTCCTGTTTCACAGGCCACTGCCATGAACTAATTATCTCTCCTTGCTTTCGCAGGCACATCTGCCAAACAGCCGACAGAATCCACGGCCCAGGGCCTCCAATCAAGCCCTGAGGGAAGCTCCGCAGAGGAATCTGCTGAAACCCTTCTTAAAGCCATCACAGCACTCACCCACACCCTCCACCAACGCAGAGGCACACATCTCGGTGGGACTTTGCTTTAGAGTAGCCTCAGGATCACAATCTGGTGAGCACATTGCACTGTCTGATCCACAACAGGTGGCGGCAGGGACTTCCCAGGTGTCCGGCACTCAGAGGACTGCTGGAGGTCAGAACGTTGCTGAGTCCGAGTCCGAGCCTCTGGACTCGGTCATGTCACAGTTGCTGCAGCTACAAAGGCAAGCTCAGGATGTCCGCTGCACTCCTCAGATTGCAACGCACGATGGAGGAGTTCGTTTGCCTTCAGGCTGACGTGATAGTGCCGGCATGCCAACATACCATGGTCAACACTGGTAGGATGGCGGCCACCATGGAGATCTTGGTCCAGGGCTGGCCCCCCCATCTCTTTAGCATCTGTGACCAGTGACACTGTACTCCTGAAGGGCTCAGGTGCTGAAGGCTGACAAAGGATCAGGTGCTTTTAAAGTTTCACGGCTGCATCTCTATGATATGATCCTGATCACAGAGCGTGAGCGAGCTGCCCTCAGCCAGACAGGAGTCAGACAGTCTCAGAGGCTATGTGAAGATCAATGGAGCGTCCTTGCTGCATGTCGTCATCATCCTCCTGCAATCGAGCAACTATTAGGGCCTCCATTGCATCTTCATAACAGGAGCATTCCCACAGATGGTATGTACATTGCCATAAGCCAGACTGGAGTCAAATGTTTATAGATGCAATGTGAGGATCCATGCTGTCCCCTCACTTCATGTCGTCGTCATCATCATCCTCCACAAATCTAGCAGCTATGAGGGCCTCCTAACCACACCTGTCTCATCTGGCCAGTGCGAGGGCCTCATCCCTGTCATTGTCACCTTCCAGGACCCCCTCATCCTCATCCCTGTCGACGTTCTCCTCATTGGAGGAGACCTCCAGCTCCTGCATCTCCTCCTCAGCCAGCTCATCTCCCCATTGCAGTGCCAGGTTGTAAAGGGAGCAGCAGGTGACAACAATGCATGACACCCTCTGTGGACTATATTGCAGGGCTCTACCAGACCAGCCCAGACTCCAGAACCTCACTTTCAGCAACCCACTGGTTTGCTCTACCAAGTTGCGAGTTGCAGCTTGAGCCTCATTATACCTTCTGAGGCCACTGCATGGGTGTCATCAGCTATGTCCTCTGTGGGTAACCCTTGGCCCTGAGGAGCCAACCCTGCAGCTTCTGTGGACCCTGGAAGACGTCAGGAATCCATGACCGACTGAGAATGTAGGAGGTGTGCACACTCCCTGGAAACCGTGTGCAGATCTGCAGGATGCGTTTGTGGTGGTCGCACATCAGCTGCACATTCAGCAAATGGAAACCTTTGCGGTTCACATAGTTGACCTGTAGTTGCAACAAAGATTTGAGCACCACGTGACTGCAGTAGATCACAACCTGCACCTGTGGGAAACCCAAGATCTGGATAAATCCAATCGCTCTTGCATTCTGGCTCTCTTGGTCCCAGGCAAGAGGAACAAAGTTGTGTGCCTTCGCAAAGATGGCATCATTGACATTTTCAACAAGTGTCCACCTCCAGGGTTTCGATCTCTTCTTCTGACATTCCTCTCCCATGGATCGCCACGTGCATTCAAGGTTAGTTTTCCACGCACTCTCTCAGAGGCTCAGCGGTGCCGACAGAATATCACTGCTTCACAGGCCAGTAGTAAGGAGGCACCTTTGGCTGCCTCCTTGGGTCTTCTGGCTTCTCGCAAGCCCACTTTGTTCTAAGTCTGCTCCCTGCAGCTCTGTCTTTTAACTTGGAGCCTTTTCCTCTGCTCCTCACTCTTAACTTCACTGAATAGGACCTTTTTCAGAGTCCTGTTCTTTTCCACTGACTGAAAGGTTTTCCTGGGGCCCGCTTTTTGTCCCACTCCCTGGTTTTGGGACCTTCTTTCTTTGTTCTGAGACCTTTCTGTCTTCACCCTGGGGCATCCACATACCAACTTAACTAAAACTGCGGTCTGTTTCTCCCTGTCTCACTGTGAGTCTCTCTCTCTGGGCCCCTGTTGTTAAGCAACAGCATAATTTTTTTTCTACATTGTGTTTGTTTTAACCTCCCTAAACTACTAGCCCTCCAACCTTAGTTACCCAGCTCTTCACTTCAAGAGTCGTAAAATGTTATTAAAAATGCAGGTACACAATCAGGGCTTAGAGTCTTCTCAGCTTCATTACTCAGAACCTCTTAAAACAAAACCAAGCCCAGGATTCACCTTTCTCAACACACAAATAAAAAATATAAAATTAAACTATAGCTTATTCCTGACAACCACAAAATACAATTATAGCTTACTTAAAACTATATCTAGTTCCTAATAACATCAGTACTACTAGATAAAAGCAAAAGATAAAAGCTTGTAATGGATATTGGTAGACCTGAAATTGAGACAGAGAGGTCAAGGAAGGGCTAGTCTCAATTTCTGGTGATAGACTGTCCACCAATATCCATTACAAGCCTACCAACTCCCACAGCTATCTCGACTACAGCTCCTCACACCTTGCTTCTTGTAAGGACTCCATCCCATTCTCTCAGTTCCTTCGCCTCCGTCACATCTGTTCTGATGATGCCACTTTCCAAAACAGTTCTTCTGACACGTCTTCCTTCTTCCTTAACCGAGGTTATGCACCCACGGTGGTTGACAGGGCCCTCAACCGTGTCCTGCCCATCTCTCACGTATCCACCCTCACACCTTCCTCTCCCTCCCAGAACCATGATAGGGCCCCCTTGTCCTCACTTATCACCCCACTAGCCACCGCATTCAAAGGATCATCCTCCACCATTTTCGCCAACTCCAGCATGATGCCACCACCAAACACATCTTCCCTTCACCTCCCCTGTCGGCATTCGGTAGGGACCGTTCCCTCCGGGATACCCTGGTCCACTCCTCCATCACCCCCTACATGTCAAACCCCTCCCATGGCACCTTCCCATGCAATCGCAGAAGGTGCAACACCTGCCCCTTTACTTCCCCCTCCTCACTGTCCAAGAGCCCAAACACTCCTGAAGCAGCATTTCACTTACACTTCCCTCAATTTAGTCTACTGCATTCACTGCTCCCAATGTGGTCTTCTCTACACTGAAGAGACCAAACGCAGACTGGGTGACCGCTTTGCGGAACACCTTCGGTCTGTCCATAAGCATGACCCAGACCTCCCTGTCTTTTGCCATTTCAACACACCACCCTGCTCTCATGCCCATATGTCCGTCCTTGGCCTGTTGCAATGTTCCAGTGAAGCTCAACGCAACTGGAGGAACAGCACCTCATCTTCTGATTAAGCACTTTACAGCCTTCCGGACTTAACATTGAGTTCAACAACTTCAGATCATGAACTCTCTCCTCCATCCCCACCCCCTTTCCGATCCCCCTTTTTTCTAATAATTTATATATTTTTAAAATATATTTTTCTTTAAATTTATTTCCATTCATTGTTTTATCTCCACCTTTTAGCCCATTTCGATCCCTTCCCCCCACCCCACCCCCACTAGGGCCATTGGTCACTTGCTCGTCCTGCTTTCTACCCTTAATGTCACTATTAGCACATTCCTTAGCTAATATCACCACCGTCAACACCCCTTTGTCCTTTTGTCTATGACATCTTTGGCAATCTCTTCTTTGCCTCCACCTATCACTGGCCCTCTATCTAGCTCCACCTGTCCCACCCCCTCTAACAGTTTATATTTCACCTCATTTCTATTTTTCTTTAATTCTGATGAAGGGTCATATGAACTTGAAACATTAACTCTGTCTTCCTCTCCACAGACGCTGTCAAACTTGTTGACTTTTTCCAGCTATTTTTGTTTTTGTATCAGTACTATTAGGGCTGACAACCAAAAATGATTCAACACAAAGTCGTATTATTAGTTCAAAAATAATCTGCAATATCCATTACCTTAAAAAGCTAGGAAAACATATTATTTTGCAATTCACATGATTGCAATTTTAAATCAAGATGAAAACAATGGTCTAATTTCCAAATGTTTTAATTTAAGAACAATTTCACAAACATTATTTAGCGTCTTTCAAAATGGCTGTTCGTTTTCATTTTGTCATCAGCAAAATCACAAATGTTTTGTACTCAAGGTTTATGAATTCACTACCAATCAAAACACTCATATAAGTGCTCTTTTCAAGTTTTACTGTATCCAGGAAAATGACACAATCAATCAAGGGAAGGGTTCATGAATATTAGGTTGGTGAGGCCCTAAACGACATTACATTATAACAGCAAGCATGGGAGGAGCAAAGGTTCCATTCATTTATAGGTGGTGGGTTACAGTTCACTCAGTGAGTCTGCATTGTTACAGCAACACGCACGTTGTAGTTTTGAACTATGAATAGTAGAGACTCCAATATTCTTTCCGCTACATGGCTGACCAGGAATCTTTCCTCCTCTTACTGTATATCATTGGTGTGTATTGGAAGGATTTGCAGGTCGATACTCAGCCTGTTTGGCTGCGTTATGAACACACCTTCCATGGCCATCAAATCCACATGGGACTTGAACCCACAGCTTCTACCTCAGAGCCAGAGACACTACCCACTCCACCACAAGATTCCCCTCATTACTAGGTAACCTGCCACAAAGTCCATATTATCCTCCCTAAAAACCACGTTAAAACAATTATCCAATCTTATTTTGAAGATCGAATTATAAACCGTAAATTTAAAACAGATTCCAGGATCCCAGTTGATATGATTATCCTTTCGGTTCTCCTCATTTTGATCTTGGTCATCCGCCCCATCAAGTTAATATTCTTCCCATTCCTGGACATCTATCACCAGATACCCTCATATCTTTTTGGGGGCAAAAAACCTCTTATAAATTCTTCCTTGTAGGTTTGGGTAAAAGAGGACATAAAAATGGGCAGGGCTAGGCTGGCAGCTGCAGCTCTAGGTTCTTCACAGCAAGAACATGTAAAACATTTAGCATCTCTTGTCATGGGGTGATGTGTTACAAAAATGGGATGTTGTTTCCGTTATTGTGGGGTTGTCTCGGGATTCATTGGCTTCTTACTCTAGAAGAGATCTTGCTGGACTCAATGGTCTTTCATTCAAAAACATTTATTTCCATCACTAACTTTACAAGGTTATAGGATATCAAGTCATAACCAGAGCTACTCTCTGAGGTGCTTCTCTCTCATCTGCTCTCAGGGAGTGACATCACCATGACATAGCTCCTCACGCACATGCTCAGTAGCTAACATTAGAGTTAACCCTTTACTCTACCTTGTTAACTTGAACCTTGTTTCATCTGGAGAGGTTCAACCTTTATGAACTGTCCATTTGCTGCTCTAAAGTTCTTTTGCCCCTCACTCTGCAATGAAGGTGGTCTCCACAGGCTGTTGCCATGCCAGTGTGATATACTTGCAACAGTTGTTTTGCCAGTACAATTAAAAATTCAAAATCAAATCTAGTGGGACCATGTGCTGGTATGATGCAATATGAATGAGAAATCAAAACATTCTTAGCTATTCCCAACACTAGCAAATACAGACAGTATCCTCTTCCCATTCCCCTCCAAGCCCCACAACTCTACTGGTGTCAGCTGTGGCTCAGTGGGTAGCACTCTCACTTTGATTCAGAAGTAACGGGATTCAAGCACCACTCTAGAGACTGGAGTGCAAAATCTCGGCTAACAGTTCACTGCAATACTGAGGGAGTGCTATATTGTTGGACTGGTCATCTTTCAGAGAGACATTACACTGAGGTTCCATCTTCCTCTCAGGTGAATGTAAAAGATCCTATGGCTCTATTCTCCCTAGTGTCCTGCCAATATTTATGCTTCAACTAACATCACTAAAACAGATTATTTCATCATTTATCTCATTGATGTTTGTAATCTTGCTATGTGCAAATTTCCCTATATTACAACAGTGACTGTGCATCAAAAGTACTTGGCTATCGTCAACTTTATTGAAAGTTTACAGTCAATTAGAGACTCATTCCATCACTGCTTGAGTTTTTCCTCTAAACAACAAATAACACAGATCATATCAACATCCTGGGGGGTTACCATTGATCAGAAGCCGAAATGGACCTGTCACATAAATACTGTGGCTACAAGAGCAGGTCAGATGCTGGGAATTCTGCAGTGAGTAGCTCACTTCCTGACTCCCCAGAGCCTGTCCACCATCTACAGGGCACAGGTCAGGAGTGTGATGGAATACTCTCCACTTGCCTGGGTGAGTGCAGCTCCAACAACATTCAAGAAGTTCAACATATCCAGAACAAAGCAGCCAGCTTGACTGGCACCCCATCTACCACTTTCAACATTCACTCCCTCCACCACCGACGCACTGTGGCAGCAGTGCATCTACAAGATACACTGCAACAGCTCACCAAGATTCCTTCGACAACTCCTTCCAAACCCACAATCTCTACCATCTAGAAGGACAAGGGCAGCAGATGCATGGGAGCACCACCACCTGCAAGTTCTCCTCCAACCTACACACCATCCTCACTTAGAACTATATCACCGTTCATTCACAGTCGCTGGGTCAAAGTCCTGGAATTCCCTCACTAACAGCACTGTGGGTGCACTCACACCATATGTACTTCAGGGGTCAAGAAGGCAACTCACCACCACTTCCCAAGGGCAATTAGGGATGGGCAATAAACGCTGGCTTAGCCAGTAACACCCACATCCTGTGAAAGTATATTAAAAAAAAAATCCTTTCCTAACTCCCTTGCTTTGGAGATGATACCAATATACGTTGGCAAGTTTGATATTTTGCACATCTGCTAAGGGATACTAGGCTTAATAATGTCCTTTAGGGAAGGAAATCTGCTGTCCTTACCTGATCTGGCCTACATGTGACTCCAGACCCACAGCAATGTGGTTGACTCTTAAATACCATCGGAAATGGCCTAGTAAGACATTCAGCCCAGCCAGTGACGCCCAAATCCAATGAACGAATAAAAAAAAGAGGCTGAGAGGGCTTATGTGTTTATAATGTAATTTTTGTATGATTTCTTTAATGATGGTAGCTGAACAGGGGTCTCTCAGAATTCCTTTTTGGTTTTCCATTACAGCTCTAAGTGCCAGCTCTGAATAAATATATTTAAAAATTCTTTGTTATTGTTTTTTAAAGTAAGCCAATTTTTTCATTAAAACGTTTAGTAATCATAAAATATTTATTGTGAGAATGTAACATCAAAGAAATAAATGGTTAAAGGCCTCTTTGGTATTAGAACTACTCCCAGGATAATATGATCTTGCGACCTTTCCTACTCACAAGTTTTCCATGTCAATGAATTGTCAAAGTCATGTATATTGTTTACTAAATTTTTTTGTTATATGGCGTACAGTGAATAGTCAGAAGAACCACCATTAATCTCAGACAGATCTGATACTCTCTACAACTGTAACCTTGTGTCCAACTTCCAGCCCAAATTTTGTTATAATATCTCAGGCATTTGTTGACATGGGTTTCTAACAGACTGTACTTTTTGTTTCTAACAAAGTTGTTAGCACACCAACAATTCATTTTAATTACTACTTTCTTGAACGGGCAAACACATTAGCTCACCAAAATATAAAACAATCTTCTGAAGCTGTTGCTAGATCCAGTAAAGAATTTGTTTATCTAGGAGATGTCTGGGTTTTATGTTTAGTTTCTTTGTCTCTCATCGCGGATAGCTACTTACGCAGCTTATTGTAGGACTAGTGCTGAATAAGCTTTTGTCTGTTTCAGTGTTTAATATAAATTGGAAAAATTTACTGACAAAGAAATGAAACAGCAGTGAGAAACATTTAAAATCGCGATTAATAGAGTTCAGGTGAAATATACACCACTAAAAAACAAGAACTACACAGTAATGTCACACTGTGGGTGTATGTAGAAAAAAAGCAAAACTGAAGTTAAAGAAAAAGGCATACGCTAAGCACATTAGACAACAAAGGAGTGGATAGCAAAAGTGAATACCAAAAGCTTAGGAAAGAAGTCAAAAACAATTAGGAAGGTGAAGAGAAACTACAAAATTAAATTATGAAACAATATAAAAATAAATAGTAAAGTATACTACAGACACATAAATAAGAAAATAAAAATTAGAATATGGATTTGGCTACTAAGGGATATACATGATATATTCAAGGTAACGCCAACAAAATGGCAGAAATACTAAATAATTACTTAGCCTCAGCATTTACCAGGGAGACTAACATAATGGACATCACTTTAGACAAAAACAAAAAAATATATATATTTAAAATTAAAAGTGGGGAAACAATAGATCAAGTAATCAAAGTTAGATAAAACCCGTAACTCAGATGGATTTTATCTGCTTATTAAAAGAAGTTAGGGAAGAGAAAGCAGAGGTACTATTACATGTATATAAAAATCATTAGGAAGGGTCCAGAGGAATGATGGACAACTGAAGTGATTTTTATCTTTAAACAGGGAGATTTTTTTTTAATTAATTAATGGGATGTGGGCATCGCTGGCTAGGCCAGCATTTATTGCCCATCCCTAATTGCCCTTGCTCAGAGGGCAATTAAGAGTCAACCTGGATCTGGAGTCACATGTAGGCCATACCAGGTAAGGACAGCAGATTTCCTTCCCTAAAAGGACATTGGTGAACCAGATGGGTTTTTACAACAACCAGCAATGGTTTCATAATCATCATCAGACTTTTAATTCTAGATTTTCACTATCTGCCAAGATGGGATTCAGACCTGGGTCCCCAGAGCATTACTCTAGGTCTTTGGAATACTAGTCAGTGGCACTACCACTATGCCACTGCCTCCCAGGTAGAGCGAGTCCAGGGAACTATAGGTCAATTAGCTTAATGTTGGTGGTAGGAAAGATAAGGGAATGGAATCTTTATTCAAAGATGCCAGAGAAAAACATATAGAAACTGAAAAAATAATGAAGAGTAGTCAGCACAATTTCAAAGGGAAGGTCATTCTTAACCAACATTTTGAATTCTTTGAGGAGTAACAGAAATAGATAAGAGTAATGCAGTAGAATTATTTATATTTGTATTTTCAAAAGACCTTCGATAAGGTACTGTAGGGTAGGCTCCTGAATAAGGACAGAACATGTAGAATCAGGGGCCAAATAGCAAAATGGATAGGAAGCTGGCCACAAAACAATATTAAGAGGAGTGAAAGGTAGTTATTCAAACTGGCAAAAGGTGGGACATGATACGTTCCACAAGGATCAGTGCTGGGACCACTGTTATTCGCTATTTACAAAAACGATTTGGACTTGGGAAACAGAAGTACAATAGCAAAATTTGCAGACAACACCAAATATGTAGTTAATGCAGTGGAGGCCTGTTACAAAATACAGGATGGCCTTAGTAAACTTGCAGAATGGGCATGTGAATGGCAAATGAACTTCAATAAATGTGAGGCGTACATTTTGATTGAGACCACTCCATCAAAAATAACTTTCTAAATGGTGCTGAAGAGAGATCTAGAGGAATAGATAACAAATCACTAGTAGTGACTTAGGTTAATGTGGCCATAAAAAAGCAGAACACTGAGGTTCATTTCTAGAGGGATAGACCTGAAAAGCAGAGGAGTTAAACCTTAATAGAACTTTGGTTAGACCACACTTGGAATTCTGTGTCCAGTTCTGGTCTCCATGGTATAATTAGAATACAGAGGCACTGGCTTAACCCTTTAAGCTTTTGTATCATTCTGGTGAATCTGCACTCTACCCATTATGTGGACAATACATCTTTCCTGAGGTGCACGTCACCAAACTAAATGCAGTGCCCCAAATGGGTCTGACTGAGGTTCTGTACAACTGAAGGATCACTTCCCCACTTTTGCATTCCAAATTGTAATCATATAATTATGCTCATATTTCACTTATTTAACTTACAGGATAAACAGAAGGCTCAGCATTTAGTTGTTGGATACAAAGCTTATCATGTTATTTTGACAGACCTTCCACAATATTATTGCTTAAACAGAATTACGGATGATTGAGACCATTATGAAGCTATAATTGTTCCCTGGAGTCATACGATGTCCATAAGTCGTTTAAGATTTCCACTAGTGGTTTAGTAATATTATCTGAATCCCTCAATTAAATTACAAGTTTATTATTCATTCTCAACACACCATAATTCCCTGCAGAAATATTTGTTCAGTGCCAGGATGCTTGCAGTAATAATCATGTTTCCAGATTTTTTTCCAGTCAAAAAGCATCACAAAACTCATGGTAAATTTATAAGCTAATCTTTCTATTTTGATGCATGCGTGTGGGACAGACAAGAGGCAGCAGAAATGTAATTGAGACAATTACTGGGTTTTAGAAACATAGGGAACATTGCAAATAATAGCAGGCCCTCACGCCTGCTCCACCATTCAATTAGATCATATACCCCAATTTCATTTACCTGCTGTTGCTCTACGTCATGTCATACCTTTACCTAACAACAACAACTTGTATTTATATAGCACCTTTAACATAGTAAACCTTCCAAGGTGCTTCACAGGAGTGTTATCAAACAAAATTGGGCACCAAATCACATAAGGAGATATTAGGGAAGATGACCAAAAGCCAAGCAGTAGAGGTAGATTTTAAGCAGCATCTTAAAGGAGTCTTGGAAACTTGAATTGACCCAGCGTTCACAGTTTTTTGGAGAAAGTTCCAAATTTCCAATACCCTTTGTGTGAAAAAGTGCTTCCTGATTTTATTCCTGAATGCTTAATTCTAATTATAAGGTTATGCTCCCTTTCTTGGACTTCTCCATCATTATCTATCCTGTAAAATTCTTTATAATTTTAAATACCTCAGATAGTCCTTCCCTAACCTTCTAAACTCAAGGAAATACAAAAGCAACACATCTTCCTAATTTAACCCTCTAAGACCCGCTACCATTCTGGTGGATCTACACTGCACCGATCGAAGGCAAATATATCCTTTTTAAGGTGCGGCACCCAAAACTGCTCGCAGTACTCCATATGGGGTTTGACTGAAGCTCTATACAACTGTACAACATACAGCTTCCTCTTCTATGTATTCCAGCTCCCTTGCAGTAATAGCCAGGATTCCATTAGCCTTTTTGATTACTTTTTGTAACTATCAACTAATATTTAGTGATTTGTTAATTTACACTCACAAATCTCATTGCTCCTTTACAGTTCCTAGTTTCTCACCATTTAGGAAATAATCAAAGTTATCTTTCTTGGGTCTGAAGTGAATAACCTCACACTTGCCACTATTCCAGTTATCATAATTTTGGCCACCTCAATAAATCTATGCCCCTTTGTGACTTCCTGCTCCCATCTACGTTACTTATTGTTCCTCCTAACTTAACAACTGAAAACTTGGATATTCAACTCTCTATTCCTGCCTCCAAATTATTAATGAATGTGGCGAAAAGTTGAGGCTCCAGAACAAATCCCTGGTGGGCTTTGACAAGTGTTCCCCAATCACAGTTCATATCCTTTATCCCTGCTTTGTCTTCTAACTCCCAACTAATATTCAATCCATCAAAGATTACCTTCAACTTTGCTAATAATCTCTTTTGTGGAAATTTATTAAATGCTTTCTGGTTGTCCATGTAGCCAACATCTATGTAGACCCCCTTATCTACCTTATTAGTGATCTTCTCAAAATTTCAACTAGTCAGAAATGATATACCCCTAACAAACTCATGCTGGCTCTCTCTGATCAGCTCAATTTTGTTCAAGTGGTTAGTCACTCTATCCTTAATGACAAATTCTTATAGCTTCCCCAGAAGTGACATAAATCAGACAGGTCTGCAATTATCTCCCACTCTTCTAAATCATGGAGTGGCATTAGCAAATTTCCTAATTCCAGCACAATTCGCAAAACAAGACAGGTTTGAAAGATTGGGACTAATGCTTTGGCAATTTTATCACCTACTTCTTTTACTTCTCTTCCTGGGGCGGAAACCATTAGGTCCTGGAGATTTATCTATCCTAAGTCCCATTATTTTCATCATTACAATTTTTCACTTACATTGAATTAATAAACTCTTTTACTGGCATTTTCTACTCTCTCTGAAAATGGATGCAAAGTACTTGTTTAATAATCAGCTATTCCCTTGTTGTCTATTAAAATATCATTTGCACCTGTGTTTAATGGGCCCATAACTCTCTTAGACACCCTCTGACTCTTAATATACTTCTAAAATTTTTTACTATTGGTTTTTATAAAGGTTGCAGGTTTCTTTCATATTAATCTATTTGCAGCTCTCAATATTTTCTTTGCATCTCTTTGATGCTTTCTATATTTTACCCCAGTCAGCCAGATTCTCGCTTTTCTTGGCATTTATGTAAGCCACTTCCTTTAACTTTATACTGTGTCTTACTTCATATGTTGACCATGGTTGCTTGAGTGCACAGGTGGAACCTTTGCTCTTTAGGAGTATGAATTGGTTTTGTACTAAATACTTCTTTGAACACCTCCCAGCTTTTTTGTGGGTTCACTGGTTAACAGCTCAGCCTAGTTTAACATGTTCAGCTTGCATCTCATTCCTTCAAATGACACCCTTTCTTAAATTTAAAACCTTGATTTGTGTATGGTATTTCTTCTTTGCAAACTTCATGTCAAACTTTGTCATTTTATGGCCACGAAGATGCTCCCTTACTGTTGGATTATTAATAAATGCTGGGTTATTACTCACTGCAAAATCTAGTATGGCATGTTAATAGTGTATTAATTGTGTTTAATTCTATGCAGATTATAGGCACTAACTGAGCATTCACTTGAGCCCCCTATAAAGAGGTACAGACTAAAACCAATGTTGTTGTGTCAGGAGATGTATGCTTGTTTGTGTAACTCTGTAAATAAATATAATAGTATAAAGATTGGCTCCACTTCCATTCTTCACCATCTGGCTTTCTGGAATGTAACATGACATGTTCTCCTGTCAGTTCTCAAATATCTTGGCCAGAATTTGCTGGAGCAGGACACCTCATGGTGTGCCTGTGAGTTGGATCTTTTTTCTTAACCCTTCAACTCAGAATTTCTGCACTGCAAATTGTTACATGTTGATAATAGTGATATAGTCTGATATATTTAAATAATCCAGATCTTGGTGTGCAGGGGACAATTTCAAAGTTTGCGGACTACACAAAATTTGGGAGAATTTTGGAGGACAGTGTAGAACTTCAAAAGGACATTGACACATTGGTGGAGTGGGCAGATAGGTGGCAGATGAAGTTCAATGCAGAGAAGTGAGGTGATACACTTTGGTACAAAGAACATGGAGAGACAGTATAAAATAAAGGGTACTATTCTAAAGAGTGTGCAGGTGCAGATAGACCTGGGTGTATATGTACATGAGTCATTAAAGGTGGCAGGATAGGTAGAGAGAGCTGATTCTAAAGCATACAGTATTCTAGGCTTCATTAATAGGGGCATAGAGTACAAGGTGAACTTATATAAGACACTGGTTAAACCTCAGCTGGAATATTGTGTACAGTTCTGGACACCACAATATAGGAAGGATGTGAACGCATTGGAAAGGGTGTAGAAGAGGTTTACGAGAATGGTTCCAGGAAAGAGACACTTCAGTTATGAGGAAAGATTGGAGAGGTTGGACTGTTTTCCTTGGAGAGGAGAAGGCTAAGAGGAGACTTGATAGAAATTTTCAAAATCATGAGGCGCCTGGACAGAGTAGACAGGGAGAAACAGTTCCTATTCATAAATGGATCGAGAACCAGAGGGTACAGTTTTAAAGTGTTTTGCAAAAGAAGCAAATGTGTGTTGAGAAAAATCTTTTTCACACAGCGAGTAGATAGGGTTTGGAATGCACTGCCTGGAAGTGCGGTGGAGGCAGGTTCAATTGAGGCATTCAAGAGGGCATTCGATGATTATTTAAATAGAGACAATGTGCAGGGTTACGAGGAAAAGGCAGGAGATTGGCACTAATTTAAAATGCTCAGAGAGCCAGTGCAGACACGATGGGCCGAATGGCCTCCTTCTACACCGTAACAATTCTGTGATTCTCTGATAAGGTCAATGGGGCATCAGGGACCTTGGTGAACGATGGGACAACAATCTATCACCTTAAACAATTAAAATTTAAAGATACCGAAAAAACAGATGAATGCCAGAGAGGAAAGTTGGGTGAATTAAGAGTTAAATCAAATACAGAAAGAGAAATGAAGAAAGAAAGAAAGATTAGAGTAAGAGGGAAAGTAAGAGAAATAAAAAAAGGAAAGAAAAATAATTTTAAATTGGGAAGACCTTTAGGAGCAATTGCATGAGCGAGATTCCAGGGTTTCAATTGTCCCTTTCCTGTGCTTCGGAGGTTGAGTAGGATTGCAGGAAAATATACCTTGTTGGTCAAAAGTGTTCTTATGTCATGGGAAAAAAGTCCTAACTTTCTGCTTTGAAGTTAATTTATTTCAATAGCGCAAACACAGCAATGTCTTGAAACCCATGGGTATATTAATAGCAAGTTCAAGTTCTGGTTTTTGTGACACTTAACAGTGGAATTCTCAGTTTTTAACTTCCCACATTCCACTCCATTGCAAATCACCCAGTAATTTATGTCGATACACAATTCATGCTGTATGTGGTTAAAAATTGCTGAGTTTTTTATACATTAATAACAGCCTGTGCCCGCTATTTTCCTAGCAGATCCTGTGCTATCATTTCAGAAAATTGTCCTGGATATACTCTAGAAATACATTCCTGTATGGCCTGAGCTGATTTGCAGACAAGTAGAACCTCTGCCTTTTTTGGGAATGTACAGATATTTCTATTCTACCAAATACCTCTTTTGAACACTGCCTGTAGGTTTACCCATTGACTGTTCAGCCCAGTGTGTCTTAAAATAATGTTTTTTTTAATAATGGTATTTTATTCAAGAAACACATTCACAGCCCAAAGCTGAATTGCAATGTGACTTACACTGAAAAATTCATATATAACCTTTTATTGAGACTTTCCCTGCTCCCTTTCAAACCTAATGTCAAATTCAATCATATTATGGTCATATTTCCGGCCATGCCCGCCGCTGGGATCGTTTGGTCCCACTGAAAGTTAATGGACTTTTGGCTAGGCCGCTGAATCTCCTGCAGTGGGTCCCGCTGTGACAGGGCCAGATGCTGTCAGGCCTGATTATTTCCAGCACTTTCTGTTCTTCTTTTGGATTCTTTATATCTCTTTTTGCACACTGATCTTGGCTCTCATTTTTTTTACACATCTTTAGGTTATCAACTTTACCATTATTTCTAGCCGAACCCTTCACTGCAACACCATCAACCCCTTTTTTGTTTAAAATCCTTTGTATAGCTTTATTTCTCCTTCCAGCTGGTTCAGGTACAGCCCATCCCAGAGGTTACAGCTTCTTTCTATCCCAATATCCTATGAAATGGAACCTCCCTTTCCCACCTCAGTCTTATAGCCACATCCTCACTTCTCTGATCTGTTTGTTCCTATGCCAATTAACAAATGGGTTGGGTAATAATCCAATGATTGCTACACTTGAGACACTCCTTTTAATGTAGCTCCTGATATGCCCTTGCCAGCACCTCCTCACTGCACTTTCCTATCTCATTGGCTCTGGCGAAGGGACATCTCCAAGACTTATCACCTAACAAAAAGTGAACTTGTTGGACCTGAAGCTAGGGCAGTCAGTCGCTACCATGCCTCTGTCAGACACCTCGTTGGATCTGTGAACATCCCTTTGGATTTTGCAAGCCCCGATGTGCCTGACTGTGAGGACCCCATTGCCAAGTCTGTTCCTTCATACACCTGACCTCAGGTTCCACTGTTCATCAGGTATCAGTTGATGGTATTGTGCCAGGCTCAACAAATCTCCCGTTCACCAGCAGGCCAGCATGGCTAGCTATCCAATCTGAATGTCCCCTCCTTCGTCACCTGCTGTAAGGGACCCCCTCTTCAAAGAAGCTTACCAACATTTGCAATATCAAACGCTACCTCCGGGTTGCCACCATTGCACAATATGGAGCAGGGCAAGGCCTGTGCTTCTGCAAGAGATAAAGCACCGAGTGACTCACCTCTCCAGCTTTCCAAACCCTCCCCCCTCAATAGTGTGTGGGCCTAACCCCTGTGCCAAACCCTTCCCAACACCCTCCAGTCACTATTCTTGGTGTGAATACAGAGTTCCACCACTTTGCCATATCCTGTAAAAATTCTTTCAGCTCCACCTCATCAATACAATGGGGCAGGCTCCAGACAAATAATTGATGACAGTCTGGGTATCGGACTGTGCGCCTGTATTTCCCGGCTAATTTTCACTGTGACCTGGCCTGGGACTCTGTGGTGGCACACCCTATGGTTCCCTAATTCATTGGTCAAGAGGCCTTGGGCATGGATTTCTGGTTTTGCCTCCAGTCGAGGCTGTGATGTTGGGGCTTTGACAACGTGAGGTGTAATTCCAGTGGCGGAGACAATCCCTCCTGACCTCAGTCCTCCTTCGAAATTGAGTGAGAACACTGAGACTGGGAGTGAACGGGACATACACACACACAGAGGCTGCTGTGTGAGGACATACCCTGCCCCTCCCCATCTCCTCCCTCTCCAAAAACCTATCCACATCAGCTGGACAGAGGATGAAAAAGGCAACCTGCTTCAGACCCACAGTTTCATTTAAATTCTACCGAGGTCATCTTGGAGTCTGCACCATCAGAGGTAACGCAAGGTCGGTGTTATTTAAACCCAACTCCTTAGCTCAGCCCCTGTTCCATTCCCCCTTCCCTAGTGAACGAGACTTGGGGCCTAGTCTGTGTCCTTGTAGCTCTGCTTCTTAAGTGGAAAGGTAAAAAAGGTTTTATTAGTTAGCTCAGCTGCTTGGCACTTTTTAATGATCATCTTTATTAAGTACTTTAAAAAAATTATCAATTTATTATGTTGACGTTGATTTTTTTGCTCAGTAAGATGTGTATGCTTTCTTTATTAAATAACTTTTTAAAATTCATGTTTAATGTTGTGTCAAACCAGATCTCAGGCAGTGGCTGCTGGGCTTCTTGCTGAATGGGAATGAGAGGCTCACAAGAAGTCTGGTTGCTTTTTGGAGGGCTGGCAAAAGGGGTTAACTTTGCTCCAATAGAAACGGGAAATTTTGGAAATGTTCAGCATGTCTGGCAGCATCTATGCAGAGAGGAACAGAAGTCAGTGCCCCTTTGTCAGAATTAGAGCAAATTAGAGCATAGCTCTGTTTATCTCTCCACAGATGCTGCCTGGCGTGCTGAGTTTTTCCAGCATATTGTTTATACTTCAGATTACCTGTATCTGCAGTACTTTGCTCTTCTATTATATGCTCCATGTTGGGCATTTATCAATGTGGTTCATTTCAATTCAGTGACAACATTTATCACTCAATGCAAAATGTAATTTTTCTGTTAACATTGATTGGTGCTAATTTACTGGAGTGTTTTGCTATTTTTAAACTTAGAAGCGAAACCAGGAGTTTTGCACGAATAGAATATATTACTAATAGTTCAAGATATTATCATTCCTAAGCAGGATTCTTGTTTCCAGTCTTTGTGAGGTTCAAGTCTTTTGGATATTGCATAGGGTCTGGCTCAAAGAATCAGAGATGGTTGCATAATATGAATGATCAAGTTGTGTGTAATTGGCTGACAAAGCTGTGGTTGTAAGGTCAAACTTGAGCTTTTGGCGGGCTTTACAAATGGATGCGTACAGGACAAAAAACCAATAAGTTTCGCTAACCCTATGTAAAACAGTTCGAGCCCACTGTGACGATGGTTCCCAATTCTGGGCACCTGAAGGCTAGTGGGTGGGGGGAATGAGGGGCCAGGAAACAGCAGGAGAGGCAGGGCCCATTGCTGTTATTGCTCTTCAGGATCTCAATTGATCCAGGTTTTCCCAACGGGTGTCTTAGGCTCTTTCGTCCTGAAGAAACGTTATATTTTCTTTTGAACTCGAAGAAGCGGTGACCCGATAGGCTGGACTAGTTTACAACGATAACGAAGCCTGACAAAGCGGACTAGGGATAGAACAGATCGCACTTACAAGCAAGACACCCGCCAGCCTGCCTCTGACGGCACCGCGCAGGCGCTGGGCGGCTGGCGTCCGAGCCCGAGCCCGACGGCATCGCACGTGACCGGGTGGTCTGCCCTCGCGAGAAGAGGCAGGGGCGCGGGGCCGCGATGTGGCAGCGTTGCCTGGTAACAGCAGCTCGAGCCGCGGGTCGGCGGTGACGGCAGGTAAGAGACACCGGGGGTTGGGGAGGAGGAGTGAGGAGGCGGCCGGGGGAGGAATGAGGATGTGAGTGAGTGAGGGGCGGCCGGGGGAGGAATGAGGATGTGAGTGAGGGCTGGTGAGGGAGGGTCTCCGGCCGGAGGGTGAGAGACAGTCCCCGGAATGGAGGGGCTTTCTCCCGGGTGAAGCCCGGACGGGGAGCCGCCTGTGCAGCGAGTGAGAGCCGCTGGGTGTGGTGGGTCCCTTTCCCCAGCGGGAGGACAGTGATACCCAGGCAAGAGGGGAATTCCTGCCAGGATAAAGAGGACATTGTGAAAGCCTCCATGGACGGGGGAGGGATGAATATGGCATTTGCTGAATGTGACATGACTTTGTATTGACTATTTCACTGCTCTGAGAAAGGGGAAAGGAGCAGGCACTCTCTGCAGTGAAGCCTATATTCGCGGGTGCTTTTACTGCTGCTCCAGACCCAAGACTTGTTTCTTGTCTAATACAAAAACAGAAAATGCTGGAAATGCTCAGTAAGCCTGACAGCGCCTGTCGAGAGAGAAACGGGGTTAATGTTTCGAATTCAATCTGACTCCTCTGCAGAACTGGTCCTCCACTCCACTCCACTCTTTCTCTCTCCATTGATGCTCCCCACAAGAAAAGACCAGTAAAACTTGGGAAATGAGTGGTATTGGTCCAGGCTGGTCTTGTATATCTTAAAATGGAACTCGAGCCTTGGACCAGTCATTTCCCAAGTTTTACTGGTTTTATCTGCTGCCAGACCTGCTGAGTTTTTCCAGCACTTTGTGTTTTTATTTCAGATTTCTAGCATCTGAAGTATTTTGTTTTATTGTTTCTTTTCTCCTCTTACATCCTTCTCTCCTGTCATCCTGACTGTTCATTACCCTGCTCTCTGACCCCAAATCCTGGCACCAACCTTCATTACCCCCTCAACTTCCTACTCTCCTGTGTCCCATCCTTCTGTGCCCATCAGCATCCTCCCAATCAAGCTGCTTGCTTATGAGCAACAGTCCCAACTATCCCATTTTGCTCTAAGATCATAAGAAATAAGAGCAGGAGTAGGCCAGTCAGCCTTCTCCGCCATCTGATACGATCATGCTTGATCTCCTTGTGGCCTTAACTCCACCTTCCTGCTGCTCCCTATAACCTTGATTCCCTTGTTGATCAAAATTCTGTTTAACTCAGCCTCTTTGGGGAAGAGAACTCCAAAGACAAATGATCCTCCGAGAGAAATAATTTCTCCTCATCTTGGACTTAAATGGGAGACCATTTATTTTTAAATTGTGCCCCCTAGTTCTAGATTCCTCCACAAAGGGAAACATCCGCTCAGCATTTACCCTGTCAAGCTCCCTCAGAATCTTATATATTTCAATAAGATCACCTATCATTCTTCTAAACTCCAATGAGTTTAGACCTAACCTGCTTAAACTTTCCTCATAAGACAACTCCTTCATCCCAGGAATTAGCCTAGTCTACCTTCCCTGAACTGCTTCCAATGCAAGTATATCCCTCCTTAAGTAAGGAGACCAAAATTGCACACGATACTCTAGGTGTGGTCTTACCAATGCCCTGCACGGTTGTAGCAAGACTTCCCTAGTATTATACTCCATCCCCCTTCCAGTAAAGGCCAACATTCCGTTTGCCTTCCGAATTACTTGCTGTACGTGCACGCTGACTTATTGTGATTCATGTACAAGGACACCCAGATCCCTCTATACTGCAGCATTCTGTCATCCCTCTCCATTTAAATAGTATTCCACTTTTCTGTTCTTCCTGCCAAATTGGCCAGCCTCATATTTTCCCACATTATACTCCGCCTGTCAAATTTTTGCCCACTTTCTTGCCAAGCTTTCTGTTGAAAGTATCCACTGGGAGCAAATCTTGCCAGCCTCCTTCCCCTTTCATTGACTCACCACAGGCTGACCCTGTGGATTCTTCCAGCTGATCACCTATCGCTGTTCCTCTCCGCGTCTGCTTCCAAAATGTTCACTTGTGAACAAGAGCCTCTCCAATCAAGGCTTCTGCCCCACCACAGCTCAGAAATGATCTTTATCAAAATCATGGCATTCTTTGTGACTGTGTTGCACTACCTCTCCTCACCTTTCTTGACCTGTCTGCAACCTTTGACATGGTTGACTGCATTCTTCTCAAATGCCTCTTCTCCATTGTCCAGCTGAGTGAAATTACCCTCCTAGCTCCATTCTTATCTATCCAGGCATAGCTGGAAAATCTCTTCCCTGTCCAAAACATTACCCCTGGAATCCCTCAAGGATCTATCCATGTCCTACTCCTATTTCTCTTCTACATGCTGTCCCTTGGCAACATCATTGAAAACAAAACACTGGATTCCAATTGCATGCTCATGACATCCAGTAAGACCTCACCACCACTCTGTCAATCTTTCCACTGCCTGTGATTTGTCATGCTGTTTGTCCAACATCCAGCATTGGACCAACAAAAATTTACCCTCAATAATAGTCGTGAAGATTGAAGACATTGTATTTAGCCACAAGCTCTGTTCCCTCGTCACCAATTCCATCTCCCTCCCTGGTAGCCTTCTGAGGCTGAACCAACTGTTTGTGACCAATTTAACCATGAGGCGAATTTCCAACCCCGTATCTTCTGTAATGGTCTCTGCCTTTGCCTTAATTCATCTGCTGATGAAACCCTCATCCATCCCTATACTTCAGATTCAACTGTTCCAATGTTGGCCTCCCTTCTTCCATACTTTGTAAACTTGAGTTCATTCAAAACACTCTGCTCATCTCCTAATTCACACCAAGTCCAGTTTTTCCATTTCAGCTATACTCACTGACCTACAGTGTCTCCCAGTTCAACAAGGCGTCAAAATTAAATTCTTATCCTTCTGTTCAAATCCCCCTTAGGACTCACCTCTCTCTATCTTTCTGGTCTCCAGCCCTGTAAGAACTCTACATTCCTCCAATTCAGGCACTTGTGCATCCCCAATTTCCTTTGCTCCACCACCTTCAAATGTCCAGTCCCTGAGCTCTGGAATCTCCTTCTAAACCCTCTGCAACCTTCTCTACCTTTTAAGCCTCTCTTTAAAACCCATATCTTTGACCAAGTTTTTGGGCGTCTGTCCTAATATCTCCTTATGTGGCTCAGTGCCAGATTATGTTTGCTGCTCCTTTGAAGTGTCTTGGGATGTTTTATTGCATTTAAATATTAATTTACTTGCACCATAAAGGTAAAATAGGTAAGGCAGACTATAGAAGGCTGCCAGTGATGCAACAGATTGTAATGACAGAAATTGAGGCACTCTTCCTCAGATGGACAGTGATTATCAGCATTATTGAAGCATTTAAGATTAATTGTAGACCAGTTCCTCTAAGTCTTATTTCTAGGAGTACAGAATTCAAACCTAGTGAAATTAAGTTAAACTTGTGTAAGACCTTGACCAAGCCACATTCAGTTCTGGTTGCCAAAATATAAGAAGGGCATAGAAACATCGGCAAAAGGGCAAAAAATTATTTACAAGGATAGTACCATTACTGAGAGTTAGAGCTGTTGGGAAAGATTGAACAGATTGCGACTTTTTTTTCAGAAAAGCAAATACTTAGAGGAGAACCTGATCGAGGTCTTCAAAATTATGAATGGGTTGGACAGCGCAGACGTGGAAAGCATGTTTCTACTTGTGGGAGAACATAAAACTAGAGACCATTAATACAAAATAATTACTTATAAATCCGAGAAGGTGAATTTCTTTATTTGGAGTGGTTAGAACATAGAATAAGGCACTACCACAGGAAGTGGTTTGAGGCAAATATCTGAGATGCTTTCAAAAGGAAATGAGCAGAGTCTGCAGGGGAAAAGGGGACGTAAGTATATGCTGAAAGGTGGAAATAACCCGTTGAAAGGCTGAGAAAAGGTGGATTGAATGGGAGGAGATTTGTGCAGAGTATAAATACCAGCACAGACTAGTTGGACCAAATAGCTTGTTCTGCCCTTATATTCGATGGCTGTATTTTGGGTAGCTAATAACTGTAAAGCACTCACCATGTAAACAGTGTAAATTATACAGCAATGTGGTGTCTCCACATGTCCATTTAAACACAAAAATCTGGAAGTTGCTGTCAAATATCCTGCTCCTCCACAGGGTGCGTTATAACAATCCTTGCCAGTGGACCCGGCGCTGAAATTAATGCAACAACAAGGCTACTTGCCCACTAATTCCTCACCTAAAAAGAGCAGATAAATTTAGGATTAGTGCATTCAGGAGTAAGTGAATTTGTAATTTGATAATTATTTACAAACAGCCTCTCTGGCTGTGAAAATTTACTTTTAAAAGTAAGGGTTCTTGTTCCTTCAGACTTAACGTGTAGATTTAGTAAAAACAAAATTTATTTTTCTCTGGCTCTCTATTTTAGTGCTCTCTCTTAATCCCAGTTGTTTTATGCAGTTTTTATTTTGTTTTCTACGCATGATTTAAATCTAATTTATACGTCCTGCTTTCCTGGTTTAGACTCTGCGCATCTCGTTTAGGATTCTTCAATCTGGTTGAAGAGCCTTGCTATTTCTGACCTAGCTCTCACACTTCATAGATCCCTAATGAGGCTGCTTTGTTCAGATGCCGGATTAGAGGAGGTCTCCGCTCAGTAGCCCACGGAAGCTTTGCGGGCAGCTGTCATCGTAGTGAACAGCGAGCACTATTTTTTTTTTGCTGTTGACCTCAAAGTCCAGGCCTGTGTAATTCTGTATAAGAAAAGTGATGACTCATAAAGAAAAAGCATTAGCGCAAAACACTATTCATAAAAGAAACAGCCACAGATGTGTTGTATGTTGTATAGAAATGATAATCTACCAATTTTCTATTTATACACACATTTTAAAATAAAATTTTCTTTTAAAAGAATGGAATATTACTGTGGTGGAAGTGCTTTTGATATAAAGCATTTCCCCAACACCTTAACACTAGCAATACCCTAATTAATTTTAAAAGATGTGTAATGGTTGGAGATATTCATTTTTAAGACTGTCTCCATGCAGCTTACACCCATCCTAAAACCAGCTCTGTTATGGAGCTCCTTGGAAAGGGTCCCATGGAAAAAGAATGTATAAAATGGGTGTAGTCCAACTCTTCAAACAGTAGAACCATGGTATTGAAAGCAAGTTATATTCCATGTAGTATTATAGATTTTTGATGACTTTTTTTTAATGGTTTCACAATACACACCCATTTTATTACAGGGAATTTGCGAAAAAAACAAACTTTCAGGTATTTGAATATTGAACTTGAGTGTTTATATAAAGCTTTGGAACATTTTCGCTTTGAATAGGTAAACAAGTCATCAGTATAATGGACTTAAAGTTTTATTTTGTTGAAGTCTTTAATTTACCTTCACCACTGAATTTTTTTTGCCTTTTTATAGTTTATTTATTTGAAGATTACATCACACATTCCTCCAATGTATGCTTTAAATATTTGGTTAGGAGAGAGGGTAGAGAGATTATATATCCACACCTGGGCTACTGTGTATAGCTTTGTTTTCCTTCCCTACGTAAGGAAAACATCTCGTCTTGGAGAGGGAGCAATGAATTAGATCGATTCTTAGGATGAGAGGGCTGTCCTGTGAGCAGAGATTGAATAAAATGGGTCTATATTCTCTGGTGTTTACAGTACAGAAGAAAGCCATTGTTTCAGTGTCAACTCTCATCTAAAACTGACCAGCATCCTACCCAGTGCCATGTTTACCCCCTTTTCCCCTAAAGCAGGGGTATCAAACTCATTTACACGGCAGGCCTGATCCGGCATCCTGGTATTTTGCATGGGACACATTCAGAAAAAATTATTTGGACACAAGGGTAAAAGTTCATATGCCCACAAAATGGCAGAGTACATAAAACTGCGCCAGCAGCAAGGCTGCTGCCCCGAAAATGCGATTTAAATCGCACACTTTGGATGTTTCTGACTGTGTTACACCAATAATTACCCAGAAAAGGTTGGAAGAATCAATACCTTTTAACTCCTGGGTGACTATTGTAAACACCCAGACCAACGACCCCCATCCACACAGGGCAAGTGTCTGTCTGTCTGTCTGTCTCTCTCTCTCTCTCTCTCTCGCTCTCTCCCCCACCCACCTACCGCCCAACTACCCCACTTCACGGGACTCCTCCCCAGCCCAAACTGACCCGCCCCGCCCACTGATCTAACCCAATATCTCTCACCCCCACCCACGACTCCCCTCTCAAAAGGTCTGAGCTGAGTCCCCCTCCTTCACCCATCCCCCACTCTCCAGTCACCTTGGGCACTTACTTTCTCTATGGCCTGTCAAGGACCTTTAAATTTCATGGGACTTTTACTTACCTGGTTTATGGCAGCTAGTGCTGTAAAAAAAAGAGGGCATGTCCTCCTTCACTTTGACAGAACTGGACTTCAACGCTGGACCTTGGGATGAGCTACACTGCCTGGATCTCACCTGGCCTGAGATGGAGGGTCGGGCAAGACAGGATCGAAAGAAAAATCATGTAAGGAATTAGGCACAGAGTGTAATCCGACATTGATTGTCACTCTGAGGAAGTTACTGCCCATTAACTTCCTTTGCCTAGTATCAAGGTTCTGCAGACAGAGATTAAATAAATGATCAGATAATCTATTTTGGTAATGTTGGTTGGGGACAAATTTTGGGACTGGTGACTAGAAGAATAGCCCTCCTTCAAATAAAAGCCATGAGAGCTTTATATCCATCTGAGCAGGTAGATGGGGTCTTGGTTTTGCATCTCATCTGAAAGCATCTCTGGCAATGCAGTTCCATTTCAAGCCTGTACTGAAGTCAGTCTAGATTCTGCAGATATTGCACTCAATTCCTGACTTGGGGAATAAACTCATGACCTTCAGACCTGGGATAAACTGCTACCATTGACTTAAAACATGGAGCATTTAGTTAATGATGTGGAATATTATCAGAAATAAACATCTTCAAGCTGGTCAGTTTTGAAACTCATTTCACTTATCTGTTTTCTTTAATAAAGGAGAATTGTTAAACGACTTATAATTTAGAGAACAACCGAAATCCTCGTCCCTCCAGAGCAACAAGCAACTGTAGTTTTAAAAAAAAGGTAGTTAAAAGTTGCAGCTTTTTTATCTTCAAACTGTTTTTCTTTTTTATTTAGTGATGAGAGCCCTGAAGATTGAGGCCTGCCTAAACGTAATCTCCATTGTAGACTTGTTGACTAATACAATCTAAATTGTTTTTGGTATAAAGTAAAGCCACCTTTCGGGTTTCAATTCAATGTTTTTCAGGACACATTTATAGACAGTGCACTAACTGACCTTGAGGTTGCATCTGCTCATTTTATCTACTCTGTTTATGCTGATGGTCGCTAATTATTAACAGATATGTGGGATATATTTAATTGTACATGCATGGATATCTTGTATTGCAGCCATCCACATGTTATGTGCAGCTGTCTTGTTGAGAGGCAGCTCAGCTTTCTTCTTATTGGCTCTTGGAATGTGAGTGACAGCAAATCTGCAATATTTCTCATTCCGATTCTGCTAAAATTGCTAAACCTCTTAAAGTCATTAAGTTTAATCCACATAGTGTGGTAGGACTGGAGTCACACACGGACTGGACAAGGCAGGAGGTAGTTGATTTTCTTAACATTAGTGAACCAGTTACATTCTTATGGAAATTGAGTAGCTTTGATGGTTAATCAATTCACTTTTGCAATCTGCTATATTGGGACTTGAACTCATGGTCTGGGTTGATACTCTATTGCACCCATGTACCTGCTCAGGTTAATTTGTCGAGTGTGGTTGGGTAAACCACTGGGATATCGCATAAAAGTACTGGGTATAGTGAACTGAGAACATGTTTCTATCTTTAATGCTGAGTTCTCTTGATGTTTGTTAGTCCATTACTCCTTTTGAGTCATTGGATTAAAAATGAAAAATTGTTCACGCAAGGGGGAAAAAAGAGCAATAGAATACCATTAGAACAAAAGAATGTGGGAGTTAAAACTGGATCATAATAAAAATAGGAGAGAGATTTTGCAAGTTTAACTTATATTAGCAAAGGCTGCAAAATAGGTTCTGCAATGGTCTTACTGGGAATTAATCCATCTGGCTCTTTTTGGTGATTTGCATTCATTAAGGTGTAAGATATTGTTACTGGAGAATAGATTACACTTCTTTTCATCACCATTTTGTCAGCATTGTCATCAGCTGCCCCTCGATTCGAGGATGCCGTCAATTCAGGATCATGAGTTTCTGCCATGGGTCTTCATGTGACTGAACAGGCCAATTCTCGACCCACAGATCTTTGGGCACATGGGGCACAATTTCCCACGCAGTCATGGGATCCGGAGTACAGGATTTTCTTCCTTTTCTTTCCTTCTCTGCCACTGCTCTGCCTCATTAAGGCATTGTGACTCATTGTGATGCATCTTGATGGACAAGTTGCCCTCATTTAAAATGATTGAAAGCAAGCTTCCCTTGATTATTAATGTCAATGCTATCGTGCTTCAAGAAGAGCTTCAGAATGTCTTTGAAACATTATCTTTGTCCTCTCCTAGAATGTTGGCCATTTGAGAGTTGAGAGGACAGGACCTGGCAGGGGAGACACTTTTCTGTCATCTGGACACTGTGTCCTGTCCAATGAAGTTGATTTTGTAGGAGTTTTGCCTGAATGTTTGTGGAGCTAGCTTTATCGCATTTTCTAGGTTGCACAGAGTTTGCCAAGTACAAACTAAAGCTTCCTATAATCTGTCTAAATAATTGTTTTAATCATAGTTTCAGAACACTGCATTAGTATGAATCTGTCCACATCCAAAACCAGCTATCCTCATGTATTCACTGAGCGGGATTGCCAGCTTGTGCTCAATTACATGCAGTTTCGATGTGGCTCTAGCTCACTGGGAATTAGACTGAGACTAACCAAACCCAAAATCCATTTCGCTTACTACCTTCACAGGCAGCAAAGAGGGGAAAATATCTGCAAAATGTAATTCTTTACCATAGGAACATATAAGATTGTTTTTATTAAAAAAATATCACCAGTTCCAGGATTTACAAAATGTGTCTCACCACAGCATTTTCAAAAACCTCTCAATCTCTTCTCAAATACCCATCCAGCTGTCTTAAATTTACCAACCCAATGCTGATATATTCCATCTGTTTATTATGACGAGTGAAATTCTGTTCCACACAATTTTAAAATCCATTTATAGAAGCAGAGAGATATTGGCTTTATTGTTACATAAGTTTTTGACGCTATAATCTGCACAAATTAATTATTCACATTTGGACAGAAGTAAACTAGATCCCACCTTGGGTAGCATTCATACGATTCTCCCTCATAACGGAATCTAGAACTAGGAGGCACAATTTCAAAATAAGGAGTCTCCCATTTAAGACGGAGATGAGGATGAATTTCTCCTCTGAGGATGGTTAGTCTTCGGAATTTTCTTCACCAGAGTGCAGTGGAGGCTGCGTTATTGAATATATTCAAGGCTGAGTTAGACAGATTTTTGATCGATAAGGGAGACAGGAAAGTGAAGTTGAGATCACTATCAGATCAAACCAGGATCTTATTGACTGGCGGAGCAGGCTTGATGGGCTAACTGGCTTCCTAATGCATGATTCTATGAAATGGATGCATTGCCAGACTAAGCTGATCAGGGTCATGGAATGCAAATTGCCTCAGATCAGTTTATATGCTCTTCCCTTCATACTTTCCACCAAGTTGAATCTGGAATTTTTTATGTTGTTATCCTAGTTGATAATGCATTACTTCATTACTTGTGAACTATAAATAAGAAAACTTCAAAGTGCCATAAGTGAATTATTATCATGTTTATACTTTCATTGAGCTGGAGTTTAAAATTATTCTATAAATGTAACGAAATGTTGCTATTTGGACTTTTCAAGTTATCAGTAGTTATATTGTAACTTCTGGTATGTAACATGCTTATTTTTCACAGTGATAAAAGAATCCCAATGTGATTAAAGAAGGATTTGCACGAGTGTCCAAGCCTCCACGCTACCTGCACCATTTGCTGAGACTCGTCTCATCAAACGAGACTAACTTTAAAATGTTTGTGTGCCAAACCATTATCACCATTCCGCCTGCTAATTGTTCCTCTAGATACGCCCATGTTTTTAAAATTGTTTGAAAGGCAGCTGGAGTAAAAAGAATATCTCACCAAAAGACAGCAAATATAGCCATTCAAGAGATGGGTCCTTTTCCTCATGAATGATAACCATTATTCATTCCTCCCTTATGTCATATCCTGTATTTATGCTGTGGGAATCTTTGAATGTTTTTCCAGATTATGCAATTTAATCAAAAAAAAAAGCCCAAATCTTTTGGTATCCGTATCGTCAAAATCTGGACTTAAGTTGGGAGATGCGCATTAGGATGCCACAGAAGTCCTGAGGCGCGCACATGCGCTGAAATTGCCTGTGAAGTTTAAACTTCCGATAGGCTGATTCCGCTGCCCGGAATCCTCTGTGAATGTCCCCTGAGTTCACTGCCAGAGACTTGGGCCAGATATGTGGGAATTACCTGAATACTGACCCACCAGTTAATACTTGGCCTAACTCAAGTGATTAACCAGCGTAACTGAATTGAGCACCACAATTGACTCCTCCCCTCACATCATCCCCGGACCCGACTAACCCAGCCCCCACCCCTCCCCCGACCCAACTGATTACCACATTGCTCACTCGCCTGCCTGCCTACTCGCTCACCCACTAAAAGACTTGACGTTTCAAAAACTTATCTGAATGCAGCAGCACAGTTGTAAAAAAGGGGTCTCTCCATCCATTTTCTCCTGTGCTCGTCGGTCTTCTGCAGGGATGGCTGCACTGACCCATCGATGTTGCAGCTGAGATCAGAAGACCCGATTGAAAGTTTGGAGCATGGAAACCTTCGCGGGCAGCAGCAATGCGTGTAGCATTGACACTGACCAAAAGATCTGGGCCATTATTTTGAAAGCTGTAGAAGAAATTCTAATTGTGCATGAGTATCTCATCTTTAAGACATCCATAGTGTAGTGTAAAGAGGTAAAAACTGGGATATGCTAATGTATGATGTAGATGGATGTACCACTGACACCAGTCAGTCATGGGTTAGACTAAACCATGATTGGTACCAGTCAGTGGTACATCATCGTCATCGTCATTGTTAGTATACCTGTTAACTCTTTATACTGCATATAGTGCCACAGTAGTTTACAGCATGTCATGCTGTTTGCCCCATTGTGTTTTTTTGCTAGAGCAATCCAACATGAATCCACTGCCCTGCTGTTCCCCAATAGCTCTATAACTTTTATCCTGTTTAATATCTGATTCTGTATACTATAGATAAGACCTTGCTGCTTGGAACTGTGCCAGTTAATCACGATATTTGATTTCTATGAGATTACAAAGTAGATCAGCAGAGCATCTTTGGTGAAAAGTGAAATAAAAATTATTTTGGGGCAACAGTATTCGCAGGGTGATGTAATGTTCAAAGATTTGTTTTTTCTTTGCGTTGGGCACAGATTCAGTTTGTGATTAGGTGGAAGAAATATGATTTGGAGTATTTGGCTCACTGAGTGTGACACATCTGTTGTTAACAAAACACCTCCCGAGTTTGGCAGTGCAATGTGTCTACTTGCTGACACCAGTCTGCAAATTTCACTGTTTAAGCTGATGTCCAGTATAAACTGCGTATTTAAGTAGGGCCTTCGTACCTTTCTTGTGAGTTCGTTAATGGTTATCAAGATGTATTCCTTGCTTGATTTCAATACAAATTCCAGTAGTTCCAACTATAAGTGCTCATTTTACCTTGAAATTCAATTTCCATTACATGCTGAAGGATTTTCTAAATATTTATTTATAAAAATTCTAACTTGGCTCTTTTGGTAAATACTAGTCCTTAATTAAGCTTGTCAGGATTCTGCTAAATTACACTTGTTTGCCAACCTTGTATCAGCAAGAGATCAAAATTTTTGGTGGATGTTAGTGCTTTCTACCAATTTACAGAGCAATACTCTTTTAATGGTCACCGTAGTTTTTGCTGTACCGTCACAATGCAAATGCAGTTAGGTTGAGCAGTTCAATCACTAAACACTAGCTAGGATAGAAAGTGTTTTCTGGCTCAGTGCCAGCAACTTGCCACATTGTGGAACTTTATCCCTCGGATCTCTTCACATAACTGCCTCAACCGCTAATTAAGGTTCACAGCATCTACAATGGTTTCTTTCAGCCTTAGCTACATCATTAAGCAGGGTTGGCCAATCAGATTCTGGAAGTACTACGTGGCATGCATTTTTTTTAAAAAGTTTTTTTTAGACATTTTCTCCGGAGCGCTACAGCTGTAACAATAACTTATAGTTTTGTGTTTTCACATAGTGAAAATATCTTAGCACTTGGGAGGTTGCAGGTAAAAAACAGGGACAGAACAGAAATGGCAAATCGGGGCAGGTGGGAGGTGGCTTTGTTGAAAACATATGGTTTTTTAGAGAACCTTTAAAGCCAACAAAGGAGTTTAGGAAAACATTTAGCAGGGATGATGGTGGTGGGGCCCAGGGCTACCCGCCTCCAAGTGACAGGTAGCTAATTGAGGAAGTTAAATGGCCACTTAAGGCCTTCTGGTAGACGGGTGGGGAGGTTGGTGCAGTGCTGCAGGCAGACCTTGAGGCCCTTTCCAACTGGCTGGTTTCCCCTCCAGAGTCCTGGCTGCTGAGAGCAATATTTTATTTCCAATATTAAAATATTGGAGAGAGGGCACCTCCATCTGAGGCCTCTCTCTCTTCATCTGACTGTGTCTCACGTCCGTCTGTCTGTCTCTCTCTCTCTCTCTGCCTGCCTGCCTCTCTCTCTCTCTCTCTCTCTTCATCTGACTGTGTCTCACGTCTGTCTGTCTCTCTCTCTCTCTCTGCCTGCCTGCCTCTCTCTCCCTCTCTCTCTCTGCCTGCCTCTCTCCCTCTCTCTCTCTGCCTGCCCCTCTCCCTCTCTCTCTCTCTCTCTGCCTGCCTCTCTCTCTCTCTCTCTCCCTCTGCCTGCCTCTCTCTCCCTCTGCCTGCCTCTCTCTCCCTCTGCCTGCCTCTCTCTCTCTCTGCCTGCCTCTCTCTCTCTCTGCCTGCCTCTCTCTCTCTCTGCCTGCCTCTCTCTCTCTGCCTGCCTCTCTCTCTCTGCCTGCCTCTCTCTCTCTGCCTGCCTCTCTCTCTCTGCCTGCCTCTCTCTCTCTCTGCCTGCCTCTCTCTCTCTCTGCCTGCCTCTCTCTCTCTCTCTCTGCCTGCCTCTCTCTCTCTCTGCCTGCCTCTCTCTCTCTCTGCCTGCCTCTCTCTCTCTCTGCCTGCCTCTCTCTCTCTCTGCCTGCCTCTCTCTCTCTCTGCCTGCCTCTCTCTCTCTCTGCCTGCCTCTCTCTCTCTCTGCCTGCCTCTCTCTCTCTCTGCCTGCCTCTCTCTCTCTGCCTGCCTCTCTCTCTCTGCCTGCCTCTCTCTCTCTGCCTGCCTCTCTCTCTCTGCCTGCCTCTCTCTCTCTCTGCCTGCCTCTCTCTCTCTCTGCCTGCCTCTCTCTCTCTCTGCCTGCCTCTCTCTCTCTCTGCCTGCCTCTCTCTCTCTCTGCCTGCCTCTCTCTCTCTCTGCCTGCCTCTCTCTCTCTCTGCCTGCCTCTCTCTCTCTCTGCCTGCCTCTCTCTCTCTCTGCCTGCCTCTCTCTCTCTCTGCCTGCCTCTCTCTCTCTCTGCCTGCCTCTCTCTCTCTCTGCCTGCCTCTCTCTCTCTCTGCCTGCCTCTCTCTCTCTCTGCCTGCCTCTCTCTCTCTCTGCCTGCCTCTCTCTCTCTCTGCCTGCCTCTCTCTCTCTCTGCCTGCCTCTCTCTCTCTCTGCCTGCCTCTCTCTCTCTCTCTGCCTGCCTGCCTGCCTCTCTCTCTCTCTCTGCCTGCCTGCCTCTCTCTCTCTCTCTGCCTGCCTGCCTCTCTCTCTCTCTGCCTGCCTGCCTCTCTCTCTCTCTGCCTGCCTGCCTCTCTCTCTCTCTGCCTGCCTGCCTCTCTCTCTCTCTGCCTGCCTGCCTCTCTCTCTCTCTGCCTGCCTGCCTCTCTCTCTCTCTGCCTGCCTGCCTCTCTCTCTCTCTGCCTGCCTGCCTCTCTCTCTCTCTGCCTGCCTGCCTCTCTCTCTCTCTGCCTGCCTGCCTCTCTCTCTCTCTGCCTGCCTGCCTCTCTCTCTCTCTGCCTGCCTGCCTCTCTCTCTCTCTGCCTGCCTGCCTCTCTCTCTCTCTGCCTGCCTGCCTCTCTCTCTCTCTGCCTGCCTGCCTCTCTCTCTCTCTGCCTGCCTGCCTCTCTCTCTCTCTGTCTGCCTGCCTGCCTCTCTCTCTCTCTGCCTGCCTGCCTCTCTCTCTCTCTGCCTGCCTGCCTCTCTCTCTCTCTGCCTGCCTGCCTCTCTCTCTCTCTGCCTGCCTGCCTCTCTCTCTCTCTGCCTGCCTGCCTCTCTCTCTCTCTGCCTGCCTGCCTCTCTCTCTCTCTGCCTGCCTGCCTCTCTCTCTCTCTGCCTGCCTGCCTCTCTCTCTCTCTGCCTGCCTGCCTCTCTCTCTCTCTGCCTGCCTGCCTCTCTCTCTCTCTGCCTGCCTGCCTCTCTCTCTCTCTGCCTGCCTGCCTCTCTCTCTCTCTGCCTGCCTGCCTCTCTCTCTCTCTGCCTGCCTGCCTCTCTCTCTCTCTCTCTGCCTGCCTGCCTCTCTCTCTCTCTGCCTGCCCCTGCCTCTCTCTCTCTCTGCCTGCCTGCCTCTCTCTCTCTCTCTCTGCCTGCCTGCCTCTCTCTCTCTCTCTCTGCCTGCCTGCCTCTCTCTCTCTCTCTCTGCCTGCCTGCCTCTCTCTCTCTCTCTCTGCCTGCCTGCCTCTCTCTCTCTCTCTCTGCCTGCCTGCCTCTCTCTCTCTCTCTCTGCCTGCCTGCCTCTCTCTCTCTCTCTCTGCCTGCCTGCCTCTCTCTCTCTCTCTCTGCCTCTCTCTCTCTCTCTCTGCCTGCCTGCCTCTCTCTCTCTCTCTCTGCCTGCCTGCCTCTCTCTCTCTCTCTCTGCCTGCCTGCCTCTCTCTCTCTCTCTGCCTGCCTGCCTCTCTCTCTCTGCCTGCCTGCCTCTCTCTCTCTCTCTGCCTGCCTGCCTCTCTCTCTCTCTCTGCCTGCCTGCCTCTCTCTCTCTCTCTGCCTGCCTGCCTCTCTCTCTCTCTCTGCCTGCCTGCCTCTCTCTCTCTCTCTCTGCCTGCCTGCCTCTCTCTCTCTCTCTCTCTCTGCCTGCCTGCCTCTCTCTCTCTCTGCCTGCCTGCCTCTCTCTCTCTCTCTCTGCCTGCCTGCCTCTCTCTCTCTCTCTCTCTCTCTCTGCCTGCCTGCCTCTCTCTCTCTCTCTCTCTGCCTGCCTCTCTCTCTCTCTCTCTCTCTCTCTCTGCCTGCCTGCCTCTCTCTCTCTCTCTCTCTCTCTCTGCCTGCCTGTCTCTCTCTCTCTCTCTCTCTCTGCCTGCCTGCCTCTCTCTCTCTCTCTCTCTGCCTGCCTGCCTCTCTCTCTCTCTCTCTGCCTGCCTCTCTCTCTCTCTCTGCCTGCCTGCCTCTCTCTCTCTCTCTCTGCTGCCTCTCTCTCTCTCTCTCTCTCTCTGCCTGCCTGCCTCTCTCTCTCTCTCTCTGCCTGCCTCTCTCTCTCTCTCTCTCTCTGCCTGCCTCTCTCTCTCTCTCTCTGCCTGCCTGCCTCTCCCTCTCTCTCTCTTCCCCTCCCCCCTTATCTCAAACGTGATTGTCTATAAGCGCAATGAAATATTGTTACACCTGTGCAGGCTGTTGGTGAGTCCACATCTAGAGAACAGTGTACCATTTTCGTCTCCTTATTAAAGGAGGGATATTTTTGCATTGGAGGCAGTTCAGAGAGGGTTCACTCGGTTAATTCTTGGGCCTTATGAAGCAAAGTTGGGCAGGTTGGGCCTACATTTATTGGAGTTTAGAAAAATGAGAATTGATCTCACTGAAACACAAGATTCTGAGGGTGCTTGACAATGGAAATGCTGTGAGGATGAGGATGTGGATGAATCTAGAACTAGAGGCCACGGTTTCAGAATAAGGGGATGGAAGTGAGGAAGAATTTATTTTCTGAGGGTCATTTATTTTTGACATTCTCTACCCCAGAAAGCAGTGGAGACTGGGTCATTGATTATATTTAATGCTGAGTTAGACAGGTTTTTGATCTACAGGGTAGTTGAGAGTTATGGGAAGTTAATGCCACAATCAAATCAGCCATTATCTTATTGAAAGGTGGAACAGGCTTGAAGGGCCAAATGGCCTACTCCTGTTCCAATTTCTTAGGTTCTAATGTTTGACTCTCACGTTGGGTTCCTGACCCAAAATCCTGCCCAGCGAGTTACTGGAGCTTGGCAAAGATGGGGGAATATAGGTGCATGGGGAGGGAAGGAGCTGGATAAGGCAATCTGAGTTATGGTTTGTGGACAGTTGAAGCAAGGAAGATATTGGAGATCTTGAGCCTCAAAGTGATAATGGCATGCATTCAGCTCAGTACTTCTCCGTAGTTTTCTTATCTCGCCTTGACCGATGACAGAAAAGCACAAAGGAAACGTTAAAGAAACGAGGAGACAAAACTAAAATGAAAGAAAGATAACCTGAAAATAAAGCACCAAACAGACATCTGAGGGTTTAGAAAAAGACCTGTAACAAAAGGCATTACTTATTAAAGTGGATCTCATTTCTAATTTACGACAACACATTTGAGAAAAATACAGTAACAAAAGCATTTAAAGGTGTTTTGCTTAGCTAGACAGTAGCCAGGGTTTTCCACTGCTGTACACAGCAGTCTGCAGTTGTTTCCTCATTCACTTTAATGGGTGGCGAATTGCAAAATGGTTAGTGCATAAGTGGAAAACTCTGGTTTAAGTTGTTTAAACTCTCAACCAAATGGGGTATCCGCCCAAGCATTTGTTCCTGTGAATACAACGTTCCTACTTAGGAAAGAAATTCATCAAAAATGCAGTGGGAAATTTGACTTCTTGTAATCATCAACTGCCTCCCCTGAGTGATTAAGTATGACAAGAGGTTGAAGGAATTCATCTGTCTATTTTCAATTCTTCTGCATGGTATGCTGTATATCCATTATTATACATTGTCCTTCATCAATCTCCCCTCTCTTTCAAAATTATCCTCATTTTCCTCATCTACTCCCTCTCCAGATATTTTCTTCACTGAATTTGCTACTATGCTCTGTCTCTAGAATGAGAGATTGCTCACCTTTAGAGATTTCTACCTCTCCAAAACTCACTTGGCCCAACCACAGCTGATTTGCCTAGCTTCATCCCTCAACCGTGTCCTCCACATTAATGCCAGCACTCCCAGACACACACACACACGGCAAAGTCCCTTGACCTTGAGACTTTTGAGTTCTGCATCTCAAGACTGTCATCAGTACCTTATTTCTTTTGTCATCTCCCCATGCCTAAGAGCTTCATCGTCATCAGTTACCATCTTAAAACATCACTCTTCATTTCGCTGTTTGCTAAAAACTGAGTGGCTTGCTAGGCTACTTTAGAGGGCCTTTTAAGAGTCAACAACATCAGACCGAATAAGGATGGTAGGATTAATTCCCTAAAGTATGTTAGTGACCCTGCTGGATTTTTATAACAACTCAACAACTTCATGGTCATTTTTACTGGTTTTTGTTTCTTTATTTCCTGGATTTTTTAGAAGCTGAATTCAAATTCTCAAATTGCCACAGTAACATTTGAACTCTCCATTTTTCAGATTATTAGTTCATGCCTCTGGATTAATATAACTACTGTGCTACTGTACTGTGCTCTGCTAGTTCATTTGTCTCTTCAGTTGTTAATATTTGATAAAATATTACAACTTTCTAAGACAGTTCTAATAAAAAAATATTGAATATGAATTGGATAACAAATACGCTACCTACCTTTTATGGACAAGCAAAATATTACTGGGGTTGTCACATCAGATTTTAAATACTTCTCATTTTAATTGTTTCAAGTGGAATCAAAACCAAGTTTCTATGAATTATATTAGACTTTTTTTAAAAGTGGTTAAATAATGCTATTAGCATTCTTGTATTGAACAGGTTATGAATGAATTAATGATTTTGAAATCTTTCTCCTTTGCTCCAGAGTCCACTTGTTTTGGGATGATTCGTTGTAGATGAACATCCAGCAGAGGCCAGTGACAGAGGCAGGGCAGGTATGCACTTACTCAAAATGAGTAAGTCTCGGATCTTCCAGATCTGTGGTATCATGGCCTCTGTGTTTATGATTCTACTGATCATATTTTATTGGGATGATGTTGGGACAGCCCGTTTCTACTTGCACACGGCAATCACAAGAATTCAGGTCACACGCCTTCCTCCAATGATAGACCTAAATCATGACCAGCTAAATTCCAAAAAGACAGTAGAAGAAAGAACGCCCAGTTCTGAAGCTGATATTATTCAGGATGACCTTGACTTGACATATGTGGAAAACACAAAGGGATATCAAAAGGGAGGAGAATCCCATGAGATAGAAGAAACTTTCAATGCAATATCTGTACCCAGCTTTGAGGAGCAACTCCCAGGCTTTGACTTGGGAACCAATGCTGCAAAAACTAAGACCGAGTTAGAATGGACACAGAATGAGAGGAAACAGAAAATTAGAGATGTTTGCGAAGACTCCAGTATCACGTTCTCAGGGAAAAACAGGAATTTTGAAGATATTCCAAATAAGGAATTGGACCATCTAATTGTGGATGACCGACATGGGATTATTTACTGTTATGTTCCCAAAGTGGCCTGCACTAATTGGAAGCGGATCATGATTCTATTAAGCAGAAGTCTTTTAAAACAAGGCACTCCTTACCATGATCCACTTGAGATCCCCAGGGACCTTGTGCATAACTCCACCAGCCATTTCACCTTCAACAAGTTCTGGAAGCATTATGGCAAATTCTCAAAACACCTCATGAAGATCAAATTGAAAAAGTACACCAAATTTCTCTTTGTACGCGATCCTTTTGTAAGACTAATTTCAGCATTCCGCAGCAAGTTTGGAAATAAGAATGAGGACTTTTACAGTCGCTTTGCAATCCCGATGCTCCAACTGTATGCTAATTATTCGAACCCGCCATCATCTGTCAATGAGGCTTTCTCTGCAGGAATCAAGCCCACCTTTATTAACTTCATTCAGTATTTGTTGGACCCACGGACTGAGGAAGATATGCCTTTTAATGAACACTGGCGACAGGTATACAGGCTTTGTCATCCATGTCAAATAAATTATGACTTTATTGGAAAACTTGAAAGTTTGGACGAGGATGCTAGTTACTTACTAAAGTTGTTGAATGTGGAAAAGTTTGTTCAGTTTCCACTCAGTTTACGGAACCGGACAGTTAGCAGCTGGGAAGAGGACTGGTTTTCAAAAATTCCAGTGGCTTGGAGGAAAAAGCTGTATGAACTTTACCAGCCTGATTTTGTTGTCTTTGGTTATCCCAAACCAACAAATTTATTATTTGGCTGATCTCAAAGGTGCACTAAAAGCCTTAAAGAAAATGGGTGTGCATTGAATGCCTCATGTGCAACTCCTTGGTAGACTTCCATCTTGCCAGGAAAATGTTGGCAGTATTGTGAAAATGTCACAATTTCAAAACACATTGATTAGATTACAATATGTGTAATTCTTCCTCACTCCCATGTGCTAATATTTTTATTTTGGCCAGTAAAGTAAAGCAGGTCCTTTTGCCAATGGATAGACTTGATAACCAGTTGGAAATCTAGCCTGATAATCCAGTTTCTGAATTTTATATTCCATATTTGCTAAACTGATAGGCAGTGGAATACAGTCACTGGGATTTATCAATGAGATGTTCCTTACTGTGATGTAATTATAATATTTTGAGCGATTGAATGTTGACCACTCTATACCAATCAGTGAAAAATCGGAAGCAAATTTACTTATGTTTTTTGAAGTTGAAACAAGAACTGCTTAGTACTGATTATTAGAATCAGTGTCAAGCTTGATGCTGGGAGAAAGGGTTTGGCTTTATGAATACCTGCTAACTGCTGTGATATTGATTTTAAGTATAATTTCCTCCTCCTTTAATATTTCCTGGCTTTAAAAGTCCAGACTTTGATTTACATATTCACTTGATATACCTTGCTTGTTTTTGTAATCTTTTTCAATCTTGATGGTGTCCTGCATAACAGCCTTGACCCATCACCGGGATTTCTCAATCTTCTTTTAAAAAAAGTAGCCTAGCCTAATACTGTGCACACCTTCTGATTTTCATAATTCAATTTGGTATAGCAACTTGAAAGTAACCTTCCATGGGAAAGTTGAGTCCATGATGAAGAATTCTTACTTGAATTAAAATATCTCTCTGAGCAGACTGCGAGAGTGCAATATTGGGTTAATTCTAAATGTAGCCCTACTATTATTACAGGCAAATTTTAACTTTGATTTCATTTTATTTCTACTAAGTACCTTGGCAAGTGGCATACAAGCAATGCCACTTGTAGCTATTATGCTTGGAAAAGTGTCAAAGCAAAGTCATGTGCCTTGTATTCCCCATTACAGCAAATATGTTTTGCACATAATCCAGGATGTGTCAAATTTCAGTTAGTAAGTTGAGCTACTGACCCTAGTCAATTAAGCCACATAGAAATGTGTCTCAACATTGACTAATGGTAAATATTATACAAATTGTATATTTTATACATTTATGGGATAAAGCAATAGATTTTGTTTTTGAGAGTTACAGAAGTGTCTTGTTTATA
This sequence comes from Cetorhinus maximus, assembly GCF_964194155.1. NCBI lineage: Eukaryota > Metazoa > Chordata > Chondrichthyes > Lamniformes > Cetorhinidae > Cetorhinus > Cetorhinus maximus. The sequence goes on along the minus strand of NC_135893.1, from coordinate 76,875,884 downwards.
ATTTTGAGGATTTTTGCACATTTTGTTGTTGTATAGCCTAAGAGACAATAGTTATAAAGGGAAAACTAAGCGATTATTTTCTGTACTAAATAATCAGCTTGTGTTTTTTTTTAAAATCCTGTTACTTTAGAAGATGTCTTAGACAAAAATAATTTTTGCCTCATGGAAATCTGATATTTTGGGTCTGTTTTACTCATTAACTGCATAATAACTGCTTTAGTTTTAATGGGGACTAACTGGCCCTTCGGCGCAGACTGGAAAAAATTGGAAATGTTCATCTGTGGGGCGGTTGTTGCTGGTCTTGAAGCATCAGCTGCCATTAAATTAGTGAAACTCTCCCAGAATGCACACATTAAAATTCAGGCTTTCTGCAACACTCCTTCTTTGGGTTCAGTGCAAAAAGGCAAGTTGTATAAGCAAAACTCCTCCCATGAGCTGAAACTTCATCTGCGTGCAACATGTTAGACAGTGTGTTGCACTGCTAATGACTATGATTTTTTTGATTGTATTAGACAAAAAGTCTTGTGCCCAAAGCACCTCACAGCCAATGAAGTGTAGTCACTGTTGTTTTGCAGGAAAAATCAGACACTTTTAATGTCCCTCGAACAGCATTAGGTGAATGAATGATCAGTTAATCTGCTTACTTGAACCAATGAATGTCTATCCCAAAGGACATTCCTCTGACAATGTAGCATTCCCTCAGTTTAGGTGATATGTTGAAGCCCTAAGTTGGGGTATGAGCCCATCACTTTCCGACTCAAAATAGACATGGCAAACACTGAATCAAACTTATATTTAAAGCACTGGAGACCCAGATAGGCTTTTCACCACACACTCCTCCTTACTTTGAAAGGCAGGAATCTCATTGTCAGAACGTATGATTAAAGCTAATAACCTAATCCATCTATAATGAGAGAATTACACGAGTAGAAAAGTGCAGCCAAATAAATTTCACAAAAAAAATAAATAATTTGAATTAGTTCTCAAGGGTTTAAATGTAAGTTCCAGAATGCATTTGCCTCAGTCTGATTTGAAAGACTTTCAAGTAAGCAACATAGGCTTTTTTCTGACTTTTTGAAGTGTTATTTGCACACCGATATGAAACCCCACCTACTCCACTGAGTCTGAATGTAATTTTTTTTTAAATTACAATGGAGAGAATCTGGTTTCTGAACTTGAACATTGAGGCATCGATGACTGGTGCAGCAGTGCCTTTATATAAAAAGAAGCTTTTCATGTCACTGATGTTAATAACAGCCTTCTTTTTTCCCTCAGGTAGTAAATCTGTTTATAAGTTTGTACTCTTTGATGTCAGTCAGCAAAATAAAACCAATCCATACTTTGACTGGAATTCACAAATAAACCATGCATTAATAGGAGCTTACGGACTCAACGTTAACTGTGTTCCTCTCCGCAGATGCTGTCAGACCTGCTGAGTTTTTCCAGGTATTTTTATTTTTGTCATGCATTAATAGGCTTGTTCCCATAGTTCAGCATAAGTATTCAAGCAGAGTCTGCAAAATTTGCATGTTTTTAACATTCCAGAGAAACACAGTTTCTGATGTAATTGACTCATGGAATCGAGTAACGTCACATTGAAAATCTTTTTTGGTCAAATGGACCCCTATGGAAATATGAATGCCTCCATATTTCCTTTCTTACATCGCAGACTAGGGAACCATTTTCAGAATACAGTATAAACTAAGTAAAGGCCATTATAAATTAATGATAAATTGGCCTAAAAATTATAATGCAGATTTTATAGTTTGCAGCAAGATTGATCCCTGTTTCTATCACAGTATGCAGTCTGCTGCCTATTTCTGGTTAAGCAGCGTAGGGATATCTAAACTTCTGGGTGCTTGAGATTGAACATATGGTAAAAACATGAGGATATCTAAAAATTACTGTCTTTTGAAAAAGGTGAGGTACCTTGTACAGAAATTAACCCCATGCCTCCTTCGCTTTATAATTATTATTTCAAAACTGTTTCTATATTTTTCTCAATGTATTCCTTATACTGAAAACACATTCAGCCTATTGATCACTGGTCTCTTATTAGCTGACAATGGTGAAAATTATCATGAGAGAGTCTTCTCCAAACACATTTTGCTCCAAAAAAATTAGTTGGAGGCTCCAGACGTACAATTAAATCCGCTGCAAATGCATAAGTTGTTTCTGTGCTAACAAATGCTAGTTGCACTATTGCATTTTCTTGGCATGCTTATCAGCTACCTAAATTGCCAAGTGCTAATCTCCAATCAAAAGGCAGATGGGTGACTTGTTCCATACATTTCCTAGGTGGTGTGTGAGTGCAGCAAACAAACAATTTTTTAATTCTCTTTTCTTTCTCTCTCTGCCTCTTCTGTCTCCCCATCCCAGTGACTTGCATTTGTGTTCAGTCTTTAAAAAAGCTTGACAGAATGAACAAATAAAGGGACAGTGGCTGTGTGGATACAATGTTGGTAATGGACAGAAATGGAGTAGTGGCGAGTGAACAGTTGTTTTTCAGACAGGAAGTATACAGTGGTATCCCCCAGGACTACTGTTCTTTCTGATGTATATTAACAACCTACCTATGTAGTCACTTGGTAGCACAGAGTATTGCTGAAAAAAGATATGTTGTCGAAGCTTTTTGCCTTGCACTCATCAGGACAGATGCAAGAATACCAAATTTAAAAGGGAACAATAATTTATACTGTGTGAGAAAAGGGTGCTGATTGGTTGGCAAGTGGGCTGTGATTGGTTGAGGCATTGCCATGGAGAATGCTCCAGGAAACAGTTAACCCCAAGCTTTTGTTTAAATTCAAAAAAGGCAAGTTGATTCTAGTCGAGGCATTGTTATGGAGAATGCGCCAGGGAATAGTCCCCCATGCTTTTGTTTAATTGAAAAAGACATTGTCTAGGCTTTGCACCTTTTTCAATTAACCAGAGGCAAATTGAGGATTTTTATTTGTAATGCAGCAACTTTTTATGATCCAGAATGCACTGCCTAAAAGGTGGTGGGAAGCACCTTTTGAAAAGGAATTGGTTAAGTACTTGAAAGGGAAACATTTTCGGCCCTATGGTGAAAGAGCAGGAGGTTGGGACTTTCAAAGGGCTGACATTGGCACGATGAGCCAAAAGGCCATCTTTTTGCTGTTTCCATTGCCACAATAATCAATGCTTTACAGATTTCACTGTATTCTATGCAAGTTTCAAATCTTTTTGTCAGGAATGAACTACAAATTCTATTTCATTCTAAGATCATATAAGCCTGCTTGTGTGATCTTTTCTTGGGCTTTCTGCCTATTTTGAATCATTTCCACAACTTTTTATGAATATAATTTTGTGGGGGATAATTTGAATTTGCTTATTTTTCTAGATTGCAATTTAATATCTAAGATTCTTAAAGCCATATTTTCAACAGGATTTTTAAATGATTCAGGTGGTTAATGATAATCCATGTAGTCTAAAATATGGGTCATTTTGTCTAATTTTTAATCATTATTTACTATAGTGTGGTAATATCTCACGACCTTGAAATCGAAGTGTAAAAAACCTGGCAGGCAGTTTTAAGTTTATAGATGTGTTGTCATTATGCGTTGTTTAAAATGAAACATCAACTACAAAATAATGTCTATTCTGCCTATTAATGATCAAATCTGCTTATAATTAGGGATGTTCCTATATGACAATATATAAAGTTGTTGCTGACCTTCTGGTAAACAGAAGGACATTTTTTTTAAAAAGGTTTGTTAAACTGTATGTTTTCAGGAAGATGTCCAGATAATTGGTATTTCATAGCACTGTGATGATTTTGTAACACTTTTTTAATCAATTGTGCTAGATCAAAAATTACTGTGCTAATGCCATCCCAGAGAGTAGAAATCTGAGTTCACTGTTATGTTGCACATTAATATAGTCTTATACTTTGCATACTTGTGAGAAGTATTGATTCTAATTTATTTAAGTGAATGTTAGGATAAACATTTTGTAATTGGTTCAGAGACCAGATGCATTTTTTTTCATTACTTTTATTAATAAATGAAGTGTCTGAGAATTTGTGTACTTTGGACATGAGCAGACACATCTCTGCTGCCAGGTCAGCATGCCTGTCTTGCATGCACTGTAGTGCTACTTTCATCAGTTTTCCTGCTTAAGAACATCTAAAGAAGGGACAAATCTTGGGCATTTCTGAAAATTGAATTCTACAGAAATGCATCTTAAACTTCCAAAATGTCAAAGTCTATGCTAAAGAGTTGTTATTTTGGGACTTCCCTTTATTGTTCTCTTTAAAACATGTACCGTACATTGTTTATTCAGTTCCAATCTCCAAAGTAATGTCACATCAAGATGAGTGACTGCAAATGGATTGAACAATAGCCAAAATGGAGATTGTGGAACAAATGATAATAGATTATGTTTAGTCTGCAGTTTTTTTTTAAACTGGTATTTATAATTTTTTGTAGATGAAATAGAATAGATGAGGGATTGACAACTGCATCCTTTGGCTTTTACTCAAAAGATACCAAAACTGATGAAAAGTCTTTTGTTTTGAGGGCTTTCCATTTCCTATAAAGTCTGGTAAAAAGTGAAGAACATGCTTTTCTGAAATGTGTATAGGGGAAGTTTTTGAAAAAATTGCTATTCTTTTGGACCAAATTGTGCAATAAAACTTCTCGGGCTTAACTAAGTAAAAATTAGCTTCTGTGTATTGGCTGAGGTCAGCTGCGCCCTGCTAAGGTGCAAGGTATGAGCGTGGTAAAAATACAGCATTAAATCTAACTGGACATTTAGAACTTCTGTTTCTGTTACAGACCGCACTGTATAAAATCAGATAATCAGACATGAGCAAATATTTAAAAAGAAAATCCTTGTTCTTTCACTAAAAAGTTATTCTATTTGCCGTTTACTTCTATTAAGAGCATTAGTTCTCGACTGATCGTTTAACCTTCATTGAAGGATAACACAACGAATTCTTAGGATATTGTGCACATATCCATTCAACCCCACAAGGACAGAAATATACCAAGATCCTATTCTGACGATAACAACAAATTACAAACAAGTGTGCAAACATTTTTTCAACTTGTGTTTGACGTACTTTTGACTATACCTTGACACTATATCATTCTTTTGGTTAACTGAGAGTTAGAAGTGTGGTACAAGTTTACTTAATTCCTTTGCACCTTCAGGGGTAGAAGTTTTCTTGTTTTATCCCTTCCCATCAAGTATTGTGAATGAGAAGAACATCCCCCTTGTGCGTATAGAAAGATTCTTGGAATAGGTTAAAGTCCACAAATTTTTCAAATTTAAAAAAAGTGCAAAATTAATTAAGGTTGGTGCAAGAAAGAAAGAACTTGCATTTATAATAGCACCTTCACATGTTTACACCCTGAAGATGTCCCAAAGCACTTCATAGCTTCTCAAGGACTTTTGAACACCAATCGCCCTTATAATGGAGGGAAACATGGCTGCCAATTTGTATACACCAAGCCCCCACTGAACATCAACGGCAAAAAAAAAACCCTCAGAATAATCTGTTTTAGTCATACTGCTCAAGGGGATTGATGTTGGCCAGGAGGCCAAGAGAAAATGCTGAGAGAACTCGACAATTCTTTGAATAGTGTCATGAGATTGTTTGCATTCGCCTAAGAGGGCAAACAGGGCCTTGGTTTAACATCTCATCTGTTGAAGGGAGGTTGGTGCTATGCTACATGAATTGCCTGGTATTTGACTGCCTTACTAAATAGTAGGCTCATAATAAAATCCTCCAGTTGTCAGATGCATTTTGTAAATGGCACTGCCGTTTCTAAAACATAAGAATATAATCGAAACAATTTTGATACCTGATCATTTTATTACAATAGTTATATTTAAGCCTTGAATGTCAGCCATCACAAAGTGCTTCACAGGCAAAATGGAATGCATTGGTAGGAGAAAGACTTTGTGAGAGCGAGTTCAAAATGATAGAGATTTTGAGAAGTCTTTAAAAGATAAGATAAGCAGCAAGGTAGAGAAGTTTCAAAGACTAGGACTGATATGCTCAAAAGTTCTGCCACCAATGTTGGAGTGAAAGAAGGAATGTAAAGGAAGCCATGTTTGGAGGTTTGGGATATAGGGTTAGAGGAGGTTGTAGAGGTAGGGTAGCCAAGACCATGGAGAGATTTGTAAACAATGATGAGCCCTTTTATCATGCTTTCAAAGAATGGTTACTGTGCAAAAGGAGGCCATTCTGCCTGTTGTCTGTTCCTGTTTTCCGCAAGAATAATTTACCTAATGCTACTCCATTGCCTTTTTCCCTTGCCTATTTATAAAGGTCAGGATCCCATATGCTTTGTTAACCCATTTCTCAACCTGCCCTGCCATCTTCAATGATTTGTGCACATATGCAGGCCCTTCTGCTCCTTCACCCCTTTTAGAATTATGCCCTTTATTTTGTATTGGGTTGGCAGTCATCTCAGTTGACTAGACAGCAAGTGTGTGGATTAGATTAACACAACAGCATGGAGATTGATCCTCATTCCAGTGAGGTAGACTCGAGGCCTGCCTCCTCATGCTTTGATGTGGTTCAGGCAAATAATTGTCAAGGACCTGTCTTTCGGCAGAGAACTCGAGAAGAATTTTATATTGCTTTTCCAGTACCTTTCTACTTTAGGAGGCGATGATGGTGTAGTGGTAATGTCACTAGATTAGCAATCCAAAGGCCTGGGCTCACGCTCTGGGGGAATGGTAATATGGTAAATGGGAATAAATCGTACCACAGCAGTTGGTGGAATTTAAAGTCAATTAATAAATCTAGAATTGAAAACTAGTCTTAGTAACGTTGACCGTTGTAAAAACCCATCTGGTTCACTAATGTTCTTTAGGGAAGAAAATCTGCCATCCTTAGCTTGTCTGACCTACATATGACTCCAGACCCACAGGAATGGGTTGACTCTTAACTGCCCACTGAAATGGCCTAGCAAACCACTCATTTCAAGGCAATTAGGGATGTGTAACAAATTCTGGCCTTGCCAGTGACACCCACATCCTATGAAAGAATAAAATATATCAAGAAAAGCAGATCCCTGGAGAATCCTACTATAAACCTTCCTCCAGTCTGAGGAACACCATTCACTGCTATTATGTTTCCTGTCACTCGGCCAATGTTGTACCCATGTTGCTGCTGTCCATTTTATTCTACGAGCTCTAATTTTGCTTCTTAGTCTGTTTTGTGGGACTTTATCAAATATCTTTTGGAAGCCCACGTACACCACATCAACAGCATTGCCCTCATCTACCCTCCCCAATACTTAATAAAAAAAATTCAAGCAAATTAGTTAAACGCATTTTGCCCTGACAAATAAGTGCTAGCTTTTCTTAATTAATAATTGATAATTTTGTCCCACACAATTGTTTCTTAAAAGTTTGCCCACCACGGATGTTAAACTGACTGGCCTGTAGTTGCTGAGCTTACCTTTACACCCTTTTTTGAACACCGGTGTAGCATTGGCAATTCTCTAGTCCTCTGTCACTACCCCTGCATCAAAGGAGGATTGAAAAATTATGGCCAATGCTTCTAATTTCCAATTTTACTTCCCTTAGCTTTCTTGGATGTTTCTCATCCAATCCTGGTGACTTTTCAACTTACGGTCAGCCTTTCTAATACTTCCTTTTTAATAATTTTAACCCATCAAATGTCTCAACTATCTCCTCTTTCACTATGACTTGAGCGGCATCTTCTTTCTTGGTTAAAAACAAATCATTTAGTACCTCAGCCAGGCCCCCCACCTCCAAGTGTAATGGTCCCACTCCTTTTACCACCCTTTTACTATTTGTATACCTACAGAAGACTTTTGGAGTCCCTTTTGTTAGCTGCCAATCTCTTCTCGTACTCTTTGCTTCTCATTTGGTTTTTTTTTCAATTCCTCTCTGAACCTTCTATATTGAGCCTGATTCTCAATAATATTATCCACCTGACATTGATCTATGCACCCTTTTCTGCTTCGTCTTATTGTCTATCTCGTTTGCCATCCAAGGAGCTGTGGATTTGTTTGCCCTACCTTTCTGCCTCATGGGAATGTGACTGTAACCAAACTACCTCCTTTAAAGGCAGCCCTTTGTTCAGTTTCAAGTTTGCCTTCCAAGCTTTGATTCTAATTTCTATTCTCACCCCATTGAAGTTTGCCCTCCCCCAATTAGTTATTCTTACTCAGGATTGCACCTCGTCCTTTTTAATTGCCAACCTAAACTTCATAATACAATAATCACTATCCCCGAAATGTTCCCTTACTGATACTTGATCCACTTGGCCCATCTCGGTCCCATGAACCGGACTGAGCAATGCCTCCCTTCTTGTTAGACTGGGAACATGCTACTGTAAAAAATTCTTCTGAGAACACTCTGGAAACTCTTTCCCCTATCTGCCCATTACACTATTGCTATCCTTGTCTATATTGGGATAATTAAAGTCCCCCATTATAACTACTCTATAATTCTTGCACTGCTCTGTAATTTCCTCGCAAATTTGTTCCTCTGTATCTTTCCCACTAATTGGTAGCCTATAGAATATACCCGAATTTTAATTTGGTTTATTATGAGACAGCACATGGAAGAGGTCAACGAGGAGAGCCTGATAGAAGTCAGCCATGGCTCATTTGATAGCAATGTTACATCTGAGTTAGAAGGTTGTGGGTTCAAGTCCCATTCCTGGGTCTGAACACAAAAATCAAAAAGCTCCAGTGCAGTACTGGGATGTATTGCACTGTTGGAGATGCCATTTCTGAGGTGAGATGTCAAACTATGAGCCCGTCTGCACTCGGAAGTGAAGATAAAAGATCCCACAGCACTACTTTGAAAAAAAAAGGGAGTTATCCTCTGTCAGTATTTATGCCTTAACATCTCAAAAACAGATTATCTGGCCATTGTTACATTGCTGTTTGTGGGAGCTTGCTATGCACAATTTGGCTGCTAATTTTCCTGTATTAGAACAGTGGTTACACTTCAAAAATACATCATTGGCTGTAAAGTACTTTGGGAGATCCTGAGGTCATGAAAGGCACTATATAGTTACAATTCTGTTTTTACACATTGGTCTGATTGTTCATACCTGATGATGTAGCTCTTTGGTGTAATTTAAAATTACGCATTTTCCTGTCAGGAGACTAATGAGCTACTCGTGCTTGTGCAACCAACATTGTTTCATCTGAGGAATACAAAAAAGAAAGGAAGTTATGCAACTTAAGAGAATGTTATGTACGACATTCAAAGTACAGTTTCGAATGGATGAAAAAAACAGTATTTATGCAAGTGATAATCAACAGTTGCACTAATGAAAAAAGGCCAGTGACACAAGCACCTGCTGAAACTCCGCAAATCTGCCTTAAGACCATTGATTCTGTTTATATACATATTTTAACTTGTTCCTGAATCGAAGTGCAGACGTTAGGAAAAGGTAGTACGTTAGGAAAAGGTGGTAACCCAATTTCTTCCTAAATCTGGCTTTGCAAAAGCAGTGCATCAGATACATAGGAATGTGCTCTTATCTTAGAGGGGTTGTACTTAGAAATTGTTTTGCCTAATATTATAGAAAATTATACCTGTAACCTATGGGTTTTTGCTAGTGAAACTGATTTACGCCATGCATTGAAGTTGAACACGCTTACTTGCTGTTTGGTGGTGCTAATTTTGAACTAGCCCACGTCATTTACAACATGTTCTATATTACTGCCACCAGAGTCCATATTCTAAAGAAAGTCCAAGTTTTATGTTGAAATACAGGTCCAATAGGCTGTTGCATTGTTTCAATCTGCACTCTGGTTCAAAATAAAGCCTGTGCATTCATACACTAGAATTCTGTATCTGTTTTTGCTATTTATATGTAAATTAATGTTTAACCGAATAATATGTTTATTTTATGAATCTCAATTAACAAAAATGCCTTTATTAACGGAATGGGACTGAATGAAAATAGTAGAATGGCTGACATGTCTTGTTTTTATTTATATCTCTCACGAGACCCATGAATTTTATGCGAGCATTAGCATTAATAAAGTTACACTTTCGCACCCCAGACCAGACATTCTTGTTTCCTTTTCTTCATAGTTTTATAAGGAAAGAATCTTCACATGATGAAAATGCTGCCATAACTTACTCTACTAAAATATAATTCAAAGTCTAAAACTAGGAACGTTCCGTAGGAGCATAACACGTGCATCCCCACGCAAATCCCACGTGCCATCCAGAAAACGAGTATTTCGGAGCAGGATCAATTGATTTAATTTCATGTGTTTTTTAAAGTGAATTTTCTGTGATCATTAATGTCAGATGTGGATAATATTTTTTTAAAGTAGAAATCCTAAAATAATTAGATGAACATAATGGTATCAAGTGGCTCCTTGTACTATTTCATACTATATGTGGTATGATAGAATATTAATTAAAGCTTTGGTCAACTTAATGAACCAAAATTGCTGGCATCTGAATTTTGCCAGGAATAATTTTTTGTTCATAATAGAATGGAAGCTCTGAATTTTGCAAGTAGAAGTAGCCTGTGGAGCATCAAAATAAGGGCTTTTATTTGGATGCCCTTTAGATTCTGCTGTCTATTTGTCTTGCCTAGTGTAAAGAACCTTTAGCAGAAGTGTCACCTTATACACAAAGTAATCCAGGAGATAATATGCCCAGGTTAAATAACTTAAATTCATGGACTTATCATCAATATATCATAAGGCATCTCACGTTAGAACCATAGAACACTACAGCACAGAAAACAGGCCATTCGGCCCTTCTAGTCTGTGCTGAAATATTATTCCGCTAGTCCCATTGACCTGCACCTAGTCCATAACCCTCCAGACCTCCCATCCATGTATCTATCCAATTTATTCTTAAAACTTAAGAGTGAGCCTGCATTTACCATGTCAGATGGTAGCTCGTTCCACACTCTGACCACTCTCTGAGTGAAGAAGTTCCCCCTAAACCTTTCACCCTAAAGCCATGTACTCTCGTGTTTATCTCTCCTAATCTAAGTGGAAAGAGCCTACTTGCATTTACTCTGTCTATACCCCTCATAATTTTGTAGACTTCTATCAAATCTCCCCTCATTCTTCTACACTCCAAGGAATAAAGTCCTAACCTGTTTAATCTTTCCCTGTAACTCAACTCCTTAAGACCTGGCAACATCCTAGTAAATCTTCTCTGCACTCTCTCAATCTTACTGATATCCTTCCTGTAGTTAAGCGACCAGAACTGCACACAATACTCCAAAGTTGGCCTCACCAATGTCTTATACAACCTCACCATAACATCCCAACTGATGAAGGCCAGTATGCCAAAAGCTTTCTTTACAACCTTGTCTACCCGTGACGCCACTTTCAGGGAATTATGTATCTGAACTCCCAGATCCCTTTGTTCCTCCGCACTCCTCAGTGCCCTACCATTTACTGTGTATGTCCTACCTTGGTTTGACCTTCCAAAATGTAACACCTCACACTTTTCCGTATTAAATTCCATCTGCCATTTTCTGGCCCATTTTTCCAGTTGGTCCAGATCTCTCTGCAAGCTTTGAAAGCCTTCCTCGCTGTCCACAACGCCTCCAATCTTAGTGTCATCAGCAAACTTGCTGATCCAATTCATCACATTATCATCCAAATCATTGATATAGACAACAAACAACAATGGTCCCAGCACAGATCCCTGAGGCACACCACTAGTCACAGACCTCCAGTCTGAGAAGCAATCATTCACTACTACCCTCTGTCTTCTCCCACACAGCCAATTTCAAATCCAGTTTACAACCTCTCCATGGATACCAAGTGTCTGAACCTTCTGAACTAACCTCCCATGTGGCACCTTGTCAAAGGCCTCACTAAAGTCCATGTAGACAACATCCACAGCCTTTCCTTCATCTACTTTCATGGTAACCTCCTCGAAAAACTCTACAAGGTTCGTTAAACACGACCTACCACGCACAAAACCATGCTGACTATCCTTAATCAGCCCTTGGCTGTCCAAATAATTATATATCCGATCTCTCAGAACACCTTCCAATAATTTACCTACTACTGACATCAGGCTCACTGGCCTGTAATTACCTGGTTTACTTTTGGAGCCTTTTTTAAACAACGGAACAACATGAGCTACCCTCCAATCCTCCGGCACCTCACCCGTGACTAAGGGCATTTTAAATATTTCTGCCAGGGCCCCTGCAATTTCTACACTAGTCTCCCTCAAGGTCTGAGGGAATATCATGTCAGGCCCGGGGGATTTATCTACCTTTATTTGCTGTAAGGCAGCAAGCACTTCCTCCTCTTTAAACTCTATATGTTCCATGACACTACTGCGTGTTTTCCTTCCTTCCTTATACACTATGCCAGTTTCCTGAGTAAATACTGATGCAAAAAAACTGTTTAAGATCTCCCCCATCTCGTGAGGCTCCACACATAGACGACCACTCTGATCTTCAAGGGGACCAATTGTGTCCCTTACTATCCTTTTACTCTTAATGTACTTGTAGAAACCCTTCGGGTTTACCTTCACATTATCTGCCAAAGCAACCTCATGTCGTCTTTTTGCCTTCCTGATTTCCTTTTTTAGTATTTTCTTACATTTTCTATACTCTACAAGTACCTCATTTGCTCCTTGTTGCCTATACCTGCTATACACCTCTTCTTCTTGACTAGATCGCCAATATCCCTTGAAAACCAAGGTTCTCTATGCCTGTTAGCTTTGCCTTTAATCCTGACAGAAACATGCAAACTCTGCACTCTCAAAATTTCGCCTTTGAATGCTTTCCACTTACTGAACACATCCTTGCCAGAAAACAACTTATCCCAATCCACTCTTTCTAGATCCTTTCTCATTTCCACAAAATTGGCCTTTCTCCAGTTTAGAATCTCAATTCGAGGACCAGACCTATCCTTATCCATAATTAGTTTAAAACTAATGACATCGTGGTCACTGGACCCAAAATGTTCGCCTACACATACTTCTGTCACCTGACCTGTCTGGTTCCCTAATAGGAGATCAAGTATTGCATCCTCTCTCGTTGGTAACCTCTATATATTGATTTAGAAAACTTTCCTGAACACATTTGACAAACTCCAAGCCATCCAGCCCTTTTACAGTATGGGAGTCCCAGTCAATATGTGGAAAGTTAAAATCTCCTACTATCACAACTTTCTGTTTTTTACATCGGTCTGCTATCTCTCTACAGATTTGCTCCTCCAATTCTCTCTGACTATTGGGTGGTCTATAATACAACCCTATTAGTGTGGTCACGCCTTTCCCATTCCTCAGCTCCACCCATATGGCCTCTGTAGACGAGCTTTCTGGGCTGTCCTGCTTATGCACAGCTGTGATATTTTCCCTGACTAGTAATGCCACTCCTCCCCCTTTCATCCCTCCCCCTCTATCACGTCTGAAACAACGGAACCACGGAACATTGAGCTGCCGATCCTCCCCCTCCTGCAACCAAGTCTCACTAATAGCAATAATGTCGTAATCCCACGTGCCAATCCACGCCCTAAGCTCATCTGCCTTTCCGACAATACTCCTTGCATTGAAATAGATGCACCTGAGAACATTTCTATCACGTACAGATCCTTGATTTCTGTCTATACATGCATTCCTCGCTTGACCTTTATCCTCCTCCACCTCATTATCTGCTCGAACACTCTGGTTCCCCTCCCCCTGCAAATCTAGTTTAAACGCCCCGGAGCAGCACTGGCAAACCTACCCGCAAAGATGTTAGTCCCCCTCCAGTTCAGGTGCAAACCGTCCCGTCGGAACAGGTCCCACCTTCCCTGGAACAGAGCCCAACTGTCCAGAAACATGAAGCCCTCCCTCCTGCACCATCTCCTTAGCCACGTATTTAGCTGCATTAACCTCCCATTTCTAGCCTTACTAGCACGTAGCACGGGTAGCACTCTTGAGATCATAACCCTGGAGGTTCTGTCCTTCAACTTTGCACCTAACTCCCTAAACTCTCTTTGCAGGACCTCCTCCTCCTTCCTATCCACGTCATTGATCCCTACATGGACCACCACATCTGGCTGCTCACCCTCCCTCCTGAGAATACTGAGAACTCGATCCAAGATATCGCGGACCCTGGCACCAGGGAGGCAACAGACCATCCGGGATTCTCGATCTCTCCCACAGAACCTCCTATCTGTCCCCCTAACTATCGAATCCCCTATCACTACTGCTCTCCTCTTTTCCCTCCCTCCTTTCTGAGCTGAGGGTCCAGCCTCGGTGCCAGAGATGTGACCACTACAACTTGTCCCTGGTAGGTCGTCCCCACCAACAGTATCCAAAACGGTATACCTATTGTTGATGGGAACGGCCACAGGGGTGCTCTGCTCTTTCTGTCAATTCCCCTTCCCTCTCCTGACATTCACCCAGCTGCCTGCCTCCTGACTTAGTTCTCCAACTCTTCAGTGGTTGGACAAGTAATATGACAAACTGCATTTCTATAAAATATGAATCAGGTTTATTAAGAAATATAAGATCAGCAGAAACAATAAAAATAACAAAGGTAAATCACAATTGTTTAGTTTACTTACAAAACCAGTTTCAAAAGTATTATCAAAACTTCAGTTTTGTTATTGTTAACTTCATTCTGTGGTTGTCCTGCCCGGTCAACAGGCCTTTTATCACCATTCCCATATCTTATAACAAAAGTAAAAATATAAACATACAAAATAGGAGCAGAAATAGGCCATTCGGCCCACTTGAGCCTGCTCCACCATTCCATAAGATCATGGTAGATCTGTTTGTGCTTAGCATTCCACATTCCCATCTGCCTTTGATTCTCTTGCCTAACAAGAATCTATCTACCTCTGTCTTAAAAATATTGTGACCCTGCTTCCATCACCTTCTGAGGCAAAGATCTCCAAAGTTGCCAACCCTCTGAGAATGAGTCCTCAGGGCAATGCCTTGACCAGTTAGGGTCAGGCCGCCTGGTTTAAATTTCAAACGATGCTTGGCAGTTAACTATCACCATCACTGGTGCATTCTCCATGGCAATGCCTCTATCAATCAGAGCCCGCTTGCCAACAAATCAGCACTCTCTTCACATACAATGTAAATTGTTGTTTTCCCCTTATATTTATGTTCTTATGAAGTGCCCTGGTGAGTGCAAGACAAAAATCTTTGACATGTCTCTTTTTCTAGCAAAGCCCAGAAATAAAGGGAATAAGATTAAAATTAAACCTAGGCCATTTAGGGTTGATGTCAGGAAGCACTTCATCGTTGAAAGTCGAGTTGACATCTGGAACTCTGTTTCCCCCTCCACGAACTTCCCCCAACCCAAAATAACACCTGTTGAAGATAATCAAAATTTAAAAAACAAACAATTATTAGATTTTTGTTAGGCTTTTTCATTAATTTATTTTTGGGAGGTGGCTGTTGCTGGCAAGGTTGTTATTCATTATCAATCCCTGTTGTTGCCCTTGAGAAAGGTGGTTGAGATTCCTTCTTGAACCGTTGCTGCCTGTGTAGGGAAGTACTGTTGGGAAATTCCAGGATTTTGATCCAGGGCCAATGGAGGAGCAGTGATATATTTCCAAGTCAGGATACTGTGTGATTTGAAGGGGAGCTTAGAGGTGGTGGTGTTCCCATGCATCTGCTGCCCTTGTCCTTCTAGGTGATAGA
This sequence comes from Cetorhinus maximus, assembly GCF_964194155.1. Lineage (NCBI taxonomy): Eukaryota > Metazoa > Chordata > Chondrichthyes > Lamniformes > Cetorhinidae > Cetorhinus > Cetorhinus maximus. Next base: position 76,860,272 of record NC_135893.1, on the reverse strand, counting down.
GTTTGCAAGTTTGGGAAGTGCTGTTGAAGAAATCTTGGTGAGTTGCTGCAGTGCATCTTATAGATGGTACACACTGCAGACACTTTGTGCTAGTGGTGGATGGGAAGCTGATCAAGTATCCTAGATGATGTCGAGCTTCTTGAATGTTGTTGGATCTGTACTCATCCAGGCAAGTGGAGAGTATTCCATCATACTCCTTCTTTGTACCCTGTAGATGATGAAAAGGTTTTGGGGATTCAGGAGGTTAGTAACTCACTGTAGAATACCTAGCTTCTGGCCTGCCTTTGTAGCCAGACTATGTGGTAGATCCAGGTAAGTTTCTGGTCAATGGTGACCTCAAGAATGTTGTTGATGGGGGATTCAGTGATGGTAATGGCTTTGGATGTCAAGGAGAGATGGTTAGACTGTCCCATGTTGAAGATGATCATTGCCTGGCATGTGTAGTGTTAATGTTACTTGCCACTTATCAGCTCAAGCCTGGATTTTGCTCAGGTCTTGCTGCGTGCAGGAATATACTGCTTTAATACCTGAGGAGTTGTAAATAGTACTGAACAAAGCGCAGCCATCAGCACACATCCAGATTTTTAACCTTATGATGGAAGGAAGGTCATTAATGAAGCAGCTGAACATGGTTGGGCCTAGAACACTACCCTGAGGATCCCCTGCAGTGATGTCCTGAGGCTGAGGTGATTGGTCTATTATTAAGGGTTACATAATCCTGGTGGATAGAGGGAGTTCAGATAAAAATCTGCCATGTTCTAATTGATTTGTGTGGTGGGCTCACAGGATGAGCAGATTACAATGTTCCGAAGTGAAACATCCTTTCCGTGCAGCTGTTGCCTGATTGCTGAATGGTTCCAGCAGGTTCTACACATTAGGTCGTTTATTTGTAAACAGCACAGGATTTGTGATGCTCAAGGGGATTCCCAGAATACCAGAGTAAAAGATTGACTGCGACAAGCAATGTCATGTTTCTCCTGTTAGGAAAGCTATCTTGCAGTAGTTGACCATCACGACAACCATGTCTAATATATTGGCAGCCACCAAGGTGGCAGGATGGCACACTTTCCCAATGTTGCCTGAACAAGCTCAAAGTTCAAACTCAAAGCATTACTGACTTTTCATATCGAAAATGGAAACTGTAATTAATGCAGTTCAATACTGTGCATTTGTCACTACTGGCACCATGCCAAGATAGTAACTTATTTGGTGCTGCACTTAACAGATGGCAGACCTCAGGAGACCTAATTTGCTTTAGTTGACCTTTGACTTTTCTTAAAATCTGGTTGTCCAAAGTTGTTTTTATAGAAAAGGAATCCAGCACCCTCTCTAGTCCCCAGCAATTGTCGTCATAAGAAACAGAGAGTCATCATACACTGAACTTTCTAATCTTAATTAAGTAATAATTTGGAATTCCAGACTGGAACAAGGTAATAAATGTAGCAAACGGTTCCTGCACATTAATAAACAACAAGGCTTGAGTAGATATATTTTTTAAAACACACATATGCTGCTGGAATTTCCAAACTCTGATAATTGTGCATACTGACAAAATGTTCTCAAAGGGGGAGAGTGGAACTGGAGTGCACAATTCCTATCAATCAGCTGCTGCAGGAGATGTGTAAAACTAATAGGGTAGTAATAGTAATGGGGGATTTCAACTTCCTCAACATTAACTGGGTTAGTCATAGTGTGATAGGTTTAGAGGGAGCAGAATTCTTAAAATGCATCCAGGAGAGCTTTTGAAGCCAGTACATAGAAGGTCTTACAAGAGAGGGGGCGGTCCTGGACTTAATTTTAGGGAATGAAGCCGGGCAAATGGTAGTGGTATCAATGGGTGAGTACTTTGCAGATAGCGATTATAACTCCGTTAGATTCAAGGTTGTTATGGAAAAGGACAAGGATGGGCCAGAAATCAGAGTTCTAAATTGGGGAAAGGTCGATTTTAATAAGATCAGATATGATTTGGCCAGAGTGGATTGGGAACAGCTACTTTTAGGTAAATCTGCGTCAGAGCAGCGGGACTCATTCAAGAAAGAAATAGGGAGAGTACAGGGCCAACATATTCCAGTAAAGACAAACGGTAGGACCAACAAATCCAGGGAACCCTGGATGTCGAGGGATATACAGGATTGGATAAAGAGAAAAAGGGAGGCTTAAGGCAGATACCGAGGGCTCAAAACAATGGAAGCCCTAGAGGAGTATAGAATGTGTAGGAGGGGGGAACTTAAAAAGGAAATTAGGAGAGCAAAAAGTGGGCATGAAAAAACATTGGCAGGTAAAATAAAGGAAAATCCAAAGTTATTTTACAAGTACATTAAGAGTAAGAGGATAACTAGGGAAAGAGTAGGGCCCATTAAGGATTATAGTGGTAATTTGTGTGTGGAGCCGGAAGACGTAGGTAGGGTTCTAAATGAAAACTTTGTGTCAGTGTTCACAAGTGAGAGGGATGACGTGGGTGTGGAGATCAGGCAGAAGGAGTGTGATATAATTAAAGAAATTAGCATAGAAAAGGAGGAGGTTCTAAGTGGTCTGGCAGGCTTAAAGGTAGATAAATCTCCAGGCCCAGATGAAATGTATCCCAGGCTGTTGAGTGAGGCAAGGGAGGAGATAGCAGGGGTACTGGCAATAATTTTCAATACCTCTCTGGCCACAGGAGAAGTGCCAGAGGACTGGAGGACAGCCAATGTTGTACCGTTATTCAAGAAGGGAGGAAGGGATAAACAAGGGAACTACAGGCCAGTCAGTCTAACCTCAGTGATGGAGAAACTATTGGAAGCAATTCTGAGGGACAGAATTAATCTACACTTGGAGAGGCAGGGATTAACCAAGGACAGTCAGCATGGTTTTGTTAAGAGGAGGTCATGTCTGACCAATTTGATTGAATTTTTCGAAGAGGTGACCAGGTGCGTAGATGAGGGCAATGCATTTGACATAGTCTACTTGGACTTCAGCAAGGCTTTTGATAAGGTCCTGCATGGGAGACTGATAACGAAGGTAAGAGCCCATGGGATCCAAGGCAATTTGGCAAATTGGATCCAGAATTGGCTGAGTGACAGGAAGCTGAGGGTGATGGTCGAGGGGTGTTTTTGTGACTAGATGCCTGTGTCCAGTGGTGTTCCACAGGGATCGGTGTTGGGTCCCTTGTTGTTTGTGGTATATATAAACGATTTAGACTTGAATGTAGGAGGGTCGATCAATAAGTTTGCGGATGACACGAAAATTGGTGGGGTGGTAAATAGTGAGGAGGATAGCCTTAGATTCCAGGAGGATATAGACGGGCTGGTCAGATGGGCTGATCAGTGACAAATGGAATTTAATCCAGATAAGTGTGGGGTGATGCACCTGGGCAGGACAAACAAGGCACAGGAATACACGATGAATGTTAGGACCCTGGGAAGTACCGAGGATCAGAGGGACCTTGGTGTGCATGTCCACCAGTCCCCTAAGGTAGCGGGACAGGTAGATATGGCGGTTAAGAAAGCATATGGGATACTTGCTTTTATTAGCCGAGGCATAGAATATAAGAGCAGGGAGGTTATGCTGGAACTGTATAAAATGCTGGTTAGCCCACAGCTAGAGTATTGCGTGCAGTTCTGGAATCCGCATTATAGGAAGGATGTGATTGCACTAGAGAGAGTGCAGAGGAGATTTACCAAGATGTTGCCTGGGCTGGAGAGTTTTAGTTATGAGGAGAGATTGGATAGGCTGGGATTATTTTCCCTGGAGCAGAGGAGATTGAGGGGGGACATGATTAAGGTGTATAAAATTATGAGGGGCATAGATAGAGTAGACAGGAAGGAACATTTCCCCTTGGTGGAGGGATCAATAACCAGGGGGCAGGAGGTTTAGAGGGGATGTGAGGAAGGATTTTTTCACCCAGAGGGTGATGGGAATCTGGAACTCACTGCCTGAAAGGGTGGTAGAGGCAGAAACCCTCATAACATTTAAGAAGTATTTGGATGTGCACTTGCAATGCCATGGCAGACAAGGCTATGGGCCTGGTGCTGGTAAATGGGATTAGAATAGCTAGGTACTTGTTTGCAGACTCGATGGGCCAAAGGGCCTTTTTCTGTGCTCTAGACCTCCAGCCCAGCACAATAACTTGTGGCAAGCCACAATTCTGGTAGATTTACTTTGACACACTGGAATGGGAAGACTGAAATTGCAGCAGTGATTGGTGAGACTGAAGATGGGCAGTGTCGCAATAGGTAGGTAGGGCGGTGTAGGTGGGAGTTGAAAGTACAGGCTATGGAGTAGTGTAAGTGTGAACTACACAAAGTATTTTTCTACTGGAATTGCCAGCTGCAGAGCTAGGGGTTGAATCGTTAATGCTGGGAGATTCCTTAACAACCATGGAGCATTAGAAAATCTAGTACAACCCGCAGGTAGTCTTGCACCATTTCAGTTTGACTTTGAGTACAAATGCATTGCAGTGATGAAGCTATTTTGCGAAGCGCTCAGGGTTCCGTTCTATGGACAATTGTAAATCTACGCAGTCTTAACAGTTGGACAGCAAAATTGTCTTCTAAACATTTAAATTTTTAACTTTTGAGAAAGAACTCTGTCCCTGGAAATATCGTCACGCACATGGAGCTCTCAACTAACAGTACAGTTAAAGCTTTAGCCAGGCAGAAGTTTGCAATGGAAAAAGAATTCTGCCCAGCTGGAACCCAAACTGTATCTACTGATTTCACACCGCTATCTCTAAGAATTACTGGAAGCATTGGCACGATTTGATTGTGATCTCAATCTTTTCACCAGTTTATCTGCGGAGTTTCCTTCATCGCAGACAAGCCTGAATAGGTCCTCACTTGATGCCTGTGTGCGATTGCGCACTCATTCTTCCAGCAAGGGTTGATAGTTGGCAGTTAGGAATAGAAACCTTTTCTTTTCCTTCCCTTTTAACCCAGGGATCTAGCAGCAAATGCCCTTTCCACCACCATTGCTGAAACAATAATCAAAGCTGGGTGTTTCCTAATCTGTATGGGATGGCATCACATCCGAGATATATCTATCGCCTTCACTGGGATTGGGGTACCTGTTTCCTCTCGATATGAAGTAGGGCTCAGTCACCCTGTTCTGTGAAAGGAAAGGCGAGGTGCAGTGCGCCTCTCCCAACCCGAGCCACAGGTTAAGAAGTTTGTTCATGGAGGAGACTAAAGCAAGATTAACAATCAGATGAAGAAAAATTAAACATGGAAAAATGCATTTGGCTGCTTAGAAGATCTTGCAGAAGGAACTTGTTGTAAGGGTTTGTTTAATAAGAGGTGCAGAGGCTTGTAAGGTTGAACCTTAAAGTTTATTGGTAACACATAACTATTACACATGTACAAAGTATAGCCCAGACTATGAGCTAACTCCATGCTTACTTCTGCACAGGTTTCTGCATACTCTTAAACTGACTCAGGTCCCTTGTCATGTGACCCTTTACATCACACTGTGGGCTGTACTGTTGTCCAGTCCCACATTAACCCTTGCTTTGCCAAACACCCTTAACACTACACCTCCCTCAATCTTTACCCAACATATTTACAGTACAACCTTTCTTTACATGCTACCCCTTCTCCCTACCTTCAAGTCTCTAACTTTATAAATTCAGACGTTCTAGATGCTTGACAATTCTTCCAGATTGTGCCTGCCCACATTTGGAAGAGTGGTAGGTTCAGTTGCTTTGGGCAAGCTTTGATGGCTTGGAGTTCAAATCATAGTATTTCGTGTTTCTGGCACTTGATGTCTTCATCTGATTCACTTTTTGTGCTGCCTGGAGTTGAAATTTTCTTTATCAACCACCAATAAACGTTGTTCAGCTACCATAGGCTTGTCCCATTCTTTCCAGAAGGAATGCTCTCCGTTCCTTCGTGATATGAACATAGGTTTTCTTTTTGGTGTTTGCCATGATTTTGGTGGAAGTTGATGGTGTATCTTCATTCTGTATGAATATTCCTCATGCATGAGCTCAGTTTGTAGTTTGGCTTTTATCACCACACTGTGTTCTTTCCTGCACCCTTGTACCTCACTGGTGTCTTGATGGTCATTATTCTCCTGCTCCAGCATCGCCTTGCTGCTCTGTGCTTCTGCTGGAAATTGCTGTTTCGTTGCCACGGTGTCCCCAGGTTGTGTGACAGCAACCGTTGGAGCCTGGGGTTGGGGCCCATTATTCTGTTGCTGGTCATTCTCATGTGTGTCTTCTGCTCGAGGTATGGCCGTACTTATCTGAAGGTTTGGTTGGTCTGACCATGAGGAGCTTCTGCCGCCTGCAAGGGAGCTGGACAAACCGGCTCTGCAAAGAGTGAAGACAATTCAGAGCTGAAGCCCCAGTCGAGAGTCTATTCACTGGTGGAACTCTTGGGAGTTTGCAGTTCCATGTAGTTGATGACAGAGGTTGTTTTGACGACTTCTGCCTTTTTAAGGAGGTTAAGGAACCCTGCTTAAGACCGAAAAGGATTGGTTTCAGATGATGTACAAAATTTCTCATATTAGCTTGTTGCCATACTGGAGTGGTTCCAGGATCGTGCTTATGACCCAAAGTCAGGTTCCTCTAGGGCCATAGAGGGATGTGTCTGTCACTCGTAGCCAACAGTCTTTCAGTTACAGTTCCTTATCCGAAAGGATTGTAACACTGGCTCCCATGTCTAATTTGAAATTGCTGAGGTAACCTCTTACAGCGATGTCAGCATTCCGAAAGGAAAATCCGGGATCCTTGATTTCACCCAAGAAGCACGGTTGGACTTCTTCCTGGTGTGGTACCTCAATCTTGTGGGCTGGTTTGGGATCCTCCACACACCTCGATGTCTTAGACTTCCACAGATTTCCAAAATGTCCCAGCTGGCTGCAGTTGAAGCACTGTACAGAGATTGCTGGGCCTTGCTCTCGCCTGTGAGGTCTTTTGGCTCCGCAGCACTGACATGATCTCCCACCATCGAATAGTCTGTTTGGACATTGTCTTCAAGATCATTCCAGGTATCAATCTAGTAAACCTCCTCTGAACCGCCTGCAACACATTTACTCCTTTCCTTAAATAAGGAAACCAAAACTGCACACAATATTCGAGCTGTGGTCTCACCAATGCCCTGTATAACTGAGGCATAACATCCTTACTTTTATGTTCAATTCCTCTCATAATAAAGGATAGCATTCCATTAGCCTTCTTAATTACTTGCTGTACCTGCGTACTAACTTTGTGACTCATGCACTCAAACACCAGGATCCCTCTGCACCTCGAAATTCTGCAGCTATTCTCCACTTAAGTAAGGCTCTGCTTTTTTATTCTTCCTGCCAAAGTGAACTTCACATGTTCCCACATATTCCATCTGCCATATTTTTGCCCACTCACTCAATCTATCTGTATCTGTCTGCAACTTCCTTATGTCCTCTTCATAGCTTACTTTCCTACCTATCTTTATGTCATTTGCAAATTTAGCTACCATGTCTTCACTCCCCTCATCTATGTCATTGATATAAATTGTAAAATTCTGAGGCCCAGACATAGACTCTTGCAGGACCCCACTCATCACATCCTGCCAATCAGAGAGAGACCCATTAATACATATTCCCTATTTTCTGCCAGCCAGCCAATCTTCTAACCAGGCTAATATATTACCCCCGACACCATGAACTTTTATTTTCTGCAATAACCTTTGATGTGACACCTTATCAAATGCTTTCTGGAATCCAAGTACAGCACGTCTATAGGCTCCCCTTTATCCACAGCACATGTTACTCTTTCAAAGAACTCCACTAAATTGGTTATACATGATTTCCCTTTTATAAAACCATGCTGACTCTTCCTGATTACCTGAGTTTTTCTAAGTGCCCAGCTATAACTTCCTTAATGATTGACTCTAACACCTTCCCCACGACAAATGTCAAGCTGACTGGCCTATAGTTTCCTGTTTTCTGCCTCCCTCCCTTCTTGAATAGAGGGGTTATATTTACTACTTTCCAATCTGATGGAACCTTTCCAGAATCTAGCAAATTTTGGAAAATTAACACCAGCGCATCTACTACCTCATTAGCCACCTCTTTTAAGACCGTAGGATGAAGTCCATCAGGACCTGGAGACTTGTCAGCCCATAGCTCCATCAGTTTACTCAGTACCGCTTCCCTAGTGATTGTAATTTCACCAAGCTCCCATCTCCCTTCCATCTCCTGATTTACAGCGATTACTAGCATGGTTTTTGTATTCCCTATGGTGAAGACAGAGGCAAAATGTTTGTTCATTTCATATGCCATTTCCTTATTATCTACTTTAACTCCCTATTGTCACTCTCTAGAGGACCAACATTCACTTTACCTACTCTTTTCCTTTTTAAATACCTGTAGAAACTCTTGCTACCCATATTCACATTTCTAGCTAGCTTCCTCTCATACTTCAATTTCTTTCTCCTAATTAACCTTTTAGTCATTCTCTGCCGTTTTTTATATTCTGACCAATTATCTTACCTGCCACTCATCTTTGAGCATTTATATCCTTTTTCCTTAAGTTTTATACTTTCCTTAACTTCTTTAGTTAACCACAGATGGTGGACCCTCCCTTTAGAATTTTTCTTTATCATAGGAATATATTTATTTTGAGTATTCTGAAATATCCCCTTAAATATCTCCCATTGCTTCTCTATTGATCTATCCTCTAGCCTAGTATCCCAGTTCACTTCAGCTAGCTCAGCTTTCACACCCAAATGTTGCCTTTATTTAAGTTTAAAATACTAGTCCTAGACCCACTCTTCTCCTTTTAAACTGGATGTAAAATTCAATCATATTGTGGTCACTGCTACCTAGAAATGCTTTCACTCTGAGGTCATTAATTAATCCTGTCACATTACACAATACCAAGTCTAATATAACCTGCTCTCTGGTTGGTTCTAAAGTGTGCTGATCTAAAAAGCTATCTTGAAAGCATTTTATGGACTCTTCATCCAGACTACTACTGCCAGTCTGATTTTTCCAGTTTATATGTGCATTAAAATCACCCATGATTATTGCTGTCGCTTTATCACAAGCACCTAACGTTTCTTCTAAATTCTAAATTGTCCTAAATTGTGGTTACTGTTAGGAGGCCTGTAGACCACTCCCACTAGTGACTTCTTTCCCCTACTGTTCCTCATCTCCACCCAAACCGATTCAACATCCTGATCTCCTGAACCAAGGTCATTTCTAGCTATTGCAAAATACCATACTTGACCAGCAGTGCTACCCCTCCACCTTCACCTAGCATCCTATTCTTTTTGAATGTCATATACCCCTCAATATTCAGGACCCCATTCTTGTCATCCTGCAGCCATGTCGCCATAATGGCTATCAGATCATATTTATTTACTTCAATGTGCGCTATCAATTCATTAACTTTGTTATGAATGCTAAACACATTCAGATACAAAGCCTTTAGTTTTGATTTTTCGTTACCTTTGTAATCTTGACTATTGGCACTTTCTTACGTTTTATCTCTCTGTCCCATCCTGCTATTCTATGACACTCATTTCCCATATTACTATTTTGCTCTCCTGCCTTGAATCTACCCCTTGATTTGACACATCTATCCAAGGTTGATCCCTCACCCCCTTGTTTAGTTTAAAGCCCCTAATTATGCAATTCGCAAGAACACACGTCCCAGCATGGTTCAGGTGTAGACTGTCCCAATATTACAGCCCCCCACTTTCCCCAGTACTGGTGTCAGTGCCCCAGGAACTGGAATCCACTTCTCCCACAGCAGTCTTTGAGCCACGCATTTATCTCCCTAATCTTATTTGCCCTATGTCAATTTGCACGTGGCTCAAGTAATAATCCAGAGATTATTACCTTTGAGGTTCTGTTTCTTAATTTGGTATCCAGCTTCTCATACTGACTATGCAGAACCTCCTTCCTTGTCCTACCTATGTCATTGGTACCTACATGGGCCACAATAACTGGATCCTCCCCCTCCCACTGCAAGTTCCTCTCCAGCCCTGAGCATATGTCCTCAACCCTGGCACTGGGCGGGCAACATAGCTGCCTGGACTCTCACTCTTTGCTGCAGAGAACAGTGTCAATCCCACTCACTATACTATCCCCTATGGCCACTACATTCCTGTTTGCTCCCTCCGTTCGAACGGCTTCCTGTACCATGGTGCCATGGCCAGCCTGCTCATCCACCTTTCAGACCTTGCATTCATCCACACAGGTTGTGAGCACCTCAAACCTGTTTGACAATTCTAAATTTAGTTCTGTTGAAGGGTCATGAGGACTCGAAACGTCAACTTTGCTCTTCTCCGCCAATGCTGCCAGACCTGCTGAGTTTTTCCAGGTATTTCTGTTTTTGTTTTGGATTTCCAGCATCCGCAGTTTTTTGCTTTTATGACAATTCTAAAGTCTGAGGCTCCTCCAGTACTGTCTGCTCGGTCCCATTGCCTGCCTCACTCATGGTTACATCCTCCTGTTCGTCACTGCTGACCAAAACAGACAACCCTATTCTAAGAGGCTTGACTGTCTTCAGGAACAAAGTGTCCAGTTATTTCTCCCCCTCCCTTATGTTGCGCAGTGTCTGCAGCTCGGCTTCAAGATCAATAATCCTGATCAGGAATTCCTGTAGCTACTTACACTTCCTGCTGACGTGTTTATCATGGATCGCCTTGATGTCCAAAAGCTCCCACATTCCACAGCTGCAACATAACACCTGTCCTGCCATTGTTACTTATGTCATTTAGTTAACTTAATTTAATTACTCGCTTAATTAACTTAGAATAATTGCTATGTATACCAAACCTCTTTCCCCCGTGCACTGAATTCCCACGTGAACATAAGTTGCTACTCACTCAATGTCTGTCTCACTCCGTCGTAGTCGCCTATCTCCTCACACATCCCTTACTTAAGGTTTCCATAGTCACAGCCTTCAGCTAATCTGTATAATTCATTTATAAAAGTGTCAACAGGTTCTCCAGGCTGTTGGACTCACCTGTTAAACTTTTGTTCAATCTAAAATGTTATTACTTCTTAAATTAAAGTAGTATCGAAGGATCTCGGAACATCCTCAAACTTACCTGAAGATTCATTTCCTTGCCTCGCAATGATGTCACCAGCTATCGGACCTACTGAGTACAATAGCATATTCGTTTGTTCAGCCTCTGTCTTCTTAGCTAATCCTGAAGGCTATTATGTATCTTGAAAATCTTTTTCGTCAAAGCCCCCAATGCTGTGCCTGGTCTGGCCCTTGTATCAGCCCAAATTGATCCTGTAGGATTAATTTGTTATCCTTGGTTGCTTTTCAGCTCAGGGAAATCCAGCTTTAAATGCTGTTTCACCTTTAAAGATGGCACTGCAGTAACTGTTTGTTCAATGCTCCTTCCCACGCTTGTCAGATTTTGGTGGGTTTCCGTTGCGGTTGCAGGCCCGATTTCAAAGGGATCAATTTTTTTTTGCAGTAAGTCTTTAATTTAAAGCTTTGGGCCCTTAAGAACATTTTCAGAGTATTTTAGGGTGAGTAAAAGGTGATTCCCTGAGTTTTTAAACCTCTCGCTAAGAGGTTGAGAGACTTGTAATGTTGAACATTAATGTTTATTGGTAACACGTAGCTATTACACATGTACAAAGTATAGCCCAGACTATGAGCTAACTCCATGCTTACTGTTTTTTCCAATGGAGCTTGGCCGCCATGTGATATGGCCCTGTCTCTGAACCCAGCTGTCTGCGGCGATTAACAAAATGGACAGCTTTGACTCTACAATCAAAGGGGCACAATGGCCCTCCACGTGCTCTGGTGGAGTCCTTTAGCTGCACAGTGGATTTTTCTTCTGCCCGTCTGCCTCCACATCGGCAATGGATCTTCTTTTTAGGCGAACTCCAGCTGAGTCTTTGGTTCAGGTGCACCTCAGTCAGGTCAGGGTGCTATTCCTCTAGTTTTTTCAGACTCCGTGGTCCTTCACCAGCTTCTTCGGTTCTGGGTTCATTCATGAACTGCCACCACGTTGCAAGGGTTTGTTCGCTAGGTCCCGCTAAGAGGTTCAGAGACTTGTAAGGTTGAACATTAATGTTTATTGGTAACACGTAGCTATTACACATGTACAAAGTATAGCCCAGACTATGAGCTAACTCCATGCTTACTTCTACATTGGTCTCTGCATATCCATAGACTGACCCAGGTCCTTGTCATGTGGCTCTTTACATCACACTGTGGGCGATATTGTTCTCCAGTCCCACATTAACCCTTGCTATGCCAAACACCCTTATACTATAGAACTCAGAGACCAGACCAGAATGAAAACATGTGAAATTAAACACGAAGCACAATAGATTTAAATTAGGCGCATGGCATTTGTGAGCAGATTTGACATGTTCATCAGATTGGGCTTGGAGCATGGTTTGAGTGGTAAACAAATCACTTTGATTACTTCTCATTTTATCACTCTGAAGGCCTTACACATTGATAGGTTGAAGAAGATAAGGCTAAGTGTTTAAATGGATAAAAGCTTTGACCTTCCAGGGAATAGATGAAGTAAAAATAAAATATATTGTGTGAGAGAGAGGGCAGCAATTAATCGAGGTACGATCAATATGAAAAAAATCTTTAAAAAAATATTGTTGTCGAAAGTATAGTAGCAGATCTATCAAGAGGAAGGTTAGGAGATTTTTAACCCAAAAGACAAGAAATGAATCCCATGTAAGGAAATTTTAGGTGTTCACGTATCTTCATAGTTTAGAATAAATAATTGGTTGTGGTGGTGTAATTTGATACAAGATTGATTTTTTTCCCATCTGTCTGACTTAAAAGAAGCAAGTTAAAATGTAAGTGTAGAATTAATGAGGTCTTAGAAGATCATTGAACTTCAAGTGCCTCACTTTAAATTAATAACAAGATTAAATGTGAGCATGAATGGGTGTCAGACTACATTAGAGCACCATTGTGTGCTGCTACTGAGATTTTCATTCATGATCCACATACTGAGTTATTGGTTTAAGCTACATTGCTGCAGGGGAAGTGTCATCATTTTACCACAGTGAAAAAGGGGAAATCAAACATTCACCCCGAGGCCTCTGACCTATTTGTTGGAGCAATGCAAGATGCCTGAGAGTAGTTTGACTGTCTTTTGTGTGACTGGGGATGATTTAAGTTACAGACAAACTCAAACGGGCAACAAAAATAGTGGGTGTTTCTGCACTTTTGTTAGTGTCAACTTTTAGTTAGTTATTAGATGCATGAGCTTGGCCTGAAAGTAGCCTGGTCTCTGATTTTTCTCCCTCTCCTGCAAGGAGATGCTTGAACTCAACTCAGCACTGTCTCACGTGTTGTGGCCTAAACTAAACATTCATCAGAGCAGGAATGACTCCTCTCCATGGCAGATGCTCGCACATGCATACCTTCAACTGTGGCTTGGGGAGGAGTGGATAGATAGCCTCCTTTCAATCGAAAAGAACGTTGGCTGGGCTGTACAACTGCAGCTTTCCAACTTCCACTGAAATTGCAAATTATCCCCACATTATCTCTGCATGAGAAATTCTGCCTGTCCCCTCAGGTCGCTGGGTCAAAATCCCAGATCTCCCTCCCTAAAAGCACTGTGGGTTGTGCCTATACCACATGGACTGCAGTGGTTCGAAAGGCAGCTCACCACCACCTTCTCAAGGGCAATTAGGGATGGGCAATAAATGCTGGCCCAGCCAGCGAAGCCAACATCCCATGAAAGAATACAAAAAGGCAGATGTAAAAGATCCCACAACAATATTCAGAGGAAGAGAAGGGGAGTTCTCCCACTGTCCTGGCCAATATTTATACCTCAGCCATCATCACAAAAGTAAAGGTTAGTTGGTAATTACCTCATTGGCGGCAATATTTCCTACATCGGCAATGTCTACACTTCAACTTTAATTAATTGGCTTTAAAGTGCTTTAGGATGTCCTGACATTGTGAAAGCGCACTATATAATCGCGAGTCTTTCTTTTCTCTTTAACAGCAAAGAAGTGTTTTCCCCTCCCCAAAATCAAAAATGATGATAGGGCGTGGAAAATGACAAGAAGCTTCAATTGAAATGTTTTGGGAATTGTCTAATGATGAGGCTGTGAGATTCCAATACAGATAAGAATAGTGACAGCTGTTTGAGTTGACACGCTGATAAATGGGACATCCTGCTCACACAATGTTATACTTGCAGATAGGTATTGAAAGCATTTTTAATACAGTAATTTAAAGAAATACAAGATAAAGTTGTTCAGATTAAATTTTAAAAATTAGTTGAGTTGATCCACGTTAAAGTGTTGCAAGACTACAACCAGAACTATACCAGCTTAGGTCTCAAGTGTACAAGTCGATCACAGTCACTTGTCAAAGTGGATGAGCAAAGAGGATGTGCATTATGTGGTTGTGACCTTTTACTACAGAGAAATGCTTCAGAAAATACAAGTAAGCTCTTAAACAGGAAGGGCAGTGACATGAGGGGAAAAAACATTTATCAGGATCAGGTGCCTTTTAATTCTTGATGGATTTCCTTAACACAGAGGAAAAGATGGTCAGTTCCCCTCCTGACTTACCTTTATATATCTTTTCCAAATATCTGTCCTGTTCTCATTCCTGGCAGCCTGCTGATGCATTACTCAAATGGTCTTTCTGTGGATGCAAGTCTGAGCAATGATCGCTGGTAGAATGCTCAACTTCTGCATGTGGAATCGAGGCTGATCCTGTTGTTACTCACTGCTCACTGTCTGTTTTCAGCAAGTTCCAATGGAGATTGGTCAAGAGCAAGGCTGATTTTCCTCTCTGTCCACCATTTCCCCAGGCCAGGAACACTGACTAATACGGTAACAAGCGTTGAGCAAACATAGGAACTTGCCAATTCTAAGTATCGCTTGCATAATGCAAAATCTACTGAAGTATGAAGTTCCAGCATGCATGTATTTGTGTAAGAATTTATACATGTGTGGGCGTGTGTGTGGATATGGGACAGGCATTTCATTATAAATTTATATGAGAAATGCGTTCCTATTTGAACACATTGTAGTTCCTATTACACTTGTTCCTGTTAGTGGGAAGTGCTCTTATTGAAATGTTCAGTGTTAAGGGTATCACATTTTACCTGGCACAGATTCAGCCTTCCTCGGTCTCCCACATGGATGCTATTTTATATGGTTGAAATAGTTTGAATTAGTTATTTTAATTTCTTGTTAACTTCTTTTGGAATTATTAGTTATTTTAAATTATACTTATTCTCCCTCCTGGGCCTCATTGTTTTGTCACAGGCTCCCTTTCTTCCTCTGACTACTAGGAATGTATGGTTAGTTTTCATTTTTAAGTAGTGTTTCTGTTTCAGCTGATAATATTTCAACCCTCAACTTGTCCTCCTCTCTCCCTCCGTTTGATGTTATTTTTATTTCTTATCTGCAAAAGTTTAATTTTTGACCCTCTGTTATCTCTTTCCTCCAGGACTGAGATCGCTATAAACAATTGTTTCCGAGTTTTTTTAAAAACTGCTTTGTCACTTTATGATCTTGAAGCATCAGTGATATTGTTCAGGGCCATTCTGCTGTGGAAAGGCTGAGTAATAGTGAACAGGAAACAAGAGGAACCACAAAAATGATCAATGCCCACAAAGAACTTAACTTAATTTTGTGGCTTGCAATGTTTACACGTATGTCACCGCCCCCAACCCCACCCCCCACCTTCTATGCCCAAATGACTCTTGGTCCAGGCCTGATCTGCTTTGCACAACTGTAATTTAAACATGACATGCTTACAGTTATTTTGAGCTTTTTTTTAAAAAAAAAACAACTGATTTTTTTAAAATATGTATTTTGGAAACCATATTTTAATTTGAGCTTTTCTCTCTCACTCACTCTTTCCCCTTTTACCTCTCCTGCCTGGCTTCCGCTTGCCTCCCACTTGCTATGCCCCAAATCACCTGCTCAACCCAACTCCTCACCTACCCCTCCCTTCTCTTGGCTTACCATACTGTCGTCAATGGTTCTTGCAATGCAATTGCTTCATGCGGGTTCAGGCTCCTCTTTGTCATCATCTGGCAGCCTTTAATTCTTTCCCCTGACCCAGGCCTCTAATTCTTCTGCAGCCTATTGGTCTTTATTGCATGGGGAATGGCGTATAAGAATAGGGAAGTGTTGCTACTGCTGTACGGGACCTTAGAGGGTTTGCACCTGGAGTACTGCGTACAAATTAGGTCTTCTTATTTAAGGAGGGATTGGAAGCAGTATAGAGAAGGTTCACTCGGCTAATTCCTGGGATGAAGGGGTTGTCCTATGAAGAAAGGTTAACAAGTTTGGGCCTATACTCATTGGAGTTTAATAGAATAAGAAGTGATCTTACTGAAACCTATAAGATTCTGAAGGGACAGTGTAGATACTGAGAGGGTGTTTCCCCTAATGGGGGAAATCAAGAACTAAGGGGCACAGTTCAAAATAAGGGATCTCCCGTTTAAGATGGAGATGAGGAGGGTCTTTTTCTCTCAGAGGGTCATTAGTGTTTGGAATTCTCTTCCCTCAGTGAAGGCTGGGTCATTGAATATATTCAAGAATGAGTTAGATAGATTTTTGATCAATAAAGGGAGTCAAGGGTTATGGGGGACAGACAGGAATGTGGAGTGGAGGTCACAATCACATCAGCCATGATCTTAGTGATCAATGGGTCAAATGGCCTACTCTTGTTCCGATCTCTTATGATCTTATTCTTATGATATGAGGAAAGGTGGGTACTGAAACAAAAACAAAAATAGCTGGAAAAACTCAGCAGGTCTGACAGCATCTGTGGAGAGGAACACAGTTAACGTTTCAAGTCCGTATGATTCTTCATCAGAACTAATGAAATATAGAAATGTGGTCAAAGGTGGGTACTGTTAGGTTGCAGATCAACCACAATCTTTTGGAACCATGGAACAGGCTGGATGGTCGAAACAGCCTGCTCCTGTTCCTATGTTCCTACATACCGGGCCTTTATATGTTATTGCCCTCTAGTGGCTGGGAGCCCATTTGCCATGTGCCTGCGGCCATTTTGTATTGCCTATTGTACAGTTGGTTGCATTAAAGGTCAGTGTTTCCACCTAATCACTGTTTATACTGTGATTCAGTTTATGTCCACTGGCACTGAAGAGTTAGGCCTTTCTTTCCTTCCCACCTGCAGTGATTAAAGAGTTCTATTTTTGTATGAAGCTCCAATTGATAGCCCACACCTTATTGGACAGCTTCAAATGGGTGGAGATTATACAGGGGAAAAAATACTAAAAGTAATTTGTAAATAATATTTACTAGAACAGTATATAACAGGAATAAAAACAGACCATTTAGAAACACTCAACAGCTCAGCTACCAGATCTGACTTCAGCAAGGACTCCATTGAAGGGTCATAAACCTGAAATGTCAGCCTAACATCTTCATGAATGCTGCTTGACCTACTGAGTGATATAACATTTTCTGTTTTTATTTCAGATTTCCAGCATCTGCAGTATTTTTTTTGTTTTAGCACAGGGAGTTCTTCTTGCTCAAACAAAATGCATAAAATGAAAAAGAGTACTTGGCTGACTACCGACAAAGACAGAGAAAGCAAGTTTTACAGTAATCGAAATGAGGCAGAGATTTTTAACTAATGGGCTGCCAGCCCAGAAATCAAACAGCTGAGCTTTTGGTCCAAGTTGAACTATTGTACTGTTCCTAGCTGAAAAAAACCGAGTTTATTTTATCAGCGTTACTGCTACATTTCAGGCTCTTTTGTCAATTGTTTCAACTTATGTTTGCAGTATAGCTCAGTTTTCACAGGGCAAATCTACATATCTTATCCAAACCTTAGACCCATTAATGTTGTGAATGGGAGCAGCATGCCACAGTATTAACAATCTCCCTGTTACTGGAATTGCACGCACTTCAGATATAACCGCCAGTCTTGAGAGTAGCGACGCCAAGGTTGGTCTACGCATCAGCTGTAAAAAGACAAGACAATGATGACCAGATGGCAATAAGGCCCTCCCATCACCATCAGGCAACAGAACATTGAGGACATTGACCATTTCCCCTACCTAGGAAGCAACATCTCTAGGGAGGGCAATGTAGGGATTGACATCCACATAAGAATTGGCAAAGCAGCATCAGTCTTCCAACAGCTCCACACAGTCTGCGCATCCAACGCCATCAACATGGCCATGAAGCTGTAACCGTACATTTCCACAGTAGTACCAACTGCAGTCTATGCCAACGAGACATGAAACAGAACAGCAAAGATGTCATGTAAGTTGGATGTCTTTCCCCAGCACTGCCCATGTAAGTTCCTGGGCATCACATGGAGAGACAAAATCACCAACAAGGAAGTGCGATGGAGGACTGGTCAGAAGCACCTGTGGGACATCATGACACAGATACAACTGATGTTGGTCAGACACATATATCGGCTTCCAGAGCGGCAGTAGAATGGACACCACCAGGCGGAAGAAGAAGATGGTGCCGGCCAAAGGAGACCCGGTGAAGTACATTTAAGGACAACCTTCAAGGGTGGGACACCACCTGGCTACAGTGATGGAGATTGCAATGGACTGGGGTCGGTGGCAGAGTCTTGCTGCCCATTGTCTGACACGGGAATGGAGGAACTAAGTCTAAGTCCAAGTTACTGGAATATTTTGCATGATTGGCTGTTGTCCACTTTGAAAGGCAGAAATCAGCACTCTGCGAGGCTGGTGTATGCGGGATCAGGCAAAATAGGAACTATAATTATGCATTAAAACAATAACAAATGATAATACAATACTTGACTTATACTCTTATCTTGAAAGTAACTGTTCAAAACCTCAAGAGTCCTTTTTAAAAGCTGTAGTGCCTCTATTTCTGGGGGTCATGTCTCAGCATATAAATGATAGGCTTGCATTAACATACTGGAGGTCTCAATGTAGTCACTGTTATAATGTAGAAATGCAACAGGCAACTTACACACAGCAAACTCCCACAAATTGAAATATGATAATAGATAAATAATCTGTTTGTTGTGCTGTTGATTGATGGATAAATATTGGTCAGGACACTGGGGATAACTCCCCTGCTCTTCTTCAAAGTAGTGCCATGGGACCTTTTACATCCACCTCAGAGAGCAAATAGGGCCTCAATTTAACACCTCATCTGAAAGAGACAGCACAGGCTTTTCCAACCTTTTCATGTGGGGCACCGCATTTCAATTTTGGCAAGATAAGGTCTGGCATGACATTAAACATGAATTTTGAAAAAAAAATCAATGTCAAAGCAATAAAATGATAATTTAAAAAAGAGTAATTAATAAAAATGATAATTGAAGAGCACAAAGCAACAGAGTTAACCAATAAAACATTTGTTGCCTTTTCGCTTTACAAGCAGAGGTAGAGAGACAGGCTAGGCCCCAAGTCCTGGTCACCAGGGAAGGGGTGGGGACCAGACCTGAGCTAAGGAGTTGGATTAACTAACACCAACCTTGCCTTTGTCTCTGGTGGCACACACTCTGTACTGACCTCAGCGAAATTCATATGAAAAAGGGGGTTGGCCTTACAGCCTGGGTTTTCCTCTTCCCCTGGCCTGCTTTGTGGATAGGCTTTTGCGGAGGAAGGTGGATAAGGGTGAGTCTGTGGTTGTGTGCGTCCGACTCACTCCCAGTCTCCCAGGGTTCTTGCTCTCACCCACACACCCTCACAGACTCGTCCAACCATCCACACAAACTCATCCACCCGCTCTCACAGACTCACACTCACTGACTCACTCACACAGACTCACTCATTCCCCTACCAGGGCCCAGGAGATTTGGACGTTTTACCACCGCAGAGGTATTCGGGTTGCTGTGAAGAGATGCACTTCCTCACGTGACCCTGTCCGGGACTCCTAGTGCCCCACGTGGGCAGGTGGCCAGGCGGGCATTATTGTTGCATCTCCTGCTGATCCTCCTGGTCTTTCCAGCCAGCTCCGCCATCTTGACCCTGTGCTCCTTTAGTGGCAGGCACCTATGAAGGAGGAGAGAGAGAGAGAGAGTGCACGCTGCGAAAACAAAAGATAAGCCACTTACCTTCACACTGCTCTTCCAACCACAGACTGTTTCTCTCCCAAATTTCCTGCTAATAGGCTCACTGGTGAGCCCATCAGCAGCAAATGTGGGAGAGAAGTGGCCTGTGATTGGAGGAGCTGCTCATTGCAGATCTTTCATTGAATTTACCCGCCGTTTGAACACTGAGTCCGCGGGCCGGATACAGAAGCTTGGATGGGCCGGATTGTGGCCTGTGGACCGTAGGTTGGATAAGCCTAACTCTGACAGTGCAGCACTCCCTCAGTACACCAGCTTTGACTTTTGTACTCAAGTCCTGGGGTGGGACTTGAACTTGGAACCTTGTTGAACCAGAGGTGAAAGTGCCACATCTGGTGGGAATACACAGTTAAATCACAGGAATACCTGAATAAGGAAAGCCAGGAACATTTATATCACTCCAAGCAAATTTTTGACTTCACTGCACTTAATAGATTTCATTGCTTTTAAGCCTTGCATACGTATCTAATATTTTGGCTGTCCTGAAACAAATAACCAGGCACCAATGTGACGTGATAAGTTCACATTCATTGATACCTCATGAATTAGATAGTTGCTATGAAAATAACTTGTAACTGTAGGGAGTAGATGGGACTGTGAGGAACTATCTTGCTTCTCCTAGTATCCATAGCTAACTCTAGACACAACACAGAGGCAAAGTTATTCTTTTTAGGATTCCATTTAAAGTTACAACATATTGGCCTATCTAAACTTCACATGAATAAGATATAAAAGCAATTTTACAGTTTGAAGGAAGAACTGTTTCCATCACAGTGGCCATTCACATTTGAACCAAGCTCGAGTTATTACAATTCAAAGCAGAAAAGAATAATGGTGCTTAAGTAACTGTGGAAACAAATTACAGTTGGTGTTTGTCTGTACCAATGGGATCTGGTGTCCTGAGGACATTAACTTCTCATTTTATGAATATTCTGAACGATCTCAGTCAAACAGATGTTATGGTACTGCTAGAAGCCAGAAAATGAAAGGTAAAACCTTCAGTGGAAAATGTTAGCTAAGGATCAGCCACATTGCATACAGCGAGCACAGTAACAGATAATTGAAAACAGCGACTGAAAAATCCTCACCTCAATTAGCTTC
Organism: Cetorhinus maximus; assembly: GCF_964194155.1. Classification (NCBI taxonomy): domain Eukaryota; kingdom Metazoa; phylum Chordata; class Chondrichthyes; order Lamniformes; family Cetorhinidae; genus Cetorhinus; species Cetorhinus maximus. The sequence continues at coordinate 76,839,187 of NC_135893.1, read as the reverse complement.
AAATGAATCACACTCATGCCCTGAATAATTTCTAGCCAGGAACTGGAAAGTCTTTTGTATATTTGTGTGACTAAAAAAGGCTGTGGGCATCATCCTTGGAAAAACTGAGCTGTGACCTGGTGAATTTGCTCACAAAAGTCATTTCAAGTTGCTGAAATATCAGAAGATTTATAGTGTAATTGAAATGCTGGAACTCCCACTAGTGATGAAGATCTCTCATTTTAATGTGGATTTCCCTGTTGACTCAAGATTTAAGGACATATTACATAGAATATACAACTCAGAATCAGGCCATTGGGCCCGATCAGTCCATGCTTGTGTTTATGTTCCACCCCCTTTCATCTTTCCTCTTCAAACTTCTCAGCATAACCCTCTATTTCCTTCTCCCTCATGCGTTTAGCTAGCTCCCGCTTAAATGTGTCTACATTATTCGCCCTCAAACACACTGTGTGGCAGCAAATTCCACACTCTCACCACTTTCTGAGTGAGTAAGTTACCTGGCAGTCTACCATCTTATAAGACAATGGTTTACGCCGTGGTGGTCAACTCTGTGTTAAACATCACCTGGTGTAGCTCAGGAACCCCCCCTCTGGCATGCCAGTCTCTGCTGTGTTTGTGGAAGAGGCAGACAGTGGGCTGAGAAGGTGCGTCATTCGCTGAGCTCTGTTTTTTCTGGGTCCTCTTCTCAGCCAGCTGAGCTTTCCCTTCCTGCTCACTACTTCCAATTTTCCTTCCAAACAGTCAGTTTGCAGAGGCCACGGTCACCTGCGACTGGCTCCTGGTTGTCTGTATCGACATCCACCACGTTCAAAACTCGCTTGCAGGTGTCCTTGTAGCAGAGGTATGGATGTCCAGCAGGTCACGACTCAGTAACCAGTTCACAGTATAGAAGGTCTCTGGGTATACAGCCGTCACCCATCCCGCCAAGAGATGCTGGGATACTTCTAAGACAGCGAAGGTGGAAACTGTACAGTTTTTTCTCCTGCTCAATATGTGTTGTGCAGGTCTCACCACTGTAGAGGAGCATGCTGAGGATACAGGCTGGTGGACGCACAGATTGGTGTTCTCAGTCTGATTGCTGTTGGTCTTACTCAGCTTGGACATAAGAGCTGCAGAATTTGTGATGTGTGTGTGGATTTTAGCATCAAGTTGCAGATGCTTGTGATCCTGGAGCTTGGAGATGTGAAGCGATCAACCCTCCAGCTTCACATTGCCATGCCACCATCTATCAACATTGACACTATCCTTGACAGACACAGGCTCCTGGCATCACCTGACCCTGAAGGAAGCCACATCTGATTCATTTTTCCACTTTTGAGTATTATTAATTTCTTACTAAGGCTGGTCAAACCAAACTCTTCAAAAGCATGAGAGAGTCTGTCCATTTGCCGCTGATGGTGTTCCTCAGTTTGGAATACTAAAGCGACATCATCAGCATTGAGCAGCTCTCTGATGAGGACATGGTGCACCTTTATCTTGGATCTCAGGGGAGCAATGCTGAACAGCTTTCTGTCAGTTCTGATATGTAAGTAGACACCTTCTGTAGATGAACTAAAGGCATATGACAGCAGTAAAGAGAAGAATATGCCAAAGAGTGTAACACCAGAACACAACTCTGTTTGACCCCACTAAGGATAATGTTGCCCCGTCATAGCTGACCTTACTCATCATGTTGTCATGGAAAGTTGAGATCACATTGAGCAGCTTTGGCAGGCAGCCAATTTTCATCAGCTGCTTAAACAGACCAGCACTGCTCACATGGTCAAATGCCTTGGTGTGATTAACAAAGGCAATGTATAGTAGTCTCCATTGTTCGCGGCATTTCTCTTGCAACTGCCAGACTGAGAAACTCATGTCAAGTGTGAACCTTCCAGTTCGGAAAGCACACTGGGATTCGGGGTAGATGCATTCAGCCAGGATCTGCCGTCTGACAAGGGTGACAAAAGCAAATACTTTTCCCAAGATGCTCAGCAGGGAGATGCCTCGATAGTTGTTGCAGTCGCTGAGGTTGTTCTTGTGCAAGGTCACATTCTTTGCATTATGCATAATTCTGGGGCACTACCCCATCCCTCCAGCAGAGACAGAGAAGGTTGTGCAGATGCTGCAGGAGTGCCCCCATGCTTGACGAGTTCAGGCGAAATAACATCATGACCTGGAGCTTTGCCAATGGCAAGCAAATCATTAGCTTTGCTAAGCTCCTGCACTGCAGGTTCTGCTATGATAGGCAGGCCTTCTATACTGTCCAGAGCTTCCTTGATGACTGTGTTCTCCCTAGAGTGCAACTCAAGGAAGTGTTCCACCCATCACTCCAACTGTTTATTGCAGTCAGTAATGACATCCTCTACCTTTATTTTCAATGGAGCTGTTTCCTATGCTTTTCTTTGCCAGTGGGCCTGTTTTGATCCCTTCGTACATGCCCCTCACATTCCTTGTGTTGGAGGTCATAAAGTCATAGAATTATAGATTCATTATGACACAGAAGGAGGCTATTCAGCCCACTGAGCCCATGCCATCTCTCCATAGAGCAACCCAAACAATCCAGTTCCTCTGATCTATCCCCATTGCCCCGCAAATTTATTTCCCTCAAATGCCCATTGAATTTCCTTTTGAAATTATTGATCATCAACGCTTTGAACTACCATTCTCGTAGGCAGCAAGTTCTAGGTCATTTTCGCTCGCTGTGTAAAAAAGTTCTTCCTCACATCTCCCCTATATCTCCAAAACCTCAACTCTGTCTCCTATTCCTTGTACCATCAGCTAATGAGAACAGCTCTTCTTTGTCAACGTTATCTAAGTTTCTCATAATCTTGTGTGCCTCTATCAAATCTCCTTTGCTCCAAGGGAAAACAAGTCCAGCTTCTCCAACGTAACCTTGTAGCTAAAATCCCTCATCCCTGGAACCATTGTGGTAAACATCCTCTGCACCATCTCAATGGCCCTCACATCCTTTCTGAAGTGTGATAACCAGAACTGGACACAATACTCTAGTTGTGGCCTAACCAGAGTTATATAAAGGTTCAGCATTACTTCCCTGCTTTTATACCCAATGACTTCTATTCATGAAGCCCAAAATCCTATATGCTTTACTAACTACCCTCTTAATGTGTCTTGCCACCTTCAAAAATCTATGAACATGAAACCCCAAATCCCTCTGCACATTTTTTTGAACTATGCCATTAAGCCCCCAAAGCATAGGAGACTATATCATGAGCAGTGAATATAGTATACTAAATTGAAAAGAACATAAGAACATAAGAAAGAGGGGCAGGAGTAGGCCCTTTGCCCCCTCAAGTGTGGCCTGCTATTCAATAAGATCATTGCTGATTTGCCCCATGCCTCAACTCTTCTTTCGTGCCAGTTCCTCATAGCCCTCAACTCCCCTTTATTTCAAAAATCTCTCTACCTCCTCTTTAAATATTTTCAGTGATCGAGCCTCCGCAACTCTCTGGGGTAGGGAATTCCAGACATTCACTACCCTCTGAGAGAAGAAATTCCTTCGTATCTCAGTTTTAAATGAGTGTCCCCTTATTCTGTAACTATATCCCCTAGTTTGAGATTCCTCCACGAGGAATCCATCTTCTCAACATCTACCCTGTCAAGCCCCCTCAGAATCTTGTACGTTTCAATAAGTTCACCCCTCATTTTTCTAAACTCTAATGAATAAAGGCCTAACCTGTTTAGCCGTTCTTGATAAGTCAACCCCTTCATCCCAAGAATCAGCCTAGTGAATCTCTTTTGAACTGCCTACATTGCCAGTATATTCTTTATTAAATATGGGGACTAAAACTGTACCCAGTACTCCAGGTGCGGCCTCACCAACACTCTGTAGAGCTGTAATAAGTCTTCCCTATTTTTAAACTCCAATCCCCTAGCTATACAGGCCAAAATTCCATTTGCCTTCTTAATTACTTGCAGCACCTGCATGCTAACTTTTTGTGTTTCTTGCACAAGAAAACCCAGATCCCTCTGTGCTGCAGTTTTTTAGAGTCTCCCTCCATTTAAATAATAGTCTGCCCTTTGATTCTTCCTACCAAAGTGCATGACCTCATACTCTCCTACAAGAAATACAAGTAAATCACTTACAATTTCAAAATCATAGCACAAGTAAATGCTGACTGGGTGACTGCTTTGCAGAACATCCCATTTGCTCTGCGACCATGATCTTAAGTTTCCTGTCACTTAACATTTCAATTCTCCACCTTGCTCTTACTCTTCTGTCCTTGGCCTGCTGTAGCCTTCCAATCAGACCCAAAGCACGTTTAAAAAAAAAAATCACCTTTTGATTCTGCACTCTACAGCCTTCTAGCCTCAACACTGAGTTCAATAATTTTAGATCATGACCTCTGCCCCCATCTTGCTCCATGTATTTTCTGCTGGTTTACTTTTTTTCTGGTTTCTTTTGATATCCCTTTACTTTGCGTTCGGCTGGCTGCTATCCAACCATTCACACCTCATCACATCTTCTGTTCCTTTACCTTACCCATTACCACTCCCTTTGGCTTTCGAATCATGAAACATTTTGTCATTTAAGCTCTCCTGCCCTCCACCCAATCACGGATTTTCCCTTTTGATCTTTCTCCTTGCCCCCTCCCCTTTCTCAAAACCTATTACATTTCTATTTTACCTCCGTTATGATGAAGGGTCATCGACCTGAAACATTAACTCCACAGATGCTGCCAGACCTTTCCAGCACTTTTGATTTTTATTTCATATTTCCAGCATCCGCAGTATTTCACTTTTGTATTACGAGGTCAAGTCTCTGGAATGTGACTTTTACCCACAACCTTCTGACTCAGAGGCTAGAGGCCATTAATCCATGGCTACTGACTATCAACTTCCACAGAGAGTCTCTCTCTCTCTCTATCTTCTGTCAAAACTTTGATGGAAAGCTATCAGAACTACTGCAGAATTTCAGGAAATGTTTAGCTTCCTCCATATGGAATGGTTTTTTTTTTAGCACTATTTTAGACATTGCACCTGCCCAGTAAGAACGCCTGCATTAATCAGCGCCTCACCCATTATTTCAAACACAACTCCTTCAAATCATTGTTACATATCCTAGTTCAATGAACAGTAGCAAGAAAAAGGAAATAATTCCCAATTGCTTTTCTGCAATGTTTCCAAAATATTTGCTACCTCAGTTGATTTGCTTCCTGGCTGTTTAGCTGTAAGCTATTAACCAAGGTCATAACTTGTACAGGGCACATTACAAACAACACAGCACTATACTTTCAGTAAACTTATATGTAATGGAAACGAAGACTGGGTGAGATGTTTAACAAATGGCCAAGTCAAATCACGCACCTTACACTATCGTCTCCAGTTAAATTATCCCCTAGGACTTGAACACTAATCAAGGCTGACAGTCCAGTACAGTACTAAAGGTGTACATTACCAGGAATGTTGTTCTTTGGGGTATTGTTTCAGATGAACGTTAACAATCCCATAGGACTATTTAAAGAAGAGCTATCTGAAAAATGCATCATCGTTCTTCCCTTAACCATCAACACGAAAATAAAACACATTCACTGATTAATGATCGTTAGCTATCAACAACCTGGGGGTTACCATTAACCAGAAACTGAACTGGACTAGCCCTATAAATACTGTGGCTACAAGAGCAGGTCAGAGGCTGGGAATTTTGCAGCGAGTAACTCACCTCCTGACTCCCCAAAGCCTGTCGACCATTAACAAGCCACAAGACAGGAGTGTGATGGAATACTCCCCACTTGGCTGGGTGAATGCAGCTCCCACAACACTCAAGAAGCTCAACGCCATCCAGGACAAAGCAGCCTGCTTGATTGGCACCCCATCCACAAACATTCACTCCTTCCACCACCAACAACAGTGGCAGCAGTGTGAACCATCTACAAGATGCACTGGAGGAACTCAACAAGGCTCCTTAGACAGCACCTTCCAAATCCATGACCATGACCATCTAGAAGGACAAGGGCAGCAGACACATGGGAACACCAACACCTGGAAGTTACCTTCCAAGCCACTGACTTGGAAATATATCGCTGTTCCTACATTGTCGCTGGATCAAAATCTTGGAACTTCCTCTCTAACAGCACTGTGGGTGTACCTACACCACACGGACTGCAGCGGTTCAAGAAGGCAACTCACCACCACCTTCTCAAGGGCAATTAGGGATGGACAATAAATGCTGGCCTAGCCAGCGACACCCGCATCCCATGAATGAATTTTTAAAATGCTGATCTATATTAGAAGGTTCCAGGATCAGGTACCTCTCCAAGACTTCAGCACAAAATCTGCATTGAGACTCCTGTGCAATACCGAGTATGAGTCACAAGAAGTTAGCATGCAGGTACAGCAAATAATTAAGAAGGCAAATGGAATGCTATCCTTTATTATGGGAGGAATTGAACATAAAAGTAAGGACGTTATGCCTCAGTTATACAGGGCATTGGTGAGACCACACCTCGAATATTGTGTGCAGTTTTGGTCTCCTTATTTAAGGAAGGATGTAAATGCGTTGGAGGCGGTTCAGAGGAAGTTTGCTAGATTGATACCTGGAATGAGTGGGTTGTCTTTTGAGGAAAAGTTAGGCAGACTGGGCTTGTTTCCACTGGAGTTTAGAAGAGTGAGGGGTGATTTGATTGAAGTATACCAGATCCTGAAAGGCCTTGACAAGGTGGATGTCGAAAGGATGTTTCCTCTTGTGGGTGAGTCCAGAACTAGGGGGCACTGTTTTAAAATTAGGGGTCACCCTTTTGGGACAGAGATGAGGAGAAATTTTTTCTCTCAGAGGGTTGCGTGACTTTGGAATTCTCTGCCTCAGAAGGTGGTGGAGGCGGGGTCATTGAATATTTTTAAGGCAGAGGTAAATAGATTCTTATTAGGCATAGGTTATTGGGAGTAGATGGGAATGTGGAATTTGAAGCAAAAACAGATCAGCCATGATCCTATTGAATTGCAGAACAGCCTTGAGGGGCCGATTAAGCCTACTTCTGCTTCATTTTGTATGTTCATATGAGTGAGTGATGCACTGTTGGAGGTGTCGTCTTTCAGATGCGACATTAAGCTGAGGCCCCATCTACCATCTCAGGTGGACATAAAAGACCCCATACCGCTATTTTGAAGAAGAGCAGGGGAAATATCCCTGCTGTCCCAGACAATATTTATCCCTCAATCGACATCACAAAAACACATTATTTTTATCCTTACCACATTACTATTTGTGGGAGCTTGCTATGCACAAATTGACTGTCACATTTTCTACATTACACTTCAAAACCACTTCACTGGCCATAAAGCTCTTTGAGACATACAGTGGTCGTAAAGGCGGCTATATAAATGCAAGCCTTTATTTTATTGATCTTGTCGCTGTCTTCGTGTTTTGTGCAAAATGGCTACTGTGTGTATTTCCATAGCAACTGTGAATGCATTTCAGTAGTTATTTATCCATTCCTTGTTTCCAGATGATTGTGAGAGATACGCAAGGCACTGTATAAATACAAATTATTTCTAATATACTGCCCACCTTGATGTACTTCCTCTCATCACTGCCTTCTTTCTAAACTAGAGGTTATCTATATTTTGTCTAGCAATGAATTTTGTGAAAACATTGCATATATTAACTTCTTACAAGCAAAGTACAGTTAATTTGGAAATGGCAAGCAATGGAGACATTCAGATTCGCACACAAGTCATTGGTCTTCAAATAGCTTGCCTTGTTTATCTAGCACCTCCAGTGGTATTGTCACTGGACTAGTGATCCAGAGACCCAGGGTAAAGCCCTGGGGACCTGGGTTTGAAGCCCGCCATGGCAAATGGTGGAGTTTGAATTCAATAAAAATCTGGAATTAAAACTCTAATGATGACCATGAAACCATTGTCGATTGTTGTAAAAACCCCTCTGGTTCACTAATGTCCTTTAGGGAAGGAAATCTGCTGACCTTACCTGGTCTGGCCTACATGTGACTCCAGACCCGCAGCAATGTGGTTGACTCTTAAATGCCCTCTGAACAAGGGCAATTAGGGATGGGCAATAAATGCTGCCCTGGCCAGCGATGCCCACATCCCCTGAATGAATAAAAAAAGAGCCTACACCAGGATCTATCAGAGGGTACCTCACTAGGAAGTAGCAGCAGGCTAAGCACTATCCAGGTTTTTCTTTCTGGTGCCTGTCTGCTCCATGGTAACAGAAACTTTGGCCTTTGCCCACCCTTGGGGAGGTGCACAGGCCTCACCCCACACCCCAACTGCAATCACCTTCCAAGCAAGGGGCTGATCCACAAATTCACATTTAGTTTTTAACCTGTGTATAGGACCAGGTTGCTTGTCATTACGTACAATTCAAAAGTAGCAATTCATTTGGTGCAGCATGGGCTAAAAACAGTACATGGCCTCACATTTATATTGTATTAACCCTTCCTGATATAGAGACTGAGGGGTTTTACAATGCTTCCAGCCCCTCACTGCACTATAGCAGGCAGGCCCTAACTGTGGCCTTCCCCATTCAGAATTTCCAGTGGCAGCTCCAGTTCATCGTCAGCAGGTAGCCCTGGACCTTGGAATGTGCTCGTCTGCAACACTCAATTGGGCACAACTTCTTGCATTGGAGGACCGACGGGTTTCAGGCAGATCAAAGAGCATTTTTCACCAATTTGAAGGGCCAAAGCCTGCTCATCACTTTCCATTTAAGTGGCTCACAGACAGTTAACCTTAAAGTATCATCTTGGAAACTCCCACAAGTAGCAGAGATAGATCCAGTGCAGCTTTTGCTAAGGTACATGATTTAACGCCATCCTGTGGCACAAATTGGAAAGTGCAGCATCACCATTAACTCCCTGCCCAAAAGTAAAAAGCAGATCGCTCTATTCAGATGTCTCAAAGTTTTATCCCTTAAGTTATAGTCAGGAGCTCATTTTGCAGTACATCCTTTAGTATTTGATTTTGTACATTTGTAATTTTGTGGTCACTTAAATCTTCTGCATCCCTTTACATGGTTGTAAAGTATGTATGTACCATTCACAGCTACCTGCTGTGACTCTTCTTTAACAGCAACTCCCATACATGCGATCTCCACTCCTGGAAGGACAGGGTAGCAGCTGCATGCGACAATCATCAGCTTCATCACTTTTCCCCTTCAAGTCACACATCACCCTGACTTGGAAATATATCGCCCTCCCTTCACTGTCACTGGGTCAAAATCTTGGAACTCCCTTCCTTACAGCACTGTGGGTGTACCTACACTACACGGATTACAGCGGTTCAAAAATGGGGGTCAACACTGCCTTCCCAGGGGGAATAAATGCTGGCCCTGTGAACAATACCTAAATCCTGAGAATAATTTTTTTTAAGAAGTCTGTGATATTTCCTTACTCTTCATCCAAATCTTATTGAGAATAAAACTGTGTCCTTAATAACTCATGGTGTGGTAGCGAGTCATTATAAACTAGAAGGTTATCAGGTTTCATTCCTGCTCTTCGTTGAGTTGGTTGATCTTAGCTGGGATGGCAATGATTGTATCTGTAATGTCTTGATGTACCACAGATAGGTTTTAACAAGAAACAGATAAATGTTATTACAGAGAGCTTTTCAGATGCTGCATGCTTGAAACAGGTCCTTGATAAGAAGCCCCACCCCCGGATTACCCACACTTAGGGCTCATTGGCTGGAGCCTCCAACAGCAATCACGTGAACCCTGATAGACAGTAGGGGAGGCTATACCTTCAGTTACTATATTTCCTCGCGCTTTAGTTTTTTTTTTACAGTTTCTATTTACAGAGAACATTTAAATATCCAACAACATATACATGTATACAACTCAGGTGATTAAATATTAAGTCTCTGAAGTGCTTTCCTTATTCAGTTGGAGCAGCGTAGCTCTACCACTTGAGGTTCCTCCACATGATCGACATAATCAGGAACTGCAGCACCAGATACACCATTAGAAAGTGGCAGTTCAGGGTTTGGCATCTCTACAGAGATATCGGGAATGTCTATTCTAGGTCAATCTGTCACCTCAAGGATTGACGGTTCAATGTTACTCACAGGCGGAATAGTAGGTTGTTGGGATGTCTCTCTATCCCGAATATGGTCCACGTTTTTTCTAACAATTCTGTCTTCCACTTCCACCTGGAAGGACAAGGGACCAGTCTCTGAGACAATAGTTCCAGGAACCCAACAAGGTCCATTTCCAAAATTCCACATGAAAACTGTGTCTCCTACAGTGAATCTTTGAGCTTTGCTATGAATATCGTGATTCAATTTTTGATTACTCTGATTTTTCTCTATCTTCCCCTCTAATTTTGGAAACACCAGAGTTAACCTTGTACATAGGCGGCATTTCATCAATAATTCAGACGGTGTTGAACCCGTAGTTGAATGAGGCATTGAGCGATAGCTGAAAAGAAAGTGGGGAAGTCGAGTTTCTAAAGTACCTTTTGATAACCTCTTCGTTCCGGATTTGAAAGTTTGCACAGCCCCCTCAGCTAAACCATTGGATGAGGGATGGTATGGGGACATTTTACTATGTCTGATTTCATTTAAATTCATGAATCTCTGAAACTCTGTACTGGTAAAGACTGTACCTTTATCAGAAACAACAATTTCAGGTAGGCCATGGATACTAAAACATTGACGCAGCTTTTCGATAGTTGTGCTTGATGTGGGTGATCTGACTTCATGTACATCCATCCATTTTGAATGTGCATCGATGATCAATAAAATCATGGTACCTAAAAATGGACCTACATAATCAATATGTAGTCTAACCCAGAGTTGACCAGGCCACTCCCACAAATGCAGGGGAGCTGAAACAAGCAAGTTCTGTTGTTGCTGACACTGGAGACAGTGCTTGACCAAGCTTTCAATGTTACTGTCAATGCCTGGCCACCAGACATAGCTTCACACAAACATCTTCATCTTCGATATACCTGGATGCACACTGTGAAGCTCTGTCAAGAATGGTTCTCTACCTTGTGAAGGGACGATGACTCTTGATCCCCACAACAAGATTCCATCTTGACAACTTAACCTAGTTTTTTAGGCATGGAATGGTCTCAACTCTTTAGATACAGGTGAGTTTGACCACCCTTGCAATACAAGGTCTCTGACTTTCGACAAAATTGGATCTCTGTTCGTCCAATTTTTAATTTGCTTCACACACACAGGCGAAGGATCCAAGAAATTCAGTGCAAGCACAACTTCTTGTGGAACAGGAGCATGTACAATGCTGTCTGGTAACGGGAGATGACTGAGTGTGTTCGCATTTGCACATGGAAGCCAGGGCGGTACATAAAAGTATACTCATACGCAGGTAATATCAAAGCCCAGTATTGAATTCTTGTTGATGCTTTTGGTGGAATGGCCTTATCCTTATCACTGAATAAGCCCATTAATGGTTTATGGTCCGACACAATGGTGAAATGTCGTCCATGCAGGTACTGGCGGAATTTCTTCACTCCGAATACCCCGATATTATTCCCTTTTTAGCTGGGAATAACCCTTCTCGGCTGTGGAGAGGGTTCTCGAGACGTAGCCAATGAGCCTTTCTGACCCATTTTCCATTCTATGTGATAACATGGCTCCCACACCATAAGGAGAAGCATCACATGCTAATACCAACTCTTTCAATGCGTTGTAGTGTACCAATAAACACGACGAATGTAATGGCTTCTTAACTTTCACAAAGGTTTCTTCCTGTTGTGAATTCCATGACCAATGGTGATTATTATTTAACAACAAGTCTAATGATGCAAACACAATTGATAAGTTTGGCAAGGAGCGGCTATAATACTTGCTCATACCCAGGAAAGACTTGAGTTCGGTTATGCTGGACGGAGAGGGCGCATCTTTGATTGCCCGACCTTTCCCTTCTACCGGATGCGCATCTTTGATTGCCCGAACTTTCCCTTCTACCGGATGCAAACCCATGGCATCCACCCTGTGACCCAGGTATGTAACTTCTGGTGCTTGGAATATACATTTCTCTTTCTTTAACCGTACACCGGCTTCCATGAACCTTCTTAGCGCCTCCTCCAGGTTGGCCAAGTGTTTGGTTTCACTTGACCCTGTGATCAGGACATCATCTAGGTATACTACCATCCAGGGAAGTCCTTGCAAAAGACCCTCCCTTGTTCTCTGGAAGACAGCGCATGCAGATGATACTCCAAAGGGTAAGCGAGTATATTGATAAATGCCCTCATGTGTGTTGATGGTCATGTATCCTCCAGACGTGCTGTCCAGCTCTAATTTTTGGTAAGCATGGCTCATGTCCCAGGCCTGGGGTGAAGGACATCCTGGCGGGCCTCCACAGCATCCAAAAGTCTCTTGATGGACCCATCATAAAACTGGGGTGCTGCACTCTTGTTACCTTTCAGGGCCATGTCTTCCATGCAGTAGTGTTGAGCTGGAAGCACTGAGATGAGTGCTTGTGGTTGGACTTTAAACATGGCACCCGGTGTGATGCAGCAGCAGGATGATGGCGGGCGGGTGAATGACAGCCTGCCACCATGGAAACAGCATGTTTCCCGGGAGTCCATAAATAATGAGGTGACATTTGGGATTATATGGCATGAAAACCCGCCATTGTGGGCATTTTACCTGCCCGCTACCACACTTAGTGCAAATTTGGGAAGATTCCACCCATTGCGAGACGTCTTGAGTACAGGAACAAGGATGTCTTATTGCAGCTATAGAGGACCTTGGTGATACCACACCTGGAGTATTGTGTGCGGTTTTGGTCTCCTTACCTAAGAAAGGATATACTTGCCATAGAGGGAGTGCAGCAAAGGTTCACCAGACTGATTCCTGGGATGGCAAGATTGTCGTATGAGGAGAGATTGGGTCAACTAGGCCTGTATTCACTGGAGTTTAGAAGAATGAGAGGGGATTTTGTTGAAACCTATAAAATTGTGACAGGGCTGGACAGACTGGATGCAGGAATGATGTTTCCTCTGGCTGGGGGGGTCTAGAACAAGGGGTCACAGTCTCAGGGTACTGGGTAGGCCATTTAGGACTGAGATGAGGAGAAACTTCTTCACTCAGAGGGTGGTGAACCGGTGGAATTTTCTACCACAGAGGGCTGTGGAGGCCATGTCACTGAATATATTTAAGAAGGAAATAGATAGATTTCTAGACTTAAAAGGCATCAAGAGGTGTGGGGAGAGAGCTTTGAGTTAGGGGATCAGCCATGATCATATTGAATGGCAGAGCAGGCTCGAAGGGCAAAATGAGTTACTCCTGTTTCTATTTTTCTATAACAAATTAACCCTGGAGTCGCTGCTGAAATGTCCCTACTCAGCTTTTTCATTTTTCTAACAGCGGACCTTTCCTCTCGCTTTGCTGCTGTGTCTCTGGTTTTTGCGCCACGCCCAGCAATAGGTTCCCGCCCCACATGAAGAACAGCGCCATGTTGTACATGTTGTTAAGCCTGCGAGTCTCTCGCAGCACTTTCAATGGCGAGTTCCATTTCTAGGGCGCGCTTCAAATCGATATTAGCTTCTGCGAGTGAATGGCGCTGAATGGCATTGTCCTGAACTCCACAAACTGCAGTCCCGCAGCGTATCATTTAGTGTATCCCTGAAGTTCCAGTGTTCTGCCTACTGCTTTAGCTTCGTTATATAGGTTGTGATGGGCTCTCCTGGGGCCCTAACTCTGGAATTAAATTTAAACCGCTGCATTATTACAAATGGCTTCGGCTGGTAATGTGTTTTCACGAGCTCCACCAATTCATTAAAGGACTTAGAATTGGGCGCGTTTGGGGTCATCAGGCTGTGGATGAGATTGTATGTCTTATCAGACATCAGAAAGGATTGCTTTCTGCTTCACCTCCGCAGTAATTTCATTTGCTACAAAATAAAAGCCAAGGTGCTCTACATACTGGCTCCAGTCCTCCATAGTCACGTCATAAGGATCGATTCTGCTGAAGAGTGGCGTGACTGATGAGTATTCTTTTCCATTTTTTTAAGATTTGAGTACTCACCTTAACAAGGCAAGGTGCAGCTTCGGAGCTATTTTACCCTCATCGCCAAATGTAATGACTTGATGTACCAGACAGGTTTCAGCTTTATTACAGAGAGATTTTCAGATGCTGCATGCTTGGACCACGTCCTCAACAAGAAGCCACCCCCCACCGGATTACCCACGCTTAGAGCTCATTGGTTGGAGCCTCCAAGAACAATCACATGACCCTTGACAGACAGTAGGAGAGGCTATGCCTTCAGTTACTACAGTATCCCTGGGCTAGGGAGGTGAAACATCAGCCAAAGATTTTGCTCCTTGATCACTCTCCTGTAACCCTGTTGGAAAGTATGTTTTCCTGGGATGTTTGGTGTGGATAACATTAGCCCCTCTTGATTGAATAGTGTATAAACACTCGCTGTACGAATTCAATATGGAAAACATTGACTTTTTTTTGTTCGTACATGGGATGTGAGCATCGTTGGCTAGGCCAGTATTTAATGCCTATCCCTAGTTGCCCTTGAGAAGGTGGTACTGTGCTGCCTTCTTAAACCACTGCAGTCCATGTGGTGTAGGTACACACACAGTGCTGTTAGGAAGGGAGTTCCAGGATTTTGACCTAGCGACAATGAAGAAATAGCAATATATTTTCAAGTCAGGATGGTGGTGGTGTTTCCATCTATCTGCTGCCCTTGTCCTTCTAGATGGTAGTGGTTGTAGGTTTGAAAGGTGCTGTCTAAGGAGCCTTGGTGAGTTCCTGCAGTGCACCTTGTAGATGGTACACACTGCTGCCACTGTGCGTTGGTGGTGGAGGGATTGAATGTTTGGGATGCCAATCAAGCGTGCTGCTTTGACTTGGTTGGTGTCAAGCTTCTTGAGTGCTTTTGGAGCTGCACTCATCCAGGCAAGTGGGGAGTATTCCATCACGCTCCTGACTTGTGCCTTGTAGTTGGTGGACAGGTTTTGGGGATTTAGGAGGTGAGTTACTCACCACAGGATTCCTAGCCTCAGGCCTGGTCTTGTGCCAAAGTATTTATATGGCTAGTCAATAATCAGTTTCTGGTCAATAGTAACCTCCAGGATGTTGATAGTGGGGTATTCAGTGATGCTGATGCCATTGAATGTCATGGGGTGATGGTTAGATTCTCTGCTGTTGGTGATAGTCATTGCCTGGCACTTGTGTGGTGCAAATGTTACTTGCCACTTCTCAGCTGAGGGTGCTGGAGGGAAGCTAGCTGCTGTGAAACTGTTCTCCGGAATTGATCAGAAAGTTTAACACAGGCAGGGAGAAAACAGAAGAGAAAAATGTTAAAGATTATTTCTCAGTTGAAAACTAGCTTTAACAAAAATAATCACTTCGGTAAACTCCTCAAGAATTTTCTAGAAATTGTAGTCAATTTTTATCATTCAAACAATAGATGATTTGTATTTTAAAAATTCTGAATCGATTTCAGCACATTCAAAAGGCATTGAAAACTTGAGGAGCTGAAATTCTTCATGAGGAAGACAGAGTTTTGAAAGACTTTCTGACTGAGTTTGATGACCTATATGCTGTGGATTGCCCAGCCAATTTGTAAGATCCATCTTAGTTGTATTTGCCATTTAATGTAGTTTGCATCGGCTACAATTTTCCTGTTAAATCATGTTTAACTTAGGTTGATTCTGCATCTTAGAGCATAGGAGGTTCGCTATGATAGTATTTAGTGTTTGCTTTCTTTGACTCTTGTCTAGTAAAAATTCTTCTCTTTTATACTGTGGAATCTTGTTGCTTCATTTTATTTAGTAAATAACTGGAATTTCAGATTTATTCTTTATAAAAAAAAAGTTACTGGTCTCTACCAAGATCACAACAATAGTTTGCTCACCACCTGCTGCAGAGCCAGTCTGGCAGACATGTCCTTCAGAACTCAGCCAGCTCAGTCAGTAGTGGTGCTACTGAGCTAATCTTGATGATGGACATTGACATTCTGAACCTAGAGTAAGTACATTATGTGTTTTTGCTATCCTCAGTGTTTCTTCCAAGTGGTATTCAACATGAGGAGCACTGATTCATTGGTTGAGGGGGTGGGGAGTGGTAGGTGGTAATCAGCAGGAGGTTTCCTTGTCCATATTTGACTGATGCCATAAGACTGCATGAGGTTAGGAGACAATGCTGAGATCTCCAAAAGCCGTTCCCTCATGACTGTATACCACTGTGCCCTCATCTGTGGTGGGTCTGTCCTGCTGGTGGGACAGAACATACCGAGAGATGGTGATGGAGATGCCTGCGGCATTGACTGTAAGGTATGATGCCATGAGTGTGACTATTGTGGTTGATTATAACCATAAATTACACATTAAATGGCAAATAAAACAAAGACAGATCTTACAAATTGGTTTGGCAGCCCACAGCATATAGGTCATCAAACTCAGTCAGAAAGTCCTTTAAAACTGTCTTCCTTAGGAAAAATTTGAGCTCCTGTTCTTCTAGGATATAGTCTGATCTCCAGCTGACAGCAACACAACCAGCCCAAGTCCCAAGGGTATATTCTTCACAACAAATTGGACACATCTGCAGAACCTCATCAAATTGGCCTGGGTGGTGTAGATTCACCAATGTAATCTTCAAGTAACAGAAACAGCCGCAGCAGCTTATTCTCAGCTTCTGGATCTGAACTCTGTTTTCTTCAGTGTGCCTGTACTGCATTACTGGACTCATCAACTGCTGCTATTGAACTAAGATGGCTTTGTGTCCCTTTATATAGCTTCAATCAGTTTCAGTTTACCTAGATGTTTTGGTTTCCAATCTCAGATTCAGTTTCTGTTTCCTTAGAAACAGGGAGGGTTAGTTTCCTTTCCCAGTTTCCCTTTTCAGTTTTTATTTTTAGTTAGGGTCTGCCTCAAAAAATACAAACTTTGAAAGCACGAATTCCAACATACCATCACACCTACTTGACCTTGTCCTCGCCAGACGCATGACTGTATTGGTAGGAATGACCACTGCACAGTGAGGTGGAGGCAGTGGGTGTAGTGGTAATTCACTGGACTAGTAATCAGAGACCCAGGGTAATGCTCTGGGGACCATGACCATGGTCTGACCATGAAATTATTGTTGATTGTTGTAAAAATCTATCTGGTTCACTAATGCCCTTTAGGAAAGGAAATCTGCCATCCTTATCTGGTCTGGCCTAAATGTGGCGCAGCAATGTGGTTGACTCTGCAATGGCCTAGCAAGCCACTCAGTTCTCAAGGGCATTTAAGGACGGGCAATAAAAGCTGGACCAGCCAGCAACACCCCCATCCTATGAAAGAATTTTAAAAAACAGTTGTAATGGAGACAATGTCCCATTTCTCACATTGAGGACGCCCTCTCTCATGTTATGTGGCACTACCACTGTGTTAATTGGGATATATTTCAAACAGATCTAGCAACTCAAAATTAGGCATCAATGAGGTGCAGCACCAGAATTCTATTCAACCACAATTTGTAACCCCATGGCCTGGTCTTCCCCCACTCTACCATTACCATCAAGCCAGGGGAATGCAGCAAGTATAACAGGAGCAGCACCAGATGTATCTAAAAAATGAGGTGCCAACCTGGTGAGGCTACAACAGAGGACTACATACATATTGAACAGTAGCTGCAGTATGTAGCATATACAAGATGCACTGCAGCAACTCATAAAGTCTCTTTCGACAGCACCTTCCAAACCCATGATCTCTACCACCTAGAAGGATAAGGGCAGCAAGATACATGGGAGCGCCACCGCCTGCAAGTACCCCTCCAAGTCACACACCATCCTGACTTGAAACTATACCTTCAATCCTTCACTGTTACTGGGTCAAAGTCCTGGAACTCCTCCCTTAACAGCACTGTGGGTGTACCTACACCACATGGACTGCAGCGGTTCAAGAAGGCAGCTCACCACCACCTTCTCAAGGGCAATTAGTATAAGATTTCGGGGTTCAGGGACACAGGTATCTAAATAGGCAGCCGACTAGTCATAAGTAATTTTAAGATGGTTTATTAAGTTAATTAAGAAAGTTTATTAAGAACAGTTTAGATATGATGTATTGACTAATTAGATAGAAAAAGTATATGACACGTGACAGTTGAGAGCAGCTTCCTGATCCCAGAGGACAGAATGGCAGTTGGCACAGACTGGGTTGATCTTAGTAGCTTGTGATAACAGCATTCTGCTCTCTAGTCGAAGTGTTAGTGGGCTCTTCCCTCGTTCTTCCTCCTCCTCATTGTCCAGCTGAAATATGTGGCTGCCTGACGAGCACTGCGACTTCACTAGGACCCCTCACCAAGACCCCAATATATTGCCCCATCAGGGCCTGGCCCCTATGCCTGAGCACTTGTTAACATCATTTTTTCTGGGGGCAGGTAGCTTACCCCGTGTCAATCACCTATCCAAACTCTTCTGACCAATGGATACAGGACATGTACCCAAAGTGTCAAGGTGGTTACCAACCCCCCTGTTTGTCATCCCGCTCGAGATCAGCTTTATAGCTTACATTATGCTGAGGGTCATATTCTGGCCCTTTCTAAACATTTGCATAGGTAAGAGGGTGCACAAGACACCGTCCTAACAGCTTAAGAATGTCAACACGGCAGCCTGAACTACGACTGTTTAGAGGTCAAAGTGTTTAGAAATCTTCTTTCCAGAGAGAGAATCAATGCTGTTTAGAAAATGGGGGTGGGGGGGGTGTTCTATATTATGTAGAAAGTACCTGTTTATTCAAGCCCCCAATGCTGCCCTTGCCAGTGATGCTCACATTCCAGGAACAAATAAAAAAAACATTGTGAAAATTTACATTCATAATGATGTAACAAACATTATATATACAGTAGCATATGCATACATATATACATTATATATACAGTAACATATACATGCGTATATACATTATATATACACATTATATATACAGTAACATATATATACATATATATGTGTATTTACTTGCAATTGAGTATAGGAACTGGGGTAGGCCATTCAGGCCCTTGAACCTGGTCCATCATTCAATTTGATCTCGGCTAATCTGTATCTTAACTCCATCCATTCGCCTTAGTTCTATATCCCTTAATACCTTTGTCTAATAAAAATGTATCAATCTTAATTTTGTATTTTTTAATTGATCCAGCCTCAACAGCTTTTTTGGGGAGAGAGCTCCAGATTTCCACTTGGTTTTGTATGGTGTGTTTTGACAACGTCCCTGAATGTCCTGGGTTTTAAGGTTATTCTCCATTGTTCTGAACTCCCCCACCAGAAGAAATGGTTCCTCTGAATCTACCCTAGCAAAGCCTTTAATTATCTTAAGCACCTCAACCCCTTAATCTTCCATACTCCAGAGAATAAAAACCCAGTGCACGGAACCCATCTTCATAATTTAACTCTGTTAGCCGGTATTCTGCTGAGTCTGCAATGCACCCCCTCCAAGACCAATATTTCCTTCCTTGTGGGAAGCATGAATAGCAGCACAGCCCATGTGGCCTATTCCCAAGCTGTAAATTTGATGTAATTTTATGTAATCCCTGAGATATCATGCTCAGAACGGAATGCTGTACTCTAGATGGGATCTAACCAGAATTCTGTACAGCTGCAATATAATTTCCACCCTTTATATTCTATTACACTTGAGCTAATTTGATAAACCTCTTAAATTATTCTAGACCTTTTAAGTTATTGCTTGTACTCTCCCTCTCATTCTGAAATCTCACTCTCATTCTGAACTCTCAATCTAACTTTGAACCCTCATTCACATTCACATTGACAGGCACTGACAACACAAAAACAGATTTGTAGTCCAGAGATTACAACATATGACATCAGAAAATCGGAACAAGAGGAGAGCTTGAGCCTGTTCCACCATTCAATGAGGTCATGTCTGACTGGCAAACTAACTCCATATCCCTTCATACCTCTTGTTAATACAAATCTAGCAGTCTCAGTTTGAAAATGAACAATTGACCTAGCATTAATTGCCATTTGTCAAAGAGAGTTTTTAATCACCCTTCTCATGTAGAAGCGTTTCCTAATTTCACTCCTGAAAGGTCTGGCTCCAATTTGTAGATTATGCCCTCCAACCTTAGACCGCCAACCAGTGGAAATAGTTTCTCCCTGTCTACCCTATCTTTTCCCCTCAATATCTTGAAAACTTCAATCAAATCGCCCTCGACCATCTAAATTCCAGGGAACACAACCCTAGTTGGTGCAATCTCGTCTTGTAATTTAACCCTTAGAGTCCCGGTATAATTTTGGTGAATCTACATCTCACCCCTTCCAAGGTCAGTATAAAGGCCAGCATTACATTAGTCTTTTTGATTATTTTCTGTACCTGTTCAAGACATTTTAATGATCTGTGTACCTGGACCCCCAGGTGACTTTGGACTTTCACTGTTTCTAGTTCTCAGCATTTGGAATGTACCCTGTTCTATCCTTTTTACGTGAAAAATAGATGACCTCACATTTGCCTATATAGAAATTAATTTGTCACAGTTGTGCCCATTCACTTAACCTATCAACATCTCTTGTAATGTTACACTTCCATCTATACTGCAGACAATGCCATCTATCTCGATTCATTGGCAAATTTTGCATATGCAACTTTCTCTCCCATCATCTGAGTTGTTAATGTCTTGTTTTTATAATGATATGAAGATCCCAATCACTCATAAGGAATTGGGTAAACACGTTGTGGGTTCATTTATTGAGACTGGGCACATGAAAATATTTATATAAAGGTATAAAGCTTGAAGACACCAGAACTGCAGAGGTGTGTGTGTCTCTGTGCATGCTCTGTTGAAAAGCAAAAGTGAAACTACACTGGATTGCATGACACAGTTCCCTCCTGGTGATGTCATGCTCCTATCCCTTAAAGGCATCGAACAACAGTTAATGAAATAGTGAATAGTTGAACACCTAACATAGATCCCTGTGGGACACCACTAGTTACCTCCTGTTAATTAGAGTACCTGCCCATTACCCCTACCCTGTCTATTGCTGCTTAGCAAATTTCGTAACCAGGTGACTAATTTACCTTCAATTCCATGAGCTCCAGATTTCTCTTATGAGGAACTTTACCAAATACCATCTGGAAGTCCATATAAATAACATTCATAGACATTCTCTGTCCACTACTTATTCAACTCTTCAAAAATTTCAAACCAATTCATCAGGCATGACCTACCCTTTATAATTCCATGCTCTCTCTGATCAGCTGAAAATCTTTGAGGTGTTCAGTCATCCTATCTTTAACTATAGACTCATGTAATTTCCCAACAACCGATGTTAGCCTAACTGGTCTATAATTTCCTGGTTTCCCTCTCTCATCTTTTGGTCAACTGGTAATACAGAACTTAAGTATTGCTGAAAAAAAGACATACTATTGAAGCTTTTTGTTTTGCACTCATCAGGACAGCTATGCAAGATAAACCAACAGTAAATGAACAACAATTTATACTGCATGAGAAGAAAGTGCTGATTTGTTGGCAAGTGGACTCAGGTTGGTAGAGGTGTTGCCATGAAGAATATAGCAAAGGAAGTTAACTGTTAACTGCTAAGTTTTTGTTTCAAATTCAAACCAGGAAGGTCAACTCTGATTGGTCAAGGCATTGTCATGGGGAATGAACCAGGGAATGGCTAACCCCATGCTTTTGTTTAATTAGGAAAGGTGTAAGGCATGGACATGCTCCTTCTGCCTGCAAAGAATAGGGCCCTGTGTGTGAATATGTGTGCCTTCTAGCATGCATAATTGAGCCCGATTGATAATTTTATATTGGTTTTCAGAGTAATTCTTAGCACAATCAGGATTGTTTAGCAAGTGTTGCCCAATCTCTTCTCATGCAGTATAAATTGTTGTTCCCTTTACTGTTAGTTTATCTTGCGTGGCTGTTCTGATGAGTGCAAGGCAAAAAGCTTTGATAGCATGTAGCTTTTTTCAGCAATCGCTCATCTTTTTCATATAGCCTACTAGCATGCACAATTTTCCAATGAAAAGGAATAGTTCTCAAATTGAGAGAACTTTAGAAGGTTATATTTAGGGCATCTGCAATGTTCTCACCACTTCCTTTAAAACCCTGGGATGGAAACCATCTGACTCTGGGAGTTTGTCACTCTTTAGAGGAGTTTGGGGAGCCTATATAATACTCCATTGCTTTCTCCATGACAATGTCTCAGCCAATCAGAGTTGAATTGCCAACCAATCAGCACCCCTTTTCTCCTGTGATATAAATTGGTGTGATGGCTTGAAATTTGGCATTCTTGTGTTTGTCCTGATGAGTGCAAGCTAAAAGCTTCAGCAACATGCCCCTCTTTTCAGCAATATTCAAGTTCTGTACTACCAAGCAACTGTCAACCAAAATGTTGAATTTGTTTATCTATTTTTATTACTATATGATTGTTACATGTTTCCATGTTTTTAACCTGATTAGTTAGTCTGTATATTATTTTTTCAATATAGGTCACACTGCAATTCAGCCTTTGGGCTGTGAATGTATTTCTTGAATAAAATATCATTATTAATAAAAACTGCCAAGACTCAATGAGAGTAAATCGAGAGCAAAGTGAAACTGAGTGGGTTAATTTCGATACACAACACTCTTTGCTTCAAGACATGTATCACCACAATGGGACTGGACATTGGAGGCAACTGCTGAATATTTTGGTGTGTGAATATTTTCCCTTTTTTGGACACCAAAGCAACATTTTTGTACTGTGTCCAAAAATAATAAAAGCTTAGAATTTTCCATTTCTTGCTGTACGTGTTACAGACACAGACATACTGCTTCTATCTTTACTCTGCTGTATTCTATAGCATTTAATAGTCTGGCTGGAAAACTCTGCTGCTGAAGTCTTGATGGAAATTTCACTCACAGAGAGTTTCCTTCATATGCTCTTCAAAGTTACCCTGGTGGATCTGATAGATTTCCCAACTTATGTTTTTTTTTATCTTGGACATCACTTCTGTAAACAGGTGAAGGGCAATCTCTTTCACTCCCACTCTCAGGGTTTTATTCTCCCAACTGCTCAGTCTTTTATTCAATGGCAACTCTTCTGACTCACTCTCTACTCCCTTCTGATTGGTTGTCTCTGGTTGCACAGTAAGGAAGTGGCAGTGGTTGCAGTTGTGATTCCAGCAATGAATTCCTCTGGAGGAAGTGAGATCATTGTCTTCATCAGCCTGTCCTGCAGAGCACACCTATAACGTCGAACACTTGTTTAGCTGCACACACGGTGACATTGTCCTGGGAGAAATAGTTGCTGTGTATCATGGCAATGTTTGAAAAAAGCTCCAAAAGCAGATACCACCTATGATGAGCATTTCTCAACTTTTACCAATCTTCAGTTGCTACCTCACCATCAACCTCATCTCCCACTGTCATGACTCACTGGGGATAATGCGCTGTAGTGTCAAGCCCCACTGCTCCCAGAGCCGCGACAAATGTGAGAAAGTTTAATAAGACCACCGAATTGCCCCAATTTTACCTAACTGGGTAACTTAATTTAACTTAGATTAACAGAATACGAGCATCAGGTTTGTAAACTTAACCAGTAAATAACTGTTTATTAAACAAATTGTCTTTAACCAATGACAAAAGAAAGAAATATGAACTGCTAACTTTTAACTCTATAACTGACTCTATCCCTTTTTAACCCCTAAACACAAACACACACACACACACATAAGACACACAGAACAAAAATTTTAAGGGTGAGGGAAAAACAGTTCGGTAACGCCAAACCGGAGTACAGGGTTAGATGAGTTGATTTTGCTTGAAGTCTTCCAAGTTCCTTGCAGACCTGTACTGCTGACACGAGGTGATCTTTCAGCACTTCCAGTCTGTAGTTTACTAGTTGAAAACCTGCTTTTAATGTCTCTACTAGTGATTTCTCCCCTTTTCTCTTGACAGGGGTTTCTCAAAAAACAGGATATGGAGACGTGAGGAATAATCAGCTAATTACTATGGCAGAATTATTGGAGTTTTACCAAAAACATAGGAGAGAGAGGTTTTTAGGTCTTTCCTGTTGGCGGGCACAGAAGGCAGACACAGAACCTAGCCACTTGGTCAGGAGCCAATCAAAACACTGTTGCTAGGCAGTTCCCTCTTAAACCAGGTCTCCATTCCAGCACTATTCTGTCCAACCTGGCACACACTGTTCCATAAAAGCAACATTGTAAATTTTCTTCTTCCTGTTCCATTGAACCTCTTTTAAAATGCAGCCATGGTAGTTTTTAAAACCACAGTCCAATCTAAAAGCCACAGTCTAAGAAAAAATAAAAATATGTTCTTTACACCACAGACTCCTCTCTCTGACTGCTCATGATATGCATTGCCTTATGAGTTTTCTGTGCTGCTGCTTCTCCTCCGGTTACATCTACCTGAGGCTGGTTGTAAGCCTTCTCCTCTTTTGGAGGGAGAGAAGACAATGTTAAGAGCATGTGAGTGGTGTAGTCACTTTCCCACATATAAGTGAATACATCCCATGAAGCTGGGATGTGGAAGTGCAATGACCCCTTTAAAGAGTGTCCCTGAAGGTTCGTAGTAGCCCATATTTACTGACAGAGTGGTTTGAGAAGGAAGATGATTGAGTGTTTATCTAATCCTCAGTTGTCCAGAGAAAAAGGCATGAAAGCAAATGAAGTGACGTTGTCTGAATGGTAGAGGGTGTCTATTGGCAAGGATTCCAATAGCTTTACTTATCCATTTGAGATCATTGATCCTCATCCAATGGCTATTTTAACCCTTCCTGTTCAGCAGAAACTGAACAGGTGGGCAGTTAAAATTGCACAAGTTGCTTAGTTGCCAGAAAGCTCCCAAAAATGCACCATCCTGAATGTTAACCTGCCCCACTGAGCAGGCTACAAGGAAATCTGTCCATATGAATGTCAAGTCCCAATAATGGCACCTGATACAACCTCAAATTTAACTGACAGCCTGAACTGCTCTGGCTTGCAGTTTGGCTTGTATTCCTACCCCGCCCCTCCCACCACCACCGAAGATGAGGTCCCAACAGGAGAGCCTTAATTTTTAACTTGCCTGTGAATCCAAGAAGAGCCTCCACCACACTCTCCGACAATGCATTCCAGATCCTAACCACTCGATTGACCCTGCCTCCACCACACCCTCAGGCAGGGCATTCCACATCCTAATGCTCGCTGCATAAAAAAGTCTTTTCTCATGTTGCCATTGCTCCTTTTGCCAGATTTTAAAAATTTATTTGTGTACGGGATGTGGGCATCGGTTGCTGGGCCAACATTTATTGCCCATCCCTGAAACAGCCTTGGTGAGATGTGGCAGTTTGTCTTGTAGATGGTACACACTGCTGCCATTGCATGCTGGTGGTGGAGGGATTGAATGTTGAAGGTGGTGGATTGGGTGTCAATCAAGCTGGCTGCTTTGTCCTGGATGGTGTTGAGCTTCTTGAGAGTTATTGGAGCTGCACTCATCCAGGCAAGTGGAGATTATTCCATCACACTCCTGACTTGTGCCTTGTAGGTATTGGACAGGCTTTGGGGAGTTAGGAGATGACTCAATTAACCAGTAAGACCTTAGAATTACAGCTGAGAAAAATTGGTAATGGGATCTTAAAGATGAATTGTTATGTTCCATTGTGCTGCCAGTTAGAGACCCATAATTTTACTTTGAGTTGGTCTTTTGTCAATTCTGCGTGCTTTTCATTTTTTCTGCTCATAGCTTCATTTGGAAGTTTCCCTCGAAACTATTCCTTCTTTGGAGAATTTCCAGAAAATGAAAAGAATGCCTGCAAAAGGCTTTTACCCCTATGACGATTCCCCACTTTATGGGTGGAATTTTCCCAGTTTTGCACTAAGTGCGATAGCGGGCAGGGAGAACGACTTTTTACCTGCCAGCCGTAATGGCGGGTTTTCACGCCGTATTGTCCCGAGCTCGCCTCATTATTTATGCATTCCTGGGAAACACGCCGTTTCCATGGCGGTCAGGCTCCTGCTATCATCCCACCACTGCATCACGCCAGGCACCATGTTTATTGTCTAGTCGCAAATGCACATCTCAGTGCTCCCAGACCACCACTGCTGCACGGAAGACATGGCCCTGAAACTGAAGAAGACTCCAGCAACCCCCCTCCCCGGTTTAATGACAGGTCTCTTGAGCAACTTTTGGATGCTGTGGAGGCCCGCCGGGATGTCCTGCACCCCTGCTCTGGCTCTGATTCCACCAGGGTAAGTCACTCTTCTCATCACTCTCAACTCACACACTCACAAACGCATCACGCACCCACAGGGCCCTCGCTCACTGCCAGTTCAAGGGACATTGCCATTCACTCTCTCACACTCACCTTCATTGTCCTCATCTCATCCATGGGACCATTCACCACCCACACAGGCCAGGCATACTTATCATCTGGCCTGGAAACTGTGCGCACACTTGCAGTATGCATTTCTGGTGGTCGCACACCAGCTGCACGTTCAGTGAATGGAATCCCTTGCAGTTAATGTAGTCTATCGTGTGTTGCGATGGAGATCTGAGCACCACAAGTGCAGTCGATCGCACCCTGAGCCTGTGGGAAACCTGAGATCTGGGCGAATCCAATGGCTCTTGCATCCTGGCTGTCCTGGTCCCGGGCAAAATTCACAAAGTTGTGTGCCCTCACGAAGATGGCATCCATGACCTCATGGATGCATTTGTAGGTGGTGGGTTGTGAAATCCCACAGAGATCATTTGTGGGGCCCTGAAAGGAGCCACTGGCATAGAAATTGAGCGCCGCGGTCATTTTCACAGCCACTGGCAGTGGATTCCCTCCATGTCCCCTTGGTGCCAAGTCCTGCAGCAAGTGGCAGATGTAATTGACCAGTCCCCTAGACATGCGCAGTCTTCAGTGACACTGGTTCTCGGTCATCTGCAGGAATGAAAGGCGACGTCTATAGACCCTGGGTGTCGCTCAGCGCCGACCAGCGACGGCTCACTGTGGCTTTGCAGCACCGTATGAGGGAGCCCCAGCTGCACCTTCTCCCTGAGGTTGCTGCTCCTGCCCCTGCGCAGCCTGGAGCCTCAGTTGCTCTCTCCTCTATCTTCATCGTGCTCTGTAGGCCACGAGACATAGAGTTAGTTCACCAGGCTCCATGATCCTGATGTGCTCCTCCAGCAGGATGATAAAGCGAGACATGTGGTGAGCATGGGTGTACTAAGAACCTGTCCTGGTTAAGTGTGACGGTCCCTTAATGCATCCCGGAAAGTGCTGGCCACCACTTGGATGGCCAGAGATTAATGCGCTTTAAGGCTGCACTGTTAGCTTGAACCATGGGGGAGACTGGTCCAAACTGGGATCCTGACATTGCAAGGGGCTGTGAGCACCTCCAGCAGTGACTGCTCCATGGCCAGCTTTAGCAAGGAGATTGTACAACGTGTGCAGTCATTTAATTGCTCTGCAGTCCACTAAAATGTTCATGAATTTGCAGTCTGTGCCGGGTGGGGCAGCGGGGGAGGTGGGTGGGTAGGGAGCTCTCGAGAACTTGGTGGCACTTTGATGCCTCTGCGTTGCTTGAGTGGACAGATAAGCTAGGAGTCCGATCCCAATCATATCAATGTGGCTGCGCCTGAACTGCCTGAGTTGCAGAGGATTGGTCACTTTCTATAGGTTCCCCTAATGTGTGGCCACTTCCCTCACCCACCCTACCCCCCCTACCCCGAATGCTTGTGCGTTATTTCAATGGCAGAGCTGCCTTTGCCCGTATCCGCCCCTCCCACCACCAGACGCTTCAGAGACAGGGCTGCCCTTAACCAACCCCCTGCTACCAGGTGCCTCAATGGCAAGGCTGCGCTTGCCCCCACTCAAACGTCGCCTCCGGGGCAATGCTGCACCTGCCCCCAGCTCCCCCTCACCCTTAAAAGTCATCTCCAAAGCAGGGCGGCACTTAACCCCGACCCCCCCAGCGCCCCTGAAGCCTACAAAATAACAGACCCTGGAGAGCTCTGCAGAACGTTGCAGTGCACTCATCTCCAGTTCACCAAAGTGAAGGCCACCAAGTGCACATCGCCTTTGTGCTGTTGTGAAACACACTGGCGTGCTTTTCCACCAACTAGGACAGATGATCCAGTGGGAAGGTCAAGAGCCTGGTGGGCTGGCCTGATAACGATATGCTGATGTATTACAATGGGGTTCCCGACGACCGATGGTGGGAAACGTGGCTTGCTGTCGGCGGGCCGAGCGGACAATTGTGACCTGCCCTTCCCGCCATTGTGAAACCAATCGCGCCATATTGTCCACTCACACCACCTATCACACCCGCTGCCAGCGGGCACAGAAAATTCCACCCTACAATTTAGTCCTTGGTAGAGCAGTTGACCTGAGATGCAGTTGACCTGACATGCCAGGTATATAAAGCAGCACCACAGGAGACTTTTGTACAGATGTCAAATCTGGATGTCTAGCCTGAGAAGTTCATTCATCAATATAGCCATGCTGTTAGCTACAGAGAGGCCTCTTTATTCTTTGGAATACATGCAGGAAATTCTAGAGATTTCTCTCACTCCAGATTTCTCTGATATTGCCACAAAAGACGGCATTGGATTCTACTGCTAGCACTGCCATCTGCCATACATCTTTGGAAACTGTATCCATTACCTTCATATGAATTTAATGCTCTACAAACATTTGCCTTTCAGTGATAGGAGGCCTGAGATCCCCATCCAATCCCATTCTGGACCCTTGAGCATCCCCCATTCCAACCTTTCCACTATCGATGGCAATGTTTTTAATTGCCTAAACCCCAAGCACTGGAAGTTCTCTTTCCATTTCTCTATCTCTCTCTCCATGGCTGGATGTCAAGTTGTTTAATAACATCCCCATGGAGTTCCATGGGATATATTCTATTCATTCATGGGGTGTGGACATCGCTGGCATTTATTGCCCATCCTTAATTGCTCTTGAGAAGGTGGTGGTGAGCTGCCTTTTTGAACCGCTGCAGTCCCTGTGCCATAGGTACACCCACAGTACTGTTAGGAAGGGCGTTCCAGGATTTTGACCCAGCTATGATGAAGGAATGGCGATGTAATTCCCAAGTCAGGGTAGTCTGTGATTTGAAGGTGGTGGTATTCCCATGTACCTGCTGCCATTGTCCTTCTAGGTGATAAAGGTTCTGGGTTTGGAAAGTTCTATTGAAGGAGCCTTGGTGAGTTGCTGCTGTGCATCTTATATATAGTACACACCGCTGCTGTCACTGCGGGCCAGTGGTGGAGGGAGTAGACGTTTAAGGTGGTGGATGGGGTGCCAATAAAGTGAGCTGCTTTGGCTTGGATGGTGTCAAGCTTCTTGAGTGTTGTTGGAGCTGCACTCATCTAGGCAAGTGGGGAGTATTCCATCACACTCCTGACTTTGCCTTGTAGATGGTGGACAGGCTTTGGGGAGTCAGGAGGTGAGTTGCTTGCCACAGAATTCCCAGCCTCTGGCCTGGTCTTATAGCCACAGTGTTTATATGGTTGGCCCAGTTAAGTTTCTGATCAATGGTAGCC
The DNA here is from genome assembly GCF_964194155.1 of Cetorhinus maximus. Taxonomy (NCBI): domain Eukaryota; kingdom Metazoa; phylum Chordata; class Chondrichthyes; order Lamniformes; family Cetorhinidae; genus Cetorhinus; species Cetorhinus maximus. Next base: position 76,809,777 of record NC_135893.1, on the reverse strand, counting down.
CCCCCAACCACCCCCCAACCACCCCCCCCACCCCCCCGCCCTACTCCAGAATGTTGATAGTGGAGGATTCAGCTTTGATAATGCTGTTAAATGTCAAGGGGAGATGGTTAGACTTCCTCTTGTTGGAGACGATCATTGCCCAGCACTTGTGTGACGCAAATGTTACTTGACACTTACCAGCTCAAACTTGAATCTTGTCTTGGTCTTGCTGCGTACGGCCATGGACTGCTTCAGTACCTGAGGAGTTGTGAATGAAAATAAACATTGCAAAGCCTTCAGCGAACACCCCCAGTTCTGACTTGATGATTGTGGGAAGGTCATTGGTGAAGCAGCTGAAGATTGTTAGGCCTAGGACACCACCTGGAGAACTCCTGCAGCAATATCCTGGGGCTGAGATGATTAACCTCCAACAGGCATGAGAATTATGCTCTGTTGAATGTCCTAATAAAAAATGTTATTCATTTCATACCCAATTGAGATCGAAATGTTCTGAAGCAGGCTTTTGATAGAGGACCTAACTCTCTAAATATATCTCATCCGCTACACAGCCCAGGTTTCTTTTTATAAGGAACTCTGCTTTTAGATGTGTACATAATTGTAAGGAAATACTCGTATCCTGGGGTGGGGGAGTCTGTGGTGGGGGATGCAGTGGGGGAGTGGGTGGGAGGGGGTGTTGTCTAGGACCAGGGTACACAGTCTCAGAATAAGAGGCAGGCTATTTAGGACTGACATGAGGAGGAATTTCTTCACTCAGATGATGGTGAATCTTTGGAATTCTCTTTCCCAAGGGCTGTGGAATCTCAGTCATTGAGTAGATTCAAGACAGAGGTTAATAGAATTCTAATGATTAAAGGTATCAAGGGATATGGGGATGGTGGGGGGAAATGACATTGATGTAGGTGATCTGCCGTGTTCTAGTTAAATGGTGGAACAGGCTCAAGGGGCCAAATGGCCTACTCCTGCTCCTATTTCCTATTTTCCTAACCGCAATCTTCTTCCTTTGTATTAGGTATAACTCTGACTGGTGGAGAGTTTCCCCTGATTCTGATTGACTTCAGTTTTACTAGGTCTCCTTGATGCCACTCTTTGGCCAGGGTTTTATGGCCCCTCCTGCCCGATGGGATATTACGGTTCCGCCGAACTGAATGGAGATTTAAATGGCTCGCCACATCCGCCAGGGGGAGACACGACACGGCGAGGCTGTAAAATCTTAGCCTTGGTCAAATTCCGCCTGATATTAAGGGATCACACCTCACCTCTTGAATTCAGCTCTTTTCTGCACGTTTGGACCAAGCTTGTAATGAGATCTGGAGCAGATGGTAGGCTGCAATGAGCAGATTTCCTTGCTCACCTTTGACCTGGTGCTATGGAACATCTTGGGGCCCACAGTACAGGGTCGCTCCCTTCGGGCTGTATACTACCGAGCTGCCATCTCTGGTGGTCAGTCCTGCCGGTGGGACAGGACACACCCAGGGATAGTGCTGGAGGGACCTGGGATGTTGGCTGATTCTGTGATTCGGACTGTTTCTTGACCTAGGGAGGGTTGAGAATTCACTGTGCAAATAAAAAGAAGATTCAAGCATCATTTTGACACAAGCACCCCCAATCGCTCCATATTTTTCCCATTATATGGCATTTCACTGGATAACCTCCATCAGAATTTTATCCAAGTATAATATTTTCCTCCAAATTTTCCCATTTCATTGCCAGTAATATCTAACATTTAATTCCTTCGTGTCCTCATTGACCAGGAGCATCTAATTATAACAAGAGGAACAGATGTCTCTCCACAGTCATTGGAAGAATAATATCCTCCAGTTTATCACACATCGGATGACCCTGCAAATTTGTACTGGAAAATACTGAACCCTCAATAATACTCATTGAAAAATAACTCCATTGATTTAATAGTAGCCATATTCTAAATATGGATTGAGATATTCACTTTTGATTCTTGGTTTTTCATTTCTTGATTTTTTTAATACATTTTTTAATACATTTATGGGATGTGGGCTTCGCTGGCTAGGCCAGCATTTATCGCCCATCCCTAATTGCCCTTGAGAAGGTGGTGGTGAGCTGCTGCAGGTCCCGGCAGGCTCACATCTAATGAGCCTCAATGGATTTAAATCTTTACAGGGACAAGTTGGATAAGGCCAGTAATCAGGCCTAGGGTTCGCGATGCACGATTAACCTGCACCCTTCATATCAATGCAGGCAGCACAGGTATTTTATGCTACCTGCCAGTTTAAATAACCTCTGTGGACAGTCCAGTGTTAAATGTGTGGCTGCAAGCCCTCAGCAGGAGGTGCAAGGCTGGTCAAGGCTGGCATCTCGTAAAGCTAGCTATTTAAAACAAAACAGCCTGCACCTCTTAAAGCCAAGGTGCATTCTGATTGCAGCAAGTGCTGGAAATGGCCGGGGAAGCATTCATGAGCAGAAAGAGGAGTGGAAATAGCACAACAGTCCTGACAGCGAGCTTCCAGGTTTTCTGATGCAACTAGAGGCCTCGGTGCTGGAGGTGGACAAGAGGAGAGAGGTCCCTATCCACAGGGACAGAGGGCTCTCTAGACAAACTTTATGAAAGAAGTGAGGGAAGATAGCTGTAGTGGTCAGTGTCAGAAGTCCAGGTCTGAGGACCTGGATGCAGTGCCACAAAAACTTCAATGACCTCACACGATTAGTCAAGGTTTCTGAATACAATTTCATACATCATATTCTTACAACTGAACAACTAACTTCACTCAGTTGACCACTCACCTGACTCTGGTGGCAGCCTTCCATCTCGTAAGACAATGGTTTGTGCCATGGTGGTCAATTCTGTGTTAAACAGGTCTGGTGTGGCTCAGGAGCCCCACTCTAGCATGGCAGTCTCTGCCACACTTGCTGCAGAGGAAGAGAGTGTGTTAAGGATCTGACCCAGTTAATGAAAGAGTTAAAAATGTAACTCAACTAAAATAATTCTTGCCAAGAGTAGAAAAAGAAAGAGAAAATGATATACAGAACCCAGAAGCCTTGAGAAGGCTTTCCCAAACTTTTACCAGACAGGGACGCAAGAGCCTTGAGACTATTTCCAACAAAAAAGCTGCACCTGCTTTTAAGAAGAGCACAGTATTTGACCCTACGAAATCCTGTCAGACAAAGAGCCCTCAGAGTAAGACAGACAGTAGTCATGTTATTCTAAAAGCAACGGATTTTCTTTAAATTAGACTTGTCGTTTGGTCGTACAGAACTTGAGCATTGCTGAAAAAAGACATTTTGTCACAACTTTTCGTCTTGCACTCATCAGGACACTTGCAAGAATAGCAGTGTCAGGGAAAGCAACAACTTTATACTGTTTGAGTGCTGATTGGTTGGCAAGTGCTCACTGATTAGTAGAGGTGTTGCCATGGAGAATGCACCAGTTAATGGTGACTGCCAGTTAACTGCCAAGAATTGTTTGAAATTTAAACCAGACAGCTTGACTCTGATTGGTCAAGGCATTGCCCTGAGAAATGAACCAGCGAATGGTGATCACTTATTTTGTTTGGCTGAAACAGGCACAATATGTGTACATGTTCTTTCTGACTGCAAATAACAGGGTCCTGCGTATTAATATATGTAGCTTCTAGCACATGCAAACGTGTCACACTGCAAGCCCAACTGACAATTTAGGAGGACAAGGGCAGCAGACACATGGGAACACCACCACCTGGAAGTTCCTCTCCAAGTTACTGACCATTCTGACCTCGAAATATATCGCCGTTCTTTTAATGTTGCTGGGTCAAAATCTTGGAACTCCCTCCCTAACAGCACTGTGGGTGTACCTACACCACATGGACTGCAGCAGTTCAAGAAGGTAGCTCACCACCACCTTCTCGACAGCAATTAAGGATGGGCAATAAATGCTGGCCTAGCCTGTGATGCCCACATCCCATGAAAGTATATTTAAAAAAAGGCAGCAACTCACCATCATCCAGGATGGCTAAGGCAGTGCCAGGTGCCACTGGCTATGTGGCACTGATACCTGTGATCCTGTGGACCATCCCCCATGGCACTGAGAGGGTAGCTTTGTGGTGGTCTTCCGCTAGTCCTCTGGCTTTCCCTCTTGTTATGGACAACCGTCTCCTGTGAGAGAGAGGGCAGAATGCACACTGACTATGTGTCAGTGTGTTTGGGTGATGTGCCTGATAGCTGAACAGCTGTCGGTTTGCGGAGGTTTGTAGAAAGAGGTGTCTGTGTGGCTGGCATGATTGAAAGTTATGTATGAGTGAGGTGTAATATAAGGATGTTGGGAGTGAGTTCTGATTATCAGGGATTGTTGCTGGGTGAGTAATGGTGGTGTGTTGCATTGGGCAGTGTGAGAGGTGGGGAATGTGGAGAGTGTGGAATTTCTGAAATATGATGTTCAGATGCATTAATTCGCCTGGATCACACTAATAGCATCATTAAACCTTTTCTCAGCACCGCTGCCAGGTTCTGAGAGCCACACTCTGGGTATTGGCCACGCTTACCAGCCTCTCCCATTCCTTTCCGAGGCTTAATCTGGAGGGCACCTTCCTCCCTGCTGGAAACAATGGCCTCCTCCCTGGCCTTCACTGCACTACAACGAGTGGCCGGGGTAGCGTTGCTGAATCAGGGAGACCCCTCCTTCCCCTGGTGTGCATTCCTTCTTGTTCCCTCAACAGCAAAATCCGATTATCCAGCAGCCTGCCGGCCGTTGCTGCAACTTCCCCTTTAAAAAGGTTTCTCTCCAAAGCTACTCAGATGCGTGCAGTGCAGGGAGCACGTCAGCAGGGAGATGGAAACATGGCCTCCTCCCTGGCCTTGACCTCTCTATATATAGTGTGTCCAGGGCAGCGAGGGAGCTGTTCATGGCAATGCCACCATCAGGGAAATGAGGTGGCGAGACAACATTTGTGTCTTATTGGCCTCATTTCCAAGCAGCCTGGTGGGCATGCCATGAAGCATGATGCCAAAAATCAGTGAATTACGAACACAATAAATTTTTGTTGGTTTAAAGATGCCATGTGATATAGAGAAAAGACAGGTAAATGGCGTTGATGTGCCGGTCTGCTATGATCTTGTAAATTAGCGGAACTATCTTGAGAGGATGAGTGGTTGCCTCCTGTTCGAATAAAAATCCAACTTTACTTAACTTGGATCAAGGTTTAAACAGACAGTTCAAGGTCCTGTTTAACATTGTGGAATATCTGCATGTTAAAGTGGGTTCTGTCATATGCTAAGGTTGCCTTTACTTGGGAATTAGGTGTGAAAGGCGATTCTGCAGACCAAAGGTCCAATTCTGTTTGTTTCTTCATCTGTCAGTTCTGGTCACTGGCTGGGTGCCCACAAAGCCTGCCAGCTGATACCATCATGCCCCGCAAATAGCGGAATGGTACTTAACCACTCATCTGGCACTATTATTGAGATTGTCAGTATTGTAATGTAAAGATGGTAAACATTTGGTATTGAGTAAAACATCACCTTCTGTAGATTAAGATTATATCTCCAGAGATTTAAAAATATATATTATTGTATTAGAACATCACTTAAATAGAAAAAGAAAGACTTGCATTTATAAAGTGCTTTTTACCACCACTGGATGCCTCAAAGCCAATGGAGTACTTATTAAAGTGTAGTCACTGTTGTAATGTAGGAAATGCAGCAGCCAATTTGCACACAGCAAACCCCCACAAACAGCAATATAATAACGACCAGAGATAACGTTTTTTTTGTGACTTTGATTGTGGGATAAATATTGGCCAAGACAACCAAGCATAACTCCCCTGCTCTTTTTTGAAAGTGTTCATAAGATCTTTTACACCCACCCAAGCAGGCCTCAATTTAACATCTCATCCGAAAGACAGCACCTCCAACAGGGCAGCACTCCTCAGCACTGACACTAGAGTGTCAGCTCTGGTTTTTGTGCTCAAAGTCCTGGAGTGGAGTAGTCATTTCTTTTGTTTAGCTTGCACAACCAGGGCTGATAGTCGGTCTAAATACCACACAGGATTGATCAAAGATATATGTCTTGGCAGAATTTGAGAGAAGTTTTTAAGTGTTGATTGATGTGGGACTGAATTATTGGAATGTGCCCTTTCAACTCTGGGACCGGGATCTGGTTCCAACCCTAACAGATGTGACTGAAGTCTAGTGCCTGATGTCAACAGAAATATAGCATGGTGAGTCACTTCCCTGTTCCCAGTGAACCCACAGAAGAAAACTGCCTGCGATTAGATATTAGTTTGGCAATTTCACTCAGAGAGGCCATGGAAATACTCAGCATGGAAGACGTGATTATTATGCTAGTGGTGGGGTATTTGAGAGAGGCTACTTGTGATAAAATAGGGTGATTTCTCTGCTTTATTTCAAGCAGAATTGAGCTATTCCAAATTTCAACATGAAGTCCAAAGATGAATTGTCAATGACAAGTTTGATTGATCTTGGAAGACTGGGATTTTGGATTTTGTTCTAAGTGCTAACCGTAAATGTTACAATACTACTCAGAACGTAGATAACACGTGTGCACCTGCTGATTAGCATTCTATACAATAATTCCTAACCATGGGTGATTGATAGCTCTAACATAAGAACCTATGGACTGCATTAAAGAAATTCTCTCATTGTTTGAACATAAGAACATAAGAACTAGGAGCAGGAGTAGGCAATTCAGCCCCTCGAGCCTGCCCCACCATTCAACACGATCATGGCCGATCTCATTTCGGCCTCAACTCCAATTTCCCGCCCTCTCCCCATAACCTTGCAACCTGTTACTAACTAAAAATCTATCTCCTCCTTAAATTTATTCAGCGTCCCGGCATCCACTGCACTCTGAGGTAGTGAATTCCACAGATTCACGGCCCTTTGAGAAAAGTAATTCCTCCTCATCTCTGATTTAAATCTACCACCCCATAGCCTAAAACTATGGCCTCTTGTTCTAGAATGTCCCACAAGGGGAAACATCCACTCCACGTCTACTTTGTCTATCCCCTTTAGCATCTTATATACCTCAATTAGATCCCCTCTCAGCCTTCTAAACTCTAGCGAGTATAGGCCTAAACAGCTCAATCTCTCCTCATAAGACAAGCCCCGCATCTCTGGAATCAATCTAGTGAACCTCCTTTGAACCGCCTCCAATGCAATTACATCCTTCCTCAAGTAAAGGGACCAAAACTGTGCACAGTACTCCAGGTGCGGTCTCACCAATGCCTTGTACAGTTGCAACAACGCTTCCCTATTTTTATGCTTTATTCCTTTAGCAATAAATGCCAAAATTCCATTTGCCTTCCTTATTACCTGCCGTACCTGCATACTAGCTTTCAGCGATTCATGCACAAGGACACCCAGATTCCTCTGCACTGAAGCATTCTGAAGTTTCTCTCCATTTAAATAATAAGCCGCCTTTTTATTCTTCCAACCAAAATGGATAACCTCATATTAATCCACGTTAAACTCCATCTGCCAAATTTTGGCCCATTCACCTAAACTATCCATATCCATTTGTAAATTTCTTATTTCTTCATTGCAACTTACTTTCTCACCTATTTTGGTGTCATCTGCAAATTTAGCTATGGTACCTTCTATTCCTGAATCCAAGTCATTAATATAGATTGTTAATAGTTGGGGCCCAAGGACCGAATCCTCTGGCACCCTACTAGTTACAGCTTGCCATCCAGAAAAAGACCCATTTACCCCGACTCCCTGCTTTCTGTTGGTTAGCCAATCCTCTATCCAAGCTAATATATTACCCCTAACTCCTTTTGATCTTATCTTGTGTATTAATATTTTGTGCGGCACCTTAGCAAAGGCCTTCTGGAAGTCCAGATATACTACATCTACAGGATCCCCATTATCCACTTTGCTTGTCACATCTTCAAAAAACTCTAGCAAATTAGTCAAACACGACTTACTCTTCATAAAAACATGCTGACTCTGATGGATTGCATTTTGACTTTCCAAATACCCCATTACTACTTCCTTAATAATGGATTCCAACAATTTCCCAATGACAGACGTTAAACTAACTGGTCTATAGTTTCCTACTTTCTGCCTCCCCCCCTTTTTGACTAGAGATCTAGGTTGGACTTTCCAGTTGATGTAGAGGCGCTAAAGCCAGTACAATGTGACAGTGCAGCCTATTGCCCCAGTACTACCCTGAAAATTACAGCAAAACGATCCTCCATAGAACTCGATCAGCAGTCGGCAATACTGCCCACCTATATTTTGCCCTGCTGTATGCACATGCGGGTGTGACCTAGGTCTCCCTTCTCCAACTACTGTCCCAAGCCTGACCTCTGAGAACACTGTGAGAAGCTGAAACGTGGTGGTCGTGCCCTGAAAATGGTGGCCAATGACCAACTGCCCCATGCCACCATCTCTGTAGCCATGGCAACTTTCCCCAAGGGCCTAGAACTTGGTAGCTGGGACAATAGGCCTATTTTTTAAAAAAATCTCTGTAGTATTGCAAGAGGCTCATTGAAACTGCACCAAAATTCGGTCAATAGTTCCTCCCTGACTTCAGTGACGGTGACAGATTTTTTTTTTCAGGTCTTCATTTAAAGTTTAGAATGAGGTAGTTTGATGTTTCTTCTTATGTAAGTGAGAAAAAGGCCCCAAAAATCCACGACCCTGCTCTCTCCCTATATCGGATGAATATGTGTGGGCATCAGTGCCAGTATTGTAGAGGTAACAATGGCGTTGGTCAGCAACCATGCCCAGGTGTCAGCAAACTTGGCTAAAATAAAAGAAAATCTTGTATTTCTCTAGCACTTTTCATGACCTCAGGACATTCTAAAGTGCTTTACAGGCAATTAAGTATTTTTTTAAAGTGTGCCCAGTGTTGTAGGGTAAGAAATGCGTTATGCCAATTTGCGCACAGCACGTCCTCACAAGCAGGAATGTGATAATTTGGGGTTTTTAAGTGCTGATTTATATTGGCCAGGAATTCCCCTGCTCTCCTTCAAAATGGTGCCATGGGATCTTTTACATCCACTTGAGAGGGTGTGACCTAAATCCTGAGGTAATTGAAGGCCAGATTTTTATTAAATGATCTTTGTTTAGTGAGTAGCATATGGAATGAATGGGCCTGAAAGTCCTCAGTCTATCAGCCTTGATGTAAGTGCCTGGACTCACTTGTTGGTGATCCTGATATCAGGAAAGTTATTTTCATAAAGGGTTGAATAACGCCATCCAAATGGGACAGTAAGGGATATGGGGATAATGTGGGAAAGTGATGTTAAGGTAGATGATCAGCCATGATCTGGTTAAATGAAGGAGCTGGCTTGAGGGGCCGAATAGCCTACTCCTGCTCCTATTTTCTATGTTCCTATGTCTGTTCTCACTTCTGTTAGCCACTCCACTATCTGTGAGGAAGCTCCCAGCTGTGGTCTCTGTGATGACTATGGATGGGCAGAGGCTCTTCTCCAGAAAAGGCTCTGCAGCAGTGGGCGGGGAAGACTAGACTTGCAAATGTGGGCTGCAGGTTAATTTCCATCTCTCTTGCCACACACCTACCAGACGTGCAGCAGGAGTGATAGAGGGGCTGCAGGTTTTCAGCTGCCGTCTACTTAAAGATAGCGTGAGTCCAAGGGACATAATACAAACTCTGCCCATGTGGTTCTGCTGTTTTTGACTCACAGGAATGGAATTCTTGCTTTTCATGCCAGGACCACTAGATGGTGGCAGTGTGAAGTGTAACCACTGCCTCTTACCACACAGCACTGTGCAAAGATTACATGATCGTTTAAAATGCTACTGGAGAAGAAGACTTCCCACCACTTTACGTTTTGGACTGTGTTCAGGAAAAGCACTGTGCACATTCTCTGTGACTATTGGTTTAATCTTAGCAGAGAACTGGTTACATTGTATTGGTCTGACATTACACCAGAATGTGCATAATGTGGCTCCCAATCACAATCATTTCCTAACCTATGAGACAACAGAAAGTGTAACATTCTACTCTAGTTCATCCTGAGAAAATTAATATCTTCTTCTTAGGCAGCCCCTTGGGATCGAGGATTGCTTCCACTCCGGTTTGATGGGTTCTGAGATGGCTGATAAGTCCAATGTGCGATCCGCAGACTCTGCCGCAACGTGGGGCAGATGGTGTTTGACAGGTCGGGTAGACTAGTTGTTTGGAAGTTTGTGTGTGCTCTCCGAAGCTTTGAGTTTGCCTTTGCATGCTCCCAACAAAGTCTCTCGATGTGTTCGGTGTCTTCCTGAGTAAAACCTTCTCTCTTTTAGTCAGTCACAATCCAGGGTCTCCCATGAGTTGGAGGGGGATGTTTGATTTCTTCAGGGATGCTTTGAGGACATCCCTAAAATGTTTCCCTGCCCTCCTGGGAGTCTCCTTCCCTGAACGAGTTCCGAGTAGAGCAGTTACTTTGGGAGTCTGGTATCAGGCATCTGAAGGACATGCTCCACCCTGCGGAGCTGGTTTTGAGTTATTAGCATCTCAGTGCCGGGTAGGTTGGCTTGGTAAAGGACACTGCTGTTGGTCCACCTTTCTTGCCACTGGATTGAGAGGATCTTGCAAAGGCATCACTGGTAGTACCTCTCCAGTTCTTTGAGGTGTCTGCTGTAGGTTGTCCAAGTCTCTGAAGCAGATAGGAGTGGGGGGATCGCTGTTGCCTGGTAAACCATGACCTTGGTCTTGGGTTTGAGATCCTGATCCTGAAATACTGCTTCTCTCAGTCAGCGGCACACTGGAGGTGATGAAATTGTTATCAGTGTCTATTTGTGTAATTGTGTATTGGAATGTACACAGTGCAGCTTCTTATCGCAATCTGTACTATCATTTTATACCAAAATGGCAGCTGTCTGATACCCCCAGTGATTAATTTAGTAAAAGCACTATAAACAGACACATAGGCCAGAATTTTGACGTTGGCATGTGGGGGCGAGCCTGACATGCTGACATATAAAATGATGCGTGATGATGACAGGCGTGCGTCCCAACATCACCGCGCATCATTTAGATCTTTCGTTCAGTGGTCACGTGTCGGAGGTGGCGGCGCACCTGCCGAACTTTCTAAGACCTGTTAAGGCCATTAGGGAAGTAATTAAGATAATTAACAGAGCTTCCCATCCAACCTTAAGGTTTGCAGGTAGGCAAAGAGCCCAAGCGGCCTTTGCATTTTTCAGGAAACCTCATCCACGGGCGAGATGAGGTTTCCTGAAGGTTTAATAAAACCAATAAATAAATCCTGATAAATTGACAAACATGTCCCAGCTCATGTGACACTGTCACATGAAGGGATATGTGTAAATAATTTTTATCTTTATTAAAAAATTTCAATATGTTTCTCTCTGAAGCAGCTTGTGCCTCAGGGAGATCTCTGCGCTCCTTTGCACACATGCGCGAAAGAGCACAGGCTCTGACTCTCCCTCCTCCCCACCGCCCGCACAGGTAGCGCTAAGCACTACCGGCTGTGCGTCACGCTGGGTGGGCCTTAATTGGTCCGCCCACGTAAAATGACAGCGCGGAGCCAATCACGATCGGATCCGCACCCACCCAACATGCAGAAAATTCTCCCCATAAATGCCATAAGATACCTGGTTTTATTCCTGACTCATACTGAGTCAGCTGATGTCCATTTAAGGGGCAGTAAATAGGGGAAAATTAGTCAGGGCTCCTGCTCTTAATCAGTGTCCAGTGCCCGTTGCTGCAATGTGCTAAAGTTGGGGGTGGTCCATTGTGACAGCTCTTACCACAGAGATTCACGTAGACAAAGCAGCAGGTGTAAGCTACACATGCAGGCACCTAACATGTGTCAATCAAAGGAAGAGGAAGGAAATTATCCAAAAGAAAGAGAATAACTGCAATTTTAGTCTGGAGTTAACATCCTTTTGGGGTGTGAACTATGAACCTTTTTCTTTTTATTTTTGTTATTTATTCATTCACGTGATATGAATGTCAGTTCTAAGGCCAACATTTATTGCCTATCCATAACTGCCCTTGAGGAGGTGGTGGTGAGCCGCCTTCTTGAATTGCTGCAGGCCATGTGGTGGATGTATATCCACTGTGCTGTTAGGGAGGGTGTTCCAGGATTTTGACCCAGTGACAGTGAAGGAACAGCGATATACTTCCAAGTCAGGGTGGTGTGTGACTTGAAGGGAAACGTGCAGGTGCTGGTATTACCATGTTTTTGCTGCCTTTGTCCTTCTAGGTGGTAGAGTTTGTGGGTTTGGAAGGTGCTGTCGAAGGAGCCTTGGTGAGTTGCTGCAGTGCATCTTGTAGATGGTACCTGTAGGGATGATGTTGGTTACCGAACGTGCCTCTTAAAGAAGTCTTCATAGCCTTCTGAATGTTAACAGCAAGTCTTTATTAACTACTTGTAACTATATACAAATATACAGTAAAGGGCACAGGCAAAAAGCTATCTCCATGTCTAGGTCTTAACACGTCTCTGCTCAACACCACACTGACCTTGTCTGGGTCATGTGCATTTTTACATCACTGTGTGAGCAGTACTGTACTCAGTCCCGTATTAACCCTGAAAGTGCCAGATCCTTACACTACAGTACCCACTGCTGCCGCTATGCACCAGGGATGGAGGGAATTAAGTTTAAGGTGGTGGAAGATGTGCTGATCAAGCAAGCTGCTTTGGCCTGGTTATTGCTGAGTGTAACTTGATCGCACAGTCGAAGACACCTTCCTTCACTTTGCTGATGATTGAGAGTAGATTGATGGGGCAGTAATTGACTGGACTGGGTTTGTCCTGAGTTCTGTGGACAGGCGCACCTGGGTAATTTTCTACTTTGTCAGGTGGATGCAAATGTAGCTGTTTTGGAACAGCTTGACTAGAAACATGGCTAGTTCTGGAGCTTTATATTGAATGGACATGTTGCTACTTTGTATTAGATAAACACTGCATACGTTAATGTCACACCAGGAATGCACTGGGTATCCTGAGTTCACATTGCAGGGGGCAGTACTTAATGGAAAAACAAATATGGAGAAAGACTTGAAAACGTCTTATTTTGTTGGAATAATGCAAGTCAATGGGCAATATAATATAAGTTTTTCCAAAGTATGAAAGGATGGGGCAGGGTAGATGCAAGCAGATTATTTCCAGTAGCTGAGGGGTCAAGAATAAGGGGTCATTGACACAAAATTGAATATAAGCACTTTAGAACAGAGAGAAGGAGGAATGTCTTTATACAGAGAGTTGTGAAACTGTGGAGTTCACTTCAAGAGCTCATGCTTGAGGTAGAAACTATGTCAACATTCAAGACTGGATTTAAGAGGTAGATGAAGGAAAGGGGGTTGAGGGGACATGGGGACAGGGTGGATAAATATGATTAGAACTATTTGCTCACACAGGCTAATTGGAGAGAATGACCTATTTCTGTCCTGTAACTTCTTTGTACTACATGACTGTATATTGAAGGAGCACTTTCGAATTGCACCTGTGAAGCATCTCTAATTCCTTCTTTCTTATCAGTTAGATAATAAAAGCAAATCTTGAATGCATATTCTCCATAAACAGTACTTTAAGTCATCAAAAGAGCTTTTACACAACAAATTAAACTGCTAAGAGTTAATGATTATTATGTTTTAAAAACTGCTGGTTATATAACACTCTACCAATTGACACTGTATAATGCCATTACAAATTTACAATGATTGGTTTTGATCATTTACGCAAGTAGTCCATGATTAATAGATTCTATTTTCAGATTGAGCTAAAGAAAATTCTTTCCAAGTGCCAGTACTTTATTTTCTGAATTAGAGTCTAGAAATTATTATTGGTAATATTACCAGACAATGTTTAATTTGTTTATATGGCTTTTCTCTGTGTACTATGCTGAGGCAGGTGTTAATCCATTTATTGTTCTTGCTCTGTTAAAATAATGGACAACGTAATATTCTCCAAGCAAGTTAACTGCCCATCCAATAATGTCTCCAAGAGGAATTCCTAGTATTATATTGTTAGGAAGCGATATTCTTTGAGAAATTGTTGCATATGATAGATGATGTCCTTTTCTAAGAACCAGCATGCTATTAAGGAACTCTGAATACAGCTGTCCCTCCTCGTTGCTGTGGAATTCAGTTTGATGTTCGCTTTTGCTTGTCACATGATTAATTATTTAGTGTCATTGTGTTGATGTGCTTATTGAGCTTTGATGTGCTGTTTGTTCTCAGAGTGCCAAACAGAAAAGTTATTTAATTGACTGTATTATAAGAATAAAGGAAGCACTCCATGTACACTTTCCCCAACATTTAGGAAAAAAACTGATTTCCCTGTCTTCAATTCATCATTACCTGGCCAGAAGGACAGGCAGACTTTGAGATTTCCGCCACTCTACAATTGGGACGCTCAAGACACAGCAGCCTGCTTTTTATTCTGCCTTCCCTCTGGAGATGTGCTTTGGCCTCTCAGCGTGTCCTTCTCATAACTGAGCCAAGAGTCCTAATCCACTCTCTGTGGAACTGTCCACAGCACAAAGCTTTGTCCCACCATGCTGTGGCATTCTGCTTTGGTGCCATTAGGCTGTCCATTTATTCATTCATGATGAAGACACTAGCATTGGAATGCTAGCTCTTCCCTTTCATGTTGCCTTCATCTTATATGTGTGAATCCAAGCTTACAAGGGATGTCTTTTCCTTCTAGTCAAAAGATTTTGTGCCAACTACTGACAGTGGGCTCCTCCTGTGCTAATATCCGTGTCCTCAGTGTGACTCCTATGGGTTCAGGGTGGAACACTTCCTTTGAACACTGAGTGACCACAGGAGTCAGGGTGTGCAGGAGTGTCTGAGCACAGCCCTTCCTGAAGAGGTTTCCAAATAGTCACGGACGTCACCGCTGAATTCTTCCACCCGTGTCCTGCTTACTTACACTCGGATAATTCTTTTCCAGACAAATCTGACGGCAAAGAATACAACACAAGGAGGGGGAAAAGGACCATTCATCCCCTTTTCTCTTCTCGTTTTCTTCCTTCATCACCTTGGTAACCACTTCTACTCAATAGAACTACAGAGAGCCTGAATCTGTTGTTATTTTATTCAGTATTGAAACGTAAATCTCTAAATAAGAAGAGAAAAAAAATCCTGGGTTCACTATGCACACACACTGGACTGCTTTGTATAAAAAGTAAAGTTCGGTGTCCAGGACCTGAATTTATTGCCTCACAGAAATACAGACCGGAATTTTCTTTTCACCAATTTACAGCGCACTTCAACAAGAAACTGAATGGAAATTATTTACGCTCAAAAGTCGCCAGCATCAATTCTGCTTTACGTCGCTGCCATTGAACACATTAACAAGGCTCTGATTGTTTAACTTTGCTGGGTCTGTCTGAACATTTCCGCACCCATGTTAGAGAGAGGTCCCTTTTAATGGCATCTTTCAGCTTCATGCCAGAAAATAGTAAAAAAACTCTACTGAGTGCCCACCTCCCCCCGCCCCTCCCCCCCCACGCCCCCCCCCACCCCCACGCCCCTCCCCCCAAATCTCCTTGTAAAGTTCCTGAGAAACCCACAGCACATCAATCCGACAGTATGCTAATGATCCAGAATGTTCCATTTTACACCCAATTCAAACTCCCTGCTCATTAGTCTGGGAGCTGAACTCATTCATTTGGAAATGGCAGCATCTGCTCAAGGTGGAGAAGGCTGAGAGTGAGGGTTAGAAAGATCCCACAGCTTTCTCAATCTAATTTTGTCTCCTCCTCTGCTGAGGGCACTCATCCCTCTTGGGGGATGGGCAACCCTCCAGCACCTCATCCAAGTGGCCATTCCAACTGTGTGAGAACTGGCATTAATGGAGGCCATTACAGATGAGCCAGATTGTAAATTCACTCAACATGCACTTCCAATCAGGGGCCATTGGAGAGTAATCAGTAGCTGGGCGCCTGGTTGTCCATTCCTTTCTGTAGCCAGGGCTCTGAAGCCGATTATGGTATCCCAACTGTTGACCCTGGAGAGACCAACTAACACTGGAGCTCCCAATATGACATTGAGTGATTGAGGCCCCAAAAGAATAGCACATTTACATACATAGAGCAAGAATGGCCATCAAAGGAGATCAAAGCAAGAAGCAACTTCATTTAGACACATTGAAGATTATTCAGTTACCCTTTCTGTCAATCTACAGCTTTCAAATGTTCAATTTCCCCTAGTAAGTCTTTTTAAATCTTTTCTTCCAATTATTTCAGTTGGGTTGTCATCTTTGATGATGGCTTTTGGCTTTGATTTTTTTTAACCTTTTTCATAGGTCCCAAATATCTCCTAACTTGGCCTGTTTCTGAGCTGGGTTGGACTTTGCTCTCAAAGGTGACAGAGTACATGCACACCAACTCCCTTCCCACCAGCACTGTGCATGAACCTGTGAGGGGACTGGAAATGGGGAGCACAAATCCCGGAATTGGGTCCCCTCCACCATTTTTAAATGGCTCTGGAGTCATTCCAACTCTACAAAAATCTGTGACATAGACATCAAAAGCAAAAGAGTTGTGCTAAATCTTTATAAAGCGCTGCTTAGGCCTCAGCTGGACTATTGTGTTCAATCCTGGGCATCACACTTTAGGAAGGATGTCAAGGTCTTACAGGAGAGACTTACTAGATTGGTACCAAGGATTAGAAACTGTAAGTTATATGGAGAGACTTGAGAAGCTGGAGTTGTTCTCCCAGAGGAGCTAAGAGGAGATTTAATAAAGGTGTTCAGAATCATTTATAGAGTTAAGGAGAAATTGTTTCCCTGGCAGAAGGCTCAGTAATCAGGGGACATAGATTTAAGGTACTTGGGCAAAAGAATCAGAGTTGAGATTGGGAGACAATTTTTTTGTGCAGTGAGTTATTATGATCTGGAATATGTTGCCTGAAAGGATGGTGGGGCAGACTCAGCAGTGTCCTTTAAAGGGAATTGGCTAAGTACTTGAAGGGAAGAAAATTGCAAGGATCTGTGAAAAGGGTAGGGGAGTGGGACGAATTGGATAGCTCTTTCAAAGAGCTAGCACAGGCACGATGGGCCAAATGTCTTCCTTCTAGTGCTGTATCATTCTACGAACATTCTGATAGCTCAAAGCACTTCACACAATGAAGTATTTTTGAAGAAAAAAGAGGAATGAAGACCAAGGAACTATTGCTGGGGTCCTGTGGACCTCAGTCTTCACAACATATTTCAATTTTTCAAAGTTCAGTTACAAATTCTCATTAGTTGTCATCAAAATTGCTAAAATTAAAATTAACAGTATATGCACGGTATATGCTGGGGCTATGCAAGTATTTACATTATTTTATCTTTGGAGGACTGAATAATGCAGAAAAGCCTTGTAAAGAGGGCTTCAGCAGGTGGACTCCTGCCCATCAGTTTTGGCCATTGTATATTTCACCTTTGAATGTGTAAGGGGGGACACAAGAAGTCAGCTTAATTGTTCTTGTCTGTTGATTCAAAAGAGGAAGTGGATTTATTGAAGTTAATGTTTGTGTTTTCATTTTTTTCCACCAGGATAGGCAAATCGCCTGCTTTATTGCTGGAACTTTTATCAGCATCTATAGATGGAGTATTAACTGGTGAACAGATGAACGCATTATTTTTATTTAAATCCAAGCATAAACAGTACAGTAATATCAGTTACTGTGAGAAGATGCTCCCTACCTACTTGCGATCATTTCTGGACCTAATAATAGGAACGTGCAGAGCCCAGCCATAAATAAACAGTAGTTTTAGTTCAGTGCACGCTTAAATGAGTTCAAACTATTCTTAAATAAATAGAGGATTTCCCTCAGGGAAGAGTAAAACATGAAGGTTATCTCCTCATCTCTTCTGTAGGATATCCGCTTCTTTGATCTTCCACACACATTACATGGGAGAAAGAAAATACAGTTGATTCATAGCAATCAGTCCTTAGTCAAGTCTCATGAAATGACAAGATGGGAATTAATAGCTGTGGGATGTATTGAAGTAAGACTCTACTTTATTTTAAATGAATGGCTATCTTTTGTTCCCTTACTCACTGAAGTTATTGATTCTCTGAACTTCTCAGGGTCTGAGAACTTCCAGCATCTCATCCAAGTGGACAATGAGAGACAGTTGGTCACTTGCAGTTGAGGGCAAATTAACTTGGTCCAATCCTGTACTAGATGAACATTCAAGCACACACTCCCAAGAGAGTCCAACTTTTAAAAGCTTTCTTTCTCTTTTGTCTTTATATATGCTACCCTTTAGTGCTTGGTCAATTGAAATGATTCCCATTGGGAGGGATGTAAACCAGACTGATGATGATTCTTTGACTGGTTTTCCCCTCCTTGCTTGTGAGTGAACACGGAGGATAAGCACCAGAACTTTCCACACAGAGACTGTAGGAACATGCCCACATCCTGTCACTCAGTACAAAGTGTTGGGTGTCCAACATACCACGTCATCTGATACTTCATATTCTTCATCCAACTAACTTGTTCTTCCTTCATACACTAATCAAGATATTGAGTGGTACTTGTAAAATTTCCCAAAGCAAGGCTTAATTTTGGAGAAATCATTTCAATTATATTCAGTTGCAAAGTGAATATTAAGATGAGTAGTGGCCTAAACTGGTCATTTGTGACAGTTTTCCATCCTTTTCCACCGCTGGTCGATTTAATCAAGAATTCCTCTTTGCCACCTTCACAAGACGGTCAATTAAGACTTAAGTTTGTAGTAAAAACATTTGAGCAACAAAATGTTGATAGAGGCAGAATTTCAGTCTGCAGACAAAAGCCTTTCACACTATTCTTAAAACACCTGATTAAGGATAGCTTTGTTTGACCAGTTTTAGAAGTTCAAAAGAATCATGGAATGATACAGCACAGAAAGAAGGCATATAGCTCTCATTGCCCGTGCAACCTCTTTGGTAAATCTATCTAATTAATCCTACTTTCCTGCTCTTTCCTCATAACTACAAAATTATTTTCCCCTTCAAGTATTTATCTGCTTCTATTTTGTGTCATTATTGAATCTGCTTTCACCGCCCTTTTAGACAGTGCATTCCTCATCACTACTCACTGCCAAGAAATCCTCCTTTTACCAAAACCCTCTTAGCTTGAAGTTAATGGATGTGTCCTGGCTAACAAATTGAACTTTAATTTCTAAAACTTATGAATCGTAAAGGAATGACAGTACAGTATCACAAAATGACGTCTTTAATGATAGCTACAGAAACGAAAGCAAATAACTGGTAAAGGAATGGTTATATGGTGCAGAGGAATGACCATGATGTTGCAAATGTGTTTAATGTTGAATGAATCCTATTATAAATGTATCAAATAAGAGCCTGATGCAGCTTGATCTGAGGTTAAGCAGTGTGGGTCCTAGTTAGTATTTGGCTGGGAGACCACCTGGGAAAATTTCTTGATTGTTTAAAAGACAAAAGGTTAACACACAATGGGAGCTAAATGACAAGTACAGTCCAGTACGCAAATACTATCTTCAATTGAGAAGAATGTAACCTTCAATCAACTCTTGTGAATTCCTGCTTCTGGCTAGACCACAAAGGTAGCTGCTTCCCCAGAGGTCAAAGCAGAGGCTAAATTAGCTGCACCTCTCCAGCACACTTCTAAATAATTGGTCACAGAACAAGTGACAAGGGATCTGTGCTTGCAGATTTTGAATGATACATTGGATAATGGCGAGTCACTTGAAGAAAAATAATTTTTTAAAAACTTGTTGCATTTTACTGAAGTGCAAGTGGAAAATAGAACTTTAAAAAAATGAAAAAGGAGTGCACTATAAATAATGTATTGTCAGGAATTCACAATTGCTGCCAGTGCTGGGCTCAGCAACAGACTCCCTTAAGACCATCACGGAGTGCACTGTGATTGGCTGTCAAATTTATTCACACAAAGCAGACCAGGCTAACCTATCTTCCCCTCCCCAACAACTCAGAACGGAGCGAAGTTGAGCATGAGTTTTTAAACATTGATCTGGGATGAAATACTGCACTATTGTGGGACAGTAGGAGGAGCTCTAATGTAATTCTCTTCAAATATAATTTTCCAGCTTGAGGTGCAGTATTAAAGACTTTCCCAAAGAGCTTTGTTGAAATCTATTGTGCCTCAATTCAATAAAATTCTTGTATGAAAACCTTCCAAACGCAAGCCCTCCTAATCAGGAAAGAGTTTAAGTGCCTTTATGCCTGATGCCATTTGCATCAATATAATTGTATTCAATTTCTTTGCTGCTAAGTTTAGCAAAATTATTTCACAGTATATCAACACAGGCATATGAACTGTCCAGCTCCGCTTACACAAAAAGTCCAGTCACATTAGATAACCCACTTCAGCTATGAAATGCAAGCTGTAAACATTAAACAAAAGGTGTCTTGTGGTGTATTGGGATGCGTCTCTGTGGTGCAGCAGGAAGGTTCTCTGCCTCCGAGCCAGAAGCTCTGGGTTCGTGTCCCACTTCAGGACTTGATGGCGAGCAAGGTGTTTCATAAAGTGGACATTGTCAACCTGCAAATTCTTCCAACATGCCTATGGCAGGTGGTAAGAGTGGGAGAGTTTTCTGATCAGCCCAAACCTGCAAAGGCAACAGCAAACTACTGCAGTGCCCTGCCAAGCATAATCATGGACCACACGTGGAAGTCCATGGTTGCTAATGCCCTCTTAGGGCATGGTAACTGAAGCGGGAGAGATGTTGGACCTCAAACAACATCACAGTTGTAGTCAGCAAGGTTGCAAGGACGTTACTACACTGTTTTCCAGCATGTGATCTTTGTTGCCAGGTGCTGAGAGCGCACATCATCCTACTTTTACACAGCACAGCCCTCAGTATAACTTCAGAGCTGGTTCTAGGTCCTTCAGAGACACTCCCCAGGAGCATAAGAAATGAGCCAATATGGTTTCATTTTTCAAGCAATAAAATCCTTTATTAGAAAGGAAAGGATGGGTACCCATCAGCTTTCACTGTAACCATTCAGGTTCCAACCCTGAGTATCAGCGATTATATTTACAGTGCTTTACAGTCATTTGTTTCCAGATACTGGAATATAAATAAGAAGCAATTAAATCTAAGGGTTCAAACATCGCGT
The DNA here is from genome assembly GCF_964194155.1 of Cetorhinus maximus. NCBI lineage: Eukaryota > Metazoa > Chordata > Chondrichthyes > Lamniformes > Cetorhinidae > Cetorhinus > Cetorhinus maximus. The sequence goes on along the minus strand of NC_135893.1, from coordinate 76,788,789 downwards.
TTTTACAGATCAGAAAGATTTCTGAATATTAAGCAACCATTTCAAATATACAGCAATACAAAAGAACAGTAAATACTGTTCAGATAAATATATACATTACAAATAACCCAGTATGGGTCACTGTCACAGAGCATAACATGACTGACACCTGCTGCTCTAAGTGCTACACACCCAATGGGATAATTTTTAGGCCTTTCATTCCCTCCCTTACTCTGAAATCAGGAAGATAGGATTCACACAACTCTAAGTGCTGTTAGGGGGTGAATGAAAGGGTTAGAAAGATGATGCAATTTTATGTTAAAAGAAGACATTAAGAAAATATTAAATAAGCTTTCCTTGGCTCAATGGAACTGGACCTTAGAAACCAGGAAACAATCAGGTTTGATCTCTAACCTGCACTGAATGAGCTTCTCTCAATGAGAAGCAGGCCTGCTACAAGCAATCTGTGTCCTCAGATTAAGATGGAGAAGAATAGCCAGAGTTCCAGATTCTGCTTCTCTAACCAGGAACCAAGTACGAGTAGTAAAAAGTACATGGACATAAGTAAAAGATAGGATTGAGAGCATCCCTGATGCATCGCCCAGGTTAAATACTGTCATTTTTAGACAGTGGTACATAGAATGCAAGTCACTGGCCTCACCTAATCCACCTGAGACTCAAGTCATTGGGGTGGATAGGTTAAAAGAGGGGCAAAAATCAAGTGACTTTTAAATTTTAAATATGTTAAAATGATCCAAACAGTTTTTTTTAAAACCAGAAAGGTCTCAATTCGGCTTTGTTATTTAACGCAAAATGAAAACTCCTTAAGGATTTGTAAATAAGTGGCCTTGTGACTTTTTCAAAAAATCTTTCAGTGCGAGACACTGTTTTGAAGCCGTTTGCAATGGAGTGATATTTTGAAATGTCAGTTTCAAATACCAAACATTGCGATCAATAGAATTAATCAAACAGCATTTTTCACAGCTAGTCTTCCATTAACTGTTAGTGCAGCACATTTCCAAATTAATTCCAGAGGAGTCTCACAAGTAGCCAACTCCTTTCCATTTCATTAATTCATAGGATTCTAATAGGAGGGAGGAAAAGTGCTTTCATGTAGAGACAGGCCTCAGTAATAACCAGAGGCTATGTCTAAGAGCCTCCAGCAGCCAGCCTTGAACACAAGCTTTACCAGTGATACCCTCAACAATATGATGAACGCAGATGTATATATAAAAAAAAAATCCTTTCAGGAAATCTCAATTATCTTTAATCCCATCCGGCATCTCGGGTGGTGTTGAGGCAAAATAATTTTCCAAACTTAATGAAAAGCTGGAAACGATTCTACATTCTTCAAACATGTTCAGTCCTATGTTTTAGGATCAATTGAAACCGAACCTTTGAAACAGCATCCCATTGCCTAGCATCCGTAGTTATGGCTCAACACAGAGCAGCTTTCCTCGGTATGTCTACGAACTTTCTCCTAATGCATGGTTTAAATGTCACAACAAAAAGCAGTGAATGTTTAAAGCTGGCTCAGGGAGGAGTTGTTTACATTCCTACAGATTTGCCGATACATCAGCAATACTTTCAATTTCACACTTGGGGCAAATTAATCTCACAACACATACAATCACGCATCCTTTGCGATGTCTGTTTGCCTTCTGTTGCTTCCTAATCTGCTTGGACTCAAAGCATGGCTCTGTTCCATACAGGACTGCAAACAGGAGGGAGACACTAAACACTATTGATAAATCCAGGCCGCACAGCAGCCCTACCACCCAGCAATGTGCATTAACACAGCTACAAAAGAGCTTCGCAGCCAGATATACAGTGGTCCCCACATCCCCTTCAGATACCAGGGTTACATGGGACGAGGTTAGAGTTTAATAAGTAACATTGCGAGGACACCATGGGGTATCAGGATACAGGAGGCAATGAATTGAGCGAAACCTAGGGAGAACAAAAATACAATAGATTAGGTTAATGGAACATGAGACAAATAATCTTTTTCTAACTTAAAGTTAAAATGGTTTGCAATCAGAATTGTTTCCACTTTACGTTAGTCACTGGTATTTAGTGAGAGATTCAAACATAATGCTGAGCTTTGTACGGTGCGGCATAAGGTTTCCAATTTAATCTCATTCATTTATCACCTTGTGCTGCTGAACAAATCTATCACTGGTTTTAAAGAATGAATTGCAGACAGAATTTACTACCACACCACAGTTATCAAGGTCGATTGTATAGTCAGTAAAACTAGCCAATGTTCTTATCACAGCAGAAGTATTTGGTTTCTTCCCTTTTACTGATTTCTTTGGTTTGGCTACTGTGACAACTGCCGGCTGGGTGCTTCCTAGAACCCTGCTACAGATGTGACTTGAGTTGTAAATGATTCTAGATTAATAGTATCCTAGAATAATTGTGTTAAATTCACTATGTGCAGCCACTTTAATGGATTGGAACTCCACTGAATTAATGCATTGCAATGGAATCTCACGCTTACCGAGATGGATCCTCCTCAATGGAAAAGCCCCCCTTCAGATTAATGGCATTCCTTTTATTTTCAAATGTGCCGTAGCTCAACGTAACCTGAAATACAGACCAGATCAATTCAAGAGCGTGTTATTTCTACCCAAGGAATGGGCGCAGTCTACTATTGAAATCCTGTAGGGCTGGTTGCCACACATGCTGCTTACCTGGTTGGGAATGTCAGCCCTCATTACTTGCTGCAGGTTCTCCAAGTGTGAGTGGAACAAGTTACTCCGAATCAGCCTCACTCCCAGAATGGCCTCGATAATGTAGCCGATGGTACAGTCGTCGGGAAGACGGATTTTCTCTGCCGTGTTCATGAAGTGACCTCCGCTGTGGAGAAATGGAGAAAGCAGAAATTGGGACTCAGTTCAAGGCAGCATGCCCCAGCTAGGGGCTCATAACAAAACGGTTTTAAATTCAAATAATATCTAACAAATGCACGTAAATTAGGTTAGGTATGCCGATGTTTATGGTCCAGATTGACAATCAAAATGTATAATATAGTCACGATCAAAATATTTCACTTAAACTTTCAAAATATATACAAGCTGTATTACAACAAGCATGAAACAGATTTCTCAATTGCCTAGTTGGGAAGTGAATTAATGTGCACCACTAATCTTAATAACTCGGGGAAATTGGTCTACGATTCAAAATGGTCACAGTCAAAAACAACAACTATGGATGACATGCAAATTCTCAAATCTTATGTGCTGAACTGCTGTCGGTGCCCATACCTTGCCCAGGGACTCATCTTCAGTGCTAGTCCTCGACTGATACAGAATCCAGCCCCACCAGTCGCAAACCAGAAATGTACTGGACGCTGTGAGAAAGGAACAACATCACCAATTGCATTAAATAAAATACCATCCCCTTTTAATGCCCTCACTGCCCAGTCAGCTCTGAGAAACACAATGGCATGGGCACAGAGAAATAAAGATACCCAAGTAGGTTATCCAATTTTCAGGGAGGGGACGACCCAGGATGACAACACCCTTCCCCAAAGACTTATTGTGTGTCAACCGTGGTTTAGTTTGGTAACACTCTTGCCTTAGTCAGATGATTCTAGATTCTACCTCTCGTGACTTGAGCCCAAAAATCTAGGCTGACACTCCAGTGCAGTACTGAGGGAGTGCTGCACTGTCAGAGGTGTTCTCTTTCGGATGAGGCCCCGTTTACCCTCTCAGGTGGGCTCAGAAGATCCCATGACACCATTTCAAAGAAGAGCAGGGGATTCACCCAGGCGGACTAGTCAATATTTATCCCTCAATCAACATCTGGTCATTGTCGCATTGCTGTTTGTGGGAGCTTGCTGTGCACAAATTGGCTGCCACAATTCAAACATCACAACAGTGACAACATTTCAAAAAGTACTTCATTGGCTGTACAAAAGCTCTGGGATGTCCCGAGCTTCTGAAAAGTTGCAAATAAATGCAAGACTTTCTGTTAAACAGCTAAATGTAACTCTTGCTCCGCCAAAGACCCTGGCAAATATGTTAAATAGTCTTCTGTGCCAGTATAAAATGTCTCTGTACAAATCTCCACTGATGTGAAGCAGCTAACAATCGATTCACTCCATCACTTCTTTCATTAATGTCTCCACACCTACCACTTTATTATCACTGATCCTTTCAGTGGCCTCAATTGGTCGATCCAGGCTTGGTTTCCCAATGTAAATGTCCTGAGTGTGTGGGTATTGTGCCAACAGCTTTACCAGGGTGCGGGTATTCACGTAATTATCATCATCAACATGACAAAACCACCTGCAAGGTAAAATGGTAACATCAGTTCACAGCACAAAGATTCAAAGAGGCAAAATATCGACTTGTCAAATGAGTCATGTTGTTAGTCTCCTCCCCCCCGCCCCAACCCCCACCTCTCTCATATATTCTCTCTCCCTCTCATTCTCTCCCACGTTCACCCACCTCATGCTCCCCCCTTTCAATCTCATCCTCCCCTTCTTTCACCCTCTGACCTGCCCCCCCCCACTCTTCCCTTTTCAATGTCATTCTCCCCTCGCCCAGGGCAATGACTGCACCATACCGCCCAAGACATATAGGTTAACAACATCCATAGAAATGCAGTCCAGCATGCCACTACGCTCTGTTGGGGGGAGGGGTGGGGGAGAAAAGAGGAAGGGGGACCAACCTTAACATTGAAAGAAAACATTTATATAAAGCACATTCCTACCAGATGACAGGCTGCTGTCTTGTAGCAGCCCACACGACAGTAATGGCTCACTAAAATATCAAGTCACTTCCTCAATTTGGAGGTTTTAATGATGGCTCAGCTGAGTTTGACTGGCCTCAGATTTCATTCCATTCTACACCACAAAACTGTCTCAAATGTAACCAGATTCAGATTATGTCTTGTTTTTCTGCATTTCCTTCCATCCCTTTCAACCCTCTTCTCAAAGATGCTGACTTCAGCTGCTGTATGGGTGACTTCAGCCCATTTGTACTTTGCCCACTTAGCCATTCTACATATAACCCTAGGTAACAAACATCAGAGATACAGTCTGGGCAGAGGGTCCTCATAACATAGTCCAAACCTGTCCTCACTTGACTTCCTTACACATAATGGAGTCAGTATACAATAGTAAGAATGCAGGATCCTGGCTGACATTATTTTCTACCATCCCTTAGGGCAGGTATGCTGAAGCTGCTATAGTATTCCAACTGTTCCTCCGACTTTAAATTCTCTGCACTTTAGGAAGTATGTGAAGGCACTGGAGAGAGTGCAGAAAAGATTCATGAGAATGGTTCCAGGGATGAAGAACTTCAGTTATAAAGATAGATTGGGAAGTTAGAATTGTTTTCCTTAGAGAAAAGAAGGTCGAGAGGAGATTTGATAGAGGCATTCAAATTCATGAGGGTTCGGGACAGATAGGAGAAGATAGGGAGAATCTGTTCCCACGCATGGAAGGATCGAGGACAAGAGGGCACAGATCTAAGTAATTAGTAAAAGAAGCAAAAAATGAGGAGAAACTTTTTCACACAGTGAGCGGTTAGGGTTTGGAATGCACTGCCTGAGAGTGTGGTGGAGGCAAATTTAATTGAAGCATTCAAAAAGGAATTAGGCTGTTATCTGATAAGGGAGAATATGCAGGGTTACAGGGAGAAGCGGGGAATGGCACTAGGTGAATTACTCATTCAGAGAGCCAGTACAGACACAATGGGCCAAATGGCACCCTTTTGCACCATAACGATTCTGTAGCGATTCTGTAGTTCTGAGGTTGGCTCTCAAGACACTTGGAAGATTAAACTGGGAGCATCTTACTTTTTCTTTATTCTTTCATGGGATGTGGGTGTTGCTGGCAACGCCAGCATTTGTTGCCCATCCCAAATTGCCCTTGAACTGAGTGGCTTGCTAGGCCATTCTAGATGGCAGTTAAGAGTGAACCACATTGCTGGAGATCTGGAGTTACATATAGGCCAGACTGGTTAAGGATGGCAAATTTCCTTCCCTAAAGGACATTAGTGAACCAGATGGGTTTTTATAACAATTGAAGGTAGTTGTCAGTTGTCACAAGCTTTATATTCCAGAATTTATGAATTGAATTTAAACCCCACCAGCTGCCATCATGAGAATTTAACCCATGGCCCAAGGGCATTAGCCTGGGCCTCTGAATTACTAGTCCAGTGAATAACCAATACACCACCATCTTCCCCTGATTTGCAAAGCTTCGTATCGCACATGGTGCAGTTATCTACACAACCACTAGAGGAGCTACTGCTCACTTTTTCAAGTGACTTGCTGCTTCCCCCTTGTTACTTACTTTTTTCCTGATTCAATAAACTTGTCGTATTCCACTGCCATCTTGCAGGAAAGAGCTTGTCGGCTGTGAGCGGCTGAGCAGTTAGTGTTGACCATGTGGCCTGCTAATGGGAGAGGAAACACATTAGCAATGATATACGTGGTGGACACAAGGCAAAAGCCATAGATTAACGTAAGCACACACCAGAAGTGTGCATTATGTTCAATGAATGACAAGTTCAGGAATCCTGGAGTCAAACAATTCCGCTAGAAACAATGAGAATCTGGCTTATCAAATCACGTTGGGAAAAGGAAGTGATATTTTGGAATTGTCTCAGCACAAAGCAGACTGAAAACTCCAGTCACAAACAAAGATTGTCTCTACCCTCCCCTTTTTGAACGATTTCACCAAGTCTGTGCAAACTGACCCGCGGGTGAACAGGCTTAGAAGTGTTTACGCTGTAGTTTTTGGTAACAACACAATCAAATTTGCAGACAGCTGCAGCCTTGCAACAAGCAGGGGGGTGGTGAGTCAGGGCTCTGAACTTAAATGTGCCTGCTCAGTCTAGAGTCAGGACAGCCACAATCCCCATGGCAACCAGCTTTTTTTTTCTTCCTTCCCTCAATCAATTTTATTCAAGGGCATCCCACGCGACAGGTGGCAGATAGTGGGAAAGTTTTAGTTGAATAGGAACCAAGTTATGAAACATTGACAACGATCAATCATAATCACCGCAAAATGCAGGGGCTTCAAAGGTTGGTGGTGCTCAGACAGTGGCCTGACAGCATTCCATCTTTATTTGAATCAACTCTCAGGTCTCTGCTGTCCACATTTTGTCCAGCAGCAATCACACAAGAATCCAGACTACTTTATCTGACCACAGTCTTATTTTAGTCCTGGAACTAACTAATCAATACGTTTTACTACAACTTAACAACTCTTTACAACAGCACTGGAAGGGTGGGTTCGTTTACAGGGGTAAAAATCATCCATCCCCACACTCTAATGCTTTGTAGCCTCAGCAAATTAAAGGTTACCCCCGACAGCAGAAGGGTACCTCGATCCTTTTTTTTGCTAATTGATCTCGGTTAACAGACAGCACTCTATAATGCTGGGGATTTAGTCACTACTGGACCCATCAGGTTATGAGATTATAGGGACAGGTGTAGAGCAAGGACCTTGTGTGACCCCCAGAAAGAGTTCCCATGGCTTACCTGTCTTTTTCTTTAGCTCCTCATCTTCTCCATCAGTGAAAATATACGTCTGGAAAACAAAAAGAGAACACAAACTTCAAACCGATTCACTAAGAACCTGCCTGTTATTTCTAAGGGTCTTTTATGTTTCTATGGCATAGTATTGTTGGAAGGGGTGAAGAAATAGAAAATTGAGGGCTTGGCTATGTACAGACTTTATCTCTTAACTGTTTAGTTGCATGTTCATGAAGCAATTCTATCTTTTTTTTAAAAAGCCATCATTATTTTATTGACACAATTGTATAGAAATTCAAAGGTTATTGTTCAGTTTGGGCTCTTTTCCCTGAGAATACCTGTGCAAAGTAATTCAAAGTCATGTTATCTGACCCTCCCCCTTCCCCCAACGACAAGATTCTGGCCAAATCCACCTGCTCGATTTTCCCTCCCCTTTTGTCAGCCTTCATTTTTATTCCCAGACTAACCAGCATCATCAGAGCTTGCATCGACTCTGATTAATGCAAAATTTATTCCAAACTGCTGCTTAAACAAGCTCAAAATGTGAAGGGGGGGCAGGGGGAGGGAGGGATGGCAAGCAATGAGAAGCAAACCTCCCCACATAAAGATCTGTTGTGTCGCTTTGTGTTTTGCCGCTGCCTCTCCATAGCAACCTGTCCAGAGCTCCGCAGCATCCCAGCCCCATAGCTAACTCAAGACAAAGACGAGAGGTAACCCTTGGGCTCCCTTAACATAAGAGCCATTGTAGCATAGCCTGTCACCAAGAAGCACAACCATTCACCAAGAAACAGCCTTACAGCCAGTGCTTAAAAGTGCCAGCATGTTAACCATCGAGTGACTGCAAGTTGAAATCGAGCAGCTCATTCAAGAATCCTTTTTTTTTTAAAAAAAAGGAGTCAGCTTTGTTTATTCAAGAACATAAAAGGCTGAGATATTCTGAGATAGAGAGAGTGTGACTCGAGCATTGCAATAACTCTTCTTTGATGTCACTCGGGTTTTCCTTCCTCTCAACTACTTTTCTTCTTTATTTAAAAAGCGAAACACTGTGGGTGGGGCAGCACCTGGCAGCACAACACCTCAGGCACTGGCACGGGCCTTACACCACTTGACTGCTTGTTTTACCCGTCAGACCAGGCATGTTTACACAGTCAACACCAGGCATGTTTCTACAGCGGCACGGCTACTGGAGCCACTTAGGCCCGGCTGCAGGGAAGCGAGTAACCTTTATGCGGCTTTGAGCTGGAGCCAAGGTACATTTGCACCCACCTGCCCACGAGCCACTTACCTGCCTATTTGAACAGCTAATTGCAGGCAGCTGGTGAGGAGCTCAGAAAACCTGCCATTGTGCTTGCACTTGGGGTGGAGTTGGTTGTGGTGGGTTATTTTGGGGGGGGGGGGTGCTGCGTGCAGAAGAGATGGCAAGTTAAGACAGCTGAGGATTTAGCTCCCAGCGGGAAAAACAAATATTTAAAGTGGCGGGGGCGGGGGTAGACAGTGGGGAGGAAGGCATTTCAGAGCCATCTGTCGACTTCAGGGAGCAGAACAATACAGAGGGAGGGAGAGAGAGAAAGAAAGGAACTGACAAGGGAAAAAAATAACAGCATAACTTCTGCTCCACTGCCACACAAGTCCCTATGTATTCAAGGCATACCACTACCCACCCGCACTAAACTCTCCTCACAATAGCAAGGATTCCGTGCTTGAATTAAGTTGCCAGTAAAGAAAGTAAAAACAAGTCTTAACCGATTAGCATACAGCTGAGCTATTTAAACAAAGGGGGTGGAGGGGGGGGGCAGCAGTGAGCACGCTAGCTCTTTAAGTTAAAGGGACGCCTTCTGGCCACCTGCTAGTTTCATTACCAGCTTCATGTGACAACACACATTCAGCTTTGGTCAATAAATTGGCAAGAATCACTGCACTGTATTTAATGGGAGAACTGGTGGAATTTGGGGCAAACTATTTAAAAGGCTGCCCAAATTTCTAGCAGCTTATGAAATTAATTCCCCATTGAAGTGCACCTTTTGAGTTGATGTAGATCCCTCTATCACTAACCTCTAAAATGCAATGAGCACACACAGGTTTTGTTGTTAACTCTGTCCAAGGGCTTTCAGGTGTCGGACCAGGTAGTAAAATTCTACCAGGCTACACTCTTACCTGAATGTTTAAAAGCACTTGTCATGTACAAATATTCGCAGGTTGTTGGTGGATAATTTCAAATAAATTCTAATGGGCACATAAAGCCAATGGCAGCCACATGTATCAACGTTTAGAATGCACCAAGTCTGCTTGCTTGTGTGAGGTTAAAATTTAGCAATTTTCCTTCCAAATTTTGCCTTCGAATTTACTCTCCTCCTCAGAATGGGGAAACTTGTTTAACAGGCATCAACAGCGCTCTGATAACAGGCGCAAATGGCCATTAATTCCTCATGTGCAAGCCAAAACGGTTGGTGTGTTGGCAAGCTATTTGGCCATGAAGGGCACACCTACCCTGCCTGCAGCCTAGCGGATTTATTGCACATTTAAGCTTCAGGAACCAACATTAGAAAGATATTAGAGCAATGGGGAATGTCAGAGGCTCACGTCAATCAACTGTGGCTTGGTAAGCAATCCCAAACACACGCTTGGATCTTTAGGAATGCAACCACTCAAAATGGTGCCAACTATGAGCCCTGCAGATTTCGCAACAAATATTAATACAGACCTCCCCCTAAGTCGTACAGAACAAAAAGAGTCCAGATTTGATGGCAAGTCTATCCAGTTGTTAATTCTTGGGGTGATATGGGGCAGGGGGGTTGGGTGATGATGCACTGCAATTGGCCTCAGCGTTCCTAAATTAGGAAAGAGGGAGGTGTAACCGATGGTCTCCTGATTACTATCCTGTGACTCCTGCTGCTAGTTGTACATTTGTGTGGGGATGGCGAACCTAGGATGTACTCCCCAGTGGAACAGCCAGCCTAGAGTCACATGAAGAATGCCAACATAGGTTCGTTACTAGATAGCTCCAAGTGATCGTGCGAACATATCTCTGCAAGAGTAAGTAATGGGAGGCAAACACCAATCTGGAAAATCCAAAAATGGACTCTCACTAGAATAGTTGAATTGTCACTGAATTTATCCAAATTACAATCCAGAGCAGAGTGGGCAGGATTTGGATTTAATTAACATTTAAAAATTGAGAAGATGAAGACAGCTTTAAGATCAGCAGTTTGAGCAATCAAGTCACCAAGAAGAGAGAATTGACCTTTCGGTATTTTTCAGATCAAAAACAAGTTTTCTAGCTGGGAAACTTATTACAAAAAAAATGAAATATTGAAAACAAACGGCATCCAACTCCCAATCTGAAACACAATGCTGGAGGCGGTTTCATTAAGATTTCATCCATATGTTTAGAACTGTGTCAATAGCCGTTACTTCTCACCCTCCGCCTCACAATGTTGGAAAGGATGAATGCAGCTGGCTTCACTGCCAACCTCTCAACTGCAGGAAAGACTGCATGGCCCTTCTGAGTCTGCACTATGGGAACTAGCAGCCGGCCAGACTGCCCCTGCCTCTTAAAAGGATGCTAGGCAGGAAAGGCAAGGCCGGCAGGGGCTGCAGTGTCAGCCCCTTCGGAGCCGCTTTCTGAGCCCTTCATTTATCACTTCCCACATTCTTACCCTTTTTCCTGCCTAGGCTTCACCAGCACTCAGCAGCGCTGGTAGCAAGCCAGGAAACTCACTTCAAGTAACAGTCTGACAGAAGAACTCATTTTGGTTTTTCCAGTGTTGCCTCGCTTTCCATTTTTGGTCTTGCCCTGAGAAGCTTGGCTCAGTTTGGTGCCAGGTGCTTCAGCCTGAGCCCCACTGAAGCACCCATTGCAACCGAATGGTTAACTCCGGTTAATCTGCCGTAACTAACTCAACCATTGATCAAGTGCAGGGGATTGTATTCTGCTCGTGCACATTCTTGTTCTCACTGCAGAGGCCGTACACATTGACTTTGCGTTTTGTACATCTGGGCACTTGGAATAGGGGGTCAGCTGCAGCACCGAACCTTAATTCCCAGGCGTTAAGCAATTCTGCCAGCAAAACGCATTGCCAACGCAAAGGGAATGAACTAATTCACATTCAATTCCGCCTGTGTGGACTGCACTTCTCATGAACTGTTGCCACACTGAATGCCCTTTGTTTCAGTCAGTGATATAATAATTACCTTCAACTTTAATAAATATAGCTCACATTGCTTCTCTACTCCTGCAGACTACAAGAATGTCTAGCAGGCAGTATTTCTTGGGGCTAGCACACTTCCACAAACTCAGCTCCTTCCGAAGAATGGTTTTTTTTTATCTTGCACGACTCTATTTACAAGATACCTTGCACTGAACCAAACATTCATTGTTTTGCGGCCCTATTGTTGTCCTGTTCTCTATTATTCTCTTCCAACTGGGAATTACTCATTGTTTTCTCTCAGCATTCATTCCAACTAACACAGGAAGGCACGCTGGAGGAACCAGGGACAATGAAGTCAGCCAGATCCGAGAAAAAGGCAGGAAGTCATTTTCTGTGGATAAGCTCAATAGTACAAGGCCGCAAAGGGAACATAGGAAGCTTGGTAATATTTAATAAAAGTTCTACTTGAAATATTATTTTAAATTGACACATCACTGGCTAGAGGAAATGCATGAAAATTTGAAGTGGTGTTTATACCTTATTTTTAACTGGGCTTATTTGCAGGCTACCCCTTTAATTCTTACTTATTGTGACAGTTTGTATGTCAAGAGTAGAGCCAATGGCAGTTAAATAGGTCACTATAAAATGTTATGCCCAGCAGACAACATGTAATTTCAATATCACAACGACCGTGTGCTGAAAATCTATTCAAGTGACCCCCCCCCCCACCATTTGCAACACGAGCTGCAAGCTTTAATTCAGACAGTAAGGTACAGTCGCAGTCCGGATGGACTGAGATGGTGTATGAAAGTTGCTCACCAGGGGCTTTGCAATGGCAGTGCCATCTACCACAGGATGGACTGAAAAACCCAACCAAGAACCATGTCCGGGAATACCAAGTCAAGTGGCCAAACAAGACCACCAGTGAATATCCTAGCACAAGCTGAAGAACCACAGAGATACAAAATGATTGGACAGGTTTCTTTTTAAATATAAAAATGAAGATAGAATCTGTTATGATTTCTAAAGTCCAAAATGCTCAAAGGAAAATGTCACAAATGTTGAAATATGCATGTTGTTTGAACATGCAAAAAGGTCACTTCTTGCCCCCTTTCTAACCACTGAGCTGTGTGGCCTTTAGGGTTCGATCATACATTTTAACAGCTTGCTTCAAGAATTTGAAGCATTTTTTTTAAAAAATGATGTTAACATGCACCATTGGCTTCCTTCAGTTAGTGGCTGTTCCTAACTTGCTAACACTTCAATGTGCCTCAGGGGCGGAGAGCGTGCCTGGTGAAAGCTGAGACGATCCCAACCCACTGCAGCACACGCTGAGCCTGGAGCTGATTGCTCTGCCTCTCCTCCCCGTCTATGACAGGTGAATTGATAGCTCCAGAAGGGAGGCTCCAGATGCTGCCACTCTCGCTCAAACAGCAATCAGTTAATATTGCCACACGCTTCGCACATTCCAGGTTCCACCAAGATAAACAGTTGGGAGAAGCAGCCCTTTCTTTTTTGCTTGCCCAAGCAAAAGAACCTGCCGGGGTTAACCAGTTGGAACCAGCTTTATCTGGCCCAAGATGCATCTTGGATGCTGAGCCACCAGATCAGTGTTTATACTGTACACAGTAAACAGAATACAGTGGTCCAACAGCTAAACAGCCATTGAGAAATGGAGCAGGGCAAGAATGCAAATATCAACACAAAGACTGTTGAGCTGCAGGTTCAAACTTAAACAAACCTATATTTGGTATGAGGTCAGAGCAGTTTAAAATAACTCACTCAAACTTTCACAGATTCTTTTTTTCCAAAATATCTGTCAATTATACCTATGACCTTTGAAAATATTGAACATCACCAGTAATATGCGATGCCTATCTCGCTAAACTCCTCCCACCTGACAACGTTCCCAGAATACTGCTCCAAATCTGCCCTCTTATGCATTCCTCACTCCCTTTGTCCCACAATTGACCACAGTGCCTTCAGCCATCGAGACCCTAAGCCCTGGGATTCCTTAAATCTCCATCTTTCTCACCCCTCTCCTCTTTTAAGACCCTCTGTAAAACATAACCCTTTAGTCACTTGTCACAATATCTCCTCCTTCAGAACAGCTTTCATTCTTGCCTCTTCACACTCCACTGCAACACCTAGGGGCATCTCCGCAAGTTAAAGGCACTCTATAATTGCACTGCAGGGATACTTTACAAACCGGTGAGTTTACCCTTCCTTCCAAGTTACCATTGTGTAGGCCCCCACACACAAAGAATGGCCACTTGGGGAAAAGTACTGCAGAGCTCCTAGCTCTCAGAAAGCCGAGCGACACACGATTTCAAGAAGTCAATCATCTCAGTTCCAGAACATCAGTGCAGGAATTCCTCAGGATAGTGTTCTAGGCCCAACCATTCTCAGCTGTTTCATCAATGACTTTCCCTCCATCTTAAGGTCAGAAGTGGGGATGTTCGCTAATGATTGCGCAACGTTCAGCACCATTCACCATTCCTCAGATACTGAAGCAGACCTTGTGCATATGCAGCATGACCTGGACAACATTCAGGCTTGGCCTGATAAGTGGGACAAATAACATTCGCACCACACAAGTGCCAGACAATGACCATCTCTATGAGACAGAATCTAACTATCTCCCCTTTGCATTCAATGGCATTTACCATCACTGAATCCCCCACTATCAACATCCTGAGAGTTACCATGGACCAGAAACTAAACTGGACTAGCCATATAAATACTGTGGTTACAAGAGGTCAGAAGCTAGGAATCCTGCAGCGAGTAACTCACCTCCTGACTCCCCAAAGCTTGTCCACCATCTACAAGGAACAAGTCAGGAGTGTGATGGAATACGCCCCACTTGCCTGGATGAGTGCAGCTCAAACAACATTCAAGAAGCTCAACACCACCCAGGGCAAAGCAGCCCGCTTGATTAGCACCCCATCCACCACCTTAAACATTCACTTCCTTCACCACTAACGTGCAGCGGCAGCAGTGTTTACCATCTACAAGATGCTCTGCAGCAACGCACCAAGGCTCCTTAGATAGCACTTTCCAGACTCATGACCTCTACCACCTGGAAGGAGAAGGGCAGCAGACACATGGGAACACCACCACCTGGAAGATCCCCCTTCAAGCCACACACCATTCTAACTTGGAAGTATACTGCCGTTCCTGAATTGCCGCTGGGTCAAAATCCTGGGATTCCCTTCCTAACAGCACTGTGGGTGTACCTACACTACATGGACTGGAGTAGTTCAAAAAAGTAGCTCACCACCACCTTCTCAAGGGCAATTAGGGATGGGCAATAAATGCTGGCCCAGCCAGTGATACCCCCACATCCCATGAAAGAATAAAACAAAAGGTGAGTAAATAATTTAAAGACAATTTAAAAAAAATAGATGCAGGGAAAGTGAATCACATCCATGTTATGCGCTTCCCCCTTGTACTCGGGCCTCCTGGGGTTTCTATCCCTTATTTTCATTGCCCCTCCCTTTACCCTCCCAAATCTTTGTCCTCTGCCATCCCCACCAGCTGTTTCATCCCAGCAATTTAAAGCTTTGTCTGTTAGTTTAACTAAAATTATCCACTGCAGTTAGTACATTCAATGCTGGCACAACCAGCCCCTTCTGCTATTAGAAATCACCACTCAGTCTGCTTGCTGAAGGGGAAGAGAAAGTGCTCAGTAAAGGGCCATGGATTCCACCCCTCCCAAGAGATGTGCAGACCAGACCACCTCTTGGGGGGGATCAGCAAGGGAGGAATTTATTTCATTTGATGGATAGGGTGAAAATACACTTGACAGAGACTTTAGAGCAAGACTCGAGGGCGGCATTCTCTGCCAAAACAATACCCCCCCCCCCCCAACCCCGCACAGCCCGCTAATCCAGAAAACAAGCACAGTTTGTGCACATGTTAACTACTGGGTTTTGTAAACACAGCTCATCTACTTAAATTAAACATCTACCCAGTCAGCGATAAACAATAATCAAACATCCTTTATTGCTGCATTTTATTAAGAAGAAAAAGGAAAAAAATTAGATTAACATTTTTTATATAAAGTGAGTTAGCTAAAAATAACTTGGACCGATGCCTAGTGACTTCCTTTCTGAACCCAATACCACTATTTTTAAAATTAAAAAAAATATCTGAATAGAAGTCAAAAGAAACAATACAACAGTCATTCAGCTGCAGCAGACAGTGTAGAGATCGTACACGTGGGACTGACACAGGTGGCAGCTGTGAGAACTTTCAGAACTGCCCTAATGCACTGGAGGTGCTATCTTGACATGCAGGTTGCTCGGTGCTCTGGGATTCTTTTTGTTTACATTACAAACGTATCTCGGAACACTGCCAGCAATACCGAAAAATTGCACACGTAGCTGTGCAACTGTAAGGATCGCAATTTAAAGATTCTTTTATATGTCTGTCAAGGACAACTCATGTCAAATGCACAGCGAGGAACAGAGTAGGCCCTTCAGCCTTCCAAGTCTGTTTCACTTTTCAATGATATCATGGTTGATCTGTATCTCAACTCCATTTACCCATCTTTGTTCTACATCCCTTAACAGCTTCACTTAACAAAAATCTATCTATCGCAGTTTTGAGATTTTCAATTGGCTTAGTCTCAGCTGCTTTTTGAGGGAGACTCTTCCAGGTATCCACAGTGGCTTATTTATGTGAAGAATTGCTTTCTGACAAGTGCTCCAGGGATGGCTAGCTATCACATTAAGGTTATGCTTTTGTTCTGGGCTCTCCCACCAGAGAAAATAGATTCTCTCTCTCTCTCACTCACACAATCTACCTTATCAAATCCTTCAATTATTTTTATATAACTTAATTAGGTCACCATTTAAATGTTTATACACAGGAGAATACAAGTCTAGTCTTTGGAAGCGGGTGTCCTAATTTAACCCTTTCAGCCCCAGTATCACTCTGTGCTGCATCCCCTCCAAGATGAGGTGTCAGCTGTGGCTCAGTTCATAGCACCCTCGCCTTTGAATCAGAGGGTTGTGGGTTCATGTCCCACTCCCGGAAACCAAGAACTGTGACTGTACTCAAAAGAGTTGCAATCTGTGACTGTTGATAACTCGAAAGAGTATCCCCTCCAAGATTGATATATTCTACCTATGCAGTGTCCAGAATTGAATACAGTATTCCAGATAGGGTCTAACCAGAGATTTATAGAAGTGTAGCATAATTTCTAGCCATTTATATTCCTAACCTCTGGAGCTAAAAGCAAGTGCCCACTGGCATTTTTAATTTTTTTTTGTACCTGCCATGTAGTTTATAGTGATTTCTGTACTCGGACCCCTAAATCTCTGTGCTTCTCCAGAGATCCTAGCTTCTTAATATTTTGAAAATAATCTATCTTTTCTAAGTCCAAAGTGGCTGACCTCACACTTCCTCTATTTCAACCCCAACCAACATAGTTTGAACAAATCCATGATGCAGTGGATAATCTGGTTCTGCCTGAGGCTGATGGAGTTAGTGGTGAGCCTGCAGAGATTATGGCGGGAGCTGAAGATGTGTCTACTGCTGGACATTCAAATGATGACTAACGGAGAAACGTGAGGTTTTTTCTTATATGTCTTGCCAGTTTGCAATATCTAAACTGGACAAAATGTCATCCTGCAAGCCAATTCCACATTTCACAGATTAACAAAATTTTGTACCATGACAATGTCACACGCTTGAGCATCAGGTAGCATTCTGACTCTGCAAAAATAAATACCCATTGTTACTTCTTTTCTAGTATTTATTTTTTGCAACCACATTTTTGGCATTAGGAGCACACCTTCACTTGACAAGCAGTTTATCCAATTAGCAGTGATACAATATTCACCAAATTAATGAAGCATAGCAGACAATTGCCTGCTTGCGTTTATAGGCCATTTTCATACTTGATTGAAATGTCATATGACACTATGTACAGGGCTCATATACATTATTAACATTGCTGTATATCACAACGGTTGTCATTATGTTCTCAACCAATAACCACAGAAAACTTGATTCCCAAGGCAAATACACCATATAAATGTTATGCAGATACATCAAATAGCCATAGAATATTTATATTCTCAACACTCAAGTGAAGTGTGTGTGATGTGACTAGAGGGTGACAACCACAGGTTTCTTTCACTAGCTATATTAACATAACCCAAATCTTCTACAACCTTAGACATTAAAAACACAGGCAATGCTGATCTGGCCGTGAGGAGGTAACCGTTTACTGTCACTCTCTCAGCATCAGTAAGCTGGGAACCCCTTCCCATCGCCAGGCAACCTGACCTCCACTTCTTTCCTTTCCAAATCCACAGCTTCATCTCCTACGTTCCCATGGAAAGCCCAGGACAAGAGGCCAGAGCTCCTTTCTCTAGTTTCAGAAAAGGGCTTTGTTAGTCTTCAAGGAGACAGCGTGAGAGCTGAACTACGATCACTCAGGCTCAGGATGCAAGCTGAACCGCTCACAAAGCTAAGAGCATCACATAGATTTTTTTTTAGCACAGATTCTATCACAGCATTAAAAGAAACTCCTTTAAAAGGTGATTGTCTTATCAAACCATAGAGCCTCATCTTGCTTAAGTGAAGCTTTTGTCGATTTAAGAGCAGGGTATAGATATCTACGAACATTAAAATATATGATTATCTTTCAGATCTTATGCGATCAACATTTATGCACTGGTGTAATGTTGTTGGGCCCAAACCACTCATCGCTACACAGCTATAAGTAACAACCTGACAAACCGGACTCGATTACCAGGTGAGAATTCGACCCAAACACTTATCAGTAATTCAATTTAAATGAGCTTCTGTTGATGGATTAGCCCATATGCAATGTTCTAATCTGATTATAATACAGGTCTGAAGCAGCTCTATTCAACTATACTGAATCTCAGTGACATTAACAGAAAAGGATCCATATAACAGATCTTTCCACCAGATTTAAGTATCTGGCATTTATATACACATAACAGAATGCTTCAGCTTTTCACTACCAATGAAATTTTAAATACCTTCGTGCTTGCAATTCAGAAGCTCCAATAACAAACCAGTTCAGCAGGTACAAAATATTGACTTTTCAATATAGCTGTTTGAGTAAGAGGTTCAAAATCTGCTGCGAATGTGCACAGCCTATATCACACCTTGGTAAAGATCTTCCTGCCAATAATATGATCCCCTTTGGATCCTATTCACCTTTCAAGAATTGTGTTTTAAATGTTTCCTATCCCAAGACTTGAAGGAAACAATTGTCCCACAGCGTCTTCCCACGGCATGGAAACTGTTCAAATTCTACCGCCTTTTTTTTGTTGGTACGATCGGACTCAATGTGCGATAGTTAGATCCCAGAATCTGTTTTACATCTGACAAGTGCGCTCAAGTCAAAAAGTGAGCACCGTCACTAATCACATTATATGGCCCAATTCTCCAAATTCCCAGGAGACTAGGAGAAGGAGTGAATCAGAGGGTGGTGTGTGTGTGTGTGTGAGAGTGAGGGAGGGGGGAGGGGGAGGTGGAGGAAAATGGCACTTTACAAGGCTGAGGTTTTGTACCAGATAAATATTTTCAATTTACTCTTGCTGTGTCCAGTGTTCTGTTTTAAGTGTTTAATGGTTATGCTTATTATTTAAGTTGAATAAAATCATTTAACCAATAGCCCAGTTAGAAACATCACATGGACATTCAATGTCTACACATATTCAGGGATTTTCTTAACTGTCTCACTCAAGTAATCTTCAACCCTGTAAAGTTAGAAGCTCCTGACACTTTTTTCTCCACAATACTCACACATTCTTCTACTGTCTTCCCTATTGTTGCTTTTGTCACCAGTCTCTGGGAACTTAAGCCCATGCCCTCTGCTCCCAGCCTAATTCTGCATTCAGCTCAGGCTAGTTGTTTAAAGCCTCTGGTTTCTGTTAAACCCTCTAATTAATCAGGTTAGGGCTGACAGAGCGTGGAAGTCCTCATTTCAGGACACCAGAGGTCTTGCAAAGACAAATATTGTGCTCTTCTTCCCTCTCATCACATTAGCAAGAACAAAAAGCAGGAATTTCCCTCCTCCCCCTATGCCCATGGGACAACATAATTTATTAATGATGATCACAATATTAACAGTTAATCAAAATTAAAAATAATTTCAGCAGAATACACCAAGCCAATGCAAGTTTAGCATGGGTACATTATTAATGAACCCATACTTCAATATGATTCACCAGCATTGTTAATCCCTCTTTAAACAAAAGGCCAGAAGTACAACATTAATATAATAGCCAAAAAGTCAACAATAGATCTACATCAATAGATTGTGATTTTTAAAAATTGTAACAGAGCTTATTTTATAAAAAAAACACTCCACAGAATTAAATGCACTGTTATTGCATTAAGTCATTTTGATCAGAAAAGTTCAGCCTTTGGTTTTTACTTAGCTGATCTTAGCCAGTATTGAACTTCTCCGCAGGGCAGAGGTGAGCCAGTTTCTTCTCCCAGGTCCAAAGATCCTGCTACAAAGTGTGTTTGAGACACAGGAGAATGTGTCTCAAACAACATCTGATTTACCAGCCTGCTCACAATCACCTGGGAGCCAGTTCAGGAATAAGCAGTTAGTGAGATACAAGAGAATGGTGAAACGGAGACTGAGGAGGCAAAGGGCAATTAACTGGAGGAAGACCGAGCACTGAAGCAGGGGAGGGAAGCTGCAATCGCAGCAACATTACAGCAGGAGATGTTGAATTTCAGTCAGCCAAACCTGGGGGCAGAAGACACTTCACATCCTCACACAGGTGTTAGCCGAGGGTCAGGTTTGGAGCTCAGCCTGGCACTGAGGGACAGCGCCCCACTGTACACTTCCAATTTCATCCAAAATATACTTCAATATTACAAGATAGCAGTGGAGCTGAATAAACAGAAACTGGACTGGTTCTTCTGTGAATTTAACCAAAATTCACTTGAACCCAAACTTGCGGAAGGCTGGATTGGGCCCACCCTGCACTGCCTGGCCCTTGCACCCACTGCCTGCCCTGCAGCCCTCACCCACACTGCCCACCTTGCACCCCAATCCGCTGCACCCCTCATTCATCCTGCACCCCTTATCCCCTGCAGCCCTCGCCCACACTGCATCCCTTACCCCCTGCAACTTTCACTCACCCTGCAGCCCTCACCCACATGGCCCGCTTTGCACCCCAATCTGCTGCACCCCTCATTCGCCCTGCACCCACCCTGCACCCCTGATCCCCTACACCCCTCATTCATCCTGCACCCCTTATCCCCTGCAGCCCTCACCCACACTACCCAATCTGCACCCCTTACCCTTACCCCCTGCACCCTTCACTCACTCTGCCCATCTTGCACCCCTTACCCCCTGCACCCCTTACTCACCCTGCACCCTTCACTCACCCTGCCCACTTTATCCCCTACGCCCCTCACTCATCATGTACCCCTTACCCCCTGCACCCCTCACCCACACTGCCCAACCTGCACCCCTTAGCGCCTGCATGCCCCTCACTCACTCCTCCCACCCCCCCACTGCAGCCCCCTCACTCCCCCCTGCCCAAATTGCCGAGGGGGTGGACCAGTCCGGCCCCTGGTTATGGGTGGGATTTGGGGATTTGGTGCCAGGGTGCTGCCTGCTGTGACTGCCGGGCTGTCACTCACCTGCTCCCGGTTCCGGGAGATCCATGTGTCGAGCAGCAGCTCCAGCCTGGCCCGATGGAATTTCTTGGTGGTTTTCACCGCGATGAACAGGTCCCGGGCGCTGATGTCGTCCCGGAAAGGACTGCGAGTGCCGGCCGCCTCCGAGCGCTCCAGCTCCCGCCGCGACTCCAGCCGCTTGCCGGAGCCTCTCCCCCGGCTCAGCTCACTCAGATACTCCTTGAAGCTCCTGGCCGGCGGCTCCGGGGTTCGGGCTCCCGGCGGCTGCAGCTTCAGCTCGGCAGCAGCCGCCTCCTCCTCCTCCTGCTGCTGCTCCCCGGGGCTCTCCCAGCTCTGCAGAGAGCGGCTCCGGAGCTCCAGCCCCCGCTGCACCGGCTGCTGCTGCTGCTGCCCCTGATCCAGCAACAACACCACCAGGCAGGTTAACATTGCACCCAGCAGCGAGAGCAACACCTTCCTCACACACAGCCTGAGCATCTCCCTAAAGCACTCTCTCTGTGTGTGTGTGTGTGTGTCCCTGCCCGCAGATCAGCTTTGCTGAAAGCTCCCAGTCTCTCTGTGTGTATTCCCTGCTAAATCTCCTCTCTCTCTCTATGCTATGCGTGTCTCCCACACTCAGTGCCGCCCGCACCGCTCCCCAACTCCTTTTATAACCTGCTTGCTGATGTCAGCCTCTTGATAATCCCGCCTCTCGGTCACTAACAGCGCTGTTATCCCAGCAGAAGGCGACAGGGTTGAGTGTACGTCAGTGTGGGAGTGTGTGGAGGCAACACTGCGGGTGTTCAGCATCAGAGTGTGTACCCTGTGGGTAGTGAGTTGAGTTCACAGTGTGGGATTGTTTCACAGTGAGAGTATAGTCGTGTACCACAATGAGAATGTGCTCAGTGAATGTACTCTATAGGATTCTGTGACGGTGAGACTAACTATTAAGAGTGCACACCAGTGAGTATACACAGTGAAGGTGTTGTTACTGTGTATGCCAGAATTTGCATCAAAGGGAATGGTGTATATGTATGACAGTGAGTGTGTCAAGTGATAGTGTGTGCAATAGTGTGAGTGCTGTGCTCAGGAGTGAAATTTGGAAACACTTCCAAACACAAAAGGATGGAAGGAGTTTGGAACTTTCTTCCACAAGCGGCAATTGATGGATACTAGATCACTTGTTAAATTTAAGTCTGAGCTTGATAGTTATTTTTAGCCAAAGATATTTATGGGATATGGGGCAAAGGCAGGTTTCTGGAATTAGGTCACTAATCAGCCATGAAAGGCAGAACAGGGTGGAGGGGATAAATGACCTCCTCCTGTCCCTATGCTTTATATTACTATATTCCTATGTAGATGGGAGGTCCTGTGGTGCAGTGGATAGTGTCCCTGCCTGTGATCCAGAAGCTCTGTGTTCAAGTCCCACTCCAGGTTGGCTCAGTTGGCTGGATGTCCGGTGTGGATCAGATTAATGCCAACATCATGGGGCTCAATCCCTGTTCCAGCTGAGGTGGATTTGGGACCTGCCTCCTTGCCCTGCCCATGGTGGAGGGCGTGGTGCTGTGGATCAGACCTGCCTTCAAGCAGAAGAAGAAAATTTGTGTATGAGATGGTAGATACAGTTTAAGAGGTAATGTGAGAGATAGTCAGACTGTATACCGGGTGACGAACCCCACAATTTCCTGCCTGCTTTCTGCTGATCCTGATTTTAACTGCTCTTCCCGTGGTATTGCTTTCCTGCTGCCTGCACACCTGTGCCTGCTCGCTGGTCAGCTGCCACTCTCAATCTGTTTCAGGTTGGCAACTGATGAGGCCAAGGAGTTAAAACTGCTTGGGCTTTGCACTGCTAATATCAGGCATATTTGATGCTCACCCTTACCCTTGCCTACCCAGTTAAAATTCTCCCTCATATGTATACAATGTAAGATAATGAGGGTGTGCAGCAAGTAACATGACAGATAGTGAGAATGTGTATATAGTGTGATAGATAGTCAGTGTGTGGTAATGAAAATCCAACAGAGTGAGAGAAAATTGTGTGTAAACATGTGCACAGTGTGTGGGAGTGAGCTTAAGGCAAGTGAGTTAGTATGTATGAGTTAGTATATACAGACTGAGAGATATTAAGAGTATGTGAGATTGAATGTATATGTAAGAGTGGGTATGATGAAACATTGAAGAGTGAATGTGTACACTGTTAATGATTGTCTGCACAGTGAAAATGTACACAGCATGAGTTAGTTTGTGAGGATGAGTGTACAAATGTTTATGACAAGAGTGATTAAATACAGTGTGAGTCCAATAAGGTTATGTAAGGCATGTGCATCAGTCAATGCTGATTGGACCTTGGGATGTATATATACTTTTTGTAGTTACAGGAAGGAAGTTTCCTTTAGAACAGAAAAGGAGCTTTGCTAATATTTGTCAATAGGTTCTGATTAGCTCAGTTTGAATATGGAGCTTGGAATATCCTTTCAATAGCTATCTGCTGTTTTCTTTTTTAACAAATACGACTAAATTAGATTAGGATAAAATTCAGCAAAAAACCCTTTTATAAATAAGTAAATAATTCTTGATCCCAAATTATTTGTGGGGAAGATTTCCTTTGTGTTTTCTGAGTGAAATCATAATCCCCTTTCAATAAAGGCCAAAACGCAGTTTGCCTTCCTAATTACATGCTGTACCTGCATGCTAACTCTAAGACTATAAAGCAGAAGAGGGTTCTACTACCATTTAGTGACTCCTGCTAGGAAGTGTATGTATGTGGACACCAACTGAAGCTAGCATTAGGCTTGACTTTGATTCCTTAGTTGAATATCCTAATAGGCTATTGACTCCTGTGGAACCACTTGTATAACTGTCTTCAGTAGAGGAGCAGAATAAATTGAAGGAAAAACATAAAGGCATATCTTTCATAATAATCTATTTCAGTTATATTTTGTATTACAGCTGTCAACAAACTGGGAAAGAGCCACATTGCAAGGTACTGAAACATGTTGATGAACAGCCACAAGGCTTGTCTGGTAATAAATCTTCCGCTCTGTACAATGCATTCGTCCCTTTCAAAGAGTTTATCAAAACAGTGAATAAAAAACAAGCATTAGAAACCAGCCTGGATGGAACACCCCCCACTGCCCCATCTTGTTTGCATGAGTGGAGTTTTTATCATTATTATTTTGTTTTTCAATTCCTTCCTCCCCAAGTACTGAACAGTGACCGATCCTCAGAACAAGTTGACAAAGCTGTTGTTCATTTGCTGTGCAGAATACAATTTGTGCCCATAAGCCTATAGGATTTTGCATCCTCCATAAGTCATTGCCGAATCTTTGGTAACAAGAGAAAAGGGAGAATAAAAGCCTTTACTAAGTCCCACAGCCGATCCAAACTTCTCCAAAGTCATCAACGACTCCTATGTATTTTAGACAGGCAAGGCATGGATTCCACTTTCTAAAAAGTGCCAACCATTTTAAACTGATTACTCACAATGCTTAGCTTATTGGAAGTGTAAAGAATTAAATCCTCAAAAGGCCAGTTTCAGCGCATTCAATAAATTGGAGTGAATTACAAAACAGCATCACAGTGAAGTGAAAGAAAACAAGAAAGAATTGCATTTATATAGCATCATTCTTAACCTCAGGATGACCCAATGAACTGTATAGCTGGTGAAGTACTTTTGAAGTGCGGTCACTATTGTAATAGAGGAAATAACTGGCATCCTTCAATCTAGTGAGATGATGGATACACAGCTCAGCAGACATTTGGTGCATTTTCATTTGGTGCGCATTGGCTGATGGCTGAAGAGGCCAATCCTTGAGAGGCACATTCTGCGACAAATGCTGCACATGGAGCTGCCACGTGACGTTTTGGGTTGTTGTTTTCAGCCTTGGTGCCTGTTGCCAAGCCGCTGTAGTCACTGGTCATCGAGCTAGTGCACGCCAGCCCACAGGAGGTGTCGCCATTTCCTTCTTTCACTAGCTAGTGACTCCCAGGTGCGATAGTCGATGTCTAGGGCTTTCATGTCAAGCTTGCAAGCATCCTTGAAGTGGAAATAATGGACTGAGATGATGCCATGCACAAAGTGGCCTTTTCACAATACCCGAATCACCATTTATGACCCCTTTTTGACCATTTGAACCAAAATTAATTTAAGAAAATATGCCATTTGCTCTTATTTGATCAGAAATTTCAGCCAGCTCACTAACACACAGAATTTTGCCAGATCTTTGCAGTGAGGAATGGATGATAATAGTGTCTGCAAATTGCAAGCATTTATTACTTAAGCCCAGACAAGTTCAGTTCATTATATGCAGGGTAGGTTATTAAAGTCTTTTCCCTTGGAATTCATGTAGGAACCTGCAATGAACAATACAATTATCCTTACAAGTGAGCCTGGTGATAATTTACTCCTGACAAGATCTTTAGACAGCTACGGCTGGTCTTATAGAGCATCACAATTGTGAAAATGCTTTTAAGTGACACAGTCAATAGCATGGATTTTCTTTTACCGAATTTGATCTTTTGCAAGAAGCTTTCTGTTTCAGTTAAAAAAAAGTCTACTTTCATCATCAGTTTTCTTCTCTTGTACTTTCTATATTGGCAGCACCATGCCTCCAATATCTTGTTCACTAGATTTTTTGGTAGCCTTTACAATGAGTAGTGGTGGACTTTTGCACCATGAGAAAAAGCAGGGATGACCTGCATAAATTAAGCAGACACACACACACAAACACACACACAAGCAATTTTTCAGCAAGGGTGCCTTTGGCTAATGATTCCTGTAGCTCTCAATCACATGGAAGATTCTTATGTACTCAAGGTAGTTCTCTGGCCGATGAGTCAGAAGGTATTTTTAAAAAATCTTTATTGGCATGTGGTAGTCGCTGTCAAGGTCAGTGTTTTGTTGCCCATCCCTAATTGCCTTTGAACTGAATGGCTTGTGAGGCCATTTCAGAGGGCAGTTAAGAGTCAACCACATTGCTGTGGATCTGGAGTCATATGTAGGCCAGACCAGGTAAAGATGGCAGATTTCCTTCCCCAAAGGATATTAGTGAACCAGATGGGTTTTTTTTATGACAATCAGCGATAGTTTCATGAGAGGAGCTTTATATTCCAGATTTATTAAATTAATTCAAATTCCACCAGTTGCCATGGTGGGATTTGCTAATCCAGTGACATTACCACTATGCCACTGTCTTCCCCATTCCCATTCCTGATTCTCATTCCATTGAGTATAAAATCTAAACAAACACTCCAGTATTGTACTGACAGAGAGCTGCACTGTTAGAGATGCCATTTTTTGAGAGATGTTAAACTGATGTCCCATCTACCCTGTAAGGTAAATGCAAAATTTCCAGGGCACTATATTAAAGGAGAACTGGGAGCTTTCCCCAGTGTCCTGGCCAAAAATTGTCTCACAACCAACAACTAAAAATAGATTCTCTGGTCATTGCCATTTTGCTGTTTATGGGGTTTTGCCATGTACAAATTGGTCACCATGTTTTCTGCATTAGAAGAGTACACTTCAAGAAAGTGCTTCATTGGCTGTAAAGCACTTGGGGATACTCTGAGACAATCAGAGAAATGCAAGTCTGCCTTTGTTTCTTTCATTCATCAACTGAGTCATGAGGCAAGTCATAAAAAATTCTGCTTCCCATTTTAATCAAGAGAAATACTGTTTATCCAAGCACAGCTGAAAATTGTCTGCTGTCTCTAATGCTTTACTCTGATTGGATCCTTGAAAGAATGATTCAAATGAAGTGAATCCAGTGGAAAAATTGTCATGTTTGAAGAATGAGCTGCCATTGAGGATCCCCTATTTGCCCTTATTTACATAAAAGCTGCCACCCCCTGATTAGCCCGCAGTTACTGCATTCAGCACTTTAACCTCTAAATGTCCAGACTCTGCTTTGTGATGTGCAAAGTCAATACTTGTCTAGTTATGATTAATTAATGTTTTTTGATTTTATTTAAATACATCAGATATTCACAGAACAATGTACGTCATTGGAGGTGTCAAATGCTGATAAGATCATATAGTCTTGGTTTCCATGGACTTAGTCACAACCTCTTTGATACTTCATGTTAAGCATTGACGTGAGAACATTTCTGATGTAAAGCACTCACCTTAGTCAAGGTTCGTTGATGAACAAAATTAACATTATAAGCAATAAACCGTTATTGATACATAAACAGGAGAGACACATAAACATTTCATACGTCAACTAAACCATCAATTCATTTGGTCTCAAACAAGAGGTCAAAGTGTTAAAAAAAAAGCTGAAGGACAAATTCCTATCTTTGTGAAGAATGCAAAATGTTTTGTTCTTCTCAGCGACAGAAGTTGAGATGCTACAATTGATCTTCGTGTTGGATTAGGGAGTGATTAACCTGGGTTTCTGCTCCTTCTCAAAATCCAGTGACACCCCCACCCATCCCACTTCCGCTGGACATGGGGAGAAAACAAGATCAGACTAGGGAGGGGTGGTTTCTAGTGAGTGTCAAAAAGCATAAAATACTCATGTCATGGGTCACACGTGATAAATGGTCCCTTGGGTGTGGTACTAGGTGGTCAGGAGTTGTGTTACCGAACCCCAGCTGGACTGGGTGTTATCAGGAGGAGAAAATGTGGAAAAAAATGGTCATTCTAGTCAATAATCCTAAGGGTTCCCTAGCATTTTATTCAAAACTTTGGGCATAACTTGTCACCTGGGAAAATAAAACCAGAAACATAGGGTTAGATTTTCATCCTAGAGGTGGGTAGTGGGATTTGGGAAATTTCCCGGCTCGCTCTACCTGCCTCAGGAGAAAGAGCCGGCAAAGACAGGATTTTCATTCTGGGGTGGTGGTGGGATTTGGGGTGGTGGTGTGGGTGCAAACCGGAGCCCCTGGAAAGTGTTCGGCGGCAGCCATAGGGGCTGTCAAGTGCCAAGCCGGGGTGTTTAAAAGGTCGATCTCGGTGCTTTGGGACTTTGTCCCAATTGTAATAATGATAGACAAATGAAGAACAGCCCTCTAGCCATCATCTCTCGCAGCTCCTCACCCCTCACATACTCCCCATACCCCATCTATGCTAACTCATGCCACCTCATAACCCCCACCACCCCCGCCAAGCTATGGCACTTACATGCCCATTCACTCATTATATAGGACCAATGAACCCAATAGTGACAATGGAATGTGTGAAAATCTTCTTTGAAATGTCATTCACTCATAGCTTTCTAATTTCTTTTTAAAAATCCTTTCACTACAGCCATTATCCAGACCCTTTAAAATATCAATAGCTGAAACTGCAAGCACTTGAACCATATTTATTTTGTGTAAACATTGTGCAATTTACAGAACAGGTCAGAGAGGAAGGGTTGTCCACCAACCAATATTTTGCCTGGGGCACAGCTATTTCAACAGTCTAATGGATATCTGGGCTTTCAGCCAAGCTTCATTACGCTTGGGTATGAGGGGCTATCAGGGATTGGTGGAAGGGCAAAACTTGGCATGAGAACATAAGAACATGTAAATATAAGAAATAGGAGCAGGAATAGGCCATTCAGCTCCTCAACTTGCTCCGCCATTCATTAAAATCATGGCTGATCTGCCCCAGGCCTCAACTCCTCTTTCATGTCAGCTCATCATAGCCCTCAACTCCCCCATATTTCAAAAGTCTATCTACATCCTCATTAAATACTTTCAGTGACCTAGCCTCCACAACTCTCTGGGGTAGAAAATTCCAGACATTCACTACCCTCAGAGAAAAAAATCATTCGCATCTCAGTATTAAATGAACGTCCCCTTATTCTGTAACTATGTCCCCTAGTTCGAGATTCCCACACTAGTGGAAACATCTTCTCAACATCTACCCTGTCAAGCCTCCTCAGAATCTTGTAAGTTTCAATAAGATCACCCCTCATTTTGCTAAACGCTAATGAATAAAGGCCTAACCTGTTTAGCTGTTCTTGATGAGTCAACCCCTTCATCTCAGGAATCAGCCTAATGAATCTCTTTTGAACTGCCTCCAATGCCAATATATCCTTTCTTAAATACAGGGACCAAACTGCACACAGTATACCAGATGCGGCCTCACCAACACCCTGTACAGTTGTAACAAGTCTTCCCTATTTTTAAACTCCGACCCCCTAGCAATACAGACCAAAATTCCATTTGCCTTCCTAATTACTTGCTGCACTTGCATGCTAACTTTTTGTGTTTCATGCACAAGAACATCCAGATCCCTCTGTGCTGCACTTTTTTTGAGTCTCTGCATTTAAGTAATAGTCTGCCCTTTGATTCTTCCTACCACAGTGCATGACCTCACACTCTCCTATATTAAACTCCATCTGCCAAGTTTTTGCCCACTCACTCAACCTATCTATATCCTCTTGCAGATTCCTTATGTCCTCATCACAACATGCCCTCCTACCTATTTTTGTATTGTTAGCAAATTTGGATACATTACATTCTGCCCCCTCCTCCAAGTCATTAATATAGATAGTAAATAATTAAGGCCCTAGGACTGATTCTTGTGGCACTCCACTAGTTACGTCTTTCCAACCTGAGAAAGACCCATTAATCCCGACTCTGTCTTCTGTGTGTTAACCAATCCTCAGTCCAAGTTAATACATTACCCACAATACTGTGAGCTCCTTTCTTGTGCAATAACCTTTTATGTGGCACCTTATCAAATGCCTTCTAGAAATGCAAATACACCACATCTACCGGTTCCCTTTTATCAACTCTGCTTGTTATATCATAAAAGAGCTCTAGCAAATTTGTCAAACATGATTTCCCTTCCACAAAGCCATGTTAACTCTGTTTGACTGCGTTAACCTTTTCCAAATGTCCTGCTATTTCTTCCTTGGTAATGGACTCTAGCATTTTCCCAATGACAGATGTAGAGCATGAGCGGCCATTTGGGTGGTTGGAGGGGCATAGCTTGGTATGGAGGTTATGAGGAACCATGGGGAGTGGGTGGGAGACACAGCTTGGTATGGGGGCATGGATAAGACCTTTTGAAAAGTTTCCCTCATGCAGACTATGGTTCATGGCATCTCTGAGGTGCTGTGAACCATGATTCTTTGAAAAACTGTCCCACCTCCATGAAAATTATGGAGGACTAGGACATGCCTATACATGAAACTCCAGCCCATAGTTTTTCTAATTTCTGAATGAGATTCATTTCTGAATATCAGCAGTGCCAGTCGGTCCCACTCACACATGAGATTTTTCAAATACTTCCAATGTCCTTTTACATTGTAGGACTGCGGTCAATTGCAAATGCTCTGTTCCCTAGCAGTCGACTGCATAGAGAAATGTTAAGGATAAATCTACCACTCATGCTTTCCTGCTCCAACACCTCACTGTATATTAGGAAATTGGTTCTTGCACAACAAACAATTTCCCATCCATTCATTTTAATGGATAGGCACTGGAATGCAAAGCAGTGGAGCTTATGCTGCAGTTGTATAAAACTCTGGTGAGACCACATCTGGCGCACAGCACTTCAGGAAGGATATTTTGGCCTCAGTGGGAGCACAACACAGAGCTACAGGAATGAGGATTGGCTTCGTGGATGAGACTTGTATTTCCACGAACATCAAAGATTAAGGGGTGCTGTAATTAAAGGTTTTAAGATGATTAAAATTTTGCTAGGGTAGATGGAGAGAAACGATTTCCCCTGTTGGAGGAGTCCAAAACAAGAGGCTATGATCTTAAAATTAGAGCTAGGACTTAGATGGACAATGTCAGAATGTACTTTTTCACACAAAGGGTTGTAAAAATCTGGAACTCTCCCTCTCAAACAGCTGTTAAGGCTGGTTAAACTGTAAATTAAAAAACTGAGCTTAGCGAGAGTATTAAGGGATATAGAATGAAGATGGATAGATGGAATTGAGGTAGGAACATAGGAGTAGGAGTGGGCCATTTGGCCAATCGGGCCTGCTCTGCCATTCAAATAGATCATGTCTGAACATCTCCCTCTACGCCACTTTCCCACACTATCCCCAGATGCCTTGATGTCATTCGCATGGATCAGCTATGATCTAACTGAATGGCAGAACATGTTTGAGGAGCTGACTGCCCTACTCATGCCTCTTTGGCTTCAATTTTAACCCCTGCCAAGTTTAATCATATGCGAGAGAGATCTGGCGAGTGGGTAGGTTAAAATATCAGGATTGCAACTCAACGCCTGGGTTTCCATACAAAAACCAAATATTGCAAATGTTGGAAATTTAAAACAAAAACTGAAAATGCTGGAAATACTCAGCAGGGTCAGGCAGGGTTAACATTTCAGGTTGGTAAATCAGAACTGATGGGAGGTCATCGGCCTGAAAAGTCAAATCTGTTCCTCTCTCCATGGATGCTGTCTGACCTGCTGAGTGTTTCCAGCTTTTTCTGTTTTTCTTCCAGAGCTTCCATGCTCTGCTCACTGCTGGGGACAGTGCCCACATCTTCCCAGCTTGGCTTCCGCCACTTGTTTGTGCTCCTCCCGCTTGCCATCCAGGCTGTCAATTCGGTTGGCTGTCAGGTGGCGGTCTGCAGTAGATTATTTAAATGAAACCCTGCCACTAAGATCAGCTTGGTCGCCCCATCTTTGGCTTTGCTGGTTTCCCCTGTGATCCCTCACACCCTCTACACCTCCCATTAAGCTCAGCATCTTCACTTCTATTTATCTAGGCTCCTATATTCTATATTCCTGTGACAATCATGGGGTGATAGTATCCCACATCGGCAGGGAAGGCCTTATGTCAGTAGCACACAAGTAGAAACAGAAGGTCTTAGAGCTCCATGAATGGTTTCATTCAGCTAGTTCTGGTGATCCAATTTTTCACAGGTCTAGGTTCAGTAACTCCATTTCTGTTCAGTGGTTGGTAGACGGAAAGATAAATGGGACAGAGTGGCAGCAGGAGACTTGTATCTCACCTCTCCCAAAAAGCACCTTACCTTGCACTAAACAGCTTTGTACTAATATATTGAGGGTACTGTGTCCCGTTAAACTATCATGCAGTATACCCATTAAATGCAATATACGCATTGCCATAAGGTGTTTAAAATAATTTGAAAATTGCATCATGCAACAACACATAGGCAAAAGTGAAGCTGTGAGGAGTAGCTAAAAATAGAATGGGAACAAGTAGAGTGCAAGTTTGAATAAACTGATAGATAGTGAGTTTAAAGTTGTAATTTAATCTGAGTTCAGACATAGTTTATGTTGTCAACGCAATACCTCAATATGACAGCAGCCTCAGTCTCACTATCCGCCATTCTGTATTGTCCCCTTCATTTGAAAATACACTATAGAGAGTCTTAAAAGTTTGTTATGCGGATCATATGGTGGTGACTGAAAGACAACTTGCATTGTTGAAGAGAAAGAATAATTTTATGAGACCTTGGGGTGGATTTTAACTTCAAGCAGGCAGCAGGAACAGTACTCAGCCAGTGAGGACTGAGCCATTTTAAGGGCCAGGTCTCCTTTGGTTCTTGTTGATGGTCTTTGGTCAATGCACTGGCACTCACCACTCTGTGTGGAAGGTCAGAGATGGGTGCAGGGGCAAGGGGAGTAGATGATCTGATGGAAAATTGCTGCTGGAAGGGAAGGGATTCAAACTAACTTCACAAATGAACAGACAGGATCAAACCCATGTGTATGACTTTAATGTTTAATCAAGATACAATTAAGTGTGGTGTTTAGAGCTAAGGGCTAACATGGGACCAGGTGAGTGATATAAATGGGCCGTACTCTCTTCATTCGAGCTTCAGTGAGTAGCACTTTCACCTGAGTCAGAAGATTGTGGGTTTCAGGTTCCAGTCCAGAGACTTGTGTGCAGTATCAAGAGCAGCACTCCAGTGCAGTACTGAGGGGGCACTGCACTGTCCAGGATGCCATCTTTTGGATTAGATGATAAACTGAGACCTCTCAAGTTGATGTAAACAATCTCACTGCATTATTTCAAAGAAGGAGAGTGGAGCTATCTCCAGCATCCTGGCCAAGATCGCTAAACCAGGCTGTTTAGTCATTATCGCATTGCTGTTTGTGGGAGCTTGCTGTGCATAAATTGGCTGCGGGGTTTCCTACATTACAACAGTGATTATCTTTCAAAAGTACTTAATTGGCTGTAAAGTGCTTTGGGACATCCTGAGGTCACGAAAGACACTATATAAATGTACATCTTTGTTTTTTATTCATATTCTATGGTGCTACCATGTCTGCAAATGTTGACGTTGTCTAAGTTCCATTAGTTGTTTGGAAACTAGTATTGTTCCTGAATATGGTCATAGCTGCTAAAGCAGTCTTTGAAATTCAGAATGATTAAAGAGGCAGCAAAGTCTCTGCCCAGTCGTGGAACTCCCCTGACTCCTCATAACACGATACTTATGGCTTTCAATTCACACAGTTATAGCACTGTTATTATTGAAATATACCTGTCACTGTTAGGCAGTATGCTTTGTCCTCAGTTGGACTAGCAGATGGCACGTCATTCTGTGAAAGAGCGCTGCGTTAGTGGAGGGAAGAAGAAAAACAAACCTGGTAATCTTTGCTTGCTGCATCCTGTCTGCTGGTTGTGGCGAAATGTTTGCTTTAGTTGTGAGAGACTTTTATTTTGCCACTTGGGGTCCAGGAAGCTAATGTCCAGCTGAACAGCACAATAGGCCCAGTAGGTGGAGGACATTTTCTATTCATCCAATACCCATTCACTGGACCATAATCAGAGGATGGACAGAGTTCACCTTTTTATATTAGAGTCTGTCCTCAGCTGTAGCAGTACTTGCACTGACAGGATAGTAATGTTTGGAATATTTGAATATTTGCAATATTTAAATGTGGTGGTTCCTGCCGGAAGGAGAAATAAACAAACCAGCGAGGAACCAGAAGTTATTAAAATATTTTTTGGGTTCCTCTGATGGCTTAGTGAGTGTGTTCAGTGAATAATGTATCCATCAGACTGTGAGGTGAGCACCAGTGTTAGCCTCATCTCAACATGCTATCCAGAGTGTTATCCCAAGTTAGGGAGTTAGGAAGGTTGCAGGTTTGATCTTTGGTCTGTACTTGTCTCTGCCCCAGCTTCTCAGGTTGCTAAAGGGTCTTTGTAAGGAAATGCCTCCATGGCCTTGGGTTAGAAAGAGCAAAATTGGTGCTATCCAAAAATCCTTGCTGGATGTGTGGATTTTTTCACTGGGCTCAGCTGTAACATCCCCTGTGGGAAACAACCTGTTGCTACTCCTTGCTCAGGCTCACGAGTGAGAGATGATGACTGGTATCCATAGCACTCTGACAATGAGTCAAAAAGGTGGGGAGAAAACTGGTGAGAGAAACAAAAGAATTATTTTTGACTTGCTGCATTCCCTTTTCATGTTTATGTTTGTAATCTCCTGCCTGATTAGTTGAAGCCACACTCACCAAAGTGAGGCCTGACAAGATAGGCCTTGGAATGTGCAATGCAGCAGCTATGTGGCTCATCATGTAAGATGAATTGTCAATAACATGTGGCCTATTCTGCAAATCAAGCACATAACTTCCTACTCTTCAGTGGAACATTTCATCCAAGAGAGTTGCCATCACTGTAGTACTGCCAGTCAAAGAAGTAGGTTTAAGCCCAAATAGCTTTTCTTTTATATGATGTGGGCATCACTGGCAAGGCCAGCATTTACTGCCTATTCTTAATTGCCCTTGAACTGAATGCTTGCTAGACCATTTCAGAGTCAACCCCACTGCAGTAGGTTTGGCATCATATGTATGCCAGAGTAGGTAAGGACATTAGGGAACCAGATGGGTATTTACAATTGAATTTAAATACCACCAGCTGCCATTGTGGGATTTGAACCCATGCACCCAGAGTATTAACCTGAGCCTCTAGACTATTAGTCTAGTGACATTTCCACTACACCACCATCTCCCTCACAATGATTCTGACTCAGAGACAAGGATGCTATTTGTGCATATATGTAGTCTGCATTTTAACTGAGCTCTTCTTCAAACCAGCTTTGCAATGGAACTCACTGCTGTAATCTGGGTTTAATTTCACAAACTCGCGTGGTAGTAGAACTGTCCAAGTTGTACTGGATGTTATGTTACTCCATGTTACTTCCTTTTGCTTACACATCTCGCTTATGTAACACCTTTCTGACAATGCTTGTTGGAGATGTTAGTGGTCTTTGGCTGTTAAGTCGAATGACAATACCAGTGTTACAGAAAAACCCACTTTATAGAGTAAAATCTTTATTATCCACATGCAGGGAGAATGGATGGTGCTGGTTAATCAGACAGTTAACAGACAGTTCCATTTACTGATGGAATACAGTGCAATACCTGTCACATGAACTAATATGCAAGTATTCACAAAGTAAAGAACAGTATTCTTTTTACTTCTAATCTTCAACAGAACATTAAAACATAAATTAAAGTATGAAATAATGCATTATACAGATAGGGGTTCTGGATAACTTTGTAACTGCTTAGGGTTGGTCAAGTGAAATTCCGATTAGTAGAGAGCTCCGGTTGGTAGAATGCTGGATAACACCAAACGTAGATGCATTGACTTCATCACTCACATCAGTGAGTGAGTTATGAAAATCAATAATGCTTTGTCTTTTGATATTAATTAATAACCATTCATATAACATATCACTTAGTTTACTGATGCATCTTGAATCAATTTACATATGGAATTATTTTTGAAGCTCAGTAGCGGTTATTTAGATTGATTTGACTATATTAGGCATGTCCCAGAAACAGTGATGAGATAGATGAGCACTTAAACTGAGCTCTTTTTTCTGGCACTGGTTGATGCATAATGAACATAAAAGCAAATAGGAAAGAAATCTTCACATTCCGAACCAACCCAATTGAATTGAAAAGGTTTGTACTCAAAGTAGAGAGTAGTTTAGAGGCTGAAGATTTAAAACTTGCTTTACTGCTTCATTGTATGATGAAAGGAGTTGTTTTGCTAAAATGCATTAAAAGAATTTCACTTCTCTATTTAAAACAAGAGATATTGAGCTAATTATTTTCTTTATCTAACCACTATACCATGTTCTGTTCTGTAATTCCACTTACTATTGTTTTTTAAATTAATTTCCCCCTCCATTGGCTTTTTCAAAATTTTGCAGTCAAATTGACCTAAATCTTCAGTCGACATAAAACCTTACTGTTAAATGAACTTCGTAATATCTGCCCTACTATAAGATCAATTTCTAAGTGACTGTTTCATCTTTTTTTGTCCTGATGTTGATTTGACCATTTGCTTATAATCCTTTGAGCTGCTTCATACTGTTCCTGGTACTGGAGCTGCACTGTTACAGCACGCTAGTGCTCGACATAGATAAAAGTACAGTTTTCAGGATTATGTTGCAATTTTTGAATATCAAAGCCTGGCAATAAAACACTCACTGGCTTCCCTGATAATTGTACTCAGCTCATCTTTATGTGCTGCATAATTGAGAGGCCTATGCGGGTAGAAAACAAATCAGATCGGGCTTACACAGTCTCACTTGTCATCTGATAATGGGTAAGCTGGAAGGATTTCCATTCTTGCTATTCTGTGAGGAGGTTTTACTACTGTACCTCCCATATTAGATGTTCATCCCCAGGGAAAATTCTGTGTCTCCCTTTGTAAAGTACCTCTGTGGGAATTCTGCAACACCGTATCTCCAAACAATGTAGGTTTAAGCCTCAATCCATCACATCCATTCATTGAACAACAATTAAAGTAAATGTCCCAGGACTACTGTAACATGTCTGAATCAAGAGAGTGAATGCGGCTGGGTTACAGCTCTGGAGTTTATTCACAACTTAGCTTTTCTGTGCAGGAATGTTCTCGGTGTTCTGTTCCACATGACCTGTTATTTTACTCACTGCGGTATTTTTTTTACAATGAATAGATAAGACCATACAAAGGCCTGAGACTTAGAGGCTCAAATTGTTTGATAGATCATTCAATACAATATTGCTGATATGTCATACTCTTTATCAAGTGGACAATAGAATGTTTAAGTTTTATCTATTTTCCTTCCTCCCTTTTCCTCAGGAAGCCTCCTGTCCCACACATAGCTGGGAGGCCAGACAGATTGTGAGCTAAAATTGTGAGGGAAATAATTCCCCGTGCTGTTACCCAAAAAGGGAGTAACATATTTATAAATTGGACCAACAGAAGCGTAAAAAGTTCAAGCACTTATATCACCATAAACTTTTGTCATGACAATTAACCTGTGGTCAAACTCCCCCAAGCTGCCTCTAACCTATTAAAACTTTTTTGCAAGAGAAATTCTTCATCGATATTGGAACGCTGTATGGACCGTGCAGGCAGCGGCCCATGGCACACCCTGAACCTGGGGAATCAGCATAAGTCTGTGGACACAATGCAAATGAATTTCTCTCCCTCTGGCCTCCCCCAAGTCTAGTGCCACTTGAATATATCTCACGCATATGTTCCAATCAAGGAGCAAATGAGTGAAGATGTACTGAATGTAATAGACTCTAAATTGCCATTGTCAATAGCAGTAAACAGACATTTAACTTGTTTATATAAAAGCAAAATACTGCGGATGCTGGAAATCTATAACAAAAACAAAAATACCTGGAAAAACTCAGCAGTTTTTCCAGGTATTTTTGTAACTTGTTTATATGGTATTTTTACATGAGGTGTTGATCCATTATTCCATTATCTTCTGTATTAAAATATCATTGGAATGCCATGCAAATGCCTAAGGGTTCTTCAATAATATCATGCAGTAATG
This sequence comes from Cetorhinus maximus, assembly GCF_964194155.1. Lineage (NCBI taxonomy): Eukaryota > Metazoa > Chordata > Chondrichthyes > Lamniformes > Cetorhinidae > Cetorhinus > Cetorhinus maximus. The sequence continues at coordinate 76,750,810 of NC_135893.1, read as the reverse complement.
ACGGGATTCTGCCTTATGGGAAATGTCATCTTTTGGACAAGTTGTTAATACTAAATGCTTTCACAGAGTGCTGACCCTTGTTCTGTTATTAAAACCTTCTGTTATCTTACCTTTATGCCACTATCAGCATCTTCTTTAGTCTTTAACACTACCATTGATACTCCCTTTATCTTGTGTTCATGACGTCTTTGTCAATCTCTCCTGAGCCCCCACATATCCTTGACGTTCTATTTTGCTCCACCTGCTCCACCCCCTCTTAAACAGTATAATATCCATCACATTTCTATTTCCCCTTAGCTCTGAAGGAGAGTCATACGAACTTGAAAAGGTTAACTCTGTTTCTCGCTCCACAGATGATGCCAGACCTGCTGAGCTTTTTCAGCATATTCTGCTTTTATTTCAGATTTCCAGCATCCACAGTGTTTTGCTTTTACGTTAAGACTAAATCTGTTTATTCGAGTAGATATAAAAAAAATTCTGTCCACCTGCGGAAAATCAGGGCCAGCCCTGCCGTGGCCATTTTCAAAAGCCCAGAAGCGCTTTGGTGACCATCAGGCAGTTAACTGCCTGCTATCGAGGCTTCGGCCCCTTTAAGTGCAAAGGTGCCCCCCTGTCCAAGAACTGCTGGCCAATTGGAAGCGATGACCACTGCTGATACTGCAGCCAGCCAGCCCCGAATAGTGGAGATGCAGGAAGCACCACAATGAAGGCAAGTTTGTGAAGCTCTCCAGGGTCGGTCAGGCAGGTCCTGGCAAGGGAAGGGGCAACAATGTTGAGGAAAGCAGGGGTGGGGGGCGGGGGAGGGTGGTGCTTTATGAAGGGGTGGCCTGCCAGCTTGCACTTGTGGGTTGAATTAAATCCCACCCAACATTTCCAACAATAAGTACTCAAAGTATTCACATTATAATCTCAAGTACCGGTGTGGGGAGTGATTCATTGTCTGACACAGGGGGTGAGAATTCTACCACTGAGTCAAAGTTGGCACTAAAACCATCACTGGTTTTACTCATTTTGATTCAAATACAGCTGTGCAAAGCCATTGAGGCGGGGATAAGTAAGAAACTTCCCTACATATCTTCGAATTAAGGGCTTTTCTTTTACTTTTGCAGTTTCATTTTCCCCTGAATGACCAGCAGGAAATTTGTTGTGGATCACTTCCCATGGAAAACAATGGTTTTCTCTATTTTTTTGCTGTCGTTTGGCTAATCTGTGAAATCATATTTGAAGCAAGGCAATTCAAAAATTCAAAAATTCTCCATCAGCTTTGATCCAATAAAGAGTGACATAGAACCATTTCGTAGGCACAGTTTCTGTCAATCTCACTCAGTGAGGATCAGTCTCCTCTTCACTAAACTCAGCCTCTCAATTTGACTCCTTCCGATTTTACCTGCACTTGTCGTAGAACTAGAAAGGAACAGTAGGGAAGGTAATTGTGCAATATTGAGATTGTTCGACTGACAGCGGTTAAAGGGGGATTTAATAGTGACGTTCAAAATTATTGAAGGTTTTATTAGGGAAAATAAGGGCCAAGTTGCCCTAACACAGGTTTTAGTTAATTTGGGAAAAGAGCCAGAGGGAGATGAAGAGAATTTTTCTTACACGTCTGGTTGTTGGCTATCTGGAAATTGGATAAATACTAGAAAAGGAAAATACTTCAGGGGACTGCTCTTTCAAAGAGCTGGCACAGGCATGATGGACTGAATGGCCTCCTCCTCCTGTGCTGCATAATTATGATTCCACGGGCAGAGTTTTGAGTTTGGCAGGCGGGTGCCGTCAGTGGGCCCGGGATCGGCCGGGAAACAGGCCGACACCTGCGATCAGCCCCCGGCCGCGATTTCACGCTGGCCGGCCAATTAAGGCTTGCCCAGCCTGAAACACGGCTCCCCACTGGTCGAGAAGGGCCAAGCGGGAGCAGGGGTCTGTTGGCTGCTGAGAGCAATGGCGACACATGGCCAGTTTAAAAACAGCCCAGGCAGCCCCTGAAAAGCTGCCACGGAAGAACATCTGTTCTGTGTTAGCAAGCTCAAGTGATGAAGTCGAGTGCGACCGGAGATGCCAGGCAGGAGGGCAGGTCTGGTGGGCACTTGGCCCCCCCCGTTTTTCGGATGAGTGCCCCATGGTCCTGCTGGAGGAGGTGGCTGCCAGGAGGGACACCCTTGTCCCCAAAGATGGGAGGAGAAGGCCACCGCACCTCACCAAGAGGGCACGGGAGGAGGTTGCAGTGCTGGTTAGCATCCATAATGTGGTACGGTGCACATGGGTAAAGTGCTGGAAGAGGTTCAATGACCTGCAGCGCTCAGGAAGGGTGAGTATTGTGTTGGCATGGGTCAGTGCACAGAAGTGTTAAGGTCTGGCCGTCCCCCCATGGACCTCATGGGTGCTCGAGTCTGAGTGCCAACTGTCAATGACACCAGAGCTGGCAAAGGGGGTGAGCCCTGGCTGCTTGGACTGAGTGCTTTGAGGCTCGAGGGCCATGACTCGGACGTGCCCTGTGAAGTGTTCCTCAGGTGGGGTTGGCCAGGTTGCAATGGTGCTGCAGGTAGAGAATGGACTAATCAATGCTCCTCTGTCCTTTCAGGAGAAGACGAGCCATAACCAATCAGAGAGGGCACGTACAGGCAGAGGCCCGCCCAACCTGCTACTGCTCAGCTGGTCCGAGCAGGGCGCCCTTGAGCTGGAGAGATGCCACACTCCCCGTGCAACCGGGCGTGGAGAGGCTGGGGTGTCAGGCAAAGGTAAGAGTGCAGTGCACAGAGGTGAATGTTTTGGATTGTGCAACCATTCTAGTGTAGTCTCTTCATTGATGGGAGCCTCAAACTGGAGTCCCCATTGGCCATTGAAAGACAATGGCACCATGATGCAGATCTCCATTGTCTCAACAGGGTGCCTGGCATGCACAGTGACAGTGTAATGACTTTAACTAATGACATGTCCCTGATCTTCCTTAGATTCGCCAGCGTGCACTCGCTCTCTGGACCCCGAAGGGCCACCCCTGATGCTGGAGGACCACCGGGCTTCATTTGCACCTGCCTCACACCCGCTCTCTGAACCAGGCACCAGCACAGATACCAGCACCTCAGTGGGCATTAGATTGGCGGCTAGAATGTCAGTGCACATTGGTGAGGGCCCTTCACACTCGCTTGAGGTGCAGGCGGAGGCAGAGAGTGCCCAGGGCGCTGGCAGTCGAAGGACAGCTGGGGGCCAGGACGATGCTCATTCGAAGACAGATGATGAGCCTCTGGAATCATCCATTAGGTGGTCAGTGCCAGTGTGGGACATGGATGAGGCACCCAGTATCCCAGCTAGGTGCCCGTCCATCAATGGTGAGCAGGGAGGTCCAGAGCGACCTCAGTTTGGCACACAAGCTACTTGTTGTCTCTGTGGGCTCCTCTCGGGGCACTCTGGATGCCGACAGCATCCCCTCTGCCCTCTGCCTGTGACTGTCATATCTGATGAGGCTGCGATGACTGGGGAGATGCCAGCCGTGGCACTGGCTGCTCCCTCCCATGTGGGGCCAGCACAACTCCACAGGCCAGAGGACGACCGCCAAGGTCATCAAGGCCAGCAGGACAGCAGAGTCAGCAGGCTGTCTCCAATGCCAGTGCCAGCGAGGGGGGAGAACCTGGGTGTAGCATTCACAATCACCATGAGCACAAGAGGAACTGTTCACGGGTGATATTCTGCTCATTTATGCTTGCTATATATGTCTGCTGCTGTGGACATCAACACCAGTAATGGTAATGTCATTATCCAATCAATGTGACAGTAACATTAAATTGTTTTGGTTCTGATGGCCTGAGTAGCTTTTCTCTTTCTGGCGCAGGGTACGCTGAACGTGAGTGGCTGGATACTTTATTGCACAGGCACTGAGTGGACTTTGGGTACAAATGAAAGGGTCATTTCAGAAATCCGGGATGGAGGCGGCAGCCCTGGCATGAGGTGGAAGCAGATTCTTGGCAGCCTAGCTGAAGGAGCATTGGATCAAGGTATCCCTGCTGTTCCTGTATCCCTGGAGGTTACCAAGGTTTGCCTCCACACCCTCAGCGTTCTCCTCACCGGGCTTCTCTTCGGACTCACTACTGGACACATCCTCTGTGGCTTGTGCAGCTGCCTCAAGATCCTCTTCCTCCAGTGGGTCCCCCCTCACCAGTACCAGATTGTGTAGAGTGCAGTATGCAACCACCATCAGTGACACCCACTCTGGGGAGTTTTGTAGTGCGCCCCCTGAATGGTCCAAGCATCAGAACTGCATCTTGAGAACACTGATGATTCTCTCTACCACCGCACTTGTGGAGGTGTGACTACTGTTGTACTGCTGCTCTGTCCTTGTTCTTGGACAGCGGAGAGGAGTCATAAGCCACTTTTGAGGGGATAGCCCTTGTCACCCCAGCAGCCATCCATCCAGTCGGGCTGGAGCACTGAAGAGCCTCGGCACCTGGGAGTGTCTCAGGATGTAAGCATCATGGGAGCTGCCAGGGTACCTTGCACAGACTTGCAGAATCTGCATCCTGTGATTACACACTATCTGTACGTTCAGGGAGTGGAAGCCCTTCCTGTTGACAAAGGCACCCGGCTGACCCACTGCCACCTTGATGGCCAAATGGGTGCAGTCAATGGCACCCAGGATGCGGGGGAACCCAGCAACCCCTGCAAAGCCTCTGGCTCGCTCAGCTTGGCTGGCCTCGTCTATACGGTAAAGAATAAAGGTCAGTGCCCACCTGAACAGAGCTTCTGTCATCAGCTTCACACAACTGTGGACAGCTGATTGGGAGACTCCACACAGATCCCCCACTGGCCACTGGAAAGAACCAGAGGTATAGAAGTTGAGGGTCACTGTGACCTTCAGTGCCAATGGCATGGGGTGTCCACCCACACAGTTGGAGCTGATCTCAGGCCCAATCATCCGACAAATGGAGGTCACTGTCTCCCTTGAGAGCCTCCTTCGGCATTGCACCTTGGACACATTGAGGTAGCTGCATCGCCGCCTGTAAACCCTGACAGCAGGATTGTGGTGTTTTTTATGGCCCCTTCCGCCTTGGACTACCTGCTGGCCCTGCGCCCCTTGTGCCTGCGCCTCTCCTCCCACAGGTCTCTAACCTGGAAGCTACATTGGGACACCTGGCCTCCTCTCTCTTCTGCCTCTCTCTTCCTCAGAGGAGGTGCCTCCAGTGGAGACCACAATCCCATTACCAGGGTAACGGAAGGCTGTCTGATACCTGGAAGGTTCCACATGGTCTGAATCCTCCAGGGGCCTTTGGAGACACCAATGAGTCCTGAAATGAAGTTTGGAAATGCTAAGAGTGAAGCTCTGAACAGAGATGAAGTTGCCAAGTACCAATAAGCAACAAGCTGCAAACTATCTCTAAAACTACTCACCACTCACACTGGCAATGCTGCTGCCCCTTTTTATCCCACCCTTGGATGAGGTTTGTAAAAATGTTGGTGCGTAATCACACAGGCAATGTAAAATCCAGCTTAATTGCCTTTTTAATGGCCTTAACTGGCCTTGTAATTGATGGCGGACATGGCTCCAACACCCGCCTGCGCCTGCTGACCGAAGTATCCCGCGAGTGCGCGATGGCGTTGGGACGCTCACCTGACGTCATCACGTGCTATTTTACGCTTAAGCGGGTCGGGCAGGCGCCTGCCCACTCAGCGAAAAATTCTGCTCCATGTTTTGGAACTGTAAACTGTGTATTTTTATTGATGAATTGGAATAAATCCAGCTCTGTTAATGGGAGCACAGTTGAGTCTGTTTTCTCCCCCAAATTTCTTTGTTGAAAAGAATTGCCTCTTTCTTAAAAGAAGCTGTAAAATAAAAATGGTTGCGAGGGGTTGGTTAGCTCATTTGGCTCGATGGCTCATTATGTGGTGATTCATAATGCTGCGAGTGTGGGTTCAATCCCCACAGCTGAGGTATTTCTTGGAGCTTACTACCTCATCATGCCTCATGGCGTAAGCTAAGTTAGCAACCCTTGGGCAACAAGGAAGCTGCAGAGAAGGAGAAAATAGCTGCATGGAGAATGGGAATATCAGTGTCTGGTAGGAGCCACTTTTCAGAATTGGGTCAGTTCAATTTGAGACATCTGGTCTTGATATATTGAGCTGGAAAGAAATGTTCCACCTTAAGATTAAAACAATTGCTCATGAAAGGGTGAATCTGATTTCTGCTACCTATTGTGTTTTTCACAGAAGCGTCAATGAGCATTTTCCGTCCCCTGTCAGCTTATCTATAACCTCAAGGAACTATTCCTTCATAGAAAAGGCCGCAACTTTAAAAGGCATTGAAGGAAAACCAAGTTTCTAAAGCCTATCAGAATGTGGTGCCAAGAGGAAACCTCCTGCACATCCTGGCTTCACATTAAAACTCTGGGCTGCTGCTGACCACTGTGTGTCCTCCTCATGAACTCAAATTGACACAGCCCTCACCCTGCACCCAGATTTACCAAGAGCATCACAGTTGTGCTTTTACATCTCCCATATCTCCTTAATCAAGACCGTCCAAACTTTAGGCATGCCATTTCATGTGATTAAATGTATTCCTGGAGGTTTTATCACATGACCTGCCCCCATGCTCCAGCCATTAGTTGGCCAAATCATCCATCATTGTGACACACTGCCTACCTATGCCAAATGGAAAGCAAAAAGACTCATTACCTAATTGGATGATGCTCAACTGTTAGCCAGACTACCTTTCATTCCCCCATTTTCAATATTTTTTAATCTGGCAAAGAGAAATATTCAAAGAAAATAACAAACAAACAAAAAAATGTTTTAAATGTCCCTATGATTTTTCTCCAGGATTGCACACAGCAGTGTTCTGAAGATTGATCTTCAATTCCTGGAGACTTGGCAAACCTACCAAACTGGCTTTGGTGGTGATGTCCCTTGAGCTGGCAGTGAGTGAGATGCCAATGAATGTGTGATGGGCTTGAGTGTGTGAGTTTATAGCGATGAGATGGTTGCCATACCCTGGCTGCATGGATGAGATCATTCATCCTATCTGCATTGGGTGGCCAACCTCTTCTGCGCAGCTTTGGCACTGATCACCACTGCCATCGCCTACCAAGCCACAGCGATAATGTAGCTGCCCCTCCTGTGGCCAGAGCGGGGGTAGAGGACATCACAGCGGGCCTCCACGGCATCCAAAGGGCGCCTGAGGGCTGCAGCCTTCTTGACTTTCAGGGCCATGTCTCCTTTCCTCCAGCACTGAGCTGGTGTACTGAGCGTGACTGTACTATAAATGTGGTGCCTGGCGTGATGAAGCGGCAAGGTGACGGTGTGGCAGGCGAATCGGAGCCCGTCCGCCATGGAAAGGGCGTGTTTCCCAGTAATGCATAAATAATGTGGCGGGTTTGAGATGATACGGCATGAAAAGCCACCATCGCGGCTGGACGGTACCCGCCCACTACCGCTCAGTGCAAATCAGGGACGATCCCACACCTAGAGTCCAAGACAGAAGGACTCAAACCCAGAATGCGACCACAGTTCTGAACACCAGAACACCAGTGAGTAAGCCCTTCCCAGTGATATACACTCCAGACTCTTCTATTGGACTATGTAAAGCAACTCAATTGTGGGAAGCCTGCAATCCCAGAAAGAAAACCTGGAACTCTTGACATCTTTCATTATGGCATTTCTGAGAAGGAAAATGGAACCTTCACCTGCACAGCTGATTGGCTGATGTTGCAGATGATACTTGCTGTAGCCTGGAATAACCCTGAAGCATGAATGTCCAGGGTCACGGTGACATTGACAGCCACCAGCAAACATGTATGTGACCGTGTGTTGGTGCTGCAGTGGGTGAGAGTGCTCTCTGACAGCCCCCCTATGTAAAGTAGAGCCTTCTCACACACAGGTTCACGGAGAACTGCTGGTAAGAAGTTGTGGGCCTGTACGCTGTAGAGTAAGACTTCCTATGAATTGTCTCTTCTCTGTGCAGCTACAGCTCCCTGGACTCCAACCAACTCCCCTCACCCCCCAACTCCACCCTTCCCCACCCTTCCCCACCCTTCCCCACAGTCCTTCTCTTCCAGCCACAGTGAATGTGCAAAGACCAAACCTCGTGTAACCAAGCAGACATTCGCCAAGAACATCTGCACAAAACCCCTTTGCTGCCTCAAGAAATTACATTCACATATGATTACTGTTAGTTCCAGCAACTAAAACTCCAAAAAAAAGCAGCACACTCACCATCCAAACAAACAGTGAGTTACCTGAGAGCAGCTAATAATTCCTTTACACATCCCAAAAAATAGCGCCCTCCTGGCTGTTCATGCCCATAATTGGTTCGACTGATTCAGAATTGGTGAATAGGAAGCCGGAACTGTTGAAAGGGCAGTTGGAACCTAAAACGAGCACAGCACCACTCTCCCCGCTCCCCACTCCAAGCAGCTTGCTTAAATATGCACTCGCCGGGTTTAGGTGGGCGCACTGGATGCTTAAAGAAACCCCGCTTCAAAATGGCAACGGGCAAATTCTGAGTACAAAGTGAGTATACAAGATTGCGACCCAACTTTCAGTGCCCTGGCCCTCACTTTTTGAAGGTAAAGCAGATGTTCCCAAGTTAACAGTTTCCACACCTTAAATTCTTTGTTTTTCATCCTTCCAATTTATGCCAATCAACTGGCAAATTAACTCACCCTGTTTCATCGTATTGCATAATTCAATAAAGTTGTCATGAAATGTCAATCTTGGCTGACAACACAATTTGACACAACATCTGTCACCACATGATTACCTGTAAATAGGGTCAGAGTTAAAATAAACCCATAGTACAATGCTGGTGGCACCATCGCTTGCTAACATTGTCGGCCAGTCAATGTTTTTTGGCATTCAATAAATGTTTTACAGTGTGATGTGGCTTTGGTGTGATGTCTCCAGTAATGTGTGAAAGTGTAGGAGGTCTGAAGTAGCCAGTATGAAGCAAAGATTCTCCCAATATTCTATGCATTCTCAAAAGATTTTCTCAGATGAAGCATTACTTCTTTCCCAGATTTCTGTTTACTGTACTCCATGACTAAGCCAGTATTAATGACTTTAATTACTTTAACAAAATATCATAATCTATTTTTTTTTACATTAATTGGTATAGCCTGAAAGACAAATAGTATCCAATCAACGTAGCTAAGTCCCTGGGACCCAGTAGTAATTAAAAAGACGAGAACAAGTTTGATTTTCAAAATGTTTCATTCTATTATTGTTTTCTGGCTCCCTTTATCTGATTTGAATTAAATACTTTGAAGGAAATAATTTTGTAGTTGGTTATTTAACTAAAATGAGCGATGGGAACTTAAATGCTGTAAATGAGGAGAAGCAGGTTAGTGATGCATTCTATTGAGCAGTGAGATTAAAGGAAGTTGTACACAATGGATATATATGGTGAAATAAAGAGGTATGAGGGAGTCAGTAGGAGCAAGATACTCTACTTATAAGGAATGTGTCATAATATAAAATCCAAATGAAAATGCTTTGAATTAAATGAAAATTCAGCTCTCAAATGCATGTAAAAGAAATGTCTCGTCCTAGCCCATTCAAACTAGTCAAGTCCATGCAACCATGCCCCATGACTTTCAGCGATTTGCCTTTCGTTCTCTTCAGGCGATAAGCCTATAGAACCCCACCAGGCAGTACTGTAACAATCAGAGAGGCACCTTGTGGAAGACAGCAGATGCGAGTCCGTGACTTTTCAGTGAATGGCACAATATGTTTTTGCAACGTTACCGGGCTGCCATTAAAAGAAACTAATCAACAACTGCCCAGATGGTACAATGTATAACCGCACTAAAGTGGTAATGGGTCATGCAAATCAGTGTCTTCCCAGATTCAATTGTAACCCAGTGATGAGTTATCTGATTTCATACACAATGTCAGCTGGGATATTATAATGAGCCTTCATGCCCATGGACTGCGGATGGGAAAATCAGATTAAGGTTTTCATTACTTCTTGCTATCTAGTAATTGTTGGTGGAAGGTGGGCCAGTGTGGACATTTGGAGTGGCCAGGGTCAGCTTTCTTGTGACAGTACACCCATCGCACTCGGATTATCAATGAAAAACTGTTTATGAAGATAACTTTAATGAACTACAATAATCATTTAGCTGGTGTGTCTGCATTCAAACTCATCCGTGAGGTCTTTCACATTGTTAACATTTCAGATAATTGTCAAAACAAGCAGAGGAGAGATAAAGGAACATTTTGTTCAGGGCTAGTTGTTAGGATCTGGAATTCACTGCCTGAAAGGGCAATGGAAGCGGATTCAAGAGAAACTTTCAGAAAGGAGTTGGATAAATATTTGAAATCAGGTAATGTATAAAACTATTAGGAAGGAGTAGAGGAGTGAGACTGAATGATTGAATGATTCTTTCAAAGAGCCAGCACAGCTATGATCAGATAAATTGCCTCTTTCTGTGCTGTGGGATGCAATGATTGGAGCTCTCAATACTTAATTTTACTTATATTAATAATTGTGCATTGTACTGAATCTGGATGAGCAAAGCAGGTTTTACAGCCAGAATAAGTTCAGTTCAGTATGTTTGGTACTCTAAATGTGTTGTAGCTTGAAGAATATCCAGCCTGAGACTGATTCCCAGCCTGGGCTGATCAATGGTTACCTAGTATATTCACAGATTTACAACCATTCTGTTCCACCCACCAAATGGGCCAACTATGTCAACTATGTATGCAGTAGGTATCAGCAGTGGCTGCAATGGTACCACTCTTGGGCTAGATTTTCTGTCTTGCAACAACTAGGTTGGCATATGGGTGGGTGGGTGCGTGTTGGGGTTGGGGCAGGGGTGCCATAAAATTGTGCGTCATGCCACCGGTGCTATTTCTGGTGACTACCCATCTATCATGCCCCTGCCCCTGCCCCAATCGCAATTTTACCAGTGGCAGGGGAGGAGTCAGGAAGCCTGCCCACCTGTAAGACAATTGAGGCCCTTAAGTAGCTATGCTGCGTTTCACTGCTTGTGCTGGTGATCAGTCAGTATGGCAGGGGTGCCTCCTTTAGGGCCACCTGTGCCCACTGGATCTTCCCGCCCATGCATTTCCCCTCCCCAGGCCCCTGCCCTGTCCACCCCCGCCCCCAAACTCCCTTCAGCCCTCTCACCGAGGTCTGTCAGCCTGGTCCCGACAAAACCGCGGACTGACCTTCAAGTCTGGCTTCCTTCATGCTAGGTATGACTCCGACCAGTGGAGAGTTTCCCCCCTAATTCCCACTGACTCCAGTTTTGCTAGGGATTCTTGATGCCACACTTAGTCAAATGCTGCCTTGCTATCAAGGCAATCACTCTCGCCTCACCTCTTGACTTCAGCTCTTTGGTCCATGTTTGATCCAAGGTTGTAAAGAGGTCAGGAACTGAGTGACCCCAATAGAACCCAAACCGAGTTTCAGTGAGCAGATTATTGCTGAGTAAGTGTTGCTTGATAGCACTGTCGATGACACCTTCCATCACTTTGCTGATGATCAGGAGGAGGCTGGTGGGACAGTGACTGACCTGATTGGATTTCACCTGTTTTTTATGGATAGGACACACTTGGGCAATTTTCCACATTTTCAGGTAAATGCTAGTGTTGTAGCTGTACTGGAACAGCTACCGGGACTAGCTGTCAATTCCAATTTGTTTTATTAATTGATTGAATTAAAATGCACAAGCTACCATGGTTGGATTTGAATTCATGCCCCAGGCATTAGCCTGGGCCTCAGGTTTGACTAAATAATGTCCAGTGACATTACCGCTGCACCACCATCTCCTGTGTAAAGCATTTTCTGGCATCCTGAGGTTGTGAAAGGTGATAGATGACTGCAAGGCTTTCTTTACCAGAAATGAACACACCATGCTTCCAACAACACACAGAAAATGTGCATAATTGCAGCGCCATTACACATGACATGTGCCATCTGGCACACATGTGCAAACTACCACTGATCATGCATGCCGTGTCGATATGCTTTCACATGAAACTATTACATCCATGGAGCCAGTCTGCTGTAGACCTCAGTTCATGCAGCTAAATAGAGAACTGGGCCCATAGAACAGCAGCAGGGCTCAATGTGAAGTGTTGCACCAATCAGAAAACCAGATTTATATTTGTTTAGTTGGGAATGACAGCAAGATCAAATATACATTTTAATTCAAAAAGCTTTAAATGCAGAAAAGTCAAGATTTGCCATTATGTACGTGGCAGAGGGAAAGACAGTTAAATGGCTGATAAATAGAGCAGGAGAATGAGAATTAAGAGTGGACATGCAACAGAAAAAATAAGGAAGTGGGAAAGAGGAAGTGGCAATAGAGAAAGACAGGCAGAGGAATTGGAATAAGATAAAGAAGGTGATTGAAAAGAAAGACTTTATAGCTTTATAGCAGCAGTTATTGAGAGAAATCTGTAAATTAAATGATTAGAGGGTTTTAAGTTAAATTGGCTGTAAGATTGTGATTGATATCAACATTGTAGCTGTTCTGAAAGCAGGAAAATCTGTCTCTGTGTTTGCACAGTATTGATTTTGAAATTGACCCCTGAGTTTAGGTTGGAGGCTTAGTTTGATTAAATGATTCAGAACAGATGAGAAAGTGAGATTTATAAGTCAATACAGATAAAGCAAAGTAAATAACAAAATACCTGTGAATTGCCTTGAACCCAGTTTAGTCCTACCCTGAAGATCAAGACTATTTCAGAGGCACAATATAAACTTGCATTTATATATTACCTTCAACGTGAAGACAAATTAGGATGGTGGAGAGAAAGCTTGGTCTTTGAGAATGCATTTAAAGTTGGAAAGGGAGGCAGAGAGGCAAATTTAGAGATTGGACTCCTAAGATTAGGACTGAGGCTTTGCCACGAGTGGAGGATTGGATGTGAGGGAGGGGCTGCACAGAACTGGGCAATGGAGGAGAGTTATTGGAGGAGGATGGTATGGTTAACTGTATCAAACACTGCAGAAGGGTCAAATAGGAGAAGGAGGGATAGCTCAGAGGCACGGGGTTGTCATTTGTGACGTTGATTGGGGTTGTTTCAGTGTTTGGAGAAGGGCAGAAACTGAACTGCAGGGGTTTGAACAGGGAGTTATGGGAGGCAATAACTCATTCCAAAGGAAAAGAGAGTGGTGAAGAGGCACTTATTAAGAAGACAGATAGGTGGAGGACTTTTTTGAGGGGATGAACGATGACAGTGACGTGGAAGTGCAATAAGTGATCATGTAGGCCTATGTCTGAACTCCCACACATCTATAACATATCTTATGGGGCTTTTCAGTGGATGAATGTGTAAGCACTATGCCAGTGAAAAAAATCCCAGGTTCATCCTTTTGTCTTGACTGAGTTAGCTGATTCAAGCAGGACAGCAGTAAGGTTGCAACAATTGACGTCGATCGCCTTGAATGGTCTCCATTTATGGGTGAGATGCTGTGACCTGATGAGAGCCAAGATTTGGTTATAGAAAACAGTCTGAACACAATCTGAATGTTTCCATTGCTAGAAAAGTGGAAGGATGTTGGTTTCAGCTGGCGAAATCACTACCACTGGCATGAGAAGCAAAAATTGCACAAAATGCAGAGGCAAGCAGAATTTGTTTCATTTCTTCTTGATAGGAGAAGTGAAAAACCACACCAATTTCCAATTGATTCAGTGTGTTCCTTCAGCCACTTGACCCACATTGAAAACCTGGGCTATACTATAAATTTTTTAATTTATTATTCTTTATTGGATTTATTATTCTTTACCACTGGCAAGGCCAGCATTTTCTGCCCATCCCTGTTGCACTTAAACTGAGTGGCTTGCAAGATCATTTCAGAGGGTAGTTAAGAGTCATATACATTGTTGTGGGCCCGGAGTCACATGTAGGCCAGGTAAGGACAGCAGATTTCATTCCCTAAAGGGCATTAGTGAACCAGATGGAGTTTTACAACAATCAATGGTCACCATTACAGAGCCTAGCTTTCAATTCCAGATTTTATTAATTAAATTTAAATTCCACTAGTGGGATTTGAACCCATGCCCCCAGAAAATTAGTGTGGGCCTCTGAATTACTAGTCCAGTAACATTACCACTACACAATCCTGTCCCTGATCAGTTGTGTGGCTGCTGTGAAATCAAGACAATCTCCCTTTCAATTTTTGTAGGCTGTAATTGTTTCTTGCTTAAATTAGTATGCTGAACTTCAGTTACCCTATTTAACTTGGTTATACTAATTGAAAGTGCAAGTGGAAGTACATGTGACAGAATTTTTGAAAGATAACTTTGTTGTCTTCGATACATAAAGCGGAAGGACCTGAAGTTCATGTATTGTGCATGTGTCATCCTTCCTGGAATGTTTACCAGAGTGTCTCGTAAAGATTCTGTTAAATCTTTACCTTTGTTGAGGTACTTGTCCCTTCTTCAATGTCAGTATGGTTCAATTGGTAGCAGTCTTGCCTCTCAGTCAGGGGTTGTGGGTTTGAGTCCCACTCCAGAGACTGAAACAGTAAATCTAGGCTGACACTTCAGTGTTGTACTGAGGTAGTACTGTACTGTCAAAGGTCTGTCTTTCAAATCAAATGTTAAATTGAGGCCCCATCTGTTTTCTCAGGTGGATGAAAGGATCCCATGTCACCAATTGAGGAAGAGAAGGCTAATTCACTCCTCATTAAAAAAATCAGATGTTATGCTCATTATTACATTGCTGTTTGTGGGACATTGCTATGCAAAAATTGGCTCCTCCAGCACAGCCGTGGAGTGACTGCATTTTAAAAGCATTTCATTGGCATAGAATGCTTTGGGGCACCATGAGATTGTGAAAGGCACAAGCCTTTCTTTTTTCTCTTCAACTAATTGCGGGTATAATATGTCTTTAGGCAGGAGTGTAAAATGAGTATATGGGAGATGTTTGTGAGGGCCAGTACCCTCGATCCCTTGTCAAGCTGCACACCCATGTCAACAGGTGTTTGGGCAGGCGAAACCAGTATCCCACAACTCTCCAAATCTCACTTATGACTCCAAGTAGCTGGTTGTGCGCACCAGCTACTTGGATCTCGATTTGGTAGTCATGCAAAACTAAGTAAGGGGCCCATCAGCTGGCATAGTTTAGGGCATCACCCCTTCTCAAAGGCTGGGAATGGCAGAAGAGACAGAAGATTCCTACAAGTTAGTAGGACAATGGCTTAGAAGACAGAGACCAGCAAGGTGTGTGACACACCTAAGGACACAGTCATGACTCTCAGTAAAGCAATGTGGCCAGTCACCTGTGAAGAGTCTGGGACCTCACACAGTATAAGATACATCGCTAGCCATGGAAAGTCATAGTCAAAGAATAGATGATGCAAAAGAGATTGGGGCCCCTGCAACCAATTCTGTTGTAAATAATGACAGGGAAAGAGAAGCCCTATTCCAATGAAGTAACCAACAAATTTATGATGAAGTTGACCTAAACTCACAAGAGAGGTCAGCCTCGAGAATAGGAATTCAGCTTCTTGAGAATAGCAACATGGAATATAAGGACTTTATATTAGGTGGGAAAGCTTCATAATTTATAGACACTTCTAGGATTTACTAGGACTTGCAGAAGTAAAATTATTAGAATCTGGTCAGATGAAAAAAAGGATCATGTACTTTATTTCTCGGGAGGTTAGAAGCATTGAAATGGAATAGGAATTCTAGTAAACAAAAGATCAGTTCAAGGTTACTGGCCAATCTCAGAAAGAGTGATCATAATTAAGATCAAAGGAATACCTTTTGATCTGGTGTCATACAAGTTTATGCCCCAACACAAGATCACAGCAAGCAAGAAATAAAGGCATTTTATGATGACATCCTGAAGTGTTATGACCAAATCAAATCAATTGATGTGGTAATTTTAATGGGTGACTTGAATGCTAAAATCAGTGAAGGAACATATGTCGGTCAATATGGTCTTGGATTGAGAAATGAAGAGGAGAGAGACTGACACAATTCTATCAATTAAATGATCTGATGGTGGCAAACACCTTCCTGAAGCAGCCAAAAAGAAGACTGTAAACTTGGAGTAGTCAAGACGATGTGTATAGAAATCAAATAGATTATATGATGGTGAAACAACATTTTAGAAACAGTGTAAAGAACGTTCATACGTATCCCAGCCTGGATATAAATTCAGATCATTGACTCCTTGTGGCAAAAATTAAGGTGAAACTGAAACTATCAAAAAAGGTGTACGATCATTTAGACCTCGACATGTTGAAGGACGAGGACATTGGGCAGGCATTCACTCTTAAAGTAAAAAACAATTTTTAAAAAAACAATCACAGGATGTGGGCTTCGCTGGCTGGGCCAGCATTATTGCCCATCCCTAGTTGCCCTTGAGAAGGTGGTGGTGAGCTGTCTTCTTGAACCGCTGCAGTGGTATAGGTACACCTACAGTGCTGTTAGGAAGGGAGTTACAGGGTTTTGACCCAGCAACAGTGAAGGAAAGGTGATATATTTCCAAGTCAGGATGGTGAATGACTTGGAGGGG
The DNA here is from genome assembly GCF_964194155.1 of Cetorhinus maximus. Classification (NCBI taxonomy): domain Eukaryota; kingdom Metazoa; phylum Chordata; class Chondrichthyes; order Lamniformes; family Cetorhinidae; genus Cetorhinus; species Cetorhinus maximus. Next base: position 76,734,346 of record NC_135893.1, on the reverse strand, counting down.
AACCTCCCGGTGGTGGCGTTCCCATATGTCTGCTGCCCTTATCCTTCCAACTGGTAATGGTCATGTATTTGGAAGGTGCTGTTGAAGAAACCTTGGTGAGTTCCTGCAGTGCATCTTGTAGATGGTACATACTGCTGCTCCTGTGCGACGGTGATGGAGGGAGTGAATGTTTGTGGATGTGGTGCCAACCAAGCGGGCTGCTTTGTCCTGGATGGTGTCAAGCTTCTTGAGTGTTGTGGGAGCTGCACTCATCCAAGGGAGTATTTCATCACACTCCCAACTTGTGCCTTGTAGATGGTGGACAGGCTTTGGGGAATCAGGAGGTGAGTTACTCATCGCATGATTCCTAGCCTCTGACCTGCTCTTGTAGCCAAAGTATTTATATGGCTAGTCCAGCTCAGTTTCTGGTCAATGGTAACCCCCAGGATGTGGATATTGGGGTATTCAGTGTTGGCAATGCCATTCAACATTAAGGGGCAATGGTTGGATTCTCTCTTGTTGGAGATGGTCATTGCCTGACACTTGTGAGGCATGAATGTTACTTGCCACTTGTCAGCCCAAGCCTGGATATTGTCCAGGTGTTGCTGCATTTGGACATGGCCTGCTTCAGTACCTGAGGAGTTGCGAATGGTGCTGAACGTTGTGCAATCATCAGTGAACAGCCCCACTACTGACCTTATGATGGAAGGAAGGTCATTGATGAAGCAGCTGAAGATGGTTGGGCTGAGGATACTACCCTGAGGAACTCCTGCAGTGATGTCCTGGAGCTGAGATGACTGACCTCCAACAACCAAAACCGTCTTCCTTTGTGCTAGGTATGACTCCAACTAACGGAGCGTTTTCCCCCTGATTCCTATTGACTCCAGTTTTGTTAGGGCTTCTTGATGCCACACTCAGTCAACTGCTGCCTTGATGTCAAGGGCAGTCACTCTCACCTCACCTCACCTCAGGAGTTCAGCTCTTTTGTCCATGTTTGAACCAAGGTAGTGATGAGGTCAGGAGCTGAGTGGCCCTGGCGGAACCCAAAGTGAGACTCAGTGAGTAGATTATTGCTAATAACTGCTTGATAGCACTGTTGATGACCCCTTTCATTACTTTACTGATGATCAAGTGTAGACTGATGGGGTGGTAATTGGCCGGGTTGGACTTGTCCTGCTTTTTGTGTACAGGACATACCTGGGCAATTTTTCACATAGCCGGGTATATGCCAGTGTTGTAGCTGTACTAGAATAGATTGGCAAGGGGTGTGGCAGGTTCTGGAGCACAAGCCTTCAGTACTATTGGCAGAATATTTTTAGGACCCATAGCCTTTGCACTATCCAGTGCCTCCAGCTGTTTCTCGATATTACGTGGAGTGAATCGAATTGGCTGAAGACTGGCATCTGTGATCCTGGGGACCTCCGGAGGAGGCCGAGATGGATCATCCACTCGGCATTTCTGGCTGAAGATTGTAGCAAATGCTTCAGGCCTTATCTTTTGCTCTGATGTGCTGGGCTCCTCCATCATTGAAGATGGGGATATTTATGGTGCCTCCTCCTCCAGTGAGTTGTTTAATTGTCCACCACCATTCACAACTGGATGTGGCAGGACTGCAGAGCTTATACCTGATCTGTTGGTTGTGGGATCGCTTAGCTCTGTCTATCACTTGCTGCTTATGCTGTTTGGCACGCAAGTAGTCCAGTGTTATAGCTTCACCAGGTTGACACCTCATTTTTAGGTATGTCTGGTGCTGCTCCTGGTATGCCCTCCTGCACTCTTCATTGAACCAGGGTTGATCCCCTGGCTTGATGGTAATGGTAGAGTGGGGGATCTGCCAGGCCATGAGGTTACAGATTGTGTTCGAGTACAATTCTACTGCTGCTGATGGCCCACAGTGCCTCATGGGTGCCCAGTCTTGAGTTGCTAGGTTTGTTCGAAATCTATCCCAAAATGTCTCAGGACTGAGGAAACAGAACAAGCAGAGGTCTCAGAACCAGAAACAGAAAGCAAATGGAAAACATGAAAGAGAGTGTACAACAAGTTGCAAAGCAAGTGTTGCCAGAACAGAAAAGAAAAGGGGACAAGGAATGGATGACAGATGAGATACTAGAAATGACGAAAGAAGGGGGAAAGAAAAGAAACACACCTGAGTATGATGAAATTGAAAAGAAAAAGAATGCATGAAGGCAGGCTAAGGAGAAATGACATAGTGAGATGTGTGATGATGTATTAGAGCTGGAAGGAAATCGCAAACTGAGAGTTATACACCAGAAGGTGAAATTTTTGTTAGATAGAAAGAAAGGGATAGCAACAGTTAATGGGTGCATATAGGACAAAGCTGTAAAAATATTGTTTGAAAGGGATGCAGTAGCAAAATGATGGACAGAACATATAGCAAATTGTACAATTATCCAAATCTAGGGAGTCCTCAAGATTTAGAGGCAAATGTTGAACCAAATATGAAGATATCAGAGGTAAAGAATACTTTGAAATTGATGAGTACAGGAAAAATGCCAGGTACAGATGAAATAACAACAGAACATCTAAAAGCTCTGGGGGAAACAGAATTGGAAGTGATAACAGAAATTTGCGATCAAATATATACTAAAGGATGCATTCCAAGTGACTTGAAACATTCAGTATTCATTCAGTTACCTAAGAAACCTAAAGCAAAGGAGTGCAGTCAATTTAGAACTATAAGCTTAATGAGTCATCTCATTAATGATCTCAAAAACCATTGTAGAAAGAAATAATTACATATATGAAACAGAAATTGGGGAAACAGAGTCTGGACTTAGACCAAGAGAGGGAATATTTAACCTAAGAACACTCTTCGATAAATATCTAGACGTAAACAAGAACATATATATAATTTATATACATATATATTTTATATATACATATTATGTAATATATATATGTGTATATATATATATATATATATATGCCTCGCAGACTATGAGAAAGCATTCAATTATGTTTATTAAAGCTAATAGGCATATTGCTGAAGTGTGACATTGACAGTAAAGATCTGAGATTTATCCAGAGCCTATACTGGGACCAAATATCAGAGTATCAGACTAGATGATGGATAATCAGACATGTTTCAAGTGAAGAGAGAGAGGAGTATGACAAGGCTGTGTACTGTTGCCAAAATTATTCAATCTGTACACAGACTGAACATTCAGAGAATTGAATGTACTTCCAGGGGTAAAAATTGGAGGCAAGAACATAACAAACTTGTGGGATGTGAATGACACAGCACTACTTGTAGAATCAGAAGAAGCCCTATAAAATATCATAGGTTACAGAATCACAGGTTTGTTATGGTGCCGAAGGAGGCCATTTGGCCCATCATGTCTGCACCGGCTCACTGAATGAGCACTGTGACTCAGTGTCGTTCTCCTGTCTTTTCCCCATAACCCTGCACATTGTTTCTATTTAAATAATCATCTAATTCCCTCTTGAATTCCTTGATTGAACCTGCCTCCACCACACTTCAAGGCAGTGCATCCCAGACCCAAACCAGCCGCCATGTGAAAAAGTTTTTTCTCACCTCGCATTTCTTCTTTTGCGAATCACTTTAAATCTGTGCCCTCTCGTTCTTGATCCTTTTAGGAGCGGGAACCGTTTCTCCCTATCTGCTCTGTCTAGCACCTTCATGATTTTGAACACCTCTATCAAATCTCCTCTTAGCCTTCTCCTCTCCAGGGAGAACAGTCTCAACTTCTCCAATCTATCTTCATATCTCAAGTTTCTCATCCCTGGAACCATTTTTGAAAACCTCTTCTCCACTTTCTCCAATGTGTTCACATCCTTCCTAAACTTTGGCATCCAGAACTGTAGACAAGTAACTAGTGTCCTATACAAGTTCAGCACAACCTCTTTGCTCTTGTACTCTATGCCCTATTAATAAAGCCTAGGATACTGTACACTTTATTAACTGCGCTCTCAATCCGTCCTGGTAAAATAAAATCTAGAAGTTTAGAATATAGATTCAGTATGAATACCAAATAACAAAAGTAATGCTAGTTAGAAGGAATATGTTGGAAGAAACTAGAGTGAAGATTGAAGTGCTGGTGTCACACTGGAACAAGTTGATAAGTTTGTCCAATAAGGACAAGTGGTAACAGAAGATGGTAGGTGCAATGCTAAAATTAGAAGAAGGATAGAGATAGCCAAATGTAGCTTTATGAAGATGAAGAATATGTGTTAACATCACGAAAACTCAAGCTTATAGCAAGGAAAAAACTCATAAGACGTTACATTCTGTCCACTTTCCTGTCTGCCTCAGAAAACTGGACAATAAATAAAGAACTGTGGAAAAACATCGATACCTTTAAAATGTGATGCTAAAAAGTCCAATTAAGACCAATGAGGAGGTGCCTGGAATTGTAAGAATTAAAAGAACCCTAAAAAGTGACATCCAGAAAAGAAAATGTTGGTATTTCAATCATTTGATCAGAGCTGAAAAGTTACAGAGATCTCTGCTAGAGGGCAAAGTGGAGAGCAGCAGAAAGAGGGGTCGACCTGGGCGTAGCTGGATGACGGACCTCAAAGGGTGGTCACCGACGAGCTACAGTGGATGTGTAAGGATGGCGCAAGGCAGACGAGCGTGACATCCCATGACAGCAGATCTCCTGATAGGAGTAGCTTCAAGCAGCAGCAGCAGTAAAATGTTTTTTTTTAATTCATTCACGGGACGTGGGCTTTGCTGACTGGGCCAGCATTTATTGCCCATCATTAGTTGCCCTTGAGAAGGTGAGAGTGAAGGATCCTCCTGTTATATATAATATTTCAATGGAGATGATAATTAGGAGAAATGTATAATGGCTGGCTGATCTGATATTGCCTGTCCTATACTATCGCCCCATTCACTAACGCCAATACAATTTCAATGGTGCTGGCAGCCCTCCGGCACTTCACTCAAAGGGCCACTTTTTATACATGACCCTCTTCAGCGCTACTCGACTCTAGGTGAGCATGGCCCTAAACTCATCTGCCATCCATGCATGTGCACTATCCAGTGGAATTCAAAAATAGGAACTTAGGCTGATTATTTACCTCTCTGGGTCTGGGGCACTGAGGCCAACACATAGCTCTCCTATTTCTGGCCTGCCTCAGATCAGCTAATGCAGCAATGGGCATGGATTGTAGGCAGGATCTGCCTGGCCTGTTGGATTTAATTCCAGACTCAGTCCTCAGGAATTTAATATTTATTTTAATTATGAATAAAGCGATGAGAAAGCTTGGTTCCGTAACTTCTCAGCAGAGGTCTGTTGGTCTGGTTAAAATGTCCTCACTCCAGATTCTAGGCACACTATAGTTGACAATACATCATCCTAACACACAGCTGATGGGCCCATGTCCACCTGGATTATCAGAAGCGCTATCCAGCTGTCTGCTCAGGCCAGATTTCCGAACTTCACTCAGATTTGGCTGAGAGAATCTTCTACTCTATTAAGTATTAAAATCCTTCAGCCTTGTCCCAGATCTGGTCTCACACATGGGCTCTTGGACACTGAAAGGTGCATCTTTTTTTTTTGGTATGTTGCATTGTAGGTGCACTAGAGCATAAACTGGACTCTTTGAGTTTGTTAAATCTTTACTGACAGGCTTAATTACCTCTGTAAATTGAGTTTACACAAGCACTTTCTTCCACCACCAGGGTCCCTCCTCTTCAACGTTGCTACTTTGTTGAAAAATTAGAGGAATTGAAGTTGGATCAAAGACTCAGATAATATAAACTTAAATGTTTTTTTCCCTTGATGCAATCTTTCAAAATGGCAGTTTTCATATAAAGAGATTATACTTGTCAACATGAACTATGCAATACCATTAAATTCACTTGTGAAAAATGATCTGAAATGTGTAAATGGGAGAAAAGAGTCAATTTTTTTTCAATTCTCTTGCCTTCCCTCTTTAAGGCCCTTCTTGGGGGTATGGTGCCAAGATTGCCAGCAATGCTTTAATATCTCAGGTGGCAGCCATTCTTAGTTGTGGCCTAAGGCCAGCTATTTGGCCCAAAAGAACCCCTTGCCATCTAATCCTGTTCCAACAGTGAGCACTGAACACCATTCAGAAACAGGAACACATGCTGATTTTGCCTTTTCTCTAGCTTCTACCTTTGCACTGAAGACATTGGTCGAAGCCAATCTGATGGCCTATCAGTTAGCTCAGTATATACCTAGCACCTTTTACTCAGTGCTGTTTCCCTTATGGGTAAATCAGAATTTTAAAAATTCTTTGATGGGATCTGGGTGTCGCTGGCAAGGCCAGCATTTGTTGCTTATCTCTAATTGCCCTTGAACTGAGTGGTTTGCTAGGTTATTTCAGATTGCAGTTAAGAGTCAACCACATTGCTGTGGGTCTGGAGTCACATGTAGGCCAGACTAGGTAGGGATGACAGGTTTCCTTCCCTAAAAGACATTAGTGAACTAGATGGGTATTAATACGAACATACAAAATAGGTGCAGAAGTAGGCCATTCAGCCCCTTAAGCCTGCTCCACCAATCAATAAGATCATGGCTGATCTGTTTGTGTTTTGAATTCCACACTCTCATCTACCCCCAATAACCTTTGAGTCCCTTGCTTAGCAAGAATCTATCTACCTCCGCCTTAGAAATATTCAATGACCCCACCTCCAGCGCTTTCTGAGGCAGAGAGTTCCAAAGTTGCACAGGCCTCTAAGAGGGAGGATTTCTCCTCAATCAATGATAGTTTCATTTTCATCATTGCTGAGATTAGTGTACAACTCCAGATTTTATGAATTGAACTTAAACTCCAGCAGCTACCTTGGTGGGATTTGAACCTATGGCCCCAGAGCATTAGTCTGGATCTCCAGATTTCAAGCCCAGTGACATTACCACCACACCACCATCTCCCCCTGCTATGGCAAAAAAAAGACCAAAGTCCATCTGGCTAGCTTTCTGCCATCTTGCATGATGGTCAACCTGTCTACAACAGACCCAGACATGATGCGAGGGAAACCTCAGTTGGAACACTGGGTCCAAAATCACCTGTTTCTCGCTACATTTATCACATCATGTCTCAAATTCCTCACCTGTTGTAGACCAAAATACCATTTTCTGAAATAAATAGATATAATTCTCATTTGAATGATTCAGTATTAACTGCCTGCTCCATCTCCCTAGGGATTAAGTTCTGTAGATTGACCACTGAAGTATTCAGGGGAAATGGATGCATTTGGGTGGGAAGTAAAAAGGTCGAAATCTCCAATCTGAACACAAACTGCCTTGAACATATCAATTCCAATTTTAACAGAGGTAGACTGGGGATTGGGGGCAGGCAACCAACCTGCAGCCAGGATGAGTCCTTCATTTAAATATTTTAATGAGGCTTCATGCCTCAAATTTTTTTCTCTTTTCCAGCTGTAACACTGGCCATGCAGGTTTCCCAGGCCGTAAACACAGCAGCTAAGGGGAGGTGAGAACAGCTGCCTGGAACAGGTAAAGAAAGACTTGCATTTATATAGCACCTTTCATAACTGCCAGATGTCTCAAAGAACTTTACATCAAATTCAGTACTTTTGAAGTGTAGTCACTGTTTTAACGCAGGAAGTATGGCAGCCAATTTGCACAGAGCAAGCTCTCACAAACAGTAATGTGATAATGACAAGATAATCTGATTTCTTTTTAATGCTGATTGAGATAAATATTGTCCAGGACACCGAAGATATCTCCCCTGCTCTTCTTCAGGATAGCATCATAGGATATGTATGTCCACCTGAGAGGGCAGGTGAGGCCTCAATTTATCTCACCCAAAAGAGAGAGCCCCTAGGAGTGCAGCACTCCCTCAGTACTGCACAGGTCAGTCTGGATTGTTGTGCTTAGGTCCTGGAATGGGACTTAAACTGAACCTTGTGATTCAGAGGCAAAAGTGCTACCAACTGAGCCATAACTCATGCCGATGAATGCAAAGGTACATGCTCTAGTGGCACTGCTTGTAGGCCAGGAGGAGTAGGAGTGCTTTCCCTGGGGCCCACCACCTCCCCATGATCATTTCCCCTCCTCCCCCAATCTCTCCCCATTATTTTTGTATCATCTGAAAATATAGGTACTGTTCTTGAGACTCCTAGCTGCTGATCATTTAGAAATATATTAAACAAATCCCCGTGGGACCCCAGTGGTAATACTGCCCCAAGCCAATGACAATTCCTGCACCAATACCCTGTGGGTGGGCGACTTTTAAACCTGCCCTGAAACTTATCTACATGGTGCTATTGGTGTGGGAAAAATAGCAGATCTGGAGTTCACCCCAAATTTCTGCCCCGCGAATGCATTGACCCCAACTTAAAACCTCTCTCAACCCAGTCGCCTAAAGCTTAGCAATACCTTCTTCATGGACTTCTAGCCATTGATTATGGTATGGTCTAATTTATATTTAAAGGGATTTTCAGGCTTCCAACCCAGCAGAAAGGCCGTGCGAATGCTTGTAGCACTCCATTGCCAGCGTCGTTATGGCGGGCGAAGTGTTCCACAAAGCCTTCTTCTGGGCAGCCTGAGTCAGTCAGTAGGCCCATTTAAAACCCCAGTCAGGTTCCTATGACGTACCTGGGAGCCTGATTCCCTTACCTGTGTTGGGCCGGGCAGAGCACATGCTGTGCACCCTGCAGCCAGTATCAGAGGATCCCAAAGGGATAAAAACAAAAAGCTAAAAGCTACTGCGGATGCTGGAAATCCAAAACAAAAACAGAATTACCTGGAAAAACTCTGCAGGTCTGGCAGCATCGGCGGAGAAGAAATCAGTTAATGTTTCGAGCCTTCATGGCCCTTCGGCAGAACTGAAGCATAGTTAGAAGAAGGGAGAAATATAAACTGGTTTAAGCTGGGTGGGGGGTGGGGGGGGTGTGAGAGAGACATTGAGGGTGTGGTGATTGTGGAGATGAGCAGATAATCAAAAGATGTCACAGACAAAAGGGTCAAAGAGGTGTTGAAGGTGGTGATATTTGTCTAAGAAAAGTGCTAATTAAGAATGGAAGACAGGACACTCAAGGTACAGCTCTAGTGGGGGTGGGGTGGAAAGACTAACAAGGTTTTAGTTTTAGATTTAAAAATAATGGAAATAGGTGGGGAAAGAAGAATCTATATAAATTATTGAAAAAAAAGGCGGGGGGGTGGAGGGGAGAAACGGGGTGGGGATGGGGGGAGGGGGAGTTTAAGATCTAAAGTTGTTGAATTCAATATTCAGCCCGGAAGGCTGTAAAGTGCCTAGCCGGAAGATGAGGTGCTGTTCCTCCAGTTTGCAGATCCCAAAGGGATCTCCCTTTTCACTTTTTGGAGCACTTCAAAAAATCAGCCACAATGCCCTGGCTCCCCCTAGTTCATGGTGGAGGTGGGTTTGGGTAGGGGCAGTAGCCTTAATGCCTGTGTGGGAGCCTCCACCCTGAATCACCACCTTCAACCTGAAGGCCAAGCCAGACCACACGGTATCTTTTTTTATTTATTCATGGGATGTGGGCAACGCTGGCTGGACCAGCATTTACTGCTCATCCCTAATTGCTCTTGAGAAGGTGGTGGTGAGCTGCCTCCTTGAACCTCTGCTGTCCATGTGGTGTAGGTACACCCACTGTGCTGTTAGGGAGGGAGTTCCAGGATTTTGACCCAGCGACAGTGAAGGAATAGTGATATGTTTCCAAGTCAGGATGGTGAGTGGCTTGGAGGAGAACTTCCAGGTGGCGGTGTTCCCATCTATCTGCTGCCCTTGCCCTTCTAGATGGTAGTGCTTTTCCCTGGGGGTGCTTATTCTTTAGCTTCAGCCCACTGCTCTGATGCTAATGAGGCCTGGACTGGGCTTCCCACCAGGAGTTACCAATCACCCAAAGTCTACTCGTGGGTGGGGGGAATAATCCACCCCAAAGTGTTTTGAATTAATTATTTTCAGACTGGTATTAATATGCGAAAAAAATAAGAAGATATAAGAGTAAATTCACTAATCCTGTGCCCCCGGAAGACTGCCAGGCTTGAAGGGCATGTGTTGGATATGGTGTCAATTTTGCAAACTGTACCCTTTTCAAGCACGGCTCTGGTGCTGGATGCATGTAATCATGGATTTATTCTATACAGCCGTTCCATTTCATCCTCAGTTTATTCCCCTTCCTCTCCTGAAGGTATTAACCCTTTGTGGGGCAGAGCTACGCTGACAGTCCCTGGAGAGACATTGGGTGAAGAAAGGAGCAGCCTCAGCTTTATGAGGTCAAGCCTCCTTTCAACACTCACTAGGGTGACACTCACCAGTGACCATGTAGACAAGGTATAGGAGAATAACCACTGCTCATGGAACTGTACCTCAGCATGGAGACACCACACACAGGAGAGGAAGGAAGAAAAATGTCAGCAAACATATGACAGCTATACACCAACTGTAGTTACACCACCAACAATGCATACCAGATGTTGACTTAACTACCAGAGTCAAACTGCTAAGTTTCTTTGGATAAGTGTTAGCCATAGTTCAGGGCTAGGTCTCTTGCTTATGAGGTTGTTGGTTCAAGTTGCACTCTGGAGACTTGTGCCAATCAGCCAGTCCAGTGCAGTATTGGGGGAATGCTGCACTATTGGAGGTGCCATCTTTCAGATGAGATGATAAGCCTAGATACTGCACGCCCTTTCAAATACATGGACGTATAGACATAAAAGAAACTGTGGCATTATCTTGAAGGAGGGCACCGAGCTTGCCCAGTGTCCTGGCCGATATTTATTGCCCTTCCAACACCATAAAACTGATTAACTGTTCATTTTTTTCCTTTCTGTGTGTGGGAGCTTGCTGTAACTCATTTCCTACATCACAAAAGTGCTTACACTTCAAAAGTACCTCATTGGCTGAAAGCACTTTAGGATGTCCTGAAGTTGTGAAAGGTGCTATATGAATGCAAGCTCTTTCTTTTTATACAGCGTTGGGGCAGTGCGACTGATCTCACTGTACCCACCCTCATAATGTGCTATGATTGGAAGGTCAGGCAGACAAAACCTGCTGCACAATCAGCTGTGTGTACATTAAGCATCAATTCTTTCTCTTGTTGTGCAACGTAAGAGGGAAACGTGATGACTTGTGCAATCAATTTATCATTAGCAGCACATTACTGGTCCTGGGGAAGAGACTGTTGAACTCAGTGTGTTCCATTACATGTGGAGCCAAAGCCAGGAGCTGAATGCTCCTTTGAGGTTCCCGATCCCACAGTCGAGTGAGAAATGGTGGGCGGGATCCAGAGGATACTTGCTGAGGAGGCAGCCAATTGATGGCCACTTCAAGAACAATTAAGGATGGCGGATGGGCTCCTGAGGCTAGAGGGCCAATAGGAGGCCTTCCGGCACTGAGAGATCTGAGGTGGGATCTGCCGATGTAGGCAGATGAAACACAGGGCACCTCAAGGTGGAGACACCCTCTGAAGGCTTTTTATAAACTTTAAAATCAAAAGTGGCCATAGCTGCCAGGCCATTGTGTGGGGACAAAATCCCTTCACAGGGCAGCCTGCGATTGCAGCTGTAGACATCTGAGTATGTTGGCTGCAGGAATTGGGGGTGGGTGGGGGTTTATTTAAAACAATGCTGGCTGCTGGTCTGCCACCATGAGGCCATCTTAATGCATTGGCCGAGCTTTGGGCGCTGTGTAGGCCATACTAGCTGATTGGAAAAGTTGACCTCAGAATATTGGCCTTAATTGGTCTTTTATTTGACTCAGTAAACTACCTGTCACTGGTGGACAGGTAGCCGTCACCCCCTACCACCCCCTCCTGAACCTGCCTCCACCAAAGTGGCCCAGAGGCAGGAACATGCCAGTAAACTGGCACCTCGCTCTCCTACACTAATTTTCCGGCCTTCTCACCTCAGATCCTGCCTCTGACCCGATTCAAAAATTGTGCCCCAGATCTTTCAGCTTTTTAACTTTTTTGTTTTCTTAAAAACCAAACCAAAAGGTGGCAATTGGGCTCTTAATTTGCATAATGTGTCACTGTGCTGCAATCACACAACACGTTTGATTGATGCAGCGTTAGAGTGCACAGCAGGCATGGAAACACCTCAGCTAGATTTTATTTTTTTCTCTCCCAAATAAGATCAAGCTGAGTTGATAAAATCTAAAAATAATTCTATGTGGACCCTGTTGCTTTGATGAAACAGGAGTTGAAATTGGTGTGTTTAACTCTCTACTTGCACGTTTATTAAATTTGGGTCAATTCACTTGCTTTCTGCTCCTGCTGCCACCTCATCGACAGCAGGTGTAAAGGCACAATTTCAATCTGCAGCAGTCCTATATATTATCCAGACAGTAGCTTTCACTCCTAGGGGCCTTCCTCTCGATGTCTGTCTTAATCAACCACACTTAATTCAGGACAGCCCACAGAGAGAGGGCCTGTGGGAGTCTTCTATTGTGCGCACAGCACAGTGCACAGATTGAAAAGGCCTGATTACTGAACCTTGTAATCCTCTATCGTACTCTGTCACTGCGTTGGTTCCCACACATCCCCTGAGCCAACTGCCCAGGGGAGGGTCACATGACCCCCCCCCCCCCCCTCCCTCTCCACAGACCTGTGGGAACAGGGTTCACCAGTGACTTACAATTCACGGCGATTGGCCAGTGCCAGGCTGGCAGCCTGTCCACTCACTCTGTCACCCATTCTCACACCCCCAGGGCTCCGCGAGGGAAATCATCCATAGTTAAACGAACCCTGATAGCTTCACTAATCAAGGCTGAATGCGCAACTAGTGGTGTGCTTGTCTGCACTGGAGTGTGGTATTACTGCTACACATGGTCATTCTTTCAGTCACAACAAAAGGGACTATTGTCTGTGGCTTTTGGCTCAATCCTGAGGCTTTTAAACTATTAACTTTCAAGTAAGAGCAGATTTGTTCAAAACCGTGGCCTGTTTCCTTAAGACGCTCAAGCAGGATCGGTGGATCAGAAAAAGCCTTTCACAGAGTTCTGTGTTAGGTCACAGCTGACCACTTTGCTTGAACCACGGGGGATGATGAGAGACTAAAACAATTCCTTAAAATCAAGGATTGAGAGGAAACTAGATTTTGGTCCCTTGGAGCCTGGTACATCAACCAGATACAAATGATTCACTTTGTTCCAAATCTCAAGCTATGGCACCCCTGGAGATTCTATTAGAGTTCAATACATAGAATCATACAGCACTGAAAGAAGCCCATCAGCCCATCATGCTCTGTGTTGACAGGGCTATCCAAGTAGTCTCACTGTTGTGCTCTTGCTCCACTTTCCTGCTGAATCTTGCTTTCTTTTCAAGTAAATAGCCAATCCCATTTTGTAAGTTACTATTGCATTTGCTGCCACCACTTCTTCAAGCGGAGAATTCGAGTTCAGAACAATATGCAGCATATATAAATGTCTCCTCACCTCCCCTTCTGAAATGTACAGACAAATATTTCATATGCTTCACTCATATTTTTCATTTACTGGCACATTCACTTTAAACTGCTTCTGGCGCTTAGGGCATGTTGTGAATTGTTTCCAAAGACGCACTTTTAATTGCTGAGCTTCGTAACAAATCTCCTAGGTTCGCTTGTATGCCTCCACTTCCTTGGCCAGCCAGACACTACAGCCAACTTGGCCATTCCACAGGTCAGAGCCAAAAGTTGCAATCTCCATTTGTCAAAACTGCTCCTAAGATTGCTCCCAGCATACGGAGTTAACAGCTTTGGAGTAGGTTTTATGTTGAAGCCAACTCAGAGGTAGTACGCCAGGGTTAGTTCCAGTAGCCTCTCTGTTTCTTTATGCAGTCACTATGATGCCTTCAAGTTCTGACTCATTGTTGCTTTGGGAAGGGACTTTTTTTTATTCTTTCATGGGATGTAGGCGTCACTGGAGGCCAGCATTTGTTGCCCATCCCTAATTGCCCTTGAACTGAGGGGCATTTACTAGGCCATTTCAGAGCGCAGTTAAGAGTCAGCCACATTGCTGTGAGTCTGGAGTCACATGTAGGCCAGACCAGGTAAGGACGGTAGATTTCCTTCCCTAAAGGAACCAGTTGAGCTTTTACAACAAGGGTAGCTTTTTTCAAAATTCCAGATTTACTAAATTAAAATGCACAGTGGGATTTGAACCCATTTCCCCCAGAGCAATTACCTGGACCTCTGGATTGCTAGCCCAGGGACATTACCACAACACCAGCACCTGTCCTTACGTGTTGTGTTGACTGCATTTATCTAACTGTGTTCCACATTCTTGGACTTAACCAGAGATTGAGGTTAGGAACTTAATGGGACAAAGCCAGGGCCACATTGACATTGGCAGGAGTCAAAGAGAAGAGCTTAGCTTTTTGTAACATTAAGCTGCAGGAAATGTTGCTTTCGCCAGACAGCTGGAGAGTGTAACAACAATCTTGGGATGCAGGGAGGAGACAGAGAGATCGCTTCATGTATTTCTTCACGTGCTTTCACTTTGCAAATGCTTCTCTTGCAATGTAGTTGTTTGTTGCAGTCACCGCTGCCACACTCATTGTAAGTTTCATCCTGAAAATTGGGGCAGGATTTTTGGGGACCGCCGAGGTCAGAAATGGGTGGGGTTCAAAAATATTGGCACCAGCCATTTTTGCTGCAGTGTGTTCAAATCCCAGCATGGCTCACGAGGCAGGAACTGGGAAATAAGGATACTGGTCTGAACTGGTTTTTATACCTTAAAATTGAATGCCAGTAAAAACTGGGAAATAAGAGTACAGGTCTGAACTGTTTTTTTCCTATTGGGAGCCAACTCATAAAAAACTTTATCAAAGTCACTGAAAGGAGGTTGACAGGGATTTTCCGGTTGGCCTCCAGTTTCCTGATCCAACAGAGGGCTATTTTACCTGCCTGGAGGTTAGCACTTGGTGGTAGGCCAGGGGCCGGTGTTCCAGGCCGGCCTACAGGCTGTCCCTGGGTGTAGATGCAGCAAAATGCAGCCCTATAGAGGGATTTCTTCCTCACCACCACCCCATGCAAAAGTGGTAGCCTGGCTGCTTTTTAATTAAATATTTAAAAAGAATTGGGGAGAGGGCATTTTGTTGAAGTGTCCTCTCAGTTATTTCCCCTTGCTGCAGTCTGCCACTCCTTTCAAGCTGGAAGGCCGCAGATTGGCCCTCCAGAGCCTGCCTGCTGCCCTTAGAAACAGGAACTTGTCTCCATGTCAATAATAGGTCCCTCCGGCCAAAATCGCAAAGAGCGATTCTTTACCCCAGGGCGGGTTCAGGACCTTGGAACAGTCCTGGCTCCTATTTCCCGCCCTCAAAGCAAAAATTCATCCCTTGGGTTTTATTTCATGTCATAGGAACCAAAGCCTGTTTATCCCTTTAGCATGCTTTTTCAAGAAAATAATACTCGAGGGAGGTTCAACAGGAGACAGCCATTCAACATCAGAATTTCAACGCACAGTATTACAAATTGAGAGGGAGGCCGCAGAGAGCCTCTGAGATGGGGAAGTTGGAGGATATGTGCCAGATTTCTACCTTTGTCTCCCTATTTTACCCTGCATCTATTGCCAGTGAACTATATCATGAAACCCTTCTGTTATCCCTTCCACTGAAAGTCATCTGTAAATTCTGCTCGTCAGGAGTTCTAACCCAGGCTTTCTCTATTCCTCTCCTTGTTGACACCTTGTAGTGTACAGGCTCTCTCTCACAAGGATTGGTTTACAGTCATCCACCCTGACAGAGACAGAGTGCAATGGGTGATAGAGTGGTGGTCAGCAGAAACCTGTGGTTGTTGCATATCACTGGCTGCAGGGCCAAGATACACAGCTGAAGAACCTGGGGATTTATGCTTTTAAACAAATGAAGCTGCTGTGATGGCAAAGCAGAAAGCTTTGGTGCAATCATTAGGAGCTGCAACAGAAAGGAGGCTGCATTCTGATGGTCCAGCTGGATGCATCCACAGTAACACGCAGAGTACATCAGAGAGCAGTTTAACAATACTACAAGTCACCATGGGATTTGTGTCTGATTCAGGGACATCTTCAGCAGATGCCCTATCACAAAGGCCACAGCGCAGTCTGCACTTTCTCCATGGATGTTCCCAATACTCTGGTTAGCCAAATAGGAGAAAGCAGTTCCCACTGGCTTCAACAGGCTTGGCAATTGGTTACACACAGTCATGCAGCAGGGTTTCACAATTCTCATTAGTACCATTCAGTCTGCTTTTCCATGCAGCAGTAGACTTGCAGAGGCAGTGTCCAGTAAAATGAGTTGACAGAAATATGCACAGATCATTTTGCTGTCTTCCAATACAGTAGCACATGAAAGATCACTACCAGTCCCGTCCGATATCTCACAGAAAGGAGGGATAAAGCATGTGACAGGCCCATCTTAGGACTTAGCTGCCAGGAGACGAGGACCATTTCAGCACCAAGAGGTTACAATTGGACAACAACAACCAGGTATTCCTGCCACTTAGGTAGCTCTGGGTCTGAGTTTAAATATCACACAAGGGAGCAAGGGAAAGCCTAGTGGTAGGAAGTAGAGACATGCACACACATTTGTTGTGGGAATAAGCTTCACAAGAAGAGAGTTTTGACACAGACACTTGAGGAGAGGCCCATGTATGTCCATTTGGGTTCTATCTATAGCTTCTTGGACCGTAGGAAAATATTCTGTAAAATGGTAGCATTTCCATGAGTTGTTCATGAGAAGTGGGGGAAATGACATTCTGCAGCAACAAATGCTTGCTTAATACTTCAGTGCATAGTTGGATTAGCTAAAGGTGGCAGCTGTGGCTCACAGGTAGCAATCCTGTCCCTGAGGTTGAGTTCTAAATCTCACTCCAGAGACTGGGGAATATGACCGAAGCTAATACACTCCCGATGTCAAGAGAATGTTACACTGTCAGATAGTCCTGTCTTTCAGCTGGATATTAAACTGAGGCTGCGTCTGCCCGCTCAGGTAGATATAAACAATCCTATGGCATTACTTCAAAGAAGAATAGGGAGCTATCCAGAGCAGCCTGGTCAATATATTTCAGTCAACCAACATCACTATATAAACAGATCACCTGGTCATTATCACATTGCTGCTTGTGGGAGCTAGCTGTGAGCAATTTGGCTGCTGTGCTACTACATGACAACAATGACCACACTTCAAATTATTTCATTGCTGGAGAGGTGTTTTCGGGCATTTTGAGTTGTGAAAGGTGCTACACAAGTTTTTCTTTCTAATGATAATGAAGTGCTCATGTGAAATACCCTTGTAAGATAAACATTTAAGCCAGTTAGAATCATAGAATACGGTTACAGCGTAGGAGGCCATTCAGCCCATCAAGGTTGGTTGGAGCGTATGGCATACATGATCGATGATCTGCTTTGTAAAGTGAAGCCTCCATTAGAACTGCTGCAGGGACAATGGTGGTTGCAGTGTCTTTGACTGATCATATGGGGCTACTGGTAGATTGGTGCTGCCTTAGCTTGCCTGGTATCCCTCCATTCCCCCTTCTTCCAAAATGCAATTCCAAATGGGAAAACCATTATTCCTGGAAATGGGGATGAGTGTCAAATGGCAGACCCGCAGCAAATTACACAATGGGAGATGTGAAAGCCATCGTCAGCATCAAATCAACAGAGGAAAACATCTCCAAAATTGAGCCATAAAAATGGTTTCTGCAAACCCTGCCAGTCAACATTTTGGCCTCTTTAAATCATTTACTCTCTCATGCCTAATAATCTAATGCATTGTTTCTATATAGACAAGGTGATAAACTGGCATTAATCAGGCAGGGAATGATGGAAAATGTGATCTTTGATACTAAAACAGGAGTGGACCTGAACTCCTGCTGGTTCCAATCATCCAATCTACTGCACTATCCACTGAGAGGCTTGGGCTTATGGAGAGGCAAAGCATTAGCTTACAAAATTTACTAAACATAATTTCAGTGCTAGCTGAAGCCCTTTGATTCTGTTCCCAGTAGTGCCACAAAGAAAGGGAGCATATCCTCATGAGATTCTTAACATGTGACAGGGGAATAGGGGAGATTTCCTCTGTATTCCTATTGATTAGATCCATGGTTTGGATTTCACCAACATAGTTGGCCCTTCAACCCATCAGCAGCAGTTAGGGTTTATCATTACTGTTTGGGCCCAAGTCAGGATTCTTGGAAACTGTGGATAATGCAGATGAACCAGCACCCACGCAGCACAAGCAAATATCGATAACAAGCTGCATTGAATACAACACCTTTAATACAGCATTATGTCTCATGGTATTTCATGTTGGAGGTCTTACTTGAGTTGGAGCAGGGAGAATGCTGAAGGAGGTGGCTAAAGGAATTGTCGAAGAGGAAGGTGGAAGATTTGAAGCTGGGGCAATGGAAAAGATGAGAACAGTTTCAGGATGGAGTTGCAGAGTGTGAAGCTGAAGGTAATAAAAACAGAAAATGCTGGAAAAGCTCAGCAGATCCGATAGCAGCTGAACTCCACAGACCTAGTGACATAGAGCTGGAGGAACCAAATGGAGCCAATTGACAAACAATCCACAATCTAATTCGTTTAATCCCTGATATTCAAGTGGTCTGCACTGTTAATTAATTTTGCGCATTTTATTCAGCAAAAACAGGAAGAAACATTTTCATAAGAGCTCCATATGGACAAAAAGGATTAACGTTTCACTTGTGGGCTCAGCTGCTTGATTCATTATCATCTCTAATCCAAGTACTATCCTCAGGGACATATCTGAAAATTTTAACTGTCATCTTGAGGTGTACAGACATGCATTGCAGAGACACCCTGGAAGAAATGCTGAGAGATGTGGTTAGAAAACAAAAAAATTCTGAATATGAACCATTTGGGACACATTTTCCAGTTTCCCTTCCAAGCTAAGTTTTAAAGAAATTGTCAGTGAAATTGGACTCTTCTTTCAATCACTTAGTTCGTAAGTGCACTGTGCGTGCTGACATCAGGGGGAAAGCTTTCCTCATTTGCTTATGTAGAAAAATTGTGACCACAAACATAAAGAATATGCTTATCATTTTGATACAAGGGAAACCTTTGGTACAACCCCTCCCCCACCAACATAAGGCACGAGTGTCTTGCTAACAACCACAGGTACATCATACAAAACATGCTTTTGCAGAGAGCCAACATGGACTCGACAGGCCAAATGGCCTCCTGTGCTGTACCCGGTCTATGACTCTGTGGCTTCCCAGTTGTAAATACCTCCCCCTTTTTGAGGAAAGGGCCACAGAGCTCACAGGAAGGCACCTCTGATCTTGCCTTGGGAGATGGCAAGGTCGGAGGTACCTTGCTAGTGCCCAGTTACTGACTGAGTATCTGCACTGTTGCCTGTGACATGCTTCAAGTAGCCACAACCTTACATCCGCTTCGCCATCTCCTTAAATCTAAAAGGGCTTTTCATAGTTGCTGACCCCTTTTCCTGCCGATCATCATAGCAACAGACATCACAGGAGAAGGAAGAGGATGATGATGTTTAAGTGGGTGTTGAGGACTAAGCCTTGCAGGAGTTGAGGCTGCATGACACTGGTCTCTCTCTCTCAGGAAAGCAGCACGTGTTGGAGCGCCTAGTGTGCCCCACCTCAATGCACCACAACCGTGGAGCATAGGCAGTGACACAATGCTGTCTGCCAGGGGCGAGCTGAAATGAGAAGAGGGCCATCTCATTCCCCAAAGCCTTTTCTGCAGCAATAACATCTAATATTACCACAGCCCTGATCCTCAGCTAGGATCAAGAAGAAGCGCAAGAATAGGTTAAAAGAAAGGCACATATAGGCACTTAGAGGAAGCACAGTATTAAGAAAGAGTCAGGTGATTCTATCTGTTTGGAATTCACTGTAATAAAATAGAATGTGCACTGACATGCTCTCTGTTATTAATGGTGGGTGGGAGAAAGGAAACACTTATGTGGTGCTGCCTTCATCCTCAGGATTAGTTGATTGGCATGTTCTTAGCTGCAAAGAGGGCTAATGTGTTTTCATGTGGTTGGATGGGTAGTGGTTTGAAAGTGCGAGAGATGGAGATAAGCCTGTGCTATCAAAGATAGACTTTGACCTGGATTTCGCAGTCAGCAATGAAGCAACCACACTCGCTGCTGCCCTCAAAGAAAGCCACCCACAAAGATCTAGCAATCTCTGTGGTGTGGATTTCCCCTTTCATGACATTAGTTAGGGTCTGGCACCAAGCCAAGAGGATTTGCAGGCATCCAGCAATCAAGTAGTGCAAGCAGCCAATCATGTTGAAGCATTTCCACTGTCAGCAAACCAGAAAACAAAATCCATTTATTATCCCTCACTTTTAATTAAACTCTACAAAGAGCGAAATAGCTGATTGGGACATATATATCCGATCAAAATAGAATCTAAAATATCATAAGTACACTTTTAAAAATTATTTTAAAAATATGCAGACTTTATTATTATAAGATCATGGCTGATCTGATTGTGGCCTCAACTCCACTTTCCTGCCTGTCCCCCATCACCCTTGACTCCCATGTTAATCAAATATCTGTCTAACTCGGTCTTGAATATATTCAATGACCCAACCTCCACTGCTCTCTGTGGAACAGAATTCCAAAGACTAATAACCCTTTGAGAGAAGAAATTCCTCCTCATCTCCATCTTAACCCCTTATTTTTGAACTGTGTCCCCTAGTTCTAGATTCCCCCACAAGAGGAAACATCCTCTCAGCATCCATCCTGTGAATCTTATATGTTTCAATAAGATCATCACTCATTCTTCTAAACTCCAATGAGCATTGGCCCAACATGCTCAACCTTTCCTCATAAAACAACCCCTTTATCCCTGAATCAGCATTGTGAACCTTCTCTGAACTGTTTCCGATGCAAGTATATGCCTCCTTAAGTAAGGAGACCAGAACAGGTGTGGTCTCACCAATGCCCTGTACAGCTGTAGCAAGACTTCCTTACTTTTATACTCCATCCCCCTTGCAATTAAGGTCAGCATTTCATTTGCTTTCCTAGTTACTTGCTGTATCTGCATGCTAACGTTTTGTGATTCATGTACGAAGACACCCAGATCCCTCTGTACCGCAGATTTCTACTGTTTCTCTCCATTTAAATAATTTTCTGCTTTTCTGCTCTTCCTGCCAAAGTGAACAATTTCATATTCCCCCACATTATACTCCATCTGCCACATTTTTTGCCTATTCGCTTAAACCTTGAGGTATCGTAATGAGAATAGATACCTGAAACATAGCCCAGCAACAAGTCAATGCTTTCAGAGGAGAGGGCTGGGTAGAAAATTGAGAGAAGGAAGGGTAATCTGCGGGCTGTCAGCCACACCCAATTCCACTGTGGTTGATCTTGGAAGAGGATCAGTCTATTCTCAACTTCTCCAAGTCTATAGAGCTTTGTTAATTATAGTATGCACCCTTTTAAGTAATATTTTTACAAGAGACACACACAAGCACATAGTTTTGCTGCAAAAACACTTTTTGGCATGATTTACGATACACGAAGAGATCAAATACATAGAAACATTATTCTCTCTCCTCACTTCGGAAGATTAAAATACTTTCTTGAACATGCACCTTGTTCTCATTTAACTTCAGGGAGAGTTGTAGCTTGGTTCAGAATCTCAGTTGTTGCTACACTGCTTACCTTTTAAAACATGACTAGCGAAGAATTAACATCGTTATCACTTACCATGGAATAATCTATCAGATAGAATATACTGGATGACAGGGATCCTACACTTTGTTGCTATTCAGTGACCCCTTTGCTAGGAAGGGCATTTATCTCAATGTTAGTTAAGGGCAGGATGAGGTTTGCCTGTGGTACCTGTTGGCATTCTCTATCCTGGAGTAGACAAAAATCAATGGTCATTTAGGCCAAGTCCCAGAGGCGGCATAGGCCACGGGAAGGGAGAAAATTGGTAATAAGAGGAGCTTAGTTAGATGACTTTTCTTTAACATTTAGCTCCTGTAGCTGTTACCCTCCTTATCTGTCCAATACTCAGATGCATTGAGGGTAGGCAGAACGTGGAGCTGAGGCCACAATCAGATCAGCCATGATCTTATTGAATGGTGGAGCAGGCTCGAGGGGCTGAATGGCCTACTCCTGCTCCATGTTCGTATATGTTCATTCTTTTTCTCAGAATGAGACACAGACAAGCTCCGTTTCATATCATTTTATCAGCATGTAATGAAAATCTAGGAAAACTGACACATTAATTAGAACCTGAACCACACGGCACAATCACAATTCCACTATCACAACAAGGTGCTGTGAATTCGTTCAATTACATTTTCACATGTTTCAGAGTAAGATCACAGCCTGTAGTAATTATGGTTTTATTTAGTGTGTTCTTTAAGAATAATACTTGTTAGGCAAGATCACATGATCTGCAGCATCCATTAGGAGAGCAGTGCAGGCTGCCTCAGGAGTCAGTGCAGAGATCGAGTTGGAGTTGAAAGCACACGTGTGGTTGCTGCTGAGTATGTTGTAAATAAACTTAATGTTCCCACCCAAGAAGTGTCTGCTGATCAACTCTCGAAAAAGCAAGACTCCGCGAGAAGCAGGAAACAGAAGAATAAAGCCAAAGAATAAAGAAAAATAACTTAGCAGCAAAATCAAAGAATAATTTTAATAGAGGTGGAAACAAGCAGTCTTTTAGCAATTGACAGTTTAAAAAAATCGAATGCTACTATTGTCACAGAAATGGACTTTTGATGAGGCAGTGCAAGGAAAGATTCAAGCAGACCTGTAAACAAAAGAAGCCCAATGAAATCTACAATGTAGAAGAGCCTGAAACAGCAAATTCAGACATTTACTCGTTTAACCTGAAAGTTGGAAAGACAGAACCAATATTTGTCACGGTGAAAGTAAATGCCAAACCAGTCAGATTGGAAGTGGACACGGGAGCTTCCACTACAGTAATTGGGGAACATACCTTCAGATATCTGAATAATGGTGAACATCAATTAAGTTTAGAAGAAACGGATGCCAAACTAAAAACATATACGGGTGAATACACTCAAGTAAAAGGCATGAGCAGAGTATCTGTCCATTATGGAAGCCTATCAGCAAAGCTACCAGTGTTGGTATTGAGAGGCAGAGGACCAAGCCTTCTAGGGCGAAATTGGCCAAGGGAAATCAACCTTGATTGGCCACTGAGATTCGAAAAGGAAGCTGGAAGCATTCCCGTTTTGAAAAAGGAATGTATAAGGACTCAACTACCTGAAGAACTGCAGGCTGTCTTAAGCCAAAACCTGGAAGAACAGCAGAAGGAACTCAAAGAGACCCTGCTTGATGACAGAGTTCGAGACAAGATGAGCAATCTTCAAAGGGTAAAAGAAAATCTGTTATAAGACCTTCACACACGACTAGATTCCCGCACGTCAAAGTTAGTACCCCTGGAGAAGTATGAAAAGAAACAGAAAGAATTCAGCACTTCTCTGAACAAACTAAAGAATGAGTTGGCAGAGAAGACACAACAATGTTCAATTTCCAGGAGGCAGCAAACAAATACAAACAAGAGATGGAAGAGCTGAAGAAACAGCTACATGAAGCCAAAGAGGCTTTGGAAGCAAAAGTTGCAGAATTTTCCAAGAAGCAGACGGAGAATGAAATTTTGGAAGACTCAGCCACTGAGTTCAGGCAAGTTCACTTTGCACCCAAGAGAAGCCTGGCCAACAGTGAAGTCAAGAAGAAGGCCGAGATAAAAGTATGTGCTAGAAAAAAGAAAAGTGCACGTTCCAAGCGAGGGAGGTAATCTATTTAGGTCACCAAGTAGATTCACAGCGCCTCTATCCAGTTGAGGAAAAAGTGAGAGCCATAAGAGAGGCACCTGCGCCAAAGACCACTTAAAAGCTCAAATCAATCCTAGGAATAATCAACTATTATGGTCAGTTCTTACCCCTGCATTCTCTACTCAAAAGGATCCAACGTTGGTCTTGGGAGGTGCCCCAGAAAGAAGCTTTCATGAAGGTGAAACAATTGTTGCACTCGTCCAATCTATTAGTGCATTATGACCAGATGAAAGAATTGGTGCTGACATGTGACACATCTCCCTACAGAGTGGGAGCAGTGCTGTCTCATTGGATGGATGATGGCACGGAATGGCCAATAGGTTACGTATCAAGAACGCTCACCACAGCGGCAAAGGGATACTTGCAGATGGAAAAAGAAGGCCTGTCCATCATCTTTGGTGTCAAGAAATTTCACCAGTACATACACAACCATCATTTTATAATCACTTCAGACTACAAACCATTGCTAGGATTGTTTAGTGAGGACAAGGCTATACCATCCATAGCCTCAGCAAGAATACAATGATGGGCTTTAATTCTGGCAACATGTGAATACACTTTCATACATAGGCCTGGCAATCAAATCACAAATCAAAATCACAAAACAACCCTTATTCGTTTGCCTTTACAAGAAAATGATGAGCACATCCCAGTTCCACAGGAACTTGTTCTACTGTTAAACGTCTTATATTCCTCACCAGCATGTACTCAACAGACCAGAGACTGGACAAGTTGGGACCCAGTCCTACCTCAGGTACGAGAACAAGTGCTACATGGTTGGTCACAAGAGCCTGTATCTGACAAAATGAAACCATACTGCAACAGAAGACATGCAATAACCAGCCAGGCATATTATTGTGAGGTGCACAAGTGATAGTTCCCCCAAAGGGAAGGGAGCCACTTTTAATTGAACTACATAGTTCCCATCCAGGAATTTCCCGAATGAAGACCATAACACGAAGCTTTTTATAGTGGCCTGGGATGGATGGCGAAATAGAGAGTTTGGTAAAGCATTGTGTGCAATGTCAGCAACTGCAAAAGTTGCCAGTGACAGCTCTGTTACACCCATGGGAATAGCCAAGTAGACCCTGGGCGCGGTTACACATTGACTACGTTGGACCTTTCCTGGGACAATGTTTCTGCTCATTGTTGATGTCCATTCAAAATGGTTGGGCGTATATGAGGTGAAGTCACCAATGTCAGGTGCTACAATTGAGAAACTACATCAGAGTTTTGCCATTCACAGACTACCAGAAGTAGTTGTTTCCGATAATGGCACGGCATTTACGAGTGCTGAGCTTCAATGGTTTATCAGTCTCAATGGTATCACTCATGTAAACGCTGCACCGCACCACCCTTCCTCAAACGGACCGGCTGAAAGGGCGGTTCAAGCGTTCAAGGCAGGCATGAAAAAGTTAACTGGTGATTCCTTGGAAACCAAACTAGCACACTTTCTTTTTCATTACAGGACTACCCCTCACACAACAACAGGTGTCACACCTGCAGAGTTATTGTTGAAACGCCGTCTCAGGATGAGATTGAGCTTAATAATGCTGAATTTAGAGGAGAAGGTGGAAAGGAGTCAGGGAAGGCAGAAAACTAGACATGACTGGCATAGTCATGAGAGGAAATTTACAGTGAGAGAGCCAGTATATGTGAAGAACTTCAGGGAAGGACCAAAGTGGTTACCGGGTGAAATAAATGCGGTGACTGGACCTCTATCTTACCACGTGGAGGTGGAAGGCCGGATCACCTGGAAACATGTGGACCATTTAACAAAGAGAGAGACAAATCATCAAGATTTGGTTCCACCAGTGATCATGACCGAGTCTGCATTTCCTGTTGAGGAAACTCGACCCAGGACAAACATGTCTGATGTTCCTGTAAGAGTTGAGGATACAGAACTGCAAGTGCCCACTGAAGCGCTTGATGCTCAGGCAACTCCGGAAAAGGGGGTTCCTGACAAAGAATCTAAAGCTGTGGAGCTGCGACGTTCCACACGTACCAGGAAACCACCTGAAAGACTGAACTTGTAATTTCCTTACCCAGTGTAAGTATTAAGTTGTCTTGAAAAATATGCACTTGTAAATATAATATGTATGGCCGAGTTAAAGGGGGAGGAATGTAGTAATTATAATTTTATTTAGTGTGTAATGTACCTTTAAGAATAATACTTGGTCGACAAGATCACATGATCTGTGGTAACCAATAGGAGAGTAGCGCTGGCTACCTCAGGAGCCAGTGTAGAGGTAGAGTTGGAGTTGAAAGCACATATGTAGTTGCTGTTGAGTATATTGTAAATAAACTTAATGTCTCCACCCAAGAAGTGTCTGCTGGTCAAATCTATCATTAATAGTACAACTTGGCCACCCTACAACGCTTCTGTTAAATGCTTGTTTGAGTTCCCTTAAATTTTTACAGCTGATTTCTGTCAACCATGTCCTCTTACAAGGACTAGTCTGAACTCTGCCAATGTTCAAACCTTTCCAGAACTGTGTACTATCTATGCTTGATGTATCATATAATGTAACGTACTGTGACTTGCACAAACAAGTCCATTTTGCTCCATTTGTTGAAATAAAAAGCGTAAGAAAATGAATATAAATAGAATGCTTCTGATGCTACAAAAAGAAGATAAAGTATTTTGGCATTCCTGTATGACAAATTTTGAAAAGCCCGAATATATTTCTGGGAATGAACATTGACAGTGCTGCTGCATTTTAAAAAAATTCTTTCAGGGGATGTGGGTGTCACTGGCGAGGCCAGCATTTATTCCCCATCCTCCCGAATTGCCCTGAACTGAGTGGCTTGCTAGGCCATTTCAGACAGCAGTTAAGAGTCAACCACATTGCTGTGGGTCTGGAGTCACATGTAGGCCGGACCAGGTAAGGAAGGACATTAATGAACCAAATGGGTTTTTATGATAGTTGATGATAGTTTCATAAATAAAAACAGAAAATGCTGGAGAAGCTCTGAAGGCCTGGCAACATCTGTGGAGAGAAAGACACAGTTAATGTTTCAGGGCCATATGAATCTTCTTCAGATAGATTTAAGGTCATTACCACTGAGGCTAGCTTTTGACTCCACATGTATTAATTGTTTGAATTTAAATTCCACCAGCTGCCATGATAGGATTTGAACCCAACCCCCAGAGCTTAATCTTGACTTTTGGGTTACTGATCCAATGACACAACCACATGGGAGATTGCATTCAAGATGCTGACTTGTTATAATTATGAAATAACATTCATGCAGTCAGGCTCCTCCCAGCTCAAAACATATTTTGACTCTAACATGATACAAAAATATTACTATTGGAAGTAGTTAACAAATAGGGTAAGGAGCCAAACTGTAAGTGTGAAGTTTGAAATGAGCGATTATAACATTAATGAACTATCAAAGTTAAATAGGGTTGCCAGCTATGATTAACTGTATTCCTGGAGGTTTCATCACATGACTTCCACCCCTCCCCAGCCATTAGTTGGCCAACACATCCATCCTTGTGACGCACAACCTTTCAATGTCAATTGGAAAGCAAAAAGACTCATTACCCAATTGGATGATGTGTGACTGTCAGCCAAACAGCCTTTTCTTCCCATTTGCAAAATTTTTGTATCTAGTAAAGAGAAATGTTCAAAGAAAATGACAAAGAAAAACAATCTTTTTTAATGCCCCGATGATATTTCTCCAGGGTTGCACACAGCAGTGTTCTGGAGATTGATCTTAAATTCCTGGAGACTCCAGGCCAATCCTGGAGGGTTGGCAACCCTAAGGCTACAAATTTTTCAAATATAATATTTCTTTACTAGTTACTTTGAGAATCGGTTGCTGCACTAAATCTGTTGAAGTTTGGAATATATCAAGCGATAACCCAAATACATTTAAATCAATGTTAATCGCTAGTTAGTTCATGATCAGATATCCATCATGACTATTGAGTTCATTGTTGTTTAATGCAGTCCTTTTGACTGATGGTCTACCTAGTTTTAGACATACTCTCCCCCCCTCCCCATTTTCTCCTTTACTTCAGAGATAAAAACAAAAAACTACTGCGGATGCTGGAAATCCAAAACAAAAACAGAATTACCTGGAAAAACTCAGCAGGTCTGGCAGCATCGGTGGAGAAGAAAAGAGTCGACGTTTTGAGTCCTCACGACCCTTCAACAGAACTGAGTAAAGTTAGGAGAGGGGTGAAATATAAGCTGGTTTAAGGTGGGGGGTTGGGGGGGGGGTGTGGTGGGTGGGGGGAGAGAGAAGTTGAGGGGGGGTTGTGGTTGTAGGGAAAAGCAAGCAGTGATAGGAGCAGATAATCAAAGGATGTCACAGACAAAAGGATCAAAGAGGTGTTGAAGGTGGTGATATTGTCTAAGAAAATGTGCTAATTAAGAATGGATGTCAGGACATTCAAGGTACAGCTCTAGTGGGGGTAGGTTGGAAAGACTGACAAGGTATTAGTTGTAGATTTAAAAATAATGGAAATAGGTAATGGAAATAATGGAAATTCCCACCTATTTCCATTATTTTTAAATCTGCAACTAATACCTTGTCAGTCTTTCCACCCCACCCCCACTAGAGCTGTACCTTGTGTGTCCTGACATCCATTCTTAATTGGCACATTTTCTTAGATAATATCACCACCTTCAACACCTCTTTGATCCTTTTGTCTGTGACATCTTTTGATTATCTGCTCCTATCACTGCTTGCTTATCCCTACAACCACCGCCCCCCCCCTCAACTTCTCTCCCCCCCGGCCCCCCACCTTAAACCAGCTTATATTTCACCTCTCTCCTAACTTTACTCAGTTCTGTTGAAGGGTCGTGAGGACTCGAAACGTCGACTCTTTTCTTCTCCACCGATGCTGCCAGACCTGCTGAGTTTTTCCAGGTAATTCTGTTTTTGTTCTCCTTTACTTCCTTCATCTCCTGAAATGCTGACTCACACAAGAGTAAGGTTGAAGTGCAGGCCTGACAAGGATTGATATCTCCCTTGTAGTTAACATATAGATGATACTTTTTGGGAGACATTTTTGATCCAAAGTGAATATTGGAATTGAAATTGGGTGAAAAAAAACGTTTCAATTTGATTAAACAAATGGCTACATCACCTCAATTAAAACAATGTCCTTGAGCTCTGCAGGTCACATTTGAGGACTTTTCAGCTCCCTTTAACTGGACTGTTTGCTCTCAGTGAAATGCGATCTGTAAACTCGCAGTGAAGGATCCTAATGTCCTTGATACCCGTCTGAACAAGGCTATTTGGGCTCAAAGTGTAAGGAATGTTCTGTACTGCATTCATGTGCATTTATCCAGAACACAAAGGATGAGGACTCTCCTAAGGAATTGTGAATACTGCTGAACCATGTCATATCCTCCAAAGGTCTGCAGGGGGCCAATGTTGATGAGAACTGAGATGTAAATGTTTTGTTTAAACAAACTGCAAAGAGGAACAAGATGGTTAAATAAGAGAGAAATTGTGAGAATGCTCAGAGGCTCCACTTTCTACTTAGTTGCTGTTGACAGGGTGTTACTTTCTGGCTAGTGCCTGCAAAAGACAGTCATTGGCCCAGATATAAATGGGGAGGAAGCAGAGGAGGGCGGTAATGGACCCAGAACCCAGGAATGCCGGGACGCGGGCAACATTCAGAATTCAAGAGCAGCACCCCAGCATCATTTTTTTAAAAATTCAATGGCTTTCCCACCCTGCTGCCAATTGAGGCCCTTAAGTGGGCAACTAGTGCCCATTTAAAGGCCCCATCCCACCCAGTGGGGGGCTCACCATGAGGGGAGCACAGCAAACAAACCCTGGCATGTTTGTTTGAGGGCTCCCAGGAGTGTTCCAAGTAGTAAGTGCCTGATCCACTGAGAGCCACCCCTTGCCTTTGCTGCCAGCCCGTGCCTCAACCCTCACACACGGCCCCCACCCTGCCACCTAACTCCCAGCATCACTCATCTGTGTCTGGGTCCCTCCTTGATCCGAGGCCTCGAGTGGGCATCGTACTGGCAGCAGCCACCACCTCGTCAGACGCGCTGCTGAGTACAGAAGAGCTGCCAGCTCTTGGAAGGTGGAACATCTCTCCCTGGGGGAAAGCCCACTAAAGGCCTGTTAAGTTAAAAGCAAAAAACTGCGGATGCTGGAAATCCAAAACAAAAATAAAAATACCTGGAAAAACTCAGCAGGTCTGACAGCATCTGCGGAGAGGAGCACAGTTAACATTTCGAGTCAGTATGACCCTTCAACAGAAGAGTTCTGTTGAAGGGTCATACGGACTCAAAACGTTAACTGTGTTCCTCTCCGCAGATGCTGTCAGACCTGCTGAGTTTTTCCAGGTGTTTTTATTTTTGTAAAGGCCTGTTAAGTGCCTGAGTGACTCTTAGGGCAGCATTTTCCCCTCGTCAGGCGGGTGAGGCGGGCGGGCCCGGGAGTGGCCGCAAAACTGACCGGCACCTGCGATCAGGCCCCGACCGCGATTTCACGCTGGTGGGCCGATTAACCGCGGCTCCCCACTGGTCGGGAAGGGCCGAGCGGGGGCGGGGGCCTGTCAGTCAGTGGGTCCAATGGCGACCCAGCGGCCAGTTTAAAAACAGCCCAGGCTGCCAGGGAAGGACGCCTGTCTGTCGTTGTCACGATAGAGTCGAGTGTGGCTGCAAACGCCAGGCAGGAGGGCAGGTTGGGTGGAAACTTGGCCCCCCATTTGTCGGATGAGTGCCTCGTCGCCTTCCTGAAGGAGGTGCCAAGGCATGAGAGCAGGAGGCCTCTGCCAAGAGGGCATGGGAGGAGGTGGCAGCAATGGTGAGCAGCCATGACACGGTGTGGCGCACATGGGTGCAGTGCCAGAAGCAGTTCAATGGCCTGCTGCGCTCAGGAAGGGTGAGTACTGGGTTGGCATGGGTCAGTGTGCAGAAATGTCAAGTTGTGGCTGTATCCACTCTGAGGAGCGAGAGTCTGAGTGCCAACTGTCAATGACGTCAGAGCTGGCCAAGGGGGTGAGCCCTGGCTACTTGGACTGAGTGCCTTATGGCTCGAGGGCCATGACTCGGATATGCCCTGCGAGGTGTTCCTCAATTGGGGTTGGCTTGGCTGCAATGGTGCTGCAGGTAGAGAGTGGACTAACCAATGCTCCTCTGTCCTTTCAGGAGAAGACGAGCCATAACCAATCAGAGAGGGAACGTACAGGCGTTGGCCCACCCAACCTGCTGCTGCTCTCCTGGTTTGAGTAGGACACCCTGGAGCTGGAGAGCTGGCACGCTGCCCATGCAGCCGGGCGTGGAGAGGTGGGGGTGCCAGATGAAGGTAAGAGCGAAGTGTACAGGGCTGACAGTTCCGGATTGTGGAATCATTCTAGTATAGTCTCCTCATTGTTGGGATCATCAAACCTGGAGTCCCCATTGATCATTGAAAGATAATGGCACCGAGATACGGATCTCCATTGTCTCACCAGGGTGCCTAGCATGCACAGAGATAGTGTGATGACATGTCCTTCTTCTTCCTTTTAGGTTTTCCAGCAGGCATCCGATCTCCAGACCCCGAAGGGCCACCCCTGACACCGGAGGACCACCGGGCATCTTTTTCACCTGCGTCAAACCCTTCCATCTGACCTTCCTTTCATCATAAGGTCAGAAGTGGGGATGTTCACTGATGATTCCACAATGTTCAGCACCAATCGTGACTCCTCAGATACTGAAGCAGTCCAAATGCAGCAAGACTAGTCAATATCCAGGCTTAGGCTGACAAGTGACAAGTAACATTAGCGCTACACAAGTGCCAGGCAATGACCATCTCCAACAAGAGAGAATCTAACCATTGCTCCTTGATGTTCAATGACATTACCATCATTGAATCCCCAACTATCAACATCCTGCAGGTTACCATT
This sequence comes from Cetorhinus maximus, assembly GCF_964194155.1. Taxonomy (NCBI): domain Eukaryota; kingdom Metazoa; phylum Chordata; class Chondrichthyes; order Lamniformes; family Cetorhinidae; genus Cetorhinus; species Cetorhinus maximus. Next base: position 76,702,785 of record NC_135893.1, on the reverse strand, counting down.
GACCAGAAACTGAACTGGACTAGCCATATAAATACGGTGGCTACAAAAGCAGGTCAGAGGCTAGGAATCCTGCGACGAGTAACTCACCTCCTGACTCCCCAAAGCCTGTCCACCATCTACAAGGCAGAAGTCAGGAGTGTGGTGGAATACTCCCCACTTGTCCAAATGAGTGCAGCTCCCACAACACTGAAGAACTGAACACCGTCCAGGACAAAGCAGCCCCCTTGATTGGCAGTTCACCACCATCTTCTCAAGGGCAACTAGGGATGGGCAATAAATGCAGGCCCAGCCAGCGAAGCCCACATCCCATGAATGAATAAAGAAAAACACCCGCTCTCTGAAGCAGGCACCAGCGCAGATACCAATGTCTTAGTGGGCATTAGAGCGGTGGCTAGTATCTCGGTGCACATTGGTGAGGGCAGTTCATAGTCGCTTGAGGTGCAGGTGGAGGCAGAGAGTGCCCAGCGTGCTGGCAGTTGGTGGATAGCTGGAGACCAGGACGATGCTCAGTCGATGGCTGATGATGAGCCTCTGGAGTCATCCATCGGTTAGCAGGTGCTGGATGTCCAGCGAGATGTGCGGGAGGATCGGGCGGAGATCCATGAGGCTCTATGTGCCATGGACTCCGTGATGGACAAGTCCATGTGGAGCATGAGCACTGCGTTGACTGTCATGGGCGAGCACACTGTCTCCTCCATTGAGAGAGTGGCGACTCTCATGGAGAGGCAGCTCCAGGGACAGAATGAGGTCTTCCTGGGGTTGTGCTTGGACTTGCAAGCCCTCAGTTGGTCAGTGTCAGTGAGGGAGATGGAAGAGGCACCCAGTATCAGCTAGGTGCCCGTCCATCAATGGCGAGCAGGGAGGTCCACAGCGACCTTACATTGGCGCACAAGCTGCCTGTCCTCTCTGCGGGCTCCTCTCAGGGCACCCTGGATGATGGTAGCAGCTCCACCACCACTCTGCCAGTGACTGTGGCATCTGATGAGGCTGCAATGTCTAGGGAGATGCCAGGCATGGCACTGGCTGCACCCTCCCAGGCGGGGCCAGCACAGGCTCCACTGGACAGAGGACACCCACCAAGGTCATCAAGGCCAACAGGACAGCAGAATCAGCAGGCTGTCTCCAATGTCGGTGCCAGCGAGGGGTGGGGCCACCTAGACATAGGACATGCAAACCTAAGTTAAAGGCATCATGAGCACAAGACAGGTCATGGGTGATTATTTGTTCATTTATGTTTACTTTATCTATACTGGTCTGGGAATGAAGATCAGAGAAGTTTATGTAAATATTTTGGATTGTTAAGAGGAGATAAATTTTGTTTTGTCGTCATGGCCTAAGTGTGCTTCACCTTTTTATTTTATTGGTGCAGGGTACGCCAGTATCTAATGCTGGATGTATGTGCCTCTGAACTTTATTGCACAGGCACTGAGTGTTCTTTGTGTTCAAATGAAAGGGTCCTTTCAGACATCCAGGGCGGAGGCAGCAGCCCGGGCATGTGTTTGAAGCTGATCTTTGGCAGCCTAGCTGAAGAGGCGTTGGATCAAGGCGTCCCTGGTGTCCCTGCCTCCCTGGAGGCTACTGAGGTCTGCCTCCACACCCTCAGCGTTCTCCTCACCAGGCTCCTCTTCTGACTCACTACTGGATTCATCCTCTGCGGCCTGTGGAGCTGCATCAAGATCCTCTTCCTCCAGTGGGTCCCCCTTTGACAGTGCCAGATTGTGGAGAGCGCAGCATGCAACCACTATCGGTGACACACGATCTGGGGGGTATTGTAATGCACCCGCTGAATGGTCCAGGTATTGGAAGCACATCTTGAGAAGACCTATGGTCCTTTCTACCACCGCCCTTGTCGGGGCATGACTCCTATTATACCGCTGCTCGGCCTCTGTTCTTGGGTGGCAGAGAGACATCATAAGCCACCTTTTCAATGGATAGCCCTTGTCACCCAGCAGCCATCCATTTAGCCGGGCTGGAGCACTGAAGAGCCTCGGCGCCTGGGAGTGTCTGAGGTTGTAGGCGTCATGGGAGCTACCTGGGTACCTTGCACAGACTTGCAGAATCTGGATCCTGTGGTCACACACTATCTGCATGTTCATGGAGTGGAAGCCCTTCCTGTTGACGAAGGCACCGGGTTCTCCTGCTGGCGGCTTGATGGCCACATGTGTACAGTCAATTGCACCCTGGACGCGGGGGAAGCCAGCAATGGCCACGAAGCCTTTGGCTCGCTCAGCCTGGCTGACCTCGTCTGTAGGGTAAAGAATAAAGGTCAGTATCCGCCTGAACAGAGCTTCTGTCACCAGCTTCATGCAACTGTGGACAGCTGATTGGGAGACTCCACACCGATCCTCTACTGACCCCTGGAAAGAGCCGGAGACATAGAAGTTGAGGGCCACTGTGACCTTCAGTGCCAATGGCTTGGGGTGTCCACCCACACAGTTGGAACTGATCTCTGGCCCAATCATTTGGCAAATGAAGGTCACTGTCTCCCTTGAGAGGCGGAGCCTCCTTCAGCATTGCACCTCGGACACATTGAGGTAGCTGCATCGCCGTCTGTAAACCCTGACAGCGGGAAAGTGGCGTCTTCTGCAGTCCCTTCTGCCTTGGACTTCCTGCTGGCCCTGTGCCCCTTGTGCCTGCGCCTCTCCTCCCACAGGTCCCTCCCCTGGAAGCTGCATAGGAACATGTGGCCTCCTCTCCCTTCTGCCCCTCTCTTCCTCCTCAGAGGAGGTGCCTCCAGAGGAGACCACAATCCCCAATACCAGGGTAAGGGGAGGCTGTCTGATACCTGGAATGGTCCACACGGTCTGAAACCTCAGGGGGCCTGGCAGACAGCAATGAGTCCTGAAATGAAGCTTGGAAATGCTAAGAATGAAGCCTCGAACAGAGATCAAGCTGCCATATACCAGTAAGCAACCAGCTGCAAACTATCTCCAAAACTCCTCACTATTCACACTGACAATGCTGCTGACCCTTTTTATCCCGCCCTTGGATGAGGTTTGTGAAAATGTCGGCTGGCCGCCTGCCCATTTTGCTCATGCGACGAGCAGAAAATCGCACGGGCAAGGAAAAATCACAGTCAGTTGGACTGTTAAGGGCTTTAAGTAGCTTGTTAATTAATGGCGGGCGCCGCTCCAGCACCCGCACACACCCGCCAAGCGAAATGTCGCGTGAATGCTCGATGAAATCGGGACGCTCACCGGACACCATCACGCACTATTTTACACCCATCTGGGTCAGGCACGGCCTGCCCGCAGGATGAAAAATTCTGCCCCTAATGTGGCAGGCTGTCTCAAAGAGGTGACGCGGAACTCCTGCTGACTCACATCGCCTCCATTAAATCCAGCCTAATAACTTTTCAACAAGATGTTAAACTGAGACTCCATATGCCCCTCAGGTAGATGAAGAAAGATCCCATGGCACTATTCAAGGGTATAGAAAGGAGTTCTCCCTGTGTCCTGGCCAATATTTGTCCATTAAAAAATATGGGTGTGCACAAATTGGCTGCTGTACTTCCTATATGCCAACACTGACTATTACTACATTTGCTGCAAAAGCGAAGTCATGAAATGCACCATATAAATGCAAGTTAAACATAACAGCTAATATTATAACGCTGCAAAGATGAGAAAGGGCTATATTATAGTCAATTCAACATGATCAAAATCTGGTTTTGGATAACCTTTTATCTTGGGTAAATACAAATTGATCTTTAGGACCAAGTTGTATATATCTATTTGAATGTTATCGTCGAAGTGTGACCAAAATGGTTGTTATTTTGGATTTCTAGCACAAACCACAGCACAGTATTTGTAGAATAGCTTTTAAGTACTTCTTCAGGTTGCTGACAGCTATCAGCCTGGACTTTAGCTCAATTGCATACTAATAAATTCAAAGATTTCTAATTATCATGTTAGACAAGCTGTACATTAATCACACTGCAATTCTCACCCCCTCCCAGTGCACTTTTGCAATTATTCCATATAATTATAATTATAGATCACTATTCAAAAATACAAGGGTAGTGAGGGTGTGAACAAATTAAAGCCTGCTCTGGCATAACACAAACCAGTTACTCAAAGTGATACTAATGTTTATCAGCATACTGACCCTGAACTTAAATGAGGATAATTCTGACTTTGATAATGTGAAGTGATGAAGGTGAATTGGCAGCTCGTTTCTCATCTCTGCTGCTTTGTATTTGCAGGAAGTAAAAATCAGGACAGATGTAAAATGGGCTGCCAATTCACTCTCACTGAATTTACATTACTGCGCAAAGTCAAAATTACTTCAACGTTTTTATTGTAATTCACGCTCTGTGAAATAAAACTAATTTGCTTAATGCTACCATCCATTTTGTGCACCCACTGAATTTTACCCACACTGCCTTCAAAGAAAGGAGAAAACTGGTGCAAAATGAATAGGCAGATTAAACAAATTTATTTGCTCTCAAAATCAGTATTGAACTTCATGTTAGACAAAGCCAAGCTAAAGGAAAAATACAAGCGCTTAACAAAGAACTTGTGCCTCAAAGAGACTAGTGCGCTGTAAAAGTCGTCATTGCTGTAATGTCGGACTAGAGAACACAGATTTAAGGTTTTGGGCAAGAGATGCAGATGCATGTGAGGATGAACTTTTCAACACAGCGCATGGTAATGAGCTGGAACTCGCTGCCCATGGAAGTGGTGGAAGCGGAGACGATGAATGATTTCAAAGAGAAATTGGGATGGGCACCTGAGGGAAATAAACTATGGGGATAGAGCGGGGGGAATAGGACTGATTGGATGGCTGGACAGAAAGCTGACATTGACTCGATGGGCTGAACGGCCTCCGTCTGTGCTGTGGTGACCGTATGAACCTGAGTACTACTGGTACAGTATGGGAGAGATTGGCTGATTCCAAACTGGACGAAAATTTTAGACATTGTAAAAGAGGCAACTTGCAAATAGTAATGTTGACATTTTGAAAAGCTGTCAATTTGTTGCTCCTGTTAGCTTATTTTAAAACAACAAGTAAATTTTAAATCATTAATTTACTATACCTTAGCCATAATCTATTTCATTTGTATTAAACTGAGCACAATCTTGCTCATATTTACACTAGGAGTAAAGGATTCCCAGTCATAGCATAGTGCTGGAATCTTCTTCATGACCTTTGAACCCTACTCAGCAGGTGAGAAAGATTGAGAGCCCCAGTAATGCCTCCTCTCTATTGCAATCCTCAAGTGCTGTTCCTTACAAATCAAATGCAATACAATGCTTGTAAGACAGATGTGCAACAGCAGGGTTGCTGAGGCTGAACTCTTGTCAGGATTAGGCCATATGTTGAATACTGACTGTGTGGCCATTGTTGGGCCTTATCATGTTGGGGTTTTCACTCAAAGTTGACACACAGAATAGAATAGAAACCTGCAGTGAAGCAAATCAACTCCATGTTTGTTCCCATTCCCATGGTTCGCAGTCTTGGAACATTTATAATTAGTATCAAACACTCAGCCTAGCTACTGCTTCTTCAGTTCCCATACTTTCTTTGGAAAAAGAAAGTATTGCATTTATATAGCGCCTTTCATGACCCCATGATTTCTCAAAGTGCTTTACAGCCAGTAAAGCACTTTAGGAGTGTAGGCACCGTAAAGTAGGAAATGCAGTCAAACTGAGCACAGCAAGATCCCACAAACACCAATGTGATAATGAGCAGATAATCTGCTGTTCAGTGGTGTTAGCAAAGGGCTAAATATTGACTAGGACACTAGGGGGAATTCCTCTGTTATTGTTCAAGATAACGCCTTTTGTCTGAGATGGCAAACAGAGTCTAAAGTCTCAGCTGACAGACAGTGCAACACTTCCTCAGTACTACACTGCAGTGTTAGCCTAAATTAAGCGCTTAAATCTCTGGAGTGGGATTTGAACCCAGAACCTTCTAGCTGAAAGCCAAGAGAATGAAACATATACAACATTGCTACCTCAACTCCAGAATGACTCAGTGTGTAGATGCATCACCTAATATGAATCTTGTAGACCAGATCTCCAGACTGTTCTGAGTTATTTAATCTCAACTGGGATGGTAATAGGATTGCTACAATTGCCCTAATCACCTCTGGGCTGTGGAATGGAAAAATCAGCTTCATTCCAGATCGCTTTCTTTCCCTTGACTCCTGGTGGAGAGTATGCATGTATTTGCATAGGGTTGCCAACTGCAACTAAATGTATCCCTGGAGGTTTCGTCACATGACTTGCCCCCCACCGTGCTCCAGCCATTAGTCGGCCAACACATACACCCTTGTGACATACTGACTTCCTACGCCAATTGGAAAGCAAGACGACTCATTATCCAATTGGGTGATGCTTGATCGTCAGCCAAACAGTTTTATTTTCCCATTTTCAGTATTCTCGTATCTGGTAAAGGGAATGAAAAGGACAAAAAAAATCTTTTTTAATGTCCCTATGATTTTTCTCCAGGGTTGCACACAGTAGTGCCCTGGAGATTGATCTTCAATCCCTGGAGTATCTGGGCCAACCCTGGAGGGTTGGCAACCCTATGTGGTGAAGGTACCATCAAGTTCAGCCGTGATACTCCCCAGGGATTAGACAGGCACCATAGCATCATTAGCATGATACAAGTGCTTTTCCGGTTAACCAGCCTTTCTGAACCCTGCCAGAAAAATAGACTCATCGCATCTCGCTACACCACTTAGATTAATGGATGTATACTTTAACATTAGACCAGCAAGGAACATATATCCCACACAAGCCATGGTTGTGACTTAAATCATATACAACAGTCTAAACTGTTGACATACGGTAGTGCTTTTAGTTTAATGGAGTGTTCCAAAGTGCTTTGCGGGGTTGGGGGGATTGAATGGTTGGGTTAACAGGTAAAAGAAAGTGCGGCATCCATTTGCAGCAAAATCTGGCAAACAGCAAAGAAATTATTTGGATGCTTTTAGCGATGCTGTTAGAGATAGGTTTTGGGCTGAACATCAGGTGTATTTCTTCAGTACTACACTGAAGTGATTGCCTACTTTGTGTAAGCAAGTCCCTGGGGTGGGGTCAATTAACTCAACAGCAAGTGCTCTGACTGTACAGATTGTGTGCAACAACTTGCAGAGGATCCCCTGTATTGTCTTGAGATATATTGGACTTTGCCATTATAACTTCATCCTTCAAAATGTGGCTCCCTTTAGTGCAAGAGCCTCCTTACTGTCTCCATGAATAATAACCCAACTTAAACCCTAAACAGCAGCAGAGTAGCACCACAGCAAGGCATAAGCCTCAACAAAAACAGTCAGCATGAGGATGCATTTATGTTGCCTGTGGAGGTGCAGAAGGGCTCTAGGTAGAATGTCCCAGATTGTGTGTGCTGAATAGTTATAACCCGCTGCATCCTTCACAACTCCGCCATGAGGACCTCAAAGAACCTCACCCCCTTTTAGCGTGTCAATCCTCCCATACCAATGCAGGAGGGGATCCAATCCCATACCTGCCACCCCTCAAAGCCTGATCACAACACCACCCCCACCACCACCCCTCCATGCAGCCAGTACGGTCACCCTCCCAGCCTCCCATCCACCCAGAAATGCCTGCGCCCAAATTCCTAGGCCAACCCAATTAGTTCAAATTCTTCTGATAGATTCATTAACAGTTTAGTTCAATGTGTTTATAGACTTGTTAAAATAGTGTACAGAAATTGTAACCTCACCACCCTATCCTTGAGAAGAAGCGAAGACTTCCCCTTTTCCAGAACTGTAGCACTGCAGAGGGACAGAGAGCAAGTCTGAAGCAACAAACCCAACTTCTTTGAATCTATGATATTGAAAAGACATGAAAGGAGCCACACGAATAGCATGTTTCTGCAGGTGGTCATGTCACAGCTTAAGAGAGTGAATGGGTGAACACCAGACAGTCAAGGAGGACCAAGCAGGGTGCATCTCACTCTCCAAACAGTATCCCATTTTTAATCCCTAGGAGTGCACCCATGTCTGGGAGCGCTTATGCAGAAGCCTTGAAGTGAGCGTAAGATACCTCAGCGCCTTTCACACTGCTCCCTGCAGATATTTGAAACGTGAAACAACTGTAAAAAACACCAAAAGCATGTAGAATTGTGGAACAGTGAGGAGAAATAAATCAGGAACTAAGCTGGAAGTATTTGATGACCCCTTCAAATAGCACTGGTGGTAGGGGTCCTTCATGCTTCTTAGCTGTCAGAGCTTAGGAGAACGTTGGCTGGAGCTCCCAGTACAGGCATTAAATCAGTATTGCACACTGATTAACATCCTGATCTGCCTGCTCTGCATCATTCCAGCACACTTGACTCTGCTCATGCTAAGACCTTCATCAAGGTTCATCTGTTGCCCCTCATGTCAGAAGCCTGTGCTCATGTGCCACCTCCACCATTTTAGATCCCTAATGGCACTGGTAGCACCCAAGACACAGGTGCTGCCGAGCCCAATTTCTAGCCCATTGCCTTTGTTTCTCACCATACCTCTCCCCAATCTCTAATTCCATCCCTGGCTACTCTCTGAGGCTAACTCATACTGTTTGTAACCTCGGTGTGGTATTTGACCATGAGATGAGCTTTCAACCACCTATCCACGCCATAATCAAGACTGCCTATTTCCACCTCCATAACATCCCCCAACTCCGTCCTGCTTCAGCTCATCTGCTGCTGAAACCCTCATCAATACCTTTGTTTGCACTAGACTTGACTAATCCAATGCTCTCCTGGACGGCCTCCTAGCTTTCACCCTCCATAAACTCAGGCTCATCCAAAGCTCTGCTCCTGCATCCTAACTCACACCAATTCAGTTTGTCCATCACCCCTGTGCTCACTAAATTACGTTAGTTCCTGATTGAGCAACGCCTTTAACTTAAAATTCTCATCCCTGTTTACATATCCCCCATGGCCTCGTCCCTCCCTACCTCTGCAACCTCCTTCAACACTACAACCCCCTGAGATCTCAGTTCTCCTCTAATTCTGGCCTCTTGTGCATCCCTGATTTGAATCACTCCACCACTGGCGGATGTGCCTTCAGCTGCCTAGGCCCCAGGCTCTGGGCTTGCCCTCCCTAAACCTCTCCACCTTGTGATCTCTTCTCCTTTGAGACATTTTTAAAACCTACCTGTTTTGGCCATCTGCCCTAACATCTCCTCCTGTTGCTCATTGACAAATTTTGTATGATAATGCTCCTGTGAAGCATCTTGGGACATTGTACTGCTCTGAAGAAGCTGTGTAAGTGCAGTTTCTTGTTGACACAAAACTAGGTGGGAATGTGAGTGGTGAGGAGGATGTTAAGAGGCTTCAAGGCAACTTAGGCAAGTTGAGTGAGTGGGCAAATACATGACAGTTGCAGTATAACATGGATAAGTGTGAAGTTATCCACTTCAGTAGGAAAAACAGAATGTCAGAGTATTATTTAAATGGTGATAGATTGGGAAATGTTGATGTACAAAGGTACATGGGTGTCCTTGTACACCAATCACAGAAAGCAAGCATGCAGGTGCAGCAAGGGATTTGAACCCAGGTCCCTGAAGCATTACTCTGGGTCTCTGGTCCAATGGCACTACCACTACACCATCATCTCCCTCAAAATAGGAGCAAGAGGACGTCATTCAGCCCTTAGAGCCTGCTCCGCCATTCAATATGATCATGGCTGATCCTCTATTTCAACGTCATACTCCTGCTCTCTCCCCATACCCCTTGATGCCTCTAGAAATCTATCTTTTCCCTCTTAAATATATTCAGTGACTTGGCCTCCACAGCCTTCTGTGGTAGAGAATTCCACAGGTTCACTGAGTGAAGAAGTTTCTCCTCATCTCAGTCTTGAATGGCCTACCCCGTATCCTGAGATTGTGGCCCCTTGTTCTAGACCCCCAGCCAGAGGAAATCTATCTTTTCCCTCTTAAATATGGTATGTTGGCCTTCATTGTGAGAGGACTTGAGTACAGGAGCAAGGATGTCTTACTGCAGGGCCTGTACAGGGCTTTGGTGAGACCACACCTGGAGTGTTGTGTGCAGCCTTGGTCTCCTTACCTAAGAAGGGATATACTTGCCATAGAGGGAGTGCAGCGAAGGTTCGCCAGACTGATTCCTGGGACGGCAGGATTGTTGTATGAGGAGAGATTGGAACGACTATGCCTGTATTCACTGGAGTCTAGAAGAATGAGAGGGGATCTCATTGAAACCTATAAAATTCCAACGGGGCTGGACAGACTGGATGCAAGGATGTTGTTTCCTCTGGCTGGGGGTCTAGAACAAGGGGCCACAATCTCAGGATACGGGGTAGGCCATTCAAGACTGAGATGAGGAGAAACTTCTTCACTCAGTGAACCTGTAGAATTCTCTACCACAGAAGGCTGTGGAGGCCAAGTCACTGAATATATTTAAGAGGGAAAAGATAGATTTCTAGAGGCATCAAGGGGTATGGGGAGAGAGCAGGAGTATGACGTTGAGATAGAGGATCAGCCATGATCATATTGAATGGCGGAGCAGGCTCTAAGGGCCGAATGACCTACTCTTGCTCCTATTTTGAGGGAGATGATGGTGTAGTGGTAGTGCCACTGGACCAGAGACCCAGAGTAATGCTTCAGGGACCTGGGTTCAAATCCCATCACGGCAAATGGCAGAATTTGAATTCAAGAATAGCACCTAATGGCATCACTGAGTTCTGGAATTAAAAGCCTAATGTTGATTTTTGAAAAAACCCATCTGTTTCACTAATGTCCTTTAGGGAAGGAAATCTGCCATCCTTACCTGGTCTGGCCCACATGTGACTCCAACCCACAGCAATGTGGTTGACTCTTAAATGCCCTCTGAAATGGCCCAGCAAGCCACTCATAAATAAATAAAAGCAAAAAACTGCGGATGCTGGAAATCCAAAACAAAAACAGAAACAGAAATACCTGGAAAAATTCAGCAGGTCTGGCAGCATCGGCGGAGAAGAGCACAGTTAACGTTTCGAGTCCTCATGACTCTTCAACAGAACTAAGGAAAAATAGAAAAGGGGTGAAATATAAGCTGGTTTAGGGGGGGATGGGACAAGAAGAGCTGGATAGAGGGCCAGTGATAGGTGGAGATAACCAAAAGATGTCACAGACAAAAGGACAAAGAGGTGTTGAAGGTGGTGATATTATCTAAAGGAATGTGCTAATTAAGGATAGAAAGCAGGACAAGCAAGGCACTAGGGCTATCTGTAACAAAAATAGAAACAGAAATACCTGGAAAAACTCAGCAGGTCTGGCAGCATCGGTGGAGAAGAGCACAGTTGACGTTTCGAGTCCTCATGACCCCCCAACAGAACTAAGTAAAAATAAGAAAGGGGTGAAATATAAGCTGGTTTAAGGGGCGGGGTGGGGGTTGTTGGGAAAAGCAGCCAGTAACAGCAAGCCACTCAGTTGTATCAAACTGCTACAAAATCTCAAAAAAGGAATGAAACTGGACAGACCACCTGGCATCGACCCAGGCACCGGAAACGACAATGGCAAACTCAACCCTGTTGACCCTTCAAACCTGCAAAGTGCTCCTTACTAACATCTAGGGGCTAGCGCCAAAATTGGGAGAGCTGTCTCACAGACTAGTCAAGCAACAGCCTGACATAATCATCCTCTGGGAATCATACCTTACAGATAATACCCCAGACACCACCATTACTATCCCTGGGTATGTCCTGTCCCACTGGCAGGACAGACCAAGCAGAGGTGGTGGCACAGTGGTATATAGTTGGGAGAGAGTTTCCCTGGGAGTCCTCAACATCGACCCGACGAAGTCTCATGGCATCAGGTCAACATGGGCAAGGAAACCTCCTGCTGATTACCACATACCGCCCTCCTTCAGCTGATGGATTAGTGCTCTACCATGTTGAACATCACTTGGAGGAAGCACTGAGGGTGGCAAGGGGTGCAGGATGTACTCTGAGTGGGGGACTTCAATGTCCACCACAAAGGGTGGCTCAGTAGCACCACTACTGTCTGAGCTGGCCAAGTCCTAAATGACATAGCTGCTAGACTGGGTCTGCATCAGGTGGTGAGGAAAAAACTTACTTGACTTCATCCTCACCAACCTGCCTGCTGCAAATGCAACTATCCATGACAGTATTGGTAGGAGTGACCACCGCACAGTCCTTGTGGAAACAAAGTCCCGCCTTCACATTGAGGATACCCTCCATTGTGATATGTGGCACTACCACTGTGCTAATTGGGACAGATTTCGAACAGATTTAGTAACTCAAGACTGGGCATCCATGAGGCACTGTGGGCCATCAGCAGCAGTAGAATTGTACTCGAACACAATCTGTAACCTCATGGCCCAGCATATCCCCCACTCTACCACTACCATCAAGCCAGAGGATCAGCTGTGGTTCAATGACGAGTGCAGGAGGGCATGCCAGGAGCAGCACCAGGCATACCTAAAAATGAGGTGTTAACTTGGTGAAGCTATAACAAAGGACTACTTGCATGCCAAACATCATAAGCAGCAAGTGATAGACAGAGCTAAGCGATCCCACAACCACCGGATCAAATCTAAGCTCTGCAGTCCTGCCACATCCAGTCGTGAATGGTGGTGGACAATTAAACAACTCACTGGAGGACGAGACTCCACAAATATCCCCATCTTCAATGATGGGGGAGCCCAGCACATCAGTACAAAAGACAAGGCTGAAGCACTTGCTACAATCTTCAACCAGAAGTGCCGAGTGGATGATCCATCTCGGCCTCCTTGGGAGGTCCTCAGCATCACAGATGATAGTCTTCAGCCAATTCGATTCACTCCATGTGATATCAAGAAATAGCTGAAGGCACTTGATAGTGCAAAGCTAGGGACCCTGACAATATTCCAGCTCTAGTACTGAAGACTTGTGCTCCAGAAGTTGCCGCACCCCAGCCAAGCTGTTCCAGTACAGCTACAACACCGGCATCTACCCGGCTATGTGGAAAATTATCCAGGTATGTCCTGTACACAAAAATCAGGACAAATCCAACCCATCCAATTACCATCCCATCAGTCTACTCTCAATCATCAGTAAAGTAATGGAAGGGGTCATCAACAGTGCTATAAAGCAGCACTTGCTTAGCAATAACCTGCTCACTGACGCCCAGTTTGGGTTCCACCAGGGCCACTCAGCTCCTGAACTCATTACAGCCTTGATTCAAACATAGACAAAAGAGCTGAATTCCAGGGGTGAGGTGAGAGTGACTGCCCTTGATATCAAGGCCACATTTGACCGAGTGTGGCATTAAGGAGCCCTAACAAAGCTGGAGTCAATGTGAATCAGGGGGAAAACTCTCTGCTGGTTGGAGTCATACCTAGCACAAAGGAAGATGGTTGTGGTTGTTGGAGGTCAGTCATCTCAGCTCCAGGTGTTCACTGCAGGAATTCCTCAGGATAGCTGCTTCATCAATGACCTTCCTTCCATCATAAGGTCAGAAGTGGGGATGTTCACTGATGATTGCACAATGTTCAGCACCATTCACGACTCCTCAGGTACTGAAGCAGTCCATTTCCAAATGCAACAAGACCTGGACAATATCCAGGCATAGCCTGACGAGTGGCAAAAGTAACATTCGCGCCACACAAGTGCCAGGCAATGACCACCACCAACAAAACAGAATCTAACCATCGCCCCTTGACATTGAATGACATTACCAACACTGGATCCCCCAGTACCAACATCCTGGGGGTTACCATTGACCAGAAACTGAACTGGAATAGCCATATAAATACTGTGGCTACAAGAGCAGGTCAGAGGCTAGGAATCCTGTGACGAGTAACTCACCTCCTGACTCCCCAAATCCTGTCCACCATCTACAAGGTACAAGTCAGGAGTGTGATGGAATACTCCCCACTTGCCTGGATGAGTGCAGCTCCAATAACACTCAAGAAGCTTGACACCGTCCAGGACAAAGCAGTCCACTTGATTGGCACCACATCCAGAAACATTCACTCCCTCCACCATCGATGCACAGTAGCAGCAGTGTGCACCAGCTACAAGATGCACTGCGGGAATTCACCAAGCCTCCTTAGACAGCACCTTCCAAACCCACAACCACTACCACCTAGAAGGACAAGGGCAGCAGGTAGATGGGAGCACCACCACCTGGAAGTTCTGCTCCAAGTCACTCACCATCCTGACTTGGAAATATATCGCCGTTCCTTCACTGTCGCTGGGTCAAAATCCTGGAACTCCCTCCCTAACGGCACTGTGGGTGTACCTACACCACATGGACTGCAGCAGTTCAAAAAGGCAGCTCACCATCACCTTCTTAGGGGCAACTAGGGATGGGCAATAAATGCTGGCCCAGCCAGTGAAGCCCACATCCCGTGACTGAAAAAAAAATTCTGTTTCGATGTTTTTGTATGTGAAATGACAATTGGATACCTCTTTCAAAGAGCCAGCACAGGCGTGATGAAGCGAATGGGCCTGGGGCTGAGAATACTGTGAATCGATGCACGGGCATCATGTACATTCCCCCAAAAGCTGAAGTTTGCAGCAACTTGATTTCTCTGTCCCAAGGGATTTCTTGGTGGCATGTCTACACATTGTTAAACAAAAAAATATACTCCTACAAGTGAGAATAAAGTGGTATTCGACACTTCACCCTGCTGCAAATACTCTAAATAAACTCCAAATAAACTGACAGATCATGTAGGAGTGTGTGAATTGGCTTGGCTGCACTTCCTGTGAAACAAAGCAGGATGTGCCAGTCACCATGTGTCAGTTGATTAAGCTGCTGTCCTGATCCAAATAAGGTTTTTGTATTGCAGCACACTGGTCATGGGGCAGGAGCAAGGAAAGTCCCATTCACCCTACAGAGGAAAATTGTTTTGAACGGACAGATGATTGATAAAGGATTTGCTTTAATGTACTGCCTTTAATGACCTCAGGTCATCCAAAGAGCTTTATACCTAATGAAATACATGTAGTCACTGTTGTAATGTCAGAAATGCAGCAACCAATTAGTGCACAGCAAGCTCCCATGAACAGCTATGTGATAATATTCAGCTCATCCGTTCTAGTGAACTTTGTTCGGTGGACAAATATTGACCAGGACACCGGGGAGAAACCCCCCTGCTCTTCTTCAAAATAACACTGTGCGATCTTAACCTTTAATGTTTAATCTCCACCTGAAAGAGCCAGCAGGACCTTGGCTTAATGTCCCATCTGAAACCTCCAACAGTGCAGCACTGCAGTGTTAGCCTAGATTTTGCGCTTATTCCCCTGAACTCACAGCCTTCTGACTCAGAGACAAGTGCCCTACTAACTGAGCACTTCCTAATACCCGGTGGTGAAATACTGAAGTAGAAACAGGGCAAAATAATTTGTTCCAATTGCCATTAAGGATAAAAGCCTTCCTCGATAACACAAATAACTTTGCGAAATAGTAAACTTGTCGGAAGCAGGAAAGAAAGTCATATCACACACAGTGGACTGTTAAGCCAAAGCTAAGTTCCTACTTACATTTTTCCAGTGGCATAAATGCAGTAGAAAGCTCATAATGCTATGGTTCTAAACCACTTGTATATTATAGTAAAATAAAACATAATGAGTTAGTAAGAAAACCTCTCACCAGATTTTACCATACAACATCTTCAGAATGTACAGGATAAACCACGGTTTGTTGTAAATGAGTGTACTTTACCCATGTGCATTAACAGCCTGTAGGCAATTATATAAAATGGTGAACAGATGTGTGAGCTCATTTTGTTTTTGCCGTGTGCCATGTAGTTAGTAGTCATGTTTATTTTTAATCAGAAAACTTAAGGCAGGAGTAAGAGATTAGCAGTGTAATATGTAAATGTTTGATATTTGCAAGTGCTGTAAGGTGTGGTGCATTAGCACATGAACTTTCCCCCAACCCCAGGATTTGACTTTAAATCCAGAGTAGACAAATGAGACATCTGATTACAACTGCCTGTTCACTGAGGAGTAGAAGGGTGTATTGATAAGGTGAGATGAAGTAAGATTTGAGGGTACTTATATGGACTATAAAGACCAATATAGACCAATTAGACTGAATGGCCTGTTCGTGTGCTGTAAAACTCTATGGCCTGAATTTCCCGCTTGGTGTGTGCACCAAGTGGGTGGACCCGGAAGTGGATGTATAATCCGCTCCCGGACGAGATTGTGTTTCCAATGCAATTTCACGCTGGGTGGCCAATTAAGAGTTGCCTAGTGTGAAACGTGCCTGCTCAATAGTCGGAAGGGCCAGGCGGTGGGGGTGGAGCCTGTTGGGTGCCAGGCCCAATGGCGACCTGGTGGTCGATTTAAAAGCAGCAGAGGCAGCCCCCTGAAGGCTGACAGGGGACACTTTGTAGCTTTGGAGCTGTTTGACGAAACATTTTTCTTTGAGCTGCGATGGCACCTGCACCTGCTGGGCAAGTCCTGTGGGCACTCGGTCCCCGGTTCATAGATGAGTGCCTGGGAACCCTCGTGGAGGAGGTCAGTGCCAGGCAGGACATCCTCATCCCCAGGGATGGCAAGAAGACGCCACTGCACCAGACCAAGAAAGCATGGGCAGAGATGGCAGCCCAGGTCAGCGGCAATAATGCTCCGCAGCGCACATGGGTGCAGTGCCGGAAAAAGTTCAATGATCTGCTGCACTCGGCAAGGGTGAGTACCGAGTTGGCATGGATCTGTGTGGAGAAGTGTTAACGGCTGGCCATTCCCCCCGTGGTGCTCAGGGGTGTAAGAGTTTGAATGCCAACTGTCAATGGCTCACGGCCAAGGCGGTGAGCTCTGGCTGCTTGGCCTGATTGTTTTGCGGGTTGAGGGCCACGACTCGGATGTGGCCTGCAAGGTGATCCTCAGCTGGGGTTGGAAAGGCTACAATGGCGCTGCAGGTAGAGAGTGGACTAATCAATGCTCCTCTGTCCTTTCAGGAGAAGAGAAACCATAACAACATCAAGAGGTCAAGGACAGGTGGAGGCCCCCAAACCTGCTCACATTGATGAGGTACGAGATGGGCACCTTAGAGATGGAGTGCCAGTGCCCAGCTCGCTCCACCGATCGTGGAGAGGCAGGGGTCTCTGACAAAGGTAAGAATGCAGTGCACAGATGCGAGAGTGTCAGAGTGTGTAAACATGGTTGTGTTGTCTCATCTGTAATGGAAACCTCAAACCTGGAGTCCTCATTGTTCATTGAAAGATGGTGGCGCCATGATGCAGATCTCCATTGTCTCACCAGCCTGCCGGGCATGCACAGTGACAGTGTGATGACTAATACTGATGACATGTCGTTTTTCTCCCTGAGAATTGCCATCCAGCCAACAAGCATAGGATCTCGATGAGCCCCCCTTGATGCCAGAGGACCAGTGGCCATCACATGCACCTGCATCACACCCCATCTCCACACCAGGCACCAGCGCAGATACCAGCACCTAGGTGGGTATTAGATATTTGGCTACAATGTCAGTGCACAGCAGTGAGGGCACAGCAGACTCACATGAGGAGCTGGCGCAGGCAGAGAGTGCCCAGGACGCCGGCAGTCGGAGGACTGCTGAAGATCAAGACCAGGCTAAGTCCGAGGCAGATGTTGAGCCTCTGGAGTCGTCCATTAGGCAGCAGATGCTGGATGTCCAGCTTGTCCAGAATGTCCAGGGAGGATCTGGCAGAAATCTATGAGGGTCTGAGTGCCATGGTCTCTGTCATGGAGGAGCCCATGTGGAGCATGAGCACTACGTTGATCCTGAGCACTGAACGCACAGCTTCCTCCATTGAGGGAGTGGCGACTCTCATGGAGAGGCAGCTCCAGGAACAGAATCAGGGGTTCCTAGAGATGCGCTCAGATCTGCAAGCCCTCACCCAGGCACTGACCTCAGAAGGTCTCTGCCAGGATGGGAGATGGATGAGGCACCCAGTATCTCTGCCCATCCATCAATGGCGGGCAGGGAGGTCCACAGCGACCTCACTTTGGCGCACGAGCTGCATGTCGTCTCTGTGGGTTCCTCTCAGGATGCTCTGGATGATGGCAGCAGTTCCTCCACCCCTCTGCCAGTGACCGTGGCATCTGATGAGGCTGCGATGACTGGGGAGATGCCAGCCGTGGCACTGGCTGTTTCATCACAGTCGGGGCCAGCACAGGCTCCACTGGCCAGGGGACAACTACCAAGGTCATCAAGGCCAACAGGACAGCACAGTCAGTGGCCTGCCTCAATGCCGCTGCCAGCGAGGGGGGGCAAAAAGATGCAGCACTCCAAACGTACGTTTAAGGCACCGTGAGCACAAGAGTGACTGTTCATGGGTGACCTTCTGTTCCGCCATGTTTTGTTAATTTGTTTACTGGTGTGACCATTAACACCTTATATTGTTATGTTCATTTTCTGATCAACATTATATAAATTTTGCTTTAGTGTTAATGACCTGAGTATGCTTCACTTGTATTCTAGGTGCAGGGCACGCCAGTATGTATTACTGGACATGAGTGGCTCTAAACCTTATTGCACAGGCACTGAGTGGGCTTTGGGTTCAATGGAAAGGGTCATTTCAGGCATCCAGGGTGGAGGCGGCACCCCTGGCATGAAGTGGGAGCAGTGCCTTGGCAGCCCAGCTGAAGGAGTGTTGAATGAAGGCCTCCCTGGTGTCCCTGGCTCCCTGAAGATTCCAGAGGTCTGCCTCCACATCCTCACTGTGTTCTTCCCTGGGCTCCTCTCCTGATCCACCACTGGAGTCATCATCTGTGACCTGTGGAGCTGCCTCAAGATCCTTTCTCCAGTGGGTCCCCTCTTACCAGTGCCAGATTGTGGAGAGTGCAGCATGCAACCACTGTCAGTGACATCCACTCTGGAGGGTATTGCAGTGCTCCCCCTGAACGGTCGAGGCACCTGAATCTCATCTTCAGCAGACTTATGGTCCTCTCAATCACCGCCATTGTGGAAGTATACCTCTGGTCTGGTTCTGTTCTTTGCCATTGGAGAGGTGCCATAAGCCAATTTTTCAATGGATAGCCCTTGTCACCCGCCCGCCATCCATCCAGTCAGGCTGGAGCACTGAACAGCCTTGGTACTTGTGAGTGTTGGAGGGTACCTTGCATAGACTTGTAGAATCTGCATCCTGTGATCACACACTATCCGCACGTTCATGGAGTGGAAGCCCTTCCTGTTGATGAAGGCACCGGGCTCACCTGCTGGCACCTTGATGGCCACATGTATGCAATCAATTGCTCCCTGAATGCGGGGAACCCAGCAATCGCTGCAAAACCTCTGGCTCTGTCAGCCTGGCTGGCCTCGTCCATCTGGAAATTAATAAATGTCAGTACCCGCCTGAACAGTGCATCAGTCACCAGCTTCATGCAACTGTGGACAGCCAAATGGGGCACTCCGCACAGATCCCCCACTGGCCCCTGGAAAGAGCCGGAGACAAAGAAGTTGAGGGCGACTGTGACCTTCAGCGCTACTGGCATGGGGTGTCCACCCATACAGTTGGAGCTGATCTCAGAGCCAGTCATTTGACAAATGGAGATCACAGTCTCCCTGGAGAGGCGGAGCCTCCTTCAGCATTGCACCTCGGACATGTTGAGGTAGCTTCATCGCTGCCTGTAAATCCTGGCAGCAGGATAGTGGCGTCTTATGCAGCCCCTTCCGCCTTGGACTCCCTGCTGGCCCTGCACCCCTTGTGCTTGCGCCTCTCCTCCCACAGGTCGCTCCCTTGGACACTGCCTATGGACACCTAGCCTCCTCTCCCTTCTGCCCCTCTCTTCCTCCTCAGAGGAGGTGCATCCAGTGGTGTACACAATCCCCATTACCAGAGAAACAGAAGGCTGTTTGTCGACTGGAAGGGTCCACATGGTATAAATCCTTCAGGGGCCTTGGAGACACCAATAATTCCTGAAATGAAGGCCAAGGCTGAAGCTCAAAACAGAGATGAATCTGTCAAGTTTCGCTAAGCAACCAGCAGCAAACTATCTCCTAAACCCCTCACTACTCACAATAGCAATGCTCCAGACCCTTTTTATTCCGCCCTTAGATGACAAATCGTTAAAAATGGGCTGCCCGTTTTGCCCATGCGACGATTGCAAAATCACATGGGCAATGTAAAATCGAATACAATTGGCTTTTAATGACCTTAAATGTCCCTTTAATTGTTGACAGGCACTGCCTCAAATCCTGTCCGCACCTGCCGACCTCAATATTGTCTACACAGAAATTCTCTACACAAAGAGAGGGAAAACCAGAGGATTAAACAGCTCAAGCCAGTCTTGTGCATCTCTGAGCTGTCACCTCACAGGGTGACCTGTTACAACCAGGTGAGGAGGGCTAGGATGGCTCACCTCTTTTTCCCACACCTCATTTGACCGCAACAGGTATTCATAAAAGGATATTTTTGCCAATTCAGTGAGTGTTTAACTGTTTACATGCTTTGACTATAGAAGATGCAAACAGACGTATTTCTTTGAGTTTTGAAAAGAAAAGGGGATAGTATTTACGGTAAATTAAGTAACCCAGCCTAAGAAAAATATTAAAAACGCTCCAACTTTCACACACACACTTGAAGTTCACAGTTTGCCAACACTGAAGAGTTAAGACTCACAATGGCCATTTGGATCAGGTAGTGGACACCAATGAACAACAATGACAACAACAACTTATAATTTTATAGCACCTTTTAACATAATAAAACATCCCAAAGTGCTTCACAGGAGCATTATGAAGCATAATGTGACACCAAGCTACTTAAGGAGATATTAGGTCCGATGACCAAAATCTTGGTCAAAGAGGTAGGTTTTCAGAGTGTCTCACAGGAAGAATGTGAGGTAGAGAGGCGGAAAGGTTAGGGAGAGGAATTTAGAGCTTAGGGCCTAGGCAACTGAAGCCATGGCCACCAACTGTGGAGTGATTAGACCAGAATTAATGGAGCACAGATACCTCAGAGAGTTGTGCGGCTGGACAGGGAGGGGAAAGGCCATGGAGGGATCTGTAAACAGGCGTGAGGTATTTAAAATTATGACATTTCTTAATTTGGAGCCAGTGCAAGTCAGCGAGCACAGGGATGATAGGGGAACAGGACTTGGTTTGAGTTAGGACACAGGCAGAGAGTTTTGGATGACCTGAAGTTAATGGAGAGTAGAATGTGGGAGGTGGGCCAGGAATGCACTGGCATAGTCAAATCTTGAGGTAATAAAGGCATGAATGGAAGGATATTCCGTCAGCAGGTGAATGCATCCAGGAGAAGGCTAAAAGGGAAAACGGTAAGTCAAATAAAAATGGTATGGTATAGTACATCTAATGAACACAATATTTCAGATAGGCTGCAAAGATTAGGCTTGAACTTCCGAGAGTATGAAAGGCTGAGGTGATATAACTGAGGTGTTTAAGATGATTAAAGGCTTTGATAGGGTGGATAGAGAAAAACTATATCCTTTGGTGGCAGAGTCCAGAACAAGAGGACAGAACCTTAAAACTAGAGCAATGCTGTTCAGAGGTGATTGATGTCAGAAAGCACTTTTTCAATTGAAAATTTCAGAACTGGGATTGATAGATTTTTGTTAGGCAAGGGTACTAACGGTTACGGATCCAAGGCAGGCAAGATAGAGTTAAGATACAGATCAGCCATGAGCTCATCATATGGCGGAACTGGCTTGAGGGGCTGAATGGCCTATGTTTCCTTATAATAAACATAAACTTTGTGAGGTCACATGTGGATTGAATTATCCCAATTGTAGTGAATTGTGAACCTTTGGAATTCTCTATCCCAGAGAGCTGTGGCTGCTTAGTCAATGAGTATATTTAAGTCAAAGATTGATAGATTTTTGGATACCAAAGGGACTCAAGGGATATGGGGATAGTGTGGGAAGATGAAATTGGGATACAAGGTCAACCTTGATCTTATTGAACAGAAGAGCAGACTTGAGGGGCCAAATGGCCTACTCCTGCTCCTATTTCTTATAAATTGAACTTATTCTCTATTGTGATGCCCATTAACCAGAGCTTTCATTTCACACTTGAATGTGGTGGAGTTTGCTTTGCTCAATAAAAAAATTGCACCAGGCAAACTTTTTGCCGATCCGTTAGATCAGTGACGGAATTTAAGTCAACCCTGGATATCAGTTAATCCTTGTAATATTCAGAGTTAAGAATCTTTACTCTGAACAATAGAGCGTATTTGTAGGAAATGAACACAACTCATGCATGCAAATAGGCTGGCAAGACAAGTGTGCTTTTTCAGTAAACGGAACTGGACATTTACAGAGCTCTATAATACAAAATGCATTTGGGTTGGAGGGGGGTCCTCCATTTCTGAAGTGTCAGGATCAGAAGAGTTGCTAGGCTATTTTTTGGGTACAAGATAAGAATGTTCCACCCTGTAGTGTTGTACCCCACCCCCCACCCTAACCACCGCTGCCCCCCCACAAACCCTCCCAGATTTTAATGCAGTTCTCATCTGTGTGATGCTTAGGTAAATAGCCTGTCCCAGGATTTCATTAATGAACAAAATTCTGGCTACAGGAGACTAACAGTTATAAAACCTAGTGATGCTATTTTACCGATGTACCATTGAGCAGACACATAGGTGATGTTTTAATCTACATGGGCAAATTCTTGTTCAAGGTCACAATCTTATCAATGATTTTGAGGTTGTACACATGTAATTCACCCCCCAAAATGAAATTTCACAGGGAACCCTAAAGGGCCTGAAAATACACATGGCCAGGATATTTAGGTCGGCGAGTGGGGGGTGGGGCCCGCTTGTCGATGCGT
Source organism: Cetorhinus maximus (assembly GCF_964194155.1). Lineage (NCBI taxonomy): Eukaryota > Metazoa > Chordata > Chondrichthyes > Lamniformes > Cetorhinidae > Cetorhinus > Cetorhinus maximus. The sequence goes on along the minus strand of NC_135893.1, from coordinate 76,680,103 downwards.
AAAATGACGCGGGATGACGTTGGGCGGAATTCCGGACGTCACCGCGCCTCATTTCAATTTTCAGGTCAGTGGGGGCGCAGCCAAATCAGCTGTGTGCCTGCCGACCTGTCAAAGGCCAATTGAGGCCATTTAAAAAGTAATTGGGATAATTAATGGACCTGCCCGTCCAACCTTAAGGTTGGCGGGCAGGCCGGGAGCCCTGGCGGGCTTCAGAAAAAGCATGAAACCTCATCCACGGGTGGGATGGGATTTCATGAGGGTTTTTAAAATTTTAATAAATGTTTGATTTAAAGTGATGGACATGTCCCAACACATGTGACAGTGTCACATGAGGGGATATGTCAGGGAAATTTTATTTTTGCACCAGCACCATTTTTAAATTTGGCGCTGGTCTCCCTGAGGTAGCACTTAGACTCAGGGAGATAAGTGCGCTCTTTCACGCGCGCATGTGTGAAAGAGCGCACTCTCGGCTGAGGGAATCCCCTCCCGCCTACACAGGGAGCACATAGCTCTTCCTGGCGGATGTCACGCTGGGCAGGCCTTAATTGGCCCGCCTACATAAAATGGCGGCCCGATCGGAGGCGTGCCTGCTCCTGCACTTCCCCCCCGATGGGGGGAAGATTCTTCACATAGATTTATCCTAGCAACAGGAGTAAGCCATTCAGTCCTTTGAGCCTGTTCAACCATTCAGTTTGATCATGGCTGATTGGGAACTTAATTCCATCTATCCCTCCTTTGCTCCGTAAGTTTTAATACTCTTGCCTAACGAAGATCTATCAATTCCAGTTCTGAAATGGTTAATTAATCCCCAGCCTCAACAGCTTTTTGAAGGATAGAGTTCCAGATTTCAACCACCCTTTAGGTTTGTATTTAACGGAGGTGACAGGGGTCTTGCCCATCAGCTGGAGAGCCGGCAAGAGGCCCTGCATCACCTCCTCTCAGGAAGGCCTGCTGAATTAAGTGCCAACCAGGCACTTAACTGGGCAGCAGCAGGCCTGCCTCTGGATTAAGGACCCCAGGGGTGGAAATCCCACCCCTCTAAGTGCTGGTGGCCTATCAGAGGCCAGCAGCTATCATAGGTCTCATCACCAGGGGAGTGATGGCTGGCGCTGGTAAAGCAATTACCCAAGGCCTACAATCGCTGAGGGCCCCAGGCCACAGTGGGTAATGGTGGGATGGGGGTCATGGGGAAGAGAGGGTGTAGGGGGTCGGCAGCAAGAGCAGGGGAGTGGCTCATAGCGGGCCCTCCCTTTCCCGATGTCAAAGCACTGAGTGCCTTTGAACAAGGAGCTGCACTCCTGGGAGCCTGTAAGCAAACTGACAGTTTTTGCTTTCCAGGATTCCCGCATGGCGAGTGTCCCACCTAGTGCGGGGTGACTACCAGCGGTGGCAGGATGAGTCCTTCAGGCCACTTAAGGGCCTTAATTGGTGGCAGGGTGCCCCAGACTTAATCAGGGCAAAGGGAGTAAGTTGGCAGTGTCCCCGCCTGCCACCCTTCTGCCTGATTAAATGCCCCCTGCCGTTAACTTCACCTTGGATCATGACGCAAACTCATGGTCACGTGCGATGGAGACATTCTGAGCTGGCCACTGCAAAATCTGTGGCCTCTTTTCTGATTGGCTGTTTTAGGAATGGTCCTCGATGCAAGGTCAGCTATTCAACAATCTTGGTGGGAACTCTTTCATGATGAGGAAAAATAATTGGACGTAATGGTACTTCTGTGACCATGTGGGTGGGCTCATCACCCACATGCAGTAAGTTTGAGCTCTGTGCCCATAATCAGTCTGTAATGGACCTACAGCAGGCTGGTGGTAGCTTTAAATAAAAAGTGAGGAGACCAATGCAAGGGAGATTATTTTGGCATCATTCTCCCAGGTGCTAGATTGTTTTAGGGCAGGAAGGTAAAATAATCTTTAGTTGCTGGTGTAAGGTCAGTGGATAGAGTTTCCCCCTTGGTGCAATCGAGAAATTATGTCCAAATTGAGCTTGAAATTGTGCTGGTTAGGTTACAGTCCAAGTTGTCTCTCGAATTCATTTGCATTATTACAAGTGTAAGATCTCCCATGAAACAGTGCGATCAAAGCAATCTCACAATTCTGACCTGGGATGTGACCAGTTTTGCAGGACTGGGTCTGACTTAGCTGAATTGAATCTTAAATCAGCATAAAAGATCACGGGAAACACAGGTGCAAGAGCTTTTGGACTTCATTTAAAATTCCCCAACCTTCTTTTGAGTGGGTCAGTTCAAATCCGCAGAATCGAGCTGGTATAACGGGCAGCAACTGTTCCGCCAGCTCCCCCAACCCCCACCCTGAAGCTGTCAGTTCTCTCTTTTATATGTGGAAAATAATTTACAGATCAGACCTTTCAGAATCATACATGCGGAAGCTGTGCACTCGCGTTTGGGGCTTAACTGTGTCACATTTTTATTATTTTCAGTCCTAATACAACAGATCATCAAGGCTTCAAAACCTCTGCACCAAAGGGATAGCTTGGAAAACAACGCCAGTTTTACACCAAGGCAAAATCTGATCCCACACACTTCAGTGTTCAAACTGTAGTACTGATGTAAATCCATCTTTGCATGGATCTAAAGGGATTTCTCCTACTTAAGGTTGCAGTTGCCCATAACTAATTGCATTTGCTGCACTCATGCATAGACATTAAGGCAGTAAGCCAGAGATTCCCAAGAATAAATAAATGGGAAGGCACCGAGGCATGTAACTTCAAAAGGGACTTGTGTTAACTAGTCACCAACTGTCAAAATTAACAAAAGTGGACTTTTGTTTAAGCAGCTAGAATAAGAAGAGAATGTAACATTTTCTGCAGTTTTGCGCGTGGGTCAGATGTTGGCCTTCCCTTTGTGCAGACTGCAGCTGGCAGGCTGGCTGACTCTCCCATCTCCTCACACTCACACTTTTGTCTTTCTCCAAAGCCAGGAATTCTTTCTAAAGAAAAGTGAAAGGCAAACAAAAGAATTCCTCTCACTGATCATCTGAGAACTACAGAAACACAACTTGAGCTGTTCCAAGTTAAAACTCATCTTCATTTTACCTCAGAAAAGCACAAGGAGCATTTTTCATAGTTGCATAATATATTATAGGGCTGATATCCTGAGTCTGGATGCTGATGTCTTTGGGTAAAGAAAGAACTTGCAGCCTTTATACAGCGTCTTTCTCAGAATGTCCTAAAGCATGTAAATTTACAGCCAATGAAGTACTTTTTGAAGTATGGTCACTGTTCTATTTTGGGAAGCGTGGCAGCCAATTTGAGACAGCAATGGGGCCATGCTCAGATCATCTGCGTTAGTGATGCTGGTTGGAGGGATAAATATCAGCCAGTGTACCTGGGAGCAGGGGAACCACTTCCTTGAAGACATTTTATATCTGCCTGAGAGGGCAGAGGGGGCTCGGTTTGACATTTTGTCCAAACGATGATAGCTCCAACAGCACAGCTCTGGTCAGCCTAGATGATATGATTGAATTGGTGCTCAATTAAACCCACAATCCTCAAACAAAGGTGAGAGTAATACCGCTAATACCATGGTTGATACCCAGAAAGCCTTTGATAGAGGATTGTGTATGATGTATTGAAGGAATAACCTTTACTAACAAGGGAACCTGCCATGCTTTCTTGACATATACAGGCACTTTCATAAGGATGTGTCAGTATCATTAATTTAATTCATTCGTGGAATATGGCCATCATTGTTGCCCATCCCTGAATTCCCTTCGGAAGGTGAAGGTGAGCCGCCATCTTGAACACAATTGAAAAGCTTGCTAAGCATTCCAGAGGGCAGTTAAGAGTCAACCATGTAGCTGTGGGTCTGGGGTCACATGTAGGCCAGACTGGGTAAGGATGGCAGATTTCCTTCCCTAAAGGGCATTACTGAACGACCAATGTTTTTTTTTAATAACAGTCTAGTAAATTCATGGTCAGCAGTATTAGCTTTTTAATTCCAGATTTTTATTGACTTCACTGGATTTATATTCTCCAGCTGCCATGGCGAGATTTGAACTCATGTATCTGGATCAATGACCAGACATTTCGATTAATAATCCAGTAACCATTCCCTTTGAGGGTCAACCGTTAAGATGCTTTTTCCTATTTTAATTGTTGATATTTTCTGCTTTTAAAACCTTCAGCACTTGAGACAAGAAATTAGTTTTGGCTGTTGATGCTGAATGGTTAATACAACATCTCTCTGCCCTCTATTTCAATGGAAGTGTTAACCCAGTTTGAAGAAACAGATAGATTGGTTCTGAAAAGAAGAAGCAGAGTTTACTGGTTCTGACAGTCTCCAGTCCTGCTCTCTTATTCATCTGATTGGTTGCTAACCTCCAATCCTAGTGGGAATATGTGTTTTTTACTGTGGGTCAAAACACCATGGAGAGAGTCATTTTGACTTTGTGCTATAGTGTAAAACAGGGGTTAATGAATCCACAGCCTGTTTTCTCTCAATTTTGATTTCCATTGGTTTTGGCTGGCCAGTCAGCTGCATGTTCTGGCACAAAGTGGTTCCACCGATTTTGAGGCTCTGGCCTCATTTAAATCTGGTAGGCGAACTGTGGAGCACCGATCAGTAATCCCAATTTTGCCGAAATGAGGCCTCAGGATCAGGTTAGAGTTGCCACCATCAAGGTATGATAGGTGTTGACGGAGGTTATGATCTTGGATAGCTGGGATCCTGGGATAGCAACAGCCCAGACAGATAACACGTCCTGTCCATGGAGGAGCACTCCTACTCTTCTGGAGTCACAAAAATAATTCAGTGCTTAGGCCGGAGTTTTCGGGTCCTGTTGGTGTCAGGTGTCATGGCGGGCAGATGGGGGACAATTCGGCATGAGGGGCAGAAATCGGTTTCACGCCGGCGTGAAAACACAGCGGAACATGGCGGAACACGAATCCCGCTGCAGGCTGGCTTGAACCCGATTTGCATCCTGGTAATGGGATGTAAAGTAAGGCCTGAGCGGAATCGTCCCCCCCCACGACAGGTTTACTGTAACACCAATGGGAAAACACGCCGGCCCAGAATACACCTGGACAAGTGTGGCGTGCAGAAGTCGGGCCTTAGCGTTAAGGCCTTGCTCAGATCACGGACGTCCGAGGAGCGGAGGATGCTGGAACCCGACAGCTACCGGACCCTGGAGGAACGTGTGCATGGCATGCTGGGTGGATTCTCATGGACGTGGCTCCACCGCAAAGCAGCTCACGGAAGGTGGGAGGTCTCTGTTGATGCTTTGGGCCTGCTTTGGAACACAGCGAACTTGGCCATGGGCTGCTATGGATGATTGGCGAGCTGGGTGGATGGGGGGAGAGAAAGGTCCAGCTGTGAGTGGGAGAGGAAGGTGTACTTTGGTGGGGGTGGGAGTGGGGAAGGAAGGTCTAGGTTTAACTGGGAGAGGAAGGTGTACCAGGGTGGGGGGATTGGGGTTGGGAAGAGGGGAAACAAAGGTGTCGAGGGGGTAAAGTTGGGGGGGGGAGCAAAATTGTTGGGGGGGTAAAGTTGGGGGGGTAACAAAGGTGTTGGGGGGGTGAGGTTGGGAGAGAGGAGGAGGGAGTACGGAGGGGGAGTGGAACGGGGAGGATGCAGCAAGTGGGGAGATAGGTGTATGGGGGGTGGAGGAAGGCATAAGGGAGGGAGTTCAGAGGGGGAAAGGAATTCGGAGGGGGGAAGGAGTTCAAAGGGGAGAAGATGTCTGGGGGGAGAAGGGAGTATGGAGGGAGGAAGGAGTTCAGAGGGGGGAAGGAGGTCGGAGGGAGGAAGGTGTCTGTGGGGAGGAGGGAGTAAGGGTGGAGGAGGGAGTAAGTGGGAGGGGAGGTACAGGTGAACGTGCAAGGGAGGGGTCTGTGGAGTCAATGACTGCCTCCTGGGGAGTGAGCTGAGGGTGGGTGCGGTAGGAGGGAATGGTGAGTAAGAGAGAGGGCAGAGGAAGCCAGTAGGGTGGGAGGGTGAGGTTGCGCCGGCAGTGGTAAAAGGGACAGTGAGGGTGGTTGGTGGGGACTCGGAGGCAGACATGAACCCTGGGGGTGGGAAGGAGGAGGTCGGGGAGGTGAATGTGGATGGGGGTGGGATTCTCAGGAAGGTAGGGAACATGCACATTCACCTGGACATCCTGGAAAGACAATCGTTTGGGTTGGAATGTGACGGTGGGGATGGTGGAAGTGATACCAGGGGGTCAACAGTGAGGGGGGAAAGGACATGGGTGATTGGGATGGGGGGAAGGGGGAGGGGGAGGATGGGGGATCTGATCCAAAGCTTCACTACAACCATCGTTGTTGGAATTGAAAGTGGGCGGAGCCTTGTGTTGGACGGGCACAGGTGCTGCATGGGAGTGAGATCAGTGGGTGGGCGGAGATGCAGGTCGGCTCAGATGGACAATTGAAAGTGAACCCCAGCAGGCAGCATTGAAAATGCTCGGGACAGTGAAATGGGTGCGATGGATGAATGCTCTGCGTGCGTGGGAGAGTGTTTGTATGAGGCTCCGAAAGGCCCTGTCACACACGCACTTCTCCCTCCAGAATCACCCGTGGTCCAGCTGCGTGCAGCTGAACTACTAGTGGGGGTGATACAGTGGGAGGACTCGTGAAGCCTGTCATTGAAGCTGGAAGACAACATTGCACATTATTTAGTGAAAGTGAATATATTTTCAGATTATGAAGTGGCAAAATGTTTTCACCTGTGCAACCACTTGTGATCAGAATTTCTTAACTTTTCTAGCCCTACCACTTCTTCTAGGTGCTGCCCTGACATCCGCAGCAGGGGTGGAGACAGCCTGTGCAATGGTTGCCCCTGTTGCCTCTGATGACTTCGGCGTGTGTCCTCTGGAGAGCCAAGGCCTTGAGGGCCCGGCTTACTTTGGCTGTCCCCGTTGGCCAGCTGCTCCCTCTACGGTGACAGAGGATGAGGCTCAGGGGGTCGCAGGCAAAGGGGACTCAAAGGGAGCGGACAGCCTCTGAGATTCCTGAATGGATGACCCAGGGGTGTCCAGCCGCTGCCCCTCCTCCCTTTGGGTGCCTGAGGGCCCCAATCTGATTCATTGAGGGGAAGGAGCACCTGGGGGGACATCGAGGTGCCCCATTTCCCTCTCACATTGCCACTGCAGGAACTCACACATGGCTACGGTGATGGAGTGGAGGTCTGTATGCATCTCTGCTGGACCAGGGTCTACCATCCTTCCCATGGAGACCTCCACGTGTGCGCGTGTGGGCACCACTTCATCAGAGAGCAGGCGGATGCACTCCTCCAACTCACCTGTGACTCTGTTGAGGGCATTCAACAGCTCTGTGTGATGTTCCCCTGCTGTATGCTGGCTCTCCAGGATGAGTTGGTAGGACGAAACCAGAGGCTTGTTATCTGACTTGGACCTCACAGATCCCTCTTCCCCAGCAGTCCTCCGAGTGCCAGGGAGCTCGGCTGAACCTGCCTCCTCCTGCTGTGGACACGTGTCCGTGCAGTGACCACCAGATTATGAACCTGAGCCTGCTCTAGATCTAGGTCCCACCAAGGTGTGTGTCTCTGTGCCAGCGGAGGGTGTGGGTAAGTGTTATGACAGGTCTTCCAGGTTGATTATATCCAGCTCTTCAATGGAGGAGGTGTCCTCTTGGTTGGAGGTGAGGCCCTGGATGGATCTGAGGGACTGGCTGGCTGAGGGTGTCAGTCGCTTGGCAGGTCTCCCTGTGAACCAAAGTAGAGATAGTTACTGCATGGCAGCAGAGTCAAAAGCAAGAGAGAGAGCACTCACAGTTGTGTTGAGAGAGGTAAGATGTGGTGCAGGATCCTCAGATAGGTGTTCGCCGCTGACCTCATCGGCGCCACAGGCAAGGTCCACATCCTCACCAGTCAGAGCAATGGCACACTCCTCAAAGTGAGTGAGGGGCCTAATGTGGGCCAGTCCACCCCTGGTCTGGGACCTCTCCCTGCTGTTGTGAGCCAGCTCCTCCTGCATGAAAACAGATGGAGAGAGTGTGAATGACACTGCGGGTAATGTTTGAGTGGTGAGCGAAGCCATGGATGAGGTGAGGATGTGAGCTCCAGAGGATATGAATCTGATGGAGATGTGAGGGTGTGTGTGAGAGTTAGTGATGTTGTCCCTTGAGGTGAGAGATGCCTGTGGATGTGTGATGGGTTTGTGAGTGTGTGAGGTGAGAGTGATGAGATGGTTGACTTACCCTGACGGAACGGATGAGAGCATTCATCCTCTTCCTGCACTGGATCGCTGACCTCCTCTGTGCTCTGGTGGCGCTGACCGCCGCTGCCATCGCCTCTCAGGCCGGATTGGTGGCTCTGGTGGGCAGTTTGTGGCCAGAGCAAAGGTAGAGGACATCGCAGCAGCTTCCACTGTGCCCAGCAGATGCCCCAGAGAGGCGTCATTCAATTTGGGGACTGTCACCTTCTTTGCTTTCACAGCCATCTGTCACCTGGAGCAGTCCTGGTCTGTAGACATGAAGTAGGCTGTGCTCTGGTGCGCTTTAAATATGGCGCCTGGAGCGAGGAAGCACTGCGGCCACGGCATGGCGGGCAAATCTGAGCCTGCCCACTGGTGATCTGGCGTGTTTCCTGTGAATGCATTATTAATGAGGTGAGATGTGCTGGGAATGGGATGATACAGTGCGAAAACTCGCCATTGCGGCCGGCGGATAAAATGACTTTTTCACGCCCACTAATGCACTTAGTGCAATTCTGGGATGATTCCCTTAGCTTTGGCGAGCTTCTTCCACTCCATCCTCTGTGGAACTGATTGAAGATAGCACGGTCCACACTCTGACCAAAAATATCAATTGTCATTTATGACTTCCAAATTAAAAGAGACTCATTGGCTGAAATAGACAGGTGCTTTGGACAGCCTGGGCTATAGGCCCTTTTCAAAATGGAGCAGGCCCCATTGCCGGGGGTAACGGGGTGGTAAGGCTCCTGGCCTCATTTTGAGGCCATTGCCGTCCCAATAATGCCAGGCTGAAGGCAGTGAAATTTGAACCCTAGTAAGCTTAGCACAGTATGTTGCTATACTTCTGTAAAGGAGAAGGATTAACAGGTATGGTAGGTATGAGAAGGCAGGTGAGTGAAAAAAACATTGGCTAATGGCATTTTTGTGTGATGTGGAAATTGGGTGGGTAGACGAGGTGCAAGGTGGGTATACGTGGCAATTGTGTGAAGGATTGACTTTGGCCTCTAGTCCACTCCTCACTACAATGTAGTCAGTGACTGCCAGTGTGAATAACCCTCTCTAACAGGCAGCTTGTCAACCTGAAGATCTGAAATTGGGTGGGGTGGCATCAGCTCCTTAAAGGGAAAGGTTAATAACATCAGGAATGAAAAGAAACACCATTTTAGACCAGCAAACAATACTTGCAGCGTTTATACCATCAACTTACATTCATTTTGAATGTTTTTGAGATGCAGCTGCCTTAAATGTGTCTTCTCAAACTCTGTCAATTGCTGCATCTGAGGCATCAATTGCCTTTGTTGCTGGAAATGGTTGTCTTGTCTCCTGGCTTCTGCTGGTCATGATTGGTTGAAGGAAGCAGGAGCTTTCAAGTTGGCTGAGATGAAAATGTGACTTTGATTTGTATACGCAATGTCTGAGCCTGGTTCGGACGGATGCTCTGACCAATATTGATGGGTGGAATCTTCCAGTCCTGGGAAGGTAGATTTGAAGGTGGGACCTGGAGGAAATATTGAAATGACCATATTTGGTCAGCATTATGATGCATTTCTGTCTCTGGCCTATCTTGCTGGGGCTGAAACCAGCAAGGGCCACCCGCCTAGCAGTAGACAGGCCTCCCACTCAAGGTCAAAGGCCAGCAGATGCTTGGAAATGGTGGCTGGCTGGGGGGGTGCCTGTAAGGCCTCTTTAAGTTCTCCCACCACCTGGCGGCACAGGGATCAGAGGGCCATTACTGTGGCTACAAGCTGCCCTGTGGAGGGGTTTCCCCTTGCAGCTGTACCCACGTATTAATTTTAAAAAATTCTAACCTCTTCAGAGAGCACCTCAAAACAGAGGTGCCCTTGTGGTCCCCCTCCTACAGTGGCAGCACCCGCCTCTGCCAGTGGGGCAGCCATTGTTCCAAGGCTGCAGGTCCTCTGATTGGGCCTGATGTCTCAGGAACACGCCTTCCATCCTTAATTGGACAGTGGAGGCCTCCAATTAGAAGGTGTATCCCAGGAAACCATGCTGGTGGACAGGGACATGGAGGACATCCACAGCCAATTGCTGTGAAAGTGACTGTGGTGCTCAATTTTTAGGCCAATGGCTCCTTCCACGGCTCCACAGGTGATCTGTGCGGGATCTCGCAAGCCTCCATGCACAAATGTATCCATGGACGCCATCTTCGCTCAGGTACGGAACTTTGTGCATTTCACCCAGGATCGGGAAAGCCAGGAAGCAAGAGCGCTGGGATTTGTGCAGATCTCTGGCTTTCCACCGGTGCAGGTGCCATCGACTGCACTCACGTGGTGCTTACATCACCATGGCAACAAGCAGTCAACTACGTCAACCGCAAAGACTTCCACTTGCTGAATGTTCAGCTGATCTGCAACCACCACAAACGCATCCTACAGGTCTGCGTACAATTCCCAGGGAGCTTCCATGACTCCTACATCCTTATAACGTCTCAGCTCCCTGACATCCTCCAGGCTCCAGAGAGGCTGCAGAGTTAGCTCATTGGGGACAAGAGGACGTGGCTGATGACGCCCATGCGGAGGCCTCAGACTGCAGCAGAGAGACAGTATAACGAGGCTCATGCCGTGACCTGGACTTTGGCGGAGCAACTGATAGGCACATTGTAAATGAGGCTCCAATGCTAGGACAGGTCCAGAGGGTGTCGCGCATCATCATCGTTTGCTGCGTGCTACACAACCTGGCACTGCAACGGGGGGAGGTCCTGGCTGGGGTGGGGATGGAAGAACTTCACGTCTCCTCCGATGAGGAGGGCATCGAAGGGGATGATGGTGATGAGGTCCTCGAAGGCAAGAATGCTAGCAATGAGGCCATCACACTGGCCAGACAAGGCAGGCATGCTCGGGGGCCCTCATAGCTGCAATATTCATGGAGGATGATGACGAGATGCAGTGAAGGCAGACCTGACATCCTCACCTGGCATCTGTGAACGTTTGACTCCTGTGTGGCTGATGGCAGCACACATACCCTCAGTGCTCAGGCTCCTGTCATGGAGACACAGTAGAGGCCCTAATAGTCGCTCGATTGCAGGAGGATAATGATGACAACATGCAGTGAGGACACTCCATAGATATTCACATGACCTCTGAGAATGTCTGACTCCTGTCTGGCCGAGGGCAGCTCGCTTGTGCTCTGTGATCAGGGTCATATCATACAGACGCAGCCGTGAAACTTTAGGAGCATCTAATCCTTTGTCAACCTTCAGCACCTGAGCCCTTCAGGAGCACAGCATCACTGGTCACAGATGCTGAAGAGATGGAGGCCAGCCCCCCCTTAAAGGTGCTGAGAGCACACAGAGAGAATGACGGGACTCTGTGGTCCCTGCCCACCACATTCTGGCAGCAATGACCAGCACCACCAAGGTGCAGGCATCAGTAATGCATCCAGTGTGTGTTAAGCTGGACCATCATTTTGGTCTGAAGGTTACACACTGTACAGGGAAGAGGCCCTGGACTGAGGCACCTGCCTTTATCTTGTGTAGGAACCAAGGTTTCACATCTGAGTGACATGAACACTGCTCATCATAACAAGGAGTTATAGGCAAGGAGACATTCTTGGGAGTTTATTGACAATAATGAACATTATGTACAAGTGATTAACACCCATGCCCAGGCTGTGCAACTGCATCTTCTTAATCTTCCTAACCCTGATGCTACGTCTTGGAGCTCCCCGGACATCCACAGTGGAGGTGGAGGCAGCCTGCTGACTGCTACGCCCTGTGATGACTTTGATGTCTGTGATGACTTTGCTGGCTGTCCTCTGGAAGGCTGAGACCTGGGGGTCCCAGCCTGCTTTGGGTGTCCTGCTGTGGGCCAGGCGCACTCTCCTCAATCTGTCAAGCTGGCGATGATGGAGTCACAGGAAGAGGGGATTTGGATTGGCCGGGCATTCCCAGAGTCCTGGGTGTCGAGCTGCTGGTCCTCCTCCCTCTGGGTGCCCAAGTGCCCCAGGCTGACTCCTTGAGGAGAAGGGGAAGCTGGAGTAAGATCAAGCTACCCCATACCCCTCTCATGTTTACAATGTTGGAGACCAACTATGACATCAGCAATGGAGTTCAGTCCGCACAGCAAGGCAGGGCTGATTTTCTGGACTAAGGTCTCATTGGCGGCCACCATCCTACCAGTGTTGACCTCGGTGCGTTGCAATGCCAGTGCTATCACCTCGGACTGAAGGTGGATAGACTCCTCCATCATGCCTTGCGATCTGAGGAGTGCAGTGGACATCCCTTCCTGATGTTCCCGTGATTGTCTTTGCAGCTCCAGCAACTGATTGAGGACCGAGTCCAGAGGCTCATCATCTGACTCGGACTCAGCAGATCCCTTGCTTCCAGCAGTCCTCCGAGTGCCGGCGATCTTGGATGTCCCTGCCACCGCCTGCTGTGGATCAGATTGAGTGTTACGCTCACCGGATTGTGATTCCAAGCCTACATCTAGGCCCTACCGAGGTGTGTGTCACTGTGCTGGTGGAGGATGTGGGTGTGCGCTGTGATGGGTCTTCGATGGTGCTGCCCTCAGGGTCCTCATCGAAGGTGCTCTCAATGCTGGAGTCAGGGTCAAGGTCGCCTAAGGGCAACGTGTCAGATGTGCCTAGGAGAGAAAGTGAAGATTATTAGTGCTTGGCAGCCATGTTACACATAGAACAGTGGACTCAGAGTAGTGTTGAGAGAGGAATGATCTGGTGCAGGATCTTCATCTGGATGCTTGCCACCGACCTCACTGTTGCTGCAGGAATGGTCCCCGTCCTCTTCGGCCAGCTCCAACGCGCGACTCTCGAATGGAGTGAGGGCCTTGATGTCCGGCACTCCGCCCCACAGCCTGGGACATCTTCCGGTGATTCAGCGCGATCTTGACCTGCATAAAGACAGTTGGAGAGAGTGTGAGCAAGGCGCATGGCAGGCCAAATGAGAAAGATGCCAGGCTGTGCTGAGTGGAGCCATGGATGGGATGAGGAGGCAGTCTCCTGAGGAGATGAGGCCAGATGGAGATGTGAGGGTGTGGGTGAGAGAGTGAGTGGTGATGTCCCTTGAGCTGGCAGTGAGTGAGATGCCAGTGAATGTGTGATGGGCTTGTGAGTGTGTGAGTTTAGAGTGATAAGATGGTTGCCTTACCCTGGCGGCAGGGATGAGACCATTCATCCTTTTTCTGCACTAGATGGCTGACATCTTGTGTGCAGCATTGGCACTGGCCACTGCTGCCACCGCCTCCCAAGCTGGAGTGGTGACACTGCTGGGCCTCCTGTGGCCAGAGCGGGGGTAGAGGACATCGTGGCGAGCCTCCACGGTGCCCAGAAGGCGTCCCAGGAATGCATTATTGCATCAGGGGGCTGCACTCTTCTTGGCTTTTGGGGTCATGTCTTCACTGGAGCAGTCCTGGGCTACAAGCATTGAGATGTGTGCGTGCAGCTACAGTTTGAATATAGCGTTCAGAGTGAGGAAGTGGCAAGGTTAACACTTGGTGGGCAAATCGGTGGCCGGCCTGTTTCCCGTGACTGCATCATTTATGAGGCGGGAAGGGGACAATATGGCGTGAAAATCCACCATTGCAGCTGGTGGGTAAAGCGTCTTTTTTCACGCTGACTACCGCACTTAGTGCAAACCTAAGACCATTCCGCCCTTAGAGTTCAGATTGGGGCCGATCCAGGTGCAATGCACTGTGCATTTGGGGGCTGGTGTTAGGACCATGAGAAATTGGTCAGTTGGCCCCATTGGTATCGTGTTGGTACACTGCGGTGCCAGCTCACCTGTTATGGGCGTTGGTGGGGGGGGGGTGCGGTGGTGGAAAGCGAAACGGGCACAAAGCAAGCCATTTTCGATCCTTCCACACCCATTTCTGAGCCATCACTTCTGTAGTAAAGCTGAACTGTTATATGTATGTAAATGTACCACTGTAATTCTGTTATAAATAACTTCAGGGATACATGCAAATCCAGGTAACCTTGTTCCAGTTTTATGCCATTTGGGAATGCTTTGTGGTTTGGAACTTCCACATTTGGAATATTGACTCTGTATCAGAGGCAGGGATTTTGTAGTCCTGCCATGAAACACGCACTCTGACCCATTAATTCACTAGAATAGACACTGGCCAGTGTGTCAGGATCAAATATCAAGCCACTTGAACTGGTAAGCTTGCCAATACTGCCAGGCAGCACTGAAGTATGCACACTAGTCGACCACCAGTGAAAACAGACACATACCATGGCAATAAAGCACCAGGGAGTGGAAAGACCACCAAGGATAAAACAAATAGAAGCAAACACTCAAAAGAATGCAAAATATTCCCAATTTGCTGCAGTTTGAGAAACTTAATTTAGCTTTTCTCTTGCTTCATAATTATCTCATAGTTCCCTCGTCTTATCCCAGAAAACTATGTTTTGCAGAAGGTTTAAGAAGAAAAATGTCACTTGATTAATTTATGTTTACAATAGGGAAAAATACAGATACAACACAACATTAAAATAATATTTACCAACACATATATCACATACTCACATCAACATTGGCATTACATGTTGAACCATAAACCCCAAAGTTACTCAGTAAATTCAGTAAGAGCACTATCAGAAGTCCCATGGCCTTGCTAATGTGGTGTAAGACGTGCCATAAGAAAAGGAGTGTCATGTTTAGTATTAGCAGCACTGGGAAGGGTGCCTGAGATTTAAGGCCACCGGGACTACGGGCATTTTAAAGTGAGGGGACGGTAGTGGGGATAGTGGTCCAAGAGTCTGGCTGCACTGGGAGGTGGGCTCCTGGAATCTGGGACTACTGATGATGAAGAGCCTGGGAACACTAGTGCATGCCCTCAATGTTGGAGAGGGCCACTTGGATCGCGAAGTATTATCAATGCAGCCTACTGTTTCTGAGCATCCCGGGGAGGAATGGCATCTGAGGGTTCAGGGAACAAACCTGGGGACAGGGTCTTGTGGTCCAGCAGGACTGAAAAGGAGGCTTTACAGCTTTGGTGAGGGTCTGACTTGAAGGAGTTTTACTGGGATCTAACATCATTGAGCGGAAGGAAGATGCGGAGAAGGCTGGGACCCAAGCTACCCTTAAAAGAAATGGCAGATGTACATTTTTCAAAAAATATTTGGATGATTTGATGGATCCATCAACAAAATGTGACTAAATATTTATGTATTTTGTTAAATTATATAATGTTTCCAAAATATTTATGTAGGGGCTTCTGTATGTAATAGATGGTACAGACACCAAATTCCAATTCCTCCTATGGTATCCTAGAAACAAAGGAATGCAACAGGGGAGCACTGTAGCCTTGTGTATATTGATTGAATTTAGTTATAAGTATGACTGATGTGAAATTTGGATCAATAGTGCCCATTATTTACAGGTGCCTTTTCGCATCTGCTTACATTTTTGGAGACAATTTGTGCTGGACTCCATCTTGGTGAGGGTGTTAGCACAGGTGAACAGCCGCCAGACATATGCAAAACAGGCAGATTGTAATGTCAATAAGTGTGTCCTTCATTAGCATCCTTTATGTAAGATGATGGACATGCAGTAAATCAATGCTGTTGGGGATGGGGTGGCTTCATATGGTGCACTTTTGCTGATAGTTGAAGAGACCAATCCACGAGAGTCAGCTCCTGCCGTGTGTGAAGTGGTTATCTGGTATCATTGTGGGTTGTTTTTTTTTGGTGTTGGCTATTGTTGCCAAGTTGCTGTAGCCACTGGCCATCATGGTGGTACATGCTGGCCTACAGGTGATGTCGTCCTTCCCCTCTAGCGTCAGCTTTTGTCTCTCAGTTGCAAAAATCAATAATTAGGGTCTTCATGTCACGCTTGAAAGCATCCTTGAAGTGGAGACTTTGGTATTATGTTTTGTACCTTGGAGTAATGCAGAGATGATTCCCACTTTCTGCAGTATGCTGTCTGTTGCCAATTCTGCCTTCAACTCCACTCAGGTAACAAGATTCACAGTCACATGCAAAATCACTGTGATCATGTAGTCTTCGATGTCGCAAGTTGCTCCACCATCACTAACATTGTTTGTGATAGTGGTACAGGCCAAGCACGTCAGCTACTCGGTCATGTGAACCTGCGAGATACTTGACCTTGAAGTTGTATCGATGAGGACAATCTGATCATTTTTAGATGTGTTGAGGTCGATGACTAGATGCTGATGTGGCTAACAATGTAGTCAGTGTTTGACAATGGATGTGGAGAGTGAACTTTTTAACATAAAGATACCTGTGCCAATGTTCACAAGCACAGATGCAGGTTCGTGCTTCCTGCTCTCCAGCTGAGCATTTCCATTCAGTTTCTGACAACTGGCGTGACACGTAGATGATTGGTCATTCACTTCCTTCAGGGTACTGTGAGAGTACAGCTCCAATCACATTTCCTGACGCAACTCTTGTGGCATACATTTCTGCATGTGGGTTGAAATGTGTGAGGACTGGTGGAGATGCTATCATCACTTTTAAGTGTCAGATACTGTTTGTGCGTGATTGTCCATTGCGGAGTAGCTTCTGAAGAGGCTCCGTGATCTCTGAATACTTAGGAACGAATTTGTGATAAAAGCTGGTAGTTCCAAGGAACAATACTAACTCCTTCACAGTAGACATGGTGTCACTCTGTACCCTAGAAATCATACTCAACAATGTCATGCCCATATGTCCTTGTTGAGCATCAAATTGTGTTGAACAAGTCATGAGCATTGTTGATCATGTTCTGCTTTGTCTCTTCCACGGATGACAGCGGTGTTCACTAGACTCATTCAACACAACTCATTCAACAAGGACAAATGAACATGACATTGTCGAGTAGGTTGAGCATCCCCTCAATGTCTGATTAGATTGAAGAAACAATCTCCTGAACTCAGCTGAACTCAGTCCATGGGCATTCTGTGGTACTGAAACACATCTTCATAAATAACAAAAGTTGTAAAACATTGGCTTTGCTCTGCTAATGGTATCTAAAGATAGCTCCAGTGCACATTGAGTTTCGTGAAGACCATGAAAAGATGCTCATAGCTCTTGGATCGTACGAAATAGGTGCTTGTCTAGGATGATATAGCTTTGCTGACTGTTGTAAGGTCAACGCATAGGCTCAGTTTACCATTTCTTTGCTGTGTAATGGCTCGATTCGATATCCATGGAGATGAGTTGATTTGCTCAGTGATACTGCCTGCTTCTAGCTGTTTCAGCTCCTGTGACACTTTGGCTTAAATTGCAAATGGCAACCATCTCGAATTTTGCAAAATTGGCAGAATTGACAGTACCCCTGAAGCTCCCCAAATCCAGTAAATAAGCCCCCAGACTAAAGCTTCAGAGGAGCCGGGAGGAGGTTTAGCCCCTAGACATGCAGCGTGTGGACCCATTGGCATGTAGACATGCCTTGGCATTCATGAACTAAACTCCTAAATACAGGCAAATAGCTCCACTACCTTATGGATCGTGGAAGGCCAAGAGAATAAACCCTGACAAAAAACTTGGAGTGGAGTCCAAATGTGGACTGCTGTCTAAATATGTCACCTTTCCAGCCAGTGCCAAACGTAGTGCTTTGCATTCCTTCAGACTCAACTGGGGAGATCGAGAGGGCGACCCTGATGTTTGGGCGGCATCGGCAGGATTTTGCGGAGGCTTGCGCCCTGGAGAAGACATTCCAGTTTTGTTGCAGATATTAACATAACACGGGAGGCAGCAACTCGATCAGCGTAGAGAACAGGTGCTATGAGCTGTCTCAGATGGTGGGAGTGACCATGTCTGACTGGTCAGCCACTGCGCACCTCAAGTCAGTCATGCTCCGACCAGTAAGGTGCTGATCAGCTGTGGTCCATCTGAATCAATGGGTGCTTGAAGCTTAGAGCATCTACTCATCAAGTGGACAGAATCCATTGCACTACACAAATAAACAACTGGGTGTTTATACCTCTGCTACAAGGATAACTGCAAATGAGATATGAAGATCACAGACATTGATACTGGATGTTGATGCTCCTTGATAACTAAGAGACAGTGGCTGACGGCTGTGACCTCTGGAGGCTGGCTGTTTGGAAGGGCATGGTAAGAGGCGAGCAGAAATGAAAAGCTCAGCCAGCCAAGAAAAGGGCCCAGAGAACCGTGCACCTTCTCAGCCCACTGTCTTTCTCTGCAGCAAATGCAGCAGAGATTGTGATCCAGAGTGAACCACACCAGGCGATGCTTAACACCAGAGTGGACTGCCATGACGCAAACCATCATTTTACAGGACAGAGGGCTGCCACCACTACCCTGTAAGTCACACACAGTGTGGGTACCTGAGCTGGTGACTGTGAGTGAGAAATCGAGTGATGGGGCTGTGTCTTCATTGTCCCTGTGTTCTCACTGGTTCTCCACTGCCTGACCAGCTTGCACTTCTTGGGTATCTGAAAAGAGAAAGACACAAGGGATAAGGTTGTGGCAGGGAGGTGGGTGTAGGGGTTGGTGTAAGAGGTGCATGTTTACACTATCTGCAGCTTGTAAATCAAAAGAGAGTGTGGGATGTGAGGTGGAGCCAGAATGTGAGGTGGAGGATTAGATTTGAGGGTATCTTCATCTTTGAAGTTGCCACTAGCCGTAGCTTGAGAATATACGAACATACCCATGGGAAATTGCCATCCTAATAATGGGAAATATTCCCATGGGGTCAATTATCCCTCGGATTGAGAATGATGTCTGCTCAGGGCCATGAGTTCCTGCCACAGGTCTTCATGTGATTGAACAGGCCGATTCTCAACCCGCAGGCCTTTGGGCACATGCCCCATGAGGTCGTGGGATCCGGAGTGCAGAAGTCCTCTTTAAGAGGTGCCCACTGGCTTTAAGTAGTGCAGTTAGCTTTAAGTAGTGCTAACCTCTCGCGGTTTTGGGCCCACTACTGAGATGCACAGCCACTCAACAGCACACGGACTGCACGCTGCCATCCATCGGTAACAGCTGCCTACATCACATTGAATGGGCATGGGTAAATTGGGCATCACGACCCCTCTCCCCCCGCCTGTTTTTGGTGGATATCGAATTTAACCCCCTACTTCTCTATTCTGTTACAATGTTAGTCTTCAAAGAGAAATATTTGTAGCCAATAATATGAGATCAAAGCCTTTGCTTTGCCAAGGGCACTGAATGAGGCTGAAGCTCTTTATCAGAACAGCAAAATTGATTGACACAATATTGGGCTTCACAAGGCTTTGAAGACATATGAAACCAAGGTAGGCAGTTAACACTTACAAACAATAGCCTTTGTTTTACCAGCCACTGTATACAACAAGAGCTGAGGCCTTTGATCAGATCAACAAATGTCAGGTAACACAAAAAGGTCTGCCTTTCTTTACCGGGGGAGAAAAACATTAAACCAGACATGCAGAGGGAAGCAGACGATCAAAACTATTCTGGCCTGAGGAGGATGCATGGGAATGGAAACCCTGATAGCAGGTCATGAACCTGGCAAAGTAGATGTGGCCCCCAGCCCTTGTTTCATTTGCCCTTCAATTCAGATCCCCAGAGAGTTCTCTTGTTTTCTGCTCCACTATAAAACAATCCCTTTTGGAGAATTCATTACCTTGTAAACTCAAACTAAATCAATTGTCTGTCGACCAGAACTGCATGCAGTATTCGAAGTAAGAATCAAAAGGTTTAAAGAAATCTTCCTGTTTCCCTCTCACGTCCCCCAGTCTCAACTCGTTCTAAGCTGGAATCCATCCACACTCGTCAAGTTTGCAGCCTGAGCCAGGCCATCAAGAAAAAATCAGTGGCTAAGCCACCAATAGTTGCAATCATACACAACCTATTGTCAGAACACAGAGTAATATTATCAAGAGTCCTGAGAATGGGATTATCTGCATCCTCCTTAGTTGGGGAATAGTGCACAGCCTTAAGGAAGATATAAGGTGGAGGGAAAGGACAGGTCACTTTCTTGCCTGCCACTGTTGACAAATTGATGGTTGCCTCATTCAGTCGGTTGCCATCTTTGATGCCAGCAAGCATGGTCCCGCTCGTCAACAGCAACATCAATGGATATAGTTAACGCCCCTGTGAAGCATCCTGGAATGTTTTACTAAATTGATGGCATTATATAAATGCTAGCGGTCGTTGTTGCAGAAATATTACAAATGCTTGTAAGCAGTAGATACCTGACAACAGCACTCTTCAGGTTTGAGCTGAGCTTTGCACTTCCTGAAGACAGCCGCCAATTGGGAAACAAATACATCTGATCCGAATTTATCAACTTCAAAGAATTCATAAAATGTATTCTTTTTCAGGTCGGTCCAGTTACACTTGCTTTTTATAGAATGTGCAGCCTTAGGCAAAGAGTTTTGAGGCATTACGTAGTGTTTTGACTACTGAATTCTTTAATAATAACACAGCGCTATCACAGGGCCCCACTGCGTACAGGAAATCCCATGTCACCAGATACTCCTGGGTAAAGATCTTAAAAGAATAAATTAACAATAAAATTTTTTTTTACCATTTTCAGCCAATGAAGGTAATTTGTAATAATATTAGATTTGACATAATGATTGAATTTCTAAAGGCTGTGTGGGCATTCGGAAATGATTCCCTTCTGTTCAATGCTTTTTGTCACATGTTCTTTGATTCACCTAGCTCCATCGGCCAACTTTATGGTCTTGATTTTATCTTGAGATACAGCAGGAGGTGTTCGAACATTAGAATCACACAATCCAACCTCAAACTCCCACATCCCCAGTCGTTGTGATACTTCTGGAAAGGATTCAACCCCAGAGCAGGCCTCTGTTAAAAGCAGGTGGGAGCCTACTTAAGATATGGAGGTTCTGACCCGATCTGTCTTTGGCACCTTCGCGTATTTTTAATCTCACAGGGAGTCCCACACTTCCAGTCGCCTAGCAGCTGCAGAGCAAGAGAAACTGACTGGCCAGTTGAAGATGCTCATTTCTAAGCTCCTTGAGGGCAAGGTGGAAAGCAAGAAAGTCTTCAGCCTCCCCAGCCCTGATCATGCTCAGGGCTTCCCCTTTCTTATTTAAATCGTGTCCAAAGCCTTCCTCTCCTCACCGCACATGATCATGCCCAGAGCCTACTTCCTCCCTCTCTGGCAATCAGAGGGCCAGAAACCCTCGTAGCATTTAAGAAGTATTTAGATAATCACTTGCGTTGCCTTACCCTCCAGGGCTATGGGCCAAGCGCTGGAAAATGGGATTAGTGTAGGCAGATATTTGTTGACCAGTGCAGGCAAGATGGGCCGAATGGCTTCCTTCTGTGCTGTAAACGTCTATGAGTCTATCTCTGTTAGTGACCCCTTAGGTCCCTAGTTAGGCAGCCTCCTGTCTTTAAGTTTCTATTCCTGCCTGCCTGTCGGACTGTCAATCTGGCTGGGCTTCGGGTAAGAATCTGCACACATTTATTGAAATGAGGCCTTGCTGTTAAGATTGGCTACGCCTCCACATACCTGGCCTTCTTTGCCCAGTTCAGGGTTCCCTCAAACCCTTGTGGAGAGAGAAACAGATTTAAAGTTTTGAGTCTGAGTTCGGAGCCAACTGAAGATGCTCATTTCTAAGCTCCTTGTGGGCAAGGCGGAAAGCAAGAAAGCCTACAGCCTCCCCAGCCCTGATCGTGCTCAGAACTTCCCCTTCCTTATTGCAATCTTGTCCAAATCTCTGAAGAAGAGTCTTGCGGACTCACAACGTTAACTTTTTCTCTGTTCACAGATGCTGCCAGATGTGCTGAGTTTTTCCAGCATTTTCTGTTTTTATTTCCAATTTCCAGCATCCGCAGTATTTTGCTTTCATCTCTCACACCCGCCCTGCCTCTCTGATAATACTGGGGCCTACAGCCTCAGCGGGAGAGGGATGGGGTCTGTGTCTAGGGAACAGAGATTGCTGCAAGCACTGGTGAGCCATGTAGCAAATGAGGCTCGGTGCAGTGCCGCAAAATAATTTGTAGTCACTTTCACCTTTGGATTCTGGGAGACCAGCACTTGGGAACCATCTCCCTTATTCTGGCAGAAGTAAATAGAGATTCAGGAAAACCCTTGCTCTGCTGGGTCCACAGAACATTGAAAATCAGCTCAAAGCTGCCGCAATATAAATTAAATGAGTGACAGGATTAAAGTGGCTTTTGCATCTTCAGTTGGTAGCACTCTGAAAGTTGTGGGTTCAAACCCTCCTGACACTCCAAATACTCCAATGTTACATTGCCAGATGTGCTGACTTTAAGGTGAGGCCTTGACTACCTGTTTTGAAGGGAGTTGATGAACAGTGAGTTGCTCTAGCCAATGCCCCTTCGAAACAAAAAAAACAGGCAAACTGGTTATTAATTTCATTGCTGTCGGCAGAATATTGATATGTAGCCAAAATGGCTGTCGTTTTTAACTGCACAACAACAGGCACTGCATTTCAGAGCAATTTATTGTACATGAAGTGCTTTGGGATGTTTCTGAGCTGTGTGATATGGTGCGATATAAATGCAAGTCTTTCACTGTATTTCTTTATCACTGCTACTGCCATTCACTTTGAGAGTGATGTAACAGAAATAGCAGTTTAATGCTTTCATGTAGAACCTCAGAGTTTCCTAAACCACTTCACAGCTTTTGATATGCAGACACTGTTGCAATATAGGGAAACGTGGCAGCCAATTTGCCCACAGCAAGGCCCCAAAAATAGCGATGAGCAAATGATCAGTTAATCTTTCTTGGGAATGAAGGACAAGGACATACAGCAGGAATATGGGAACACCACCACCTCCAAGTTTCTCTAAAAGTTGCACACCACCATGACTTGGAAGTATATAGTTGCTCCTTCATCGCCACTAGGTCAAAATCCACGAACTCCGTCCTGGACAGCATCTTGGATGTGCCTTATCACCACATGGACTGCAGCAGTTCAAGAAGGCAACTCACCACCACCTTCTCAGGCGAATTAGGTAAGGACAATAATGGCTGTCCTTGCCAGCGATGCCCATATCCACTAAATGGATACTTTTTTTCTTAATTTTTTTCCTGAACCTCTACAATCTCCTGTTCCCTTCCCTACTCCACTTTCTATAATCCTGATGATTAGCTTTAGTATTATTCACTCTTACTTTATCAGATGTCTCTTGGTGATCTTGATGTCTCTAGGCTTGGACCCTGACTAATGTAGCTCGGATAAAAGCAAAATACAGCGAATGCTGGAAATCTGAAACAAAGACAAAAATTGTTGGAAAAACTCGGCAGGTCTGACAGCATCTACAGAGAGGAAGACAGAGTTAACGTTTCGAGTCCGTATGACTCTTCATCAGAACTGAAGAGGAATAAGAAATGTGGTGAAATATAAGCTGTTTAAGGGGGGTGTGATTGGTGGAGCTGGACAGAGGGCCAGTGATAGGTGGAGTCAAAGGAGAGATTGTCAAAGATCTCATAAACAAAAGGACAAAGATGTGTTGACGGTAGTGATATTAGCTAAAGGATGTGCTAATAGTGACATTAAGGATAGAAATCAGATGAGCAAGTGACAGATAGCCCTAGTGGGGGTGGGGTGGGGGGAAGGGATCGAAATAGGGTAAAAGGTGGAGATAAAACAATGGATGGAAATAAATTTTTTAAATAATAATAGAAATAGATGGGAAAAGAAAAAAAATATATATAAAAAAATATATAATAGTCATTGGAAAAAAGGGGATCAAAAAGGGGGTGGGATGGAGGAAAGAGTTCATGGTCTGAAGTTGTTGAACTCAATGTTGAGTCCAGAAGGCTGTAAAGTGCTTAGTTGGAAGATGAGGTGCTGTTCCTCCAGTTAATGTAGCTCGGAAGTTGCCCATGATGTATAAGTTGAGGGCTGTGCTGGTTTTGAGAGCAATGCACAGAGCTGGGTCATTACTTGATTGGTGCTGCCTCATCATTGCAGAAGGTGTCAAGTGCATCCTATAGACTTTCTTTGCGAAGCAAAGAGTACAGAAGCAGGAAAGTTATACTAAATGTTTCCAAATCGCTGGTCAGGCCTCAGCTCAAGGCTGAACACCACACTTTAGTAAAGATGCCGCCAAGTCCTTGGAGAGGGTACAGAAGAGATTTATTCAAAGACTTACAGGGATGGTGGATTTCAGTCGTGTGGAGAGAAGCTGGGTCTCTTCTCGGAATAGAGAAAACCAATGGGAGATTTAATGGAGGTTTTCAAATTGTGACAGGCTTTGATAGGTAGCTAGTGAGGATAGTGAAAACAGGGAGACAATAACCAAAGGACACACATTTAAGGTAATTAGCAGACGAATGGAAAAGGAAAAATCTACAGTGCCATGAAGAAGGAGCCAGGGAGTGGGATTAATTTGATGGGTCTTTCAAAGAACCAACATAGGCACGATGAGTCAAATGGCCTGCTCCAAATTCTGTGAAAAGTAGAATTGCTCATTCAGTCTATTTACTAATTGTGCAGGGTATAGAGGGTTGGTCTCACCCTTTTCTTTGATACTTTTTTCTCTTTGTTTGCTTTCTTCTGCTCACCTTCTACTAATCTTCCTCTCTCGGTGCGGTGAAGAGAATTCCTGTAGGGAAACCAAGGTTGTTCTATGATATCGTTTGCTGTGGAGTTGAGGGGTGTGGCGTGGGGCGGCGGGTAGGGGGGTGGGAGGGAGCCAGAAATGCCTGGTGACCAGAGGATCCCTCACTCTGATAGTTTTGAATTTTACCAAGGCAATGGAAAACAATGCAACGCGCAGGCATACCTCAGAGATGCACAAAGATTTTCCAGGAAGCAAGCACTTGAATCACTCTGCTGAATGAGGTGGCTCATGAGAAGGCTCCCAACAGTCTCAGAACCTTATGGCAGCTGACCCTGACGTAAGGAGAGAGGGGCTAGGGTGAAATTGAAACAAAAAAAAGAGTACAAAACAGAATGTGCTGTAAATGGCCTTCCTGATTAGTTTGTTATTTTATCCAATAAAATCTACAAAATAGTGCGATTATATTCTTGGAAAAACTTGGAAATAGCAAACACATTATGAAAACTTTGCCTACCCTGCTTTGATGACAGTTTGTTAATTCATGAAATCATGAGGTTAAAGTGTAGGGTGGAGGGCTGAATCTTGGCACACATTCTGGAGGAAATAGTGACCTTATGCTCAGGTACATTGCATTAATCGGAAACACAACGTGGGTGTGGTTTTGATAGATCAGATGGTGTTTGTGCTCCGTTTCCATGTTCCAGACTCCACACAAGCGTCTACAGGAAAACCATTTGTCACGAACTGATGCCAACACATTATTCTTCAGATATGCTATTTCCCTCAAAAAACAATTTAAGAGGTTTCTAAATGACTGATAACAGGAACTTTTAGATTAAATTTATCGTGTCAAATGCGCACATCTGGGGCAGTGCACACTATTGAGATTAGCTGCACCAATGAAAGGTCACGAAAAATGATTGAGATCTTTGGATGGCTGCAAATAAATTATTGCAGCAATATTTTGTTTCCAACTATTAAGGCTACAATGCCTCATAAATTCACTTGTTGGATAAATTATTAAGAATAAAATAAATAACTAAATACTTGACACTCATGCTTGCATTGTGCATTGATTAGTGACTAATGTGTCCAGTTGGTGAGTGGCTACAGCTATACCTCAGTGGAAGCACAGTACAGAGTATAGGTACCTTATCATACACTAGCGGTGTCTCAGCTTTTCACTATATTTATTAATGACTCAGATGAAGGACTACGGAGCTGTATATCCAGGTTTGCTGATGACACTAAATTAGATGGAATAGTAGAGTGTAGATAGGAGCACAAAATTTCAAAAAGACATTGATAGGTTAAGTAAGTGGGCAAACTGGGGCAAATGGAATTCAACGTCATCCACTTTGGACCCAAGAAAGATAGGTGAGAGTATTTTCTAAATAGCGAAAAGTGTGGAGGAGTAGGGAATCTTTGGGGTCCAAGTGCAGGAATTTCTAAAAGCTATGGACAGTTAAAAAAATAATTGAACTGGCTCATGGAAGGTTACTCTTTATCAGAAAGGGGCTGCAATACAAAGAAATGAAAGTGATGTTACAGTTGTTTATAAAGCTCTGGCTAGACCCTATCTGTATGTAATGTTGTGCCCTGTACCACAGGATGTATTGGCCTTGGAGGGGCTGCAGCTCAGATTCACCAGAGTGAGACCGAGGCTGAATGGGTTAAATTATGAGGACAGGTTGCGTAGGCTAAGCTTGTATTCTCTCAAGTATAAAAATTTAAGGGGTAATCTAATTGAGGTGTTTATGATGATTAAAGAATTATGATACAGTAGAGAGAAAGAAACTCATTCCTCATCTGGGGGAGACCACAACAGTTGGGCATGATCTTAAGATTAGAGCCAGACCAGTTGGGGGTGATGTCAGTGAACACTTCTTCACACAAAGTGGGGGTGGAAATCTGAAGCTCTCTTGTTGAGAGTCGGGGCCAATTAAAATTTTCAAACATAGAATGATAGACATTGTGGATGTCGGCCTATAAGTCGATCTATGAGCCCTTGAAAAATGCCTCCAGATGCGGCAGTACCAAGACGGTAAATGGAGCTAAGATACAGGCCAGCCATGATCTAATTGAATGGTGGAACAGGGAATGGGACTGAATGGCCCCCTCCTGTTTCTATATTCCTAAAATAGAAATATCAATGAAACCAGGCCATTTAATTTGAATGATCCAAGAAGTCAGTTGGCTTGCAAAGTTCCCTAAACAAAAGTTCTCTAGGGCGTGAAAGAGGTTAGAAATTGTTGTTTCTTGAGCAGTGATATGAAAATAAATGGCACCATGCTAGGTTGGCACACCTTGTGATGCAGACAGGGTTTTTTTGAACATGCTGGTGTGGGGTGCACTGGGCTTGACTGAGCGAAGCCAAATGACCCCGGGCTGTTCACTTATCCCTAAATGTCGAGTCAATGGCCCAGATTTTAACTCCCACTGCCTGACAGAAACCAAATTAGGTGGCTGAGACTCATCTCCTTCGACCCCATCGCCTTCCTGCCATGTCCCAATGTAATAATAGTGATAGGATGGTTACAGCACAGGAGGAGGCCATTCAGCATTGGGTCCATGCTGGCTCTCTGCAGGAGAGCAACTCAGCTAGTACAGTACCTGTGGCCTTTCCCTGTATCACTGATTTTCTTTTTCTCTTGAGGTGCTTATGCAAATCTCTTTGGAAAGCTTTAATTGAAGCTGCCTCCACCACACTCTCAGGCAGTGCCTTCCAGATCCTAACCACTCACTGCGTGAAAGAATTTCCCCTCACATCACAACTGGTTCTCCTGCCAAACACCTTAAGTTGGTGTTTTCTAGCCCTTGACCTTCTGCCAATGGGAACAGATCCTCCATCTACTCTGTCTAGACCCCCCATGATTTTAAACACTTTTATCAAATCTCCTCCCAAACTTTTTTTCTCTGAGAAGAGCAACCCAAAACCTCTCCAATCTATCCACAGAACTGAAGACCCTCATCCTCGGAAGCATTTTCATTCAAACTTTTCCGCACCCTCTCCAAATTCTTCGCATCCTTCCCAGAGTTAGTCTGCTTCATTGAGCAGGTGTGCGGGACACTGCAGGGAAGCAGCAAGGGTTGTCTTTAGATATGCATGTCATCAGTAACCAATCCGGGATTGGAGGCAGAAGCAGTGATGGCCTCTCCACCAGGCCAGACCAGTTGGGAGGTGGATCCTGGACCAGAACAGCCCTAGCTGGGTAAGTTTTAAAATGTTCTTTCAAGTTTCCTTATGGGCCAAGAGAAGCAGGAGTGAAACAAAAACAAAAATTGCTGGAAAAACTCAGCAGGTCTGACAGCATCTGTGGTGAGGAAGACAGAGTTAATGTTTCGAGTCCGTGTGACTCTTCATCAGCAGGAGTGAATCTGGCCAAGTTCGAATGGGAGTCAGAGAATGGAACGGGCAGCAAGAGAGAGAGAGAGAGAGAAAGAGCGGGGACATACAAGGTCAAAATACCATTTTACCCAATGCATTCTTCTCCCTATAAATATTCTCTCTTTTTTTGTTCACAGTTTCTCAGAAAAGATCACTGGAAGTTTAGGTTTCGATCATTTTTGTCACCTAATCACATTCCAGTGAGAGTCCTGCTTCCCGTTGATGAGTAACAATGGAAGCTGCAGAGTATGTCCCTGAGTCAAACAGCAGCCTTTGTGTGTTATCAGACATGTGGCATCTTGTTCTTCTCGAGGTATTTTTTTAAAGGATTTCACAACCTAGAATCACTGAATGGCAGAATCCAAGAGAAATAAGCAACAGTATGCTAAACATAGAAACAGCTTAAAGGGGTATTGCATTAGGGGAAAAACATGTTTGGCAAACATCCTCTGTGTGGGGAGTGGAAAATGGTAGAAATGCTGGACTAGCCATATAAATACTGTGACTACAAGAGCAGGTCAGAGGCTGGGAATTCTGAGGCAAGTAACTCACCTCCTGGCTTCCCAAAGCCTGTCCATCATCTACAAGGCACAAGTCAGGAGCGTGATGGAATACTCTCCACTTGCCTGAATGAAGCTCGACACTATCCAGGACAAAGCAGCCAACTTGCTTGGTGCCCCATCAACCATCTTAAACATTCACTCCTTCCACCACCAATGCACAATGACAGCAGTGCGTACCATCTACAAGGTGCACTGCAGCAACTCACTGAGCCTCCTCAGAAAGCACCTTTCAGTCCCGCGACCTCTATCACCCAGCAGAACAAAGGCAAGATACATGGGAACACCACCTGGAAGTTCCCCTCCAAGCCACACACCATTCTGACTTGGAAATATATCACCATTCCTTCACTGTTGCCGGGTCAAAATCCTGGAACTCCCTCCCTAACACCACATGGACATGTACCTACACCACATGGACTGCAGCGGTTCAAGAAGGCAGCTCACCACCACCTTCTCAAGGGCAACTAGGCATGGGCAATAAATGTTGGTCTACCCAGCAACACTGACGTTCCACCAATGAATAAAATAAGCACTTTTTGTCACCTTGATATTATGCGTAAACATTATTATGATATACTTTGACATAAATTCCTCAATCTCAAAATGTTGGATCCTCTGGTCCTCAGAGGTGTCAGGCTAGCTGCACATATTGCTTCATGTTTTGGTTGCTAACTGAACATTTCAGGAGGAACTGCTTCACCCAGAATGTGGGATTCGCTACCACATGAAGCAGTTGTGGTGAATAGAATAGGTGCATTTAAGGGAATGCCAGGTAAACCCACGAGAGAGAAAGGGATAGAAGGATATGTTGATAGAGTGGGAGGTCTTGTGGTGCAGTGGTAGCATCCCTACCCATGGGTAAGACACTCTAGGTTCAAGTCCCAACACAGATCTTGATGGCCATGGAATTTGTGTTCATAATGTGGCCAAACAGGTTGATTATCAGTCA
Organism: Cetorhinus maximus; assembly: GCF_964194155.1. Taxonomy (NCBI): domain Eukaryota; kingdom Metazoa; phylum Chordata; class Chondrichthyes; order Lamniformes; family Cetorhinidae; genus Cetorhinus; species Cetorhinus maximus. The sequence continues at coordinate 76,650,604 of NC_135893.1, read as the reverse complement.
GTAAACACTTCCAATGTGGCAGGTGGTGAGAGTCTCCTGGTCAGCCATACTGCAGAAGAAACCACTGCAAAGCATAACCATACACTACTCCAATGGGAGTCCATGGTTGCTAATGCACTCTTAGGGCATGGTATAAGGAGGAGGTTGATTGAGTGTGGTAACACCAGCATAGATCAGGGCCCAATGACCTGTTTTTCTGCAGTACAGGTACGGAACCCCTTATACTGCATCCCAAAATCCGGAAAGACCTAAAAACCAGCTACATTCGAAGCTGCTGCCCTGGGAAAGCAATTTGAATAAAACCTTTTATTCTTTACTTTTCATATTTTATTTTATGTATTATAAGCACATGCTAGGCCTATGACCCAAAATCTTTAAAATCCCCAAATCCGGCACAGGTCAGGCCCTGCTTTGGGCTTCTCGGATACAGGGGGTGGAATTCTCCATGCCCATTGGCGGCGGGCGTGTTTGGCGGCGTAAGCAGACAATATGACGGGAAGGTCAAAAAATGGTTTCACAGCATCGTGAAACCAGTTTGCAATTGTCTGCTCCGCCTGTCAATGGCGGGCCGTGTTTTCCGCTGTCGGACGTCGGGAACCTCATTGTAATACATCTGCATATCATTATAAGCCCAGCTTGCTGGAATCAACCCCCTCACGCTGGATCAGCTGAGCATGTTGGCGTGATTGCATGCCAACGTGTTTCACAACTGCATATACAAGGCATGCACTTGGCGAGCTGCACTTCGAGGGAAACTTGGATGTGAGTGCGCCTCGCTCGCGAGGGCCGCCTGTTGGTCTTCAAGTTGAGGCGCTGTGTGTTCAGGCGAGGACACAGGCAAGTCGCTTTTTCCCAGCTGTCTGACAGTGCGGTGCTGAGGCAAGGGCTGCTCTGCAGCTGAGGCAACTTGGAGGGGGTGGCAAGGGCTGCCCTGCGGTTAATGCGAGTTGTCGGGGGGGCAAGAGTTGCATAGCAGTTGGTGGTAGTGCACAAGCACGTGTGGGGGTTGCGGAGGGAAGCAGCCACGCATTAGGGAAACATGTATAAAGTGACCATTCCTCTGAGACAGTTCATACGCAGCCACATTGGCACGCTTGGAGTCAGACCTCTAGCTTATCTGCCCACTTAAGCAATGCAGAGGCCTGAAAGTGCCACCAAGTGCTCCAGAGCTTTTCACCCCTCAAGCACAGTCTTCAAACTAGTGAGTGTTTTAGTGGACTGCAAAACAGTTGGATGACTGGGCAAGTTGTACAATCTCCTTGCTAAAGCTGGCCATGGAGCAGTCAAGGTGCTCACAGCCCTTTGCAATGTCATCTTTCAGGTTTGAACCAGTGTCCCCCATGAATCACACAGAATTGTTACAGTGTAGAAGGAGGCCATTCAGACTGTCATGTCTGCACCAGCTCTCTGAGCATTTTAACTTAGTGCCAATCTCCTGACTTTTCCCCGTCACCCTGCACATTGTTTCTATTTAAATAATCATCCAATGTTCTCTTGAATACCTCAATTGAACCTGCCTCCATCACACTTCCAGGCAGTGCATTCCAAACCCTATCTACTCGCTGTGGGAAAAAGTTTTTTTCTCACCTCGCCTTTGTTCATTTTGCAAAACACTTTAAAACTGTGCCCTCTGGTTCTCAATCCGTTTACGAGCGGGGACAGTTCCTCCCTGTCTACTCTGTCCAGGTCCCTCGTGATTTTGAAAACTTCTATCAAATCTGCTCTTAGCCTTCTCCTCTCCAAGGAAAACAGTCCCAACCTGTCCAATCTTTCCTCATAACCGAAGTGTCTCATCTCTGGAACCATTCTTGTAAATCTCTTTTGACCTCCCTCCAATGCGTTCGCATCCAATTGTTCAAGCTAACAGTGCAGCCTTGCAGTGCAGGTTAGGAGAATGCCTGTGCCTGAGCTGAGAGCACAGCATGCAGTCCAGTGGGCAAAGCTGCCGCCAATCGGTCAGGTGGAGTGGAGTTTTTCAGCCAGCCATGCAGTGCACTAAACTATGGTCATCCAAGTGATGTCCAGCACTCTCTGGGATGTGTTAAGAGGCCTTCAGATTTAACCAAAAGAGGTTCTTAGAACACCCATGCTAACCTCTCTCTCTTTCATCCTGCAGGAGGAGTACATCACAGCATGGAGCCTGGCAACCTGGCTGTATGCCTCGTGGCTTACAGAGAGCTGAGACGAAGGAGAAGAGAGTGACGGTGGCACCTGGCTGGGCAGAGGGAGGAGCAGCACCCTTAGGAAGAAAGGGCGGCTGGGGCTCCTGTACATGCCGCTGATGAGTCACAGCGAGCCATCACTGGCTGGCGCCTAGCAACACCCAGGGTCTATAGACAGCACTTGTCATTCATGCAGATGACCGAGAACCAGTGTCACCGAAGACTGAGTATGTCCAGCAGCTGGAGGATTTGCCGCCACAGGGACATGGAGGGCATCCACTGCCAATGGCCGTGAAAGTGATCGCGGCCCTCAGTTTTTATGCCAGTGGCTCCTTTCAGGGCTCCACAGAAGATCGTTGTGGGATCTCACAAGCCTCCATCCACAAATGCATCCGTGAGGTCATGGATGCCATCTTTGTGAGGGCACACAACTTTGTGCATTTCGCCCAGAATCAGGAAAACCAGATGCAAGAGCGCTGGGATTTGCCCAGATCTCAGGTTTCCCACAGGTGCAGGGTGTCATCGACTGCACTCATGTGGTGCTCAGATCTCCATGGTAACAAGCAGTCAACTATGTCAATTGCAGGAGCTTGCACTCACTGAATGTGCAGCTGGTGTGCAACCACCACAAATGCATCCTGCAGGTCTGCACACGGTTCCCAAGGAGTGTCCACGACTCCTACATTCTCAGTCGGTGACAGATTCTGGCATCTTCAAGAGTCCACAGAAGCAGCAGGGTTGGCTCCTCGGGGACAAGGGCTACCCACTGAGACCGTGGCTGATGACACCCATGTGGTGGCCTCAGGCTGCAGCAGAGCGACGGTATAATGAGGCTCATGCTGCAACTCGCAACTTGGTGGAGCAGACCATCGGGATGCTGAAGATGAGGTTCTGGTGCCTGGACCGGTCTGGTGGAGCCCTGCAATACAGTCCGCAGAGGGTGTCACACATCGTCATTGTCTGCTGTGCCTTTTACAACCTGGTGCTCCAATGGGGGGAGGAGCTGGCTGAGGAGGAGATGGAGGAGCTGGAGGTCTCCTCCGATGAGGAGGGTGTCAACGGGGATGAGGGTGAGGAGGTCCTCAAAAGCAACGATGATGATAATGAGGCCATCACACTGGCCAGATGAGGCAGGCACACTTGGGAAGCCCTTATAGCTGCTAGATTGGTGAGGATGATAAATGCAGTGAGGAGACCCCATAGATCCTCACATTGCATCTGTGAATGTCTGACTTCAGTCTGGCTGATTGCAGCGCACATACCCTCTGTGATAATGTTCCTGTCATGGAGGTGCCCTAATGGCTGCTCGATTCCAGGAGGATGATGACGACATGCAGTGAGGACACTCCATAGGTCTTTACATAGCCTCTGTGAATGTCTGACTCCTGTCTGGCTGAGGGCAGCTCGCTTGCGCTCTGTGATCAGGGTCATACCATGGAGTCATAGCCGTGAAACTTTAAATGCACCTGATCCTTTGTCAGCCTTCAGCACCTGGCCCCTTCAGGAGCACAGTGTCACTGGTCACGGATGCTGAAGAGATGGGGGCCAGTCCCGCCTTAAAGGTGCTGAGAGCACACAGAGAGAATGATGGAACTCTGTGACGCCTGCCCACCACATTCTGGCAGCAATGATCAGCACCATCGAGGTGCAGGTATTAGTAATGCATCCAGTGAGTGCAAAACTGGACCATCACTTTGGTCTGAAGGTTACACACTGCACAGGGATGAGGCCCTGGACTGAGACACCTGCCTTTATCTTGTGCAGGAACCAAGGTTTCACATCTGAGTGACACAAACACTGCTCATCATAACAAGGAGCCATAGGCAGGGAGACATTCTTGGGAGTTTATTGACAACAGTGAACATTATGTACAAGTGATTAACACCCATGCCCAGGCTGTGCAACTGCATCTTCTTAACCTTCCTAACCCTGCCAGTGGAGGTAGAGGCAGCCTGCTGACTGCTACACCCCGTCTGTGATGACTTTGGTGGGCATCCTCTGGAGCGCCGAGACTTGGAGGGCCTCGGTCTGCTTTCGGGGTCCTGCTGTGTGGCAGTGGCGCCCTCCTTGGCCTGTGAAGCTGGATCTGCGGAGGTCACAGGAAGAGGGGATTCGGATGGGTCTGTCACTCCTGGAGTCACCTGTGTTGATGGCCCCAGGGTGTGCACCTGCTGATCCACCTCCCTATGGGCGCCCAACAGCCCCTGGCTGACTCCTTGAGGAGAAAGGGTAGCTGGAGTGAGATTGAACTGCCCGGCACCCTTCTCACATTGACATTGTTGGAGGCCAACTACGACGTCAACGATGAAGTTCAGCCTGCATAGCAGTGCAGGACCGATGTCCTGGTCCAAGGTCTCCATGGCGACTGCCATCCTACCAATGTTGACCTCAATGCACTGGCATGCCTCAGACTGAAGGTGGGCGGACTCCTCCACTATGCTTTGCAATCTGAGGTATGCAGCAGACATCCCTTCCTGATGTTCCCAAGCTTGCCTTTGCAGCTCCAGTAACTGAGGTATGACTGAGTCCAGAGGCTCGTCATCTGACTCAGACTCAGCAGATTTCTGGCCTCCAGCTGTCTTCCAAGTGCTGGACACCAGGGAAGTCCCTGCAGCTGCCTGCTGTGGATCAGACAGTGCGATGTGCTCACCAGATTTTGATCCCGAGGCTACTCTAAAGCTAGGTCCCACTGAGGTGTGTGTCTCTGCACTGGTGGAGGGTGTGGGTGAGCGCTGTGGTGGGTCTTCAGTGAAGGTACCTTCAGGTTATTTTTCCACTGTGTCTTCAGGGCTTGATTAGAGGTCCTGGGTCTTGGACTCCGTCGGCTGTTTCCCAGATGTGCCTGCAGAAGCAAGGGGAGATAATTAGTGCATGGCAGTGGCCTGTGAAACAGGACACATCACTCACAGCATGGTTGTCTGATGGATGATGCACTGCTGGATCCTCACTTGGCAGAGCAGTGCCAACCTCACCATCAGCACAGGAAAAGTCCAGATCCATCCCGGCCAGCTGGATGGCTCTGTTTTCAAAAGTCCGGGAGGGCCTTGATTTCAGGCATTCCACCAGAAGAGTGACTTACCCTGGCAGAACGGAGGAGATCATTCATCCTCTTGCCGCACTGGGTGGCTGTCCTCTTTTGCTGGGTGTTGGTGCTGACCACCCGCTGCCACTGCCTCCCAAGCCAGATTAGTGATGTTGCTGCTCATCCTGTGGCCAGAGCAGGAGTAGAGGGCATCATGGCGAGTCTGTACAGCATCCAAAAGGCGCTCGATGGATGCGTCACTAAACCTGGGGGACCGCAGTCTTCTTCACTTTTGGGGCCATATCTTCTTTGCAGTAGTCCTGAGCTGGAAGCGCTGAGATGTATCCGCATGACTGAACTTTAAATATGGCGCCCAGTGTGCTGAAGCGGCGAGGTGATGGCGTGGCAGGTGAATCGGAGCCCGCCGGCCATCGAAATGGCGTGTTTCCAGGGAATGCGTGATTAATGAGGCGGGATTGGGACGATACGGAGTGAAAAGCCGCCATTGCGGCCGGCGAGAAAAATGTTCGTTTTCCCGCCCGCTACCGCACTTAGTGCAAATCTGGGACGATTCTGCCCAGGGTCTGTTACCTGTAATCTTAAGTGACCGAAAGTGCTGCAAAGCACTTTTGCCAAGAAGATGAATCTATAGCATGATGTAATACACCCAGAAGCTTTGTGAGAACATTCCATTACCCTTCGAGGTAAAGGCATTAATAATTATTTTTGCAATTTTTCAAATGTACTTATCCTTCAACTGTGAGAAAGAAAGAAAACGTTTCTCGTTTTTTTTTGTGTGATCCACTGCCAGTCACTCGGGCAGAGCTCTACAGTGAATTGTCAGGTTTTAACACATGGGTAAGGCAGGCTGTGCTGAGTCCCTGGGTTCGGAGGTAAAGCCTTTGATTTAAGCAAATTAACTTGAGGCAGATTTTAAACAGTCACATGTTAACTCACCCGGCCTCATATTAGGTGGAATCCTTTGCAATCCTGTTTAATTCCCTGACGGGTCAGTCACAGCACATGCACAATGTTGAAAAAAAGAACTGTTCCAAAATCTGAAAGATGAGCCAAATAACTGATAGGTGGACAGGGTCCTGAAAGCATCAGGGTTTTAGTCAGCTCCCAGGGCTGGGGGAAGGGCAATTCCTGTTCTAGTTCATTTGTATGTAAATGTTAAGAGCTGTACTTCACAGACGCTGTGCGGGTGAGATATGATAGAATCCTGCAGTACCACATATGTTTGTGATAATGGGTCGCCATTGTACATCACTCCCTTCCCTATTGTGTTTCCTACTCTGAAACAGGCTCCCACAGCACATTTCATCTGCAGCAAGCTAGCTCTTTCTTTTCAGTCATTTTCTCCTCTCAGTTTTCACACTGGGGTATGTTTGCTCAGGCGTGGGTCACCATGTCTCCCGAAGGAACATTACTCATCCACCAGCCTTCACATTGAATATTGGCAGACGTTCCCATCTCAGTGGGTGTCACATCTGAGCCCAATTCTCTCCTCAGCTTCCTGCAAGGTTCACTGGATACGCACCAGGAGCAGGAATCAAGTCTGAGTCCCCCACATCCCCTCCACCCCCATCCCTCCATAACCCCAGGTTTCTGACATCAATTGTGTCATTTCCCTCCTTCTCGGTTCTGCCCTGTAGTGCCTGGGATTAATTTGCACAGTACAACGGCAAAATGCTGTGAATGCTGACCACCTGGAATCAAAACAAAAAAACGCTGGAAATACTCAGCAGGTCAGGCTGCATCTGTGGAGAGAGAAACAGAGTTTAACATGTCAGGTTGGGATGACCTTGTGATGAAAGTTCATCTTGACCTGAAATGCTAACTCTTTTTCTCTCCACCGATGCTGCCTGATCTGCTGAGCATTTCCAGCATATTTTTCTTGTCATTTTAGTTTGCCCAGCACATACCAAGGGTGAGATTTTTCCAGCCCCGCCCACCACCAGGAAGGTCCGGTCCTCCGAAGGCCAGTGAATGTTTGGCTGGGCTGCCGAATCTCCAGCGGCAGCTCCCGGTCACGCCGGGGCTGGAAAATCCCAGCGTAAGTCTCGAACCAGGGAGTTCCTTGGTGTTTATGGCTCAGCTACTAATTGGCCAACCCTTACTCCTCTACCCACATCATTACAACAGATCGTCTGGTCATTATTGCACTGCCGTATGTGGGAGCTTGCTGTGCACAACTTGGCAGCCGCCTTTGCTAGTATCGCATCAGTGAAGATGCTTCGAAAGTACTTCATCAGGGCTGTACAGAGCTTTGGGTTTTCCAGAGGCCCTGAAAGGCTCTATAAATTCAAAGCTCTCTTTATAAATTTAGGAAGGAAGGACCAGCTCACCGAGATTGGCTGAAGACTGAGGGCGGGCTCGCGCCCGAACCGAACGGGAGTGAAATAGAGCGCGATGATGTCAGGCTAGCGTCCCGACGTCATCGTGCACTCTCACAATATTCTTGCCCGCACCCGCCGACAATTTAGAGGCCTATTAAGGCCCTTAAGTAAGTAATTAAGCTGCGTTTTTCACTGCCCACTCTACTGTTCGGTTGGCGGTGGGCAAATAGGCCAGGCGGCCTTTGCGTTTTTACCCGAAACTTCATCCAAGGGCGGGATGAGGTTTCTAGCGCTTACTTAAAAAAACAATGAAAACTTTGCAACATCCTTTTTCACATGCCCCTCTTCATGGACTGAGTCACACGTGGGGACACCTTTACCTCATATGTTAAAAGTTTATTTTTGTATTTAAATTCCGTCGTCTCCCTGAGGCAGCACTGTGCCTTCAGGCAGCTGTTAGTGCACACTGCCCCCCACATGCAGAAACACCTCAGCACTCGCGCTGCTCCTGCCCTCACCCCGGCAGCGCTGAGGCTCCCAGCGCGTGTTTCACACTAGCTGGCCGTTCATTGGCCAGCCAGCGTGAAATCGCGGTCAGAGCCCAATTGTAGGCGGCAGTCGGTTTCACAGCCGCCCCCGGGCCTGCCCGGCAAGGGAAAGATTCTGCCCTGAGAATCAATTTTTGCAGCGCTCATCCATTCGCCTTCCTATTGAGGCTGTGTGGAAATTAAAGTTCACAACAGAGAAACGGGATGGAGCTCACAGTGGGAAAAAATATTAAACATCTTAAGTAAGGAAGTAGACACAGTCGTGAGTCAAGTCTGAGCATTTTGAAAGCACATATGTTAACGATATTGAGTTATCCACATGCTTTTGCACTTAGTACAACTTTGCTCAAGACACTTAATTTTGACTAATTTCTTAAAATGTTGATTACCACTCACTGGACCAAGAAAAGTTTTTTCTGATATTGACTCTAGTGACCAGTCTATACTGCCCATGGCTGCTAGCATATCAGCAAAGGTGAGGTGAGACTGACTGCCCTTGATATCGAGGCAGCATTTGACCGAGTGTGGCATCAAGGGAGTCCCAGCAAAACTGGAGTCAATCGGAATCAGGGAGAATGCTCTCCGCTGGTTGGGGTCATACCTAGCACAAAGGAAGATGGTTGTGGTTGTTGGAAGTCAGTTATCTCAGCTCCAGGCCATCACTGCAGGAGTTCCTCAGTGTAGTGTCCTCGGCCCAACCATCTTCAGCTGCTTCATCAATGACCTTCCTTCCGTCATAAGGTCAGAAGTGGGGATGATGGTTGATGATTGCACAATGTTCAGCACCATTCGTGACTCCTCAGATACTGAAACAGTCCATGTTCAAATGCAGCATGACCTGGACAGTATCCAGGCTTGGGCTGACAAGTGGCATGTAATATTCATGCCACACAAGTGTCAGGCAATGACCATCTCCAACTAGAGAGAATCTAACCATCACCCCTTGAAGTTCAATGGCATTACCATCACTGAATCCCCCACTACCAACATCCTGGGGGTTACAATTGATCAGAAACTGAACTGGACTAGCCATATAAATACTGTGGCTACAAGAGCAGGTCAGAGGCTGGGAATCGTGCGATGAGTAACTCACCTCCTGACTCCCCAAAGCCTGTCCACCATTTACAAGGCACAAGTCAGGAGTGTGATGGGATACTCCCCACTTGCCTGGATGAGTGCAGCTCCTACAACACTCAAGAAGCTTGACACTATCCAGGACAAAGCAGCCTGCTTGACTGGCACCACATCCACAAACATTCACTCCCTCCACCACCAACGCACAGCAGCAGCAGTGTGTACCATCTACAAGATGCACTGCAGGAGTTCACCAAGGGTCCTTCGACAGCACCTTCCAAACCCACAACCACTACCATCTAGAAGGACAAGGGCAGCAGATAGATGGGAACACCACCATCTGGAAGTTCCCCTCCAAGTCACTCACCATCCTGGTTTGGAAATATATCACCATTCCTTCACTGTCGCTCGTCAAAATCCTAGAACTCCCTCCCTAACAACACTGTGGGTGTACCTACGCCACATGGACTGCAGCGGTTCAAGAAGGCAGCTCACCACCACCTTCTCAAGGGCAAGTAGGGATGGGCAATAAATGTTGGCCCAGCCAGCAACGCCCACACCCCGTGAATGAATTTTTTAAAAATGACCAACATTGCTTAAGTATCAAGTGATTGGGAAATGGCTAACCCCAGCAGAATACAACAATTCACAAAGATATAATGAAATAACCAAACCTTCCCACTTGCTGCCACACCTCTGCTCCATTGCCAGCACTGGCTAATGCTTAGCGCTGTAATTTATCCCAATGGGCCCATCATTTAGGACGGAGATGAGGAGAAGTTACTGTACTCAAAAGGTTGTGAATCTTTGGAATTCTCCCCCACAGAGGGTTGTGGATGCTCCATTATTGAATGTATTTAAGGCTGGAATAGATACATTTTTGGTCCCTCAGGGAATTAAGGGATATGGGGAGTGGATGGGAAAATGGAACTTAAGCTCAGGATCAGCTATGATTGATTGAATGGCGGAGCAGGCCTGATGGGCCATGTGCTCCACTCCTGCTGCTATTTCTCGTCTTCTTGTCTTCTTGTCAATGCTCACACCAACTCCTGGAAGGAGGGGCAGGACCAAGAATGAAGGACCAATGGTGGGTGGTGTAGGGGAGAGGTGCAGGGGACAAATGCAGATTGGCCAACATCTTCCAATAGGTATTGCCATAGGTTGCAGATTCAAAAGTGAAAAAGAAATTGTGATTGGAAATTTAAAAGTTAAATGAATAAATTATTTTCAGGCAGTTTAGGCCAAGTTTTAACATTGAAAATTGGCAGACCTCAAAGTGATTGGGGGGGCGTCATGACCCTTCCTGACCCCTGCAGTGGCTTCATCACTGCCAGGAAACAGTCTCCAGGATGATCTACAGACCTCCCTGTAAAGCTAACCATGTCATGTGCACTGTACCATGTATACTCCATACAGTAAAAGCAACATATCATCATGTTTTGTTACCAAAGAACACTTTTACTATAATATTTTTCAAACAAAAATCGCTGCTTGATCTAGACCGAGAAGTTTGGTGTGTTAAGTAACTTATCAGGGCAGCTTCCACAGATCGATGATTAAAAAAAGCTCAGTTGTAGCCTCACTCTTTTATCTATACTGACCCAACCTTCCAACATGATGGGGTTGTATATTTGTCTTAATTCAAAACCGGATTTGAATTTTACTGCTGGCAATAGTTTTGTTATACTTTATAAGACAGCTCTACTTCTGTGTAAACATTACACAATTCAACAGTTCACTCTCAAATATGGTCTCCTGCCAATTCTTTTCAGCTGCTTTCTGCGGTGTAGCTGGTAATATTGCAGCCATTTTCCACATCGACGGTCAGTTATTTTCTTTGTTCTGAGAATGGGGGCCATCACTGACAGGGGCAGCATTTATTGCCCATCCGCAATTGCCCTTGAGATGGTGGTGGTGAGCTGCCTTCTTGAATCGCTGCAGTCCATGTGGTGTAGTTATGCCCCACAGTGCTGTTAGGAAGGGATTTCCAGGATTTTGACCCAGTGACAGTGAAGGAATGGTGATATAGTTCCAAGTTAAGATATGTGTGGCTTGGAGGCGGTGATGTTCCCATACATCTGATGCCCTTGTCCTCCTAGATGGTAGAGGTTGTGGGTTTGGAAAGTGCTGTTGAAAGAGCCTTGGTGAATTCCTGCAGTGCATCTTGTGGATGGTACACACTGCTGCCACTGTGTGTTGGTGGTGGAGGGAGTGAATGTTTGTGGATGGGTTGCAAATCAAGTAAGTTGCATATCCTGGATGGTGTCAAGCTTCTTAAGTGTTGTTGGAGCCGCACTCATCCAGACAAGTGGCGAGTATTCCATCACACTCCTGGCTTGTGCCTTGTAGATGGTTTTGAGGAGTCAGGAGGTGAGTTACCCCACAGAGAATTCCCAGCCTCCGACCTTTCCTTGTAGCTACAGTATTTATATGGCTGGCCTAATTAAATTTCTGGTCAATGGTGCCCCAGGATGTTGATAGTGGGAGAATTTTCTGGGAGGTAGCCAATTATGAGTCTGCATTTGTGTTTGCTGTAAAATTAAGGATAGCCTGCGGGTTCCCAAAACATGAGGCCCCGTTGAAGGGCCCACAGCACTGGATAGACAGCAGCCTGGCAGGGAGAGGTGAGGCAAGTAGGTGAGGCACCCTAGGAAGCCTGATTATTGTTTGAAAAATGAAAGGCCACTGCTTGTAGGGCCATTAGCGTGGTTCCTTTTAATTCATGCGGGCTTCGCTGGCTGGGGCAGCATTTATTGCCCATCCCTAGTTGCCCTTGAGAAGATAGCGGTGAGCTGCCTTCTTGAACCATTGTGGTGGGAAAACCCTTTCACAAGATAATTAATGGCCAAGGCTGTGGCCTTTGCAGTTCATGGAAGAAGGTTGTGGTGTGCTCATGGAAAATCCCAGCGACGCCGGAAACTTGCCCCCAGTTGGCCTGTCAATTGGCTCTATGCCGCTTCCGCATTGAGTCCGCCTCCAATGCTCGGAGGCGGGAACGCTGCGGGGAGCTGACACGACACACAAGTTTCAAATTTTGTTTCCAGTGCGGCCTCCAAACCCACTTCCAAGGATCGGGAAGATTCCACCCATCGGATGTCATTTCTAACTTTGTACCCTCTGATGCCTGGAAATATTCAGCAGGTCAGGCAACATGTGCGCAGAGAAAACATAATTAACGGTTTAGGCAGATGACCTATCATCAGACTGGTAGGTGATTGAGTTGAAGAACTTTTCAGTGCAGAACCATGAGGGAAAAGGAGGACAAGGAAAGAACAAATAAGAAAGATCTGTTGAAGGGTCATTCGGACTCGAAACGTTAACTGTGCTCCTCTCCACAGATGCTGCCAGACTTGCTGAGTTTTTCCAGGTATTTTTGTTTTTGTTAAGAAAGATCTGTGATAGTGTGGAGAGCAGCAATGATAAACTGACAAAAGGGATGACGGTGCAGGTTAAAAGAAGGTTTTAATAGGACAAAATTCTTATTTCAAAATCTTGTAATTGTCGTCCTTGTTTTCTACATGCTCCAGGGTGTCACCCCTCGCTACCTCTAGCTTCCACCAGCCCTGCAGCCACCTGAGATATCTACACTCCTGTGCATCTCAATTTTAAGCACTGCACAATTGATGGGCGTGCCTTCAGCTGCTGAGGCCCTAAACTCTGGAATTGCCTTCCTTCACATCCCATCTCTCGTCCTCTCTTTCCTGCTATAAGGATACACCTTAAAACCTACCTCCTCGAACAAGCTTTGAGTCACTTTCCCTGCTGTCTCCTTATGTGACTCGGTGTCAAATTTCTGTTTTATTAACCCTCCTGTGAAATACCTTGGAGCATTTTACTATGTCAAAGTTGCTATTTAAATATAAGTTGTTGTGGTCGAACTAAAAAAAAATGAAAGTAGTGGCTAAGATTTAAAATTCAATGTTCATTGTAAAATGCTGCATTCTCTTACTGTGACTGACATAAAGATCATTAAACCTCATTGTTTGCTGTCTCCGTGTGATGAGATATGTTGGTCACGACTTTTATGCTGGTTGTTAATTCTTGTAATTCTTGTTGCTGGTGGTTCAGGCCAAATAGGATCCTCCTGATCCTGCCTTCCTCCATCGGAGTTTCTCTGGCCCCATTAGAAAAATAGTATGATTGTCATCTGGTACTGAACAGTTTGCAGATTATGTCTGGATTAAAAAAGGCCTTTAAATCCTACAGTAGTTTGAGAATTCCCACACAGCAGCCAGCAAGTTCCCAATTACAGGCATTTTCCATACCAGGCAGCTCTCTGAGGATATGAAAATGACACTGATCCTGAAAGGACCCAATCAGATATGAAGGCCACTTACATTGACATAATCGTAAATCAGCACAGTTACTCAAATTGCATTAATGTTATCCATTCTTCTCATTCACTTTGATTATTTTCCCCACTGATAATAAATATTCCATTGCTGTTTTGGATGTCTGAACACATGGTGCTGTGTTTGAACAGAGAAGATGTCTATTTGTCTTGATATTTATTACTAGAAGACGTTTGAGAGCTACATGAGATCATTTGCTCACTAAGTTCCCTACCTTATCAAGAAGTGCCTCATCTCTGTTTGACTTTTCTCTTGCCATTGTGAAATCATGAAGTAAACCAATAGTATATCATTTTGTGTCACAATATTCTGGGCCTCTCTCTGTATATACTAATACTAACGGTGTGTGAGAACAACTGAAATGACCGATAATTCATGCTGAATTTGAGAATTATTAATACCTCTAGGCTTCCATTTACGAGGAGTTGAAATGAAACTTGGGGCAGAATTTTAATCTGCAGGAACGCATAGGTTTGAGTTAAAATTGGTGAAACTGACAGGACTTTGGGAATGTGGCTCCAATCCACTGATTTGCACTCTTCACTTGCAAGTATTAGTCTGTGGGTGGGCAATCCCATTGGGAGAGATGGGCGACTAATTAAAACATGTTAATCGCTCAATTTCAACACACTTTTTAATTTAACATCAGTCTCACGGGCTTCCCAGGCTTCAAGAAACTTGTCTGAGAAACCAAGCTGAGTACACAGCAGCAATTAAAGGGCTGCAGCAACCTCAGGCAAAGATTCCAAATAAATACTCAGTACTCACAGCTGTTTCCCCAGTTGCTATGGGAAAGGGTTTTTCACAGTGCATTTGCTGAGAGGTTACTTTGTATAATTTGGAGATTGCTTTCTACACTTCAGAGGTTCACTCTATCACAACAGGATGGGTCAATTTGCAGTGGGTATCCTTTGTCGCCCATGTCCGCCCCTTAAGTCTGCTTCCAGGTGTGAAGAGATAAGGAAACTTGGACCACCGCAGGATGAAAGCATCATGGCAGCTCCCTGTGAATCTTCTGCACTCACCTATGTAAAGATCCCCCTTGTAGCTGTAAAAACCAGCTGCACATTCATGGAGTGGAAGCCCTCGTGGTTGACCAGTATCCCTTGTTGTTCAGGGGGTGCCCTGATTGCACTTTTGGATTAGATGTCAGATGAGGACCAAGATGACCAGTACCAGCACCTGCAACCTGCTGGTCATGGACTTTTACCTGCTTGAGGGAGAGGACTGCAGCAGAGCAGCGATAAGCAGAGAGGCCACCATCAGAGAGCTCACAATGAGACACTATGCACGATACAGAATCTAAAGGCTGTTCACAGAATTACAGAATTATTACAGTGCAGAAGAAGGCCATTTGGCCCATCATGTCTGCACTGGCTCTCTAAATGAGCATTATGACTTAATGCCATTTTCCTGCATTTTCCCCATAACTGTGCACATTGTTTCGGTTCAAATACCCTCTTGAATGCCTTGATTGACCTTCCTCCACCACATTTCAAGGCAGTGAATTCCAGACTCAAAGCACTTGCTGAGTGAAAAAGTCTTTTCTCACATCACATTTGCTTCTTTTGCAAATCACTTTACCTCTGTGCCCTTTCGTTCTCAATCCTTTTACAAGTGGGAACAGTTTCTCCCTATCTAGTCTATCCAGCCTCCTCATGATTTTGAACCCCTCCATCAAATCTCCTCTTAGCCTTCTCCTCTCCAAGGAGAACAATCCCAACTTCTCCAATCTATCTTCATAACTTAAGTTTCTCATTCCTGGAACCATTTTTGTAAACTTCTTCTGCACTCTCCAATATATTCACATCCTTTCTATAATGTGGTGCCCATAACTGTACACAATACTCCAGCTGAGGTCTAGCTTAGCTAGTGTCTTATATAAGCTCAGCATAACCTCCTTGTTCTTGTACTCTATGCTCCTATTAATAAAGCCTAGGATACTGTATGCTTTATTAATTGATCTCTCCACCTGTTCTGCCACCTTCCAATGATCACCCAGGTCCCCCTGCTCCTACACCCCTTAAGAATTGTACCCCTTGTTTTATATTGTCTCTCCATGTTCTTCCAGCCAAAATGCACCACCTCACACTTCTCCACATTGAACTTCATCTGCCATCTATCTGCCCTCTCCACCAACTTGTCTATGTCATTTTGAAGCTTGACACTGTCCTCCTCACAGTATACAATGCTTCCAAGTTTTGTATCATCCACAAACTCTGAAATTGTCCTCTGCACACCAAGATCTAGATCATTAATATACATCAGGAAAAGCAAGGATCCCAATACCCACCCCTGGGGAACTCCACTGCAAACCTTCCTCCAGGCCTGAAAAAAATCCATTGACCATTACCCTTTGTTTCTTATTACTCAGCCAATTTTGTATCCATGTTGCTACTGTCCCTTTTATTCCATGAGCTATAATTTTTCTCACAAGTCTGTTGTGTGATACAGTATTGAGTGCCTTTTGAAAGTCCATGTATACCACATCAACAGCATTTCCCTTATCTATCCTCTCTGTTACCTCTTCAAAAAACTCCAGCAAGTTAGTTAAGTGTAACTTCCTCTTTAGAAATCCATGCTGGCTCTTTCTAATCATCCCAGGTTTTTTCCATGTGGCTACTAATTCTATCCCAAATTATTATTTCTAGAAGCTTCCCCACCACTGAAGTTAAACTGACTGGTGTGTATTGTTGGGGCTTATCCTTACAACCTTTTTGGAACAAGGGCATAATGTTTGCAATTCTCCAATCCTCTGGCTCCTCCCCTGAGTCTAGGGAAGACTGAAAAATTATGGCCAGTGCCCCTGCAATTTCTACTCTCACTTCCTTCAATGTCCTTGGATGCATCTCATCTGGTCCTGGTGTCTTGTCAACTTTAAGTACTGACAATTTATCCAACACTTCTTCCTTAACAACTTTGATCCCTTCTAGTGACAGAGCTTCCTCCTCTGTCACCATGGCCTCGGTAGCATCTGCTTCCTTGGTAAAGACAGATTCAAAGTATTCATTTAACACTTCAGCCATGCCTCTTGCTTCCATGTGTAAATCCCCTTTTTGGCCCCTAATCGGCCCTACTCCTCCTTTTACTGCCCTCTTACTGCTTATATGTCGATAGAAGTCTTTGGGATTCCCCTTTATGTTGGCTGCCAGTCTTTTCTCATAATCACTCTTTGCTTTTCTTATTTGCTTTTTTACCTCCCCTGTGAACTTTCTATATTCAGCTTAGTTGTCAATTGTATTTTCTACCTGACACCTCTCATGAGCGCACTTTTTCTTCTTTATCTTAATTTCCTTCTCCTTTTTCATGCATCCCTGGTTAAGCAAGGAAGTTAAAGATAACATAAAGGCAAAAACTAAGGCATACCAAATTGCAAAGGTCAGTGGCAGGCTGGAAGATTGGGGAACTTTTAAAGATCAACAAAGGGTTACTAAAAAAATAATAAAAAGAGCAAAGGTAAATTATGAAAGAAAACTAGTGCAAAATGTAAAAACTGATAGCAAAAGCTTCTACAAGCATATAACAGGAAAGAAAGTAGCTAAAGTGAATGTTTGTCCCTTGGAGGACGAGACTGGGGAGTTAATAGTGGGGAAAGCAGAAATGGCAGAGATGCTTAATCAATATTTTACCTCAGTTTTCACGGTTACTATTTCCCAATAGTAACAGGTAGTACAGGGGGTATAGAGAAGGAGGAACTTAGAATAATCACCATCACTAGAGAAAAAGTACTGAGCAAACTATTGGGATTAAAGGGTGACAAGTCCCCAGGACCTGATGGCCTACATCCCAGGGCCTTAAAGGAAGTGACAGTGGAGATAGTGGATGCATTGGCTATAATATTCCAAAATTTCCTGGATTCTGGAAAGGTTCCAGTGGATTGGAAAAGTGCTAATATAACACCCTTATTCGAAAATGGGGGGAGGCAGAAAGTAGGAAACTATAGACCAGTTAGTTTAACGTCTATCGTTGGGAGATTGTTGGAATCCATTATTAAGGAAGTAGTAATGGGGCATTTGGAAAGTCAAAATGCAATCCATCAGAGTCAGCATGGTTTTATGAAGAGTAAATCGTGTTTGACTAATTTGCTAGAGTTCTTTGAAGATGTGACAAGCAAAGTGGATAATGGGGGTCCTGTAGATGTAGTATATCTGGACTTCCAGAAGGCCTTTGATAAAGTGCCGCACAAAAGATAAATACACAAGATAAGATCACACGGTGTTAGGGGTAATATACTAGCTTGGGGATAGAGGATTGGCTAACCAACAGAAAGCAGAGATTCGGGATAAATGGGTCTTTTTCTGGATGGCAAGCTGTAACTAGTGGGGTGCCACAGGGTTTGGTCCTTGGACCCCAACTATTTACAATCTATATTAATGGCTTGGATTCAGGGATAGAAGGTATATAGTTAAATTTGCAGATGACATCAAAATAGGTAGGAAAATAAGTTGCAATGAAGAAATAAGAAATTTACAAATCGATATGGACAGGTTAGGTGAATGGGCCAAACTTTGGCAAATGGAGTTTAACGTGGATAAGTGTGAGGTTATCCATTTTGGTTGGAAGAATAAAAAGGTGACTTACTATTTAAATGGAGAGAAACTTCAGTGCAGAGGGATCTGGGTGTCCTCGTGCATGAATCGTTGAAAGTTAGTATGCAGGTACAGCAGGTAATAAGGAAGGCAAATGGAATTTTGGCATTTATTGCTAAAGGAATAGAATATAAAAATAGGGAAGTGTTGTTGCAACCGTACAAGGCAAGGAAGGCACCTGGAGTACTGCGCACAGTTTTGGTCCCCTTACTTGAGGAAGGATGTAGTTGCACTGGAGGTGGTTCAGAGGAGGTTCACTAGATTGATTCCAGAGATGCGGGGCTTGTCTCATGAGGAGTGATTGAGCTGTTTAGGCCTATACTCGCTAGAGTTTAGAAGGATGAGAGGAAATCTAATTGAGGTATATAAGATGCTAAAGGGGATAGACAAAGTAGACATGGAGCGGATGTTTCCCCTTGTGGGGCATTCTAGAATGATAGGCCATAGTTTTAGGCTAAGGGGTGGTAGATTTAAATCAGAGATGAGGAGAAATTACTTTTCTCAAAGGGCCGTGAATCTGTGGAATTCACTACCTCAGAGTGCAGTGGATGCCGGGACGCTGAATAAATTTAAGGAGGAGATAGACAGATTTTTAATTAGTAATGGGCTGCAAGGTTATGGGGAGAGGGCAGGAAATTGGAGTTGAGGCCGAAATGAGTTCAGTCATGATCATATTGAATGGTGGGACAGGCTCGAGGGGCTGGATTTCCTACTCCTGCTCCTAGTTCTTATGTTCTTATGTTCTTATGTTCAATGGCTGCAACATCAACCCCTTATGATTGATGTAGTCTCCTCCAATCTCCTCCATGGTGAGTCTACTTTGAAGGATTGTCAGTGCATTGCACATTCTCTGCTACTGCTCAGGGATTCTCCTCTTCATCAATGGCCCCTGTGTCCAGGAGTTTGGAGAGGGCTGCAGCCTTCAATGTGGGCTCTCCACTGCTGCCCCTCCCAGTATCATCTGCTCTTGCTCATTACACAGGTGAAGATCCAACTATCTGCTTTATTGATCCCATCAAAGTGTGAGTATCTGAGTTAGTGCATGGTCTGAACGAGTCCTGTGACAGTGAACCTTCAGAAGGACTCAGCTCCTCTGAGGATGTGCCTTCCACAGTCACCAAATCCTGCTACGCACATGAAGGTTCTGTTGGACATACAAGATATGAATTAGTCCTGGCAAGGTAAGAATGTTGCAACTTATCATGATAAAGATGATCATATTTTACTCATTATTGAAACAAAGTCAACATGGCTGAGAGCTGAGTGACATGTTAGTGCCTCTTATTTGTGTTACGAGGTAGCTGGGAGCAACCTGGTAACCTATCTTCCAATAGCCAAGGATGTAATGACATGTGTTCATCCGATGGATGGAGTATGCTTGCCGAGGATGAGTATCAGGGAGGTTGACATCGTGACAATTCATAAAGATGATGGTGAGCGGGAGTGTTGGATGGATAGCTGGGGATACATAGAATTGCAGGGATAGAGAGGGATGGGTGCATCTGCAAGGTAAGTGGGTGTGAAGAGTGATGTGCTGGAGTAGGCTTGAGAAGGCAGCGTGAGGGGGTGGGAGTGATGCCCATAACATGATATAGGTTAATATGGCACTGATCTTATTTTGCCAATCTGCTTACGTCATTGAACCCCTTCCTACCCTGAATCTAGACGCGTAAAATCATCTTCCTGCTGCTGACCTCCCTCATTATCTCCAAATACATCCTCTTGATCTCAGTTGCAGGCTTCTTCCTCCTGTTGCTAGGGAAGTGTATCTCTCTCCGAAGCCTGCGAGCCTAGAGCAGCATATACAGGGGAGGCATCCATGAAACAGGGGATAGCCTTTGACTGCCTGGGCTCCATATTCATTTTTGCTTCTCTCTTCCTCCCAACTCCAAACTTGCATCTTTGGATCATCTCTTCAAATACTGGAGTTGAGATCTTGTACATCATCATCATCATCATCATCAAGATACAGCCACTGATTGGATGGGAAACCCAGAAGTAAAATAATAATGAGTTTTTAAAGTGGCTGACAGATGCACTGCACTTATCATGAGTTTCTTGCACTCTATTGGGCTGCTCCGCATCACCCTCCCCACCCCACCACCTGCCCCTCTGCGACGCATGCTTTAAATCAGGGCCTTGATTTGCTTTAAGCCTATCAGAAACAAAGCATGCCTGACTGCAAAGATCATGCAGAGATCAGCCCCAGTACCAGAGGCCCTGATACCTCTCTTAACCAATTCTTATGTTAATGTGAGCCATGTGTTGTGACAATACTTAATTTTTAAAAAAATTACACAATATTGTTTGTTCTTTAGCTCATTCTACTGGATGTTAAAATTATGAAGAAATGGAAAAATCTTTTGAAAGGTTCTTATCTGTTGTTTCATGCACAGCCCTCAGGCCAATCCTATTCCAGGAAGTCAGTGATAGAGCTGTTAAATAATATTTATATTCTGATTGTAGCTCTCTGGCTCTTCATTTCTGAGGGAGCTGAACTGTCTGGGATGGTTCCTGAAAGAGTCAAGGCCAAAGGGAAGACTCTCCCTGCAAAATGTTATCAGTGCATGAAGCGATTTCAATCAGAGAAAGAAAAACAATCCCCTCCCAGGCCTTTTCAACACCAGCCAGTGAAAGTTCATGTGCTGTACCACTATGAAACAATTACCATTTCCGCTTTTTTTTTCAGGTTAATTGCAATCATTTTCTTGGGCCTCCGGGACATGTCCCACCCAAGTTGGCAAAAGGTTGGCTGCAGTTCAAACAAGTGCTGTAAGGCAGTGATAGGAATGGAGTAAAGCATCATGGCCATTGTCTCGGCTTTCACCACAACTTTATTTTCATTGCAAACCATTTTAGTTTGGCTTTATTTTTGGCAAAGGCTTCACTTCAAAAATAACCTGTGACAATAACTTTTGATATTTAAAGGTAGTGAACAAATTCTATGTACTGTGATCCTTTTTTAAACATTCTCTAACATGTCATTGCTGATTGAACAAATCCAGGCCTAGTTAGAAATGGTGAAGCCTAGATGATTTTCATGGAAAGATGAGTTCATATTAACCAGCTCCTGCTGTGAAGAATTTAAAAAAAACAATTTATATACGTGGGAAAATATTTTGATTTTAAAGTAGTTTTTAAATCAAATTCCAAATTCTGTTACTGGTAGACAGTTGTTACGCTAGTAAAAAAACAGGGGTCAAGAGTTTATAATCCCACTATGACAGGCTTGTGGAACTCAGTTCAATACATCTGGTAATTGGTGGGCTAGCATCAGGAAAAATGACAATGCAAGATGTTGACTGATTTTAATAGCCCATAAATATGCCAACCAGCAAAAGCTAACAACACCAAAAGGATGTACAATTGAGAAACAGCCCTCAATCATGGCCTGTGACCAAGGACAGTGAACAAGTTCATTTTATCAGATTTGAAGATTTCTATTGGAGTTTTAGGGTTATGTTCATTTTTTTGTGTGTGTGTAAAAACTGGAAGCCAATTGCCTCACTGGCGTTGTTAAAATGAGATTGCAGTGGGATATGAATTTATTATGTTTTAAGCTGCAGCTATACCCAATTTTACATATAAGATAGTCACTAATAAATCCAATAGGGGATTCAGGAGAAACCTCTCACCCCAAAGAGTGGATAGAATGAGGAACCCACGACCACAAGGAGAGGCAAATAGCATAAAGCCATTTAAGAAAAAGCTAGATAAACATAAGAAGGAGAAAGGAATAGGAGGATATGTTGATATAATTAGATAAAGTAGGGAGGGAGGAGACGTGTGTGGAGCATGAACACCAGCATAGACCCGTTGGGCCAAATGGTCTGATTCTGTGCTGTAAATTCCATATAATTCTATGCAGTTGTATTATAGAGACAAATAGACATTGAAGGGATTATTTTGATAGCTGAGGCAATTATGAATGCTTGGCTGAGTTTCAAAAGATACAATCACTTATCTCAGCAGGAGCTGTGTTCACAGTTTTATTGACAGGTTTAAGAGGTTATTTATGGATTATCTGTCATTATTATGGTTAGTCAATAAATGTTTTTCTGCTTTTACAATCGATTGACCACTTGAGGGGATTTAAACTTTTGTGACTGAATTTTTGGAATGAGAATATTTTTCAGTATGAAGTGTGTTCCAATGGCAGCTTTATTAGATTGTTAAAAGTTTATTTTTATAATGTTCATTTCAAAGACATAACTCCTTAAACCTGCCCATAGGGGATACTCAGTGAGTGGATTGAAGGATACAAGGGCTGGGGGAGGGATGGTGCATAGAGGAGACATGAAGAATGTGAGGGGGCATGGAGGGGGAATAGAGAGGTGGGTGGGGGTGAGGAATTGAGGGTTGGGGACTTAGAAACTATGTTGGAGAGCTGGGCTAAAATAAAGTGGGCCTTCTAACCAGCCTCCCTTGGCACCCGCACTCCTCCAACACTGCCCCTGAAATCATAAAACCCAAACCCTGCCCGCCGAGGTCTCCAGGAGATGAAAACATGATGGATATAGGGAGAAGCAGTGAGTGTGGGTTTGCAAAGTCGGGAAACACCCAACTTCTCGTCCTTACACAATAATTCAGCCTCAAATCCCAGCAGAAAATGGAAGGGAGTGTTTCATTGTAAGTGGAGCAGGGTCACTGTCTTTAGACTGCACTCCACTTCTACCCTCCCTGTCTCCTAGCATTGCAAAATTAATCAACATGCTTCATTCTGTTTGTCAAGGAAAGATTTCAACGTTTCGGAAAGAGCTCCCAATTGCTATAACTCACTTCAGCATTCCGAGAACTCTGCATCGCTTCAACTCTGACCTTGTGGACCCCTGACTTCCTTCACCTCACCAATGATGGCTGTGCCTTCTGCTGCCTAGGCCCCAAGCTCTAGAATTCCCTCCCCAAACCTCTCCACCTCGTTACCTTGCTGTTCTCCTTTAAAGCGCTCTTTAAAACCTACCTTTTTGACCAAACTTTTGGCCACCCATCCTGCTGTGCCTCACTGTGAAGCTCCTGTCACAGTTTAGGTGCTGAATAAATGCATGTTGCTGGGTTTTTTTTGGTATTTTCTAAAAGCACATTATCATACGGCCTGTTTCACTGATGTAGCATCTTCTGGCTCCTGCCTCTGTAATGAGATGCCAGCCCCCCTCCCTCCCAACGAAACACAAACTCCACCTGCCCTGCAGTTGCCATTCCACTAAATGATTGTAGTTGCTATTAATATCTAATGGGCTTTTTTGGAAGAATTGAGTGCTAAGGGCCAGAGTGCAGCCCATTGCCTGATTTCTTCACTGAGTCCATATCTGCCTCATAAAACAATTGCCAGCGTTGAAAAGGTAAATATTTATTTTAAGACTCTCGTCTGTCGAATTGCTGGCCTTTGAGGTGCTTCTGTTGTTGATGTGATTAATACAAAGGAATTGTCGCTATGTCAAACTGAAGGATCACTGCAGGGGAAAAGACGCTCAGAGGAAGAGCAGCTAATGTGCGGTCCAGAAGCTAAATAGCCTGTTTATTTTGCTTTGAGCTCTGGCGGAGCAATGACTTACTGGCTACAGTTTAATTCCTAAGTATTGGATGGATAGGCAATCTGGCTTAGGGAGGAGATTATAACTGGGAGTGCATTCTGGGCAGGTAGATAGAATGAGTGCCAACATTGCTTTTTGCACCACCCCACCCACCCCAACAACCCCTACCCGCACCCCCCCCCCCCCTCCCCACCACCACCCACCATGGCATCAGTTTGACGCTAGGGCTACTTTAATTTTGACCCGTATTTATATCCATTTTCGTGTCTGAAATGGTCATGAAGAGGATGTTAGTTAGAGGCTGGCAGGTAAAGATTGTTTTTTTTCCACAAAAATACAGTTTATTGATAAAATATATAAAAATATATTACAAAACAATTTGACTTGAAAATTACAGGAATAAAATTCGTACAGAATGTTCCACTCTGAGTTGCCTCAATACATTTTCAATACTCTTGATATTTACAATTTACATTCCTTGTCAGGCAGGTAACTGAGGGGTTCTACACAGTTTCTAGCCCCTCGGTGCACTCTGGCTGAAAGGCCTTAGACAGTGACCTTTCCCCATTGCGCCTCTGTAGCAGCTGCCCTGTGCTTTAGTGGGACCCTCAACACCTTGTCCTGGACCTTAATGTGCCAGTCGGCAACAGTCTACTGGCAGGAGAAGATTGGGCAACAGGAAGGATGGGGAATGGCGGTTCAGTTGAGTTCCATAGGTGAGATGATCAGGGAAACCCAGGGCAACATAGACCGAGGCTTTCTTTGTAAGACTAGTTGAAAAAACACTCCTCCTCCTCACCACTCAAAGATGTTTAAAATCTATCTTTTAGAGCCTCTGCTTCCTTGTGGACAGATTTCATGAATGCCATTGGGGGTCTTCATCAATGGTGGATTTATAGTTGGGGTCCTGTGCTCAGTTTCATTTTCGGGACGCACCCCCACCCCCCTACCCGGGACACCCCAGGACCCAAAGGCCGGAGCCAAGAAAATACACAAATTGATCAGTGCTTCTTACACACTCTCTGTGCCCCCACCTCACATCCTCTCCCTTTCCCACCTTGCCTGGGGCCCACTGCTCCCTGCGGCCTCACCTGGGGTCCGGCCTCGCCTGGGGTCTGGTCCCACACCCATGCTTTCACTCACTCCCACTCATGCTCCCACACTCACACCCACACTCACACTCACACACACACACACACACACTCACTCCCACTCACGCTCCCACACTCACACCCACACTCACACCCACACACACACACACACACACACGGCATGGTGTGTTTCATTGTAAATTCGCCCCTGGCCCTCATGACTTTAGCAGAACCTTATTTGCATTAAGACGGCTGCTCGGTCAGGTGGAGCAGCTGAAGGCACAGCCACCAATGATGGAGCAAGGAAAATTCAGAATCAGGGCAAGAGGTCAGAACTGGAGGAGCGCAGATACCTTGGAAGGTTGGAGAGCTGGAGGAGGCTATAGAGACAGGGAGAGCCGGCGTGTTTGAAAACAAGGATAAGTATTATAAAATGAAGCACAGAGTGGCTGCTGAACTTAGGATTGCTTTGGTTTGATCTTTGCATTTATCCACGATAAAGAACTGGGGAGCTGAAATACATCATTAGGCAATTTAGTTTTTTAGATAATAAAACAATATTGTGCTTATAACATTTTGCATAGCTGGACTTACACTATTCCTTCTATTTATGCTAGTGCATCGATAGCAGGCAGGCCTTCCCAAATCTTAACCACTCGCTGCACAAAAAAAATCTTTCCTCATGTCTGAACATTCCGTTGTTAATTATGTTTTCTTCTATCCAAAGGGTCATTTTTTTTCTGTTCATTATTTACTTTTGACACTCTGGCCGGTGAATCTGTTTTTCAGGCGCTAAATGGCCAAATAAGCCATCAATATGGTGGACAGAAAGTGCATGGTTTACTGTTATCACTTTAGTGGAATATATAATAATGAGTGCTCATCATCACTGCAGGAAGCAATGTTATACAGCTTGTGGCACAGCAATAGGAGCTGTGTTGATTCCCCAGTAAGATGTGCATGTAGAGCTCTCCTATAACTTGTCTATAATATTATGAGTCTTTAATGAAAAGAACCAAAACTATTTGATACCATTCATCAGTGTGTGTGGTAAGTCTGTATGAAGGACCCAGTAATACAACAATCACTACGAGTGGAAAATGTGCCATCTGCCATTCAAGGCCCAAGAATTGGCATGTGGTAAAACAGGCATTGGGCAGAATTGTCCCAGAATTGCAGGAAGTGTGGTAGCTGACGTGAAAAAAGGTGTTTTACCCACCAGCCACAATTGCAGATTTTTGCGTCGTATCGCCCGCTTCACGCCTCATTAATCACGCAGCCACCGGAAACTCGCCAGGAAACTCGCCGTCTCGCTGGCTGGCATCCTCTGAATCGCCCGCCACGCTGTTACCTCACTGATTCCTCACTTTGGGCACCATATCTAAACTGCAGCCGCCCACACAGTTCTCGATGCTTACAGCCCAGGGCTGCTCCAGTGAAGACATGGCCCTGAAAACCAAGAAGAGTTCAGTGACCCGTCACTGGAATGTCTTTTCAGAGGCCTGTCATGATGTCCTCTACCCCCGCTCCGGCCGCAGGATGTCCAGCAATCTCACTACTTCGGCTTATGAGGCAGTGACAGTGGTGGTCAGTGCCAATGCTGCACAGAAGAGGTTGGCCATCCAGTGCAGAAAGAGGATGAATGATCTCATCCATGCTGCCAGGGTAAGGCAACCATCTCATCACTCTAAACTCACGCACTCACAACACCATCACACATTCACTGGCATCTCAATCACTGCCAGCTCAAGAGACATCACCGCTCACTCTCACACACACACCCTCACATCTCCATCTAGTCTCATCTCCTCTGGAGACTGCCTCCTCAGCCCTCACCATCTTGAGGCCAGTTGCACAGATCAACACGAGCCCCCCACACACACCCTGGGATACTCCCTTTTCCCAGTACAGCCCTCACCCTGCAGCCTCTTCCTTTACCTGAAGCCACTTCTCCCCCTTCCCCAAGCAAATCCTAGCCCCTCAGCCATTGAAAAGCACCCCCGTCTAATGGCTGGACTGGTAGTGACCCACCCCTGAGCCCCCCCTAAAAGTGAGGTGGTGCTGTCTGTGAAGCCTGGTGCTGATGACTGCAAGTGCTGACCCGGAGCAAGGTGGGCAAACAAACCTCGAAGTCCTGAGTGAAGTGCAGCTCACCAGATGCACGTTGCTTATGTACAGTTGTGAAACATGTCGGTGTGCAATCACGTTGATGTGCCCAGATGATCCAGTGTGGGAGGGTGATTCCGGCGAGCAGGGCTTGTAATGAGATGCTAAAATGTTGAAATTAGGTTCCTGATGTGCGGCAGTGGGAAACGCAGCTCACCATTGACGGGTGGAGCGGACAATCGGAAACTGGTTTTACAACGTGAAACCGATTTTCCAATATTTTCCACTCCCGCCTGCTATGACGCCCACCTCAAAAGGGAGCGACGATTCCATCCATTGTGTCCTAATGCCAAACACCAGGAGTTGAAGAGTCATACCGACTCGAAACGTTAACTGTGTTCCTCTCCGCAGATGCTGTCAGACCTGCTGAGTTTTTCCAGGTATTTTTGTTTTTGTTTTGTGTCCTAATGCCTGTTTGAACCCCCAATGCAAGATTGGCTTGTCTTGAGGCAGCTGGAGCAGTCTGTACTCAGGAAAATCAGGTCCACATGTGGCCTAGCAGGCTGTGTTTCAAGGGGTCATTGCAGGCTGCCACCCCCAAGGTAAGATCTGAAAATATACTTACTTGAAAATTGAGCCAAAGGGGCTTCAACCTCCACCCACCCCTCAATCTCCGCTGCTCCGTCTCGATTACCAATGCTCCCCCACCCATTACCCTCTGTCCCGACTTGGTCACCTCTCCTTTGCATCACCCTTTCCCTCGCTCACCTTCAGGCTGCTCCTGACATTGCAGTGGCCTGAGCTTCAATCAGGCTTCACTGCCAAGCTCCTGCTATTCTCTACAGTTGACAGGCTCCATGAAAATGAAGGCTGAGGCCCAATGTCGGGGGTGCCTCTGGCCTGAACATTCAGCTGAAGAGATTGTTCCCTAAACCACCCGCACAGCCAATTTTCCAGGCATCTTTTCATTACGATTCCCATCCTTGTCTCGTTTTGCTACACAACATTTTTAGCCTTTTCCTAGACCTCATTCAGCATTACCTAGGAACTGGCTGACAGCAGTTACAGGAAAGGATTGCCTATCTCCCACAGAATACTCCCCTGCCCACAACAGCATGACTGAGCAGGAAGCTTGGGGAACTGTGAGAATTCGTAACCCACAACTCAGTGAGATGCTGAATTGAGGATACAATTCTTTTGGACGAGTTTGGATTTCCAATTTGCTCCGCCAACCCTTCTCTCAAAACTTGCAACTAGTGTGTGAGTCAAGTCCCTTGGGCACCAGTTACCCTGATAAAGGGACGATTCCTAGCCTGTGAGCTCAGAGTGAGAACATTGACTGATCCTGCCCATTGTCCTGCCAGTGCATTCCTTTCCAATGATGAACTGTAAGATGGTTATTGAGGGGTCACCTGACTTTTTCAGCTTCAACAGCCTGGCAAACTTCCTGGAAAGTTCCAAATTGGATTATAATGGGCAAGGATCTGGACATGCCTAAACAGAATGGCTATTTTTAAGGCTTACTCCAAAACACAGGGACAATAAACTCCCAGAATCACTGACTCGGTGCCTGCCATGTAACGAAGGAAGACAATCAAGACTGAGTATCTACAATGAAGTGCTAAAGACCACTATCTACCTTCTGTTGTATATCAATGGCTTTTGGCCATGTGATTGAAACTCCTTCTTTATGAAAGAGCACCATGTGATTTTCATTGTGTATCAATGGACATTCATCATGTGATTGAAATTACCCTCTGATTTTGAAATCACCCTCTGATTTTGAAATCCTTTTATCCACAAACTGAAAGAGAAGCCGGGCAGTCTGCAGAACACCAGCAACAATATCACAGCGCACTGTAAGGCAGTGTCATCTTGCCTTTTTAAGACCTGTGGGGCTTAAAGTCAAAAGCCTTCTCCAACCTATTTCAAATAGCGTTGAGTTCGCCTGTAGGAAATTGGACCTCCGCTTACAACAACCTTCAGGGCCTGTCCACACGACTTGCTGAACATTCTTTTCTTTGAAGGAACCTTACAGTTAATCCAGGGTTGACCCCAGCCAACTGAACATACCTGAACTTCAATTCCAGAGTGGGAAAAGCTCCCTCTTTCACTGGACTCTCAAAGACAAGTGAACTGCTAATTATTCTGTTTGGCTTTAATACTTACCTTTCTTAGGTGAGTGATGTGTGATTGATGTAGTGTTAGACTTTCTGGGGTGAGTGTGAATAAACAACCCCCTTGTTTAAATCCATGAAAGTCTCCTGCTGGGAGACTTTTTAATTGACCGCATGCCAAAAACATACATCAACCTTTTCAAAAATTAAATTGCACTGATTACAGACAAAGAAAGGGAATTGGGAGTTTCAGTCTGTTTCTCTCCTCTGTCCGTAACACCACATGGACGTCCACACCTGTGAATCTCATGGTTGCTGCCTGAAATTCTCCCCTTCCACTGCAGAGTCATCGCTGTCACTCTGACTGAGATCAGCCAAGTCCACACTGACCTGAGATGGACTCTGGCTCCGTATTAAACCATGTTGGAGTTGGCTGCTGAGGTTTGTGAGAGTGGAAACCACTTTTTAGCCCCCTTGAATCTTGGAAGGGAATCCCTCCCCTTTGCCGGTCTAGTTGCTCTTTATTTCTTTGTTTGGGAAACGATTTTTCAACGTTATTTGTCAATTGAAAAATATGCTGCAGTGGACTTTAATTCTAAAACCAAATGTTTCAGCAGTTAAACCATCCATCTGCTGACAGAAAATCGAAAGAAAGGCCTGACGGTTGCAGTGTCAACCTTAGTGCAATTGCCTGGTATTTTCTGTGCCAGGTATGCCAATCCTAGTTTATCTCGCAGAGCTCAGCTTTGAAAGCAGAAGTATCTGTAACAGTGGGAACAGGGAAACAAGTATGCCACTTCATGCAAAAGGAATACGTGCGCCAGATCATTTTTGAAACTGACTAACAAGATTATCAGTTCAATGCACTGTGCTCTCTAATGCAGATGTTGTTCCTTTGAACTGGATTTATTACTTTTCTCAATGTCTGCATGACTGAAAAATATTTTGTAAGGTCAAGATTGCTAATTGAAATGGAACTAATTGTACTGTCCATATAATCTGGGGATTTGGCACACTGCTGAGGCATAACAGCCACCCAACTAACAGTATTGGCCTTGTACTGGCTATACAAAGATACAGTAAATGAGCAGAGGCCTACAGCATGCCTTTAATAAGCAAGCATCTGTTTCCTGTTCTGCTGTATTTACGACATTACGCATTGTTGGTAAATGACAGATACCCACAGAGTATGCTACAGCCACTATCAATAGCCCCTTTTATGAATGTGCACTTCGATCAACGGTCTAAATAATTAGCAATTTGGTAAAAATGCTTTCTTGGTTGTCACTGTATGTTGCTGATTGTTAGAGTTTACAATGAGCTCACAGTAACCATGCCCACAGCCAACATCAATTGCCCAGAATATCTGACCATATTAATTTCCTGGTATAATGAACAAAATGGTATGTACTCCATCTTCGTGGCATCATTGACTGAAGCCACAGTGGCAAGAGAGAAGCTTTGCAAACAAGTAAATGTATTGGTGACTCTTAAGTGCCGTTATTGATAGAGATTTGGGGGAGGTGTTGTTTTGTGGTGATACAAGTAGGGCATATGTTGCAGGAACAAGGATGCAGCTGCTAATGATTTGTTTCTTGGGCTAAATAGAGAGATTTATGAATTTACAAATACTAAAATATAAAGAAAAGTAAATAATACAGAGGAGCAAAGGAAGCTGAAGGGCATATTGATATGACAGTGGGATGGGCAAAAGAAAAGTGGCCAACTGAATATCACATCAGTAAATGTGAGGTAATTTATTTTAGTAATGTATGGGTTCCCTGATTTTTCTGCAGTGTTTAAGATTTGGTATGCTAGATGCTAGAATTTGTTACACTAATTATAGAAATATCCAAAGTGTCGATCGAAGCTTTTCGTCTTGCACTCATCAGGACAGTTCGCAAGAATACCAAAAGTAAAAGGAACAACAATTTATGCTGCATGAGAGAAGTGACTGCTAATTGGCGAGTGGACTCTGATTGGTAGAGGTGTTGCCATGGAGAATGCACCAGGGAACAGGTAACTGTCAAGCTTTTGTTCACATTCATACCAAGCAGGCTGACTCTGATTGGTCAAGGAATTGTCATGGGGAATGAACAAGGGAATAGCTGCCTCCCAAGCTTTTGTTTAGTTGAAAAATAAAAGTTTGGCATTCTCGCGAAAATCTTCAACAGCATGTCTCTTTTTTCAGCAACGCTCAAGTTCTGTATTACCAAACAACTAAATATCCAAGGGTTAGTTCCTTGTCGTCTAATGAGGAATGGTTGAATGTTGGCAATCGATATGGATGTTGGTCTGCCAGGGCATAAGGACGGCATATGATTCCTATACTGGGGCGTAATAATTAAATTTTCACTGTTGGTAATACTAATTGCATTATGCCAGGTTAATCCAGGGAAGGGTACATATGTAAACCATGACTGTAGGGGTGAGAAAAATGCCAATTCTGATAACGTGCCTATCGCTCCTTGAAGGAAGGAAGGGAAAGGAGAGGAGAAACCTATATCCATTTATCTGAAGGAATACAGGAAGAGGCAACACAGCATTAATTCTTCCCATGTTGTGGAAACATGCCCCATCCTTATCTAGTGATACAGTGGAGAAAGGGAGCAATATATCCAGCACTGCTCCATGGCTGTGGGCCCAGAGTCACATCACACCAGGCAGGGGCATTAGTGAACTAGATGGGTTTTTGCAATAATTGACAGTGGTTTCATGGTCACTATTACTAAGACTAAATTTTTAATTCAAGGTTTTATTGAATTCAAATTCCACCATCTGCCATGGCAGGATTCGAACCCAAGTCCCCAGAGTATTACTCTGGATTACTAGCAGAGCAACAACACCATTGCCTCCCACTGATCTAATGGAGCTATGCTTTTGACTTTATCAGTCCCTGAGAACTGGGCATTCAGAGCTGAAAATGGAATCTGAAAATAAGATAAATTGTCATCTCTATAAAAATAGGGAATAAGTTTCCATGGGATTCTTCAGCTTGCCCACTGTAACTCTGGTCAAAGGGCCATGGACCCCAGAGAAATTGTGCTAGTGGAGCCCAAGTGGTTTTTACAGGAGTCATTTTTTTTATTCCTTCATGGGATGTGGGTGTCACTGCCAAGGCCAGCATTTGTTTCCCACTCCTAATTGCCCTTGAACTGAGTGGCTTGCAGGGCCATTTCAGAGGGCAGTTAAGGGTCAAGCACATTACTGTGGGTCTGGAGTCACATATAGGGCATACTGGATAAGGATGGCAGATTTCCTTCCCTACAGGGCTTTAGTGAATCAGATGGGTTTTTACAACAATCAATGATGGTTTCATGATCACCATTATTGAGGTTAGCTTTCTAAATTGTGTTGTCATGGCAGACAAGGGGAGAAACCCCGCCCCCACCCCCAACAACTCATCCCATACGTCTTGTAAGGGCCAATAACACTTGATGGACGCTAGAGCACATCCTTCTGACTCTTAAAGTTGCACCAAGGTGAAAAGCTCAGACTCAACACGATGAGTGTTGATTGTTCCTCAGGAGAGATATATTAGCTGTGATGATGCACCATCTAAATTCACCAGAATGATACCAGGGCTTCAAGGGTTAAATAAGGCCAGGTTAGAGTTAAAAAAGGTTGGGGCTCATTCACTTGAGATGTTTATAGCAGTAAAAAGTAACTACAGTAAAACTATTTCCTCTGATGGAGGAATCCAGAACAAGTGGACATAACCTTAAAATTAGAGCTGGAGCGAAATCTGGAATAATCTTTTCATGGAATTTTTATGGAAATCTGGAACTCAAAAGGCCCAGTTAACTTTTTTAAAACTTAAATTGATGGCATATCAAGAGCAATAGAACAAAGGCCATGATTTAATAGCAGAATAGGCTCAAAGGGCTGAATGGTTTGCTCCTGATCTGTTTCTAGCAGGTGATTATTTATTATTAATGAGTCTTCTTCTTATCGTGTCCTCGGACAGTCTATACATGGCCCAGCCAGAACTGGACATATTTTTGCGCCTTGTCGTTGAATTCGGCAAGATCTGCAACAGTGCAGGGTTCCTCTAGCGATAGGCGTTGCAGGAGATGTTGCATAGTCTGTGGCTCAGTTCCACATTCACAAGTTGTCGGGCTGGTTGTATATCCCCATTTGCTTAGTGACACCTTTGAACGACCTACACCGGTCTTAAGTCTGTTAAGGCACTTGTTGCCCAGTTGCAATTAGCTCCTGGGAGAAGGCTTTCATCCGGTAGAATTTCCATCGCTGGGGGTTGTTCGAGACTGGCGAGCCAGTCTTTCCACAAGGTGATGCGGGCTTCAGATGGGGTTGATTGTAATGGAACAACACTGTTCATGAAGCTCTTCCTTGACTTTAGGCAGCTGGGTGTAGGTGTATGACCATGTAGAGGGTACTTCTCATCTGATGTTTGACGGAGTCGCTCTTTCTTGCTGGCTACCGTTCTTCTTATATCAGGGGGAGCGATACCAGCCAGGATATATAGGCTGTTGGTGTTTGTTGGTTTCAAACAACCTGTGATAAGTCGGCAGCTTTCATTCAGAACAGCATCCATCTTCTTAGCATGAGTAGATCTTTCCCATGCAGGGCAGGCGTATTTGGCAGTGGAATAGCAAAGAGCAAGTGCACTGGTTTGCAATGTTTTCGAGCTTGCTCCCCATTTTGTGTTAGTGAGCTTATTCAGGATGTTGTTTCATGCGCTCACTTTTGCCTTTGTCTTTTCGATATGGTTCTTGAAGGTGAGGCATCTGTCAAGGGTGACTCCTAAGTAGATAGAGTGCTCGCAATGCGTCAATGTTGCTCCACACCAGGTTACTTTAAGCTGGTGTTTGGCTTCACGGTTTCTGAGGTGGAATGCACAAACTTGCGTCTTTGATGGGTTTGCGCGAAGGTGGTTTTCTCCATAGTAGGATGTTAGTCCCTCCAAGGCTTCAGAAGGCGTTTTCTCCACGGTGTTAAAATCAGTGCTTTGGGCAGTGACACATAAGTCATCGGCATATATAAAACAGCGTGTAACACCGTCTATAGGTTGGTCATTCGTGTAGATGTTGTACAGCAACAGTGCAAGCACGCTTCCCTGAGGAAGACCATTCTTCTGAATACGCCACCTGCTGCACTTCCCACCTAGTTCAACACTAATGAGTCACTGGCATAAATAGTACAAATGGTAATTCATGGTATTGTAATGAACGTTGAAATTTACAAGAATGTTACCTTTTCAAATGTACTTTAAATCAAAGGAAAACAGAGAATTCCAGAATACCTCAGTTTGGAGTCTTTTTTTGATATTCTTTCATGAGATGTGAACATCACTAACAAGGCCAGCACTTATTGCCCACCCCTGAACTGAGGGTAGTTAAGAGTCAACCACATTGCTGCAGGTCTAGAGCCACATTTAGGCCAGACCAAGTAAGGACAGCAGATTTTGTTCCCTAAAGGACATTAGTGAACCAGATGGGTTTTTACAACAATCAGTGATAGTTGTCATGGTCACCATTACTGAGACTAGCTTTAAATTCCAGATTTATTAATTGAATTTAGATTCTACCAGCTGCAGTCACAGGAATTGAACCCATGTTCCCCAGAGTAGTAGCTTACATTACCACTACACCATCTCCCTGCATATTGAAAGGGTAAATAAGCTGTCAGTTGAATGGCTAAACTTTGGCCTAGCAAAGGGTAGCTATTCTTTTCAAGGCTGAAGTTTGCCAATTAAAAAAGCTCAAGAATAAGTGGTGCGTTATTATTTTGCTTTTTCTCAAGAAGGATTCTGTACTTAGATAATCTAGCTCTGATTCAACTAAGTTACCCTGCATGCTCACCACTATAGGTAGAATAAACCAGCTTAATGATTCATTTGCGTTTCAGTTCACCTTCAGAAAGGTTGAAGAATTGTGCCTGAGGGCACATGTGAAAAACAAATTTTCACCCTTGAGTCAGGGGTACAGAGTTGAGAAAATTCCCAACTCCGCAAACCTGATTCTGGAGAAAGTGCTCCGAATCTTTGGATTTTTGTTCTGGGGGATGAGCAGGGGTGAGGGGGGTGCTGTGCGGGTGTTAATGGGAGTCGGGCCCACCGCCCCCAGAAAGAGTTCAGGGCTGCCGGGTGCTGAGGCAGGTTGTTTAAAATGCCCACCTTGGCGCTCTGGGACTTTGCACCACTGTAAAAAAAACTATATATAAAACCAAGATCAGCCCTAAAGCTCTCACCCCTCATATCCTTCACACACTCCCCATGCCCCATTGATGCCAACTCATGTCACCTAATGCCCCCCGTCCAACCCTTTATACACCCTTTATAGTCCCTATGCCAACTTAGTGCCAACTTATGCCAACCCATGCCCTCACCAACCATCCTTTGCCCATACATCCTTAATGTCAACTCTCTCAGTATCCAGCATGGGCAGACCTCAGCAGCCATTCTGAGATAAAGTAAAATAAACTTTTAGGTGTATATTGCAGACTTTACTTTATTTTAAAAAAGCATTCATTGACAAAAGCCCATTCAATACATTTAAATTCCTTGAAATACTTAATTCCTTTTGGAAACAAACATCTCATTCAAGTACTTAATCCTAATGAAAAAACGCATTTGTATTCATAGCCCCAGATCAAAGACTTGGAACTGTCGATAAAACTGTGAACTTACAAGACCCCACTGTGATAATGATAGGTTAAAGAATCAGTCATGCAGCACTAATCTCATAATGATAACCCGCAGGCTTATATATACATGCAGCCAGTGAAATTGCATGCATTTTTTTTCAACTGCAGAGTGGTGTTTTTGCAAAAAAATTAAAGAGCTTGGGAATTTAAATGCCTTGACAGCTTGACAGTTCCATTTAGTCAATTTTACACACTTCATGTCTAATTTTAGAAATCCCAAAGGACACATGATCTCTCCCAAAGGGGCATGACCTCTCCTAAAGGGCACTTTAATTCTCCCAAAGCAGTACCTGGACCTCTCCAAAAGGGTACCCTACTTCTCCAAATAACTCCAGCAGTTTTAGACCTCTTGCTCAAATGCCTAAAGCCCACAAGTCATGTTTTGGACATCCCACTAACAAAAATTGGATCAGTTTTGAATCATGGATGTGCCCTCCCCCACCCAGCAAAATGGTAGTTGCCAGGTTTGAGGGTGGGACTTCTGGAATCGGGGCTTTGGTACCATTTTGACTAAGTTAGAGACCCCTTCGGTCCCCCTGAAAATCTGGACCACAATCTCCAGTTCAGGTCACAATGGAGATCATACTATTACACTTCAGAGTTATGCCATTTTACTGCCAGAAATTGGGCAGTACAGACACACTACTGAATGGAAGATGCTTTGGGTCTCTTACTGGAGAGGCAAGTGTTATTGTACCCTAATGGATACCTAAGGCAAATCTAAAACTTGTAAGTAATGCACTAAATCCTGTACAGGGAGGCATGTTCAATCTTCTCCTGATAACAGCCAATAAAATGCCCTAACCAAGTTACGGAAGGAGTGATTGCAAGTCCCTGCTGATGGCCAGGGCCATTACCTTGGACAAAGTGTAGATGTTAGGATACAAATTCTTCTGCTCCTCAGAGATGACAGGCACCCCACTTAACAACATCAGCTAGGCACAGAGTGCAGGAGCATCATCATTTATGAACAATTTGTGAAAAAACATCCTGTCTGCTTGATGGCTCAACTAGTGGAAGTCTAGAGAGCTGAGTTATAAAACCAGGAAAGGCCCAGCTTCTAAATGAGCTTATCTCAGCTAAGGCAGCTGGTGAAGTAGTACAGGTGGCCTCACTATGAGACAGGGGAAAGTCAGCCAGGAAAGTCCTTTTACTGAAATATAATCGGCAAATGCTGGAAATACTCAGCAGGGCAAGCAGCATTTGTGGAAAGAGAAGCAAAGTTAATGGCCTGGATTTTCCTGGCAGGGGATTCAACCTCTTAAACAGAGGAGAAGGAGGAAAGGAGGGGAAATTAGTGCAAAAAATATGCAGAAAGTCTTGTGAGATAAATGAAGATTAAAACATCGTTTGAAAAAGTAAGAATGATGATGTGTACATTGATTTAAAACTAACAGTGAATTGTACAAGTTCTCATGAGAAAGAAACCATACTATCAGTATACAAACACTACATTGATTGGTTAATCCAGTGGCTAATGATTGGGTTAGGTGTATAAACATTTCTGAACATAAATTTACAATATTTTGCAATAAGTTACACATGCGGGCCTGAGATTTTCCTTCGTTGGGCGCGCACGATCGACGTGCCCGGAAGCAGACGGGAAATGGGCCTCTGGCCGCAATCGGCCCCTGACCGCGATTTCAGCCAGCCAGCGTGAAACGCGCACCGAGAAATGCTCAGCACTGCCGGGGTGGGGGCAGGAAGAGGCCAGGCGCTGACCTAACTGAGGGTGCGGGTGAGCATTTCTAGTGAGCTGCCTGAAGGCAGACAGCTGCCCCAGAGGGAGCTGCAGACCTCCACTGAATAAAGGAAATGACAAAAATGCTGCAAAACATGTCCATGCAGCACAATCAAGCAGCTGGAAGCATACCTCATAAAAAGACCAGTCCCTAGATATCTCTTTTCATTTTATTTCTCCTCAGAGATTTCACCCCACCCTGGATCGAGGTTTGAGCAAAAATGTGAATGCTGCCTGGGAGAATGGCCCATCCGCCATCCATAAATGTGGACGGGTCACGTAAAATCACTGTTAATGGCATCGTTAATGGGCTTAATTGTTGGCAGGCTCGCTTCCGACTGCTGCGCGTGCCCGCCGGGCGAAATATCGGCAGTGTGATGACGTCGGGACGCTCGCCCGACATCCTCTCGTGCTATTTTACACCCATCCAGGCCGGTGCGCGTACCCACTCACGGGACCTAACATTCTGGCCATGGATTCATGTTGCTCCGTTTACCGAATGTGCTGCAAGAAATGAAAACTATACCAGTAATCAGACACTGAGTACAACTGGTGATCTAACTGAAGGTCACCCAGCAGCTCAGCGATGTAGCTATTGAGGTGCAGCGTATTTGTCTAATGTGAAGGCCTGGAGATAAGCCAAACATCAGCCATTTCAAGAAGAGTCACTTGACAGGCAATGCTTTGCTCCAGCCGTTCAGTCACTCAGTTGTCCCCAAACCATGGTTTCCACCAGCATGGAAGCCTCAACTTTGACCTTACTTTATTGCATAGCTAAATAAGGATGCTTGTAGCTATGTGAATTCTTTACAGTGCAGTCAAAAAGAATATGGTAAATGGCCAACTAACCATTACTTGGGACAAAAACAAAAAGCTAAAAGCTACTGCGGATGCTGGAAATCCAAAACAAAAACAGAATTACCTGGAAAAACTCAGCAGGTCTGGCAGCATCGGTGGAGAAGAAATCAGTTAACGTTTCAAGCCTTCACGGCCCTTCGGCAGAACTGAAGCATAGTTAGGAGAAAGGAGAAATATACTTGGGACGCTGAATCGCCACTCAAGCAATCACACACCCGAGAGTGATCTCAAATGACAAACTGAATGACTGCAGCTTGCTGTGTTGGGGGTGGCTGCTTCACTTTTATTTTCTTCTATCCCTCTTTTGGTAAACATGTCACTTCACACAAACCAACACAAACACTCCCATGATTCCAAAAGCCCTCAGCCAAGAAAAATTAGATTGTTATTTCCTGAAGGTGTTTTACTAGAGAAGAGAACTTGCTTCTAATCTCTTTGGATGTAAATTCCAAACTCAGATTTATCTTTTTTCACTCGGAACCGTTGTGTGGGTGGAAAGTGCTTTCTCTACCCTGAGGTCAGAAATTCTAAACATGCAGACCTGACCCTGTGCTACCTGCCCCTCATTAAGATATAAAAAGCGGCAGACTGTGGAGCCCTGTGTAAGCACTGATAGGGGATTCTTTGTCAACCGGCTTCCTGTGTGACGGCCCCTTAAAAACACGACCTAACCTCTTTTACAGCCTCCCTTTTTTAGATGAAAGGCTAATGGTTTTATACAATGGAGGAGATATTAATCCAATCGATGGTTCAGAGAAACACCTGCTGACAGAATGCTTAGATCCCCTTCAAGCCGATAAGGCAGATCACATCATTTTGGGTGTGTACTGCTTTCACAATGCAATTTAGTTCATAATAAATAAACACCCCAGTCATTGTATTTATTTGCCAGCATAAGGAACAGTTTTAGCTGCATGCTCTGTCTTTGGAACCTAATGCCAGTGATGTAAACCCTCTGATACCCCAAGATTTACACATCCACACTCCTGGACATGTCTACTGGGGTTAGATCAAACTTTCTAATGGATGGTTACCGAGCAGAGGGACGGGTTTTTTGCAGCACAAAGCTCCTTAGCATATATCTCACCAAACTGCTGTTTCAGAGGACATGACTTGACTGCTATTATGCTGAAGTTTAGTGTTGTTAGTGCACCATTATGGAGATTCCACCCCCCCCCCCACCCAACCCCCACTATTGGAGTTTGGGCCCACCTGCAGCCCTCCCCACCTGACTGAAAGTCTAGCTTGTCAATCAGACTGACTGGGAGGGGAACCTGTCAAAAAGACACACACTATGGAGTCAAAACTCCAGGTTTCCCATCCAAACTCCTCCCCTACGGCCTACACAATCCACCCCTGTCAATGCTCAGGCCTATGGTACTAGGCTGGTGATCAAAAGGCCTAGACTAATAGTTCTGAGAATGTAAATTCAAATCCCACTATAGCCGTTTGAGAAATTTTAATTCTGTTTTTTTTAAAATGTGGAAATAAAAAAGTCCTGGTTTCAGTAAATGGCTTTAGCTGTTGGGTTGTTGTAAAAGACATAACTGGTTCATTAATATCCTTTAGGGAATGACAACTGCCCCCTTTACCCAGTCTGTCTTAGAGACATCTCCAGTTCCACACCAAAATGGTTGACTCTTAACTGCCCGAACTGCACCAAACCTTTACCTGCTGTTCAAAGAGAAGGTGCACCATCAACCTCAATCAGTGCAACTAGGAATGAGCAATAAATGCCAGATTTTCCAGTAATGCCCACATCTGAGAATCAGCAAAACACACTGACTAGTTCTAGCCCTTTGGTGGACATTTACCAGCATTTTCATTGTGCTAAGTGGTAGCACCTCCCATGGAATGCATTGTGCAACCTGTGGCAACACTAGAAGAAACTTGCTACATTCACTGAGTCAACGGCCAGAGACCAGTTTTTGACCAGGTAACGAATTCAGGAAGTTACTATGGTGCATGGGAACCAGTGGCACTCATGAGATGTTGGGTACAATGTAAAAACAGTTAATGACTATTGTAGCTTCAAATAATCCATGCTTGGCTCACTTGTACCATTATAGGTAAAGGTGCATTTGATTACGGCCTAGGCTGACACTGCATTGCAATACTGAGGGAATGCTGCATTGTTGGTGGTGCTGTCTTTCAGATAATACATTAAACCGAGGTCTTGTCTGCTCTCCTTAGTAGATGCAAAAGATCCCATACACTATTTTGAAGAAGAACAGGAGAGCTCTCCCCTCTGTCCCAGCCTATTCTATCCCTCATCCAACATCATTAAGGAACAATGACCACATTGCTATTTGCGGGAGCTTGCTGTGCAAGCATTGCCTGCTGTGTTTCCCACATTACAATAATGGCTACACTTCAAAAATGACTTAATTGACTGTAACGTGCTTTGAGGTAGCCTGAGATTGTGAAAAGCATTACGTGAAAATAAATGCAAGTTTTTCATATATAAAAAACTCAGTTAATAGATCACATCTATTGTGACACTACATCTGCTTTGATACTCAGCATGGACTTCCACTTACAGAACAAACTTTTAAACCGTATCAATATAAAGTTATTACAAATATTTCACAACTTAGTTACAACGATCTGTTATTGTGCTCGGATTACGGTCTGTTGC
Source organism: Cetorhinus maximus (assembly GCF_964194155.1). Lineage (NCBI taxonomy): Eukaryota > Metazoa > Chordata > Chondrichthyes > Lamniformes > Cetorhinidae > Cetorhinus > Cetorhinus maximus. Next base: position 76,609,764 of record NC_135893.1, on the reverse strand, counting down.
ACCTATCCCTGAAGGGATGTTGTGAGTGTGATGAAATTGTGGGGATTTCGTTCATCCTCCCTTTTTGTATTAATTAACCTATTTAGTCAAATTAAATTGTTGGAGCCAAAACATTATTCACACTGCCTCATTTACTCTTTATTTCAACACTTTGTTCTATCTTCATCTTCTCAACATCTTGCAGTTTTTGGTTTGTTTTCAGTTCTTTATCTCTACCCATCCAATCTTCATTTCACATTCGCAAGCAAACATTTTGGCCCTTCTGTTTAAAGTATTTTGAGATTGAAAATTATCACACAAGGTGGGGGTGCGATCCCTCGGAGCATGAACTAACAAGTCATTGCGCATTTCCAAAGAACTACAGCAGAGAAGATCAGCTCTGACAGTGTGGGTGGACACCCCGTGCCAGTGGCGCTGAAGGTCACAGTGACCCTCAGCTTCTATGCCTCTGGCTCTTTCCAGGGCTTAGTGGGGGATCTGTGTGGAGTGTCAATCAGCTATCCACAGTTGCGTCAAGCCGGTAACTGAAGCTCTGTTCAGGCAGGTACTGACCTTTGTTCTTACCATACGGACGAGGCCAGCTGGTCTGAGTGAGCCAGAGGCTTTGCAGCAATTGTTGGGTTCCTCTGCATCTAAGGTGCCATCGACTGCACACATATGGCCATCCAGGTGCCAGTGGGTCAGCCGGGTGTCATCATCAACAGGAAGGGATTCCACTCCACACACGTGCAGATAGTGTGTGCTCACAGGATGCTGATTCTGCAAGTCTGTGCAAGGTACCCAGGCAGCTCCCATGAAGCTTACATCCTGAGTCACTCCCAGGTGCCGGGGCTCTTCAGTGCTCCAGCCCGACTGGATGGATGGCTGCTGGGTGACAAGGGCTATCCATTCAAGAATTGGCTTATGACGCCTCTCCACCAGCCAAGGATAGAGGCAGAGAAGCATTACAATACTAGTTATGGCTCCACAAGGGCGGTGGAAGAAAGGACCATAGATCTTCTCAAGATGTGCTTCTGATGCCTGGACCATTCAGGGGGAGCACTCTAATACCCTCCAGAGTGGTGTCACTGATAGTGGTTGCATGCTGCACTCCACAATCTGGCACTGGCAAGGGGGGACCCACTGGAGGAAGAGGATCTTGACGCAGCTGCACTCAGGCCACAGAGGATGAATCCAGTAATGAGTCAGAAGAGGAGCACGGTGAGGAGAACGCTGAGGGTGTGGAGGCAGACCGTGGTAACCTCCAGGGAGACAGAGACACCAGGGATGCCTTGATCCAATGCTCCTTCAGCTTGGCTACCAAAGATCAGCTTCAACTGCTTGCCAGGGCACGCATACCCTCATGGATCTCCGCCAGATCATCTCACAGGACATGCAGAATGTGCCGCCTAATGGACGAATCAGAATCACAGAATTGTTACGGTGTAGAAGGAGGCCATTTGGCCCATCGTGTCCGAATCAGCTTTCTGAACATTTTAACTTAGTGCCAATCTCCTGCCTTTTCCCCGTCACCCTGCACATTGTTTCTATTTAAATAATCACCCAATGCCCTCATGAATGCCTCAATTGAACCTGCCTCCACCACACTTCCAGGCAGTGCATTCCAAACCCTAACTACTCGCTGTGTGAAAAAGTTTTTTCTCACCTTGCATTTGCTCCTTTTGCAAAACACTTTAAAACTGTGCCCTCTGTTTCTCGTTCCTTTTACACATGGGAACAGTTTCTCCCTTTCTACTCTGCCTAGACCCCTCATTATTTTGAAAACTTCTATCAAATCTCCTCTCAGCCTTCTCCTCTCCAAGGAAAACAGTCCCAACTTCTCCATCCTTCCTCATAGCTGAAGTGTCTCATCCTTGGAACCATTCTCATAGAGTGGAAGAGATTCCACTCCATGAACGTGCAGATAGTTTGTGACCACAGGATGCAGATTCTGCAAGTCTGTGCAAGGTACCCTGGCAGCTCCCACGATGTTTACATCCTGAGACACTCCCAGGTGCCGACGCTATTCAGTGCTCCAGCCTGACTGGATAGATAGCTGCTAGGTCACAAGGGCTATCCGTTGAAGAGCTGACTCTCTGCCACCTGCTGACCCTGCAGTTTTGTTGGCCTTGATGACCTTGGTGGTCATGCTTTGGCCAGTGGAGCCTGTGCTGGACATGTCATTAGTTAAAGTCATCACACTGTCACTGTGCATGCCAGGCACCCTGGTGAGACAATGGAGATCTGCATCACCGTGCCCTCGTCATCCAATATTCAATGGGGACTCCAGGTTTGAGGCTCATAACAATGAAGAGACTACACTAGAATGGCTGCACCATCCGAAAATATCACCTCTGTGCACTGCGCTCTTACCTTTATCTGGCACCCCCGCCTCTCTACACCCAGTGGCATGAGCAGCCTGCCAGCTCTCCAGCTCCAGGGCAGCTTGCTTAAAACAGGAGACCATCAGCAGGTTGGCTGGGCCTCTGCCTGTACATGCCCTCTCGGCTTGCTTATGGTTTGTCTTCTCCTGAAAGGACAGAGAAGCATTGATTAGTCCACTCTCTATCTGCAGCGCTATTGCAGCCTGGCCAACCCCAGCTGAGGAACACCTCACAAGGCACATCCAAGTCGTGGCCCTTGAGCCGCAAGGCACTCAGCCCAAGCGGCCAGGGCTCACCCCCTTTGCCAGCTCAGACGTCATTGACAGTCGGCACTCAGACTCTAGCACCCCTGAGGTCCACGGTGGGGGGGGATGGGCCGCACCTTAATACTTCTGCACACTGACCCATGCCAACACAGTACTCACCCTTCCTGAACGCAGCAGGTCATTGAAGCACTTCCAGCACTGCACCCATGTGCACCGCACCACAGCATGGCTGCTCACCCAGGCTGCCACCTCCTCCCGTGCCCTCTTGGCGAGGTGTGGTGGCCTCCTCCTCCAATCTCTGGGTACAAGGGTGTCTCTCCTGGCAGCCACCTCCTCCAGCAGGACCGTGAGGCACTCATCAGAAAACCAGGGGGGGGGGTGCCGAATGCCCACCCGACCTGCCCTCCCACCTGGCATTAGTTGCTGCACTCGAGTGCATCTTCAGAACAGCAGCCAGTCGTCCTTCCCTGGCAGCCTTTCTGGGGATGCCTGGGTCATCAAACAGGGCCCCGCCCCCGCTCAGCCCTTCCCGGCCAGTGACAAGCCGCGTTCCACGCGGGTCAGGCTTTAATTGGCCCACTAGCGTGAAATCGCAGCTGGGGCCCGATCGCGGGCGGCCATCAGTTTTGCGGCCGCTCATGGGCCCACTCACTGCACTCACCCGACGAGGACAAAATCCAGCCCCACGTAACGGAGGCTCCTCCTTGTAGTGTTCAATTGTTTTGTGTTTGATTAGGTGAGTCTGTTTACTTTTTAAAAATTCTTTCACATGATGTGGGCTAGGCCACTATTTTTACTGCCTATCCCTAATTGCCCTTGAGAAGGTGGTGGTGAGCCGCCTTCTTGAACCGCTGCAGTCCACAGTGCTGTTAGGGAGGGAGTTCCAGGATTTTGACCCAGCGACAGTGAAAGAACAGGGATATATTTCCAAGTCAGAAGGGTGGCTTGGAGGGGAAGTTCCAGGTGGTGGTGTTCCCATGCATCTGCTGCCCTTGTCCTTCTAGGTGGTAGAGATCACGGATTTGGTATGTGCTGTCGAAGGAGCCTTGGTGAGTTGCAGCAGTGCATCTTGTAGATAGTACACAGTGCTGCCACTGTCCGCCAGTGGTGGAGAGGTGGTGAATGGTGTGCCAGTCAAGTGGGCAGCTTTGTCCTAGATATGTCGAGCTTCTTGAGTGTTGTGGGAGCTGCCAGGCAAGTGGGAAATATTCCATCACACTCCTAACTTGTGCCTTGTAGATGGTGGACAGGTTTGGAGAGTCAGGAGGTGAGTTACTCACAGCAGAATTCCCAGCCTCTGATCTGCTCTTGTAGCCGCAGTGTTTACATGGCTGACCCAGTTCAGTTTCCAGTCAATGGTAAACCCCAGAATGTTGATAGTGGGGAATTCAGCGATGGTAATGCCATTGGATGTCAGGTGGAGATAGTTGGATTCTCTCTTGTTGGAGATGGTCATTGCCTGGCACTTGCGTGGCGCAAATGTTACTTGCCATTTATCCTTCAAGCCTGAATGCTGTTGAGGTCTTGCTACATATGAGCAAGTTGCTTTAGTATCTGAGGAGTCAGAAATGGTGCTGAACATTGTGCAATCATCAGTGAACATCTCTACTCCTGACCTTAAGGTGGAGGGAAGGTCATTGATGCAGCAGCTGAAGATGATTGGGCTGAGGATACTACCCTGAGGAACTCCTGCAATGATGTCCTGGAGCTGAGATGATTAACCTTCAACAACCACAACCATCTTCCTTTGTGCTAGGTATGACTCCAACCAATGGAGAGTTTTCCTCTTGATTCCCATTGACTTCAGCTTTGTTAGGGCTCCTTGATGCCAAACTTACATACACAAATTACCACTGCCCCTTTACTATAAGGTGCTTTTATTTTCCAAACAATTCTGTTATGTGCTACTTTATAAAATGCCTTTTCAAAGGCCATATATACAACGTCTACTGCATTATCTTCATCAACCCTCTCTGATACTTCAATCAAAGAACACAATCAAGTTAGTCAGACATGATTTTAAGAAATCCTATTCTGGCTGTCCCTTATTAGCCCATGCTTCACCAAATGAAAACAAATGTTGTCCTTGGGAATGGTTCCTATCATTGATGTTGGCCTATAGTTACCAGGTAACTCCCACAATTTTTGAGCAGTTTGCAATCCTCTATTCCTCTGGCACCACCCCCATATCGAAGGAGGCCTGGAAGATTGTGGTGAGAGTCTCTGCTACCTCCAGCCTTGCTTCCCTCAGCAACTAGGATGTATCCCCGAGGATGTATCCCATCTGGACCAGGTGACTTGTTAACTTTGAGCGATGCCAACCTATTTATTACCTCCTATCTATTTTTATCCCAGCCAATATCTCTACTCAGCTCCCTCTGCTGTGACATTAACTTCATGCTCTTGATTGTGAAGACAGATGCAAAGATTCATTCAGCACCTTAGTCATACCCCCTCCCTCCAATGGGAAGGTTTTCACCTTTGTACCTGATTGACCCCATCTTCCTGTAACTGTTTTCTCACTTTTTATATGTTTATAAAATATTTTGTGGATTACCTGCTAATCTAAGATGGTGTGTGCCTCAGAAAAATCTGCCAAATAAATATGCTATCGCCATTTTCTGACTGTTCTCCTTTACTCTTTGTTTTTTGCCATGCTGATTACTACTACTAGAAACTATATGCATAGGTACAACAAATGTCCAAGCTGGTACCTGTCTCCATGCTTGGTTCTACACACAGCTCTGTTCATCACTACAGTGACTCCTTGGTGCGGGTGATGTGTTCTCTTACATCACAGTGTGGGGCGGTACTGTACTCAGTCCCACGTTAACCCTTTTTGTGCCAGACCCCTACACTGCAGTTTGCCTTCATCAATCCCAAGATAAGAGAAAATGGTCCACATGTTCCAGGATCTCGCCATTGATCTTAATAATCTATAGGTATATTATGTAAAAAATTATGTAGCTAGGCTCAGATGTTTTGTGTCAAGTTAAGATAACGACCAGAGGATGAACCCAGATATTCTTTGGACCCCTAAACATCAATGAATACCAGTTTACATTTTTAGTAAATTTAACTTTAGTTGTTACCATGGATCATAGGACTGGCAAAGCCAATGGTAGCACAGTTATGGGCTCCTATCTGCACTCAGCTATGGGAACACACAGAGCTGATTTTGTGTATTTGATTTTCGTATAACAGTGGGAGCCACAGTGTCACTGAGAATCCTAGGGTACCCTAGGTTGAGTGCATAAAAAGGCAAGTGTACAGGACTGTCGTTTTTTCAAAAATATGCCAAGCTCAAATGTAAAATAACAATTTGCAGTTATATAGTGCCTTTAATGTAGTCAACATCCCACTTAAGGTACTTCACAGGTGTGTAATTGGACAAAGTTTGTGGTTGAGTCAAAGAAGGAACTCCTGGGTAAGATTTGGTATAAGTGGTAGGTTTTAAGGAGTGTCCTAAAGGAGGATCAAGAAGTGGGGAGGCTGTGAGGCTTAGGACATATACAGAACCCAGCCGGGTTTGCTCTGCAGTACTGGACTCACTGCACAGCTGCACCACATCCCATTGCTTCCCCTGCTCCTGTCTTCTTGTCAAGGGCTTACCTTCCAGCGAAGCTGGTTTCTCCATCCTACCTGCTCTCCTGTTCCAATGGCAACATAAAGGACAGCCAATGTAAATAAAGTATATGGAAGCAATGGGGGAAACTTTCGCCCAGTGGAACAGATTGCCTGCTTGTATAAGGAGCCATCCGATAGAAATGGGAATCAGGCAAATTCCGCATGGGTGATGATCTGCTCTACCAGTCTACTGAACAGTGGGTGAAAATGACCAACATGTGCAGGAGGAAACATTGAATGGCTACAGGAGCAGTGCGGTTCTACTTGCAGGGAATGTTTGAGCTTACTCACTGTGGTGGCTTACATAGAAGCTGTACATGAATTATCACATGGAATTGTTTAAAGTTGCAATCCCAAACAAGCTGCTCTCTCTCACTAACTCACAAATTAAGAGGCTGGCCTGTCATACATCCAGCAAATTACATCAGGGAAAAGTAAGTTGACTAATATCTGTGGAATTTAGTAAGAAGGAGCAGCACAAAGGCAAACCTAAAATTCTCAATTAAAATTGAAAGCGCTATGCTCTTGAATGCTTAAAAGGCAGATCAATGCAAACTGGAAATGTCAATGGAAAATTTGAAGTGTCACACACGCTGGACTGTGTTTTAAGGCTGAGTTGCCGAGAAGGGTGATTGAAGTCAGGGCAATGGGCTCATTTGAGATGTTATAATGGGATAGAGGCTAGCGTTCTGAAAGGACAGGGTTGAATGAGCCTAGGGCCTTCTTTCACTATTTGAATTGAACACTCTGAACACTATCACTTCAAGATTTCTGCTCAATAGATTGCAGTCATAAGGCCGTATGTTGAGAATGTACACAAATATGCTGGCCAAAAGAGAACGGTTTGACCAAGAGGTTTTACATGGACAAACTTATTTTAATTTTAGTTGGTATTAAGTTTTTTTTTTATCTATATAATTCCAGTTTAGTTTTTTGCTCACAATTTTAGTTGATACTTTAATTTCAGTTACCAAAATGTATTTTGCATTAAGGCCCCTCCACCATTTAGTCTCTTCAAAAAATCCTCTCACCCTGTTTGACCAAACTTTTTTGTTTACCTGTCTCCTTATGTGGTTCGGTGTCAAACTATATATACAAATTGTTGTTATACTGTCACTATCCTTAACAGTGGTATATGTGATAGTGGTATAATTACAGGTTAGTTATCACTCTAATTCATATTATTTGCAGAATGTTATTATAGATTGATGTGTGATGTGTTGAAACATGGATTGAGGCATCAATAATGCAGTAGTGATGTAATGCTTAGTGCTCTAATACTAGGTGTACACATAAAGGGAATGTTATGTTTATTTGATACAATACCTGTTAAAAGTATTCTAAAAGGGTCACTACTCAGCATTTGTCACTGTCAGATCTTCCAAGTTCATCAATAAACTATCTCATAATCAGAATGGAGCCTTTAACAATTAGCACAATTATCATTCTTCATATAGACCCCTTAACTCGATGGATAGTTTTAAGTGCAGTCCCAGTTTTAGATCCCTGGCCGATGTCAAGTTACCTCATCACATTCAGCTTCAGGACACTGCCATTGGTTCAGGGTTACAGGCTTGGGAGGGAAAAATTCAGTCAGGTTTCCTGATCCTGAGATAAAAACAGAAAATACTGGAAAAACTCAGCAGGTCTGGCAGCATCTGTGGAGAGAGAAACAGAGTTGATGTTTCGAGTCCGTATGACTTTTCTTCAGAGCTGAAGAAGAGTCATATGGACTCGGAATGTTAACTCTGTTTCTCGCTCCACAAATGCTGCCAGACCTGCTGAGTTTTTCCAGCATTTTCTGTTTTTATTTCAGATTTCCAGCATCCACAATATTTGGCTTTTAACTTCCTGATCCTTAGACTTACCCAATGACACCTGGTATGGAATTGTGCTTACTAAGACACAATTGAGTTCAGCGATGATGCTCCCTCACAACCATATGGCATTGACTGTCCAGCTCATAGATGAGGAATGACTTCATGAATAAAGTACAGAGGACTGATATCCATAGAATCATACCATAGTATAATGCTTCAGAGGACAAGGGGAGAAAATCATGTGGATCATCTCATAAAGGTAACAGATGTGACACATTCAGTTTAAATGACATGCAAATTAGAGGGAAAAAAAGAAAAATTCTGTGTTATCTAATTTACAAACGACTCATTATTTGCATGCTAATGAGCTTGTGCAATTAGTCTAATTAACAAGCACCATTAAACAACAAGCCCAAATTAAACAAGGCTATTATTTGATGTGAACTCCTATTGTAGACACATTGATGCATTTCCATAACTTTACTGACAGAATTTTGGAAAGTGGAAGTGCTGTTGCCCATAGAATCTTGTTCAAGAGTTTATATCAGTTATTTCAGTTTGGGGTTCATCTGAACTTGGTCACCGATCCCTCTGCTACCACATCAATGCCTTTGTATGGCTTAGAATTAGGGTCGGCACAAGATAGTGCAAATGTAGTTGTTTTTGACACGGGTGTGACAATGACCCAAGGCAGCCCTGAAATTCTTGCTGTGAAGTGATAATAAAGAGCAGAATGGAGAGAAAATCCCCTTCGAAGGCTGGTGATTGTCTTTAACACAATCCAGGCACTCAGAGCACACGTTTCCCACCCTAATCTTGTCATGTAAAAGCCCTGGTTCGTGTTGTGCAGAGGATTCACGCCTACAGCTTTCACATGTAGATCCCACTTCATCCATCACTTCTAACAAGGGAGGGAGGGAGGCTGGCACACTCGCAGCCACCTGTGAACTTTAACACTTCCAGAGGTCAGAGAGTCCTCGTTACCATGGAGGTTGCATTGCTAGCACAGAAATTAACAATTCACATCTCCTTCCCATCTGTGCTGTTAAAGAGTGAATGGGAGTTTTCTAATTAGGCCTCGTGGAATGGAATCACTTGCCTGTTAACACTCTGGTTTCAAAAAAAACGTGAGTTGGAAATGAGATTGCAAACCATTTTCAAGTCAAACTCTTCCAACAGAATTTGCTTCTAGTGTTTTAAAGAAACAATCATTTGCAGTTGAATTGGATAAGAATATTGATGGAAGTTTCAGAGACCCAATATCATCAATGGAGTTTCAAACCCAGCCTGGTGACTTACCACAAAAATCGTTGATCTACTGCGCGTGATATTCCATCCATTGAAATCAAGCATCTACGAACTGTCTACAAACTCCGTTCCCTACATACTGACTCCATCCCTCTCCATGGCAACTGTTCTGAGGCTGAATCAGACAATTTGCGACCTTGGTGTCATATTTGACCCCAGAGGTGAGCTTCCAGCCGCACAATCCATCACTAAGACCGCCAATTTTCATCTCCGTAACATCGCCCGACTCTGCCCTATCTCAGTGCATCTGCTGCCGAAACCCTCATCCATGCCTTTGTTACCTCTAGACTCGACTATTACAATGGATTCCTAGCTGGTCTCCCACATTCTGCCCTCCATAATCTTGAGGTCACTCAAAACTCTGCTGATCCTGTCCTAACTCACACCAAGTCCCTTCACCCATCACTCCTATACTCGCTGATCATCCTTGATTACAAACCCCTCCATGGCTTCAACCCTCTCTATCTCTGCATCATCTCCAGCCCTAAATCCTTCCGAAATATCTTTACTTATCCAATTCTGGTTTCTTGAGCATCCCCGATTTTAATTGTTGCAATATTGGTGGCCATGCCTCCATCTATCTCAACCCTAAGCTGTAGAATTCCCTCTCTATATTTCTCTGTCTCTCCACCTTTCTTTTCACCTTTAACATGCTCCTTAAAATCTATATCTTTGACCAAGCTTTTGGCCACCTGCCCTAATATAACCTTATATGGCTGGATGTCAAGTTTTGTTTTATAACACTTTTGGGATGTGCCTTGGGATGTTTTATTGCATCCATGATGCTATATAAACATAAGTTGTTGTTCTAAGAACCAACCTCTTCACTGGGGCTTTACACATCCATCAAAATCAATGAACAAGGATGGAGGTCCCAAGTACATCTCGAGGAGCTTTAAAACCAATGAAGAACATTTGAAGTAAAGTCACTGTTATAATGTAATATTGTGATGACACTGTTGTAAACTACATTCAAAGCCATGCTGGTAGTGCTGAGCTTGTAAAATTCTGCCCATTTGTACTGAAACAAGAGTTCCTAACTTAATGGGATGTTTAAACTAAAGTGATATTTGCAGCAGTTATGCTTTTACACAGATAATTGTATTTCCAATTTGCATTGAAAATATTCTTGCTTGCTCAGTCCACTCTTAATATGATACCACTCAGCGACAATTGCTTGTTAAATGAATGCTCTCTTTAACAGTATGTACAGTTCATTTATATGATTTAATATTCTGCGAGAAGAGATTCTGAGTGATGGCTCTTGCAGCTATTTTTCAGGAAATTGTGAATCTAGGCCTGCTTTTCTGCAGCAGAAGTGTTCAATTTAAGCTGCCTTTACACTGGCACTGATTTAGGTCAGCCTCCAGGGAATGGAGTCAGACAGACAGCACCCAGCATTTTCACTGCTCTAAGGTTGGCTTTTATGTTTGGCAATTAATAAAAAAATCTGGAGCTAAAAGCTAGCCTAATGGTGATTATGAAGCCATTGTCAATAGTCATAAAACTAATGCCCTTTAGGGAAGAAAATCTGGCATTCTTACCTGGTCTGACCTACACGTGACTCCAGACACGCAGCAATGTGATTGACTCCTAACTGCCCTCTAAAGTGGTTCAGCACTCAGTTGTATCAAAACTACGAGGTCTAAAAGGACCAAGGCACCAGAAATGACAATGGCTCACTCAGCCCTATCGACTCTTCCTCCTTACTAACACCTGGAGGCTTGTACCAAAATTGGGAGAGCTGTCTCACAGATTAGTCAAGCAATAGCCTGACATAGCCATACTCACAGAATCATACCTTAGAATGTCCCAGACACCACCATCATGATCCCTGGGTAGGTCCTGTCCCACCAACTGGACAGTTCCTCCGGAGGTGGCCGCACAGTGGCATACAGTTAGGACAGATTTGCCCTGGGAGTCCTCAACATCGATCCTGGACCCCATGAATTCTCATGGCATCAGGCCAAACATTGGCAAGGAAACTTCCTGCTGGTTACTACCTCATGTGCCCCCTCAGCTGATGAATCAGTACATCTCCATGTTGAAAACCACTTGAAGGAAGCACTGAGGGTGGCAAGGATGCAGAATGTACTCTGGGTAGGGGACTTCAATGTCCATCACCAAGGACAGGATGTTCCAGCCCCACACGCTGCTGGGATCGTCCACTCCTGCCGAAAGTCAATGGGCTTTTGGCTGGGCCACCAAATCTCCTGAGGCTGGTCCCACCACAACAGGGTCAGAAAATCTTGGCCCAAGTGTGGCTTGGTAGCACCACTACTGAATGAGCTGGCCAAGTGCTAAAGGATATAGAGTGGATTTCGGCAGGTGGGGAGGGAACCAGCAAAAGGTGAAAACCTATATATATATATAAAAACAAAAAACTACTGCGGATGCTGGAAATCCAAAACAAAAACAAAATCATGAGGACTCGAAACGTCAACTCTTTTCTTCTCCGCCGATGCTGCCAGACCTGCTGAGTTTTTTCAAGGTAAAAACCTACCTGACCTCGTTCTCACCAATCTACCTGTCGCAGGTGTATCTGTCCATGACAGTATTGGTAAGAGTAATGAGCACACAGTCCTTATGGAGATGAAGTCCCGTCTTCACATTGAGGATACCCTCCATCATGTTGTGTGGCACTACCACCATGCTAGATGGGATAGATTTCAAACAACCTTGCAACTCAAAAGTGGGCCAGCAGCAGCAGAATTGTACTCGAACACAATCTGTAACCTCATTGCCCAGTATATCCCCCTCTGTACCATTGGTTCTTAATGAATACTTTGCGTCTGTCTTCATAAAAGAGGGGGACGATGCAGACATTGTAGCTAAGGAGGAGTGTGAAGCATTGGATGTGATAAACTTAGGGAGAGAGGAAGTATTAAGGGAATAAGCATACTTGAAAATGGATAAATCACCAGGACTATGTGAAATTTATCCCATGTTGTTAAAAGAAGCCAGGGAGGAAACAGCAAAAGGCCTGACCATCATTTCCCATCCTCACTGGATACAGGTGTGGTGTCAGAGGATTGGAGGTCTGCTAACGTTGTACCTTTGTTCAAAAAGGGAGCGAGGGATAGACCGAATAATTACAGGCCCATCAGCCCGACCTCAATAGTGGTCAAATTATTGGAATCAGTTCTAAGGGACAGGATAAACTGTCACTTAGAAAGGCATGGATTAATCAAGAACAGTCAGCATAGATTTGTTCAGGGAAGGTCATGTCTGTCTAACCTGATTGAATTTTTTAAGGAAGTAACAAGGAGGATTGATGAGGGTAGTGCAGTTGATGAGGTCTGTATGGATTTTTAGCAAGGCTTTTGACAAGGTCCCAGATGGCAGACTAGTTAAAAAAAAAAAAGCCCATGCGATCCAGGGCAATGTAGTAAGCTGGATACATAATTGCCTCAGTGGCAGGAAACAGAGCGTAATTGTTGATGGGAGTTTTTGTGACTGGAAAGCTGTTTGCAGTGGTCAGTACTAGATCCCTTGCTTTTTGTGGCATATATTAATAACTTGGACATAAATATCGGGGGAATTATAACAAGGAGGATTTCTGTAGACAGCAGAAAGATATCAATGGACTGGTCAGGTGGGCAGGAAAGTGGCAAATGGAATTCAACCCAGAGAAGTGTGAGGTGATACATTTGGGGAGACCAGACAAGGCAAAGGATTACACATTAAATGGGAGGATACTGAGAGGTGTAGAGGAAGCAATGGACCTTGGAGTGAATGTCCACAGATCCCTGAAGGGAGCAGGACAGATCGATAAGGTGGTTAAGAAGGCATATGGAATCCTTGCATTTATTAGCTGAGGTATAGAACATAAGAGCAGGGAAGTTATGCTGGAACTATATAAAACATTAGTTAGGCCACAACTTGAGCACTGTGCGCAGTTTTGGTCACCTCATTACAGAAAGGATGTAATTGCATTAGAGAGCATACAGTGGAGATTTACCGAGGATGTTGCCAAGACTGGAAAATTGCAGCTATGAGGAAAGTTTGGATAGGCTGGGGTTGTTCTGCTTGGAACAGAGGAGGCTGAGGGGAGATTTGATTGAGATGTAAAAATTGTGATGGGCCTGGATAGGGTGGAGTGGAAGGGCCTATTTAATTTAGCCGGAGAGGTCAGTGACTAGGGGACATTGATTTAACGTGATTGGTAAAAGGATTAGAAGGAGATGAGGAAAATTTGTTTCACCCAGAGGACAGTAGGGGTCTGGAACTCACTGCCTGAAAGGGTAGTAGAGGCAGAAACCCTCGACTCATTTATAAGGTGCCTGGATATACACCTCACATGCTGTAACCTGCAGGGCTACAGACCAAATGCTGGAAAGTGGGATTGGGCTGGGTGGCTGGTTTTTCGGCTGATGCAGACACAATGGGCCAAGTGGCTTCTTTCTATGTCATAAGCTTTCCCTGATTCTATGATTACCATCAAGTCTGGTTCAACGAGGACTGCAGGAGGGCTTGCCAGGAGCAGCACCAGGCACACCTAAAAGCGAGGTGTTAACCTGGTGAAGCTACAACACAGGACTACTTGCATTCCAAACAGCATAAGCAGCATGGAATAGACAGAGCTAAGCAATCCCACAACCAATAGATCAGATCTAAGCTCTGCAGTCCAGATAATTAAACAACTCACTGGAGGAGGTGGCTCAACAAACATCCCTATCCTCAATGATGGGGGAACCCAGCACATTAGTGTAAAAGACAAGGCTGAAGCATTTGCAGCCATCTTCAGCCAGAAGTGCCAAGTGGATGATTCATCTCCTGAGGTCACCAGCATCATAGATGTCAGTCTTCAGCCAATTCGATTCTCTCCACATGATATCAAGAAGTGGCTAGTGCTGAAGACTTGTGTTCCAGAACTAACCATGCCCCTAACCAGGCTGTTCCAATACAGCTACAACACTGGCACCTACCCGGCAATGTGGAAAATTATCCAGGTATGTCCTGTACAGAAAAAGCAGGACAAATCCAACGTGGCCAGTTACCGCCCCATCAGTCTACTCCCCGTCATCAGTAAAGTCATGGAAGGGGTCATGAACAGTGCTATTAAGTGGCACTTGCTTAGCAATAACCTGCTCAATGACACTAAGTTTGGATTCTGGCAGGGCTACTCAGCTCCTGATCTCATTACAGCCTTAGTCCAAAAATGGACAAAAGAGCTGAACTCAAGAGGAGAGGTGAGAGTGGCTGCCCTTGACATCAAGACAGCATTTGACTGAGTGTGGCATCAAGGAGCCCTAGCAAAATTAGAGTCAATGGGAATCAGGGGGAAAACTCTCCGCTGGTTGGAGTCATTCCCAGCACAAAGGAAGATTGTTGTGGTCGTTGGAGGTCAATCATTTCAGTCCAAGTACATCACTGCAGGAGTTCCTCAGGATAGTGTCCGGGGCCCAGCCATTTTCAGCTGCTTCGTCAATTACCTTTCTTCCATCATAGGGTCAGAAGTGGGAATGTTCATGGATGATTGCACAATGTTCAGCACCATCCACGACTCCTCAGATACTGAAGCAGTCCATGTCCAAATGCAGCAAGACCTGGACAATATTCAGGCTTGGGCTCATAAGAGACAAGTAACTTTTGCGCCACACAAGTGCCAAGCAATGACCATCTCCAATAAGGGAGAATCTAACCATCTCCCCATGAAATTCAGTGGCATTACTGTTAGGAAATAGAGACAGTTTAAGTAAGTTATATTTGTATTTTGTGAGTGCGAGGAATGAGTTTTAGCTTTAAAGTTTAAGTTTGATTTGTTTTTTGTAGTTATGTGTTAAGAAAGGTCAAACTGAATTTTAGTTTTACTTTAAAAGGTGCCCGCATTTCTAATGAGAGTTTTATGACTTAAGCTAAGTTAAGTAAACAAGTGTAGAGGAAAAACAGTGCTGTTGCCTAGCAACAGAAATCCAGAGGGGCAGGTCCCTCCCACAGACACACACAGAAGAAGAGAAAGAACAGTTTGTTTTTGGAAGCTGTTTGAGTTCAGTTGGTTTTGAAAGTAGCTGCCATCGACAGACTGGAGCAAAGATGACAGATAGCAAGTCCCAAGCTAAAGAAAAAACCCCAAGAACCCAGGGGAGTGGAACAGGAGTAAGTCCCAAGCAGACATTCTAGACATAGGAAGGACAGGAACCTAGAAAAGGTCTTGTGTTGGACCCAGTACCCTTTGGTTTGTTGGGGCTAAAGGATCTGGGTTGCACATTTGTTTCGGGATGACTGAGTTGGTGCAGATACAGCATATATAAAGGACATTGTTGTTAGATTACACACATGCTATTTATTTACAAACTAAACTTAGCAGCGGCACTTGTGTGCTCACAACTCAAAACTCTATCTTCACTCTTCAGTGTCTAACTCAAGACTTCTCCTGCACTACTCTGCTATTGGGTATTAAGGTCATGTGATCTTACATTACAACACTTGTCTTAAAGTTATATTACATATCAGATTATTACATCCTGTTAAGTGAAGTTAAGAGTGAGGGGCAGAGAGAAAATTTCCAAGCTTCAGATTTAAAGAGACAAAAGCTGCAGAAAGCAGATTTAAAGTGAGAACAGCTTGCAAGAGGCACGAAGGTCCAAAGAGACGGTTGAAGGTCTGTAATTCTTCACTATCCCAGAAGGAAAAAAACAGTAAAAACTGGGAAATAAGAATACTGGTCCAAACTGGTCTTGCACACTTTAAAATGGAACACCAGTAAAAACTGGGAAATAAGAGCACTGGTCCAAACTGTTATTTCCTTCTGGGTTGGGCATGTGAAGCAGTGGTACTGTTGACAGCTGAGCCGGTGAGAGAGGGTGCATGGAAGACAGCTTGACTACATGTGGTGACCTAGGAGAGAGGAATATCAGAAGGAGAGTCGAAACCCTGGAGGTGAACCCTTGCGGAAGGCGTCTGTGAGAAAGAATTGGTTTGGGAGAAGATTCCAAGGCAAGTTCTTGGAAGGAGATTGGAAACTCTTGTGTGAAAGATGGAATGCAGTGAGACCGGTTGGCTCATGGTGTAACAAATGTCTGGGGGGAGTTGAGGAGAGATGCATAGCATCTGGTTGAGGTGGCATCTGCCACTTTGTTTCAGAGTGTGATGTATCTGACCACTGGTTTACCTGGACTGTGTACTTATTGTGAACATTAGAGCTAAGATAGCTTTTGTAACTTGTGTTATCCTTACAAATCTGTATATATCTGTAAAGGTATAGTTGTGGGTAAAGGAGTATTGTAATATAGTTCATTTTTCCTTGTTGAATAAATGTTTTATTCTTTTGTTAAAAGTTCCTCAGCTGACTTCTATGACTCTGTTCAGTAGCTACTTTCCATGTACCTAAACAAACAAATAAAAGTTAGGATCTATCAAACTGGGTTCCACCCCAGGATCAGGCTTGTCCAGTGGTAATCTGAACTGGGATCATAATACCATCGCTGAATACCCTACTATCAATATCCGAGGCGTTACCATTGATCAAAAACTGTACTGGACTAGTCATATAAATACTGTGGCTACAAGGGCAGGTCAGAGACTGGGGATCCTGTGGAGAGCAACTCACCTCCTGACTCCCCAAAGCCTGTCCACCATTGACAAGGCCCAAGTCAGGAGTGTGATGGAATACTCTCCACTTGCCTGGATGAGTGCAGCTCCAACAACACTCAAGAAGCTCAACACCATCCAGGACAAGCTGCATATTTGATTGGCATCCCAACACCAACTAAAAAGTTCACTCCCTCCACCGCCAATGCACAGTAGCAGCAGTGTGTACCATCTACAAAATGCACTGCAGCAACTCACCAAAGCTCCTCTGACAGCACCTTCCAAACTCACGACATCTACCACCTGGAAGGACAAGGGCAGCAGACACATGGGAACACCACCACCTGGAAATTCCCCTCCAAGCCACACACCATCCTGACTTGGAAATATATCGTCATTCCTTCACTGTGGCTGGGTCAAAATCCTGGAACTCCCTCCCTGACAGCACTGTGGGTGTACCACAGTGATTCAAGAAGGCAGCTCATCACCACCTTCTCAAGGGCAATTCGGGATGGGCAATAACTGCTGGCCTAGCCAGTGACACCCACATCCCATGAATAAATTTAAAAATTCTGTAGTCATCCAAGAGCCATGAAGATCAGGGGCCTTCAGGCCCATTCCTGGAACTGGTTGCACACCTTCCTCAGGTGCGTAGCAGCTAAACCAGAGACTGTTAAAGGAACTCCTGGAGACTGAGGCCAATGTGCTCCTTCTGGCTGCTCATTAATATTATGGGCCACTATTGATGACCGGTTGCCCTGCACCTCCTGTTCGCCACCATCGCCCACACTACCCTCCGAAAACCTGATTGCCTGCCCTCTGTATCAGATTCAGAGTTGCTCCAGGCCATTAAGTTGTTCATCCTGGTGGTGCACATCCAAAATTGAAAGGATTTTGAGGCTCTTAAAGTACCAATTAATAGAAAACCTTTCCAGCCTGCAAGATAACAACATTTAGCACTATGAAGCAATGAAGCCTCCCTGAGATTGATTGCCATGCTTTCCTCTGACACTTGAGGCCTTTTTAAGGCCTGACATGACATCCAAATCTTCTCTCAACAGCCTTCTCAAAACCCATTGCTTAACCAAGCTTTTAACCAACCCTTCTAAACTCTTCCCCATACCCATTCCTTTCTTTTATTTTTATTACCCCTTTGGAATATTTTGTAGATTAAAGGCGTTATATAATTGCAAGTTCTTGTTGGGATCTACATTCATGGACTCAATTACCTCCTGCTATGGATATTAAGTGTCAGCAACTTATTTGGACATGATAGTGGCAGCTATCATAGCACTGCTTAATTTTGTTGAAGTTCTATCCATGAAATGGACGGTGATCAGGAACTGACTGACTTTCCTCTTCTGAGACCAAAAGCTTGGCCAAGAAATGGGTTTTGAGAAGGCTGTTGAGAGAAGAAATCAGGCCTCAAGGCCTCAAATGTCAGAGGAAAGCATGGTGATCAATCTCAGGGAGGAGCGATTGCTTCATGGTGCCAATGTTGTCACCTTGCAGGTTTTCTTTTAATTGGTTCATTAAGGACCTCTAGATCCTTCCAATTTTCCAACACTTCTTTTGGACGTACACTGCCAAGGTCAACAACCACAACTGCTACCTCAACAAATTCAATACAGACTGAGGGTGCAACCTAAAGCCTTCTGGTATGTCTGGCTCACTTTCCTCACAACCTTTACTAGACAAGTTATTGGGGTAGCTGAAGGAGAAGCTTCAATAAACATTTGACCTGTAAAGGAAGAGTTGAGCTCCGCTGACTTCTGGATATTTGGACAATCCTTGGCTGCGCACCAATGGTGAGAAAAGTTTGAAGTTTGGTCGAGGCAGATCCAGGAGGGGATAAAGACGGGACACGGAATG
This sequence comes from Cetorhinus maximus, assembly GCF_964194155.1. NCBI lineage: Eukaryota > Metazoa > Chordata > Chondrichthyes > Lamniformes > Cetorhinidae > Cetorhinus > Cetorhinus maximus. The sequence goes on along the minus strand of NC_135893.1, from coordinate 76,590,975 downwards.
CTTAAACATTTCTGAAACATTCCTGTTCCTCCAAGTCCCACAAAGGAGATTTAAAAAAATACTTGTCTCTCATGCTTCTGATCCCCATCTCACTTGACTTTACCTGGTGGGGGAGAAAGCCACAACGGTTTCTCCACTCAGATTAGAGTTAATCCCGGTTGATGTTATCAAATCCTGACCTCCACTGACTCTGCTGAATTAAGGCAAGTACCATTGCCAGCTGCTCAGAGACACAGGTTAAACTTGAATATTGGTGGCTAAGTCACTCAAGTCGTTATTAACTCATTATCTGCCCAGTTTGCATTGAACGGTTAGGGTTAAAATTGCCATCACTGTAAGAATTGTCGTGGAGTGAGTTAACACCTCAAATGCAACCTGAAAGTTTTCTGAGGTTTGCTGTTGTGGTTTATAATGTCACCTGAACCTCTTGACTGTATTGCAGCCTCCTAAGACCCCCCCAGCCACCTGTTATTCTATAATTACACAACTATGCGTTTTGATTTGGCCGCACAGTTAAGCCATCATCTGTCTCCGTAACCAAGGTTAGTCTTTTAGTCCAAAGGTGGTCGTGTGTTTTATGTTTTGTATGAAAGTACAGTTATGATCAAGAATCTTTGCTGTACACAGAATGAGGCAAACAATTAAGTGCTGAAGGAAAAGATGGCCATAAAAGTAAAGGAAGCAAATCGATTAATGTACCAGAATGCAATTCCCAGCAGAGTCTGGACGTTGCCAAGAAATGTGGGTTTGATACGTGCCCAGTGAATAGAAGTGAGACTAATTGGCAGGTATCAGATTAACCAGAAAGCTCCAGCGAGCTTTTACACAGATTAAACACTAACAACTTCAAAGCCAAGCGTTCCTTCTCACCAAGAGCAGCCCCAACAAAAAAAAAGTTATGTGAGTTTCTTCAATTACACAAACGGGTTTAAGTCCACAGCAACGCCAAGCTGAGGGAATATAGCATTTCACAGCTGGAGAAAGGTACATTACAAAGATCACGAGAATGAACGAAGAGACATGGCGAAGGATGAGAAGGAAGGGGCATGTTGAACATTCCCTGAGTCTATCTTCAAAATGCTGGGAGTTAATCTGCATCCTCCTTGGCGAGTCTGTGTTTGACACTGTATTATTCATGTTGTTAAATAACAGTACCATTTTTGAGGTAGTTAGGCTGTTGCTGATTTAAATATCAAAATAGTTCATTTAAATATCTGAATAGTTTTGATTTCAGCCCAAGGATCTCAGCTGTCTGAGGAGGTTTCTTCAGCCACAGCTGTGTATATGAAAACCTACAGTTACTCTTGAACACTATGGTAAATGTTATCAAGCCTTTGAGGCGTTTTGGAAGCAATTGAGAAATATTTATTTCCACCCTTGTTTAAATTGATATCTTGCTCAGCAGAATATCTAGCTCCAAGCTCTGGAATTCCCTCCCTAAACCCCTCTCCCTCACTACATTGTTTGCTTTCTTTGCGACACTCATTAAAACCAACCCCTTTGACCAAGCTTTGACCAACATCTCCTTACACGGCTCGGTATCATATTTGGTTTCATAACTGTGCCGAGCCTTGTGACTTTTTATTACGATAAAGGTGCTATATAAATGCAAGTTGTCATTGTTGTTGCTGTTTGTGGGAGTTTGCCATGTGCAAATTGGCTGCCGTGTTTCCTACATTACGACAGTGACTACACTTCAAAGCATACTTCATTGGCTGTAAAGCGCTTTGGAGCAACCTGGGGCTACAAAAGATGCTACAGAAATGCAAGTCTTTCCTTTCCTTTACTTTTAGCAGCTGCTTTTATTACAGCTCAGTGGCTTGCTTGGCTTCAGAGGACAGTGAATGCTAACCATGCATGCTGTTGCCGGTTGGGGGCCAGTGACGTTGTAGTCACATGCAGGTCAAACCAGACTGAGCTGGAAATTTCATTCCCTGAAAGAGGTCAGTGAACCAGTGTTACAAGCAGCTGATAACTTTCATGCTTTCTTTTCCTGTGCCAGCTGATAAACATATTGAATTAAATTTGACAAAGACAACTTGCCATTTGCAGGTCTCTCCTTGATTTACCCAGGCAGTTTTAAAAATTCATTCACAGGATTGGGCTTCGCTGGCTGGGCCAGTATTTATTGCCCATCCCTATTTGCCCTTGAGCCAAGTAGCTTGCTAAGTTATTTCAGAGGGCAGTTAAGAGTCAACCACATTACTGTGGATCAGGTGTCACATGTAGGCCAGCAGATTTCCTTCTCTCAAGGGCCTTAGTGAACCAGCTGGGTTTTTACAACAACCAATGATCATTCTCATGGTCACCATTACTGAGGCAAGCTTTATATTCTAGGTTTTATTCATTTAAATTTAAATTCCACCAGGTGCCATCGTCCCCAGAGTATTAGCCTGGGCCACTGGATTACTAGTCCAGTGACATTACCACAATGTCACCATCTATCCCATATGGGGCAGATAGTTGGCAATGCTAGTGGCAGTACTTGACTTGTTGGAACAAGTGTCAATTTGGGAGATCACACAGGGTGGCCGCATTGACTGCTCTCCAGGTCCAGGGGTGGGAAAATTATGGCCCGTGAGAACTTATCATCTGGTCCGCAGGCTGCATTGTGTCCATTGAGACTTGCCAGGCCATCCAATGTGTCCAGGAAATATTCTGAGGAGCAAAAATCAGACTTTATGAGGGGAAGGAAATCAGGTTACCGCTTTTATTTGTTTCAAGTGACTTTTAATGAATGACGACAGGAAGTGATCCAAGGTAAGCCAAGGAGCGGTGGCCAGATGCAGGCATTTTATGAGGTGGGAATGGAGTGCAGTTGCCATGTGAGGAGCTAGTGCACTTGGAGGAGAACTGAAAATAAGACAACGATTTGCAATATAAGTAACCCTCTCATCGTCTCCTGATTTCTGTTGACTTGTTTTTAAACACTGGAACAGATTTGACTGAAGTGGTTTAAAGTGTCAATGAGCATAATGTGGGCAGGTTATAAAATATATCAGTAACAGTGTCCATCAAATACTTTCATTAATGTGGCAAATATTTATGCTGTTCTGATTTCAGTGATTTATTGGTCAATAATTATATCATCCCTATCCTTAATGCAAAAACAACATTGGGGGAAAATTGTAAATCTGGTATCTGTAAGTAAATGCTTATTCTCTTCGAAGCATTAATAAAATATTCCAAATCCTAAATTTTGTGCCTGTCGGGTGCTCGCAATCCGGTAGTCCTGGAAGCAGACATGATACGTACTTCTGGCTGCGATTGCAATTGATGCACAATTTCATGTTGACTGGTAACTGGTAGCCAACATGAAACACACACTGAGAGAGGCTCAGCCAGGGGGGGGGGTGCTGGGAACAGGGTGGGTGCCAAGACAAGTGAGGGTGCCAGCAGACGGTTTACAACCAGTTCCCTGAAGGCTGACAAGTGCTGTGGAGCTGCAGGGTTTTTCAAAGGATATTTGCTCACAAAAAACGACACAAACTCTCTCTCATGCAACTACAAACAACTGACAGCAATATTCCTAACTCCTCAACCTTCAAACACCTTCTGGGCATTTTATCCCACGCTGGATCGAGAGTGATGCAAAAATGTGAAGGTTGCCTGGCTGATTGGCCCTTGCGCCAAGTGTGCATGAGCAACTAAAAACCCCAGTCGATTGGGGCTCCAATTGGCTTCATTGGAACTTTAATGCCATAACAAATTTTAAAGGTAGCTGTTGTTAACACAACTAATTTTACAGGGACAGAACTCAACAGCTCAACAAAGCCTGTTTAGTGGCCCTGTAGCCTGAGTAATTGCCCTGCCCTCCTCTAGCCCCATGGCACAGTTTGCATATTCAAGTCCAGGTACTTTGCTATCCCGTGATTTGATTCAAGGCCAACTAGGAGCTGGGAGTCCTGCTCTGCCACTCTTCCAATGGCAGAGTAGGGACCCAGAACTTGTTCTCACACTGAACAATTTCTCCTTTAACTCCTCTCACTTCCTCCAAATAAAAGGGGTGGGTATGGGTACCTGCATGGGCCCCAGCTATGCCTGTCTCTTTATGGGGTAAGTGGAACATTCCTTGTTCCAGTCCTACTCCGGCCCCCTCCCACAACTCTTTCTCTGGTACATCGATGATTACTTCGGTGCTGCTTCATGCTCTCGTCAGGACCTGGAAAAATTTATTAATTTTGCTTCCAATCTCCACCCCTCCATTATTTTCACATGGTCCATCTCTGATACTTCCCTTCCCTTCCTTGACCTCTCTGTCTCAATTTCTGGTGATAGACTGTCCACCAATATCCATTACAAGCCTACCAACTCCCACAGCTACCTCGACTACAGCTTCTCAAACCCCGCTTCCTGTAAGGACTCCATCCCATTCTCTCAATTCCTTCGCCTCCGTCGCATCTGTTCTGATGATGCTACCTTGAAAAACAGTTCCTCTGACATGTCCTCTTTCTTCCTTAACCGAGGTTTTCCACCCACGGTAGTTGACAGGGCCCTCAACCGTGTCCGACCCATCTCCCGCGCATCCGCCCTCACGCCTTCTCCTCCCTCCCAGAAACATGATAGGGTCTCCCTTGTCCTCACTTATCACCCCACCAGCCTCCGCATTCAAAGGATCATCCACCGCCATTTCCGCCAACTCCAGCATGATGCCACCACCAAACACATCTTACCTTCACCCCCCCTGGTGGCATTCCATAGGGATTGTTCCCTCCAGGACACCCTGGTCCACTCCTCCATCACCCCCTACTCCTCAACCCCCTCCTACGGCACCTCCCCATGCAACCGCAAGATATGCAACACCTGCCCCTTCACTTCCTCTCTCCTCACCATCCAAGGGCCCAAACACTCCTTTCAAGTGAAGCAGCATTTCACTTGCACTTCCCCCAACTTAGTCTACTGCATTCATTGCTCCCAATGTGGTTTCCTCTACATTGGAGAGACCAAACTCAGACTGGGTGACCGCTTTGTAGAACACCTTCGGTCTGTCCGCAAGCATCACCCAGACCTCCCTGTCGCTTGCCATTTTAACACTCCACCCTGCTCTCTTGCCCACATGTCTGTCCTTGGCTTGCTGCATTGTTCCAGTGAAGCTCAACGCAAACTGGGGGAACAGCACCTCATCTTCCAACTAGGCACTTAACAGCCTTCCGGACTGAATATTGAGTTCAACAATTTTAGATTTTGAACTCCCTCCTCCATCCCCAACCCCTTTCCGTTTCTTCCACCTCCTTTTTGTTTTTTCCAATAATTTATATAGATTTTTCTTTTCCCACCTATTTCCATTATTTTTAAATCTATACCTTTTATGCCCTTTCAGTCTTATTTAACACAACCCCCACTAGAGCTATCTGTACCTTGCTTGTCCTGCTCTCCACTCTTAATTAGCACATTCTTTTAGATAATATCACCACCTTCAACACCCCTTTGTTATTTTGTCTGTGACATCTTTTGGTTATCTCCTCCTATCACTGCTTCCTTGTCCCAACAACCACCCCGCCCCCACCTTCTCCACCCCACCCCCACCCCCCCACCTTAAACCAGCTTATATTTCACCCCTCTCCTATTTTTACTTAGTTCTGTTGAAGGGTCATGAGGACTGGAAACGTCAACTCTTTTCTTCTCCGCCGATGCTGCCAGACCTGCTGAGTTTTTCCAGGTAATTCTGTTTTTGTTCTGACTTGTATTACTTTTCGCCTAATCTGAAAAAAATTCTTAAGATAAAACTACATATGTATATTTTGTGAAGTCATTGTACAGTTTTGACATACTGTACGTACAATGTGAATTGGACACATTGGGAATGCTGCCTTGTTTGAGGGATAGGATCATTTGTTAGCTGTCCCTGGAGTTTGACTGAGTTAGGGCTATCAAATGACTTACATACATGATGATGGGATTTATAATGGCATTGTCCTTTGTGGATCACTGGGAGGGACTGTTAATTCATGGCTTCCTGCTGATGTTCTCGGGAAGTGGCCTGGGTTTGTGTGGGAGGTGTGTGGCTCATGTGAACTTGCAGGAAAAGGTTCTAGACTGCCTGGCACTTTCCAGAGAGAGTTCGTGCATCGCCCATTCTAACTGGCATATGTCCCGCAGATGTTTCACTGGCATATTTATTGTGGTGAGTGTTATACTGCACCACAGACAGCCATGAAGTATTGTCTGCAGTTTTGACTTGCATGAAACACTTTTAATATTAAATTCCCAAGCCAAATTTGATTTGGTCTCTTTAAGAAATAATAGCAGATTTCAAGAGCTGTTTTCTGCAAACTAAAAAGAGCTTTTCAACATGACTGTTAGCATTTGTCACTCGATATGATGATAATGCCACAATAGACATAACAGTGCATAGGAGGCCAATCAGCCCATTGTGCATCTGCTAGCTTTTGAAAGAGCTATCTAATTAATTCCATCACCTCCCCACCCACCCCACTCTCCTCATAGCTCCTGCAAATTCATTGCTTTTGAAATATATTATAAGTTATTATTGAATCTGCTTCCACCACACCTTGAGGCAGCGCACTCCAGATCATAACAACGTGCTGAACAAAAACAAATTCTCAGCAGGTCTGGCAGCATCGGCGGAGGAGAGCACAGTTGACGTTTCGAGTCCTCATGACCCTTCTGTTAAGACCCTTCTTAACAGAAGGGTCATGAGGACTCGAAACGTCAACTGTGCTCTCCTCCGCCGATGCTGCCAGACCTGCTGAGTTTTTCCAGGTATTTCTGTTTCTGTTTTTGTTTTGGATTTCCAGCATCCGCAGTTTTTTGCTTTTATAAAAGCAAATTCTCCTCTTCTTCCCTCTGGTTCATTTGCTAATTATGTTCAATCTGTTTTCTCTGGCCACCAATCCTCTTGCCCCTGGAAACAGTTTCTCCTCATTTGTGTTACCAAAGCCCTTCATGATTTTGAACACCTCTATCAAATCTCTCCTTAACCCTCTCTGGTCTGAGGAGAATATTGTGTTAAGTGTTAAGGAAACCAGCTTCAGAGGGGGTGGGGTACAAATATGTCTTTAGTAACTAAAAGAGCACTGTGTTCATGACAAGGCTTTTAGTGAAGACTTTTGTGCAAGAGCGAAGTAAAGTGTTAGGGCAGGGCTTCCCAAACCATGGGTCGTGACCCTGAGTGGGGCCACAGAATGAGATTTTGGGGTAGCAATGGCTGCTGTGGAACTTGGACTGATTTCTGACAGCTGTGAGGTCCCTTTAAATCCTTCTTTTTTTCTATTGGTGGGATTGGCCTGATGGACTGCTTTCAGAGGGCCAATTGTTGCTGCAAAAAAGCCTTAGGAAAGGTATTTTTTTGTGTCGAAACCCTGCCTTTTCATTAACTCCCCCAATGCTCAACTCCTGTTCCACTACCTGCCCCTGCTCAACAAGTGAAGTCCCCTCCCCCTCAACAGCTGAAGCCTCCCCCACCCCACCACTCAACAGCATTCATTCCCCCAAATTTTCACTCTGTGGCCACAGGAGGCCTGAAGCATTAAAATGGGCTCACACCAGGGAGAAGTTTGGGAAATGCTGTGTTAGGGTGTGAGATTCATGTGCCCTGACTTTTGGTACGGGAATGTGGATCATGGTGTGCCCGTGTCAGTTCGGTTTGAGCAGGGTAAGAACAAAATTTGGCTATCCACCTCATCTGAGTGATTTCAGCCAGTTGGCGCACCTCTAGCAGTGCTCCTTCCTTCTGAGTTCTGCTGGCAAGCTCTGCGCAAAGCAGGAGGCCCCGGCAGTGTTGTTGCAGATCATGTTGTACAGGAGGCCTGCTCTTTCTGAAAGGCAGGGTGCCTCTGCTGCACAAAAAGATTGTTGCTGTGGAAATTCTTGCAAACTGAAGACCAGGGCAGGGAAAGAGATCCAGACTGACGGGTGTGGCACTGGAAGCATTAGCGGGCAGGAGAAGAGATGTCATGGTACTAGGGGGAAGGTGCAGGGGCCGGAAACCCTCAGAGACTATCCTCAGAAAGAATTTAGGGCAGGTTGGTCAGGAGGGTCAGTTCCCAGAGGCTGGGCCCAAGGACCTGGCAGTAGTGCCACAAGAAATCTAACCACCCCACGTGGTTGGTCGACACCAATGATTGCATCTTCACGTGACATCTCCCGCCGACCATACCCGCCAGCCTCTCACTCTGCTCAATGTACTGGACCCCCACCATCACTCTCACCCAGCAGCACTTCCTGGCACTCAGGTCTCATGTTAACATCCAGATACTCCACCTCACCCTTACACACCTACCAATGCTGCCAACCTCAAACCTGCCTCCCACAGTTTCTACTATGGCAGACACAATACCCAAACACAGTGCCACACAGCTACTGAAATCTTGCCCTCTCACTTGCAGGACAAGCTGGCACACAATAGAAGGGAGCAGAGCAGAACCGGCAGAAGCCTGTATCTCCTGCAGGGGAGATGGCTCTCATCATCATTGGGCCTGGCTTTGATGAGGCCAATGGTGAGCTGAATCCCTGTGAACATTGAGGATGATGACGTGTTCCTGCTTTCAACTCCCAGCTCACCCTCATCCTGCTATCTGGCCTGATGAGCAAGCTGCTGATGGTGTGACCATGGACCTCTTGCTTCCCACCCTATCCCACTTGCTGCTTTCAGACACCCAAGAACTGCCACCTGCCCAGCCACAGGAAATCCTGAGAGAGAACATCAGCACAACACTGGTCAAGAGCTTCTGTTACTTGGTCTGACACTTGCAGTCACCAGCTCAGATACTGGCACTGTAATTATCTTGAAAACTCGTTTGCAGTTGGGATTAGCATATGGTGAGTGGCCAGGCATGAGTTCACTGTCACCAGGCCAGGATGAAAGTATGGTTCATTTTCCAGCTCACCGAAAGGGGAGGTGACTGATGAGTACAGCTTCAGGGGACTCAGATGAGGACCTGATGGGGCAGCATGCAGGTCAACACTGCTGTCACTGTCAAGGAGCATGGAGAGGCCTGGCTGCATGTTGGCAGAGGGCATGGCACAGAGCTTGCCCTCTCCGCAGCCTCTGCTCCGCCTCCCTCTGGTGCTGCAGACCCAGCCTGACCTGTTGCAACCTTTATGTGGACAGTTCAATTACTCCTCTGCCCCCTCGTGTGAGAATGTGGCAACATTCTCTGGAAAATGCACCAAAACACCTCCAAAAACAATCAAGAGTGCTTTCAGACAGTTTGCAATCAAAGCATTTCCAAACATTTGCTGCAATCAGGATGCCTGGCCCTTTAACAACCACTACTGCAGGGCCCATTTTGCTGCTTCTTGCTTCTATGTTAAAGAATGGACAAAGCAGGCGTGGCCCAGACCTGCTGGTTTTACAAATTCGGAATCTTTCGTCACATCAGCCCGGCTGTGACGTCAGGATAGCAGCAATTCAGCTTGTTCAGATGCAGGTAGAGGAAGCAATGCACCTGGTCATTGCCAGGGAGAAGACCAGGCAAGTCAGGCAGAGTGTGGCTGCTAGTGCAGCCTGCCCCTGGTGAAGCCTGGAGAGTCTTTGTGGCACTGCTTCATGCAAGTCCTCATGAACATAATGCCTTTTTAAAAGGGAGAAATATTTTCTATAAACCGCCTGGCTGCTGCTTCATAGAACTTCTAATGTAATTAAAACCACTGGACACAGGATGCTCTCAATTTTCAGTGATGAGAGACTAACAATCCCACTTGCTGATGAAGAATATATACAAAATATGTTATTTCCATGCATCATTCTGTGAAATTAAACTCAGTGGGGTAGATCATAACCATGTGCAATAGTGTAAGACAGACGATTGCGAGTCAGCAGCCTGCTTTAACTCTATCTTGATTTATATTCCCATTGCAGTCAATAGGAGTGATAATCAGGAGTGAAATATAAGAGCAGCTGAAGGGGAAGTAGAGTGGGAGTGGGGGAGGGGGAAGGAGACAAGTTGGGAAGGAGCAGATTAGATGCAATAATGGGGAGAATTTTTGGCTCGGCGGGGCCCGCTCGTTGAGGCGTGAGATGATGCAGGGTGATGTCAGGCGTGCGTCCCGATGCCACTGTGCGTCGTTTAGATTTTCAGTTCGGTGGACGAGCAGCTGAGTTGTCTGCGTGCCCGCTGAACTGTCAAAGGCCTGTTAAGGCCACTAATTAACTAAGTAAGGCTATTGAGAAAGCTGTCTGTCCAACTTTAACGTTGGCGGGCAGGCGAAGAGCCCAGGCGGCCATCGCATTTTTCATGGAACCTCATCCACGGGCGGGATGAGGTTTCATGAAGGGTTTATAAATTAAATAAATTTTTTCATTAAACTTCATTGGCATGACCCAGCTCATGTGACACTGTTAAATCTTTTTTTCCTTATTAACATTTTAAAACTTAAAACTTATCTCCCTGATCCGTGCCTCAGGGAGATTCCTGTGCTCTTTTGCGCGCATGCGCGAAACAGCACACTCCTGACTCAGGGAACCCTCCGCCCTCCCCCCCACCACCCGCCCGCATGGGGGGTGTACAGCACTTCCGGGCATGCGTCACGCAGGGCGGGCCTTAATTGGCCCGCCCATGTAAAATGGCGGCGCAAACCCAATCGGGGGCGCCGATCGTGCGCACGTCCACCCACGCCTGCCCCCGCACAACCCCCCCGAATAGGTTTAAAATGATAATGGAGGTGTCTCGATAACATAGAGTACTGCAATGCCACTTCACTGTGTACATGCCACATAGGCAGGACACAGCTCCCAAATCTTTGCTCCTCTTGTTTTGCTGCACAAAGTGTCCAAATCACTGCCTGAAGATCAGTTTTATTCCGAGCAATGCAGTTTGATCCTCTACACATAAAACCTGCAAGTCCATAGATTCAGCATACTAAGCGGTTAATACTAACTTGCTACATAGTTTGTGCTTAATCAACTGGGATCAATTTTGGAATGCTGAAGTGGATTCATCATGACTTGAGGTGCATTTTTAAAAAGAGATTTAACAGAGTCTCTTCCCAATTTTAGTTTAAAGTTCTCCTTCATTTCCTTAAGTCCTTAGATACCAAATAATAATTTGCGCAAGGACACAAAGAAAAATATTAAACGCTGGCTTAAAGTTGAATATAACAGAATCATTTTATTTCTCTGCTTTAAACTTCGATCATTAATAGCTTTTAGGTCTTAGAGCTTGACCTGTGGACTCTTACTATCATCACAAGGCAGAATGGATTCTGACATCCATTAAGAATGATGACCCAAGGGATGAAGGTTAAATTGAGCAACAACCTGCGTTTTTTTGTTTTTGGAGTACCTTGACCTCTGTGCCATATGCAACAGGGCATCCAGGTATCCATCTGTCTATGTCTTTTTACAAGGCGAACAAAATTCAGCACTTCTTGTATTTCAAATAACTCCAAAAACTTTTCCATTTAGTAGGACCTCAGGATCAAAGCTGTGCCTTGCTGCATTCTGTAATGGATTTAGATTCTAATGATTTTATGGATGAATAGATTGGGCTTAGCCCGTCCTCTCACCACCACCCTCCCCAACCAACCCCGTGCTCCACCCCACCACCAACGTAAATAAATTACTCAGGCCTGTGTTCTGATAGCCTGGACAATCATTATCCCAACCCAGGTCTCAGGGTGTAACATTCCATTTGCCTGAGGCCTCTTTCACCATCTGCTCTGCAAGATTCCCCTGGGCTCATATTCTTGGTTAGTGTTTCACCTCATTATACTTTCCATTTGAAGCGTGAACTGGCTGTAGTCCATTACTTGCTCAGGTTGGCCTTGAGGACAGGGATGCAAATGTTAGAGGCCCCTTTGTTGTTATCAGTGATCCTTTTAGACAATCAAACCTACTAGAATGGTGTCATTGATCAGTACAAACACTGCAAGGACTACTTTACAGAGGAAATACCAGTAACTTCTTATTGCTACTGGCAAGAGCGTTAGACATTTCAAACATCATAAAAGTGCCTGACGTACCTGAATGGCTGCACAGAAGTTCTAATTTGGGCACTGCCTCACAACCTACCTTACCCTTGTATGTTCGATTGCTTGTTTAGAAGCAGGCTGTTTTTGCCACGTTGATTGCCTCATGACAAATGGGTTAATTTTGCTTCCACTCACCCGCAATTAGTGATCAGTAGCTGCCTCAGGTGGAATTGATAGCCTTTCCCCATTAGCACAGGCGATGTAGCTGGTGCTGTTTTAAAAGGTGGGCTATCACCGTGGTCCAAAGGTCCATCGCCGAGGTATGCCTGCTAGGCCTCTTTTAATAAGGAATCCTGGGCTTTATGAGTTAATACAGCAAACTTGCATTTAGAGAGCCCCTTTAACATTTTAAAGCTTTAAGACACTTCCCGGAAGTATTATCAAACACAATTTGATACAGAGTCCCTTAGAAAGATTAAAGCTTGGTCAAAGAGGTAGATTTTAAGCAGCATCTTACAGGAGGAGAGAGAGACAGAGGGGCAGAGGGGTTTAAGAACATAAGAAACATAAGAACATAAGAAATAGGAGCAGGAGGAGACCATTTGGCCCCTCGAGCCTGCTTCGCCATTCAATAAGATCATGGCTGATCTTCTTGTGTTTCGATTTCCACATTCCCATCTAACCCCAATAGCCTTTGATTCCCTTGCCTAACAAAAATCTATCTACCTCTGCCTTAAAAATGTTCAATGACCCCACTTCCACCACCTTCTGAGACAGAGAGTTCCAAAGTCACACAACCCTCTGAGAGAAAAAATTCTCCTCATCTCTGTCCTAAAAGGGTGACCACTAATTTTAAAACAGTGCCCCCTAGTTCTGGACTCACCCACAAGAGGAAACATCCTTTCTACATCCACCTTGTCAAGGCTGCTCAGGATCTTATATACTTCAATTAAATCACCCCTCACTCTTCTAAACTCCAGTGGAAACAAGCCCAGTCTGTCCAACCTTTCCTCATAAGACAGCACACTCATTCCAGATATCAATCTAGTAAACCTCCTCTGATCTGCCTCCAATGCATTTACATCCTTCTTTAAATAGGGAGACCAAAACTGCACACAGTATTCAAAGTGCAGTCTCACCAATGCCTTGTATAACTGAAGCATTACATGGGGTGTTATGTTCAATCCCTCTCGTAATAAAGGATAGCATTTAGCTTAGGGGGAGCTTTCCAGTGCTTGGGCCTAGATAGCTAAAGTCCTGGCCTCCGATGGTGGGATAGTGAAGAAAATCAGGAATCCACAAGGAGTTGGAATTGGTAAAGAGTTCTCAGGGCATTGCAGAACTGGAGGAGGAGCTGGAGTGATTGGGACTTACAGGAATAATGGGAGTCACTGCCAGAAACTCACCCACCACAATCTCAAGTTCCTCCCCCATGATTTACTAGTGTGGTAGCAGCTCTGAGCCAATTTCCTTGGGGGAGCTGTACTTGGCCTCTCATTTAGATAGTGAGCAAGGGTGACCAAAAGCTTAGAAAAGAGGGGAATTAGAAAGAGGTTCCTGAATTGGAGGTAGAGAGATGTAGGGATTTAAGGATGGAATTCCAGAACTAATGGCTGAAAGCATGGACTCCACTGGTGGGGCAAGGGAAAGGATTAACAAAAGGACGGGGCTCAATTTAATCTATTTGGAGGGATTCATACAAGAGATTGTGGGAGAAATGGGCGTAAATCGCAAAATCAACAAATTGTTCAAGGAGTTTGAAGAAGAAAGTGAGTCATGCAAGTATTACTGAGCTAATTAAAAAGAAATAACTGAGATTTATGCAGCACAATTACTGTCCTCAGGACATTCACAGCCAGACTGGTTTGGAGACAGGGCTGGAAGAATCTCACATCAGGAAGAATTCAGTGCAATCCCGCTACCAAACAATTTTCCTGGAGGCAGTGTCTGTCCAACACCCACCTTGCAGTGGTGGCTACTAATTATTGTTAATTAAGTCCCCACTTGGGATCAAATTGATGATGCCGCAGGGATCTCCCCAGCGGCAATTGGGCCCCATGCTGAGGCCAAGATCCAATAGCTGCCATGAGGCCAAGGCCCAGCCTTTGCCAGGAGATTCTCTCCCAGTTGTAGGGCAGGGGTCAATGCTTTAAGACCCCCATCCCAGAGCTACAGGCACCAGAGGACCACAGCTGCAGTCACTGACCACCCTGTGAAGGGATTCCCCTCCACACTGATGGCCTGACAGCTGTGGCCACACTTGTATTTTTTGTAATCTTATCATTCTTCATGGGGCACCTCCATCTTGAAACATCCTCCAATTCTCCTCCTTACATCAGCAGCGTCCGCCTCTCCCAGCGGGGCTGCTGGTTGGACATTGCTGTGAGTTCTCCTATTGGATCTCCCACCTCACTGGGCCACCCTCCACCCTGAACTGGGCAGTAGCTTCATAACTTGCCACCTCCAAGAGGATCACGATCCACACCCTGCCACAGCCACCACTGGCTTCCCAGTGGAATTGAGCCCACCGTCCGCGGCCTGACGATCTCACGCAAAATGCAACCTGATGCCAACCCCAATCATGATGTGCCCAATTTTGTTCAAGTGGCCCTTTAACTTTTGCTTTGGGCCCCTAATTTACATCTTAAAAGGAAGCCTGGAACTCATAAATAATGCATCCCACAGATTTGACAGTGGGACCAAATCTTACACAGAGTAAGAGCCTGTTTTACATCTGAGTAATATGCATCAATTTCCAATCATCTCCTATATCCAGGGACTTCATTTAATGTCTCCACTGACGATGCAGCATTCCCTCAGTACTGCATTGGAGCATCAGCGTCGTTTATGTTCTGAAATGGGATTGAACCCACAATCTTATTTCTTAGGCGTAATAATAATGAAATTGATTTAAATTCTTGACCATAGAGGCATTAACATTTATAATTGTACTTCTTCTTAGGCAGCCCCTTGGGGTTGAGGGTGACTTGCTTCCACACTAAAAATAAGTTCTCAGGTGACTAAAGAGCCCAATCCGCGACCTACAGTCTCTGTCACAGGTGGGTGAGACGGCGGTAGGGGCAACGGGTGGGTGAGGTGCCCAGGTTGCCACGCGCTTGGCTTCAGCTAGCCCTTGGCGATGAGACTCGAGGTATTCAGCTCCTTCCTGGATGCTTTCTTTCTACTTCGGGTGGCCTTGGGCCAGAGATTCCCAGATGTCGATGGGGATGTTGAGGAGGCTTTGAGGGTGCCCTTGAAACATTTCATCTGCCCTCCTGGGTCTCGCTTGCCTTGTTGAAGCTCCGAGTAGAGCGCTTGTTTCGGGAGTCCCGTGTAAGGCATGTGGATGATTTGGCCCGCCCAGCAGAGCTGCTCGAGTGTGGGCAATGCTTCCATGCTGGGGATGTTGGCCTGAGTGAGAACACTGACGTTAGTGTGCCCATCCTGCCAATGGATTTGCAGGATCTTGCGGAGGCAGCACTGGTGGT
The DNA here is from genome assembly GCF_964194155.1 of Cetorhinus maximus. Lineage (NCBI taxonomy): Eukaryota > Metazoa > Chordata > Chondrichthyes > Lamniformes > Cetorhinidae > Cetorhinus > Cetorhinus maximus. The sequence continues at coordinate 76,575,613 of NC_135893.1, read as the reverse complement.
ACTTATCCAGAGCTTTGAGTTAAGTGCTGTACATAGTCCACATCTCTGAGCCATATAGGAGGGCGGTTATCACTACTGTTATGTAGATCATGAGTTTGGTGCAGGGTTTGAGATCCTGGCCTTCAAACACTCTCTTCCTCAGGCGGCCAAAGTCTGCGCTGGCACATTGAGGGTGGCGTTGAACCTTGTCGTTGATGTCTGCCCTTGTTGACAGTGGGCTCCCAAAGTATGGAAAGTGGTCCACGTTGTCCAAGGCCTCTTCGTGGATTTTGATAACGGGAGGCAGTGTGGTACAGAGAGGGCAGGTTGATAGAGGACCTTTGTCTTACAGGTGTTTAGTATAAGGCCCATGCTTTGATATGCCTTAGTGAAGATGTTGACGATGACTTGGAGCTCGGCCTCTGAGTGTGCACAGACGTAAGCATCTTCTGAATACTGTAGTTCAACGACAGAGGATGGGACAACCTTGGATCTGGCCTGCAGGCGATGGAGGTTGAACAGGTTCCTATTTGTTCTGTAGTTCAGCTCCAGTCCAGCGGGGAGCTTGTGAGATGGAGCATTGCAGCATGGAAGGTTGAGAAGAGCATCGGTGCGATGACACAACCTTGCTTGACCCCGGTCTGAACGTGGATTGGGTCTGTGATGGATCCGTTGGTCAGGATCACAGCTTGCATGTCATCGTGGAGCAGGCAGAGGGTGGTGACAAACTTTTGGGGGCAGCTTTTGGAAGGGGACAGTAGGAGTATGTGTGTCTGTATGTCCTAGGTTCACACAGCAGAGCCTGGTCTCCAGTCGTCTCGGACCCCCTTGCCACTGGACCAAGGCCTTGCTCCATCAAGCCCGTGTGGTAGCTGGTGTGCACTGGCCATCCCACATTAAAAAAACTCACACACAGGCATCTCCCATCCCCTTTTAATTGTACTAATGCAGGCATTACTGAACTAATGCCGATATAATTGCACTAATGCAGGTATTACTATTCTAATTCAAGCATATGACTGCAATAATCACTGTCAGGGTGAGGTTTCATATTTGACCTCAACTTAGGGTTGAATTTGTTTGAGAGAGTAATTCAGATGCTATTTGCAAATTCAGCTATGTAATTGTGGTACTTGTACTATGCTCTATGAATTCCAAATAATTGGAGGTGAGTTTTACTTCAGTGTTAACATATTCAAATCAGGGCACTGAACAGTTAATTCAAGCTCACTCTTTCTCTGTCCTCTATTTAATGTTATATCTCGAATAAGCGCACAATTGGGGTAAGATTTTTACTTTCTGCAATTGCATGAAATGGTGACAGTGAACCTCCGGCCTGGTTTCGATCTCTCCTGATGACTTGTATTTTACTATCACAGAAAGCCAAAAGCTACCCCGAAGTTCACGGTGTTTGTAAAAAATAAGGAACCTAGAATTATCCAATGTGTTTCCTCGATAAATGCAAAACAAATGCTCAGCTCTTCAATAGGAATCTTATAAACAAACTTTCAAGCTTAACTGGGCTATCCTGCATACATACCCTTAATAAAGGAATATCTAAAAACAAGCTCAATAAGAAACTGAATTCAATTGTTAGTCTAAATGGACTTCAAGTTGCAATTCAAAGATAATGTAAATAAGCATACATTCAGGGGAAGCATTACATCAAAGCTCCTGTAAACCTCTGGGAGTTTGTGGAAATGAAGGGGCTCTGGCCTGGAAGGAGTTTAACTGGCAGCGACTGGATTGTCAAACCTCACACATTAGGAATAAGTCTCATCAGGTTAACAGCTCAGTTAACAAACAAGCAATATTTGTTTTCCAAGAAGATGTGTTGTGTTATTAATTACCAAAAATATCCAGCAGAGAAATGTTTCAGTTAATTATAATGTGTTTATATCAGAGGGATACTCTGGGCAGACATAAATATAAGATAGTCGTCAATAAATCCAATAGAGAATTCAGGAGAAATTTCTTTATTCAAAATGTGGTTAAAATATAGAGTGCAAGAAATAGATGTGGCTAAAGGGATGGAAGGATATATTGATAGCATGAAATGAAGAGGTGTGAGAGGAGGGTCATCTGGAATATAAAAATGGACATATCTACATGGCCTGTTTCTGTGTCGACACAATGTAATTCTACTTGAAAAAACTTGGGTTTTTTCACGTAGAAAGGAGGTATTTATTAGGTGATCTTATAGGTGTATATGAAGGTAGGTAAGGTCATAGAAAAGATAAATCCAGAATATTATTTTACATTAAATTACTAGCTACGACAAGAGGGAAAAATTCAAACAAAAAGTAGCTGCAGGGATTCAAGGAGACGGTCCACCATTAATTGAAGGATGGCTAATGGGTCTGTACTTGACTGATTAGTTGGTCCTTTTTTAAATATGAGTACCACATTAGCCTGTTTCCAATCTCCAGGTACATCACTCATAATAATTGCCAATGCCTTATATCTCTCCTCCCTAGTCTTTCTCCCTAATTCTTCTTGCACAAGGATGAGTCATTTGCAGGAAGAAAGCAAATCAGCTCAAAAGTAATTCTTTAAACTTTTATTTGGTCTTAAGTGTTTAAATGGTTTAATTTGTGCTTTCCTTAACCGTAAGATGAATACATTGGGCCACTCCTTTTATTTCTTGCATGTTTAGTGCTGGCTGACATGAATAAACTTTGAATTGCGTTTTTCAATTTCAACTTTGAATCACAGGAAATGAGCTTGTTAAATCTTGAGATGCTGTGTGGTAGTGAAATGGTTGAATGGATGTGATTAGCAATATCTGAAATGTTTCTTCACTGAAATTTAAAATATTTGTATTGTTACTAATATGTGATCAATGTTGGGATCCCATTATCATCTTTACCATGGGTCAAATCCCAATACTCTGAGACAGATGACATTCACTTCACAGTGTAACTGGGTTTGATTTGGATTTGTTCTGTGAACATTTTTTGGTGACAGCAGTTACTCAGTTCAGGTGCTTCTCGTTCAAGTCTAAGGTTGTCATCGCAACATGAATTCACTGAGAATCAAAAAGTAGTACAAGTCTCCATGGAGCTTCTCAATATAGCCTTTGTATGGTTGCCTTCATATCCGCGACTATTTTATTACCCAAATGCTTGATTACTCCATTATTCTCCCTGCTAGCCTCCACCAAAAAAATACCAATCCAGATTTCTGTGACTCACATCATCCCAGATATCAATGTTCTGTCATTGGTGGCTGTGCCTAATTCAGTAGGCTGGGCCCTAAGCGCCGTAATTCTCCCCCTAAATCTCTCTGGCGCGTTACCTCTCTTTCTTCCTTTAAATGGTCCTTAAAACCAATGTCTTTGACGAAGGTTTTGGGCATCTGCCTTAATATCTCTTCATGTGGCTTTTTGTCAAAAGTTGCTTCATAATGTTCCTGTGAAGCACTTTGAGAACATTTTATTCCATTAAAGAGGCTATATAAATACAATTTGTTGTTGTTATTATCCCTTGCAAAAAAGCCTGGACTGCCATCCACCCTGTCCAGTTCTGCTGACTCCCTGAGCCCCAGCCTGTTGGCTTTCAGATCCTCACCCTTGTCTCCAAATTACTACATGGCCTCATCTCAATCTACCATTGTATAACTCCAGGGCCAGAATTTTTCCGTCGGTGAGTTGGGGACGGGGCCAATGAACCCCCGACATCATCCCGCCCCATTTAAATATTCAGGAAGGCGGGCGGACAGCTGATTGCGCTGTCCGTCCGCCGACCTGTCAATGGCCAATTGAGGCCATTGACAGGATAATTAAGCCAATTAAAGGCCCTGCCCGTCCAACCTTAAGGCTGGCGGGCAGGCCAGGAGCCCCAGCGGGCTTCTGAAAAAACATGAAACCTCATCCACTGGCGGGATGAGGTTTCATGTCTGTTTTAAAAAACTTTAATAAACTTTATGTGATATTTATTAATAGGTCCCATCTCGTGTGACATTGTCACATGAGGAGAACATGTTAATATTTATTTTATTTTTCTATTTTTTAAGTTTATAAAACTTTCAGCGCTCTCCCCGAGACAGCGCTTAGTCTCAGGGAGATGTGTGGTCTTTTGCACGCATGCGCGAAAGAGCGCACTTTGACAGTTGGAGAATCCCTCCCCCATCGCACAGGAAACACATAGCGCTTCCCGTCGGGTGGCCTGCTGGATGTGCCTTAATTGGCCTGTCCACTCAAAATTGCCATGGGGCCCGTTTCGGTGGTGGCGATCGGCTGCCCGCCCGCCGCCAAGCCAGTGGGGCCCGCCCGCCCATCAAGGGCAAAATTCTGCCCCAGATCCCCATCTCTGCACACATTGTCTGCTTGTGTGTCAATGACTCACACTCTTCGTTTCCTCTTCCCTCCGCTCAGTCTTGGTGACCTCTCCAACCAGGGGGTGTACCCACCGCCTGGCACATTTTCCAAGACCAATTCCACCTATTCACCCTCCCGCCCTTCCTTAAAAAGTGTCCTAAATAAACACTCCCTTTTTGCATTTATTCCCTCCCTCACCAATCTTTTCCAATTCTGTCGCCTGCTCAGAGTGCACTATCTGTTCCTGCCCTGTGAAAAACTCTGAGATCTCTCTCTACGTTTAAGCAGCTCTACAGAAATCCATGTTTTTGGTGCCTGATCCGCTGTTTATTCTAGCGTCATTGTCTCCAGATTGTTTTAATAACTGTTATGTGGATGTAGAATTATGAAGAGACATTTTAAAAGCCATATTTCCATATTAATGACATAAGTGGCATTAGCAAATGGATTATGACAGATTTCAAACATTAATAAGGGAACAAAAATGAAATATGAGTGTTGTTTAGACATTTCTGATTTGCAGTTTGTACAATGTGATTTGGATTTCCTTATTTAATTATAGATGATTTAGCAAAATAAAGCCATGCTGTTTGCCTTTATATTTTGTATTTTGTGGTATGCATTTGTTAAGACGATTACTTCATTACTTTGCCTTTCTAGCTTTCCGGTAATCTTTTGACTTGCACTAATTCTATCCATGTGCAGCATTTGATCTTTGGCACTTCAGAGCGGTTTGTTTTTTCCATCTATCCTCAGATTAAAGGGAACTGTCATCTGGTGGAGGTTTCAGCAATAAAGGCAGCTAAAGGAGCAGCCCTGAGCAGCATTCACCATGCAAAGTAACCATGGTCCATGATACTTCAGAGCAAGATATAGTTCGACCATATGAAACACTTCCATCTGCCTCAGCATGCCTCTGCCAAATGTGGAATGAAACCTTAAAGCAAAACTTAGTACGTGAAAAAAAAGCACCTCGAATGACCCAAAGCAGTTTTATGCCACTGAAACGCTGTTGAAATATGTTGCACAGTTGGAATTCATATAAATTGACATGTGCAATCTCCTTTAAAATATCTCTTAACTTGACAGGAGCACTTCATTGAACTGATTCAAAATGTAATTATTAGCAAATAACCAGTTGTGCCATGTCATACTTAGTTTTTAACTTATCACTGAAGGGTTCTTCATCTCTACTGTCATAGCATGCTCTTATGTTTCACCCATATAAGTTGCCAGGCTGTATATCAACTGTCTATCCTTTTGGACATGTCATAATCTTAACTATTCATCTCTACAACCTTTGCCGGTTAAAACTAATACAATGGTTTGGGTTTGTATATAGGCATTTAAACTGAAGTATATGGATTCCTTTGTATGACATCTTTACAGATGTGCAATGGTCTGAACTATGCCTGTCTGACTTCAAGCCATGGGAACATTCCAAATTGACTATCCTTTTTATTACATTTTACTGAGCAGCTTAATCAGAAACCCTTTCTCATTTAAAGTGGTTAACAAAAAATTAAAAAACAGCCAACTGTTTCAGAATTTCCCCACAAAACATTCAGAGAAGTCCAGAAGAATGTTATGACTGTGTCAAGGATGAAACTGCAATTGCTGTTAAAAGGAAAAGATCGTTCAGGAAATAGCTTGTAATCTGATTCCAGGGTATCCTTCACTCCCAATTTGTTGCTAGCTTTTTGTGCAGGGAACATAGGAAAAGTAGGAGGTCACTCAGTCTCTCTCGCCTGCATGGACAATAGCTAACCTGTATCTTAACTCCATCTGACTACCTTAGTTCCATCGTCCTTAAGACCCTTCCCTAACAAAAATCTGGCAATTCCTCCATTTTGATGCTTTCCATGAACCTGACTTTAACAGCCTTTTGGGGAGAAGCGCTCCAGATTTCCACCACCATTTGTGTGAAGAAGTGTTTCTTGACATCGTTCCTGAAAGCATAACTCTAGGGTCAAGTCCCCTTGCCTCCCACCAGAGGAAATAGTTTCTGCCTGGTAACCCTATCAACTCCTTTTACGATTTTAAACACTTCAATTAGATCATTGCTTGATCTTTTATGTTCAAAAGAATAGAAGACTATGCAATCTGCCCGATAATTTAACCCTTTAAGCCCCGAAATAAAAATATTTAAATCTTTGTATAACGCAATGGTTGATTTTTGAATTCAGTGATTTTGAACAGAATTGAGTTGATCTTCACTGTGTTGATAATCTGGCAAGGTAGAGCACCTGCCCTTTTACAGCAGTAGCTTTCAAACTTTTTTGATTGAAGGACCCTTTCTCAAATGGATTAATCGTCACTGATTCCCCCAACTAATTGTAATACTATATCATACCTGTATTGTGAAAATTGCTGCTTGTAGACAGCATTTAATGTTGTTTTTGTGTTATTTGTTGGAATGAAATAATTATTTGAGTATTGTGGAAAAAGGAGGCATGCTGTTAAAGCCTTTCGTCTTGCACCCATCAGGACAGATTCACAGGAGTACCAAATCTAAAGGAAACAGCAAATTATGCTGCACGAGAAGGGGGTGCTGATTGGTTGGAAAGAGAAGTCTGATTGGTAGAAGCATTGTGCGCCTTGGGGGACAGCTGTTCCCTGATTCATTCCCCATGGCAAGACCATGACCAATCAGAGTTGGCCTGCCTGGTTTGAATTTAAACAAAAGCTTGGCAATTAACTCTTCCCTGGTGTATTTTCCATGGCAACACCTCTAGCAATCAGAGCTCTCTTGCCAACCAATCAGCACCCTCTTCTCATGCAGTATAAATTGTTGTTTCCTTTAGATTTGGTATTCTTGTGAATTTGTCCTGATGAGTGTAGGAGGAAAAGCTTTGGATGCATGTCTCTTTTTCAGCAATACTCAAGTTCTATATTACCAAATGACTAATTGAAATAATTATTAATCATTACATCATTAAAATCAAGAGTGCTGGCAACATTGATAAAGAAAAGAAAACACCAACACAGACTGGTTAAGGCAAATCACCTGTTTCCTATTTTTAATTTCTGTGTATATTCTGTTGTGAAAGTAATGCAGCAACTATGTGAAATGTTCTTGGGATAAAAAAACATCAATGTTTGCTGTCAGATCAGTGAAAACATTTGATAGACACAGTGACTGGAAAATTTAATAACCTACTTAAACTATGCTCGCTGACATTTTAAACAAGTTCAGTAATTTCTTTTCAGTGTTTAACACAAAGTCAGCGGAAACTAGGAGACATCCAGATGGTTCTTTATATTGTAAATCTTTGTGCCAGACTTTAGTTCACAGGGGATTATGGAGGGGTAGAATCAGTATAGCAGTGCTCTCTTACACAGCTTGCTGAGCAGCCAATAAAGTCAGAAGCTATTCTGGGATAATTCTACAAGTAACCTGGATTAGGAGGGATATAGAGTGTGGATAGTAACATACACATGCAGAAAATCATTCAGAAACTTCTTCTTCCCCAAAATATATTTTATTCATACAATTTGTAAAAGTATGCCACATAACAGTTCAAATTTGACATTACATAAATTGCCATTCAGATCAGTTTCTTTCAACATGAGGTACCTCACTACTCTTGCCATTGCAGTTTATATTTACAATGTACATTTACATTTCATGTCAAACATTTTCTAGCGCAAACAGCCTGAGGAGTTTTGTGCGGTTTCCAGCTCCTCTGTGTACTATTGCGGGAGGGCCTTAGCTAGTGGCTTTTCCCCATTGAGACTTTGTGGCTGCGCCAAGCTTCAGTACATCCCTCAACATGTAGCCCTGCAACCTTGGAATGTGTGTTGAAAGCTCATCGCACTGGGCAAGCAGAAAATCATTCTGAAATATCTGTCCGGAGTGGTACAAGTACTGCCTGAATGCCTTTCATTCAAATAGCTCTAAGCCCTCCTCCATGCTCACTCCCCTCCTCACATATGGCAGCTGCACTCCACTCCTAACTCCACCCACCACTCAGGAGCTGCCTGGACTACTTCCTATTCATTACTCTTCAAATTATTTCACAGACCACCCCAGAAAGTCTCAATGGACCCCCTGTGGTCTGCAGACCCCAGCTTGGGGACCATTGATCTTCAATACTGCCCTGTTTAATAACAGTGGCCAATTCACTCCAACATATTACTGCTCGGGTGGTGAAGATCAAAACCTAGCCAAATTTCCCTCAAACACTATTTTGCAGAGAGAGAAGTTGTTAGCGTGCTGACAAAACAAAACTGTGCCTTACATGTTAATGGAAATGGCCCTGCATTAAATTGCAACTTTAATGGTTGGAGAGTCTTGGTTCATTGGTATTTTATTTCATCAGTCTGAAACCCACAGAGTTTCCACAGCCGTGATCTTATTAAATGACAGAGAAGGCTCAGGGGGTTGTTCGTATGTATGAAGTGTGAGTTCAGGGTCCTTCCTGGCCACCAAGGTCTCATCTGGTATTTTTGCACCAATTAGGAAAATAACAAGGTTACACAAGTCTCTTGCTGCTAGTTTATTTCTCTCCGCTCCACAGGGCCATGAATGTTCCTGGAGTCCATTTTCACAGACTCTAACACCACCCGCTCACCCTAGACAGTGAAGACTTAACCTTTATGTATACAGATAGGTGCATCACAATTATCACTCACTTCATTGGATAAATACTGAGTGAGCCACCATCACTAAACGGAGAGATGGTGGTGTAGTCCAGTCTTACTCAACTAGTAATCCTGAGGCCCACGCTAATGCTCTGGGGACATGGGTTCAAATCCCACCATAGTAGCTGGTAGAGTTCAAATACAACTAATGTTTAAAAAAAAATCTGAAATTGGATGGTAGTGTCAGTAATGCTGACCAGGAGGCTATCATTGGTTGCTGTAAGGGCCCATCCACTATCCCCTTTAGGGGAACAAATGCTGGTCTTGCCACGATACCCAGATTCCCAGGAAAGAATAAATAAAATTAACCATCAGCCTTTTCAATATAGCTGCTAACAATTGGTTTTGTTAGACCTGGTGCTGGGCATTTCACCGAGGGAAGGTACGCAGTCATTGCCAGCAACTTTTAAAGGTATTGATGAGGCCGTTTAATGTTATGGTGCATTTTAAAGGTAAATGGCCTCATATGGAATCTAAATATGCTTTAGTTGTTAACATGGTTGTAGATTCCTTAATCCATATTTTTGGGAGGAAATGATTGGCAATGACTGGCACATGTTGAGCCATTGGGCTACTGCTTTCCTCCTTGTTGGTGGGCAAGTGCATCTGCATGAATTGGTTGGCACTCCAAAGCACCCTCTCCAGTGGACAGTATGCAACATGCCTGAGAGGACAGGGTGGGCAGGTTCAATACTGTAATAAAAATGAAAAATGCTGGAAAATCTCAGCAGGTCTCACAGCATCTGTGGAGAGAGAAACAGAGTTAATGTTTCGAGTCCATATGACTCTTCTTCAGAGCTAAAGAGAAGTAGAAATGTGACGGATTTTATACTGTTTAAGGCGGGGGTTGCGGGGATGGAGCAGGTGGAGCAAAATAGAAGGTCAGGGGTAGGTGGGGGCTCAGGAGAGATTGACAAAGATGTCATGGACACTGGAGAAAGGGAGTGTTAATGGTAGTGTTAAAGACTAAAGAGGGTGCTGATGGTGGCATAAAGGTAAGATAGCAGAATGTGTTGATAGCCGAACAAGGGTCAGCGCTCTGTGAAAGCACAACATAGAAACAAGTGACAGGTGGCCCTGTGCTGGGTGGGGGCTGGTGGAGGGGGGGTTCGGGGGGCTAGGAGGGGGAGGTGGGTTGAGGAAAAAAGATAAATAGAAGGTTTAAAAAATAAGTAAATAATATCTATAAATAAAAAATAAAATAAATAAAAAAACAAATAAAAATAAAGAAATTGGATTTAAAAAGAGGTAAAGAGAGAGGAGAGAGTTCATGGTCTGAAGTTGTTGCACTCAATGCTAAGTCCGGAAGGCTGTAAAGTGAATAATCGGAAGATGAGGTGCTGTTCCTCCAGTTTGCGTTGAGCTTCACTGGAACATTGCAGCAGGCCAAGGATGGACATGTGGGTATGAGAGCAGGGTGGTGTGTTGAAATGGCAAGCGACAGAGAGGTCTGGGTCACGCTTGTGGACTGAGCAAAAGTGTTCTGCAAAGCAGTCACCCAATCTGTGTCTAGTCTCCTCAGTGTAGAGGAGATTACATTGGGACCAGCGAATGCAGTAGACCAAATTGAAAGAGGTGCAAGTGAAGCGCTGCTTCACCTGAAAGGAGTGTTTGGGGCCTTGGACAATGAGGAGGGGAGGAGGTAAAGGGGCAGGTGTTGCACCTTCTGCGATTGCATGGGAAGGTGCCGTGGGAGGGGGTTGAGGTGTAGGGGGTGATGGAGGAGTGGACCAGGGTGTCCTGGAAGGAATGGTCCCTGTGGAATGCTGACATGGGGGTGTGAGGGGAAGATGTGTTTGGTGGTGGCATCATGCTGGAGTTGGCGGAAATGGTGGAGGATGATCCTTTGAGTTCGGAGGGTCATGAGGTGAAAAGTGAGGACAAGGGAGACCCTATCATGTTTCTGGGGGTGAGGGGAAGGGATGAGGGCAGAGGTTTAGCAGAAGAAGAGTCATACGGACTCGAAACGTTAACTCTGTTTCTCTCTCTACAGACGCTACCAGGCCTGCTAAGATTTTCCAGCATTTCCTGTTTTTATTTCAGATTTCCAGCATCCGCAGTATTTTGCTTTTATCTTAGGTTCAATACCTTATTTGCTACTTGCAAAATCTGGCAACAAGTAGAAAAAGAGGGCACACGTTAAGAAAGCTGCCAAGTTAATCTTACCCAAGTTGATAAGTTTAAATCCCTACATGTACATGCCACAATTTCTTGCTGCCCCGTGAATAACTCACATACATCATAACAGACCATGCGCCCATAAGGCAAACATGACAACTGTTGCCGACAATTCAAAGTCTGTGGACTGACAGGGCAGCTGGCGTCTATGTGGGACTGAATAGAGCTGGAGCCAACAATGATGATGGTCTGGTAACCTTGCTTCTCACTCAACAAACAGCCTTAATTTGGAAGCAGGTGTCCTTGTTGCAGATGGTGTAACTCTCACTGGCGCTCTAGGCATTCCAAGCCAATGCCGATTAAGTCCTGGAATGATACTCGCAGTAGAACAGGTAGACCAAAGGCACATACGATGTTGGGCCTCATTCAAATAAGACTGGCCAGCTGCAAACACCTGCTGATCATTCCCCAGGCAGCTTCCTGAAGCATTGGTATCGGGTTTCAGACCACTCGCTAGGTTCTGAGAGGGGGAGGGGTGGGGGAGGTGGTGGAGAGGGGGGAGGACGATTATTATGGGGGCAATTGATTGGGAGGTAGAAGCAATCAGGAAGGTAAGGTATGATTGAGGGGGAGGATGTGGTTGGGAGAGAAGAAGTGACCTGGAAGGAGGGTGTAATTGTTGAGTTTCAAATAGAGGTGGAGGGAGGGATTGATAAGGACGGTGCTTATCTACGAACATACTCTGGATACATGCCTTTATCCACCAGCCCTTTCACCTCCAGATTTCACTATCACCACGCTATCATTTTCAGCTCATCCAAATTCTTCTGCTCAGTTCCAAGCCCAGGCCAATTCCCATTCACCAAGTCCCAAGATCTTTGCCATCATTACAAAAATGGAAGGTGAGGCCAAAATCTGGAAGTCCAGCACCCAAACATCTACCATTTTCGAAAGGGCAGGCATTGGGCTGGGCTAGAATTTATGCACTCATGTTTTGCAGAGGCAGCTGCCCTTATAAAACGGCAGCTACCTCCAGTCTTATCTGATTTTCATCAGCCAGAAGTGAGAAACATGATGTGTACAGATTACACCTGGTAGGAGCAGGTCTAAATTTTGCAGAGTCCTTTGGAGAAGTGGGGCACCCTTTTGGAGGTTAGATACCTCTTTGGATATGGTCCTGGGATACCTTAGGGGGAGGTCAGGTGAATTTTTAAAAGTGGAAATAAATGTGCATAAAAGGTAGATAAACTCATTGGAACTGTCTAGAGAACTGTCAAAAGCAACTGTCATAAGTGTCAAAAGGGATTGTCAAGCTGCCAATTCATTTAAACTCCTATTCTTTAAATCTTTGAAAATACTGTGCAGTGTTAAAAATTATCATTGCCTGCTATTTCACTCCATCTGTTGACATAGGCCTGAGGATTGTCAATATTGGATTATTGCGGACTGATTTCACAACATTCCATTATCACAGTGGAGTGTCTGCCATTTCACAGTTTGATTAACAGCTACAGTGATTATATACTCTTTGAAGTGGGACTATGAATTCCAATGTTTGTTTTATAAAGGATTAAGCGCTTGAATGAAATGTTTTTTTTATAAGGGATTAGGTACTTAAAGGAATGTAAATGTAGTGAATGGGTCTTTTTGAATGAGAGTGTTTCTATTAAACAATGAAGTCTGCAATAGGCATTTAGAGCTTTATTTTATTTAATCTCACCATGGGTCCTGATATCTGCCCATGGTGGATACAGGGTTAGTTGGCACGGATGGGATTGGCATGAGCTGGCAATAAATTGGTATAAGGATTATAAAAGGCCACGTGCAGTGTATAGAGGGGCATAGGTGGCATGGAAGGTATGAGTACAGGACACGAGGTGACATGGGTTGGCATGGGTGGGGCATAGGGGGTGTGTGGGGGGGGAGGGGTTTTGAGCTGTGAGGGCTGCATGGCTATTTTTAATTTTCTTTTTTAAATCTTGGACAAAGTGCCAGTGCACCAAGGCGGGCAGCCTGACAGCCTTGTTACTGTTTCTAGGGTCACCCGCCATCCCTCTGTATCCCTGTTACTTTCTCAAGCGCTGCAACCCTCTGAGAATTGTGCATTCCTCCAACACTGGCCTCTTGTGCATCCATCACTTCCTTTGTCATTGGTAGCCCGGTCTTCAGCAGTTTAAAATCTCAACTCTGGAATACCCTCCCTAAACCTCTCAGCATCTATGCCTCTCTCCCTCTCTCTCTCACTTCCTTTAATACCCTTCCTATAACATAACTATTTGATAAAGCTCTTCTTCACCCTTCTAAATATTACCTTCTTTAGCTCAGTTTCAATTATTGTCTGATTACGTTCTTGCAAAGCACTTGGGACATTTTCTACATTAAGGGCGCTATACAAATGCAAGTTGTTGTTGTTTTGTTACAGTTATATCCACTTGCCCTCCCACTTCCAGGAAAATAAATATTTGAAGCCCAAGACTACACCTTTCACTTTTTAAGCAAACTACTCAACCACATGGGGCGTCCCATCTGAGTGACCCCCCCCCCACCTCCCCCTCTCCCCCACCCCGATCACTCAGCATGGACTTTGAAAATAAATCCAGCAGAGATCAGGAGATGGAAGAGAAGGGTGAGCAGACTAGCTCACTATTCCCCATTGCAGTATCTGAATTCCTATTGTCACTGTGGCTCAGTTAGGACAGATTAAGCCAGAACCCAGAGGCATTCAGGTGCTGAATTTGCATTGAGAGCTCACTGTACGTATTTAAGGTATTAACCATGTTAACTTTGCATATAGGTTTTATGGAGATGAAACAGCAGGATTGCTATCTCTTATTCAGTTATCCTAATTTGCTCATTCATCGTTTAGCACCATTCAACCCAGTTTGCTTTACAGGATCATTTATGTTGCTGTTAACCAAGCAGATTCAATATTCAAAATTCTCTTGGGTGTGCTGGAAGCTGAGACACCAGCTGTCAGTTTTATACACTCTGTGTGTGTCTGAAGGAGCACAGAGCTCATGCAGAGCGACTGACAGTTAATTACACATCAAACACTTCCCTGGCGTCACACACTGATCCACCTTATCGTCCGAACTAGAAATCCATGCGGATAAAAATCCATGGAAAATGTGATCAGTGTGTCTGCATCTTGAACTGACCCTTGTAGTCTCTGACTGGGTGACTGTGCCAGCTGCCCTTTGACATTATGCGCGCTGTGTTTTCAAATGCTTGCAGGATCTTTGAGTAGCTTCAGATTGCCAGCATTTCCAAATGGAGCTGCCCCTGATTAACATATAATGAAATGGGAGGAACCGAATAGAGGGCCATGTTAAACCTTAAGCTTACCCTATGGTCTCGGGGGTCGATGCATACTGAAAGTTGCTAGGTCGTTGCTGAGATGGCTGGGGTACCATCGATAGTGTCAGTGCTGCTGGGTCAAAAAGAGGCCAATTAATAGGGATCTCTACTCATGACAATCACCCAGTCACCTATGCTGGAAGGTGGACCTAATGGGGCCGATTTTTCAGTCCTGTTCCTAGCTGGCATACTGGATGAGAGGCATATGGAAAGACTCATGGCCCTCACTTGTGCCGGTATGATTTTCACTGCTCATATACTCTCTTTGTGATGAGCCTAGGAGATTGATTCTGTCCAGGAACAGGGACAGAGAAATTTCCTCTAGAACCTTAACCCTGAAGATGGCCAAGTTGTAGCAATAATATTCTTTAACCTTTCAACTGTGAGTATAAAGAGTCTGGTTACATTTTAAGTTTCTTTCTGTTGTCTAGTTAGAGGGTAAAACTAAGGGCAGAATTGTCTCAGATCTGTACTAAGTGTGGTAGTGGGCAGGATAAAGGGCGTTTTAACTGCCATCTGCAATGGCGGCTTTTCACGCTGTAGCGTCTCATTCCCACCTCATTAATTATGCAGCCACAGGAAACACGCCATCTTGCTGGCAGGCAGCCTCCAATTTGCCCACCATCCTGTTACTGCACCGCTCCCTCACACAGGGCGGCATATTTAAACTGCAGCTGTGTGCACACTTCTCAATCCTTGCAGCCCAGGAGGGCACTGGTGAAGACATAGCCCCAAAAGCCAAGAAAGTGCAGCCCCACATTCCTGGGACACCTTCTGGACGCTGTGGAGGCCCGCCACGATCTCCCCTACCCCGCTCTGGCAACAGGAGGCCCATCAGTCTCACCACTCCGGCTTTGGAGACAGTGACAGAGGTGGTCAGTGCCAATGCTGCACACAACAGGTTGGCCACCCAGTACAGAAAACGGATGAATGGTCCCATCCCTGCCGCCAGGGTAAGGCACCCATCTTATTACTCTAAACTCACATACTCCCAAGCTCATTACACAATCACTGGCATCTCACTCACTGCCAGCTCAAGGGACATCACCACTCACTCTCTCTCACACACCCTCACATCTCCATCTGGCCTCAGCTCCTCTGGAGACTGCCTCCTCAGCCCTCACCATCTTGTGGCCACTTGCATAGATCAACATGTGCCCCCACACACACCCTGGGATACTCCGCTTCGCCAGTTCACCCTTCAACCTCTTCCCTTGCCTGAGGCCACTTCTCCCCCTTCCCGAAGCAAGCCCTAGCCCTGCAGCCGTTGAAAAGCCACCCCCGCCTTATGTCTGGTCTGGTAGTCAGAGACCTGCCTGTGAGACCCCCTAATAGTAGTGTGTCCATGAAGCCTGACGCTGATGACTGCGAGTGCTGCCTGAAGCAAGGTAGGCAAACAAACCTCAAAGTCCCAAGTGAGGTGCAGCTCACCAGGTGTGCATTGCTTATGTGCAGTTGTGAAACACATCGATCTGTGCCTGGATGATCCAGCGTGGGGAGATGATTCCAGTGAGGAAGGCTTATAATTATATGCAGATGTATTAAAATGACATTCCCAATGTGCAGCAGTGGGAAACGTGGCCCGCCATTGCCGGGCGGAGCGGACGATTGCAAACTGGTTTCACGACGGCATGAAGCCAATGTTTGGCCTTCCCTCCATATTGTCCACTCACACCCGCCATGATGCCCGACACCTACAGGGATGGCAAATTCCACCTTAAGAAGCTGGCACCAGATCCCTCTCCGTCTGACCTTAATGGATTAATGCCCGCACTGAAATAGCCCAGAGTTGAAACCAATATGAGTGTGTTAAGTGCTTGTGCAGAATTGTAATTTTCACCCCATCAACTTGTTTTTAAATCTCCATTTTATGAGCGTCACGCAGAAGTGAAAATCTACACTACTGTGTTATCAGATCGCACACAGGTCCCAGTATGAACTTTCAGACTTATTTTATGGCAGCCGGGTTTTGTCTTATAACCACTATGGCTATTAGTTCCGTATTAATTGGTGGTACTTTCATTCTGGCTGTTCTGATTCTGTGGAGCGTTTTCACTCATGTTGCTTTAAGATATGCAGCTAAAAAGGAACTCTCTCATGTAATTGAAAATGCTGCTGAAGTCAATCTGAAAAGTAAAAAACTCGCATTCATTTAGGTATATATATACACATGTACATAATGTTTCAGATATAATACAGCAGCAGATGGGTTGTCAATTTTTCAGTTAGGTTTTCCCCTATCATCCCTCCCATATTTCTTCCCCACAATCACTTGCATATTCCCTGGCCTCTGATTTCCAAGCAGGGACAATCTGATAGCAGAATAGGTAATATTAGCCGTTTTCTGATGTCCATTTGACTAAACAATGGCTGGGCGGTAAAACAGAAACATCTTTGTCCTGCTGCTTTGGATATTTCTTAATACTTGATTTTAAAATTCTGTTCCAAAGGATCCTGAATGAATCCATTCGCTGTTAATATTTTTAGTAATTGCTTCTAGCAGTCACCACTTTGCCGCAGCCTCCACATGCCTCTTTGCAGGCAGAAAGTTCAGGGGAACTAACAAGAGCGAGAGAGCTGACAGAAGCATCTGACTGTTTCCAACTTTTAACTAATGAATTCCTTTACCCCGCTGAATAAATAGAAGTCCATGTGGTTACTGGCACAAACGGTGTGAGCCTCACAGTTTAAGAGTTAAGCAGCTTTATGGGGAATTAGTCAAGGTGTGGAGCAGTCAGATAGATTGGCTGCCTCTATTGGGGCACACAAACTGCCCTTTACGTCCCACTAAGCTATGATAAAAGTATATGTTCTGTTGAAGGGTCATGAGGACTCGAAACGTCAACTGTGCTCTTCTCCACCGACGCTGCCAGACCTGCTGAGTTTTTCCAGGTATTTCTGTTTTTGTTTTTGTTTTGGATCTGCAGTTCTTTGCTTTTATATATGATAAAAGTATGTCTGATATGTGCCCCTTTTACTCTTCCCTAAGCCTCGCAATTGGTTTCAGATTATCGCACTGTCACTGACTGCGGGCGGTGTCAATCATGTGGCATTTTTCAGAATATTTTGGTACGGACTCTGGAGACATGGACACAGCTTGCACTGTCCCAAAGAGGACCTTTAATTGTGCTGCCACGGAAACCCCTCCCCGCCCATTGGTCACCGTTGAGAGACCTTGAGCTCTGTTTGAATAGCCTTGAGCAAACAAACATAGGCAAGCCTGAAGAAAAGTAATGCAGCAGATGGCGTAACCTCCTTGATGTGCTTTGTCCTGACAAACAGACGCATTGTGATCAAAATAAAAGTGCTGGTAATTTAATTTGTAAAAATAATGAAGTCTGCATCTGTGAACTATCTAGCTTGAGTAGTAGTTAATTAATTAATTAACTAATAGTCATGTATCAACTATACATCTCACACACACACATATATATAAGGTCATTTTACATGAAAAAGCCACTCTGTTTACCTTAGTGCATTAGACCAACTCTTGTTTAATGTTGTTATTACCCAATAACTCAAGGAATATAAAACAACTGGTTTGAGGCAACTGTGACAATGCTTAAATCGTACCATTTCACTCACTTCCAGCCTATTAAGTATACTTTGAAGTTCATCCAAAACTAGAAGCGACACTGTGCTCTCTCAAGGCTCAGGATACATGACAACACTCCAGGTTTTAGCTCAAAGTTGGGCAACCAAGGTGTGCCACTTGTCCAGTCCATGTGTCCAGTCACATGCGCATCAATCTTGTTAATGTCCACAGCCCACTGGCGTAGGGAGAACTGGATCTGTAACCAAATGGAGATTAACCAGGCCCCACACATACTGAAGCCAACACAAGGTGAAAGAGATATATAAAGTATTATTCAATTAAGGTGAAAGCTTCTCCTGGGCTCGATGTAGAGGGTGTGTGAGGAAGCAATGTCACAGAATTGATTCTATATTTACACCAGAGCCAGCATGAATTTAGCATCAGGCTGTGAGTATAGCAGCATAAGTAACAACAAGGAGTATTTCTTAGTCTTACCTGTTTTATGAGACTACACTGAAACCTATAGGACATGCAGTCACATTACTGTGACTTTGCCTATCTCTGTAATCCCCCCAGCTCAACAATCCACTGACAGCCCTAATTTCCTCGAATTCTGGCCTCTTCTACATCCCAAATTTCCTTCACCCCACCATTGGCAATCACATGCATTCCACAGGGGAGGGCAGAGAGGGAAGGGAGTGAGGGGGAGGGGGTTGAGGGGGAGGGGGGGAAGTCAGAGGTGAGAGGGGGGTAGACAGGGGGAGAAGAGAGGGGCTGAGGGAAGCGAGAGAGTGGGAGAGAAAGTTGGGAAAAATATGGGGAGAGAGAGAGGGGGATTGGAGAGAGAGAGAGGGGCAAGAGAGAGCGGTGTCGTAGGGGGAGAGAGACAGGGAGGAAGAGGGAGGCGGGAGAGGGCCAGGGATGGGGAGAGAGAACGGGTGAGGGGGAGTAAAAGGGGAGACAGAGAGAGGGCAGAGAGAGAGCGTGGGTGAGAGAAGGGGCGAGGGAAGTGGGAGTGGGGGAGAGCAAGAGGGAGGGAGATGGGGGAGGGAGATGGGGGAAAGAGGGGAAGGGGGTTATTCCCTCCCTAAAAGTCTCCACCTCATACCTCTCCTCCTTTCAGATGCTCTTTAAAGCCAAGCTTTGGATCACCTGACCTACTACATGTGCCTCTGTTTCAACTTATTTTTAAGCATTTCAATAATGCACTTCTTGACTTATCATTCCCATTGCCACCCAGGGGCTAAAATCTTTCCTGCAATTATTCTAGAAAATGTTTAGCATAAAGCACGATTTATCGTTTTGTGTTCCCAATGGACACTTGGGGCAAGGTAGTGGGTATATGGAATGGTAACCCTCTCTCTCCATCACTCCTGTCTTTAGAGAGCAGTGGAAAAGAATAAAAACTAAATAAAAATCATCGACAGTTTAAAAATATACTAAGGGCATTCATTACTTTAAAAAAAAGTGGGCTGAATGGCCTCCTTCTGAGCTGTAACTGTTTTCTGATTCTATCTTATATGACACAATCACAGGTTTCAAATAATGATGCAAGTGTAGTGGGTGGAAGTCCTGTCTGGGGATGAATGGTTAGCTCCTCCATACAGAAAAATCAGCAAACTCCAGTGAAGTTAGTCAATTAGTATCTGGTTTGCGGAGCTGATAAGATCTTTAGCTGCAAGCCATTAAATGAAAGTGTAATGCGCCCCAACAAATCATTCAAAACTATTATTCTGATTGCCACACTAACCTGAAGGAATATTTACAGATTCGGGAGTTTGGGGGTGGTTTAGACCCCTAGGGCAGGATTTTACATCCCGCAGGCAGGCGCGCGTCTGACCCGAACATATGTAAAATCACGTGCGATGACATTGGGCAAGTGTCCGGACATCACCGCGCACTTGAGTGGTCTTTCGGTCAGCGGGCACGTGCGAGAGTTGGCAGCACACCCACCAACAATTAAGAGGCCTATTAAGGCCCTCAAGCAGGTAATTAATTTGTATTTTTCGCTGCCCGTCCGACTGTTTGGCTGGCGGGCGGGCGAATCGGCCAGGCGGCCTTTAGATTTTTCATGAAACCTCATCCAAGGGCAGGATGAGTTTTCCAGAAGTAATTATAAAAAAAAAAAAAAATTTTTTTTAAACCTGTCCCTCTTCATGTGACTGAGTCGCACGTGGGGACATAATTCTCTCATTCTTAAAATCTTTATTTTTGTGTCCACAATCCTTCAGCCCCCTGAGGCAACTCTGTGCCCTCAGGGAGCTTTCAGCGCGCGTTCCACCGTGCATGCGCAGGCTTCCGCGCTCGCTCTCCTCCCACCCCCACCCCGGCAGCGCTGAGCTCCTCAGCACATGTTTCACACTGGCTGGCCGTTAATTGGCCAGTCAGCTTGAAATCGCAGTCGGGGTACGATCGCGGGCAGCGGACTGTTTCGCGGCCACTCCCGGGACGTCGGCCGTGCCTGCCCGACCACCGGAAAATCCGTAAAAACTCATCCTGCCCTTGGATGAGGTTTCTAGAAACTTCGAAATAGTAACACGTTCTTGTTTTGGTCAGTATAAAACAACACGTTAACTGATTAGACAAGTGTCTAGACAAACTGAATTGAAATTCTGAAAAATGGAATAACGATCCCTGGTATGTGTGAAATCCTAAATGCTGAGCAAAAATAATGCGACTATTGCATGCATAATGATGATGCCACATATTCGGTGTATGCCATCTGAGTTCTTCAAATCAAAAAATGATATTATTGTAATTGCTTGGAGTAAATTTCTATCAAGGTACATTTTGAAGCCAGCTTTAAGGGTACCGTTATTATGGAGTGCTTGCTTTGCCCAGTATTAATTATTTTTGCAGAAATCACAGTTGGTTCAGAGGTCTCCAAGTGTCTTTGGTGCTTGGATGTATCCACTGTTCACCTGAATTTCAACTCATGAACTCTTAAAACCTTTGAGGCAACAATTCTTACATTGTATGCCAAGGAGCAAGCACATTATATATATATATACACACACACAGACACACAGTGCAAAGAAAGCCTTGTAATCAGAATTGTTTATAGCCCGAGCAGATGGCGAGCGTAGCAATGCCATAAATTCCCTAGGACAAACAGTAAGAGTCCAGTAATAAGGCAGCTAGCTATCAGATTCATTATTCTGATAAGAATACACACAAACTTCTCTCTGTTGACTTTAGCAGTCTTACAGCAGAGCGTTATCACTCTGAATGGAAAACATATTCTATCAATACGCTGATATATTAATCAACAGATAAGAGAATTAGCACAAATATTAAAACAGCAGCAATTAATTTTAGTACAAAGAGCCAGTGAACTGGTCCACTGTACCTTCATGCTTATCACACAGCTTAGCACAACTGCAGCCAGAAATGGAACTTACACTAGTCTTAACTCTTAACTGACATGTATTAAAATGCTTCAGGCCATCGTTAACCTGTGGTTAACTTTTGCTGCTATTTGCCTTCCCTTTCTGGGCGTTAAAAACTCACATCTGCGCAGAAAGAGCAGGGGTTAGCTGAGCCATACAGGGCAGCAGTGGCAGCTGATGCCATTTTTGCCAGGAGAGGCTCCCATGCATGCCTAAGCAAGCCAGCTTTTTGGCCTAGCAGAAGGCCATTCGCGCATGCACAATGTGTTTTATTGTCACTAATAGTCTTTCATTCTAAAAAGAATGCAAAGCCAATGACGCAGAGGAACAAAAGCACTTGCGTTTATGCAGCGCCTTTAATGTAGGCAAATGTGCTAAGGCGCTTCAGGAACTCTTTTCCTCAAAAGGCAGTGGAAGCAGAGTTCTTGAATTTTTTTAAGACGGATGTAGATAGATTCTTGATAAGCAAGGGGTTGAAAGGTTATTGGGGGTAGGCGGGAATGTGGAGTTGAGATTGAAATCAGATCAGCCATGATCTTATTGAATGGCAAAGCATGCTCAAAGGGCCGAGTAGCCTACTCCTGCTCCTAATTCATTTGTTCGTATGTACAAGAATGTAATAAGACAAAAAGTGACACCGAGCCAATGATGGAGATATTAGGACAGCTGACTACAAAATTACAAAAGTAGGTTTTAATGAGGAGGTTTTGAGGTGCAGTCAGTAGCGTCCCTATCTCTGGGCCAGAAGCTCTGGATTCAAGTCCCACTTCAGGACTTGGTGGTCATGGAAAATGTGTTCATAATCTGGCTAAACAGGTTGATTATCAGCCTGTAATTCCTTCTAGCATGCCTGATGGCAGGCTGCAA
Source organism: Cetorhinus maximus (assembly GCF_964194155.1). Lineage (NCBI taxonomy): Eukaryota > Metazoa > Chordata > Chondrichthyes > Lamniformes > Cetorhinidae > Cetorhinus > Cetorhinus maximus. The sequence continues at coordinate 76,553,406 of NC_135893.1, read as the reverse complement.
AAGAGCAGGAGAATTTCCTAGTCAGCCATACTGCAGAAGGTAATGGCAAACCACCGCAATGCTTTGCCAAGCATAATCATGGACCAATCCAATGGAAGTCCATGGTACCTAGAGGGGGAGAAGGAGATTTTAAGGAGGAGAAAGAGATGGGGACATTGAGAGATACAAGGAGGGAATTCCAGACTTTAAGGCTTAGAGGACTGAAGGCACAGCCTCCAATGTGGTGGTGTGAAGGGAGTGGGGGCTGTGTAAGAGGTCAGAGTTGGAGATTGTAAGAGTGGAGAAGATTACAGAAATAGGGAATAAAAACAGATAACTCTGGAAATAGTAGGTCAGGCAGCACCTGTGGAGAGAGAAACAGAGTTAACGGTTCAGGTCGATGTCTTCAGATGATGACCTTTCACCAGAACAGTCATCACCCTGAAACGTTAACTCTGTTTTTCTCTCTCCACAGATGCTGCCAGAGCTGCTGAATATTTCCAACATTTTCTGCGTTTATTTCAGATTTCCAGCATCCACAGTATTTTGCTTGTGCACAGCAAGAGGGACGGGAGTGAGGCCATGAAGGGATTTGAATGCGAGGATGAGAATTTTAAAATTGAGGACTTGGTGAGCTAGAAACTAATGGGGTCAACGCGCTAGGAGATGATGGGTGAGCAGACTGGTATGAGCTAGGATGGGGAAACAGAGTTTTGGGTGAGCTCAAGATTATTGCGGGTGACAGATGAAGGTTAGCCAGGACCACATTGGAATAGTCAAGACTGGAGGTTATGAAAGAATGGATAAGGTAGGGTTGGGTGGGGATGGCTGATGTTATCGAGGTGGGGGTAAGTTGCCTTTATAATGGAAAGGCAACTCAGTATTGAATCAGATGCTGAGGTTATTAACAGTCTAATCCAATCTGAGACAGTGACCAGTGAGGGTCTCTGCCCAATGTGTAATTGGAGGAAATTGGAGTCCATTTGAGACTGGATGTTGAACAGTCTGGCAACGCAGATGGAGTAGCTAAGTTGAGAGAGGTGGTGTTAATTGGTAGAACAAGGTATTGTTAGGGCAAATATGGAACCTGATGTGATGTCCTCAGAAGCTGTTACCAAGGGGGAGCATGTAGATGAAAAAATGAAGAGTATTAAGAATAAGGAATCGAAAAACTGTTCCCGTTGGTGGGGGTTAGAGAACCAGAGGGCACAGATTTAAGGTAATTGGCAAAAGATGCAATGTAGATATGAGGAAAAACTTTTTCATGCAGTGGGAGGTTAAGATCTGGAATGCACTGCCTGAGACTGTGGTGCAGGTAGGTTCAATCGACACACTTAAGAGGGAATTGGATTATTATCTGAGAAGGAAGAATGTGCAGGGTTACAGGGAGAAAGCAGGGAGTGGGACTAGGTAAATTGCCCCTTCAGAGGGCCAGCGCAGACAGGACAGACTGAATGGCCTCCTTCTGTGCCATGACCATTCTGTGATTCTGTGATAGATCCTTGGGGGATGGGGCAGGGATGCAGTAAAATCATTGCAAGGGAATCTCTGGCTACAATAAGATAGGTAATATTGGAACCAGGGAAGGGAGTTTGGACAATAGAAGAGAAGCATTGGAGGCGGATGTGTGGTCCTAGCCGTCATTACTGCTTCCATGTTTAGGGCTCCATAACGCATTGAACCATTTGACTTTATCCATTGAATCGATTAGGGTATCCTTTATTTAAAAGTACAGCCGGTCAAATTGAGATGGTAAAGGAGTGGGAAGTACCGCTTCTACTTTAGCTGTCATCCACGCCCCCCCTCCCCATCCCATGCACCCTCGGCCCTTCATCATGTCTTCTACCTGATGGGGGGAGTTAAAATCAGGCCCCAGATTTTCAGAGGATGAAAATATCTCTCATTTGATCCAAAATTGGTCCGTGAGGGCTTCTTGATCTCAACCAGGCCATCAGCACAGGCATTACATTTAACCTCAATAATCAGGGGACAAGGAGGGGAAAAATTCAACAGGGTGTCATTCGGTGTCCAGTGAAACATGGTTAAAAATTTGTGTGTGGATGTGTGTGTCAGTTTGGGACAAGATTTGGTTTAGTTGTTATGCCCCTGACATTCAAACAGTCTGCCCAAATTGTCAAGGTTTATAGATTTAGAATGGTCGACTGCAGCAAGGTATCTGTGTCAGGGTTATCAATGAGGCTGCACCTAATATAAGCCGTTGGGCTAAATTTCCTGATCAGACCTCCAAAAGATTGGGTTTTAAGAGATTTTCCAGGTACATGGCAATGTTTGCCAACAAAATAATGTATCAGTGCTTCTGGAGTAGCAAGGACACAGTGCCAAGTACACAAAATGAATGTTTCTGAACAGGTTCATGCTGCAAAAACAGAGAGGTTCCCAATCTCCAAACCCAGGCCCACCCTGAGGAAAGATGCACCCAAGTGTTCAACTCCACAGGATCAAATTTGGGGTAAATTTGTGTTATGGCTTCACCCATTGTGAGTTGGATTGAGAACACACAAACTCATTTTCTGTAGGTCCCTTACAGCCAGTTTGGCCATCAATGTTGCCAGCACCTGCAAAGGTGAAAGGTCAGTTCTAAATGTAAACTATCCAAAGAATAAGATCCATTTTAGAGTCCAAACTTCAGTTGCAGAGCTCACTCTCTTGGGTGGATTCTGAATTCTCATTGCCAAGGAACAAGCCAAGTTAGAGAACAGTTATGACCCTGTACAACCATTTGTGTTTTACAGTGGCTCAAGTTGATCTTGAAACAGATTCATTTTACAAGCAGAATGGATAGAGGTGGATCTATTTGTTCTGATATCAGAAGCAGTCAAACCTTGCAATCTGAGAAGCAATGGAGGCACGAGGGAAAACTTTTTCATGCAGCAAGTGGTTAGGATCTGGAATGCACTGCCTGAGACAGTGGTGGAGGCAGGGTCAATTTACACCTTTAAAAGGGAACTGGGTTATTATCTGAAAAGGAAGAATGTGCAGGGTTACAGGGAGAAAGCAGGGAATGGGGCTAGGTAAATTGCTCCTTCAGTGGATGGTTTGAACCTATGACTTTGACTTGGGAAATGTAATCAATTGCTTTTTGACTGAATCCTACTTGCTCCTTTGCAATAAAAGGACCAAAGAAGGGGGTTTTCTAAGCAAATTCTCCAGGCCTGCTCTCCAGCATACATTCCCACTGGCAGTTCAGAGTAGGCTGATGCACCTTTGCAAACTCAATAGGCTGAATCTTCCCAGTTCATTCCCAATCCTGTCTTTGGCCTCAATTCTGGGTCGAGAATCCAGAAGTGGCTGTGATGGGACGTCGCTTACGATCTTCCTGCAGGCAGTCAATTAAGAAGATGCTGCTGGGACTCCTGCCCAACTCAGGATGGCAGGCAGACTAGTGAAGCGGGATGCCCAATGAGAAATCCCGCAGCAATGTCTGGCCGGGCAGCCTCACCGGGAGATGTGGACACTGCCCATGTAGGTAGGAGAATGCAAGGGTGTCTCAAGATGAAGGCACCCCCTGCAGGATTATAAAATATAACATCAATGTGGAGGGCAACCTCTCTACAGGATTGGCCTGTGCCATGGCTCTGGCCCTGTGATACCAATGGCTAAGGTGGATTTAAAGGAGACTAAACTGGCTCCACAGCTAGCATGCTGCAGGGAGGCAGCTCCAAGCAATTGCCAGGCTTCAACCTCAGCGGGATCCCCATCTACCATTGGGGAGATCCCAGTGTTGTCACCAATTTGATCCTGTGGGCACTTTATTAAGTCTAATTAGCTACCCACTGCTGCTGGTGGGTAGTTGGTGCCAGTCAGAGCACACCTGCTGTAAGAATGCTCAGGGAGCCACCCAAAAAAAGATTCTTTCATCTTTCTCCAGGCCGCGCCTCCAAATCTGTCTCTGTGGAACTGGGCAAATTCAGCAGAATGTACATGCAAATGACCCCATCGCTGGCATTTGGGCTTGAGGCTGGGGCAGGGATATTATTTAGTAAACCTTCAAGTGTTAAACTGAAGAATACATCAGCCATGTCAATGGTAAACACTTTGAAGTCTTCTAATGTGTCAATGGAATAAATGCTTGAGATCAGTGGCAAGGAGGCAGGCTGGTATGGCCTAGGCTTTTGGCTGCTGCATCCTGCCTCCACTGTAAATCTGCCAGCGGTATCTTCTTGAGGCTGTGAACATTGGTGTGGGCCTTGGCCGCAGTGGGTAAATTATTGGAACATTGTGAACACATTGCCTTTGATTTTCCATCTGTTAATGTTGATGACTGGAAGACCACAAACTCAACACCTGTGATTTGCTAATAAGTTGCCTATTCCGTGTGATATCTGACAGTGGCTGATTTTTGCCAAAGATATGGAAAAAACACTAACGTTTCTCAAAACAAGACAGCTTTCTTGCCATTTATTTTTAACGATGTTTTTGTCTTCTGCCCCTTTCCTTTCTTCTCTTCCCTCCCCTCTCCTCTTCTTTCCATTTTTCTCTCTCCTCCTCGCCACTCTCCACTTCCTCTTCTCCCCCTCCTCTCCTCACCCTTCTCTTCCCTCATCTCCTCCCCTCCCTCCTCGCTCCTTCTGTCTCCTCTCCCCACATCACCCCTTCTTTCTCTTCTCTTCTCCCCTCTTCCTCTCTTCTCCCCTCTCCATTAGTGTTGGGGTGTAGGTCCATTTAATGACCACTTAAGGGCCTTTTCCTGCCCAGCCTCAATTCTTAGGCTGGCGGGCTGATGACAGATCGGGTGGTGGGGTTGGGGGGGGTGGAGGGGGGTAACCTGGAATTGAACAAGGTTTGATCTCGGGCAGGAAGGACCAGGGGGGTGGGGGCACCTTCATCAGAAGCCCCCTTCTGACTGGGGCCTTCCCCCCCTTAAGGCCCAGTGACCTCTGTGCCTCCTTCTCTCCCCCGCTGACCTATCCACCGAGATCCTGATGAACCCCTCGCAGCTGCCCCCAGACCTTCCCTATCACCCACCCCCCCCTTGACTCCTGCCATTTACCCCTCCTCCGGTTCCTGGCACTTAGTTCCAGGCAGCTAGCTGCTATGCCTCTTCCAGCCACTGCAGTGCCGTTCCTGGAGTGACTGGAGAGCTGCCGGCCAATCTGATTGGCCGGCAGCTCTCCAAGGTGGGACTTCCTTCCAGTGACCGGTGAGCCCCTGCCATCCTGAAAATTCTGGCCCAAATAGCTGTGAGCTTGATTGGCCTTCCAATTCACCACAAAGGACAACATGCAAACACTTGGCTATGTCCTGGAGGACTTGCCAGCATATCTAGGGTCAATTCTTATCTTTAGCTCTCATCATGCCACTTGCATATAACAGGGAGCACGTGATGGCAATTGAAGCTCATTGACATTCAGTCTGTTGAATGAATGGATGTTTTGCAGAGCTTTCATGGATACGCAGAACTACTGTTGGTCCTCGGCGCAATAACAAACAAACAACGATAGCAACTTGCATTCAAGTCACATATTTAAAATAGAAAATGTTTCATAGTGATTACAGAAATGTTTTCATTCAGGAATTGATACCAATTGCCAAAGCAGAAGATATTAGGATGGTGACTGAATGTTTGGCCAAAGAAGTAGCTTTTAATGAGCACCTTTAATAATCGATTGGTTTTATTCCAAAGCATTACCATCAACAAACATAAACAGAGGAGATTAACACACAGAGTTCATGGACCTTCACTTGAGTGCTGCCCTCCTGGAATCACACATATTTCATACATGAAGGCATCTTAAGATCATCAAGGCGAAAGGAATTAGGATGATATATGTAAGGGTTGCCTCATTCAGTTGCTTTCCCTGTAAGGTGATAGCCCCAGCTATTGACCCCATGAACTCCTGCCCTCCTGGACACAACAGGAGCTCTTTCACTCATCAATTCAGCATGAAATGTAGTTGAAATATCACTGAGCTGCCATCTGAAAACTGTTGAAAGTGTTCTCTTCAAACAGTGTTTGCAGAGAGGGGATGGGGCGTTGAAGGCCTCATTCAGCCAGATGTAGTGGTTTTCAGCACTTTTCAGCAAATGTAGATTTCCTTCTATCAGATATCTGCTTTGCCTTCAAAGAAATTTGAAATAAAAGAACCATCTTATTGAGATAAACCCAGCATTTACATAATCTTAACTCAACGATTGTGGCAACCACCAGGAAGTAAAATTCTAGGCCTCTCTTAACATTGCTGCTGGGGATTTGGGATCAAGAGTGTTATTGAATCGGAAATCCAGCTCTGCGTGTAATTGGATCCCATTTACCTTTCGACCACCTGCCTCTCTGCTTACTGGAGGATAAGACTGTCTGCACTTCGAACATGACAATCATTTTTACAGCTGAAGAGCGTGTGATTGTCTGCATCATGACACATACATGAGATGAAAAGCATTTACCAATCCAACTGCAGGATCAATGGAAAATGTGGCTCTCTAATGCTGTCAGTATCTCTGTGTTTGGGTCACTGGTGGAGCTAGAAAAACCGTGCATCCAGACCCCTTAAATGTAAACTACCTCATAAAGCCAGCTGACTGGTCTCTATAATGCTGACACTGACCTTAAAAAGGACACCATTTCAAATCCAGTTGCTTGGTGCTCGGGTACAAGTCAATGATCTAGCAAATAGGAAGCTGCTCCATCAATTTTATCCCAGTGCAACACTGCAGACTCTAAAACCTGGAATGACACCCCTTTGATCTGTATCGCTTCTTACGGGAGGTTGGGTGACTTGATATCACTGCACAGCTGGCTGGCCTGACCACTTGCAGACTCACTGGGTGACCTCCGTACTTGCTGTGTAATGTAACTGGCCGGAGGAAAGTCAGACCCAAAGTGAAACGCTTCCCGTTAGCTCGTATGGTCATTATTCCTCACTAAACTTCAGTTTATCTCAAAATTAATCCTTTCCTGTTTCTGTCGTGTCTCTGATAATAATGCCAGGCTTGGGCTTGTTTCCGCTTGCTGCTGTCTTGCCTTTTGTCGGAAAAATAGAATGAGACATTCTTTGGAGAATTAACTGAGACAAATGTGAAATCTCAAGTATTGGCCTCAAGACATAGCACAGAAACAAAAGTGCAAAACGATTTTCCTCTGGATTTTTCTTCAAGCAAGACAGCTGAACTGTCATTTTTTTTTTTTGCTGCCTTATCTGGAAAGTTCCATTATGCGTTGTTGTTGTGGTAGCAGTTCCAACAAACGGTTGGAAATCAGTCAAAAGCACATTGTTTGATGATCCAGAGTTCAGTGTGTCTTTATTATGCCTGTGTTTTCATTAGCAATTAAGCCTCAAGTTTGGCAACAGACATTGGAGCAGAACTTTGATCAGAAATGGTGTTAACCCTAAACTTTTGTGAAAATTAGATACAAATTAGTTTGTACCGGAAACCAAAACCTGTATTTCCCCACTAGCTACGCTGGCAGGCTTAAGGTATAGAAAGGTAATTATCACACACAAACAGAACTTTGGTCTTGTCATCAGTCATGTTGTACTCAATAGAATTGGATAACTACTGAATGACAGGTAGACACTTAAATGAGAGAAATACCTGTATTTATATAGCACCTTTCATCATCTCAGGATTTCCCAAGTCTACAGACAACCTAGCACTGTTTGAAGTGTAGTCACTGCTATAATGTAGGAATTGCAATTGATGCAAAGGGAGGTCACACAAACAACAGTGGGACAATGTCCAGATAGTCTCTTTCAACAGGACCTTCCAAACCTGCGACCTCTACCACCTAGAAGGACAAGGGCAGCAGATGCATGGGAATGCCACCACCCCTCTAAGCATCTCACCATCCTGACTTGGAAATATATCGCCGTTCCTACACTGTCTCTGGGTCAAAGTCCTGGAACTCCCTTCCTAACAGCACTGTAGGTGGACCTACACCACATGGACTGCAGCGGTTCAAGAAGGCGGCTCACCACCACCTTCTCAAGGGCACCTAGGGATAGGCAATAAACACTGACACTGCTAACAATGCTTACATCTTATGAATGAATTAAAAAAATCAATTTTTTAGTGGTTTTGGCTGAGGGATAAATATTGGCGAGGACACCCAGTAGAACCACCCTACCCTTCCTCATCAGAGCAGATGGAACCTCAGTTTAACCTATTGTTTGAAACACAGCACCTCCAACAATCCGGCACTCTCTCAGTACTGCAGAGCACCAGCCTAGATATTGTGCTCCTGTCTCTTGCATGCAGCATGAACCAAAAATCTGCTAACTCAGAGGTGAGACTGCTACCACTGAGCCATGGCTGAGAGACAAAAAATAATTAAATAAGAGGTTGTGTTGGATTGCTGTCAAGGGATTGCAATGTTTTGTCTTCCAACATGTTGCATCAGATCTCGTGGGTATTAGACTGAACCTTTCCAACACTGCTGTATTGGAAGATCAGACACTCATAATAAAGAGGATAAGTTAGGACCTGAATCTTATGTTACAGTCATATTGTGCTCTATAGCACTTCATGTTGATTCTGCAATAGCCATACTACTGTAATTGGTAGCATTCCTGCCTCTGTGCCAGCGGCTGTAGATGGAGCACTGACTCCAGTCCTTGAGCACTATGATAGGTTAATACTTCAATGTGATACTGAGAGAAATATTGCATTGCTGGAGGTACTGAAACATTAAGCTGAGGTCCTTTCTGTTCTTCACTGGATCAGGTAGGCAGAAAAAGCTTCCACGTTAACATGGGAAGAGAATCAGGGGTTCTCTTAATGTCCTGCTTCACATTCCCCCCTCAACTACACCACTAAAAAAAAGGATTATTCACCTCACTTGCTGTTTGTGGCCATTTTCTTTTGCCCACGTAATTGCAGTGACTAATGTTCAAAAGATTATTAATTGCATGTGAAGACCAGGACTTTTTGAGAGACATGTTAAAGCAACAACTTGTGTGAACCCTTTTCTTCAGAGTGAGTATCTGAAAGGTTGAGAAGGAGCTTCCATTTAATTGGAAATTGGGACATTTTGACAGGTGTGTTTGAGAAGCAGGGAGGGAAAGACCGAGTTTGCATATATTAAATGAAAGGTGTTCTTAATTGTACTGCTGTTTTAAACACAGAGTAAGTGTAAAGTTTATAAGATGAGCCCAAAGCTTACAAACCACAATCATATACTCCAGACATATACACCCATCCGGTCTACTGCTGTAATTGTACAGAGGTGAGGAATGAGACAGTATAACGTCTTTCTGAAGTCAGGCCTGTCATCCCATCCCTATCAGTCCTGGCAATTGCTTCACAACAGAGGTCAGATCAAAGTGAATCATTTTGCTAGGCAATGCATGTCCAAATCTGCTTTAGGTAAGCAGGCCACTTGCCTTTCTGGGCCCTGTAAATGAGGAGGATATTATTAGAAATACCCATTGTGAGAATCAACACCTTCGCGAGGATATAAACACAATTTAAACATGAAGATGTAGAGGATGAAAGCAGAAAATGCTGGAAATACTCAGGAGGTCAGGTAGCGCCTGTGGAGAAAGAGAGACAGTTGACATTTTAGGTCGATGACCTATCACCAGTGAATTCTGATGAAAGGTCACCAAGCTGAAACATTAACTCTGGCCGCGGATTCCTGGTGCCGTCAGCAGCGGGCATCATCGCAGGCAGGATGGGAAAATTTAGAGAGCTGTCGACTTTTAATGGCTCTCCAAGCTTTCCCATCCCACTGGTGCCTGGGCTGGAAAGTCCCACCCTCCGGGAGGTTATTCTCCTCCCAGCGGGTGGGTGCAGCGGACAGGCCTGGTAGCAGCTGCGCAATGGTTCGCTGCCCACGATCGAGCCCCCGACTGCGATTTCACACCGACTGGCCAATTGACGGCCAGCCAGCGTGAATCGCATGCTGAAACGCTCAATGCTGCCTGGGTGCAGGGTGGGGGTGGGGAGGAGGTCAGCGCATGCGTGTGGGTGTACTCAGTGAAAGCTCCCTGAAGACACTCATATGTCTCAGGGAGCTGAAGATTTACAACATGAAAAATAAAGAAAGGAAAAAACGTCCCCTCATGTGACTCTATCACATGAGCAGGGACATGTTAAAAATGAGTTTCAAAAGTTTTTTTTTAATCACTGGTTGAAAGGTCATCCCGCCTCTGGGTGAGGTTTCACAAAAAATGCAAAGGCCGCTTGGCTTATTCGCCCGCCCGCCAACCAAATGGTTGGACGAGCAGTAAAAAATTTGATTTGATGAATTGATTAAGGGCCTTAATAGGCCTCTTAGTTGTCAGCGGGCGCACTGCCGCTTCCTGCATGCACCCACTGAGCAAAATATCACGAGAGTGCACGATGAAGTCGGGATGCTCGCTGAATGTCATCGCGTACTATTTTACCCCTGTTTGGATTGGGCGCGCACCCGCCCGACGAGGGAAAAATTTTGCCCTCTGTTTCTCTCTCCACAGATGCCGCCTGACCTGCTGACTATTTCCACCATTTCCTCTTTCTACTTCAGCTTTCCAGCAGCATTTCTGTTTTTGTATAAATAATGCTGTATGAGTGCAGTAGTGTAGTGGTTACAGGACTAGCAAAACAGACTTGGAATCATCAAGTGACAGTGAACTTAAATCTCGCCAGCTTGAGATAATCGATCAGTAAAAGCGACCATGAAGTTGTCAGATTGTCATAAAAGACAATTGGTTCACTAATCTACTCGAGGGAAGGAAACTTGCTGTCCTTACCTGACCAATATGTGACTTCAGTCCCACACTAAAATGATTTTTAAATGGCCTCAGTTGTATCAAACCATTACATGCAGCTTCTCAGGTCAACCAGGGATGGGCAATAAATGCCTGTGATTCACACATCAAAGAAAGAATTGATAAAAGATGGCTTTGACTTGATTTACACAATTGCTCATATGCAAAAGTTCCATCTTAATAATGATTGTATCCACCAAATCTCTGTTAACCTGCAGAGAACCACGATAATAAAATGCCATTGTACATTTATCACCATGTTGTGTAATCTGCTGTTCTCAGCAGATTGGCAGCAGGTGCCTGGGTCTTATCAATGCTTCAGTTTGCCACTGCTGCATGTTATCTTAATTGTACAGTGTACCTAGCTGGAGGAGTGTAAGAGCCAGAAGCTTGGTCAGGTGTGTGAACAGTACCAGAACTGACAGGTGTTGCAGTATCAGGCTATCTTGCCCCAATCACAGCAGCACGACTGTTTAATTAAACTTTCCTGTAGTAAGATAAAGCTGGTAAACACCCGGTGGAACACTAAAGCAAGTCAGAGGCTTTCAAATCTTATCAGTTGTAGACACACGCTAGGAGTCTGCTCAATCACTGCCAGGGACAGAAGTATGGAGTGCCTGCCATATACATATTATAGTCAACCATTAATTTGAAAATTACCAATCCCCAGGAGAGTTATTACTAAACTGCAGGCTGAGAAATTCCACACAGTCTGATGCTATGTTGCAATAATTATAGATGTATTTAATTGATGTGCAGATGGCAAGATCTATTTAAAGTTACACTACATCGTTGTTCCTGTGACCCTGATTTTAAATACTCCTCTTCATTCTCAAGGCTGTGGGTGATGAGCTTCCAAAGTGCCATCATTATAAATAGTATAAATAATTGCATGTAATATCAAAGCAATACTATTTATAAAGTTTATAACAAGCTTCCTAATCTATGTCAGTACCTAAGATGTTGGCGATTTCTCCATTTGAAATATTTAAGTTTTGGTGCTTTTATTCAACATATATTTTGGCATAATTATTTGGAAAACATTATTATTACCGTTGTAGTATAACCTAAACTGAACGAAGGTTAAAAGATGGTATTTGTTGGTAATTGTGCTGGCATATTTTACACTGTTTGCTCATGTATTTTGAATAATTTTGGATCTAACCTTTGTCTCATTATTTCCAAACTGACCCCTGATTGTGCAGTACCCAGACCATCGCTATGGTGACAGCGTTAACCGGGTCTCAACTGTTATTATTATAGTGCTGCCGCCTGCCCTCCCTAAGTGAATCAAATGGCTGACTGTTTAACCAGCGATAAATACTAAAATGTTACAGCGCCAAATGACAGCTGCTTTAAACAACTGATAGACAGGCATAACAATGGGCTGACCTACTCCATTCAGCTCCATTTTGAAAGATGTTCTGGTATTCTTTTGGTCTCTTTGTAATGTCTTGCGAGCATTCTCCACCCATAAGGCAACTCAGTCCTCAACCTGTTAACCCCACCCTGCAACAGACGTTTAGTCCCATTTATTGTGGTGAACAGAATTCCGATTCACTTGCTAGCCTGGCTTTTCTGCTCCTGGCTACCTGCTGTGCCAACATAAAATGGGGCAGTCAGGACCTGTAAATGGGCAGAGGTTTCAATTCACTGGAACTCCACCCACTTTAACAATGTCCCCAGCTTTCACTCTCATCTCCAGCAGCAACACCCCATTTTGGGCCAGGCAGATAGAAATGAGGCAATAATGATATCTGTCGTAGGCCATGTTTTCCATCATTTCCTCCCTTAACTCAAGCTGGTGGAAAAGGAACATACAGGATTGCTAAATGTTTGATAAAAGACGGAAGATAATCAGAAGATAATTATTCTTTGCCGCATTCCGACCACAAATCAAAAGTACTTCATTGACTGTAAAGCGCTTTGGGATGTCTCGAGGCTGTGGGAGGGACTATACAAATGCAAGTCTTTTCTTTCCCAATAGTAAAAAGTAGTTTGAACCAGTACTGTTATTTCCCAATTTTTACCATTTTTCCATTCCATCCACTTCCATCATAGAAGACTGGTAACAGGGCATTGCATTTGAAGACTGGCAGCATTCTTGAATGTCTAAAGAATCAGAAGCTGCACCCTCCCTTGTTCATGGTGTTGCTAATGTCAACAGGGAAGGATTCCATTTCCTCTTCGCATCTTGCTTGTTTGTGACCAGCAGCACTGCATCATACAAGACAGTGCTTACTTCCCCAGCATCTCCCAGTCAGCCCGAATATGTACACCCAAAGTTAATGCTCTGCTGTCACCTTTTTCTCAAATGCAAGACCCATGGGTTTCAGATCCCCAGCATCTTTTGCGCGGCACCTTTAGCACAGTGAAATATCCCGAAGCACTTCCTAGCAACATTATCAAACAAAATGTGACAGTGAGCCCCATAAGAAGGTAACATGACAGGTGAATAGGTTGTAAGGAGCATTATAAAGGAGGACAAAGAGGCTTAGGGAGGGAACTCTCTTCTGACTTAAAGGCTGACACCTATTTAAATATAAATCCAGAGCCTATGCTCCCTTAACATACAACTCAATTAGCACTCAACAAAGTTACAAATAAAATGAGCTGTAAGCATAAAGTGATGTTTATGGTAGCTTTCAGTGACTGGTGAGCTAAAGGCTGAATTCCACTGCTTTTCCTTTTGATCTAACTGTACCCGAGACAGAATGAGTAGCAGAACAAAAACAAAAATACCTGGAAAAACTCAGCAGGTCTGACAGCATCTGCGGAGAGGGGGGCAGTTGACGTTTCGAGTCCGTCTGACCCTTCGTCAGAACTAAGAAATATAGAAATGAGGTGAAATATAAACTGGTAGAGGGGGTTGGGACAGGTAGAGCTTGATAGGGGGCCAGTGATAGGTGGAGGCCAAGAAGAGACTACCAAGGATGTCATAGACAAAAGGACAAAGGGGTGTTGATGGTGGTGATATTATCTAAGGAATGTGCTAATGGGGACATTAAGGGTAGCAAGCAGGACAAGCTAGTGGCAGATGGCCCTAGTGGGGGTGGGGTGGGGGGGAAGGGATCGAAATGGGCTAAAAGGTGGAGATGAAACAATAGATCAAAATAAATTTAAAAATAGGTGGGAAGAGAAAAAAATAGTTGTAAAAAAAATTTTTTTTTAAATTATAAATTATTGGAAAAAGGGGGATCAGAAAGGGGGTGGGGATGGAGGAGAGAGTTCGTGATCTGAAATTGTTGAACTCAATATTAAGTCCGGAAGACTGTAAAGTGCCTAGTCGGAAGATGGTGTGCTGTTCCTCCAGTTTGTGTTGAGCTTCACTGGAACATTGGGTCATACGGACTTGAAACATCAACTGTATCCCTCTCCGCAGATGCTGTCAGACCTGCTGAGTTTTTCCAGGTATTTTTGTTTTTGTTCTAGATTTCCAGCATCCGCAGTATGTTGCTTTTATCAGAATGAGTAGCAGTGCTATAATAGATCTCACCACATTGAAGGACAATGGGTGATGAAACTGTTGCAGTTTAATGTGAAAAGGAGGTATTTCTTGATGGGCTGCACCCCCTAGAGGCAAAGTGCAGGAACCTCACTGGTTATGTACATATCTTACATATCTCGTACATATCTTAGCTTGGAAATTCTGTCTGGACCCTTGCCAACATTATAATGGGAGACCAAGAAAATCTCCACAGAATTGCAGGGCCCTGGTTTGCCGGCTGAATTTCACAAATTTAACCGGCCTATCATTCACAGTATCTAATGGTCTCTTGAAAGGTACCAATGTTTTTTAGGCAGTCACTCACCTACCCAGGCCAGGTACAGACCATTGATTGATGGTCATTTTATTTAAGTCTATTCACACAGGCCCTCACCTATTAGAAATACCTATTAGAAATGCTGCCTTACAGCGTTCTGACCGGCCAAATCAACAATCAGAAGCTGTGGGAAGTGTATGTCTGAATTCTGATACGCATTACCTCTGGACTAAGCTCCCTGCCGGCATCATGCATTAAACGTTGGCTCTTTCTGTGTGAAGAATGCTTCCTGGCATCCATCCTGAACTTGCCATTAACCAGCTTGTACTCAAGTCCCCTTGGCCCTACAGCTATCCCAACATGGCTGCTGGTGGGATTTAAACTCAATTAATTAATTAATTCTATTAATCAAAGAAAATCTGGAATTCAAGGCTAGTCTGAGTAATGGTGACCATGAAACTATCATTAATTGTCATAATGTTGTTCACTAATGTCCTTTAGGGAAGGAAATCTGCTGTCCTTACCTGGTCTGGCCTACATGTGACTCCAGATCCACAGCAAGGTTCTTAGCTGTTGCTTGAAATGGCCTAGCAAGCCACTCAGTTGTACCAATTAGGGATGGACAACAAATGCTGGCTTTGCCAATGATGCCCGCATCCCATGAATGAATAAAAAAAAAGTTCAGCTTTCACTTAAAACAATGCTCATATATTCCACTTGCAGGCCTAGACCTTCTGTTCATCCATGGTACTGGTGGAAGTGCAAATGGCGGGACTTCCCCCCAACCTTCAAGATGCACTCTTGCCCAAGCCTCTTCTCCTGTGGCTTGTGCCATTTGAATAGCCTGAGTGAGTTCCCAAGTTTTCCCCTCAGGGGAAGTGTACACTACAGACTAATGAACAGACCTTAATCCAGGCTGGGCTGGGAAAAAGCCTAATGAGAGCCCACATGCTTATGCTGAGAGGATGTGACTGGCCTGAGCTAAGGCCTGGATTTTTGTGGAGTCGTTGAGACTCTGCGTCTTATCCAAAATGGCGCCGAGACCCCAGATCAGGATGTCCCGCCCCCATTTCCATCAAATCCCTGTTTTTGCCAGTAGGAGGAAAGTGGGTAGGGTGCGCATGGGAGAAACCCAAACTCAGCAGGGCCATTTGAATTCAGTGCTGAGTTCAAACAGACCCCATTCTCACTGGGTTGAGGTCCGCTTCCTGCACGTGAGTGACTTACTGTTTATAAGAGTAGACGCGAATGCTCATAAAAAGACGGATAAGGTCTGTGAAACTGTCAGACTGTCAAATTTTTTAAATCCCCTGTCCTTTAAATTTCGAGAAAAAAAAAGCCAGCCTGCGGTGTCTGAAAAGAAACAGTCCTAGCAGCTTAAGGGTGGGGACAGCTTCCAAACTGTTTCCGGGGTGTGGTGGGGCTTGACTCCAGCATACACTCACCCCCCACCTCCCCGCTTTCCAGAATGAAAGTCCCGTTGTTTGGGGCACGGTTTCCTGAGCCAGATGTTGAATGCCTTGAAATTTCCCAATTCTGCACACCTATTTCAGGAGCAAAAGTCCATGCCTAAGTATCAGATAGCTGCAGGTTTGAACTCTGTCCAGTGCCCCAGCCTTAGACAACAGGGAGTGTATCCTAACATTAGAGGACAGGTTGAGGTTACATGGCCACCCTATTTCACTACTTCCTTTCAGCCTTAAAGCATTATTACAGGATTGCTGTACCTCTTGGAACATTTGATACACATGCAGCAGCAGAATGATGCCGTAGAATAGCTCATGGTCACTTAGGTAACCATTATTGGTAGGAAGTGGTTTACAATGCGGAACACCATCCTTGGACAAGGATGGCCTCTGGTTTTCTGCTAATTTTTTTAGCTCGTTATACTAGTTATTCTTGTCGTTATGATCTGGCTAGTTCGGAGGTTAAAATATTAAGGATATGATGCCAATGTTAGCTTCAGCAAAGTGAGAAGATTGTGGGGCCACAAGAAGGGGGAGGTCCTTCAAGAGGCCTGAGATGGGGGATATGTAAGTGTTGGTAAACTGGATAAAATAGCTGGTATTATGCAGAAGTTAGGTTATAGAAATGGTGAAAGGTTAAATGGGATTTAGTCAATCTCTAGATACAGAGTTCTGCAGGTGGGGTGTGGGATGATGAGAGTGTGGAATTTTAATTGTTGTCAGTGCCACTCTGAGAACCAGGTGGCAGTGTGAAAGGGAATTGGGGACCTCTCAGTAAATACCTAAGAGAGGTAAGGAAGTGAAGGCTAGCAAGGACAGGTGTAGTCATTCATAGATGGGAAATGTCCAGAAAACAATAAACAGATAGCAACTTTAATGATTGTATATGTATAGGGGAAAGGAGATCGATTCTATCTCACGACACAAAGACATGTTGTCATATATACTTACACACTAACTGCAAGTAGTAGAAATATGCTTATGTATTATCCCCATACTTGTCTTATGTAATTAATCATATAAAGGAACTGGATTTTAGCTGCTCTACCTAGTCCTGCAAAAGGCTAATGTGGGCATCTGGAGGACACAGCTTACCAACCCCCTATGAGTTCTCTGAGAGCAGTATTGATACCAGGCCTCAGTGGAATTACATATGATTGTTGTATTAATGCATTTATTAATAAAGATAATTAATCAGATGTCTCTCTATCTCATAGGTCCATGCGTTTTCAAAGGAAATGACAGTGTTTGTTCTAAGCTCAATATCTCTCGCTTTGTTTCTGCTTGTAAAGCTATGAATTGCATGGGCCCTTTTGATTACAGCATCACTGACCAGAGTGAGGAGCAGCAGCATGATTAAAGTGGCAAAGATTGTCTGTTGCTGCTGAATACTCCAAAGACAGAGATTCAAGGCAGCAGTGTCTTCGGCTGGTGCAGTCAATGCTGTTCTCCTGGTGGAAGCGGGCTGCAGGTCTTCAGTTAGCAGCTCACATGCTCTGAGATGGTATGGAGTACAACCTTCTGAGGTATAGATCAAGAAAGCCCAAGTGTGGCTTTCCTAGCCTGTTGACAAAGGTGAGTGGGCATAGGTACATAGGAAAGAGACGCCTTATGTGAGGCCTAACTCAAAATGCTTCCAATCTTACATATCCTGGTCCTCCTCTTCAAACAGCCCACTTGATTGGCGCCCCTTCCACAAACATTCACTCCCTCCATCACCGATGAACAGTAGCAGCAGCGTGTACCATCTACAAGACGCACTGCAGAAACTCACCAACGCTTCTTAGTCAGCACATTCCAAACCCATGACCACTACCATCTAGAAGGACAAGGGCAGCAGATAGATGGGAACACCACCACCTGGAAGTTCCCCTCCAAGTCATCATCCTGACTTGGAAATATATCACCGTTCCTTCACTGTCGCTGGGTCAAAATCCTGGAACTCCCTCCCTAACAGCACTGTGGGTGTACCTACACCACATGGACTGCAGCGGTTCAAAAAGGCAGCTCACCAACACCTTCTCAAGGGCAATAAATGCTTGCCTAACCAGCGACGCCTGCATTCAGTAAATGAATAAAAAAATTATAATAATGGCAGACACACTGGGAAATCCATCTCCCAGTGCAAAACAGGACTTTGAACTAAGGAAAAGTAGCAGTAAAGGTATTGACTGTGTAGTAACTAGCTTTAAGGAATGTAGTGACTGTAGCTTTAAGACTTATTGTACTGTGTTCTATCATGTGACAGTGTGAACGAGTCAGCCCAAAGCATGAGGACTCTTAGGGGTGGAGTTTGTGTGTAGTTGTGGACCTTGATAGAAGCAGGTAACTGCTGCTAAAGCCCTGTAAATAAAGTTCACTGTTTCTTATGAGAAACCTGTCTGGAAAATCAAGTCCATAACAATTGGCAACAAGGATGAGATGGTTGTTATGGACTTGATTGTATAGAAAAACTTTGGCATAACCTTTCTATAGTCACACCTGACATTGGTGATCTAACTTTGCATGCGTCTAACCATTTGGAATGTGCATCAATTATTAGTAGAAACATGGAACCTAGAAATGGACCTACATAATCTATATGCAATCTCACCCAGGGTTGACCAGGCCATTCCCACAGGTGCAGTGGGGCTGCAAGAGGCAACTTCTGTAGTTGCTGGCACTGGAGACAGTGTCTAACCATTTTTTCTATATCATCGTCTATACTGGCCATCAGATATAGCTCCTTGCAAACGTTTTCATTTTGGAAATTCCAGGATGCACACTATGCAACTCAGTTAAGTGCAGTTCCCTTCCTTGTGAAGGGACGATGACTTGTGCACCCCATAATAGGATACCATCCTGACTACTCCATTCATTCCTTCAGGTGAAGAATGACTTCAATTCTTTGAGGACTGGTTCCTGGGACCATCCTTTCAATACTTAGTCTCTTAACCTAAACAAGACTGGATCATGGTTTGTCCAGTTTCTCATTTGTCTGCGCAGACTGGTGAAGTATCCAGGAAATTCATCGCTAATAAGATCTCTTGGGGAATTGGAGTGTATTCAATGCTCTCCTGGAAAAGAAGACGACTTAGGGCATCTGCATTGGCTATATGCATCCCTGGTCTGTGCATAAAAGTGTATTCAAATGCTGATAAAATCAAAGCCCATCTTTGAATTCTTGTGGAAGCTATGGGAGTGATAGCTTTTTCTTTGCTAAACAAACCCAAGAGTGGTTTGTAATCAGCTACTAAAGTGTCAGCCATGTAAATACTAATTTTTTTAACTCTAAAAATAATCGATAGTCTTTCTTCCTCGATTTGTGAATACCCTTCTTGACCGTGGAGCGGGTTCTGGATACATAGCCAATTGGCCGTCCTGAACTGCCATCCATCTTTTGAGATAGTACCACTACCACGCCATAGGGAGAATGCGTCACAGGTTAGTGCTAATTCTTTTGTTGGGTCGTAGTGTACTAACAAGTTCGAAGAATGCAAGAGCTGTTTAACTTTCATGAAGGCTTCTTCTTGAGGTGACTCCCAAACCTAACTTTGGGTTTTCTTTAATAATGAGTGTAGAGGGTAAAAGGACCATTGGTAAGTTGGGTAGGAATCAACCATAATAATTTACCATACCCAAGAATGACTTGAGTTCTGAGACATTTTTAGGCAAAGGTGCCTCCTTAATAGCTTTAACTTTTTATTCTACTGGGTGTAACCCTTGGGCATCCACCCGGTGGCCCAAGTAAACAATTTCATTTGCCTGAAAAGTTTTCCTTTTTCAAGCGCACCCCTGCTTCCAAGAGTCATTTTAAGACTTCTTCCAAATTAGCCAAGTGTTCTGCTTCTGCTAACCCAGTTATTAGGACCTTGTCCAGGTAGTCGATGACTTGAGGTAGTCGTTGCAGCAAGCTTTGTATTGTCCTCTGGAAAATCGTGCAGGCTGAGGAAATACTAAAAGACAGGCGTGTGTATTGATACAGCCCTTTGTGCGTGTCTATGGTTACAAATCCTCCGGACGTATCATTGTATCATCCAGTTCCAGCTGCTGATATGCGTGGCTCATATATAATTTAGTGTAAGTTCTCCCTCCTGCTAATTTGGCATACAGATCCTCGATCCTGGGGATAGTGTACTTGTCCAACTTGGCAGCCTTGTCTACTGTTAGCTTAAAATCCCCACAGATACAGATGGTCAGATCTGGTCTCAAGATAAGGACTATGAGTGCTGCCCATTCGGAAAATTGAACTGGCTGAATGATACCCAGCTTTTCTAAATGGCTTAATTTGGTGTCAACCTTTTCTCTCAGGGCATAAAGCACAGGCCTGGCTTTAAAAAAATGAGGAGTTGCTTCATAGTCAACATAGATCTTAGCCTGCAGGCCCTTGATTTTCCCCAGTTTCTTTCGAAAGTTCTTATCATATTTCTTTAACAGCTCTGGCAGTCTTCCAGTTCTCAGCTGAAAAATTTCAAACCAATTTACTGTAATTTCTTTTAACCAATCATGACCTGGAAAGCTTGGTCCTTCATCTTCCACTATAACCACAGAGAGCTGTGCTGCCTGCTGCTTGTAATAAACAGGCACAGTGGTAATTCCTTTCACATGTATGGCTTCTTCAGTATACACTTTCAATTTGGCTGAAGACTACTCCATATTGAATTATTGAATCCCCTTGTTTTAAATATTTGAATGTGTGCTGACAGACGTAAAGTGAGGGCTCATTACAGTGGTTCTTGCACCAGTTTCCACTTCAATCAAAGGTTTTCCATTGACCTGCAGAGTAACAGTGATTGGCTCTGTTTTCCCTACTTTCACATTAAATAGGGAATAAATATTGGAATTAGTGGTTTCTGGTTCTTCCACGGTATGTACTTCGATCAGTTTAGTTTGCTGCCTGTAAGTCTGTCTCAATCTTGCTTTACATTGTTTCAGTATGTGCCCTCTTTCATGACAGTAATGGCATTCCACCTCTTTAAAACGGCAACTTTCAGGGATATGGTTACTTCTACATTGTAACAATTCATTTTCAGATTTTCTGCTGAGCTGTCCCCTGTATATTTAAAAATTTTCGGGTAGTATGGACTGTCTCCCGCTTCATGGCTGACTCCCTGGTTTTCACACCATGCCTGGTGGTCTGTTCCTGCCCCAACTTGAAAATGGCACCATTTTGTACCTTGTACAACCCTGTGAATCCCACTCGGCACTTTCCATTGCAAGCGCTATTTCCAATGCTCTTTTAAAATCGATATTTACTTCAGCTAATAACCATCGTTGAATGACATCATCGTGCACACCGCAGACAAAATGGCCCCTTAACATATCATTTAGGGTCTCCCCAAAGTCATAATGTTCAGTTAGCTGTTCAACTTCGCTATGTATGTTGCTATGATCTCCCCCGGGGCTCTTATTCTTGAATTAAATTTGAACCTCTGCATGATTGTGGAGGGTTTGGTTTGAAAATGACCCTTTACGAGGTTTACCAATTCGCTGAATGTCTTAGAATCGGGAGCATTCGGGGCCGTCAAACTATGGATTAAATTATAAGTTTCACTCCCACAGACGCTTCGGAGAATTACCTTCCTTTTTTCCTCCACCAGTATTTTGTATACTTGGAAAAAGAAACTGAGGCGTTCAATATATTGGCTCCAATCCTGTGAATGAGTCGAAGGGGTCAACCCTGCCAAAAAGTGGCATACCTGGTGAGTATATTTTGCCTTTCTTCTGTTTAAAACAAGATACTCACATTCACTGGGCGAGGGAAAGCACCTGAACCAATTTATCCTCATCGTTAGTTGTTATAGGCTTAATTTTCCAGACGGGTTTCTCATAAGAAACAGTGAACTTTATTTACAGGGCTTCAGCAGCAGTTACCTGCTTCCATCAAGAACCACAACTCGACAAAAACTCCTCCCTGAAGGTTCCCCGCGCTTCCGGCTGATTCATTCATACTATCATGTGATACTACACAATACAATAAGTCTTAATGCTACAGCCACTACATTGCTTAAAGCTGCAGTTACTACAGACTGAAACTTCAAAGGGTTACAGCGATATACAGGCAGCGTAACAGCACCCAAAATAGCCTCCTCAGTATGGCATCCACCTCAGATATACCCTCCTGTCATTCCTACTGCCATTTATATGAGTTGGGGAGATAAGCCACAGCCCTTTGTCCCTGTTTAAACAAAGCAACTCAGGCTCCGTGATGATTCTATTTACAGAGGGATTCCAAGAATCATTGTAATCTTGTTTATCAACCCAAAATAGACAGTAAATTGAAGGATATCCAGGCCATTGTCTTGAAAGTTAAGTAGCTTGCACACATCAATGACCCTTAATAGTGTTTACATGTTGTGCAGAGCAGGAAGTTTAAGTTCTCTCAAAGACAGTAGCGGAGTTTATCCAGCAGAGGGAGGTGTGCTCACCTGTAAGCCCTTTAAAAGCGAAATCAAAACCCAGATCATAAAACCTAGCAACTTAATCAGCAAGATTTCTATCACACAACAGCTTTAAGTTCAAATATATTTTATAAATTATGCCTTTTACATTAAAGTATACCAGACAAAAAACAGAAACAGGGCATTTAAGGGTTAGGACATTGTAAGGAGTGGGAGTTATATTTAACACAAGTTGACACAGAATGGGAAAGCTATTTTCATTTTGTATGTGAAGCATCGGAAGCTAACGTATATACATCAGGTTAATTAATGAATTTGACTTGACAGGTTCTAAATTTTGGTGAGTGCTGATGATAATATGAAGTGAATTCTACTTTCTTATACTGGTTTCACATTAATTGATTTGATTTCTTTCTCATCTTCCTCCCTGTAGCACCGATGAGTGTCATTAGCACACACTGTAATTCGATAATATTCGACATGTTCTAGTTTGTGCCAAAGGTAACTGTGAGGCTGAATTCAGTTAGGAATAATTCAATTTAATTCTGTCAACATTAAACTAAATCTTTGGTGTAAATCAATAGTTTTTTTTTGCAAGGGACATACTGTAGGGCCACAGGAGTGACAATTATTAATGGCTTTATTAAGGAGCATTTGTCTTTACCAAGCCCTCTCATTAAAACCTTTTTCTCTTTTTTGCCACACACCATAATGCACCAATACAAACTGTATCAAAATACATCATTCCTTCTTCATATTAGTTACATGAGCTCCACATTTTGTGATCCTGTAAAAATGAGGGTTGTGCAACATCAAGTGGAGTGCAGGCTGTGTCAAACTTTGTAATCGGAGGGCTGGCCCTTCTCATTTGCCCCGGCTCCCTATGCTATGCACCACGTGTGCAAGGAGTCAGGCCTGCAAGCTGACTGCTATTTGCAAAATCTGGCCAGCAGCAGTTAAAGGGAGGGTGTTTGCCTTCAAAGTGCCACCACTTATTCCAGTTGGAGCAAGGGGCAACCAGCAACTATGTTCAGCAGTGGAAGACACACACGAGGAATATAACATGTTGGACCAGGGGTGCCCTGTGCATGCCATGGCCCCTTTATGGGGATGGAGTTGGTATCCTACTGAGCCTGGTCTTTGAAAGTGGGTTAATGCTAGAAAAAGACCCTGGGTTCAACCTTGGTGTCCCGCATGTGCAGCATATACCTCGAACATTACTGCAGTGCTATGGGATGGAACTTTCAAATGAAGAACTCCATGGGGTGAGTGGCATACTTAGCCCTCACTCTAATGGAGCCCGAAAATGCAGTGCAAATATACCATTAGCTTTACATTGCTCTCAGAACACTGGATAGAGAGCACTACGTATGAGTATTTACATTCATCTGAGTTAATCTGCTGTACAAATGCCAGTGACATTTATAGTCACAGAGTCATAGATACAGCAGCAAAGAGGGCCATTTGATCCATCACGCTTCTGCTGGCTCTTTGTAAGATTTATCCAATTAGTCCCACTTTCCCACTCTTCCCCCAGTGCCTTGTAATTTTTTCCACTTCAATTATTTATCCAATTCCCTTTTGAAAGTTATCACTGAATCTGTTTCCACCACCCTTATAAGCAATGCATTCTGGATCACCATAACTACATAAAAAATATCATTTTCCTCATCATACTGCTGGTTATTTGACAAATTACCTTCAATCTATGCCCTCTGGTTACTGTCATGATGATGTGACTTGTGCATGAGTGATATTAATCTGTGACTTCACCAGCTGGCCAAACATATACTGAGCTGTTCAAAAAGGACCTCTGCAAGACAAGAAAAGACACTGACTAAAGATGGCTGCCACTAGCCATCTGATGTTTGGCATTCCAAGTTGACCAGCTTCTGAAAAGTTCCAATGTAAATTGCAATTCAGACATAGTACAGCATCCTTCTCTGGAATTTCACACCTGAGGATGTCAAGAGCCAATTCAAAGGGATTTACTGAACTGTACTGGAAATAGCATTTGCGTTTCTATGAGACTACCTCACCAGCAGAAACAGAAAGTCTGCTAGAACAATGGTTATCTGGAGATATGTCTTCCCACTTCATCAAGATGGATATGACTCATTCAGAGGGTTAATGGCTGGGACATTACAGAATTTAATCATCCCGGCCATGAAACAAAAGCAACCGTCAGTTCAGACATCAGAAAAACAAATCCCTTTTGAAATGATTTTGGGGAGAGAGGGTCATGTGACTGAAGTAACCATTTTTAAATCTCTTCAGCACACAAACTGCTAAAGACAGAAGCAGTCAGTTGTCTGGAGAACCTACCAAAGGGGCAGTAAAACCCTCCCTCTCCTCTCTCCTCTCAAGTCAAGGCCCTATTTCTTACAGTTTAAAAAATCTAGCACAGTGTTATGACCGGGTTGGGAGGAGTGCACAGTTTGATTAGCCCCACTACTCCACAGGATGCACCATTAGTTTAAAAGTTTTATTCACTCACCAAAATGGCCAATTATTTACCCCTCATTACAATTCCCCAGAATAAAAGAGACTTTAACCAGGTTTCTTTCAATCAGCAACTAACCTATGAGTTTATTATAAAACCAGTCTTGTCGCCTAGAAAGGCAATGCTTATTAACATACAGTAAGGAGTATGAAAGTATACTAATTACCCGTTCAAGATACCGCAATCCACACTCGCACACAGACATATACACCAAAACATAAATAAAATAAAAATAGAGGAAGTTAAAAGTCAATGGTTCAAGGAAAAAGGGAAGATGGTGGAGCCCTTGAAATGGTGTCCAGGTTAAACAGCTGGTCTCTCAGGGGTGATCTGCAAAACAATCATTGACTCTTGCATTGCTTTTCAGGCAGACTGGAGGAATGCTTACAGTTACTCAATTCCAGCATGTGGAGCAACTTAGGAGCAGCTTACATTCACTTCTGGCTGTGGACTGGCTCTGGACTGCAAAAAGGCTGCTGTCTTCTTTTCACAGCAATTGGTCCTTCTTTTCAAAGCAAATCAAGACCAACTTTTAAACACAGTTTTTCCAGGCATGGTTTTTTCCAGAGCCATAAACTACCACGTGACCCCTCTTTGCACACACTCCACCAGGGTCAAGAGGTGTCCAGTTTCTTTAAAGCTGCTTAATCACCTTTTCTTGTAAAAGACATCTTTCCCAGGAATAGCAAGCAGAGTCCTGCATTAACCCTTTCAGAAACAGTGTGTTTTTAAAAAATTCTTCCAGAATATTCTTAGTCCTTGAAGATGAACCATATCCTGCGATTCAAGAGTTCATGAAAATAGACGTTGTGAATTTCCATCGAAAAGAACCTCAAGTGCAAAAAGCATCGACTTCTGGAAGAGACAGATTATGTTTCCAAAAGGAAGTTGCCTTTGGCAATTGCTGTTACATGGGCTTCAACTCAACTCCTCGAATCTAAAGGCAAACTTGGAAAAACTTATGCTGCACGGCGGGATTTTCCACACCCGCCCATCGCCACGATCTTCCAGTCCCGCCGCAAGTCAATGGGCTTCTGGCTGGGGTGCCGCCTCGCCCATGGCAGGTCCCTCCCGCGATGGGGCCGAAAAACCCCGGCCGTAGTCACAGTGACCAGCAAAAGACTCATAAACTCATGTCACTGGACTGGTAATCCAGAGACCCAGGGAAATGCTCTGGGGACCAGGGATCAATTCTCACCATGGCAGATGGCGGAATTTGAATTCAATAAAAATCTGAAATTAAAAGTCTAATGATGACCATGGAACCATTGTCGATTGTTGTGAAAACCCATCTGCTTCACTAATGTCTTTTAGGGAAGGAAATCTGCTGTCCTTACCTGGTCTGGCTTGCATGTGTTTCCAGACTTACAACAATGTGGTTGACCCTTAAATTCCCTCTGAACAATGTCAGTTAGGGATGGGCAATAAATGCTGGCCTAGCCAGCAACGCCCACATCCCATTAACAAATAAAGAAAAAAAAACAGTGAACTCTCAATTTTTTACCTTTCAGCATTGAAATTTAATTTGGCTAAGAAAGTAACTACCCACAGTATAACTTGTACATTTGGCATGTGTGTGTGCGTGTGTGTGTTTGTGTGTGTGTGTGCGTGTGTGCGTGTGTGTGTGTGGTGTGTGTGTGTGTGTGTGTGCGCATGTGTGTGTGTGTGTGCGTGTATGTATGTGGTGTGTGTGTGTGTGTGTGTGCATGTGTGTGTGTGTGTGTGTGCGTGTGTGCACGTGTGTGTGGTGTGTGTGTGCGTGCGTGTGTGTGGTGTGTGTGTGTGGTGTGTGTGTGCATGTGTGTGGTGTGTGTGGTGTGTGTGCGCGTGTGTGTGGTGTGTGTGGTGTGTGTGCGTGTGTGTGTGTGTGTGCGTGTGTGTGTGTGTGCGCGCGTGTGGTGTGTATGTGTGTGTGCGCGTGTGTGGTGTGTGTGTGCATGTGTGTGTGTGTGCGTGTGTGTGTGTGTGCATGTGTGTGGTGTGTGTGTGTGTGTGCGTGTGTGTGGTGTGTGTGCATGCATGCATGTGTGTGCGTGTGTGTATGTGTGTGTGGTGTGTGTGTGTGTGCGTGCGTGTGTGTGGTGTGTGTGTGTGTGTGTGTGTGCATTTGTGTGTGTGTGTGTGTGCGTGTGTGGTGTGTTGCAAAATGTCGAGACTTTTAACTCAATATAAACTAACCCCTTTTTGTTTTAAACTCAAGAAAGCCTGTTAGACTATTTCTTTACAACCAGCACATAAATGTTTAAGCATGGACATTGGCTGGGATTTCCCATGCCTAATCAGGGTAGGTGTGTTTGGCGGTGTGAATGGAAAATCTCGCAAGAAGGCCCTAGTCACGTTTCCCAACGACAGAAATCCAGGACACGATTGTCCCCTCCACACCCCCCCCTCAATGGCGGGTCGCATTTCCCACTGCTGAACTTCCGGAGCTTCATTTTAATAAATTTGCATCTTGTTATTGTGGTCACACGCCAGAATCATCCCGCCACGTCAAAGTTAAATCCCACATCAGTGTGATTTCAGAGCGGCGTGATTTATAACTGCCTTTAAAAGATGTGCACCTGGTGACCCGAATTTCCAGGGGAACACGGAGGTGTGCGCACGCAACTTAGTGTAATGCTCGCGAGGAACCCCCACAGGGATTCAAGGAAGCGGCTCCACAGATTCAGTGATTGGGGGTGTCACAGGCAAGTCTCCAAGGAGGCTTCTTCCTGGCTGGCTTTCAGTGCGGTGCCAGGGCAAGGGCTCCAGCACTGAGGGGAGCCTCGGGGCAAGGGCTCCAATGCGGGGGTGGGGTGGGGCCAGGGGTGGGGGTGGGGGGGGTGCAAGGCAGCACAGACTGAAGGAAATACACAAGCACATGCCGGGTGTGGGGGTGGGGGGGTGCTGGGGGTTAGTTGGGGAGGGTGAAATAGGCTAGGCACTTGGAAAAGCATTTCTAGATTGAGCATTGTTCCATAGCTGAGGCTGTTCAGCATCAGCTCCATTGACATGCTTGGAGTCTGGCTTTTGAAACAATTATGCCCACTCAAGCACCACAAATTCCTGATAGTGCCACTGATTGCTCCTGAACTTTTAACCCCCTCGAGCGCAGACTGCAAAATAATTTGAGTTTTATGGGGCTGCAGGACAATCGGGAGACTGGGCAAGTTAGAGGATCCCCTTGCGAGAGGTGGGCATGGAACAGTCACTGAGGGAGGTGCTCAGAACCCCTTGCTTTGTAGTTACTCAAGCTTTGAGCAGTAACCCTCATGGTCCAAGTGAACCACGCAGCCTTGGAGTGCAGGTTAGGATAATATCTGCGCCTGAGCTGAGAGCACAGGGTGCAGTCAAGCGGCAGAAACTGTCGCCACTCGGTCATGTGGTGTGGGGCGGAGTTGGTCAGGCATCAAGCAAACTAAGCACTGGCCATCCAAGTTGTGGACAGCACTCTCCGACATGTGTGAAGGGGCCTTGAGACACAGCCAGAACTGAAGACTTAACCAAGAGAGGGCCTTAGGAGACACATGCTGACCCTCACATCTCTCCCTTTGATACTACAGTCAGGGGACCATCAGGAACATGGAGCCTTGCGATCTCACTGTCTGCCTCATTGCTTATAGGCAGGAGAGAAGAAAGAGAAGGATGCGACAGAGGTGCCTGGCTTGCCAAAGGGAGGAGCACAACCCTCAAGACCAAGGGGCAGCAGGGCCTCCTCCACACGTAGAGGAAGATCAACAGAGAGCCATTGATCGTGGGTGCCTTGCTAGACCCAGGGTATATAGACGGTGCTTGTCCCACCTGCAGATGAGCGAGAATCAGTGTCGCCAGAGATTGTGATTGTCAAGGGAACTGGTTACTCCCATATGTCACTTTCTGCAGGATTTGGCACCACGGGGACTCAGAGGGCATCCACTGCCAGTGGCATTGAAAGTGATCGCCGTGCTCAATTTCCATGGCAGTGGCTCCTTCCAGGGCTCCACTGAGGCCTGTGTGGGACCTCCCAAGCCTCCACCCAGAAATGTATCCAGGTGCTCACAGACACCAAGGCACACAACTTTGTCAATATTGACCGAGATCAGGCGAGCCAGGAAGCAGGAGTCCTGGGATTTGCTGAGATTTGCGGTTTCCCACAGGTGCTGGATACCATCGACTGCACCCAGGTGGCTCTAAGATCTCTATGGCAGCAAGCAGTCCAGTATGTGATCGTAAGGGCGTCCACTCACTCACTGTTCAGCAAGTCTGCGCGCGATACCCAGGCAGCGTCCAAGACTCTTACATTCTCAGTAGGTCTCAGATCCCTGACATCTTTCGGAGCCCACAGATGCTGCAGGGCTGGGTCCTCTGGGATAAGGGCTACGCATGGAGGACATGGCTGATGATGCCTGGGCGGCAGGCCTGAGGCTCCAGCTGAGAGAAAGTACAACCAGGCTCACACTGCGACATGGACTTTGGTGGAGCAGACCATTGGGATTACGAAAATGAGGTTCTGGTGCCTTGGCAGACCTGGCAGAGCGTCCCAGTACATCGGGTGTCGCGCATTATCATGGCCTGTTGTACGCTATACAATCTGGCGATGCAAAGAGGGAGGTCCTGGATGATGAGGAGATGGAGGAGCTGCACATCTCCTCCGGTGAGAAGGAAGTGAAAGAGCAGGATGGTAATGAGGTCCTGGAAGCCCAGGATGCAGGCGATGAGGCATTGGTCTGACCGGACGAGGCAGACATGCTCATGAGGCCCTAATAGCCACAAGATTCCACGAGGAGGATGACGAGATGCAGTGAGGACACTCCTGAGAGCACAAGATAGCAACTGGGAGCATCTGGCACCAGTCCGGCAGAGGTCACCACACTCACACTCTGTGCAGAGTCTCAGCTCATGCAGACCTTGCTGGAATAAAGTGGGAACACAGACTTCAACAGTACTTGATCCTTTTGCATGCATAATCGCCTGTCCCCTTCAGCATTACACCTTCATCTGTCCAGAATGCAGTCGAGAAGGGGAGGCAGCTCCACCTCAAAGGTGCTCAGAGCACACATAACATCACATGACCCAACAAGCTAGAGCACGATATACTTGCAGTAAACACAATCAACATCAAGGTGCAGGCATCAAAGAGATGGACCGTGACTTTGGGAGGGGACCATCACAGTGGTCAGAGGGTTATGCACCACACAGAGGAGAGGCCCTGGACTGCGACTCGTGACTTCACTTTGTGCAGCGGCCAAGGTTTCACTTCTGAATGACACAAACGCCTCACCATAACAAGGAGCCACAGACAAGGGGACGTGATTATGAGTGTACTTATGTTGGTGGACATTATATGCAAGTGATTAACACACATGCCCAGGCTGTGCAACTATGCCTTCTTGACCTTCCTCACCCTGCCGCTACGTCCAATATCCACAACGGAGCTGGATGCAGCCTGCTGACTGCGACGTCCTGTCTGTGATGACCTTGGCGGGCGTCCTCTGGAGGGCCGAGACCTCGCGGCCTACTTTCGGGGTCCCGCTGTGTGACAGTACCGCTCTCCTCAGCCAATGGTAGCATAGTGGTATTGTCACTATACTAGTAATCCAGAGACCTAGGGTAATGCTCTGGGGACCTGGGCTCGAATCCCACCACAGCAGATGGTGAAATTTGAATTCAAAGTCTGAAGATGATCATGAAACCATTGCCAATTGTTGTAAAAACCCATCTGGTTCACTAATGTCCTTTAGGGAAGGAAATCTACTGTTCTTACCTGGCCTGGACTCCTAACCCACAGCAATGTGGTTGACTCTTAAAGTGCCCTCTGAATGAGCGCAATTAGGGATGGGCAATAAATGCTGGCCTAGCCATTGATGCCCACACCCCATGAGCAAATTTTAAAAAAGGTCACAGGAAGAGGGGATTCGGATGGGCTGGTCACTCCCGGAGTCACCTGGGTGGATGGGCCTGGGGGTGTGCACCTGCTGATCCTCCTCCCTATGGGTGCCCGAGGGCCCCTGGCTGGAGTGAGATTGAGGTGCCCTGTGCCCCCCCCCCCCTCACATTGACACAGATGGGTGCCTGAAAATGCCCCAGCGATGGAGTGCAGTTCCTGCAGCAGTGCAGGACTGATGTCCTGGACCAAGGTCTCCATGGTGGCTGCCATCCTGCCAGTGTTGACCTCGGTGCGTTGGATGATGGCGCTATCACCTCAGCCTGAAGGGGGATGGATTCCTCTATTGTGCTTTGCAATCTGAGGAGTGCAGCAGACATCCCTTCCTGATGTTCCCGAGCTTGCCTTTACAGCTCCAGCTACTGAGGCAGAACCGAGTCCAAAGGCTCCCCATCTGACTCAGACTCAGCAGACTCCTCACCTCCAGTTGTTCTCCAAGTGCCAGCATCCTGGGGTGTCCCTGCCGCCGCCTGCTGTGGATCAGACAGTGCGATGTGCTCACCAGATTGTGACCCTGAGGCTACTCTAGAACTAGGTCCCAACAAGGTGTGCGTCTCTGCGCTGGTGGTGGGTGTGGGTTAATGCTATGATGGGTCTTCAATTATGTTGTCATCAGATTCCTCTTCTGCAGAGTCTCTGGGGCTTGAGCTGAGGACCTGGCTTGTGAACGCTCTCGGATGCTTCCCAGATGTGCCTGCGAAGGAATGGAGAGATCATTAGTACATGGCGGGGGACTGCAGAACAGGAGATGCTACTCACTGACTCACTGTATGGTTGTCTGATAAATGTTATAGTGCTAGATCCTCACCTGGTTGAGCACCGCCGACCTCAGCACAGGAACAGTCCACATCGTCACCAGCCAGGTGGATGGCTCCTGTCTCAAAGCCAGTTAGGACCTTCAGTTGAGACATTCCACCCCTGGTCTGGTTTTGTTATGAGTCAGCTTGTCCTACATGAAGACAGATGGAGAGAGTATAAGCAGGATGCCTGCCAGGCCAGATGATAAGTGTGCCTGGCACGTGTGGGTGGTGAGTGTCCCATGGACAGATGAGGATAATGACGATGTGTGTGAGAGAGCCAATGGTGATGTCCCTTCACCTGGCAGTGAGTGAGGGCCCTGTGGATGTGTGATGGGTTTGTGAGTGTGTGAGCTGAGAGTGATGAGAATAGTGACTTACCCTGGTGGAACGGAGGAGATCATTCATCCTCTTCCAGCACTGGGTGGCTGTCCTCTTTTGCAGGGCATTGGCGCTGACCACCGCTGCCACCATGTCCCATGCTGGATTCGTCATCTTGGATGAGGTTCTTTGCCCAGAGTGGGGATCGAGGATTTTGCGGCGGCCCTCCACTGCACCCAGTAGGTGCTCAAGAGAGGCATCACTGAATTTGGGGGCAGCTTGTTTCCTCCCTTTGGCAGCCATGACTTTCCATCAGTCTTCAATCCCTTAGGGAGTACTAGCTCTGTGTAGAGGTGCCCTGTAAATATGGTGCCCGGATTACTGAAGGCCTGAGGCGACGGTGTGGCGGGTGAATCAGAGGCCGCCCTGCCACCAATCCAACGTCAATCCCATGCCCTTCAATGTTTTCAACAAAGTGGCACATGATATGGCAGAAAAAGCTGCCATTGCAGTCGGCGGGTCAAACACCGATTTCCCTGCCCACTTTCGGACTTTGCCGATTTCACAGAAAATCTTGGCCAGGACAGGGGAGTCTTTCTTGCCCCTCCTCACTTGACCATGATATTACCGAGCTACCGGCCACTGGAAATAACTAATCCTGTTCATAAGATTGAAGAATTGATGGTTCTGTCAGATTTTGCAAATTATGGAAAGATGAAGGCATTCCATGGAATCATTTTAAACTTTACTAATTGCAGTTATATTAAAAGCTGTGTGAAGCCTAAACTGCTTCCTGGGGGCTGAAGCATAAACTGAAGCCAGTCTGTCTTCTGAGAAAGAAGCAAAAAACTGCAGATGCTGGAAATCCAAAACAAAAACAGAAACAGAAATACCTGGAAAAACTCAGCAGGTCTGGCAGCATCGGTGGAGAAGAGCACAGTTGACGTTTCGAGTCCTTATGACCCTTCAGCAGAACTGTTCTGTTGAAGGGTCATGAGAACTCGAAACGTCAACTGTGCTCTTCTCCACCGATGCTGCCAGACCTGCTGAGTTTTTCCAGGTATTTCTGTTTCTGTTTTTGTTCCAGTCTGTCTTCTGTTTTACTATAGTCCCAAAACTGCTTAATTACAAAGTCTTATTCTAAGCTTCAGAAAGCCTGTTTTGGAATGAAACATTTGAGAGTACAGAGTAGATTAACTCCGCAAGATTTAATCTTGTGGAAATGGCAAGGAAGCTGCTATAGTGGTTAAAAACAATGGGATCATGCCAGCAGGCATAAAGATGTTATCAATGGCTTTGAACCTGCTGGGAAATGGGTTATCAGTGATTGTCCCACAGGAGCTGGTGGACAGGCCTTTCTCTTTGTTTTCTTTATCAGTGGCCTTGATAAAGATGCTGGGGAAATGATCCGCAAGTTTGCTAATGCAACAAAGTTTTCTGAAGGCATTAAGTCTGTGACGACGACTGAAAAACTGCAAGTGTAGCTCAATGTAGGCATGCCTTTGGCGAGTGACATTTAACGTGGAGAAGTATGGTGTTATGTACATACGTGGGATCAACGCAAAGCACAGTTACACCTTATAGTGAACAGAAATATATGGCGAAAGAAAAGGAGCTTGATATCATAGTTCATAACTCTCTAGAAGCTCATTACCAAAGCCATGAAGGCATATAGCTAAAGAAAAAAGAAAAAGAAAAGGATACTGGGGTGTATTCACAGCTCTATCCTTCAATAAAACCATTTTGCCCTGGTGAAAGACCGCGAGTTAGCCCTCAGTTGGAATACAATGTCCAGATCTGCTCTCCTCACATGGTGAGTGATATAGAGAACAAAAACAGAATTACCTGGAAAAACTCAGCAGGTCTGGCAGCATTGGCGGAGAAGAAAAGAGTTGACGTTTCAAGTCCTCATGACCCTTCAACAGAACTCATATAAAGACTTTGGAAAAGGGTCAGAAGAGGGCCCTTGAGAAGGATTCCCAGTTTAAAAGTCGTAACTATCCAGGCTGGCTTAAAGAGCTGGGTCTATATATTTTACGGAAGCAGGGTTTCAGCTCTGCTGTGATTCAGATTTGTAAAATAATGAAAGAATTATGTGCACACTTACAAATGATTGAATTTAGATTGGGTGCAGAGAACCAGGGTGCCATGCTTATAAATTATGCAAGGAACAAAATAGGTTAGATATCCTTCTCCCCGAGAAAAGTAGAACTGTGGAACAGGTCGCCAACTTGTGTGACAAGTGCCAGCTCACAGTGTACCTTCAAGAAAGAGCTGGAGTGATTCCTGAGTTGAAGGTAACATCATAGAAGAGAAAGGAAGCAAATTATATAAGACATGGTCATGATGGTCATTCTGCATTGGAGAAAAATTTTCCAGATATTTTTGTTCCTTAAACATCCTTGGATTTTTCATTTAGCTTTTCGCCTCTCCCAGGAACCTACATTATATCAAGTGAAATGAAGTCCCTTGCCTTGATGCATTCGGTACCAAAACTATGTGGAACAGGTCAGATGGAGCAGGCGGTCTTTCCGATGTTTTTGTCTGATTCCATTTTAGAGCAGACAGCAAAGCCACCTCGAGTTGGGATACAGCTGACTTGGACACAGCGCTGCTGTAAGCTTTTCCAATCTGGGAGCACAGCTCCTCATCGCCCTGCAAGTTCCCACTAAAAATGACACATTCCTTTTTAATATGAAAAGAAACCT
Source organism: Cetorhinus maximus (assembly GCF_964194155.1). Classification (NCBI taxonomy): domain Eukaryota; kingdom Metazoa; phylum Chordata; class Chondrichthyes; order Lamniformes; family Cetorhinidae; genus Cetorhinus; species Cetorhinus maximus. The sequence continues at coordinate 76,518,877 of NC_135893.1, read as the reverse complement.
TAGGTTGATTTTTAAAAACATTCACAACGCTCCAGGGCCCATCTGTGCAGCTGCTTGTAATTTTCAACTTGCAGAACCTCGAGGGTGTTGTGGATTTTGACAGAGGGGATAGAGCAAGGTTGCAAACAGTTATTTTCAAATGAATGATTGGCCTATAACATCTTTGCTTGCTTTACACTATTCTCCACATATGAGAAGAGTATGCTGCTTTTAGAAAAATCACTGGGTTTATTTTGTTTTCTTATATTTATAAATTATTCTTCTTTGATAATTAATTTTACATTCCAGCAGATCACAGAAATATTATTTTTGATAAAATGCTTTATTTTTTTCCTACTTCTACAGCCTTCCCTGTGTGACCTTGTTAGTCATGGGATTGGCATAAATGTCAAATGCTTGTGACATTTTGCATTATTATCCATTTATTGGAACCGGAGAATTCCTTAGGGATGGAGAGGAAAGACAAGTTGTACAAGGGCACTGAAAATAGCAAACACAGCTAAATCTAGAAGCCAGAAAATAAACCCCTCACAATTTATTGTTAAAAGGGAATTGCATTATATTGAAATGTAAGACAACTCTAAATGTTATTGTGACAAAAATGACAGTTCCACCCCTTCTTCATTTTGCAAAGGTTTGCTTTATTCCGTCACTAGTCACAAGCAGCCTAAAATGTTACTGGATGAGTAATTCAGGGGCTTAGTCTGTAATCCAGAGAACATGATGTGAGTTCAAATCCAACCATGGCAGTTTCAGAATTAAATTCCGTTTAAAAAATAAATCTGCAACTTGGGTATTGCTGACAAAAGAGACATTTGTCGAAGCTTTTCGTCTTGCACTCATCAGGACAATTCACAAGAATAAGGTGTAAGAGAAAACAACAAATTTATACTGTATGAGATGAGAGTGCTGATTGTTTGGCAAGTGGACTCTGATTGGTAGAGGTGTTGACATGGAGGATGCACCAGTTGATGGTGACTGACAGTTAACTGCTAAGCATTGTTTGAAAGTTAAACCAGGCAGCTTGAATCTGATTGGTCAAGGTATTTCCCTGAGGAATGAACCAGTGAATGGCTGTCATTTATTTCTGTAATTAAATCTGTAACTATAATACTGGTATCAATTACTGTGAAGCAAAAATTACTGTGAAGCTCTTGGATTGTCATAAAAACTCAACTGATTCACTAATGTGCTTTAGGGAAGGAAAACAGCTGTTCTTAACCTGTCTGACCTATATGTGACTCCAGTCCGCATCAGCATTGTTGACTTTTAACTGCCCCTTGAAGTGCCCTAACAAACAATTTATTTTGAATCAAATCATTGAGCATTTTCACTACAGGGACTGCAGTAGCTCAAGAAAGAAAGCCACACCACTTTATCAAGGCAATTTGGATGGACGAGAGTGCAATAACTGCTGAACTGGACCATAATACCTGCAGCTTATAATTCGTCCATGAAAATACGGGTGTGCAGTGCAAATGTTGCAAGTTTCACTGCTTCACTTGTGTCGTAATATGTCTTTAAGGGATAGCAGCATGACATCAAGAGAAGGGAAGTGTGTCATGTGATCCAGTCTTAGTTTCACTTTTACTTTTGAGCAGAGTACACACACATACACATACACACACACAGAGCTCTGCTGCTGATATCTTCAAGTTTTCTACCTATAAACAAATGTTCTCATGTGCCTGGTATAAATAAATGAACCCACGACATGTTTACACAATCCCTTATGAGCGATTGGTGCCTTTATATCATTGTAACACACACGACAGCTTGCATAAGGAGCAAAGCTCTCTTTAACAAACACAAGATGAATAGTGTAGTTCTTGACTATGTGATAGTGTAAAGTGGGTGAAAGCAAGTCGGCAGCTCATTTGCATTTCTCTCCACTTTTATTTCCACTAACTTCAAGGGGAAGAATTACCAGTAAACATGTAAACAGATGACCAACTCACCATCACTCATTTTATACAATCAACAACAGCAACACTGTGCATTTATGTTGTGCCTTCAACATAATAACAAGTCCCAAAGCACTTCACAGGAGTGATTATTAACAAAATTTGGCCCTAGCAACATAGTGAGATATTGGAACAGCTGAGCAATAGTTTTGTCAAAGAGGTAGCTTTTAGGGAACACCTTACAGGAGGGGAGAGCATGGAGAAGTTTAAGGAGGAACTTCAAAAGCTTAGGCCCCAGATAGCTGAAGGCATGGCCACCAATGGTGGGGGGATGGAATTTGTGAGCACACAACAGTGCAGCTATCTTGGAGGGTTGCAGGGCTTGAGGTGGCTACAAAAAGTTAGCAAAAGCAAAGCCTAAGAATATTAAAATTGAGACCTTCCTGGACCCGAAGCCAATGTAGGTCAGCAAGTTCATGGATGATGGGTGAATAGAACTTAATGCCAATTTAGATTCAAGCAACAGAGTTTTGGATAAGCTCAAGTTTACACATGCTGTAAGCTGGGAGGTTGCCAAGAGAGCACTGAAACAGTGCAGTCTAGTGGTAGCAAAGACATGGGTGAGATTTTCAGCAGCAGCAGAACACACAAGGCCAAAGTCTACCCCATTGGTTTCCTTACTATGTGTGCCACAACCAGTGAGATATGCGCAGCAGGAATAGGTCATTCAACCCATTAACCCTGCTCCATGTACAAACTTTCAAATGAACGTCTCTCCCAGTCCATTTTATTAATCACCTAGTTTAGGAAACACTAAGATATGAACTAGCCTTAGGATTCAAACTGTGCTTGAACTACACTTTGTTCATTCCTCTATAGATATTAATACAGCTCTTTGCCAGTTGACTTCAAATGCAAACCTTTCTACTTCTTACATTCAAAATACTTTCTGCTGTAACTTTCTGCACCTTTATGAGCTGCTATACAGTGTACTTAGCAACTTCCCCAGGTGGCTTAGTGGCTAGTGCACTTGCATTTTAGTTTGTGAGTCCAAGGCCCTTTCTAGAGACATAAGGGCAAATCTAGATTTATACTCCTGGTGCAGTAGCAAGGGACTGCTGTAATAAGATCATATGAAATAGGAGTAGGCCATTGGCCCTTTGAGCCTGCTCCACCATTTGATAAGACCACGGCTCATCTGATTGTGGCCTTAACTTTACTTTTCTGCCTATACTTCATAACTCTTGACTTTGTCGATCAAAAATCTGCTTAACTCAGCCTTGCACTGCAGAAACTCACCAAGGCTCCTTAGACAGCACCTTCCAAACCCACGACCACTACCATCTAGAAGGACAAGGGCAGTAGATGCATTGGAACACCACCAACTGGAAGTTCCCCTCCAAGTCACTCACCATCCTGATTTGGAAATACAAGTCTGGAGAGAGATGCAGTGGTTGCTGTCGAGGTTCATCCCGAGCAGTTCTGTGACACAGGACTCTGTGCTCTACGGGCTGTTCCCAGGGACACACACCGAGACAAACATCAACTGCAGCTGGAGGATCATCAACTCGGTGAAAGAGGCGCTTTGGTCTGCCCGAAACTTGTTGGTCTTCCAGCACAAAGAGTTGTCCCCGACCGATTGTTGCGGACTGGCACAATCCAAAGTCCAGGACTACGTGCTGAGGGACGCACTAAAGCTTGGGGCAGCTGCCGCAAAGGCGCAATGGGGAAGGGTCGCTGTCTAAGACCTTTCTACCACAGCGCACCGAGAGACTGGGAACTGTTTAGAGCCCCTCGGGCTGTACAGATCAAAATGAAAGGCTGTAAATGATTGTAATATTGTTTGTACTGATGCACCTGGTGATACATTTTGTAAAAGTTTAACCTGGATTGTACCCTTGTAATGTTGTTTTTGAAATGGTTTGGAATGTGATTGAAGATATTTTATGAATAAAGTATATTTTTACAAAAAAAAAATCACCGTCCCTTCACTACAGTTGGGTCAAAATCATGGAACTCTCTTCCTAACAGCTCTGTGGGTGTACCTACACCACATGGACTGCAGCGGTTCAAGAAAACAGCTCACCATCACCTTCTCAAGGACAATTAGGGATGGGCAATAAATGTTGGCCCAGCCAGTGAAGCCCACATCCCGTGAATGAATAAAAAAAAGAATATATTCAATGACCCAGCCTCCACTTTTCCCTGGGAAAGAGAATTCTGAAGAATAACAGCCCTCTGAGAGAAGAAATTCCTCCTCATCTCTGTATTAAACGGGGGTGGAGGGGCCTTATTTTTAAACTCTGCCTCCTAGTTCTAGATTTCCTCAGGAGAGGGAATACCTTCTCAGCATTTATACCATCAAGCAGCACCTTATATGTTTCAATAAATGGATCACTTCTTATCCTTCTAAGCTCCAATGAGTATAAGGCCAACCTGCTCAATCTTTCCTCATAAGTCAACCCCTTCATCCTAGGAATCAGCCTAGTGAACTTTCTCTGAACTGTTTCCAATGCAAGTATATCCTTCCTAAAATATTGACACCAAAACTGTACACATTATTCCAGGTGCGGTCACACCAAACCCTGTACAGCTGTAGCAAGACTTCCCTATTTTTATACGCCATCCCACTTTCAATAAAGCTAAAATTCTATTTGCTACCCACCACCCCCCCAACAATTACTTGCTGTACCTATATGCTCACTTTTTGTAGATCCATGTAGAATCTGCCAATTTTTTTCTCACTCACTTAACCGATCTATATCCGTTTGCAGACTTTTTGTATCCATCTCATAATTTGCTTTCCTACCTATCTTTGTATCACCAGCAAATTTGGCTACAAACAGTCGGTTCCTTCCTCCAAGTCATTTTAGTTGAGGCCCCAGCACTGATCGCTGTAGCACTCTACTATTACAGTGTGCCGACCTGAAGATGATCCATTTCTCCTGACTCTCTGTTTCCTGCTAGTTAACCAGTCTTCTATCCATGCCAATATATCACCTCCACTGTCATGAGCTCTTATCTTGTGCAGTAACCTTTGAAGTGGCACCTTATCAAATGCCTTTTGGAAATCCAAATACAGTACATCTACTGGCTCCCCATTATCCACCCTGCTTGTCACATTCTCAAAGCACTCTAATAAACTTGTCAAACATGATTTCCCTTTCAGGAAACCATGTTGACTCCGCATGATTGGATTATAGTTTCTAAATGTGCTGCTACTATCTCCTTAATAATGGATTCCAGCATTTTCCCAATGATTGATGTTAGGCTAACTGACCTGTAGTTTCCTGAGGCAGAATTTTCTGGCGGGCGGGCGGGCGCGGACTTGATCGCCGCCTGCGATCAGGTCCACGCCGTCATTTTACGCAGGCAGGCGGGCCAATTAAAGCCCAGCGTGAATCGCGGCTCCCGAGGACAGTGGGAGTGAACGGGCGGTGGCGGGACTGCAATGACTGCCGGGTCCAATGGTGACCTGGTGGCCTCTTTAAAAAAGCTGCTGCAGCCTTTCAAAAGCTGACAAACATGGCTACTGGAAGGGCTCACCAGAGCGCTGCTGGTGAGCAGGCCAGTCAGGAGGGTAGGGCAGTGGGGCACTGTGCCCCTCGTGTTTCTGACAATTGCCATGCTGCCCTCCTCAAGGAGGTGGCAGCACGACTCGTACCCCAGGACGGGAGGAGGAGGCCCCCCCACATGACCAAACGTGCCTGGGAGGAGTGGGTGAGCTCCCATGACTTTGTGCGATGCGCCTGGATCCAGTGCTGCAAGCGCTTCAATGACCTGTTGCGCTTGGGAAGGGTGAGTACCATGTTGACATTGGTCACTTAACCCAGCAGGTAGGCTTTCCACCTTGGTGACCCCCACGCCCAAGTCTGAGTGTAGTGACTGCATTGAATCATTGACAGCATGTGTCCTTCGCTGGGTGGGCCAGCAGATATTGCCCATGCCAAGGTCAGCCTGAGAGGGTGGTGAAGAGATGGGTTCTGCCCCCACAGCATGTGGTACACTGAGACCCACATGACTGTTTTGGGGGCAACCTGGAGGAGCTGCACCCAGGCGCAGTGCTGGAACTCCAGGACATGTCAAAGTCAGGGTGATGCTGGGATGGGAGCTTCAAGGTGGCGTGGCAACAATCGATCTGCTGTCCTCTGCGCTCCATGTGCTTGTGCCTCCTTGCTATGGAAGGTTAGACCGTGTGGTGTCTAATGTGATGTAGGCAGCATTTGGCCGGGGTCAGGGTGGGAACAGGCCAAGCATCTTTGTGAGTGTTCAGCAGCAGCGGGGTGAGGAGGCACTGGAGCCCTGCAATGTCCCACTCTGGTTGGGGTGGGCTGTGTGCGAAGAGAATCCAGGTACAAGTGGCACTAATCAATGCTCTTCTCTCCTTTTCAGGAGAAGAATGCACATAATGCTGCCGAGTGGGTGAGGACTGGCGGAGGGCTGGCCCAGGTGGCAATGCTTACCCAGTTCGAGAAGGAGGCCCTGGATTTGGAGAAGCGCCATGCGCCCAGGTCCACTGGTGTCGGTGAGGCTGGGGTGCCACGGGCAGGTATGTTTGCAGAGCACTGAGGTCACCATTGTTCTCCCAGCAGCCATGGCAGTGCTGAATGTTCTGTGATTGAAGTTTACAATACGGCTTGACCATTGCTTATGGAAGGATGAGCGCATAATGATCCGGGGGACAGGGGTGCACATTGACATTGTCTCCACGTTAACTAATCAAATGTCCTTGTTCTTCCTTTCAGCATCAGTGGAGCAGGGCCGGGAGGAGGAGCAGCAGAGGCCCCTCTCACACCTGAGGGCCCTGAAGTCTTGGACTCACCAGTGTCACGCCATCTCTGCCAGGCAGGCACCAGCGCAGATACTAGCACCTCGATGGGAATTAGATCATCGGCTAGTGTCCCAGGGCACAGCGGTGAGGGCACTTCACAGTCGCTGGAGGAGCTGGCAGAGACAGAGAGTGCCCATAGCGCCAGCAGTTGGAGGACTGCAGGGGACCAGGCACATGCTCAGTTGGTGTCTGATGATGTGCCTCTGGAGTCGTGCAGGTGCAGGAGATGGGGCCGGGTGTGCGGGAGCATCTGGTGGAGATACATGAGGCTATGCTTGGCTTGGTCTCTGTGGTAGAGGAGTCTACGCGGACTATCACCAAAGCACTGAACCTCATGTCTGAGCGCCATGCATCCTCCATGGAGAGAGTGGCCACTTTTGTGGAGAGCCTCCTCCAGGAGACCAATCAGGGCTTCCTGGGGATGCGCTCTGACAAGCAAGCCCTCATATCGGCATTGACAACAGCTGGTCAGTGCCAGTGTGGGAGATGGCGTGTGAACCAAGTTTCCCAGCTCGGTGCCCATCCATCCATGGTGAGCAGGGAGGTCTGAAGCAACCTTACATCGGCGCAGCAGCTACCTGTCGTCTCTGCGGGCACCTCTCAGGGCGCTCTGGATGAGGGCGGCAGCTCCTCCGCCCCTATCCCAGTGACTGTGGCATCCAGTGAGGCTGCGACGACTGGGGAGATGCCAGCTGTGGAACAGGCCACTCCCTCCCAGGCAGGACCAGCACAGGCTCCACAGGTCAGAGGACGACCGCCAAGGTCATCGAGGCCAACACGACAGCAGAGTGAGCAGGCTGTCTCAGATGCCAGTGCCAGCGAGGGGGCAGGGCCCTGATGTAGCACCTGAAAGTAAACAGAAGGCACCTTCGGCATACCACGGGTTTATCACTGGTGCTTTTGTGTTGGCCCGAGATGAGGTCTTTATGAGTTGGTGTGATGTTGAGCACCTTTGTCATTTGGTTCTCATAAGTTCCTTTTGTTATACCATTAAATTCAGACATGTCACCATGGCTGAGGGTGCCCTTTTACTTCTGCAGGTGGATGGTTACCAATAATGTTATGAGTGATTTGTGGGACATTCAGCTTTATTGAAAAGGCCCTTAGTTATTGTTCCTATCCAGGCAGATTTTGCACTCAGGTATTGAGTATGGAGCCTGCAGCCCAGGCTTGTCCTGGTGGTCCATCTGTGCTGTGCTAGCTGAAGCTTCATTGGATTAAAGCCTCCCAGGTGTCCCTGCCTCCCTGGAGTAGTCCTGGGTCAGCGTCTATACCCTCAGCATTCACTGTGTCTGCTCATCCTTGGAATCACTGCTGGACACATCGTGTACAGCCGCAGCCACTGCGTCGACGTCTTCATCATCCACTGCATCCCCCCTTTCCAGCGCAAGATTGTGGAGAGCGCAGCATGCAACCACTATCACCAGGACACGATCTGGGGGGTACTGGAGTGCGCCCCCTGAGCGGTCCAGGCATCGGAAGCACATTTTGAGAAGATCAATGGCTCTCTCCACCACAGCCCTTGTGGAGGTGTGGCTCCTATTGTAGCACTGCTCAGCTTCTGTTCTTGGATGGCGGAGAGGCGTCATGAGCCACCTTCTGAGGGGATAGCCCTTGTCACCCAGCAGCCAACCATCAAGCCGGGCCAGAGCACTGAAGAGCCCCGGCACCTGGGAGTGTCTGAGGATGTAGGCGTCGTGGGAGCTGCCTGGGTACCTTGCACAGACTTGTAGAATCAACATCCTGTGATCACACACTATCTGTACGTTCATGGAGTGGAAGCCCTTCCTGTTGATGAAGGCACCGGGCTCACCTGCTGGTGCCTTGATGGCCACATGTGTACAGTCTATTGCATCCTGGACATGGGGGAAGCCAGCAATGGCCGCGAAGCCTCTGGCTCGCTGTGTCTGACTGGCCTCGTCCCAACGTAAGTGGATGAAGGTCAATGCTCGTCTGAACAGAGCATCTGTAACCTGCTTGACACAAGTGTGGACAGTTGATTGGGAGACACCACAAAGATCACCCACAAGCCCTGGAAGGAGCCAGAGGCATAGGAGTTGAGGGCAGCTGTGACCTTCAGAGCTGCTGGCATGGGGTGTCCACCCACACAGTTAGCGGAGATCTCAGGCCCAATCATCTGACAGATATAGTTGACTGTCTCCCTTGAGAGACGGAGCCTCCTTCGGCACTGCACCTCAGGCATATTGAGGTAGCTGCTTCTCCGCCTGTATACCCTGGCAGCAGGATAGTGGCATCTTCTGCGGCCCCTTCCACCTTGGACAACCTCTTGGCCCTGCACCCTTTGTGCCTGCGCCTCTCCTCCCAAAGGTGGCTCCCCTGGAGGCTGAATGTGCACTCCTGGCCTCCTCCCCCTTCTAGCCCTCCCTTCCTCCTCAAAGGAGGTGCCTCCAGTGGAGAGTTCAGCTCCCATTCCCAGGCTAAGGGAAGGCTTCCAGAAACCTGCAGGCCCAAAAAAGATTCCTCAGTGCAGAGTGCTGACCTGAAGGTTGTAAGTCCAGACAAAGCAGCTGGGATGCGTTTTGAGGTATTGCAGCTCACACAGGCAAGTATCAGTAACTTTGCAAAATAAATGCTTGAGAGAGCACACTCGCGACCCCAGTGAGCCCTCTTATCCCGCCCGTGGATGAGGTTTATACAAATGTGTCCTACCCACCTGCCTGTTGCATCCATGCGCTGACCTGAAGATCGCATGGGCACCGAAAAATCGCGGTCAATTGGCACCTCAAGGGCCTTAAGTGGCCCATTAATTAATGGAGGGCGCGCGTCGGATATCATTGTGCGCCCGCCCAACGAAATATCGCAATGGCCCGCGGTGACGATGGGACGCTCGCCCGACGTCACCACGCGTCATTTTACACGTCGGTGTGCGGGTCCTGCCCACACACGCCAACAGGAAATTTCTGCCCCTGATTTCTGCATCCCTCCTTCCTTGAATCGTGGCATTCCATTTGCAGTTTTCCAATTCACTGGGACCTTAATGATGTAGGGAATTCTGGAAGATTACAACCAATGCATCCACCATCTCTGCAGTCGCTTCTTTTAAGACCTGTTTATTAATCAGGGGGCAAAAATCCAAAGGCCCTTGATCCTGGCCAAAATGCCAAGATACGCTCACCAGTGAACACCAGCGCTGACTCCTCCTGGGGTCCAGCGAGGTCACCTAGTTAAAGTAATGTAATCTGGCACCTGTGCCGCTAGGGGTGATGAGCACACACATACCTGAAAAGCCTGCAGTGGAAGGCCCCAGCTCCTGGAGAACAGGGACTGTGCCAGTCCTCCCTCTAAAAGATTTTTTAAAAACCTGCCACCTTTCAAAAGGGAGTTGATGCATCATTTACAAAACACATTTGATATTTGGGCCTCAATCGAAGCTTGAATCCCAAGGTGGGCCTCACATCCATCAGGATACCTGCTCTCACCCAGTATGCCAGCCCATTGATGCTCCTCTGCCAGTCCTTTCCCCAGCCATAGCCAGTGTCTTTGTCTGCGATGTCCTGAGCAAAATATACTGGAAAATGCTAAGGAAGGTCAGGATTCAGTCTATGCAGTTCCCAGCCTACTTTTCCGCTCTGCAAACAGATTTGTGCTGGAGTTACAGCAGTGGTGCACTGGAAGAGCAGTGGCTTTACGGCCTCTGGGACATTACCATTACCATTACCATGGAGGAGGCGATGGTGTAGTGGTATTGTTGCTGAACTATTAATCCAGAGACCCTGGGTAATGCTCTGGGGACCTGGGTTTGAATCCTGCCATGGCAGGTGGTGGGATTTGAATTCAAGAAGAATCTGGAATTAAAAGTCCAATGATGACCATGAAACCATTGTTGTAAAAACCCATTTTTTAAATATATTTTTCTTTTCCCACCTATTTCCATTATTTTAAAATTTATTTCCATCCATTGTTTCATCTCCACCTTTTAGCCTTTTTCGATCCCTCCCCCCCCCGCCACCCCACCCCCACTAGGGCTATCTGTCCCTTGCTCATCCTGCTTTCTACCCTTAATGTCTCCATTAGCACATTCCTTAGCTAATATCACCACCGTCAACACCTCTTTGTTTTTTTGTTTATGACATCTTTGGCAATCTCTTCTTTGTCTCCACCTATCTCTGGCCCTCTATCCAGCTCTACCTGTTCCACCCCCCTCAACCAGCTTATATTTCACCTCATTTCTATATTCTCTTAGTTCTGATGAATCATACAGACTCGAAACGTTAACTGTATTACTCTCCGCAGATGCTGTCAGACCTGCTGGGTTTTTCCTGCTATTTTGTTTTTGTAAAAATCCATCTGGTTCACTGATGTCCTTTAAAGTCCTGGTCTGGCCTACATGTGACTCCAGACCCATAGCAATGTGGTTGACTCTTAAATGCCCTCTCAACTAGGGATGGCCTGGCCAGTGATGCCCATTTCCAGTGATGCAGCTCAATACTAAATAATGCATCAGTTCAGGAACTGGAGTGAGGGTGTTTGATGAGTCAGTCAGCCTTTTCATATTCTTGACATTTCTTATATTTCTTATGTTGCATAGGTTAAAATGATAGCGACATTAACATTACAAAAAGGAGTTTCACTCTTTCTCCTTATCAGAGTAAGCAAACCTGCAGGCTCTGAGATGTTCAGGATAACCACTATTTCCATCTGGCCTCCTGAGCTTCCTAAAGAAAATAATCGTGTCTTCAGATGTGTAAATGTATCCTGGTCTAGCAAGGCCAGTGCAATATCCAGAAACAAAGAAAGGTTTGAGTTACATCTTTAATACTCTTTACTTGCATTCACTACAAGAGGCAGCTTCCATAAACAAGCCTTCACCTCCTATGGACTGAAACTTAACCGTGTGCATGTAGTGAATTGTATGTAGCATCTTTAAGGCTAACATTTTGTCCTTTATCATTGGGTTATGTCAGAATTAATACATGTTACCCACTGAATACTCTTGGGAGAAGATTTTCTAAGGATGCCTTGAGGCCAAAAGAAGGACTTCATATCATAGGTGAAAAATGTGATACAGTTCCAGCCGCATACTGTTGATAGCAGAACAACTTCAGATTATAGTTCTATCTATACTCACAGCCTCAAACATCAAGTGCATTTCTGAGAAGTTAATGAAGCCATTTTTTGTCTGTCTGCCAGTAATTAATCTAAATAGTCTCCCCTTTGATGCTAACGTATCTCGACTCTAGGCAGAATTGTGTGCGTTCACTCAATACACACACACACACACAAAAATACACAAAGGCAGAATATATTCCTTCCAGATAGTAATGACTAGAAACTAGTCTCACTTTGCCAACTTTGGCCCAGATAATGAATTAAACGATGTAACACAGAAGATAATGTGAAAAGACAGATCTGTTTCTCTTGCAGGCCCTTCACTAAGATGAATAAGAAGCATGTGTCTACAAACTAAAATATGGCTCAGTAAATATCCAGCTGTATTAAGGAAAAATGCAGACAATAGTTCTTCCTCGTCATGAACTATCCATCAATAAATGTACTATAGGCAGTTTGTGTTAAATAAGTGAGGATACAGAGATTAATATATTCTCAGGTTCTTAAAGAACTGTTTTCTTTGTCAATGGTTCCACAATAGTTTTTGTACCTGGATCTTCAATGTTATAAATTCGGAATCTGTACTTTTCAGGCCATCTGCCTATATGGCATAGCCTGACCCAAAGGTTAATAATTACCCTTATTGCTGTACTTGTTTTTTGTATTAAGTGGGAGGATAGACACACTAGCAACAGCTTGCTTTACAATAGGCACCACAATCGTTGAAGCTATGACCATCCACCATCACAGGGTTAGTCACATGGGGCAGGATTTTCTGCTCGTCGGGCGGGCAGGCGCCCGAACCGAGCAAGCGTAAAATGACGCACGATGATGTCGGGCGAGCATCCTGACGCCATTGCGCACTCGCGCAATATTTCAGTCGGTGGGCGCGCACGGGAGTCGGCAGTACGCCTGCCGACTATTAACAGGCCTATTAAGTCCATTAAAAATCCAATTGAATTAATTTATTGCTAGGCAAAAAGGCCTTTGGATTCTTTGCGAAACCTCATCCACGGGTGGGATGAGGTTTCGATCCGTCATTAAAAAAGTAAAACATTTTCAAACTAATTTCTAATACGTCCCTGCTCATGTGACAGAGGGGACACGTTTTTAACATTTTTAAATTCTTTCTTTTTTATTTTTGAAAATCTTCATCTCCCTGAGGCAACTCTGTGCCTCCGGGAGCTTTTCCTGTGCATACCCGTGCACATGTGCGAATTTGCACTCTCGCCCTCCTCCCCCGCCACACAGGCAGCGCTGAGCGCTGCAGTGTATGTTTCATGCTGGGCAGGCCTTAATTGGCCTGCCAGTGTGAAATCATGGTCGGACCCCGATCGCAGGCAGCGGTCGGCTTCCCAACCGCTCCCACCCGCGCCTGCGCCCGCCAAACCCACCCGACAAGGGCAAAATCCTGGTCATAGTTCAGATGTCAGAAACCAGGCTCCCAAATGTGAGTTTGAGTGATTTTGGATTCCAGGGCCACAGGTACTTAAGATAGGCAGTCGACTATTCAGAATTAACTCTAAGATAGTTATTAAGAAGCAACATTTTAGATACGATGCATTAATTAATAAGACAGAAAAAGTAGATGACCTGTGATAGCTGAGAGGGGTTTACCAATCCTAGACGATGAACAGACAGTTGGCACAGAGTGTGTTGATCTCGGTAATTTGTGATAATGACTTCTGCTCTTTAGTCTAAGTACTAGGGAACTTTTCTCCCCGGTCTTCCTCCTCTTCTTCTGGTCCATCTTCCATCTGAAAAAGGTAGCTGCTTGATGAGCATTGCCATCTCACTGGGACTGACCCCTGTCCCCGAGCACTTGCTAATATGCTCTTTTTTTGGTGGCTTACCCAGTGTCAATCACTTACTCAAACCCTTCTGACCAATGAGTACAGCGCACGTGGCCAAAATGTCAGGGCGGTCACCTCCCCCTCTATCTGTCATCTTGCTCAAGGTCAAATTCTTAGTTTACATCATGCTGAAGTTAAATTCCCTGGTCCTTAACTAAACACTTAAGGGGGTACACAGGACACCATCCTACAAACTTAGAAATGTCAGCATGGAAGCCTTAACCAAGTGGCCCTGACATTTCCAGGGACTGTTTCGAATTGCTGCCTGTTTAGAAATTTCCATTCTGGAGAGAGGGAATCAATGCAGTGTTAGCTAAGTTTATTAAAGGCTCTCATTTCTTACACAAAGCAGGCCTTTTTCTCCCAGCTCAGTCAGGGGCAGATGCACCAGAGGAGGACAGAAGAAATGCTTCAACAATGTGCTAAAGGCCAACATGAAGAAATGCAACATTGACATCAACACCTGGGAGACCATCACCTTGGACCAAACCAAGTGGCAGCTGAGTCTGTGGGAAGGGTCCCAGGATATTGAGACACAGCAACGACAAAATGAAGAGGAAAAGCAAAAGCAGAGAAAAGAACACAGCATGATCTGAATTAGTAATGTACAACCAGACATCCCACATGGCAACAAATGCCCTGTGTGCCATAAATTCTGCAAATCTCAAATCGGCCTCATCAGCTATCTTCAGAATCATGGAAGACAATCACTCTCGCTAGTGAGGGATAGCCAATAATATTCAATGTAGTCTTATGCGACTTTATGACACTCACTTTTGAATCGCAATTTTTAAAATAAATTAAGAGACTGTAATCACTAATATAGTTATTTACAATTAAGAGCATAAAATATTCTGCAAGCTAATAATACAAAACACTCGACAAAATGCTAACATAATAACATGTGGCAGAATCTTTGGCTCGGTGAGTGAGGGCAGGTTCCGCTCGCCGAAGCATAAAATGATGCACAGTGACATCAAGCATGCATCCTGACGTCACCGCGAGTCTTTCAGATCTTCAGTTCGGCGGGTCGGCTGCGCGCCCGTCGAATGTCAAAGGCCTATTAAGACCATTTAAAAGTTTAATAAAAATTTTAAATAAAACTCATTGACATGTCCCAGCTAATGTGACACTGTCACATGAGGGGACATGTCTTAAAACTTTTTTTTCTTTATTAAAATTTTCCAAAATCAAACTAATCTCTCTGAGGCAGCTCTGTGCCTCAGAGAGATTTCTGTGCTCTTTCACGCACACGGGCTCAGCACTCCGGGTGCGCGTCATGCTGGGCAGGCCTTAACTGGCCCGACCTTGCAAAATGGCGGCGTGCAGCCAATCGCGGGTGGCGATCGGCTACACGCCTGCCTGCGCCAGCACCCGCTCCCGTCCCGACAGGGAGAAAATTCTCCCCATAAGATGGGGAAAAATCCACCGTGACTTGATTACACTTTATAAGGAGGAAATCGATTTTGGGTAGAAATCTGCACTAAACTTTTAAAGGCAAAGTTCCAGCAATTAGCAGAAGAGCTTAAATTGGTTCTGATGTCCCTCGCCATTCTTTGGTGTCAGTGTTGCTTTTTGCATCATTTCCACGAAGTAAGAAGCTTCCCACCTGAATTAGTCAAAATCCTGGAACTCCCTCCCTAACAGCTGTACCTACACCACACTTACTGCAGCGGTTCAAGAAGGCAGTTCACCACCACCTTCTCAAGGGCAACTAGGGATGGACAATAAATGCTGACCTAGCCAGCGACATCCACATCCTGTAAATGAATAACAAAAAAAAGTCGCCGGAATTACAGAATATCTCAACCATTTTCTTTTTCCACGATGCATTCTTTAAGCAATCTAGCCTTATGAATTCACGCTCCAAAAAGTTATAACGCTTTTAGGTGGTGTAAATTTCTAAGGGACCTCTCCTGTGCCACCAAAACCTCAGCGCAAACACAGTTTACACATCATTTAATCTACAGCTTTTCAGACATTCTCAGTGGAATTTTACACTTTTACTACAAAAACACTTCTCCCAGGGGTGGATTCCGTGGCAGCAATCCATGCCAGCACAAAACTCTGCCTTTGTTCAGGTTTTACGTACGCAATGTAGTACTTTGAGAGGCAGATTTTCTATTCACTGGCTCAAATTAAACATATTAAAACTATTGAAGTACTGTCATCTTCTAGTAAAGTTACTTTAAGGTTAAGCTGTTGGTCGGAAGGGAAATTTGTTGTCATTTATTCTTAAAAAAACGCCTAAAAATGCAGTAAAGTTAGGAGTTGTTATGTTCATCGACACTGTCAGCAAAAAGGTCATGAATTCAAACTTCAGCTTTAATTGTCATTCAGCCTTGTTCATTTTCAATGGAAATATTGGCTTGGTCCCAGCTGAGGTGACAGATGAAGCACTGCATTGCAGCAAAACATTCTACCTTGGGAAGGTCAGAAAGAGAAAATGGGAGTAGAAAACAGTCCCACCCTGCATGCAAACCCCTGCCCCTGAGAGATCCATGTCGTGTTTCCTAACAGAAACTCGGCTGCTAAAAATTGCCATTTAGAAATTTAAAAGCAAATGAAGCATAGGAATAACGCACTCATGTGATACAGATTTTTCTTAATTTCAAAAGCATTTAAATGAACCCAGTGGGGAATTTTAATACCTTGGTGCGCTAGGAGCTGGACGCAGGTGGGGACATGGGAGGTGGGGCGGGTGTGGGCGTTCTAGGGGTCCTGTAGCACATGGGAAACCTGGACATCTGGGTGTCACCACATGCTGTCTCCAAATGATGCCCCTCTATCATTGACTGGTCTCCCACCTGGATATCAGTCTGCTGACAGGTTTGGCTTCCAGTGGAGTGAAGAGCAATCTGGAGGAGGTCGCAGGACCAGGTATTCTGTTCCCTAATCCTGGCAAGGGGCATGGCAGATCCAATCCCAAGGGGAGTCTGAACACTACACTCTGGGTGTGGGGCAGCTATAGGAAAAAAAGGGGAGTGGGGCTAGTTGGATCACCCTTTCAATGAGGCAGCACAGGTACAATGGGCTGAATGACCCCCCCTCTGTGCTGTAAGATTCTACGATTCTCAGTATGACAAGGTCAGATGCAGATACAACATGGAGCTTTCATCTTTCATATTACCCCAACAACAATTTCAACTGCACAACTTAAATGCCCTAGCCCAGCGACTATTGTAGCAGTGTAGAATTTCACAGAGCATCCTTTTTTTGTTATTCATTTACCGGGTGTGGGCGTCGCTGGCTAGGCCAGCATTTATTGCCCATCCCTAATTGCCCTTGAGAAGGTGGTGGTGAGCTGCCTTTTTGAACCGCTGCAGTCCATGTGGTGTAGGTACACCCACAGTGCTGTTAGGAAGGGATTTCCAGGATTTTGACCCAGCGACAGTGAAGGCACGGCGATATATTTCCAAGTCAGGATGGCGAGTGACTTGGAGGGGAATTTCCAGGTAGTGGTGTTCCCATGTGCCTGCTGCCCTTGTCCTTCATGGGTTTGGAAGGCGCTGCCTAAGGAGCCTTGGTGAGTTTCTGCAGTGCATCTTGTAGATGAACAGATGTTAACACTGATTAAATTTGACTGTGCTAGACTGGTGCTTGTATAAACAGACTATCGAGGGTATCAGCACACTTTGACGCTGCATTATTTTGGCAACATATTTTGTAAGAATGAAAACAATCAGCAGAAAATACTGTTGAGCCGAGGAATTTGCAATTGTCAACTGTTAAAAAATTTTAGCTTCAATAAGGATTTGACATTTGAGCAATGGCATTGTAGTGACCCACTCGTGTGTAGTGTTCAGCAAAGCCAAATCTACAGAGTGGAAAATGTGAACAGACATTAGGACAATAAAATATCTCTGAGGGACGAATTCAGCAACAGTGTGTCAGGCAAAAAAAGCTCACATAGCATGATTGTAGCTTTGATTAAATTCAGGCATATTGTTATTATAGGACACACACCTATACTGTGCTCTAAGCAAAGCATCACAGAACAATCAATCTGGTTAATGCATACAGGAAGACATTAGTTTAAAAAGATGACAAGCTTCTTTCATGGTTCAACTGGTGATGTACTATCCAATGCCAAATTGAGCTGTGCAAACTGCAGAGGCCTCAGGTTTAATTCCTTTGTCCATGCTGAGTTAACTGTTTTCAATGGGGTTGGCAGTGGTAGGTTTCAAGGTTGACCTCTGTGGCTCCAGGCTAGCGCCCCTGATCACTATTCTAGTGAATGCTGTAAATACGTGTCCATGTGTAGATGCAGGTCAGGAAGGTATCAAGCTTGACAATCTCAATGATCATCATTTGTTGGAGAACGGAAAGAAAAACTTGCATTTATCTAGCACCTTTCATGACCTCAGAACGTCTCAAAGCACTTTTTACAGCCAATGAAGTACTTGGGAAGTGTATTCACTGTTCTACTGTAGGAAATGCGACAGCCAATTTGCACACAGCAAGCTCCCAGAAACCACAATGTGACAGTGAACGGATAATGGAATTTACTGTAGGTGACGAGGCTCTCACCCGCCAACTGGAGAGTCGACGAGAGCCCCTGGTAGCCTCCTTTTGGGAAAGCCGGCTACATTAAGTGCCATCAGGCACAAACTGGTCAGCAGAGGGCCATCCCCAGGATCAAGAACCTCGTAGATGGAAGTCCCACCTTCCAAGAGCTCCTGGTTAATTAGAGGCTTACAGCTCTTTAATACTTGACAGCGCCACAGGGGAGGGGGTGGCTGACACCTGGTAATGCACCCATCTGAGGCCCAGGAACCCAGGAACACTGAGGAGCCCAGGCCATAGGTGAATGCTGACGGGAGGGGGTTCACGGGAGAGGGGGTGGGTCCAGGGGGAAAATGTTTGGCAACAGGGGCAGGGCATGGCTCTCAGCATCTCCCTCCCCCTCCGGAACCCAAACCAGGTTTTGCTTTTCCTGCTGCAGGGTAAATGCCAGCTGCCGTGGTTGAGGCCCTTAATTGCCTCAATTGGCAGTGGGGCAGGAAGGCCACCATAAGCCTTCCCCCAATAGGCTTAATCAGGGTAGAGGTGGGAAGGAGGTGAGCTCCCCACCCATCACCCTCCCATCCAATTAAATGCCCCTCCGCCACCAAACTCGCCATGGGGGAGGTCATGAAATTCCATCCAATGTGTTTTTTTATGATTTTGGTTGGCCAGGGCACCAGGGCTAACTCCCCTGCTCTTCTTTCAAATAATTCCCTGGAATCTTTCTTGTCCACCTACAAGGGCAGATGAGAGAAGTTGGTTAGAAGATGGCACCCCCCAATTGTGCAGCTCTCCTTCAGTGCTCCACTGGAGTGTCAGTCTAGGCCTTTGTGATCAAGCCGCTGGAGTAGGATATGAATCCACAACTTTCTGATTGAGATAAAAGCAAAATGCTGCGGATTCTGGAAATCTGAAACAAAAACGGAAAATGCTGGAAAAACTCAACAGGTCTAACAGCATCTGTGGAGAGATTAAAAAACAGAGTTAACGTTTCGAGTCTGTATGACTCTTCTTCAGAGTTTTTCCAGCATTTTCTGTTTTTGTTTCTGATTGATAGGTAATGTAACCAACTGAGCCATGGGTCATTGCCCAGACAGGCATCAACTTCAATCATTTAGATAAGCAGCTGATATTGGTTGAACCATAAACCAGTACAAGGTAGTGCCTGCAATATTGTGGTAATTGGAGGAAGAATGTAGGAAAAGATACCTTTTTAATTATTGCAAGTCTCAAAATGACAATACTGTCTTTACCAAGTATAACAGCTCTGATAGGTCTGGATAATTGTATGAAATGACAGCATGGTGGTCCTAAAGATATTTGAATCTGGCGGAATGCCAAAGATGTCTGATAACAAGCCCCAGTCCCTAATACCTCCTGAAATTGTCTGGCTGACTTCAACTACATATGGAACATTTTGCATACACACCCCGCCTGGTTTGGTATGAAGTCAAGGTGCTGGCAGGTTTCACTGAACTTAATAGCTTTATTACCATCACAAATGATCAATTGTTATGCTATAACAGTGAAACTACCTCCTCCACACTCCTGAAAATGTTATTGTAAAAGTAACAACGGAAGCAAAAGTCTAAATATCGCACATATAAGTTACAGAACTAGAACTAGGAGATAGAGACATGGCAGGCGAGCAAAGTTTGAGTCATGTAGTCAAATTATAACAATTTGCCCATTGTAATGTGCCCATTGCATGCATTCTGCAAATGAGCATTTTCTGCCTAACTCTGTGCATATAGTTCTCTCAACACTGAAACCTGTAAGATGCAGATTGCTTGACATTCTGCTGTTGCTAAATTACACAGGTGGCTTTGCATAATTTTACAAGGCAAGATGTATATCATGCACCAACTGATTGAGTTGGAGCATTGAGAAATACAGAGTGCGATCAAGAATGTCAAAGACAAGTTTGCCAGTTAAACTCACGTTCCCAAGGCAACTGTTCTGCCATGTGAGCTGCAAAGCCAGTTTTGAACGGAGTTATTAAATTCATGTTTTGAGTTAGTAGACTTTGTGCTGAGACACCTACCAGGCAGCAGGGAGCTCATGCATTTAATTTTACTTTTTAAACATCTTTAGAAGACCCATGGACCACCCACGGGGCACTCAAGGGGAATATGAGGCCAAGGAGAGGAGTTGAAGCTTTGGCCTTCAGTGCAGTCATTCCTATCTCTTCTCCTTTCATGAGAAGGTTGTTATGTCTGACTCAGCCACAGGCTAAACAGAGCTTTCCTGTGTTTGGCACATATCCCCGCACTACCACCCCCTTCTGCTTTGTCTCGGTCAGTAATCCAGTCCCACGTGGTCCCAATCCTTCTTTATATCTGCTTCTCAGCTGAAACTGATGTGAGCCCAGGGTCCTCAGTGCACAGCTGGATCATAGCAGACACGATGGCTTTAAGGGTGAGTATGAAGTTTCTAACATCCCCAGCTCCACAATTGAACTACGTATTGATTTAAAAGCGCACCTTGTCTCTCAGCATTTTGTTTGTTCGTGCATTGTTAAATGAGTAATGTGAGATGTATTCCACAGAAAAACGCATCCCTCACGTTGTGCTCTGGCTAAGTCAAAATGCATTATAGCCAAAAAAATCAGAGAGTAGAAGTTATTGCTTCAATCTCAGAAACATCTGAGAATAAATGCAAGAAAAATAAACCAAAACAACAGATGATAAGGGTCTAAAATAGGAATGTTTCTCAGAGTTGAACAGGAACCTAAATAGTTTAATTATTAGCTTTTTTTGCAACAGTTTTCAACTTTAAAATGCAACAGAAATTACAGTTGACTAATAATGCTCAGGTTGCAGTTGTATGTAATATTAACATGTAAAAGACAGATTTAGGTCCATGCATGTGTGCAGCCCCAATGTATTAAGGAGAATTTTACTGGATTTAAGGATGACACCACAGGTCAATCTTTTCCATCCAGAGGCCTATCCTGAACTCCCTGGTATGCTATATACTGTTGCTATGACACCATACATTTTTGGGGGTATTTCGCTGTTCCCACCTATTGGAGGAAAGTTTCTTCTGAAATCAGGTGGCTCATGAATATGATAGCTAGGTCTGACTCCAAAAAGGTGACACAAAACTTGGAAGTATTGTAAATTGTGAGGGGGGGTAACGTTGGACTTCCAAGAGGTCAGGGACAGGCTGGCGGAATGGACGGACACGTGGCAGATGACATGCAATGCAGAGATGTGGGAAATGGTACATTTGGTAGGAAGAACAGTTCTAAATGGGGTTCAGGAGTAGAGGGATTTGGGGTATATATGTATACCATTCGTTGGCAGGACAGATTGAGACAACAGTAAGTAAGACATATGAGATCTTTTATAATAGGCATAGAGTGTGAAAACAAGGAGGTTATGGTGAACCGTTATAAAGCACTGGTTTGGCCTGAACTGGAGTATTGTGTCCAATTCTGGGCAACACACTTTAGGAAAGATGTGATGTTGAAGAGGGTGCAGAAAAGATTTACAGGAAAGCTTCTGGGGATGAGAGGCTTCAGACATGTAGATAGATTGGTGAAGCTGAGACCATTCTCCTTAGCGAAGAGAAGGTTGAGAAGAGAGTCGATAGAGGTGGTCAAAATCATGAGGGATCTAGACAGATTAGCAGGGCAAAGGTGGGCAAGTGAGACTAGCTGAGTTGCAATTGCAAAGAGCATGGACTTGCAAGGACATGGTGAGTTGAATAGCCTCCTTCTGTGCAGTGGCCATTCTATGATACTATGATCCTGAGCGATGATGCCTGGAAATTTCCAAAATGTGTATGGGTGTGATTTTTAAAACAGAGATTTGAGTCTTCAGTAGAAAGAAAAAAACTTGTATTTATATTGCACCTTTGCTGACCTCAGGACCAAAATGCTTTGCAGCCAATGAAGTACTTTATTTGAAATGTAGTCACGTTGTCATGCAGGAGGCATGGTAGCCAATTTGTGCACAGCAAACTCTCACAAATATTTATTTGGTAATGACTAGGTAACATGATTTTAATGACATTGATTGAGAGGTAAATGTTGGCCAGGACACCAGGGAGATCTCCCCTGCTCTTCTTCATGGAATCCTTCACGTCCACCAGGGAGGGAAGGCAGGGCCACAGTTTAATGTCATCCAAAAGACAGCACACCCAACAGTGTAGGGCTCCCTCACTACTGCACTGGGAGGGTCAGCCTATTCGTGCTCAAGCCTGTGGAGTGGGTCTAACTCAGAAGTGAGGGTGCTGCCACTGAGCCACGGCTGACAATTATTTATAACAATTCTATAATCTCTTTTATCACGAACATGCATTACAGGGAGGTGGTGGCATAGCGGCATTGTCATTGGACTAATGTCCCAGAGACTCGGGTTAAATCTCTAAGGACCTGGGTTCAAATCCTACCACAGCTGAATTAAAAGTCTGATGATGGCCATTGCCAATTGTCATAAAAGCCCAGCTGCTTCACTAATACCCTTTAGGGAAAGAAATCTGCTGCCTGTATCTGATCTGGTCAACATCTGACTCCAGACCCACAGCAATGTGGTTAACTCTTAAATGCCCCTGAACAAGGGAAATTAGGGATGGGCAATAAATGTTGGCCTAGGCAGTGATGCCCACATCCCATGAATGAATTAAAAAAAACACTGACCTTGATCCCCATCTGATTTGGTAAAAATCTGGAGACCTTGCTGCACAGTGAAGAACACTGATCGTGGCTGATTTTTTTTAGCTCACCTCACCTATACCTGAGGTTTATAATTTAAGATTATGCCTAAATTAGAGGCTAGTTATAAGGCTGTGAGTGTCCATTAGAGACCTCGTTGCAGTTTGAAGTTGAATAGCAGTTTGGCGAATTCCAGGTTGGGATTTCTCAGAGAGAATACTATCATCGTAATGCATAGAACTTTGCAGAGTGGAAAAGGAGCGTGGATGTGGGAGACTGCGTGTGCGGGTGTATTTATCTTTATTATATAAGGGCATCCTTAATCATCTTGAAGTTTTGGCAGGCATGTTTGCATTCTACGTGATTCTTGTTTGGGTAAAACAATATGGACCATTTATTGTCACAAATAAACCATTTTTGATGAGGTGCAGCCCATTCTGTTTAACAAGGAGTTTGATTTCACTTGATTGGTAGCTGTCAAATCCACTTTTAATCTCTCTGGGGCTGTTTAATTTAAACTATTTTCTTCAATTTAAATCTTTGATGTCTTTGCTGTTTTTAATTTGCTAAAATCAGTGACAGCATTGCAAATGCATGTTTATTTATATCAATCTTTTCCATTATCTCTGCTCTCCTGTAGTGACCCTGACTCCATGCTGGGGTATGGTTCCACATGAGGCAGACTTGAATACCTTTCTAAGTCACTAATCTTCATGTGTGAGCATTTACAATGTGTATTCATAGGCCATTCAATCAAAGGGACATCACAGCCAAGCCAAATGCTGTCCAAGTTCAATGAATGCACACACACACACACTCTCTTCTGACAAGTCAACTAACAAAATACTCATGTCACCAGGCAATCTCCACGATCCAAGAGGGTTTCTTTTTTAATTCTCACCCCCTAATGGAGTTTGAACTTTCAATGCTGATTTACGACTGCTTAAACGCCACATTGTTGGGCAATTTAATTTGGCTTCCGGGATATGACAAATAACTGGATATTCAAGCTCCTATTACTGTGAGGCAGAAGCTAAATCTGGCTTCCTCCTCTGAATGGGATAAGCAGTGCAGAAGTCCACATCCCTGTCTGCTTGACTGAGAATGAAAGCAAAGCTTCCCTTAGGCTTATACATAAGGTTAGAGCCAGCATCAGTGGTTTCACATCAGTGAAGCTGGAGCCTGCTCTGGATATAAATATATTCAAATATCAGCTCGGACATTGATCTGAGTACTTCCAATTATATTACAAATTAGTGCTTTTCAAGATTTTCTTGCACACAACAACTTTCAAAATATTTAGCCTGTGAAAAATTGGAACTTAATGTACTCATTGCCATCAAATATATTTTTGCTTATACTAGTGCACAAATTTAGAAAGCTAAGCCAAATGGCTGCACATGCTACAACTATCTTGAAGCTGTTGGACTATCTAGGCACTAGAGACCCTTCAATGTTAATTTAATTCATTGTGTTTTATTATTCACATTTGCTGAAAAGCAATCATATAATTATTCATTCACAATCTGCTATTACTATTACACACTCCTCAATATATTAGATGCTTTCCCAGCTCCCAGGTTGAATTTTTTCACATTACAATAGTGCAAAATCAGATTTTAAATAAAGGAACACATTTGAAAATTAGGATAGAAAAGACTATCGATGCTTTTAGCATGCAAACACACATAACACTTGAATCAATGTTTGCTGCTTTTACTCCTGGTTACCAGGAAGAGTGCTGGAAGGTGGGGATTCTGGCAAAATCATGGAGAGCCGTGTCGGATCAGCTCCCCAATGCATCCTGCCCTCAGGACATTTTACCGACGGTGGGACTGGATGCGGAGATGTTGCCCACTGAAAGGAGGTGGGCAGCCAATTTCCATCTTCAAAGGCCCATTTAAGGTCAATTTAATGGTGCTGTCATAATTTTTCCAATGGCACCCCTGCCCCCACCACCATGAAGAGGCCGCCAGCTAAATGGAGGCAACCTCCCAGTGGCAGCCCAGAAGGTAAGGATATATAAGACAGAGGTCCGAGGGCATGGAAGGCAGCACAGCCCCAATGGTTACCCTGGAGGGGTTTCACCTCCATCACTCTGCCCTTTCATGATATTGCCTTCACTGGCCTGATGTAGGCCCCAGATCTCCAGCCTGCCTCAGCAGTGACCGCCACTCCTCTAATTGGACCAGCAGATGAGGCCTGTAAAATCCAGGAGGGAATCCCACTGGCTTGCCAGCAACACGCATTTCCATCCAATATCAGGACCTGTTCACTAACAGTAAAATCCTAGCTTTTGGCCAGAACAGGCCCAAGCAAGCAGGTTTCTCAATTGTATTTTAGGTTTCCTTGTGGGCCAGGAAGAGATCTCCTGGGCTTCTCTTGTCCCAGGCTTTCCCACACTCCTGAAACCTCCCCATTTCACTTACCTGGGTCTCAGGCCATAGCCTCTACTGCTGAATTCCAATTTCCGCCTGTTGAACAGGTTATTCATCTGGCCGGATTTACATGGGTCAGCAAGAAAACTTAGGGCAATGATGCCAGGGCCTCCATGTCCCCAGACTCCCCAGGTTCACCACTCACTCCAGCATTCACACACCGTACCCACCCTCTGCCCTTTAAAATCATGACAGTGCATCCTTCATCTCAAACAATTCTTTCCCTTCATCAGGTCAAACCTCCCCAAGGTTTCCCCTTGCCCCACCATCTTGCTAGCACCTTGAATCTTCTCAAGATTCTCTCCTATCTTGTCTTATGCATCCCACCCAATGCCAGGCTCATCTTGTCCATGGGAACCACTTCCAGCTTCTTTGACCCTATTCGTTCCAAATTACTAACCACCTGACTTCCTCTCCTGGTTCCTATGTTAGTTGACATTGTTAATTGTTCTATCTCTTCAGGTACTGCCCCCCACCCTTTCAAATCTGCTGTTATCATCTGTCCCATCAAGGATAAACACCCTAGACTCCTCCATCCTTCTAAACTACTCCACCATCTCCAACCTCCCTATCCTCTCCAAAATCCTTCACTGTGTTACAGAAAATACTGGAGCAGCTCTGGCAGCATCTGTGGAGAGAGAATCTGTGTTGATGTTTCAGTTTGATGACCTTTCATCAACATGAACTCATTAGCTCTGTTTCTGTCTCCGCAGGGGTGAAAACCTGTTGAATATTTCCAGTATTTTCCGCTTTTAATTTCAGATTTCCACCATCCGCAGTATTTTGCTTTTGTGCTCTTGAATGTGTTGTTGCCTTCTGAATCCACATCCATCTTACCCACAATTCCGTGATTGATTCCCTCCAATCAGGTTTCTGCTGTTGCCACAGTGCTTATCAAAGTCAGACATTATACCCTATGTGACTGTCGCTGTGGCTCTTCGTTCCTGTTTTCAGCCTTTAACAAAGTTGACCACGCCATCCTCCTCCAATGCCTCTCCAGCTGAGTGGGGCTGCCCTCCATCTGGTTCCTTTATTATCTATCTAATTGTAGCCAGAGTATCACCTACAATGACCTTCGTTCCTCCCCCACACCGTTACCTCTGGAGTCCTCCAAAAGACCCATCCTTGAAGCCCTTCTATTTCTCATCTTCATGCTGCCCCTTGGTGAAATTTTCCAAAAACAAGTCAGGTTTTGTACACTGATGACACTCCACTATCTCATTACTTCTTCTCCTGACCTTTCTGCTGTCTCAGATTTGTCACACTCTTTGGATGAGCAGAAATTTCCCCCGATTAAATACCAGAAATAACATTGGCCAAAATTTTTCACTCCCGCCAGTGATGGGCGGGCATTGCCACAGGCGGGATGGGGCCGATCTCTAAATTTTCCCATCCTGCCTGTGAAAATGCCCGCCGTTGGTGAGACCGGAAAATTCCACCCATTTCTGGCCCCACCACTAACAGCCTGGGGACTGTCTGACACTGAACCAGACCATGTGCAACCTTGATGTATTTCATCCTGGTATGTGCTTCTGGACACATTTCCACGCCATCATTAAGAGTGCTTACGCCCTCCTCTGTAACATTGCCCCACCCTACCCTCTAGACTTGATGCCTTTGTCCTCTAGACTTGATTCTTCAATGCTCTCCAGGCTGGTCTCCCATCTTCCACCCTACATCAACTCTGTTGCCTGTATCTTAACTTGCAAAGTCTCATTCACCCATCATCCCTGTGCTCGCTGCACTGCCCTACACTGGTCCCCATCCCAACAACGCCTTGATTTTAAAATTCTCACCCTTCTTTTCAAATCACTCCTATCTCTGTAATGTCCTCCAACCCTACACGTCTTTGAAATCTGTGCATTGTTCCAATTCTGCTGGAATGACACATCCCTGGTTTTAATCATTCCACCGCTGGCAGCCCTGCCTTCAGATATCTGGGCCCTAAACTCTGAAATTCCTTCCCTAACACCCTCACTCTCTCTATTTATCTGCTTTAAAGCACTCCTTACAACTTATCTGTTCGACTAAGCTTTTGGTCGCCTGTCCTCCTCATCTCCTCCTGTGGCTCGGTGTCAAACTCTGATTGTTATCACTCTTGTGAAGCAGCTTGGAACATTTCACTGCGCAATTTAAATACAAGTTGTTGTTGTGTTTGTTTGTTTATTTTTCTTCACTGTTTCATCCAATCACTACTGTGGTGCGAGAGCTTGTAAAAGGCCGACTAAACATTTAAGGAAACCCACTTGGCATTGAAAATAGCCCCAGGTGACTAATCAAATCCAAATTTTTTTCATAATTGACAAACACTAATACCTCCTCTTCAATGATCACCACAATTTCTGAGATAAGATGAATATTCATTTTCCTTTCTACCAACTTGTTACTCAGAAAGCTGGATTTATACTTCTAGTTTTAAGCTTTGTGCAATAATTGTAGAATTTACTTTTATAATTGTAGAAAGGATATTGCTACTGTGACTGAGTAAACCTACCTTAAAAATAACAATCAGACCAGCATGAGCTTTGTATATTGACACAGGTTTTATTTTCTTATTTAACAAATCTGTAATCAGTTACAAAGGGTTTCAAACAAAGATGTTGCAAGTGGGAAAATGAAAGCAGCCACATAGTTCATGCAACTGAACAATTAACTTTGACAATGAGCTCAGCCCCTTCCCTGGTCTCAACCAGGCAGAGGACTATGTGAAAGCAAAGTTTGAATGGAGGGATGGAGAGGAGTAAGGGAGCAGCCTTGGTTCCTGAAATTTAATCTTGGTCAAGCCAATTCTGGAGCCCTGTTTTAAATAGTCTCCGAGATGTCTACAACCGCAACTACTCGTTCCAACTGGAGGAAAATGAATCAGCCATGGAGAAAACCAAATGTGTATAGTTGCTTATTTAAGGAGAAATGGATTGCTTTAATAAAATGCCATTAACCTTTCTGTTTGTGGGCAGTTTGAAGCTCTGTGTCCTGAGGGGCTGTGTCCTGGTT
This sequence comes from Cetorhinus maximus, assembly GCF_964194155.1. Classification (NCBI taxonomy): domain Eukaryota; kingdom Metazoa; phylum Chordata; class Chondrichthyes; order Lamniformes; family Cetorhinidae; genus Cetorhinus; species Cetorhinus maximus. The sequence goes on along the minus strand of NC_135893.1, from coordinate 76,490,621 downwards.
GGAATGTGACCCTGAAGGGTGAACCAACCTCAGAAGCCAAAAGGTAATTGACGAGTGTGCTGTTTGCCACAATCATTATACATTTCCATAGCAGGCTTAGCCCCACATTACCATGAAGTGACGTGAAGCCAATGCATATGTTACAGAGCAGATCCCTTCTGTTCACACATCAGCAGAAATGAGAAATATTTCTGCAGATGTGCTAGGGTTCCACTCATGACCTCGATTCAGCAGCTGATTTTGGAAGTGCGCTTTTGTGGATATGGTGTGAGGGCAGAAGTAGACCAGACTCTGCTCTTCCAAGATCAAACTGTTTGCTGACACCTACTGAGGAACACGTCCTTTTTTAACCTCTTCATCTCCCTTCTGTCTCTTCATCTCTATAGTTTCTCATTCTCTTCTTTACCCATTGACACAAGGGAGAAGCAGAGAACCGATGGTGGTCTTGTAACCAACAGCTACAGAGCAAGAGGCACTGGACATCCCCGGAGTCCTGGGAGATGGAGCAATGGGGGTAGCCCAGCTACCCAGTGATAGTGTTACATATCCCACAGCCACATGGTGTACAACAATCACTCATGTTGACTCAATGTCAGCAGTGAGTCTAATATGATCATGTGCATAATCATCACTTAAAACGTTCTTACCTTGACCATTCTAATTCATGTCTTTAATCTCCCACAGGGGATTCAAATGGGATGCAGGAGGTGGTGCAGTTAGGATGAGGACCTAGAGGAGCTGAGTCCTTCTGAGGGTGCACCATCATTCAGACCATACACTAACTCCGATACTCATCCTTGAGTGGGACCAAAAAGGCAGATAGTTGGGTTTCCTCACCTGGTGACTCACGCACCGGAAGTGAGCAAGACCAGGTCATGGAGACAGGGACAGCTGTGGAGAGTTTGTGTCAGAGGCCACTTGATGGTCGAAGCTCTGCTCAGGTGGGCGCAGACACTGTGTGCCAGGGAGCACTGATGGACAGGATACTTCTGGAGCCGCACCATATATTGGCAGGTGTTCCAGCTGCACTGTGCGGATAGATTGGAGGAGTCCACCTCAAGCATAAGTGGTTTTTGCAATGTTGTACTCACCCATTGAAAGAGTGGCCAGCTGCAGGGGGCATCAAACACAGCAATCTAAAGAGTGCAGGAAAGCTCTCACCAGTGGCTTGCACTCTGTCGGTGGAATCTTCTGGTAATTGTTTATTTTGAGCAGTGGAACCCATTCCCAACCCAACCCCGCTATGGGTCTGCAGCGCGCACTCTGGAGCAATCTTCAATAAGGTGACCTCTTAAGTGGCCATCTCCACCATCCAGTCGAGGAGAATGGGCGGGTTCATGAGACTACCAGCCCAATCAGAGGATCCGCAGCTTTGGAAGGCCAGCAACCTCACTCAGAGAGGTGGACACTGCTCAGGCAGACAGGAGAGTGCAAGAAGCAGACAAGAATTTCAAACTGAGCAGGGCTGAGGTTGGTAGATGTCATTTGGACTGTGGGTGCAGCCTTTCCCACCTGTGGCCCTGTCACTGCGGCACAGAGACTCCGGCTCCAATGGCCTCCTGACATGCTGCCAGGAGGCTGCTGCCACAGCGCTGCTGGGCTCAGTGCTCAATAGAAGGCAGGAGGCAGCTCCACTGCCAGAAGTTCCCAATGGAGTTCTCCACACTCCTCCTCAATAGGATCCTAATTGATGATTATTGGCTATAGCCATTACAGGCCAAATAGCTGCTGCCAATGTTCATCCAACTCTACCAAGATTGCCCGGAGGAGTGAACGCTACGGCCCAACAACCCAACGGTTCCACCTTCAAATCTACCTCCAGGAAGATTCAGCCTTAGGGTTGCCACCTTAAATTTGAAGAATTACAGGGTAATTTGATAAGGTGGGTTCAAAATTGGCTTAGTTGTAGGAGACAGAGGGTGATGACAGGAGGATGCTTTAGTGACTGGAAGCCAGTGTCCAGTGACGTACCACAGGGATCTGTGCTGGGTCCCCTATTATTCATCATTTACATAAACGACATAGATGACTATGTGGGGGGTAGGATTAGTAAGTTTGCGGATGACACAAAGATTGGCCGGGTGGTTAACAGTGAGGTTGAGTGTCTTGGGCTACAGGAAGATATAGACGGGATGGTCAAATGGGCAGATAAGTGTCAGATGGAATTTAACCCTGAAAAGTGTGAGGTGATACACTTTGGAAGGAGTAATTTGACAAGGAAGTATCCAATGAATGGCATGACACTAGGAAGTTCTGAGGAACAAAGGGACCTTGGCGTGTGTGTCCATAGATCTCTAAAAGCGGAGGGGCATGTTAATGGGGTGGTGAAAAAGGCATTTGGGATACTTGCCTTTATCAATCGAGGCATAGATTACAAAAGTAGGGAGGTCATGTTGGAGTTGTATAGAACCTTGGTGAGGCCACAGTTGGAGTAGTGTGTGCAGTTCTGGTCGCCACATTATGGGAAGGAAGTGATTGCACTGTGGGGGGGGGGTGCAGAGGAGATTCACCAGGATGTTGGGATGAAATATTTAAGTGATGAAAAGGTTGGATAGACTTGGGTTGTTTTCGTTGGAGCAGAGAAGACTGAGCGGCGACCTGATCGAGGCATACAAGATTATGAGGGACATGGACAGGGTGGATAGGGAGCAGCTGTTCCCCTTAGTTGAAGGGTCAGTCACGAGGAGATACAAGTTCAAGGTGAGGTGGGGGGGCAGGAGGTTTAGGGCGGATATGAGGAAAAATATTTTTGCCCAGAGGGTGATGATGGTCTGGAATGCACTGCCTCGGAGGGTGGTGGAGGCGGGTTACCTCACACCCTTTAAAAAGTACCTGGATGAGCACTTGGCACGTCTTAACATTCAAGGTTATGGGCCAAGCGCTGGTAAATGGGATTAGGTAGGTAGGTCAGGTGTTTCTCACGTGTCGGTGCAGACTCAATGGGCCGAAGGGCCTCTTCTGCACTGAGATTCTGTGAATGATACCCCTGCCTTGGCCATTCATTGTCTCACTGATCTACAGCTCATTGCCAGCAATGAAGTGTGGTGGGGCCACAGGATAATAGTGAAAGGGGCCTTGGAAGTGGGGACTTAGTCAAAGCACTGCCCCTTCTCACCCGCTGGCCTTCATCTCAGTCAATAACTGGCTTGTTGCCTCATGTTCTGATGGATGAATCTGCCTCACACAGGGTGCAGGGGGGCGCAGCCTTCAGCTGGGCCCTCATGGGTTCCAAAATCCAGAGGATGTCAGTGAAAATCATCTGAAGAGTCAGAGCAGGGATCTGAGCATCTGCTGCAGCCACAGGAGTTGCACACTTCGAAGCATAAGGAAGAAGAGTAAAGATTTGTAGTGCTACTTGGGGTGTGTTACACAATGTTAGATTGTTAAGTTTCTGTTCGGCCACACATACATTATCTGTTGCCCATTTTTGGTTGCCGACTGGTAAGTGGCCTTTTCACTTGTGATGAAGGGTAAGGCATGAATGAGCAAAGGGGAACTATGAAAGGGATGCTCGGTTGTTGCAGGGCAGCTTTGTGTTGGGGGAAAGGGTGGGGGGAGTATAGTGGCTTTTGCTGATGGTTGTTAGATGTGTGGACTGGTGGAATCTAAGTGAACCTCACAATATTGAAGAGAACTCGGGCATGAATGTTCCCCACTGCTGGTGCCTAGGCCGCATCATGTTCCACCATTTCCCCCTCCTCAGAATGGTCTGAAGAGTCTCTGTGCCTTGTTCCTCCTGCAGGTTCAAACCCCGTTCCAGAGCACAGCAAACCTCAACCATTCTGGAGACAGTGGCTGTTGTGTACTGAAGGACACCTCCAGATCTGTCCAGGCACCTGAAGATATTTTCAGCATGCTCATGGCTTGCTCAAAGACACATCTAGCTATCATGTGGCGTCTGACCTGAGGCATCTGGGACACTAATATTCCAACGTGTCAAGGAAGCTGATCTGCTGCTTCCAGGCCCTGTGTTGGTGGTGTGGCCTCCTTCAAGCTGCACCATAGAGTCATTACAGCACAGAAGGAGGCCAGTCAGCCCATCAAGTCCATGCCAGCTCTCAGGTGAGTAATCCAGTCAGACCCATACTCCCACTCGATCCCCATAGCCCTGCATGTTTATTTCCCCCAACTTTCTTTTGAAATCATTGGCCGTAACCCTAACCCTAATGGGCAGCGAGCTCCAGGGTCATTACCTCTTGATGCATTAAAAGAAAGTTTTTGCTCTCATTCCCCCCACGCCCCACGCCCCCCACCACCACCCCTAGCATCTCTTGCCCAAAACCTTTAACTCTGTGTCCCTTCGTTCTTGAACCAACAGCTATGGGAACAACTTTACTTTGTCTCCCTTATCTAAACCTGTCATGATCTTCTAGACCACTGTCAAATTTCCACTTTGCTTCAAGGTAAACAACCCCAGCCTCTCCAACCTAACCTCGGTGCTATTGATGCTGCTGACCATCTTGGTCCTTATCAGAGACCCAAAATGAAAAAAGCATATATGGCACCCGTGCTGATCTGATAGATCACTCCTTCAAAGTGGAGATCATAACTCCAAACTTCCAAACTTGTGCAAGTCGCCTCTCAGCACGAGTACAGGGAACAAAGCCTTTCACACAACTAGGCAAGGAAGCAGTTGTAAGCTTTCAGTGCACATTGGTACATTTCAGTACCCACAGTATCACTGCATTCTTGCCTTGCTTTCACTGGCAAGTTCTGAGAATGCGTGCACCCACAGTTAGATCCCCAACTCCCTGTTAATATTGCTGTAAGTGAGCGATTAACATATTGAAATTGACAACACGATCCTTGCACACAGCCTGAAAAGCTGCAATTAAATATGGAAGTCAGCAAGTTGGAGCTGGAATCCTGACACACTGTTAACTTCCAGGCTTTAAACCCCACACCCATTCTCAAGACCATTCACTCCTGCACGTTGGAAACCACCCCATTGTCTTTGGTCCATGTCACTAATTCTGTTCCCCAGCCACCAACTCCACCCCTGTCCCTAGCCACTGTCGGAGGCTGACCCAGACTGTTCTCAACCCTTAGCTTTCCAAGGCTCTGATATAGATTTCCCACCCCATATCCAGTCCGTCACTAAGGCCGCTACTTACACCTCCATAACATCACCTACCTCAGCTCATCTGCTGCAGGAATCCTCATTCTGGCCTTTGTTATTTTTAGATTTGACTATTTCAATGCTCCCCTGGCTGGCCTCCCATTTTGTGCCTTCCAGAAACTCGAGCCCATCCAAAGCTCTACTGCCCATAACCTAACTCACAAGTTTCGTTCACCCATCATGCCCATACTCGCTGTCCTACAGTGGCTCCCAGCCCAGCAATGCCTCGATTTTAAAATTCTCATCCTTGTTTTCAAATTGCTTCATGGCTTCACTCCTTCTTATCTCTATAATCTCTTCCAGTCCCAAGAACTCTGTACTCCTCCAATTCAGGCCTCTTTCTCCAATTTTATCACTCCACCATTGGCAACCGTGCCTCCTACAGGCTCTTAGCTCTGGAGTTCCTCTCTAAACCTCTCAGCCTCTACCTCTCCCCCTCCCTTCCTTTAAGGAGCTCACAAAGACTCATCTCTGGCCTGTCCTAATATCTCCTAATGAGACTGGTGCCAAATTTAACAATTGCTCATGTGAAGCACCTTGGAATATGAAAGGTGCTAAATAAATGCAAGTTGTTTTGCTGACATTTATATTAGCTCTTCAGCAGCTTGATGTAAAGGACCTGTTAACATGGTGCTTTGTGCTACAGGAGATATTTGGTACCAACACTTTTACAATACATCACTGCATCTGCCATCATGTCAAGCCTACAGTGCGTGTCCATGCTACAATACAACAGCGGTATCTATCTCATTGTCGCCTTTTAGTATTTATCTCTCTCCCTCTCTGTCTTATCTCATTTTCTTTTTTTGTCTCTAACTGTTGTTAGCTCCTTCCCTTTCGGCCTTTCCATCTGTCTGTTTCACTCCATTAAACACATTAAATTAAATATCCTTGGTTAGTCAAAGTGTCGTTGTTAAATGATAAAGGTTGACGCTGCAACATGTGCTTAAAGTTAACAATCTTTACATATTGGCAAATTCATTTAATTTAATGTGCCAGGGAGTGTTGCAAATGGAAATGTAACACTGCTATGGTGTGAGCGTAGGGAAGAAGGTTACATTTGGAATTGTAGTTCAGTTGAAAACTGCAGTCGCATGTTGACATTGCATCTAGAAGCTTTGGCTATTCTTCAACCCCTAGTAACATCTATAGAAAGGGCCATGATTCAGATTTGTTAGCGGCCTGCAAAGACCTGTTGTCCAATAAGTGCTATTATATAAGACCTGGCTGGGTGAGATTGCCCAGCTCAGCACAGGTGGCAGATCGAAGCTGAGGCGTTAAAAAACGCAGAAAATGCTGGAAACACTCAGCAGGTAAGGTAGTGACTGTGGAGAGAGAAAGAGAGTTAACATTTCAGATCGATGACCTTTCATTAGAACAGAAGTATCTGCAGTGTAAGACGCAGCACCAGACAATGTAATAAATTCACCACTGAGAGACTGAGTGCCCCATAATTAAATGTTACGGATATTTGATTTTTCTGAACACCAGCACTCTCTTACCCTGTGTATATTTTTGAATTCAATGATGAATTCGAAAAGGATTTGAGGTGTACAAGAATTGAGATGTGTTTTAAATGTGAACATTTCCTCGCATAAAAGGACAACATGCTACTAAAAATAACAAGAAGCAACAGTAGCATGGATCTGATGAAAGGTCTTTGGCCTGAACCATTGGGCTAGATGAGGTGGGGAGGGAGCGGGGTGGGTGTTGAGATCAGAGAATCCAGCAGGATGAGTTTCCTCAGTTGTTGCTGAATTTAACAGCAGGATTTGATTACCATTTTTGTCTCTGTTTCCTGGCCACAGGCAGCCAGGTTGAGGGACCAGCTGTCAGGCTGTTAGGCCTTCGGTACTAGGTGGGAGGGTGGGGGTGCGGGGTGGGGTATGGGGGGAGGGGTGTAGGAAGATCAGACTCCGGGGTCAAGGAAGATCGGGGAGGCTGGAGTAGGGGTTGATCAGGGTATGGAGGCAGGCAAGATGAGGGAGGCCAGGGTCAGAGAAGATCGGAGGAGTCAGGCCAGGGTTAGAGCAGGATTCGGGGCCCTGTGGAGTCAATCGGGATGGTCAGAAAGGGTTAACCAGCCACAGTGGATGGGTGAAGCAGGAATACTGGATTCAGCAGTCCTCGCCTCCCTTCGCCAGAGGTTGCCCCAAGCCTGGGAAACAAGGACTACCAGGATTCAATTTTAAATGGTGGATAATATGAAGCACACTGCCTCATTATAATATTTAAATTGTCAACCCACCACCTGGGAGCACACTGTTTGTTCACCATTTCTCCACCCCATCCCGCTTCTATTCAAACCGAAAGTAGGCCAGTTGATGTTAGAATTCAGATTTTTAGCATTTTAACATCTCGCCCAACCCAAACCCATCTGTTTTTAGGAGTTAAAGTTCCCTCGATTAATTCTGTTTCTGTTCCCCCACGCATGCTGCCCAACCTGCTGAGTGTTTCTAACATTTTCTCTTTCTTTAGTATTCCAGCATCTGCAGTATTTTGCTTCTGGAGGGAGAAATCAGATATTCCCACACTTGCTGGTGGCTGGTTTCACAGCGCCATTGGCAGAAACCTGAGGGTAGTTGTGATTCTGCATGCAAAGCAGAGAAAGGCTCAGGACTATTGTTGTGAAAAAGAGACATGCTGTCAAAGCTTTCTCCCTTGCACTCATCAGGACAAATTCACAAGAATACCAAATCTCTTCCTCGGCTTTGATTCTCCATGGCAACGCCTTGACCAATCAGAGTCAGCCTGACTGGTTTGGATTTAAACAAAAGCTTGGCAGTTAACTGTTCCCTTGTGCATGCTCCATGACAGGGCATCTACCAGTTAGAGTCCACTTATCAACTAATCAGCACTCTCTCCTCATGCAGTATAAATCGTTGTTCCCTTTGAGATTTGGTATACTTGCAAATCTGTCCTGATGAGTGCAAGATGAAAAGCTTCAACAGTATGTCTCTTTTTTCAGCAATACTCAAGTTCTGCACTACCAAGTGGCCCAGGGATGCCTGAAGAAAGGAGTAGCAGTTCCTGGCTCAATATGTTTATTTAGTGAACTAGCTGACCTTAGAAAGGGCAAGTGTAGTATTCAATTGTTCAGTTGTTCTATGTTTGATTGTGTGATACATGCTCACTATGCTGAGCCTGAGTGCAGACTCAGAGATAAGTAAACAGACACCACAGAAAGAAGTGGAAGCTGCTAGAGCATGGGAGTAGACATTTTAAGATTTGCATAAAATTATCTAAATAAAGTTCCTGCACACTTAGAAATTAGTGTCATCTCTGAGGAAAATCAAATATATAAAATATATGACAGGCAGCTTAAGGTGACATGAGTTAGTTCTGCACAATTATGTTAATTACGTATGAACATACAAATTAGAAGCAGGAGTAGGCCATTAAGCCCCTCGAGCCTGTTCTGCCATTCAATAAGATCATGGCTAATTTAATTGTAACCTCAACTCCACATTTCCCCGACCCTCAATAACCTTTGACTCCTTTGCTAATCAAGAATTTACCTCCCTCTGCCTTAAAAATATTCATTGACCCTGCCTCTGTTGCTCTCTGGGGAAGAGAGTTCCAAAGATTCACAACATCTGTGAGAAAAAAAAATTCTTTCTCATCCCCGTCTTAAATGGGAGGCCCCTTATTTTTAAACTGCATCCCTAGTTCTAGTCTCTCCCACAAAGTGAAACATTCTTTCAGAATCCACCCTGTCAAGTCCCCTCAGGATCTTATATGTTTCAATAAGATCACCTCTCATTCTTCTAAACTTCAAAGGATACAGCCCCAGCCTGTCCAACCTTTCCTTAGGGGAAATTAGGGGAGAATTCATGTCACACAAGAACCAGGCAATGACCATTTCCAACAAGAGGGATTCTAACCATCTACCCTTGATATTACAATTGCTTAATTCCCCACTATCAACATTCTGGGGGAATTACCATTGACCAGAAACTGAGCTGGACCTAGGGTTTCCAACCCTCCAGGATTGGCCTGGAATCTACAGGAATTGAAGATCAATCTCCAGAACACTGCTTGTGTGCAACCCTGGAGAAAAACCATAGGGACACTAAAAGAGATTGGCTTTTTTTCTAATTTTCTTTGACATTTCTCTTTACCAATTTTTAAAATATTGAAAATAGGGTAAAAAAGGCTGTTTGGCTAACAACTAAGCATCATCAAATTAGTGATGTGTCTTTTTGCTTTCCTATTAGCGAAGGAAGGCAGTGCTCCACAAGGATGGATGTGTTGACCAAATAATGGCTGGATCATGAGGGCAAATCATGCGATGAAACCTCCAGGAATACATTTAATCACAGTTGCCAACTCTAACTATAAACACCGTGGGAAGAGTTTTCCCCCCGTTGGGGGGTGGGGGGAAGTACAGGACCAGGCGCACCTCTGATCGGCGCCCCCAATCGGGGGCACGCCGCCATTTTACATGGGGGTGCCAATTTAGGTCCGCCCATCATGACATCCACCAGGAAGCACTATGCACTCACTGTGCTGGTGTAGGGGGAGGGGGGGGTGCGGTTGGCGGTGGGGAGATTCCCTGATCCAAGAGCGCGCTCTTCCACACATGCGCACGAAAGAGCGCACTCATCTCCCTGAGGCTAAGTGCTGCCTCAGGGAGATTGGCGCCAAATTCAAAAATGGTCAGTGCACAGAATTAAAATTTCCCTGACATGTCCCCTCGTGTGACACTGTCACATGTGTTGGGACATGTCCATAGCTTTCATTCAAACTTTTATTAAATTTTTAAAAACCGACATGAAACCTCATCCCGCCCGTGGATGAGGTTTCACGCTTTTTCTGAAGCCCGCCAGGGCTCCCGGCCTGCCCGCCAACCTTAAGGTTGGACAGGCAGGTCCATTAACTAGTTCAATCACATTTTCGATGGCCTCAATTGGCCATTGACAGGTCAGCAGGCACAAAGCTGATTCGGCTGTGCCCCCGCCGACCTGAAAATTGAAATGACGCGGGGTGACATCAGGAGTTCCGCCTGACGTCATCCCGCATCATTTTATGTGTTGTCGAGCGGGCCCCGCCTCCCGTTCACCGACCTCAATACCCTGGCCAGCAGCTACAGGAGCAGATCAGAACAGGGAATCCTGTGGCAAGTAACTCACATCCTGACTCCCCAAAGCCTGTCCACCATCTACAAGGCACAAGACAGGAGTGTGATGGAATACTCCCCGCTTGCCTGGATGAGTGCAGCTCCAACAACACTCTAGGAGCTTGACACCATCCAGGACAATGCAGCCCACGTGATTGGCACCACATCCACAAACATTCACTCCCTCCATCACTGATGCACAGTAGCAGCAGTGTGTACCATCTACAAGATGCACTGCAGGAATTCACCAAGGCTCCTTCGACAGCACCATGCAAACCTGTGACCACTACCACCTAGAAGGACAAGGGCAGCAAATAGATGGGAACACCACCACCTGCATGTCCTCCTCCAAGCCACACACCATCCTCACTTGGAAATATATCATTGTTCCTTCACTGTCAGTGGGTCAAAATCCTGGAACTCCCTTCCTAACAGCACTGTGGGTGTATCTACACCACATGGATTGCAGTGGTTCAAGAAGGCAGCTCACAACCACCTTCTCAAGGGCAACTAGGGATGGGCAATAAATGCTGGCCTAGCCAGTGACATCCACATCCTGTGAAAGAATTTTTAAAACTTTCATCCAGAGTAGTTACTTCTGGTGCTGATGGGTGAAAGTGTGTGGAGAATTGGAAGAGGCTCAGCTATAATACGTCAAGACATCGAGCTAACACTCACTGCCAAAGTTTGCATGGATAGAATGTTAACCTGAGTAAGATATGGAGGGGGCTTGGTTTATGTGGAACAAAACCCCAGCAAAACACCCTGGGAGTGGAAAGGAAATGAGAGGGGATTTTTAAAATTGTCAAACTCAAAGAAAAGCTCAAAGAAAGAATAACATCAATAATATCTGGCTGTCAAAGTAGATTTTCTGAAAAATTTCTATGGAAATGAAAATTGGGCTGCCTGTATAATGAGCGGGCAGATCCACGAGGCCAGTTTTAAGCTTAGACAGATTCAAATCTATTCCATAAAATCATCAGCACAACTTCCTGGAATAACTTCAGCCAGACTCCTGAGCACACAGTTAAATCTTCTGACTGGGAATGTGCTGGAATACAAGGGAAGCTCATAATCCCGTGGCCCCCCCAGGGGGAATGTGTTGGTTGAGACAATCACTCAAAAAAGGTTAACCAAAAGTAATGTGGAGAATGACCATTCTAACGTATCGTCACAGATCCGAAATGTTGGGCGCAATTATATGTCCAGTCCGGCCGGCAGGATTTTCTGGTCCCAAAGGAGTTTTGAACTCGCCCCATTTTAGGAATCCCCCGCCCCCGCCGACCCCACCACCCCCACTGCCACAATAGGGCTGTAAAATTCTGCCTGCAATTCTGTTTCTCTCTCCACAGGTACTGCTAGACTCTGCTGAATCTTTCCAGCATTTTCTGGTTTTATTTTAGCCAGTAGGAATTTTGCCTGAGATGCTGGAAGGACTTCCAGTTCTTCTCCAAATAACACTGCGTAATCTTTAATGTGTATCTGGAGGATTGATGGATAGGATCACAGCTTAACATCTTGTCCAAGGGATGGCACCTCTAACAATGCAGCACTTTTCAGTACTGTGCTGTAGGGTAAGTCCAGGTTATCTGCTCAAACACAGAAATGTGCTTTGAAGTCACAACTCATTGACCCAGAAGCTTTTTTAACTATATCTTTTTATTTGTTCTTGGGATGTGAGCATTGCTGACAAGGCCTACATTTGTTGCCATTTCCTATTTTTCTTTTTTGAAAAATATACTTTATTCATAAAACGTCTGAAAGAACATTACAAAACATTTCAGGATAGCCATCACAAAAAGTACAATCAAATTCAACTTCTCCACATAGATCAAGAGGTGCTTCAAAACAATCAATGAACATTACAGACATTTCAATATGGTCATTATAGACAATGCAATGGTATCTAAGTTATCCACATAGATCATGTTGCACTCTGAGATGCTTCAATACAATTGTGATATATGTAATATTCACTGCATACATTCGATGTGAGTCATACAGCCCGAGGGGTCTATACAATTCCCAGCCCCTCGGTACACTGTGGCTGAAAGGTGTTAGACAGCAACCTTTCCCCATTGCGCCTCCACAGCGGCTGCCCCAAGCGTTACTGCGTCCCTCAGCATGGAGTCCTGGACCTTGGAATGTGCCAGTCTGCAACACTCGGTCAGGGACAACTCTTTGCGCTGGAAGACCAACAAGTTTCGGGCAGACCAAAGAGCGTCTTTCACTGAGTTGATGGTCCTCCAGCTGCAGTTGATGTTTGTCTTGTTGTGTGTCCCTGGGAATAGCCTGTAGAGCACAGACTCCTGTGTCACAGAACTGCTCGGGATGAACCGCGACGAAAACCACTCTCTCTCCAGACCTTCTTTGCAAAGGTACATTCCACAAGGAGGTGAACAACGGTCTCTTCCCCACCACCCCACCTCGGAGGGGGTGAGACTCCTGGCATATAGGAAGAATCTGAGGGGAGGGCCTTTCTCACCACCAGCCAAGCTACGTCTTGGTGCTTGTTGGAAAGTTCTGGCGATGAGGCATTCTGCTAAATGACTTTGACAGTCTACTCGGGGAACCATCAGACAGGGTCCACCATCTCCTTTTCCCGCAGGGCCTCTAGGACGTTACGTGCAGACCACTGCCTGATGGACTTGTGGTCAAAGGTGTTTCTCTACATAAATTTTTCCATGAGGGACAGGCGGTCTAACTACTTGGAACATTCCGTGGCAGCGCGGCCAGACCCATCCTTCGCAACACCAGGTACAGGTAGAACCTCAGCACGTAGTGACACTTGCATACCAAGGATCTATGCACAGCTTGATGTAGCCACACACATCAGGATGAGGGCAATGTTGGGCATGTTTTTTCTGCCTTTATCTAGAGGTTTGTACATCGCGTCCCTGCGGACACGATCCATTTTCAACCTCCAGATGAAGCGAAAGTTGGCTCGGGTGATCGCCACCGCGCAGGAGTGTGGAATGGGCCAGACCAGCGTCACATACAGCAACAGCGAGAGTGCTTCACACCTGATGACCAGGTTCTTACCCACAATGGAGAGGGAGCATCGCTCCCACGTGCCCAGTTTTCCTTTCACCGTAGCCACTTACTCCTTCCAGTTTCTAACGCATGCCCTGGTTTCTCCAAACCATATCCCCAGCACCTTCAGGCAGTCTGACCTAACAGTGAAGGGGACAAAGGATCAGTCAGCCGAGTTCCCAAAGAACATGGCCTCGCTCTTCCCACGATTTACCTTGGCTCCTGAGGCCAGTTCAAACTGGTCACAGATGTTGCCGTTTCCTATTCTATTGAGCCACCTTCTTGAGCCGCTGCAGTCCATCTAGTTAAGGTACACCAGGGTGATCAACCATCTCTTATTTTATGGGATTGTTCCAGAATTGAGGCCATTTTCTCATGTTCTGGGCTACATGCATCCAGCACGCTGTGTTTCCCATAATTTTTTATTCTTTCACAGGATGTGGATGTCGTTGGATAGATCAGCATTTTTATTGCCCATCCCTAATTGCCCTTGAGAAGGTGGTGGTGAGCTGCCTTCCTGAATCACTGCAGTCCATGTGGTGTAGGTACACCCACAGTGCTGTTAGGGAGGGTGTTCCAGGATTTTGACCCAGCGACAGTGAAGGAACGGCGATTTATTTCCAAGTCAGGATGGCGAGTGACTTGGGGGGGGAATTGCAGGCAGTGGTGTTCCCAGGCATCATGCACGGGGAGATGGTGGCGTATTGGGAATGTCATTGTATTGTCATCCAGAGGCCAAGGCTAATCTTCTAGGCACATGGGTCTGAACTTTTAGTTCGGCAGGTGCACCCGATCGGCGGGTCCGGGATTGGCCGGGGAATGGACCACTGACCGTGGTCTGCCCCAAAAACGATTCCAAGCTGGCTGGTCAATTAACAGCCTGCCAGTGTGAATTGCGTGCTGAAATGCTCAGCACTGCCAGGGTCGGGGCAGGAAGAGGGTGGGCACTGACATAAGCGTGGGCGCAGACGAGCGCAGAATAAAAGCTCCCTGTTGGCAGAGAGCTGCCTCAGGGAGCCGAAGACTTCAAAACAATTAAATAAAGATGTTAAAATCAGAACTAAAATGTCCATGCATCACAAACAGTCACCTGAACATATACATGGTAAAAATTGCATCCATAGATTTTCATGTTCTTTTTATTTAATAACAGAAACCTCATCCCGCCCTTGGATCAGGTTTCATGAAAAATGCAAAGGCCGCCTGGCCGATTTGCCTGTCCGCCAACCATAAGGTTGGATGGACCACGGAAAATTGAGGACAATGGAACTATAATGACCTTAATAGGCCTCTTCGGCAAAAATCGGATGCGCACCCGCTGACCGAAATATCGCGTGAGCGCGGATGATGTCGGGATGCTCGCCCAACATCATCTCGCACGATTTTGCATCTGATCGGGTCGGGCCTACGCCTGCAGGCCGACCTAAAAGTCCTGCCCATGGGCTCAAATCCCACCACCACCACCACAGCAGCTGGTGAAATTTAAATTCAATTAATAAAATCTGGAATTGAAAACTGCCTTAGTAATGATTACCACGAAACTATCATCGATTGTCATAAAAACCCATCTGTCCTTTAGAGAAGGAAATATACCGTCCTTACCTGGCCTGGGCTAAATGTGACTCCAGATCCACAGCAATGTGGTTGATTCTTAACTGCCCTATGAAATGGCCTAGCAAGCCATTCAGTTCAAGGGCAAATTCGGATGGGCAACAAATGCTGGCCTTGTCAGTAATGTCCACATCCTATGAAAGAATTGAAAAAAAAACCTGCTGCCTTTGGCCTTCTCGGTGGTAGAGGTCACGGGTTTGGAAGGTGTTGCCGAAGGAGTCTTGGTGAGTTGCTGCAGTGTATCTTGTAGCTGGTACACACTGCTGCTACTGTGCATCGGTGATGGAGGGAATGAATGCTTATGGATGTGGTGCCAATCAAGCAGGCTGCTTTGTCCTGGGTAATTTCGAGCTTCTTGAGTGTTGTGGGGGCTGCACTCATCCAGGCAAGTGGAGAGTATTCCATCATACTCCTGGCTTGTGCCTTGTAGATGGTGGACAGGCTTTGGGGAGTCAGGAGGTGAGTTACTCACTGCAGAATTCCCAGCCTCTGGCCTGCTCTTGTAGCACAGTATTTATATGAGTGGTCCACTTCAGTTTCTGGGCAATGGTGACCCCAGGGATATTGATAGTGGGGATTCAGAGATGGTAATGCCATTGAATATTAAGGGGAAATGGTTAGATTATGTTGGAGATGGTCAGTGCCTGGTACTTGTCTGGCATGAATATTACTTGCCACTTGTCAGCCCAAGCCTGGATATTGTCCAGGTCTTGCTGTATTTGGGCATGGACTGCTTCAGTATTTGAGGAGTGGAGAATGGTGCTGAACATTGTACAATCATCAATGAACATCCCCACTTCTGACCTTATGATGGAAGGAAGGTCATTGATAAAGCAGCTGAAGATGGCTGGGCCTAGGGCACTACCCTGAGGAACTCCTGCAGTGATGTCCTGGAGCTGAGATGACTGACCTCCAACAAGCACAACCATTTTCCTTTGTGCTAGGTTTGACTCCAACCAGTGAAGAATTTTTCCCCGATTCCCATTGACTCCAGTTTTGCTAGGTTTCCTTGATGCCACACTTGGCCAAATGCTGCCTTGATGTCAAGGACAGTCACTCTTCACTGGTTGGAGTCAAACCTAGCACAAAGGAAAATGGTTGTGCTTGTTGGAGGTCAGTCATCTCAGCTCCAGGACATCACTGCAGGAGTTCCTCAGGGTAGTGCCCTAGGCCCAGCCATCTTCAGCTGCTTTATCAATGACCTTCCTTCCATCATAAGGTCAGAAGTGGGGATGTTCATTGATGATTGTACAATGTTCAGCACCATTCTCCACTCCTCAAATACTGAAGCAGTCCATGCCCAAATACAGCAAGACCTGGACCTCACGTTTGTACCAAGGCTGTAATGAGGTCAGGAGCTGAGTGGCCCTGGTAGAACCCAAACTGGGCATCAGTGAGCAGGTTATTACTAAGCAAGAGCCGCTTGATAGCACTGTTGATGACCCCTTCCATTACTTTACTGATGATGGAGAGTAGACTGATGGGTCGGTAATTGGCTGGGTTGGATTCGTCCTGCTTTTTGTGAACAGGACATACCTGGGCAATTTTCCACGTAGCCGGGTAGATGCCAGTGTTGTAGTTATACTGGAACCAACTGGGATGAATTGCACTCCCACTCTTCTCACATTTGCGCTCTCTCACAGCTCCGGTAACATCTCTCGCCATTGCTCTCACAGCAGTGACAGCAGCACCCCACTCCACCCCCGGCTCTAATGGACTCCCTTGTCAGAGTGTCCCTTAGTTTCCTCCACGAGAGTTGGTCACCCTGAGGTACATCCACAGTGCTGTTAGGGAATTCCAGGACTTTGACCCAGCCATAGGGAAGGAACAGCAAAATAGTTCTGAGTCAGGATAGTGTGGCGACTTGGAGGGGAACTTGTAGATGGCAGTATTCTCATGCATCTGCTGCCCTTGTCCTCCTAAGTGGTAGAGGTCACGGGTTTGAAAGGCGATGCCGAAGGAGGTTTGGTACAGTGCATCTGGTAGCAGGTACATACTGTTGCAACTGCGCGCTGGTGGTGGAGGGAGTGAATGCTTAAGATGGTGGATGGGGTACCAATCAAGTGGACTGCTTTGTTTTGGATGGCTTCTCGAGTGTTGTTGGAGCTGCACTCATCCAGGCAAGCTGGCATATAAACTGCAAGTTGGTGTGTGTGGTAAAGCAATGATGTAATCCAATCAACTCCATCAGAAGGCATTCTGTTTACTAATTGGAGCATCTTCCAATTTGTCAATGATGCTTTAAATTTTAGGTGTTTGACTATTGGATGGCTTGTTCCGTTTATCCAGTGTGCAACTGAACCATTCAGGCTATGTCAATCCCAAATTCAATCCATAATTCTCAATGTGTGAGCCACTGGTGGGAACTTTACAATTG
The DNA here is from genome assembly GCF_964194155.1 of Cetorhinus maximus. NCBI lineage: Eukaryota > Metazoa > Chordata > Chondrichthyes > Lamniformes > Cetorhinidae > Cetorhinus > Cetorhinus maximus. Next base: position 76,473,362 of record NC_135893.1, on the reverse strand, counting down.
GTTTCAATGCCCCTGAGTTGTGGAAGGGAAAATGAACCATGATTGCTTTTTCCAATCATTATGTCCACGGATATCAGTTCAGGTTTGAGGGCAATTCCCCCTGAGTTAAACAGCTTATCAACATTTGCAGCTAAGCTGGCACGTGAATGATAATGATCAGTGACCATGGAAACATGCACCAGAGAGGCAACAACCACAGGAGAGCAGGAACAGAATGAGTATTGGCAAAGAAAGAGAAAAGGGATTGGTCCTGAATAAAGGATTAACCAGGACAATCAAAATGGAAATTGAAGTACAGAATCAAACACAATCTAACTGTGCTTTCTCTACTGATAGGTTTGAAATCAATTTTGTGTGCGACAGAAGTGAAGAAATTGCATTCCATTTTAACCCACGCTTTACCGAGTCATTGCTGGTGTGTAATTCCTATCTGGCCAACAAGTGGGGTGAGGAGGAACGGGCCACATCATGTCCAATCGAGGTGGAAGAACCATTCCAGGTAGCCATCCGGCTCTTTATTAATTATAAATTTTACAAATAACACAACACTTTTTTCAGTGTAAGGTTCGTGGCATCTGGTTCAAGGGAAGGCACAGTTATTATCCACGCCTGAGGCAAAACATTCTATGCTTAGCCTTGGAAATGATCCTGCTTGACCCTCTCCAATTATTGCTTAATTACATTCCCCAATTCCCAGCTGCTCTCTCAGGTTGAGCTCAATGGCACATTAACCTCAGCTGCTAAGAGCACTCCCCTTAGAGTAGTGCATGGTCATGAATATGTAGTTCTCAGCTTTGATCCTCAGTCTGTGTTGAATCAGCTGGAGTATTCAAAGAATAACACTGAAGTCACAACATGAAAATAGGCCAACCACCCAATCAGGCCCTGTTGAGGTAATGCAACCAATAGTCCTAATTTCCAGGGCCTGCTCTCTTTCCATCATCCTTTACTCCCCTTTTCTTCCATATCGAACCTATTCTTAAATGTTGGCTTCAGCCTTCAGTTTCCACAATGTCCTATGTACCCATTGTTGCATCAAGTTACACCAATTATCATTAGAGGGAGTTAAAGAAGAAAGAAAGGTTTGCATTTTATATAGCTTCTTTTGTGAACTCAGGACACATTCAGAACTCTGAGCAGTAACAGATCAGGTGTGCTGCGTAGCACTGTGAAAGGGCAGCATCTCACATGGGTGAGCCTTCCATCATGGGTGGGGCAAGGAGGCAGGTCCCAAATCCACCCCACCTGGAAAGGGGATTGAACCCCATGCTGTTGGCACCAATCTGATCCACACCAGCCATCCAGCCAACTGGTTCCCCTTGGTGTCTGAGTTGCTGTGGCACCATGCATTATTACATACATGTTGTGGTCCGGAACCATGAATAGCAATGGAAGAGGCTCCAATTTTCTTCCCATCACATGGCTGATCAGGAATCTCTCCCACTTTTACCACCTATCATTGGCGTGTGTTCGAAAGATTTAAAAATTGAAAATCCAGCTGTTTGGTCGCATTATGATCTCACCTTCCTTGGCCATCAAGTCCTGGAGTAGGACTTGAAGCTGGAGCTTCTGGTTCAGAGGCAGGGACGCTACCCACTGCATCACAAGGCCTCTGAAATTGTCTATTGAAAGCATTTGGCTTAAAGAAACAGGCCAGGTAAGTAGCTAAACATCACAACCATGCGACAGGCTACCTCTGAGCAATGCCATGGGTGATCCAACAGTTACAGAAATAAGGCCCTCATTGACAACAGAAAATAAAGGGGAAAGTTTTTTCTTTAAAACACTACCACATTTTATAGATTTTAAAGGCCAAATATGAACTGAGTTGAATGGACTGCAAAATTCCTTATGTTATCCTGACAACACAACAAAACATAATCAAAATGCAACATATTATTATTTCCCATAAATAGAAAATGCTGGAAATGCATATCGGCTCCATTAGCATCTGAAAGTGAAAGTTTTAGGTGAGACTCTTTATCAGAATTGGCATGGTTAGCCACAATAGTCACTATATAGTGTTAACCCAATAGCAAGACGCAGGCACTGAGAGGGAGAGGCCAGCACCTGGGAGGACCAAGGGCCCCATGCAAAGCTTGAAGGAGCATTCCAGCTCCTCCTAGCCCACAAGGAACCCTAAGAAACGTTCAATAAAAACACTTACCTTGGCCTCGATGGCACACTGTTGATTCCGGTCTGTTCTGGCCATTGGGTTTGGCTCTATGGACTTTCCCAAATTCTGATTTAAAATTGGGCCATAGCATCAATGATATCATGTGGCTATGATGTTTGAATATAAAGTAGGCCCTCATCTGCCTATCATAGGCAGACCTCATGCATATTTTGAGGTTAGTAAAAATGACAGTGGGCATAACACGTTGGGAAGGTCGTGCAATCCTCCAGGCTGCCATTTTGATGGGCCACATTCCCATAGAGCCAGCGGGGTTAAAAATCTGGCCTTATATCTTTGTCAGATAAATTTGATAAACGTTACACTTTATATTTAACTAACTTGAACTGATATTCTTTCCTTGGCTTCATGGGTTCACCTGTTTTATTCTGTTTATATGGCAGGTTGATATTTATTCTGATGAAGAATATTTCCACGTTTTGCTTGACGGAACTGCAGTTTGTCAGTTCAAACATCGCATGGATGAGCTCAACTCCATCACCAAGTTGCAGGTGCTGCATGATGTCAGCATTTCCTCTGTAGAATTCACCAAAAAAGCCTTTATCTAAATGTTTTGAAAAACCAAGACCACAGATGTCCTCACATCAAATTAAAGAGCTGTGGAAATTTGAATGTTGGACAGTACAGAGTTCACAAAAAAAGAAAATCTACTTACGAACTGTCAGTCTGCATGAAAAATTGTATCTGAGCAGCGGTGGCTTACCCTGTTCCAGATGTTCATGTATTTCAAAAGGTCAAAAATCTCCAATGGTTTATGCATTGTTGACTGATCCTTATACTTAAATTTACAACTCATTACTACCAGCATAACTAAAATATTCATTAAATAAAAGGGCTTTAAGAAAAAATTAGCTCCTGATTAGAGCAAAAAAATAACTTGCAAAAGATACTTATTAGAATAACTAACCAGTTTATGAATTTGATTACACATTGATTGTCGCACATTATTGATAGAACATTAATTTCCTTCCCATATAAGGAGTTGGAAACTTCTGTTAATTGGATCTTAAATTCAATTATTAACATTATCTTGTGCATGTGGTATAAATCAAAGTGTATCTCAATAATATAAAGGAATATTTTGCATTCAATTGTAGCCCGTCTAGAGATTTTATTCATTCTTGGGATATAGGCATCGCTAGCAGGGGTAGTATTTGTTGTCCATCCCTAGGGTGGAATTTTACGGCCCTGTCCTAGTGGGGATGGGGCCGTAAAATGTCGTGAGCCATTCAAAAGCCCATTGACTTCAGCAGGACCGGAAAATCCCGCCGACAGGAGGCACCGTAAAGTTCCGCCCCTAGTTGTCCTTGAGAAGGTGATGGATGTGACCTTCTTTTTGAAGCCTTGTGGAGTCAACGTGGTGAAGGCTTTCCCGCTTTTAGGTAAGGAGTGCCAGGATTTTGCGACAATGAAGGGACTTGGAGGGGAACTTGCAGGCGATGGTGTTCCCATCCCTTGTCCTTCTAGGTAATTGAGGTCATGGGTTTGTGAGATGCTGTGGAGGAAGGCTTGCAAATCGCTGCAGTACATTTTGTAGATGGTACACACTGAAGCCACTGATGGTGATGTAGTGGTAATGTTGCTGGACTAGAAATCCAGTGACACATGCTTAAATTTAAGCTCAAGATCTGGGTTCAAATCCCACCATAGCATCTGGTGGAATCTCAATTCAGTTTATAAATCTGGAATATAAAGCTATAGTCTCAGTAATGGTGACCATGGGCAGAATATTGAATTCAGTGGGTGGATGTGTACCCCACCTGGCCGAGCATAAAATGATGCATGATGATTTCAGGCGAGTGTCCTGATGTCATTGCATAGTCCCACGAAATTTCATTCAGCCAACGCGTGCTGGAGTTGGCAGCACACCTGCCAACAATTAACTGGCATATTAAGGTCATTAAAATGATAATTAAATTCAAATTTACGCCACCCACCCAACCTTACGGTTGGCGGGCAAACGAAAATGCCAAGCGGCCTTTGCACTTTTTAGGAAGCCTCATCCATGGGTGGGATGAGGTTTCCTAAAGCAAATAAAAATAAAAATTTTACACTTGAATTAAAAACATGCCCCTGCTCATGTGACAGGGTCACATGAGGGGACATGTTTTATGACATTTTTATTTTGTCCATTAGTTTTTTAAACAGCGCCTCATCTCCCTGAGGTAGCTCCGTGCCTCAGGGATTTTGAAGCACTCTTTTGCTCGTGTTCCACGCTGGGCGGGCATTGATTGGCCCGCTCGCATTAAATCGCGGTGTGATGCTAAGGTCAGCTTCCCAACCGCCCCGCCTGCCCCCGCCGAGCACCCCTGCCAAGGGTAAAATCCTGCCCCATGAAACTATCATTAATTGTTGTAAAAACACATCTGGTTCACTCATGTCCTTCAGGAAAGGAAATCTGCCACTCTTACGTGGTCTGGCCTACATGTGACTCCCAAGCCCAAAGCAATGTGGCTGACTCTTAGCTGCCCTCTGTAATGACCTAGCAGGCTGCTTGGTTCAAGGGCAAATAGGGATGGGCAACAAATACTGGCTTCTCCAGCGATGCCCACACTCCATGAAAAGATAAAGGAAAAAGAATGGCTTCGCCAATGGCAGAGGAAGTGAATGTACTGAGTGCTGGATTGAGTGTCGATCGAGCAGACTGTGTCAAATTTCTTGAGTGTTGTTGCAGCTGCACTCATCCAAGCAAGTGGAGAGCATTCCATTACCTCTTAACTTGTGTCAGCATTTGATGCTCATCCCTAATTCCCCTTAAGAAGGTGGTGGTGAGCCACAATGCTAATGCCATCGAATGCCCAAGGGAGATGGTTAGATTCTCTCTTGTTGGAGAAGGTCATTGCCTGGCATGAATATGTTACTTGCCACTTTTAAACCCAAGCCTGAATGTTGTCCAGGCCTTGCTGCATGCAGGCACTGACTGCTTCATCATCTGAGGAGTTACGAATGGTGCTGAATACTGCGCAATTATCAGCGAACATCCCCACATGCTCCTTATGATGGAGGGAAGGTCACTGATGAAGCAGCTGACAATGGTTGGGCCTAGGATACTACCCTGTGGAACTCCTGCAATGATGTCCTGGGGGTTGAGGTGATTGGCTTCCAACAGCCTCAACCATCTTCCTCTGTGCTAGCTTTGACTCTAGCCATGTGAACAGTTTTCCCCCTGATTCCCATTGGCTTCAGTTTTGCTAGGGCTTCTTGATGCCACTATGGGGTCAAATGCTTCCTTGATGTAAAGAGAAATCACTCTCACCCCACTTCTGGGCTGTAACAAGGACCTGGATTTTATGGGGGGGAGGTTCCACCACCACCCCTCCCCACCCCAGCTAAAATGTCAGTGGTGAGCCTGCCCATGATCCTTTTGGCTGCCATGCAGCAATTTAACCTTGGGAGCATTGTTAATTGCTTTAAGGCAAGACTTAAGATTTTAAAGCTCTTCCCTATCTCAGGACAAAGTCCCGCCTTAGAGGGCTGCTGGCCAATCGGGTTGGCTGGCAGCTCTGTAGTCCCAGCAGCACAAGGTGAGAATGATGGCCACTGCTGGGATTGCATCCAGTCCCCAATAGAGATCATCATTGGGATAAGTGGGGCGGGGGATTTTGCCAGGGTAAAGCTGGCAAGCCCCACCGAGGGGAGCGAGGGGGGTTGCGGGGCCTGGTTTGAGAGGACAGCGAGGCATGGTGAAGGGGGAAGTATGATCTTGGGGGTGGGGGTGCCTCCGATGGGCCACGGGGACCCAAAAAGGAGGCACCCTCCCCCAGTTGCCCGACAGCAGCCCGCACAGCTATAACTGCCAGGCTTACAGCATGGTGTGGGCCTACCCCTGCCATGGATAAAATACTGGTGATGGTGGGATGAGGCCCTTAAGTGGCCATTAATTGGCCACTTAAAGGCCTCAGTAGGCTCAAGGGTGAGCGGGCTATCCAACACCTCCACTGCCCCCCCACCCCCCATAGAATTTCAGGCAGGTCAGGGGAAGGTCGTTGAGTGGTGGGAAGGCCATCCACTGAACTTTACAAGCCTCCTACCTTCAAACCCGCCAGCAGAGCAGTGTAAAACTCAGCCCACGATCTGGGGTTGAGTGGCCTGGTGAAAATGAGCATTTATGAGCAGGTTATTGGTGAGGAAGTGCCACAAGATATCACTGTTAATGGCTCCTTCCTTCCCATTGACAATAATTGAGAGGCTGTTAGGCCAGTAATTGGCTGAGCTGGATTTGTCCTATTTTCTGTTAAGAGGAAATATCTGAGCAATTTTCACATAGTGAACATGTCAGCATTATAACTGTACTGGAACAGTATTGTAGCTGTAGCTGGTTCTGATGCCCAGATCATCATCACTGTTGCTCGGCCCCATTGCCTTTGCTGTGTCCAATCTGCTCAGCTATTTCTTGATGTTATGTAGAGCGAATTATTGGCTGAAGACTGGCACCTGTGATGGCAGGGTCCTCAGAAGAAAGAAGGGATGGATCAGGCACCTCTGGCTGAAAATGATTGTGATCATTCCAACCTTGTCTTTCGCATTCATGTGCTGGATTCTTCCACCGTTGAGGATGGTGATCTTCATGATGCTTCCTTCTCAATTAGTTACTTGTCTACCACCATTAGCCACAGGATGAGGTGGGATTGCAGTGCTTTGACCTAACCTGTTGACTAGGGGCTTAGCTCTGTCTACAGGTTGCTCCCTTGGCTGTTTAGCTTGCATGAAGTTTTGGCCTCACTAGATAGGCATCTCATTTTCAGGTCCATTGTTGGCCCTGCCATGCACCATCTATGTTGCCTGTTGAACTACGGTTGAGCGTATGGCTTGATGGTAATAAAGGAGTGAGAGAAATGCCAATCTATGAGTTTACCAATTGCCGTGAAATACAATACTGCTGCTGATGGCCCACATTGCCTCATGGATGCCCAATTTGAGCTGAGAGATCTGTCCTTGATTTGTCCCACTTAACATATTGGTCTGGTCATACAGTATGATGGATGTATCTGCGACAGGAAGATTGGCTTGAACAAGGTCAAATTGGTCATTCCCTCATGTTGATTCTCTCATCATCTACCACAAGACCAGTCTGGCAGCTATGTTCCTCAGGTTCATCCAAAATGACCAGTGCTGGTACTAGCAAGCCAGTCTTGGTGATGGATATTGAAGTTCCCCCACCCAGAGGACATTCTGTGGCCTTGCTGGTGGAACAGGACAAGAACAAAATAATGGCTTCCATTTATACCAGCAGTCGCTCAAATGTAATAGATATGCTACAAGCATTTTTTGCTTTAATTTACTAATTTGACAGATTTAAAGTAACACTGGAGTGAAATTGGTCTTTGTTGATAGTGCAAAATGGACAATTGCAATTGGACAGTGCATTATACACCCCACAGCTGGACTGAAAAGGGGGCTTGATGTGATAATAGGCACATTTTGCAGTTTATTCCAAGATCATTCCATAAAAATTCTGAACGCAACACTTGAAAATGAAAACATCCTTTAAAAATCAGATTTCCATCAGTTATTAATTTTGGGACTAATTTTTCATTCCATCTGCCTTTGTATGATCAACAATGATACAAAATGTGAAATAAAAATGTGCAGCCAGAACATTGTTAATCTCAATTTTGAAACAAAACTCAGGAATGTTATCCAAATCTTCTGCTTAATGGTCAGAGATACGTTTTAGGAAACTACCCACATTTGGATATCCTCGACCACACACATAATCCAAAATACAAGCAGGCTTCAGAGCAGGCTTAACTAAGCGTGACCTTTAACATAATTTCATGGGTTGTGTTGAACATTTTCATCCTGTTATTGCAACAATGTACAAAAGCTTTAGATGTTCATCCAGGATCTTAAATAGAATGCTAAACCTACAATGCTGCCGCAAATGAAACTATAGCACAGAAATTACAGCTGGTAATATTGGGCCATTTTTAATGGTTGAATGTCTGTCAAAATAATGCACTGATGGATGATAGAAAAATAGAAGCTGGAATAGACCATTCAGCCCCTTGAGTCTGTTCCCATTTTAATCAGATCATGGCTGATCAACTCTATTTAGCTACCTTTGGTCCCTATCTCTTCATATCTTTGCCTAGCAAAGGCCCATTGATCTCAGTCTTGAACAATTCAGTTGACTCAGCATCCACTGCATTTTAGTGAGGAGGTTCCAGATTTCCACGATGCTTTTGGGGGAAAAAATGCTTCCCGATTTTACTCCTAAAGGGCCCAGATTTAATGTGAAGATTACATCCTCTTGTCTTGTATCCCACCCCCCCTTCCCCCACCAGAGAAAATTGTTTCTCTGTATCTACCTTCAGGCCGGAATTTTCCGGCCCTGTCATAACGGGGGCGGGGCATTCAAAAGTCCGTCGCCTTCAGCAGGACTGGAAGATCCAGCTGGCGGAAGGGGCCGGAAAATTCTGCCTTTAATCTTTTTTAATATCTTGATTAGATCAGCACTCAACTGTAAAAAACAAGGGAATTAGTGAAGCTTATGCAACCTGTCCTCATAATTTCACTCTTGAAGCCCTGCTGTCATTCTGCTGAATCTGCACTGCATTCTCATTGCCATTATACCATCCTGAGGTTTTGTGCCCCAAACTGCAAACTCCAGATGGGTCGGAGTAAGGCTTTGTAAACCTGAAACATCTGAATTCCAACTCTCTTCAAATATGGCCAACACTCCGTCAGATCTTTGATTACATTTTGTATGTGTGCGCTAGCGTTTATTGATTTTTGCACATGAACACCTAAATGCCTTTCCTTCTCCACAGCTCCTCGTCTCACCAGTAAGAAAATGGTCCGGTTTGTCTTTCTCAGGTGACCTCACACTTTCCCACACTGACTCCATCTGCCATAGTTTTTCACTTACCTCATCTGTTGATGTCTCTTTGCAACTTCCTCCATCCATCTACCTAACTAACTTCTTGACATCTGCAAACTTGGATATACAACTCTCCATTCCTTCATCCAAGGCATTAATATATATATATAGTTACAGATCCCTGGAGCACCACTTCTAACATATCACATGAATATATTAAACATTTTCCTTTACTAATGCAAACCATATTTCTCATTTTTGTGCATAAAATAGACACACACTGAAAGAAAAATTAATTAACGGTAGAAGATTAGTGCTGTCAAAAAGGAATATGTGAAAATATTGATGAGGTGTTGACTTCATTGATATCTTCACATAGATCTGACCCTGAGTGTCTCCCACTGACAGCACAGACACTCAACTGACTGTCTCTATAGTGGATGGAAATTCATTCTGCATAAACTTATAAGAACAGAATTAGAAGCATGCAAGATGGAAATAGAGATTGAATTGAATTATTAAATTTTATGGGACCAGATGGGATTTGTGTTCATTAGAGTTAGAACAGAAGTGACAGCAACTTATTTAAACCAAGCAATCCCAGGTCAAGTATGGCATGAGTCACATGCAAGGGGACTTATTACAAGATGATTTCCATATACTGCACATCAATCTACTTTACAAAAAACACTCACTGCACTTTTTTTTCCATTTTTCCATGAAAGGAATATTTAGGATCTCATTGACACTTCACTAATAGCAAAAAAAAGGGCCTGAATTTCATGCTCATGGGGCGCGCATGAACAGCTGTCCCAGAAGCAGCTGTGGTGTCCACTTCCGCCCACGCACGTCAGAATGATGCGATTTTAAGCTGGCTAGCCAATTAAAGGCCGGCCAAGGTGAAACACCCAGACATTGGTGCAGTGCTGCTGGCGAGGGCAGGGCCATGGGTGCTGGCTGGAATGGTGACCCAGAGGAGGGTATTAAACAAGCCCAGGCAGCTCCCTGAAGGCTGCCAGGAGTTGGGGAGGAGCCTAACAGAGCTGTCGACGAGAGACTGGAAAATGTGGTGTAAGTGATGGCCTCTGCACCCTGTGAGCAGGTGGGATAGTAATTCTGGTGGGCACTCTGCCCCACGATTCTCAGATGATTGCCTGCACGCCTCAGTGGAGGCAGTGAGTGCCCGTCATGACATACTCATGCTGCAGGGTGGCAAGAGGAGGCCACCCCACCTGAGGAAGAAGGCCTGGATGGAGGCGGCTGCCCAGGTGAGTGGCCATGATGAGGTGCGCCGCACATGGATCCAGTGCCGGAAACGGTTCAATGATCTTCTGCACTCCGCAAGGGTATGGACCAGCTTGGTATGTACGTTAGTATATATGTATTGGAGGGTGGCTTTAAGTCACGCGCTCAGTGGTGTGAGATGCATTGCACCAAATGGCACATTGCCCAGTGCCTGCCAAGGGTGGGAGCTGTTGCCGCACACCTTGTGTATCTAGGAGGGTGAGGAGTGCCAATCTATGGGCACTTCCGGGAGGGGTGGGAGTGGGGTGGTGTGCTTGGGTCGCAAGGCTGGAATGGTCTTGCAGGTAGATGATGGACTAATGAATGCACTTGTTCACATTCAGGAGAAGAGAAGCCACAACGTGCTGGAGTGCACATGAATGGGTGGTGGGGTGCCAAACACCCTGATCCTGTCCAGGCTTGAGATGGACGCCCTCTCAAACCTGGGCAATGAATGCAAGCGTGGAGCAAGGTCTTCAGGTCTCGGAGAGGCAGAGGCCTCGGAGGATGGTAAGAGTGCAGTGGGCAGGTGAGAGATTGGGGAATATGCAAGAAGGGCAGGGTCATGCCATCTCCAATGAGAAGTTCAAATCCAGAGTACCCGGCGCTTGGCCCTCACAGTGCTTTAGTGAGCCACATGTCTGTTTTGGTAAACAACTGTCATGCTTGCACAGACGCTTAGTGATGATGCTTTTAGCTGACATGTCCTGTTTCTCCCTCAGAAGCACCACCCTCATGGCACACCACTGACCCTGAGGAGCCCCCCCCTTGACACCCGAGGAGGAACCACCAAGTGATGCACCCATGTCACATCCACTCTCTGTATCAAGCACCAGCGCAGATAGACTAATGTCAGTGGACTGTAGCACATCGGCTCCATCTGAAGTGCACAATGGTGAGGGCAAATCACACTTGCTTGAGGAGCTGGCAGAGGCAGAGGGTGCCCAGGGCACCAGCAGTCTGAGGACTGCTGGAGACCAGGATCATGCTGAGTCCAAGGCAGATGATGAGCCTCTGGAGTCGTCCATCAGGTGATAGAAGCTGGATGTCCAGCGGGATGGGCAGGAAAATCTGGCAGAGATCGCTGAGGGTCTGAGTGTCATGGTCTCTGTCATGGAGGAATCCATGCAGAGCATGAGCACTGCATTGACCCTGAGCACTGAACACACAGCTTCCTCCATTGAAAGTATAGCGACTCTCGTGGAGAGGCAGCTTCAGGAAGAGAATCAGGGGTTCCTGGAGTCGCCCTCCGACCTGGAAGCCCAAACACCAGCTGTGACCTCAGGAGTTCACTGCTAGTGTGAGAGGTGGATGAGGCACCTATTCTCTGCTAAATGCCCGTCCATCAGTGGTGAGCGGGGAGGTACAGGCATACGTCATGCTGGCGGACTCACGCCTGCCGTCTCTGTGGGCACAGGATGGGGTTTCATGGGTGACATGCATTCATTTCATCAGTGCTATGCATTGTTTTTGCGTGACTTTGACACCCATATGATGTTTTGTTCCTTGTTTGCAACTCCAGTAAAGATATGAAGCAAGATTTTATTTCAATGCCTGAGTGTCCCTCAAGTTTTCCACAGGTGCAGGCCTCATCAGTGCCTTATGACAGACGGCAGGGGCAGCAAACTTTATTACAGAGGTTGTGAGGTGACATTGGGGCCATGGCATTGCCTCCTCAGGAACGTGTGTGACAGAGGCGGTGCCCTGGCACTGAGATGGAAGCCAAGCCTTGGCAGCCGAACTGAAGGAGCATTGAATCAAGGCCTCCCTGGTGTCCCTCCCTCCCTGAAGGTACTTCAAGTCTGCCTCCTCATCCTCACCCTGTGCCTCCCCAGACTCCTCATCAGATCCATCTGTAGGATCTTCCTCTGAGGCATGTGGAGCTGCCTCGGTATCCTCATCCTCGAGCGGATGCCCCCTTGTCAGTGCCAGATTGTGCAGAGCGTAGCATACCAACGACTATCAGCGACATGTGGTCCAGATGATATTTCAGTGCTCTCCTGATCGGTCCAGGCAGTGGAACCTTGTCTTCAGTAGCCTTATTGTCTTCTCAACCACTGCCCTTGTGAAGGCATGACTCCAATTGTAGCTCTCTTCCGTCTCTGTCCTTCCAGCCGAGCTGGAGCCACAAACAGCCTTGGCACCTGGGAGTCTCACAGGATGGAGGAACCCTGAATGTGGGGGAGCCCAGAAATAGCTGCAAAGCCTCTGGCTCGCTCAGCCTGGCTGGCTTGGTCCGTCTGGTAATGAATGAATGTGAGGCCCTGTCTGAATAGAGCATCTGTTATGAGCTTGATGCAGCTTTGGACAGCTATTGGGACATTCCACACAAATCCCTCACTGACCCCTGGAAAGATCCAGATGCATAAAAATTGAGGGCTACTGTAACCTTCAGAGACACTGGCATTGAGTGCCCACCCACATAGTTGGATCAGCAGGATAGTGCCGTCTTCTGTGGTCCCGTCCGCCTTGCTGTCCCTGCACCCCCTGTGCCTGCGCCACTCCTCCCACAGGTCTCTCCCTGTGATGCTGCCTGTGGACACCTGGCCTCCTCTCCCTTCTGCGTCCCTCTTCCTCCTCATAGGAGGTGTCCCCAGTGGAGTACACAGTCGTCTTCTGCTGATATGCAGATGGCACTGCCCCGTGCACTGAAGGCTACACCGGGCAGAAATGCTGTAACAGAGTTGACAAAACAAAAGAGTCCTCAGAACAAGGCTAACAAAGCAAATACTTCAGAAGAAACCAGAGGGAAAGGTCTGAAATCTCAACAATAAAGCAACAGCAAACTCTCATCTGAACTCCTAACAACTCACACAGCCATTGCTCCTGCCCTCTTTTATCCCGCCCTTGGATAAGAAAAGTGAAAAATGGGATGGTTGCCTGCCTGTGTTGCCCATGCGCTGAACAAAAAATCATACGGGCAACGTAAAATTCCAGTCAATTGTCCTTTTAAGCACCATAAGTGGCTGATTAGTTGTTGGCAGGCGCACTGTAGACTCCCGCCTGTGCCCACTGCATACTATCGCACGAGTGCACGATGATGTCGGGACGCACACCCGGTGTCATCACGCGCGATTTAACATTCTTCCTGATCAGCCACGAGCCCGAAACTAGAACGTAAAATTCTGGCCATGGTCTTTTTACAGGTTCTCACCCATTTGGAACTGGATTGAGTCTGTCTACCTTTAGGGCCATTTAGCAAAAGGTAACTTCCATCGAATCAATCCTTGCTGGATTTGAAACCAGGTTCCGGTTGTGGCAGGACAGTGCACTAACTATTTTACTTCCTAGTCTCAATGTCTTTGACACTGAGCTACACAAGGAAAGCTGATCACTGGAGCAAGTTATCACTTGCTCATCATCTCAGGTGAACTAATTGAATTGTTCCAGTTATCAAAAGCCTTGGTGAGATGCTTAACATTTCAGACATAAGAAATGTTCTCAATTGTTCACAATAAACCTGAGTTACTTTCTAGATTACCTGACTTTATAAGCAGGGTAGTGTGCACATGTGTGTCACTGATACAAAGATTCTGAAGAGTTTAACATACACACTATTTAAGGATTCAAGGTTGAGACAATTCACATCAAAACAAATTATCCTCCAATTATCATGTGACTTTGTTCATCGATGTAGTCTTTAATTGATCTCAGTGTAATCACCCTATATAACTCTGCCCTCTAGCACCATTTATTGATTGGCACAATCAGCCAATTTCACAAATTCAGGCAGGTAGGCTGGCACATGAAATAAAAGCTCAGAAATTAATGATACTTCTATGCTGCAGTCAGCTGTGTAATTAGTTGAAACAACAAGGAAAGGGCACATTTCTAAATAGAGTTAGTTACTAGGGATTAATGTTGTAGGGAAGGACAAGTTCACTCATTTAGCTTTCCTGATCACATGGCTTTCTTTCACATTTCATTGATTTAAGCTCTCATGCTGATGCAATTGCTGCGGAAGATAATGTCTTGGATTCAGTAAATATCATACATGTCTATTACTGCCTGTTAAAATCCTCTTTAAGACATTCTGCTTTTAGACTCAAGAGTAAGTGGTGCACCTCTTTGTTTTGTCTATATAGGTTGCACATTGTAAATGCTTCCTTGTTAAGTTGCTCATTGTTGTTCAAACATTTAGCATGTTTAAGTGCTGTCTCACTACTAATTAAGAATTTTTTAGCTAAATTATAGGGAACAGTATTTCAAGAGTATTTCACAGTGTTTCTCTGCACTTGAATCCTTCATCTTAGATGTTACTGAGCAAATGCTGGGTTCATCAACGTTAGCACACAAGATTTATTTTCTTTCAGAGATTAAAGTAATTTGTTTTACAAATCACTCTTAATCTTTTCTTAGTAATGAAAACCTTTTCTTTTCACATTTATTTCAAATGTTTCTCTGTAGAATCTCTACAACGCAATCACATTGGAACAACATAACAAATCAAACAGAAGTACAGACACGCAAAATTAACCAAATGGGCAGGGAGCTGGCAGAAAGGAAAAGATATACAGACTCTCAAAGTCACAGCAAGGAGGCTACATGAAAGCCAATCACATACTAGATGCGTGGATATTAACAACAATGATCAAATGTGTAAAATTGGACTAGTGGATAGGGAAATGCCAAAACCTGAATGTACAATCACCAGGGGCAGGATTTTCAGCTTGCTGTGCGTGTGAAATAGTGCGTGATGGTGTCGGGCTGTTAATTGGCCAGCCAGCGTGAAATCACGGTCGTGGCCCGATTGCGCGAGGCAGGCCGTTTCGCGCCTGCTCCCGGGCCCACCCACTGCGCCCGCCCGACCAGGGTGATGTCCCGCCCAAGGCTTAAAAAATAAACCTCAAGGAAGTCAAAAGCATCTTCAGAAACTGGAAACATTTTTAAAATTAACAATACAATCATTGGACATCACCTAAAGCACAATGGTAAGAAATTCAACCATTTCAACAAGAACTGGTGAATCTCCTGGTAATATGGTCTCTTTCTAAAAATATGATCTATATGAGAATACGATATATCATATTCTGAAAATATGGCTTCTCTCTTATCTGTCTCGGTACTTCTGTTACTCCCTCTGATTCCTTTCATCTGATTCTGTCTCTCTTTTTCTTCTCTTCACCTTCTCTTTTCCCTAGCTTTTCTTTTCCCTTCTCCATGTTTCTCTTCCTTTCTTGTTTTTTTTCAGATGTGGGATAGTGTGGAACATCGTGGAGTAATAGAGGCCAACAAAGCTTGTAGGTTACATTTTCTGGTAGGAATTGCAGGGGAAATGTGGCCTGTAGCCATCAAAGACTTTTTTTCACCTTTCCATCAATTATGTTTGGACATTCCCTTGTACTCAAATGTCACTTTCCCACTTTGTCTCCCCTTTCTGCTACCCGCTCACTCTCATTACCATTCATACTCACTGCTATTTTCATGCTATCTCTTCATCTTGAACTATTCACTCAACCCCTGTGTAATCCACCCTCCTCAGTCTGCAGTAACTCACATCAGCCTCAAACAGCACCAACATCATCAGCAGGCTGCTCTTGAAAGGCCTGGAGCAGGGCAGCAGAGAGGGCAGTAGCTTAGTGGGTGCAGCTCACAGGAGGCACAGGGTGTACAGGTGGAGGCTGAAAAATGTGCAAGCAGTAGTGTTTCAGGAGACTAAGGTCGTCATGTCAGTTGGATGCAGACATCGGCAGCCTCCTAGAAAATAACCAATTGCCTTTTGTACTTGGTGGCCTCGTATTACCAGTGGCTCTCAAAATCACCTCCACCCTCAACATTTTGGTCTCTGGCTCTCTCTGCTGCAGGCATATCTAGGATCTCCCATTGGCTGCCCACAAACGCATAAGACATAGAATCGTAAAATGGCTCATCATGCTCATGCCAGCTCATTGCAAATGTAACTCAGCAAGTTCCATTCCCCTGCCCTTTCCCCATAGCCGTGACTTATTTTCGTCACATGCCTGGCCAATTCCCTTTTGTAAGTCATGATTGAATCTGCTTCCACCGCGCTCTCAGGCAGTGCATTCCAGATCCTAACCACTCACTGCGTGAATAGGTTTTCCTCACGTCACTCTTGCCAATCACCTTGTGTCAATGCCCTCTGGTTCTTGATCTTCTGCCAATGGGAACATTTCTCCCTATCTACTCTGCCTAGAGCCTCTGGAGGCTAATAAGTTGAAGGTAGTAGTGACTTTGAACACCTCTATCAAATCTCTTCTCAACCTTCTCTTCTCTAAGGAGAAAAACCCTAACTTCTCCAATCTATCCACATAACTGAAGTCACTCATCCTTGGAACCATTCTCGTAAATCTTGTCTGCACCATCTCTAAAGCCTTCCTAAAGTGCGGCACCCGGAATTGGAAACAACACTCCAGTTGAGGCCGAAGCAGTGTTTTATACAGGGTTAGCATAACTTCCTTGCTTTTGTTCTCTATGCCTTTATTTATAAAGCCCAAGATCCTGTATGTCTTTTTAGCCACTTTCTCAAACTGTTCTACCACCTTCAACAATTTGTGTACATACAGCTCCCATGTCTCATTATTCCTGTAGCCCTACAGTATCACACCCTTTATTTTATATTGCCTTTCCTCATTCTTCCTACCAAAATGTATCACTTTACATTTCTCTGCGTTATATTCTATCTGCCACTTGTCCGTCCATTCCACCAGCTTGTCTATATCCTCTTGTGGTCTATCACTATCCTCCTCATGGTTCACAATACTTGCAAGCTTTGTGTTGTCAGCAAATTTTGAAATTATGTCCTGCACATCAAGGTCTAGGTCATTAATATTTATCAAGGTCCTAGCATCAACCAAGGGGGAGCCGCATACCTTGCTCCAGTCCAAAAAACGACCACTAAGATAAGGGCAAAATACTGCAGATGCTGGAAATCTGAAACAAAAACAAAAAGTGCTGGAAAAACTCAGTAGTTCTGACAGCATCTGGAGTCATACAGACTCGAAACGTTAACTCTGTCTTTCTCTCCACATATGGTGTCAGACTTGCTGAGTTTTTCCAGCCCTTTTTGTTTTGGATTCTTGACCACTTTCTGTTTCCTGTCAATTTCATATCCATGCTACCACTGTCCCTTTTACTCCCTGGAGTTCAACAGCTTGCAAGCCTATTACGTGAATTTATCAGATGCCTTTTGGATGTCCATATCCAGCAGATTACCCGCAACAAACCTCTCTGGCACCTCATCAAAAAACATCGACCTACTTAAACATGACTTGCATTTCCCAGAATTGAAATGTAGGGAAGTTATGTTAAACCTGCATTGAACCTTGGTTAGACCACATGTGGAATACTGTGTGCAGTTCTGGTTGAAAGATAATATAAAGGATACAGCGGCACTGGAGAGGATGCAGAGAAGG
The DNA here is from genome assembly GCF_964194155.1 of Cetorhinus maximus. Lineage (NCBI taxonomy): Eukaryota > Metazoa > Chordata > Chondrichthyes > Lamniformes > Cetorhinidae > Cetorhinus > Cetorhinus maximus. Next base: position 76,455,688 of record NC_135893.1, on the reverse strand, counting down.
TTTGCACGGACGATACCAGAAATGTGTCGGTTTACACATCAGGAAAGGAATGACAGGCTGGGTCTCTTCTCCCTTGAATAAAGAAGGCTGAAGGGTGACCGAATAGAGGTGTTTAAAATTCTGAAAGGATTTGATAGAGTGGATACAGAGAGAATGGGTGGAATCATCCCAGATCAGCACTAAGTGCAGTAGTGGGTGGCAAAAATAGCATTTTACCCGCCGACCGCAATGGCGGCGTATCGTCCCAGTCCTGCTGCATTAATTATGCATTCCTGGGAAACAAGCCATTTCAGTGCTGGGCATTCGCCCACCACACCATCTTCTCGCCACTTCCTCATGCCAGGCGCCATATTTACAGGGCATCCGCAGGCACATATCTCAGTGCTTCCAGCCCAGAACGGTGACATGGACACGAAAGGCAAGATGACTGCGGGCCCCAGGTTTAATGATGCATCCTTCAAATGCCTTTTGGACACTGTGGAGGCCCGCCGGGATGTCCTCTACCCCCGCTCTGGTGCAGGATGGGCAGCAACACCACTAATCTAGCCTGGGGGGGTGGTGGCAGTGGTGGTCAGCAACAATGCCCTGCAAAAGAGGACAGCCACCCTGTGACGATAAAGGATGAATGATCTCTTCCGTTCCGCCAGGGGAAGTCATTCGTCTCATCACTCTCAACTCTCACATGCTCACAAACCTATCACACACCCACAGAAATCTCACTCACTGCCAGTTCAAGGGACACCACCATTCACTCTCTCACACACACCATCATTGTCCTCAACCCGTGTGGGTCCACTCACGACCCACACATGTCAGGTATACTTATCATCCAGCCTGGCAGGTGTCTTGCTTACAGTCTCTCCATCTCTATTTATGCAGGACAAGCTGGCACACAACAACAGGGAGAGGTCACAGACCGGTGGTATAATGCCCAAAATCAAGGTCCTCAAGGACTTTGAAGACAGAGCCATCCAGCTGGCCGGTGACAATCTGGACCGTTCCTGTGCTGACAGTGAGGTCGGCTCTGCTCTACCAAGTGAGGATCCAGCAGTGCAACATCCATCAGACAACCATGATGTGAGTGATGTGTCCTCTGTCATAGGCCACTGCCATGCACTAATTATCCCTCCTTACTTTGGCAGGCACATCTGGGAAAGAGCCGAGGGAGTCCACGACCCAGGTTCTCAGCTCAAGACCCGAAAAAACCTCTGAAGAGGAACCTGAAGGCACCTCCATTGAAGTCCCGTCACAGCGCTCACCCACACTCTCCACCAGCGCAGAGACACACACATCGGTGGGACCTAGCTTTAGAGTAGCCTTGGGATCACAATCTGGTGAGCACATCACACTGTCTAATCCACAGCAGGCGGCAGCAGGGACTTCCCAGGTCCCCGGTACTCAGAGGACTGCTGGAGGCCAGAAATCTGATGAGTCCGAGCCAGGTAACGAGCCTCTGGACTCAGTCATGTCTCAGTTGCAGAGGTAAGTTCGGGAACATCAGGAAGGGATGTCCGTTGCACTCCTCAGGTTGCAAGGTATAATGGAGGAGTCCGTCTGTCTTCAGGCTGAGGTGATAGCGCCAGCATTGCGACGCACCAAGGTCAACACTGGCAGGATGGTGGCTGCCATGGAGACCCTTGGGCATCAATAGGGAGAAGGATCAGCAGCTGCACACCCCGGGGCCATCCACCCAGGTGACTCCGGGAGAGTCCGGCCCATCCGAATCTCCTCTTCCTGTGACCCCAGCAGCTCCAGCTCCACAGGCCGAGGAGAGTGCTACTGCCATACAGCAGGACCCTGAAGGCAGACCTCCAAGTCTCGGCCCTCCAGAGGATGCCCATCAAGGTCATCACAGACAGGGCGTCACAGTCAGCAGGCTGTCTGCACCTCCACTGTGGGTGTCCAGGGAGCACCATGATGTAGCGGCAGTGTTAGGAAGGTTAAGAATATTTAGTTGGACAGCCTGGGCATGGGTGTTAATCACTTGTACATAATGTTCACTATTGCAAATAAACTCCCAAGGATGTCTCCCCGCCTGTGGCTCCTTGTTCTGATGAGCAGTGTTCGTGTCACTCAGATGTGAAACCTTGGTTCCTGCACAAGATAAAGGCAGGTGTCTCAGTCCAGGGCCTCTTCCCTGTGCTCTGTGCAGCCTTCAGACCAAAGTGATGGTCCGGCCTCACACACCCTGGAAATATTACTGATACCTGCACCTCATTGGTGCTGGGCATTGCTGCCAGAATTTCGTGGGCAGGCGTCACAGAGTTCCATCATTCTCTCTGTGTGCTCTCAGCACCTTTAAGGTGGGGCTGGCCCCCATCTCTTCAGCATCTGTGACCAGTGATGCTGTGCTCCTGAAGGGCTCAGGTGCTGAAGGCTGACAAAGGATTAGGTGCATTTAAAGTTTCATGGCTGCATTCCCATGATATGACCCTGATCACAGAGCGCAAGCGAGCTGCCCTCAGCCAGACAGGAGTCAGACATTCTCAGAGGCTATATGAAGATCTATGGAGTGTCCTCACTGCATGTTGTCGTCATCCTCCTGCAATCAAGTGACTATTCGGGCCTCCACTGCGTCTCCATGACAGGAGCATTCTCACAGAGGGTATTCGCACTGCCATAAGCCAGACTGGAGTCAAACGTTCACAGATGCGATGTGAGGATCTATGGTGTCTCCTTACTGCCATCGTCATTATCCTCCACAGATCTATCAGCTGTGAGGGCCTCCTGAATGCGCCTGCCTTGTCTGGCCAATGCAATGGCCTCATCACCTTCATTGTCACTTTCGAGGATCTCCTCACCCTCATCCCCATCAATGCCTTCCTCATCGGAGGAGACCTCCAGCCCCTCCATCTCCTCCTCAGCCGACTCCTCTCCCTGTTGCAGCACACAGCAGATGACGACGATGCGTGACACCCTCTATGGACTATATTGCAGGGCTTCATCAGACTGGTCCAGGCACCGGAACTGCACCTTCAGCATCCCGATGGTCTGCTCCACCAAGTTGTGAGCTGCAGCATGAGCCTCATTATACGGTCGCTCTGCTGCAGTCTGAGGCCGCCACACAGGTGTCATCAGCCACATCCTCTGTGCGTAGCCCTTGTCCCCGAGGAGCCAACCCTGCAGCCTCTGTGGACCCTGGAAGACGTCAGGGATCTGTGACTGACTGAGAATGTAGGAGTTGTGCACACTCCCTGGAAACCATGCACACACCTGCAGGATGCGTTTCTGGTGGTCACACACCAGCTGCACATTCAGCGAGTGGAATCCCTTGCGGTTGATGTAGTTCACTGTGTGTTGCGATGAAGATCTGAGCTCCATGTGAGTACAGTCGATGGCACTCTGCACCTGTGGGAAACCCGAGATCTGGGCGAATCCAATTGCTCTTGCATTCTGGCTGTCCTGGTCCCAGGCGAAATGCACAAAGTTGTGTGCCCTCGCAAAGATGGCATCTATACCTCATGGATATATTTGTGGGCGGAGGCTTGTGAGATCCCACAGAGGTCACCTGTGGAGCCCTGAAAGGACCCACAGGCATAGAAATTGAGCGCCGTGGTCACTTTCACTACCACTGGCAGTGGATGCCCTCCATGTCCCCTTGCTGCCAAATCCTGCAGTAGCTGGCAGATGTGATCGGCCAGTTCCCTGGACATCCACAGTCTTTGGTGACACTGGTTCTCGGTCATCTGCAGGAGTGAAAGGCGGCGTCTATAGACCCTGGGTCTAGCTAGGCACTGACCAGCGACGACTCGCTGTGAATCTTCAGTGGCGTGAGCGGGAGTCCCAGCCGCCCCTTCTTCCTGAGGGTGTTTCTCCTCCCTCTGCACAGCCAGGCGCCTCCGTCACTCTCTTCTCTGTCGTCTCCACTCTCTGTATGCCACAAGGCATACAGGTAGTTCACCAGGCTCTATGCTCCCAATGTACTCCTCCTGCAGAATGAAAGAAAGGGACGCGTGGGTTAGAATCTCTTTTGGTTAAGTCTGAAGGCCCCTGGAGAGTGCAGGCCACTACTTGGATGGCCATGGATCAGTGCACAGCATGGCTGCCCGAAACCCCACCTTCCCCTCCTCCACTCCACCTGACCAGTCAGTGGCAGCTTTGCCCATTGGACTGCATGTTGTGCTCTTAGCTCAGGCACAGGCATTCTCCTAACCTGCACTGCAAGGCTGCACTGTTAGCTTGAACCATGGGGGAGACTAGTCCAAACCGGGACGATGACATTGCAAGGGGCTGTGAGCACCTCCACCAGTGACTGCTCCATGGCCAGCTTTAGCAAGGAGATTGTACAATGTGCACAGTTATCCCACTGTTCTGCAGTCCACTCATTGGTTTGCAGTCTGTGACCAAGGGGTGAAAAGCTCTGGAGCATTTGTTGGCACTTTCAGGCCTCTGCGTTGCTTGAGCGGGCAGATAAGCCAGAGGCCCAACTCCAAGTATGTTAATTTGGTTGTGTCTGAACTGTCTAAGCTACGGAGGAATGGTCACTTTATATAAGGTTTCCCTGATGCATGGCCACTTCCCTCCCCCACACCCTGCACATGCTTGTGTGCTACCATCAAACGCAGGGCAGCCCTTGCCCCCCCACAACTCGCCTCAACCTTGAAGTCCTACTGGCGATCGCTGCACAACGTTACTATGCACTCACCTCCAAGTTCCCCTCAAAGTGCAGCCCGCCAAGTCCATGCCTTTTACATACTGTTGTGAAACATGTCGGCGTGTTTTCCTGCCAATCCAGCAGGGGGGAGGGGGAGGTGGTGGGGTGGCGATGATTCCGGCGGGCTGGCCTTATGCTGATATGCTGATGTATTACAAAGAGGTTCCCAATGTCAGGCAGCAGGAAACACAGCCCGCCATTGACGGGCAGGGCAGATGATCGCAAACTGGTTTCACAGCGTCGTGAAACCGATTCATTTGCCATATTGTCTGCTCACGCCGCTGAACATGCCCAACGCCAGCGGACACAGAAAATTCCGTGCAATGGAAGCGTTTCCTTGTGAGGAACAGCATAACTGGAGGCCATAAGTACAAGGTAGTCACCAAGAAATCCAATAGGGAATCCAGAAGAAACTTCTTTACCCAGAGAATGGTGAGAATGTGGAACTCGCTCCCTTAGAGACCGTTGAAGTGAACAGTTTGGATGCCTTTGGGGGGAAACTAGACAAGTGTATGAACTCCCTCTTCTATTATTTCAAACTCCAACTCCTCCAAGTCCCACCTCAGGCTGGTCTAGTAAATACTGGAGTTGAGATTGTGTCATGTGAATCCACATCATGCCCATCAGTCATTTGGTCAATGCTCGTCAAAATCTGAAGTAAAGTGTTGTGTTAAAGAGCCACTGACAGGCACACAAAACTTTCCACTGACTTTCCTACATTCCACCCCCCACCCCTCACCTCTCCTCCCTTACCCTTTCCCCCCCACTTGCAATTCATCTAAAAGTTAATATCGGGACCATTCCATCTTAATTCAGTTTAAAATACTTTCTGAAGTTTATAAAACAGCAAAGTTACAAAAAGATGCCCCCAAGTTCAGACTCTCGGGGAAGTCTGATGCCTTCAGGCAAATTTTGAACAAAGGCATATTTAAGATACAAAAGATAATTCAATGGGGACACAGTTAATAACGATTGTGAAATATGTATTTTAATTTTGTGTGGAATCTTAATTTTGACACGGTCTGAATTAGACATTTTAGTTACTGAGAAAAGAAATGGTGAGTTCTTTCCCTTTCAGAAACCATTTTTTGGGGTTAATGTAGTATTACATGGTTGTGTTATGGAGAGCAATGGCAGGTCATTCATGATTAACACTGAAAGCTGGCATTATGAGAAAACTAATGAGAATAGCTGGAGAGTGATATGTTAACATTGAAATTTTTAAAGGAAATGCTTCCATTGTAATTTCAATGGAGTGCCTAATTCATGTCAGGATTGTAATACACTCTAAATGTGTAGATTACAGAGATGTAATGATCATGTTTTAAATTGTTAGAGACGTCAAACTATTCTTGCGTAATCAGGATTCATTATAGATGTTATATGAATGCAACTTGTTCTTGTCAAATGTTACTTAACATCTGTTACCATGTCACAAACTTTATCCAGCACTGATTTTAATCCACCTGTTTATACATTTTTAAAAATTCATTCATGGGATGTGGGCATCGCTGGCTAGGCCAACATTTGTTGCCCATCCCTAATCCCTTGTTCATGGGGCGTTTAAGAGTCAACCGCATCACACAGTTTACAATAAATCAACTTCAATGGAGAGTAAAACTGGACAGTGGGTAAACCAGATATGTGGTCTGTTTCCATCGGGTGAGTTAGTTTAAAACTGGGGCTTTTGAATCTGTAATAAATACCCCTTTCAAGCTGCCAGATAGATACATCATGCAAGCAAAGGAAGTTATCACATTATTTTTAACCTAATGGTTGCAAATTCACCAACCTATCCATGTAAAAATAAAGACATGCATTTATATAGCATCTTTTATGAACACTGGACACCTGAAAGCACTTTACTGCCAATGAAGTACTTTTGTAGTGTAGTCACTCTTGTAACATAGAAAATTCAGCAACCAATTTACACACAGCAAACTCCCACAAACAACAATGTGATGATGACCAGATAATATGATTTTGTGATGTTGATTAAAGGATAAACATTGGCCAGGACACCACAGAGTACTCTCCTGCTCTTCTTCTAAATAATGCCATGGGATCTTTTGCATCTACATGAGAGGGCAGACCGGGCTTTAGTTTGACGTCTCATCTGAAGGACGACACTTCCAATCATGCAGGCCCCACCCCTCAGCACTGCACTGGATTGGGATTTGAACTCACAACCTTGTGACTCAGGCAAGAGTGCTACCAACTGAGCCACAGCTAAGAGTGGAAAACTGTATCATATCACCAATTTATAATGTGGAGTAAATTATGTGTTTAAGAATCAGTTTCAGGATTACGTAAGTAGCTTGTATGTCTAATGTATTCAGCCCTGATTTTAACCTAAGTCAATGTAGCATAAAATCATGTGGGGTGTAAATTGGGAGTCTGACCTGAATTCTCTCCATTCTTACTAAGCAGGGTGTGAGAAAATGGTTCACTTTCATCTTTTTAGCTTTACAATAATAATCTGTGTTTTCTTTCAGTGTCAGATTACTCTAACATAACCATTGCAGGTTGACTTAATTATACCTTTTTAAATCTTAAAGGTTCTTGTTAAATTTGCAGATGTCCATGACATTTGCCCCATGCCTTTGCTGATATAGCCTTTAACAACAGTGTGCAGTGTAATTGCTCTGCTAAGTGGAACATGTTGCTTAAACTCATATCATAATGGAGAAGGAATGTTATAGGCAGCAAAACAAATACTGCCCATTCACATAATAGAAATTACTGCTAAATGTGACCAGGCTGTTGATATTCACTTGATATGACAATAATTTGCCACACATCTGTTCAGGGAACTATGACCTTCATTAGCATGTTTACATTTTCACTTTTAGCCCCTTAGGTTACTCCATGGCTTTCCTGAAGATGCTGATTCTAGCCTTTGTTACAAAGGTATACATAACTCTGCAATCCAATGTATTGTATTGTGCTGCAAGGAATGTGTCCATCTTTGATTAAGAGAGTGTTACATTTTCAGGAATCAGATTACATTTTTATATTTAACTTTGCAACTGCAGTGAAGTCCCGCCGTTTGCAGGGGTTACGTTACTGCGAAACCTCGCAAATGGCGAAATCACAAACAATGAACATGGTTTCAATGTGAGTCAATTAGATAGGTTCCACCAATGCGAGGGCAGCATTAGTTTGTGCAGTTACAGTCCAGCAAGAGGTGTCAGCTGTGGCTCAGTTCATAGCACCCTCACCTTTGAGTCAGAAGGTTGTGGGTTCATGTCCCACTCCCGGAAACCAAGAACTGTGAATGTACTCGAAAGAGTTACATGCGATCTGTTGATAACTCGAAAGAGTTACCATAATCATTTCAGTGAGGTGTCAGCTGTGGCTCAGTTCATAGCACCCTCACCTTTGAGTCAGAAGGTTGTGGGTTCATGTCCCACTCACGGAAACCAAGAACTGTGAATGTACTTGAAAGAGTTACAGTCCAGCAAATTGTGGTACCTGTATATGACAGATGGGGGGAGCCTCTGAGCAATACAAGGCGGATTGAAAATTTTAAAAAGAGGCAATCCTCATTTAAGGAAAAACGAATCACCTCAAAACTGGCAGACAAAATCGGTAAACATTTCAAAATTGAACAGAGTCACTATTGCAGCTCTGGACCAAGAGATTCAGGTATTTCCTGGCTAATCTCTTCCTTCAGGCTGTACTTCAGCTGCAACCATTCCAGGCACCGCTTCTCACCTCTGTCGGAAAGGCGCTTAAAAAATAGAGAATGAAATGTCCATGGCCAGGACTAATGGAAGTAATCTGCTTCCAGAGACTTCTCTTCGCAGAAAGAAAACACGGATGAGTGAACATTGCTCACACGATGAGCGATGCAGTGTATAAAGTACAAAGTGCAGTGAATGCGCGAACAAGGGAGTAGCAAACATATGAATTAGGAGCAGGAGTAGGCCACTCAGCCCCTTGGAGCCCCTGCTCTGCCATTCAATAAGATCATGGCTGATCTGAATGTAACCTTAACCCCCACATTCCTGCATACCCCCAATAACCTTTCATCCCCTTGTTAATCAAGAATCTACCTAGCTCTGCCTTAAAAATATTCAAAGGCTCAGCTTCTACCGCCTTTTGAGGAAGAGAGTTCCAAAGACCCTCTGAGAGAAAGAATTTCTCCTTATCTCTGTCTTAAATGATCGACCCTTTATTTTTAAACAGTGACCCCTAGTGCTAGATTCTCCCACAAGAGGAAACATCCTCTCTACATCCATCCTGTCAAAACCCCTCAGGATCTTAAAGGTTTCAATTAAGTTACCTCTTACTTTTCTAAATTCCGGCGGATACAAGCCTAACCTGTCTAGCCTTTCCTCATAAGACAACCCACCCATTCCTGGTATTAGTCTAGTAAACCTTCTCTGAACCATATAAGAACATAAGAAGTGGGAGCAGGAGGAGACCATTTAGCCCCTCGAGCCTGCTCTGCCATTCAATAAGATCATGGCCGATCTTCTTGTGTTTCGATTTCCACATCCCCATCTGACCCCGATAACCTTTGATTCCCTTGCCTAACAAGAATCTAACTCTGCCTTAAAAATATTCAATGACCCGGACTTCGCCACCTTCTGAGGCAGAGAATTGCGAAGTCGCACAACCCTCTGAGAGAAAAAAATTTTCCTAATCTCTGTCCTAAAAGAGTGACCCCTAATTTTAAAACAGTGCCCCCTAGTTCTGGACTCACCCACAGGGTCTACCTTTCATGTCTACCTTGTCAGGGCCGATCAGGATCTTGTATACTTCAATCAAATCACCCCTCGCTCTTCTAAACTCCAGTGGAAGCAAGTCCAGTCTGTCCAACCTTTCCTCATAAGACAACCCACTCATTCCAGGTATCAATCTAGTAAACCTCATTTGAACCGCCTCCAATGCATTTACATCCTTCCTTAAATAAGGAGACCAAAACTGCACACAGTATTCAAGATACAGTCTCACCAATGCTCTGTATAACTGAAGCATACTTTTATGTTCAATCCCTCTCATAATAAAGGATAGCATTCCATTAGCCTTCTTAATTACTTGCTGTACCTGCACATTAACTTAACTGCTTCTAATGCATTTACATCTTCCTCTAAATAAGGAGACCAGTACTGTACACAGTACTCCTGATGTGGTCTCACCAGTGCACTGTATAACTGAAGCACAATCTCCCTACTTATGTAATAAATACCCCACCCAATAAGTGATAACATTCTATTAGCTTTCCTAATTACCTGCTGTGCTAACCTTTTGTGGTTCATGCACTAGACACTCAGATCCCTCTGAATCTCAGAGCTCTTCAATCTCTCACTATTTAGATAATAAGCTTCTTTTTTATTCTTTCTGTCAAAATGAACAATTTGCCCACATTATATTTGAAAGGCAGGAATTCACAGTATTTAGAAATTGTGAATTCTAAAGCTCATTCAAGTTTATCAGCTAAATCTAATTAGAAAGTGGGACTGACCAGATTAACAGATAGTTGATTGAACCTGGGGCTGGACTGCAGTTTCTCACTGGATTTAAAATGCTTAGAGGTGTGAAGGTATCATGGGGAAGAGCAATGATGGTGTAAAGGCAAGCTGTGAAAGTTATCAATGGTGTTGACTTGAATTTGCATAAGTAGAGCCATTTAAATTTAGCTAAAGAAAATAGAAACACTTGCATTTATGTGGCACCTTTCACAATCTCAGGATATCTAGAGAGCTTTACAGCCAATTACTTACTTTTGGATTGTTGCAATGCAACTACACAAATTTGTCATAGTATGAGAAATAAATATTGTGAATTGTTGGAAGTCTTCAGAGCAAAAAGAAAAAATGGGCTTTTTGAATATTCCATAGGGGAAAGACCCAACTATTAGGGATTTATCCTGAATTACTGTAGAATGCGTGTGGGAATCTTTCAAAGAAGAATTCATGTCATTAGTAGTACATCCTACTGGAGAAGAGTCTACACTTTGAGGTCACGCAGTGATGTTGAGATGATGAAAAACACGGAAACCTGGGGAATACTTGACCAACAATCATACTCATAGTGATTTAGAAGCAGCAACTACATAGCTTCGGAAACCTTGTGAGAAGTGCACTTAGAAAAAGGTGGGCACATACGCTCCATAAAAAGGATAAAATGAAGAGAGTACAAATTAAACACATCAAATTTAAGAAGAAAGCCAATTACAGAAGTGAGTCTTAAATGGTTAAACGGGGAAAGGGGGAAAAGAACTATTTAATACTTCAAATGATATGCAAGATACTGAGTAGGAAGACTGAACAATATTTGAAAACAAAATCTACTAAAAAAACAGCAGAGAAAATTGTAAGGATGTAGAATGAACTTTAGGGGAGCTGGAAAAATCCTTGGGTTAACTTACAGGGGGCAAAATGGCTATGAACCAGTGCACAGCATTACTCATAGATAACCGGCGGGATTTTCCACATCTGTCTGCCGCCGGGATCTTCCGATCCCACCGCAAGTCAATGCGGGTCCCACCCACAGACGGGCTGGAAAATCCTGGCCAATATTTCTAAGACTGTGGTAGGTAAATAAGTAAAGCAGAGCTACATATATGAAGGCGCATATTAGTGCCCCTAATGGACTAGGGTTAAAAAAAATAAATCAGACTGAAGAAATAGGCTCAGGACTTGGGTGAAGCAGGAGGGGGGCAGCAGTTAACAAAGGGAATGCAGAAATAAATGATCACTTTGAGACCAGGGAAGTATAATAATGGGGAGGCAAGCAGTACGACAGAAAGATGAAATGATGATTTGATAACAGTTTTCGTTACAGAAATTGCCTGATTCCTATAATTGGAACAGCAGGGGATGTATTCACGTTCCCCACGAAATTAAAGGTTAGCACTGAAATGATCATTATGGAACTGGTGTACTTGAATATTCATAAAGACAACAGGACCAGATGGAATGGATCCAAGGGCACTTGCAGAAATTAGGCGAGAAGTGAGTGAACGTGCCAAAACTGTTACAAAGCTCAATGAACACAGAATTGTAATCAGCAAATTTTAAAGCAAGCTAATTCTTTTCAAAGCTTTCAAATGACAGAAGCAATGATCAGGGGAATTGTAGGCTTGTTAGCCTGACATATTATGATGGGAAAAATATTGAGAGCAATTCAAACCCATTTAATAAGAATATGTTAAGTAAACTCCAATCTTATCAGGAGCTTTTGAGCCACTTTTCATGTTAACAAATTTGCTGGCCTTCTTTGAACATGGAAGGGTGTTGGCTTTGTGCAAATGATTACAATGTGGTTGATGTAATGTATCCCATATGGTTGATGAAATATATCCCATGTGGTTAATGTAATATATCCAATATGATTGATGTCATATATCCCATATGGTTGATGTAATATATCCCATATGGTTGATGTAATATATCTTAACTTTCTGAAAGCACCCAGGCAACTCATAAGAGCCCTTTGATGGAGAATGTAGATTTTAGGGTAGCAATCAAAAAGCAATCACCTACTTCTCCAAATCTTTTCCTTTCTAGATTGGGGGTCGTCCCCTTGCTAACCCATCCACTCCTTCCTAAGCCTACCCTTCAACTTTCTAAGATCAACACAATATGAAAACTGTTAGTGTTAGTGACACTCCGACATTCCCAGCCAATACGAAATTACCTCAGCCAGGTAGTGGTACTTCAAGTGTCTTCAGTGGCCTGGATTGGGAGTCAAAGCTGTGCAATGTTCCAATGCTCAGTTGCTATCTAGTGGATAAAGGACAAGATTGGTCTCAGCTCCTTCAAATGGCATGCCAATTCTTACTGTTAGTGCTCAGGGATGAATAACTTCAGCAAGGTACAGAGAGGAACTGGTGCCTGAGGAACCTTACACAGAAATAATGGGGTAGAAATTCATATTGTGTGGCAGTACAAATAAGATTGACAGGGACAATTGAAGTAGAATGGGATGATGCATGGGAAGAAGGATTTTCCACTGAAAATAACACGATTCATTAACGTATGCAAATCTTACCAATGGAAAGAGGGTATCCAATACTGAGATATGCACTTTAATGTATATTAGTCCGAAAGAGGTAAATATGATTATGAAATTAAGTTTATATTGTTAAATATAAGGTAGATGAGGTAAAAGATTCTAATATGACCAGACTTCAATATTTGATAATAGCATCTGCTAGCGATCATCAGGAATATAATATTTTGGAGAGTATAAGTAGAGTTACCAAGTTTACATCCAAAGAATTGACACTGAGACTTCACAAAGCACCAGTGAAGCCATAGAGCATGCACATTGTGTCTAATTCTAGTCACTGCACTGATGAAAGAATTAGAAACACAATCTGCTTATATTTCAAAGTTGCTTAATTTAGCCATGGTTCAGTGGTAGCAGAAGATTATGGCCTCAAGCTCCACTCTTGGCACTGAAGGAGCACTGCACTGTCAGGGATTCAGTCTTTCAGATGAGATGTTAAACCAGTGCCTCTTCGATCTCTCAGGTTGATGTAAAAGATCCCAAAGCAGTATTTCAATGAGCAGGGAAGTTTCCCCAGTTCCCTGGCCAATAATTATCCTTGAAGCAACTCACCACATAAAACATATCTGATCATTATCACATTGGTATACAAACAAGGAGCAGGAGGAGGCCATTCAGCCCCTCGAGCATGCTCCGTATTTATAGGACCTTGGTGTGCACAGGTTGACTGTTACGTTATCTATATTACAACAGTGACTACACTTCAAAAAGTACTTCATTGGCTCATCATGACAGTCTAATTTCAGGAAGGAGTTAAGACACAGTATAGGTGTCCATGTTTCATGCTTGGACTAAGTGCTGGTTCGGGACCTAGACACCGATACTTCAATCTTTACCAATATGATAGGCAACGCACTTCTGGCATGGAATACATGCACACAGCACACCAAATTGAATGCTTAGGCACCTGCTTTGTGCCTGTAAATGGAGGTGGTGTCAGAATGGCTAGGCCCATGAGTTCAGACAAAATACTACAGGGGGAGGTGATGATGTAGTGGTATTGTCGCTGGACTAGTAATCCAGAGATCCAGGGTAATGCTCTGAGTTCAAATCCATTTGAATTCAATAAAAAGTCTGGAATTAAAAGTCCAATGATGAAGCCACTGTTGATTATTGTTAAAAACCCATCTAATGCCCCTTTAGGGAAGGAAATCTGACATCCTCATCTGGTCTGGCCTACATGTGACTCCAGACACAAACCGGCTGGATGGATGACCGGCTGGACAACCCGGCATCGACCTAGGCACTGGAAACAACAACGGCAATTGCAGCCCTGTCGACCCTGCAAAGTCCTCCTCACTAACATCTGGGAGCTAGTGCCACAACTAGGAGAGCTGTCTCACAGACTAGTCAAGCAACAGCCTGACATACTCATCATCACGGAATCATAACTTACAAATAACGTCCCAGACTCCACCATCACCATCCCTTGTGGCGGCACAGTGGTATACACTCGGGAAGGAGTTGCCCTGGGAGTCCTCAACATTGACTCTTGACCTCATGAAGTCTCGTGGCATCAAGTCAAACGTTGTCAAGGGAACCTCCTGCTGATTACCACATACCACCCTCCCTCTGCTGATGAATCAGTGCTCCTCCATGTTGAACATTCCTTGGAGGAAGCACTGAGGGTGGTAAGGGCGCAGAATGTACCCTGGGTGGGGGAACTACAATGTCCATTACCAAAAGTGGCAACACCGTTGGCCGAGTCCTAAAATACATAGCTTGCTAGACTGGGTCTGCAGCAGATGGTGAGTGAACCAACAAGGGGGAAAAATATACCTGACCTCATCCTCACCAATCTGCCTGCCACAGATGCAACTGTCCATGACCGTATCAGTGGTCGCTCCTACCGCACAGTCATTGTGGGGACGAAGTCTCGCCTTCAAATTGACTGTCCATCGTGTTGTGTGGCACTACCACTGTGCGAAATGGGATAGATTTCGAACAGATCTAGCAACTATCAGCTGGGCATCCATGAGGTGCTGTGGGCCATCATCAGCAGCAGAATTGTACTCGAACACAATCTGTAACCTCATGGCCTGGCATATCCCCCACTCTACCACTACCATCAAGCCTGGCATATCCCCCACTCTACCACTACCATCAAGCCAGGAGCAGCACCTGGCATACCTAAAAATGAGCTGTCAACCTGGTGAAGCTATAACACAGGACTACTTGCATGCCAAACAGCATAAGCAGCAAGTGACAGACAGAGTCAAGCGATTCCACAACCAACAGATCAGATCTAAGCTCTGCAGTCCTGCCCCATCCAGTCATGAATGGTGGTGGACAATTAAACAACTCACTTGAGGAGGAGGCTCCAGAAACATCCCCATCTTCAATGACGGAGGAGCTCAGCACATCAGTGCAAAAGTTAAGGCTGAAGCATTCACAACAATCTTCAGCCAGAAGTGCCAAGTGGATGATCCATCTCGGCCTCCTCCAGAAATCCCCAGCATCATAGATGGCACTCACCAGCCAATTTGATTCACTCCACGTGATATCAAGAAATGACTGAAGGCACTGGATACTGCAAAGGCTCTGGGACCTGACAATATTCTGGCAATAGTATGGAAGACTTGTGCTGCAGAACTTGCCACGGCCTTAGTCAAGCTGTTTCAGTACAGCTACAACACTGGCATCTACCCAGCAAAGTGGAAAATTGCCCAGGTATGTCCTGTACACAAAATGCAGGACAAATCCAACCTCCAATTATCACCCATCAGTCTACTCTCCATCATCAGTAAAGTGATAGAAGGGGTCATCAACAGTGCTATCAAGCAGCACTTGCTTAGCAATAACCTGCTCACTGATGTCCAGTTTGGGTTCCACCAGGGCCACTCAGCTCCTGACCTCATTACAGCCTTGGTTCAAACATGGACAAAAAAGCTGAACTCCTGAGGTGAGGTGAGAGAGACTGTCCTTGACATCAAGGCAACATTTGACCGAGTGTAGCATCAAGGAGCCCTAGCAAAACTGGAATCAATGGCAATCAGGGGGAAAACGCTCCTCTGGTTGGAGCCATACCTAGCACAAAGGAAGATGGTTGTGGTTGTTGGAGGCCAGACATCTCAGCTCCAAGACATCACTGCAGGAGTTCCTCAGGATAGTGCCCTCGGCCCAACCATCTTCAGCTGCTTCATCAATAACCTTCCTTCCATCATAAGGTCAGAAGTGGGGATGTTCACAACATTCAGCGCCATTCATGACTCCTCAGATCCTGAAGCAGTCCATGCCCAAATGCAGCAATGCCTGGACAATATCCAGGCTTGGGCTGACAAGTGGCAAGTAACATTCATGCCACACATGTGCCAGGCAATAAGTGTCTCCAACTAGAGAGAACCTAACCATTGACACTTGACATTCAATGGCATTCCCATCACTGAATCCCCCACTATCAACATCCTGGAGGTTACCACTGACCAGAAACTGAACTGGATTAGCCATATAAACACCGAGGCTACAAGAGCAGGTCAGAGGCTGGGAATCCTGCGTTGAGTAACTCACCTCCTGACTCCCCAAAGCCTGTCCACCATCTACAAGGGCAACTATGAATGGGCAACAAATGCTGGCCCAGCCAACGAACCCCACATCCCATGAATGAATATAAAAAAAAATTAAATTAGGCCCTCTGTGAACAAAAAGCTAACAGTTTAATATTTGCTCTTGGACTGCTATTGAATTATTTGTCACTCAGACCAACTTTTTCAAGATCTTAATGGGCAAATAAAATAACCCTTGCTGAAATGACAATATTCAATAGTAATGAAGTTGTTTTTAATTCATTCATGGAATGTGGGTGTCGCTGGCTAGGCGAGCATTTATTGCCCATCCTTAATTGCTCTTGAGAAGGTGGTGGTGAGCTGCCTTCTTGAACCACTCCAGTGCACGGAGTGTAGGTACACCCACAGTGCTGTTAGGAATGGAGTTCCAGGATTTTGACCCATCGACAGTGATGGGATGGCGATATATTCCTAAGTCAGGATGGTGAGTGGCTTGGAGGGGATCTTCCAGGCAGTGGTGTTCCCATGTACCTGCTGCTCTTGTCCTTCTAGATGGTAGTGGTTGTGGGTTTGGAAGCTGCTGCCTAAGGAGCCTTGGTGAGCTCCTGCAGTGCATCTTGTAGATGGTATACACTGCTGCCAATGTGCGTCAATAGTGGAGGGAGTGAATATTTGTAGATGGGGTGCCAGTCAAGTGGGCCGCTTTGTCTTGGATGGTGCCAAGCTTCTTGAGTGTTGTGGGAGCTGCACTCATCCAGGCAAGTAGACAGTATTCCATCATACACCTGGCTCGAGCCTTGTAGATGGTGGACAGGCTTTGGGGAGTCAAGAGGTGAGTTACTTGTTGCTGGATTCCCAGCCTCTGACCTGCTCTTGTAGCCACAGTATTTATATGGTTAGTCCAGTTCAGTTTCTGGTCAATGGTAAGCCCCAGGATGTTGATAGTTGGGGATTCAGTGATGGTAATGCCACTGAATGTCAAGGGGCGATGGTTAGATTCTCTCATTGGAGATGCCCATTGCCTGGCACTTGCGTGGCGCGAATGTTACTTGCCACTTGTCAGCTCAAGCCTGGATATTGTCCAGCTCGTGCTGCATTTGGACATGGACTGCTTCAGTGTCTGAGGAGTCGCAAGTGATGCTGAACATTGTGCAATCAGCAGTGAACATCCCCACCTATGACTCATGATGGAAGGAAGGTCATTGATGAAGCAGATGAAGATGGTTGGGCCGAGGACACTAACCTGAGGAACTGCTGCAGTGATGTCCTGGAACTGAAATGACTGACCTCCAACAACCACAACCATCTTCCTTTATGCTAGGTATGACTCCAACCAGTGGAGATTTCTCCCCCAATTCCCACTGACTCCAATTTTGTTAGGTCTCTTTGATGCCACACCTGGCCAAATGCTGCCTTGATGACAAGGGCAGTCACTCCCAGCTCACCTCTGGAGTTCAGCTCTTTTGTCCATGTTTTAACCAAGACTGTAATGAGGTCAGGAGCTGAATGGCCCTGGCGGAACCCAAACTGAGCATCAGTGAACAGGTTATTGCTAAACAAGTGCCGTTTGATAGCACTGGATGGCCCCTTCCATCACTTTACTGATCATGGTAAGTAGACTGATGGGGCAGTAATTGGTCTGGTTGGATTTGTCCTGCTTTTCATGTATAGGACATACCTGGGCAGCTTTCCACTTTGCCAGGTAGATGCCAGTGTTGTAGCTGTACTGGAACAGCTTGGTTAGGGACACGGCAAGTTCTGGAGCACAAGTCTTCAATACTATTGCCAGAATGTTGTCAGGACCCATAGCCTTTGCCGTATCCAGTGCTTTCAGCCATTTATTGATATCACGTGGAATGAATCAAATTGGCTGAAGACTGGCATCTGTGATGCTGGGAACATCTAGAGGGGGCCGAGATGGATCATCCAATCGGCACTTCTGGCTGACGATTGTAGCAAATGCTTCAGGCTTGCCTTCTGCAGTGATGTGCTGGGCTTCCACATCATTGAGGATGGGGATATTTGTGGAGCTGCCTCCTCCAGTGAGTTGTTTAATTGTCCACCACCATTCACGACTGGATGCCACAGGACTGCAGAACTTAAATCTGATCCATTGGTTGTTGAATTGCTTAGCTCTGTCTATAACTTGTTGCTTATGCTGTGTGGCATCTGCCATGACCCACCGGGGATAGTGCGCTGCAATATCAAGCCCCAGTACCCCGGGCCGTGACAAATGTGAAAAAAGTTTGGTCAACCCACCTAATTGTTTAATTTAGGTTCCCAGAATACGAGCACCAGGTTTGTAAACTTAATAAGTAAATAACTGTTTATTGAACAAACTGTCATTAACCAGTGGCAAAAGAAAGAAATATGAACTGCTAATTTCTAACTCTATAACCTAAACTCTACCCCTTCTTAAATGCCTATACACACACATACAAGACACCTAAGTTACACAAAAACATGGATTTTAATGGTGGAATAAAACAGTTCTATAGCACCAATTCTGGAGTACAGGATTTGATGGTTTGAATTTGATTGATGTCTTCCAAATTCCTTTCAGTCCTTGTTGATAACATGAGGTGGCCTTCCAGCACTTTCAGTCCTTGCTTCACTACTTGACCACTTGCCTTTAAATGTCTCTAACAGTGATTTTTCCCCTTTGCATTTTGACAGGGGTTTTCAGAGAGAAAGCAGGTTATAGAGATATGAGGAGAAAAAGCAAGCTAGCTATTATTGTGGAATTTCTAGAATCTTCCACACACAAGAGAAAGAGGTTTTAGGTCTTGTTCCTTTCAGACTTTGAACTATTGCACTGCACTGCTCTCGCACAAAACCTGGTCACCTGGTCAGGAGCCAATTAAAATGCTGTTGCCAGGCAGCCACCTTAGTCCAGGACTCCTTTCCGGCACCATCCTGTCTTTCATGGCACACTCTGTTCCAGGACTGCAACATTGTATATATCTCTCACCCTGTTCCAGTGGACATGTCTTTCAAACTACAGCCATTGTAATTTTAATCCACAGTCCAGAAATAAATAAAAGGATTTGTTCTTTACAATAGCCCAGAATTTTTTTTTAAAAAGTTCCTTACACATGCAAGTAGTCCTGTGTTGTAGCTTCACCAAGTTGACACCGCATTTTTGGATATGCCTGGTGCTGCTCCTGGCATGCCCTCCTGCACACTTCATTGAACCAGGGTTGATCCCCTGGCTTCATGGTAATGGTAGAGTGGGAATATGCCGGGCCGAGGTTACAGATTGTGGTTGAGTACAATTCTGCTGCTGCTGATGGCACACAGTGCCTCATGGTTTCCCAGTCTTGAGTTTCTAGGTCTGTTCGAAATCTATCCCATCTAACACAGTGATAGTGCCACACAGAATGGAGGGTATCTTCAATATAAAGATGGGACTTCGTCTCCACAAGGACTGTGCAGTGGGCACTCCCACCAATACTGTCATGGACAGATGCATCTGTGGCAGGCAGATTGGTGAGGATGAGGTCAAGTACATTTAACCCTCTTGATTGTTCCCTCACCACCTGCCACAGACCCAGTCTAGCTGCCAAGTCCTGTACTTGAGTGATGAAAACAAAAAGTATTAAAATAAATATGAGGAGCGTATTTTTCTTTCATCAGGATTATGCACCTAAATTCTATTTTTCACTCAAGCTTCATTGGGCTATAGCTAATAGTACTCAGTTACTGTACTAACCTGTCCATGCACTCATGGCTGAAGGATAATGAATTGAGGAAGGAACTCACAATATGAGGCAGTGTCGCTAATTAGCTCAATAAGTTTATGCAGTGTCTATCTGAGACATCCTGACAAGGAAGGTCCATGTTCATTCCCAGGTATACTGAATTACCTCAGCCAGATTGTAGTGCTTCAAGTGCCTTCAGTGGCCTGGATTGGGGGTCAAAGCTGTGCAATGTTCTAATGCTCAGTTACTATCTAGTGGAAAAGGGCAAGGTTTGTCTCAGCTCCTTCAAATTGCCTGAAAATTTTTACCATTAATGCTCAGGCATGAATAACTTCAGCAAGGCGCAAGGGGAACCGGTGCCTGAGGAAACTTACACAGAAACAATGGGGTACAAATTGATATTGCGTGTCAGTACAAATCAGGAAAGATAAATTGGAGTCTGTTTTTATTGAATGAAAAGACAACTGAAAATTGGCCGAAGCGCAAACTGGAATATTATTCATTTTGTTTTATTGCCCAAGACAAACTTCCACCCCAATGTTTTCGGAGAGAAATGGAGAGGGAACATTTGCAGGGAGAAAAGCGAAGTAAAAAGATAAACTCAGCTTCAAAGACTTGAAGCTATTATGCAAGAGCCCCTGATGTGACAATCTGTGTTAGTGAAGCTTCGTGATAATTATAATGGGTAAACTACAAATTTTAAAAACTTAGAGATTTGCTCTCAGTGATAGAGATAGGAATACAAATAAATGTATTCGTTTTCTTGTATTGCTCTTCTGTTGTATATAAAAAGGCACAGAATATCATAAGCATTTCACCAAATTATAGTGAAACAAAAACGCAAACACATCATTCATATTAAAACTGCCAAATTTACTGACAGTCTTTAGCCCTGATGTGTCAGGATATACTCCATGACTTACCTCCCAGCTCTATTCCAAGAGAGAATGGCTTCAAGATAGGGTTACAACACTGAAGCTCTGATACTCTGAGCTGCTCTCCCTATGGCTATAGCTCCCTATTGGAAGTACAGTATCAGTGAATTTACTTTAAAATGTGTCTGGTGCTCAGTGTTATACTTACTCACACAGGAAAATAAATGAAGATGTCAAATACAAGCCTTGTTATTCTACGGTGCAGAACCAATATTAAGATACAATCCTTCATCAATATCACTACAAGTTCTTCCTTGTTATGGGTTAGCCAAAGACCCGGGTGTACTTTCTGATCTTTTCTGCAGTCCCATTCCAGCTTAAACATAACAGTGACTACTTATCATTGCAATACAGCAAATTTACTCAAACAATGTATGACATGACTAACATGAGGTGAAAATAACTTGATACTGAAAGATGCAGACTTCACACCTATAATATTTGCAATACACTGCCCCGCCATGGGACAGGACTTAGTTATGGTACAAGTAGATTGCCTACTCTTTTCTCCCCAAAACCTCTGATTCTGTTCTACTTACATTATGTTTTTTCTATTTCCACCAACCAATTTGCAAGTAGTTTGATCATTTGTTTATTCTTTGTTTTCCTGCTTCAAAAGCTTTGGTTTTTTTTTATATCTCTTCATATGATTCTAAATAATCATTTATTTTCTCTCCTTTTTTTTCTCTCCTTTGCTTTTGACTGCACTAGTTAGGTTTCCCCCATTGTTCAGTCCCCTATTGTTTGCTTTTCAAACAGGTAGTCATTAACTGTGCTCTGAGCCCAAGTTGATCAACTCCAGCCACAATATCTGAGCTGAGGCAAAGATGTCTTCATCATCTCTCTGGTCCCAGCATACTCAAGCACACAAAACGACTGCCGCCTCAAACCACACCATTAACTCAAATTGTTTTATCCTGTGTAGTGGTATAAAAATACTGAGAAAAAATGATTTTTAAAAAGCATGCTCATATCTCTCAGATGTTACTTGTAATTTTTTTGGTCAAGTTATTATAGAACACAGCATGTTATGGTGCAATAAAAGCAGAATACTGCAGATGCTGGAATTCTGAAATAAAAACAGTAAGTGCTGGAAAAACTCAGCAGGTCTGGGGAGACAGGAATTCTTTCTCTCTCCATAGATGCTGCCGGACCTGCTGCGTTTTTCCAGAACTTTCTGTATTTATGTCTTGACAGGGTGGATGTGGAGAGGATGGTTCCTCTTGTGGGAGGGTCACTGTTTAAAAATAAGGGGTTGCTCATTTAAGACAGGGTCGTGAGTCTTTCTCTTCCTCAAAAGGCAGTGGAAGCAGACTCTTTGAATATTTTTAAGGCAGTGGTGGATAGATTCTTGATAAGCAAGGGGGTGTTCATATGCTTGTATTCATATGTTATGTTGCAATCTGGGTGTTAGCATTTCACAGAAGCAGGATGAATAGTGCACATTATGATGCAACTCTCTTATACACAGAATTTCAAAAGAAGGGCAGAGCATTTCTAAACCATAGGGAGAAGAAAGGATTAAGTTACCCAGCCATCCATCTCCAATCCTCCAGCTTCCCAGTTCTTTAACTTAGCCCCCCAGTTCCTCAGTTCCCCAGCCCCTCTCCATTCCCAATCTTCCCCTACCCCCCACCTCACCCCCAGGCAACTCAAAGTTCAGGGATTTTGCTCTTGGAATTGTGCAATTTTTAAAAATGTTTTTATAGTATAAACATTATTTTTAGCTGTATACTCTGCTGGAATAAGGAGGAAAAATGCTATCATTTACAAAAACACTGCTTGACTGATGGGCTTGCTTTATTTTATCAATAGCAGCTGGCTTCAGACTGTTGGAACTAAAAAGAAAATGGAACCATTTGATTATTAATTTCACCCACCAGTCTAGTGACTGGAACTGAGTTTTAATCGGTGCACATTCAGTCAGTGGGGTTGTTGCCAATCAGTATCATTTGCTTAATAGATAGTGGCTCTTTAAATCAGTGAAGACTTTTTTCTCCGCCTCCATATAAGAGAGGGTGAGAGGCAAGCAGCACCATTGAAGTGTGACAGGCTTTTCACAGAATCACAGGATTGTTACGGCGCAGAAGCAGGCCATTCAGCCCATCATGTCTGCACCAGCTTTCCGAATGAGTATTAGTGCCAGTCCCCCACCTTCTCCCTGTAATCCTGCAAATTCTTACTCTTCAGATAATGTTCTAATTCTCTTTTGAATGTTTCAGTTGAACCTGCCTCCACCACAGTCTCAGGCAGTGCATTCCAGATCCTAACCACCTGCGGTGTGATTTTTTTTTCTCTCATGTCACTTTTGACTCTTTTACCAATTACTCTAAGTCTGTGTCTGCTCTTTCATGATCCTTTCATGAGTGGGAACAGTGTCTCCCTATCGACTCTGTACCCCTCATGATTTTCAGCACCTATATCAAATCTCCTCAGCCTCCCTTTCTTCTTCTTTCAGATTTCACACTATAGTCTTTAGATTAGAGTCAGGCATAAGACCCAGCTTTAGCCTACTCCAGCTGATGGCTGTGATTTTGAGTTGGACACCTATTCTACACTCTGCCTTTATGTATTCAATTGGTGCTCTGGGATGTTCGAATTCCGCCTGCTGCTCATTTGCCTCTTTCACGAAGCCCTGCCCTCAGAATAGACTGGGCATCCTGTCGGGATTATCAGGCAGCTGGTTGGCATGTTCTCCTGGCAAACTGCCCAAAGTCAACTCAGGGGTGAAAAGCTATTCCTTTGTTTTTATCCTTGCAGCTGAGATGGAGAGCAGGATCACAATGGTAACTTATTAAACCTTTATCCTGTTGCCATCAATGGTTCTCAGGATACCATTAAAGGAGTCATTAACTTTAAGCGTAGATTTACAGAAAGGCCAATAAAGACTTTTTTTTCTATAATAACAGGGCTCAGGTCTCTAAGATTTAACGGGCACCACTGGCTCTCATGTGAATTAACAAATAAATGGTGGTGAGTTATCATTTTTACTGTCAAGTGGAAAGCAGCAGCAGTTGGTTCAATCCTTTTTTATTTCTACCCAATGTTCACTTCCAGTGATATTACTGTCCCTTTTCTACCTCATGTTAAAGGTGATTCAGTCTGTGGTCATTAATCAGGTGGTCCCTCATGTTAGGTTTACAATACTGTGGTTTCACTGTGCAGTTTACCTGGGATTTCTATCCAGTTGAAATAGTCACAGACTGACATGAAAATATATTTCTTACCTTCCATCAGGCTGTAAACATCATGCCCTATATGTCACACTTTGTTATGTATTAAAGCAATCTTAAAACTGAGAGCAGGGCATTTAATTCTGTGTTCTGAACAGCAACTTGAAATTTACAAAGAATTTATTGATCGTGACATATTTATAAGCAGCTCTGCCATCAGATGGACTCCTACAGGCTGTGCCAGGAACAGTCTTAAAGAGACAGGCCAAGTTAGTAGCTAAATGTGTCACAGCCTCCCACCAGCCAGGTACAATGTCACAGTAAATGTACTAGTAGCCGTTAATAAATAGGCTGAATAGCATTGACTAGAGCAATAGGTAATGCTGGAAATACTCAGCTGGTCAGGCAGCATCTGTGGAGATGCTAATGAGTTTCACCAGCATTTTCTGTTTTTATTCCAGATTTCCAGCAGCCACCGTTAGAAAATTCAAAAAAATCAAAACACTTCACCACCTTGTGAAGCAATAAATCATTTTTTAAATGACTTACATTTATATAGCACCTTTCAAAGGGGTTTACAGCCAATGAAATACTTTGGAATTGTAATCACTGTTGTAATGTAAAAAAAAGCAACCAATTTTCAACACAGCAAGCTCCCACAAACAACAATGCGATCAATTAGCAGAATATCTATTTCAGTGATGTTGATAAAAGGATAAATATTGGTAAGGGCAGTCTGGAGCACTTTTCTGCTCGCCTTCACGTGCTGCCATGAGCTCTTACTGATGCTTTGTCTGTCGGACTGCACCTCTGATAGTGCAGCCTTCAAATAGTATTAGGCTGGAGCGTCGGTCTGAATCACGGGCTCAAGCCTTTGGAGCGGGACTTGAACTCATGAGGTTTTGACTCAGACAAGAGTACAACCCACTGAGACACAGCTGACATTTTACTTTTGGGTAGTGTTTGGAACACTATTAAACAGGGACTAATCATCGATCGATCGCTGTACCTTCAGCGTTCTCCGGATGCAGTGACACTAGCCCCACTGGGTGAAGTGTGGCAGAAGCCAGATGAGTTCAGGCGAAGACTGGCTACCCCCTGAAGAGCAGCGCACCAGTTGTCTGCAGCCAGGGACAGCTCCGAACTCCAACAGCGAGGAATCTCTTCAGCCAAGTTTGGGATTCCACGATTGCTAATTGGTGTAATTTTTGGTGCAGATTATCCGCAGCGAGTCCGTAACAAATGACTAAGGCTGTAGGAGTCATCTCTCTCTCTCTCTCTGACTGTACGCGTGTCTCGGGACTGAACCCACGACCCTGTTCTGTTCGTACAAGATTTTATTTTTCGAGGTTGTATTCAACCTTTGAGTGGACCACAGCCTATTGATAAGATGAGGAATGGATAATCGCCCAGAAAGGGAGAGAACAAACGAAGATCGGACACAGAGAGATCAGACAGCCAAAGAACAGTAAAAAGAGCAAGGGAAACTATCCGGCGCTAGACGCGAGTGAGAACTAAACTGGAGCGAGTAGGAAGAGGGGTCCACAACAGAAAAAGAACAAGCTAAACCAGAAAAACCAAAAGAGAGAGAGAGAGAGAAAATCATGAAATAAAGACAGAAAAAAGACAAGTCACAAACATGTGCGAAAAGGTTAAACAGAAATGATAAGAAAAGAGCTACCGACAGTATAAACGGCTAAATGATAATGGACTGATAACCACACAGTTGGAGGGAGTAATATACAGGAAAGCTGTGAATGTAGAACAGCGATGCAGGAGGAAAACTAACAGTGCGTGTAATCTCTCTTGGAAAGCATTGTTAAAGACTAATGGCACCTATTGTATTAAAACACTGAAGATACAAAATTAAAATGTAGCGAATTTAGCGAAATTGTAGCGAAATTAAATGTAGCGAAATTAAAATATTGGGTTCCTATTGGTGTGACTCAAAGGAAAAAAACTGTCAACTCTGAACTCAGGGAGCTGCAGTGTGCAGAATGTGAACTGTTGAAGAGGCTGAAGTTGTCCTGAGGATTGAGGCTTTGTCGCTGTTCTTTCAGCACCTGCTCAGTTCAGCACTGAGACAGGACCTGAGGGCGGTCACACCCGTAAATACTGAGTGAGAAATGATTTTTCAAAGATTGCTCGAGTAAGCAAACGTTTTATTGTTGGAAGACATCTCAGACCACCTGTGATGTAAGAATGCTGCGGACTAAAGTGCGAGCGGAATCTGCCTGTGCAACATGCTGAAGGAAATGAATTCCTCACTGGGCCTTCCCAACTCAAACTTCCCCGTGGCTGAACATTTAATGAAAAACAATCTTTCCCTCTACCTTTCGGACACTTTCTTGCACGAAGACTTGGGCAATCTGGAGAATATCCTGTTAACTATCCGAGAGCCTTCCACCATCGCCCTTACGGTAATGTACACCATATCTTTCGTTGTTGGCTTCGTTGGCAACGTTATGTCGATCAAAGTGCTGACCAGCAAGAGGAATAACAGGATGCCCGGGGTGAGTGCCACTCGCAGTCTGCTCATAAACCTGGCTGTCTGTGATCTGATGGTGGTCTGTGTGTGCATGCCCACAACCCTGGGTTACCAAATCTACAAAGCTTGGATTTATGGTGACTTCATGTGCAGAGCGGCTCCTTTCACCCAGGCAGTGTCCGTCTCTGCCAGTGTCCTCAGCATCACCGTTATAAGTGTTAACAGGTACTATAATGTCCACAACCCATTAAATGCCAGATCGTTCTTCACCTGGAGAAAAATCTTTTGGACTATTTTAGTGGTGTGGTTGTTGTCATCTGGTATCTGTCTACCTCTTATTTTTATGAACAAATTGGAAGTGATTGATCCTACATTTGGGGTTCCCTTCTGCAGTGAAGTCTGGTCCCAAGTCAAGTTGAAGCAGGCCTACAATTTCCTCCTCTTTTGTTCTCTCTATGGATTTCCTGTGCTATTTAATCTAGTGATTTGCTTTCTCACTTGGCGCAGACTTTGGAGCACATCCAGTCACTTCAAAGAGTGCGACTCCAGGAGTCAATCCCTTCCAGCTTCGAGGTTGAAAATTCGTAAAAAGATTGCCAAAATGGTGGTGGCTTTGGTGATTCTGTTTGCCCTTTCATGGTTACCTGTCTATGTGGTCGACATCTGGCTAGATTTCAATACTGAAGATGCTTCAAGGGATGATGACACATCTTCAGAGTGGATCATGCATTTTAGACCATTTGCCCAGTGGCTTGGTCTCACCAATTCTTCCCTCAACCCAATTTGCTATTGCTTTGTTGGAGACCTGTACAGATCAGCCAAGGAAATAAAGAACAAATATAGAAGAACGCTCGTTTCTCTCTTTAACTATTCCATGACTGAAGGCTCTACAAGGTCATCCATACCCAAACTTCTTTCCTACAAAGAATCTTGTCAGAAACCCACAAAAGAATTAAATTTCATTGAGTCAAAAGAAGAAAAATTTAAGGATTGTTGTTCACCTCCTGGGATTTGTGAGACATCATTGAGTACGTGCCACCCTGTTCCAAAACCTACTGTTGTAATTGATGAGAAGGACACCAGGAACAGCAAATAGACCATATAGTACCTGTAAAAATCTATTTATGTTGAGTTAACACTTTGTCACTGATTAATCCATCACTATCATTCCCAATTTGATAGTATCCCTGAAACCAACCTAGGTGAGAATAAATGGCTTTGTTAGTACTCTCTTGGTAACCAATATAGAGTTATGTAAAGCCAAAGATTGCGACATGTGTAGATCTATCATTCACATCTTGGACAACCCAAGATCTTCCATAATTAATAGTGGAAATTCCTTACCTGTGTATATCCTTTTGTATAGATTTTTTCTTGCTCCCTTGCCAGATCATCTTTGCTTAAGTACTGGAAGACCTTCAGTTCACCTCCCAAGTGACCATTGTTCATGTGTTAGTCTAGAAAATGAGTGTAGGTGTGCTATTCAGCCATGGAGAACACCACAGTCAAGCCCAATAGTGTTCTTGTCTGACACACATACTTGCCACGTGGGGCACTGCACTAACACCAGGAGTGGGAATGTTGCCTGATTTTTTTTCCTGTGCCTTGGACACCGGAATCAATTGTTGTGCCCTAGTTACTGTACCAGCTGTGATCAAAAAATTCACTTCAGAACTGAACCTAGCATAGTGTGGCCTTCTTCACATGGTATTACAAACACATATCATTAGTACGGACACTTCGTATTGAGACCTCAACAACATAGCAAGTAGAATCAATACTAACATGCGGTTGAATTCCGAGATTGTGACCATTCAGGTGATACATATCTATTTATCCATATCAACAATGCTCATGTTTAATGTTTTAACTTTTTTGAAACAGTGAATGTTTTATGATACTTTGCTCACCTACCTAGTGTACCGATCTGATAGCTTTGATTTAGAGCAGCTAATCATTTCAGTTGCTCTCAAATTACCAAATGTCCTCTAAAAAGTGGTCATTTTCATTTTATAATAAAAGCCTATTTAATTGTCCCCTCCTCTCCTGAAGACTTATGCCAGGGTTTTTAACCTATGGGTGCCAGGTACAATTCAGTACCTTGTCCCGGTGACTCATCTTCATGTACGAATCTAAATACTGAAGAGTGTTGACCTGGGAGGAGTTGGGCTCATACATGATTCAAATCTCAATTTCCTTCAATGTTCATTAAAATTTCAGCAGTCAGCACTGGATAGTTATCAGGAGTTGGAAATTGGATGAACCTTTCCGTCTCTAATCTAGAAGCACTGCAGTATGTTATGCCCCTACTGTCACTGTGACATTAACTAACTCGATCCTAACTTCACATTCAGCAGGGATCTTTTGGTCTGTAAATTTCAGTGACTGGTGCCTCTACCAATAAGCCATTAGTGAAAACATCTTTAGAGAGAACAAAGATAGGGGGAAGGTTTTGTCTTCAACACCTTAGTGGTAATCTGACAGAATAGATTACCTGTCCCTTGTAGAACTTTTCATTCTGTTCTCTTGGGTGGATTCTACAATGGATGGTCAATCCTCTGCCAAATTACTATTCATGGGGTGAAGATGAAAATTTACTCCCCAACTGTACTCTGGTCAAGTAATTCTACCTGCTTCACTTCGTTTTCCCTAAAACTTGATAAGCGAGGCATGTAACACTTCAGCTGAGCGACAGTGAGCAATGACAGATATAATATTAGCCCTTTGTGGCAGAAGCAAATACTCAACAAGACACATATTATATGACAGCATACACAGTGAGAAGGGAGATGCACAAAATAATGAGGAGACGCAGCAGGTATTCCTATAGAAAGACTGAGAAATAATCTGAGGTAACAGATGCAGAGAAGCATGCAATGCAAAATTTCAGAGTCATAGAGGCTGAAAAAAAGAGAGAAAGGGGAGAAAAATAGTTAAATATCACAGAAAGAAAGAGAGACACACACATGAGATAGAGAAAATTATACACACGGGATAGAGAGAGGTGCACACACAGGATAGAGAGAGACACACACCAAATAGAGAAAATGTACACAAAGGATTGAGAGAGAGAGAATGCACACATGGATAGAGAGAAAGAATGCACACATGGATAGAGAGAGAGATGCACACACACAGGATAGAGAGAGATGCGCACACACCCAGGATAACGGGAGATGCATATACAGGATAAAGTGAGACAGACACACCAAATAGAGAAAACTGTACACACAGGATAGAGAGAAATGCACACACACAGGTGTGCATCAGTTATACAAAGACAGACTATTTCTGTCCATGAGAAACTAGTTTGGAAATATTAGTCACTGAAGGAACTAAATATATTTGTTATCCTTACCCTGACTCTTCTCCTGAAAAGAAAATATGAACTGGGGTCCCAACCATCCCCAGCCCACCCTGATATTTTTAGTGGTCCTATGTCTCTGTCTTGCTCTGACTGGAAATCTGTGATGCCTATGCTAGACAAGAGGCACAGGCCACCTGAAAGAAAATTCATTGACAGTATTTTCTTGAGAATTTTTCCAATGCGATAGTACCCAGTCAAAGCTGCATGGCTGCAATGGTGACAGAAATTCCTACCAACAATTGCAAATGGAGACTGATCCATCAAAGCTATTAGCAATTCATGAACAAGTGTAATAAAAAAAAGCAATCATGATAAAAAATGGCATTTCAGCTCAGTCAAACTTAATTTGTACTGAGCTGTCTTTGAGGGCATTTTTGGCTTATTACTTCATGGTCAACACTCCAATCTTAAAATCATGTATGTGATAAATTCAAACAGTTCTCAGACAATCTGTTGTTGGCTTGTTCTACTGTGTTTGTGATGTGTTCAGGGTTGACACAAGATTCCACAAAAGGAAGCAAAATCACAGCTGTTGTTGCGAATGGTGAGTTCATCCTTCGTAAGTTGTGACAACCTAATGCAATGTTTAAATGATCACAGCTTTTGTTTTTTTCTGTTTCTGTACAATAGACACTCATTCTTTTTACAGCCATTAGGGAAAGGAGATGCAACTAGAGCAAGGTGACCCTATTTTGAAAACTCCATTATCAACAAAAGCAGCCTGCCTGAAAAGTAGGAACATAATTTCAGTTGTAGCTGCTAGGCTTATCTCTCAGCCAGTAACTATAATGTTGTGCAAAGCATCTTTTTATCACACAACAGTTGTTAAGCACAGATCCCAGCACTTAAAACTAATCAGTTCTTTTCAATTTAATAATTGATACACTCAAGTTCGTGACACAATTTTCTTTTATAATTGAATCCTATTACACAAACAGCAGCATTTTATTAATTGCATTATACAATTATACAATGTGACATTGACACTCTCTTATTGTGTGGCTTAACCAACTTGGAACAATGCAGTTTCATGGTTCGTAGAGCAACTCCTTTCTATTCTTACCCACAAGTTTTTTTTTACAGTCGTTAGGAAGCTGCAGATGTCTCAAAATAGAACAAAGTACATTTTATTCATGTATTTCTGCTTGAAAAACAATAAATTTAACCAGGGGGAAACAAGTTCCAGTTGTTTTTTGCTATCTTTGTTCAGGTCTGAATAGTAACCCTCTCAAAGCTTGAGCAGTTAGCTGGACTTTTCTTCACCAGTTTTTAGTTTAGTTGAACACAAACAAAAAAAAAACTATAATTGTCAATTATAATTCAGCATTTAATGACCAGATGAATATTTTATATCCACATACTCTTTGATGTAATCAGCAGCAGCTCAGTGTCAAATCTGAAATGGTTAATCATGGAGATGATTATGATTTCCTCAAGATTATATATGCCATAGTATTTAGCACTAATTTAGTGGCATATTTTGAATTTGCACGGAAGTTGCTTAAATGAGCCAACAGCAATACCCTCCAACAATGTGGCCCTTAGAAATTCCTCAAATGATGTCAGACTTAGTTCATGGAAACTGCAGGTGGCTGCGGTTTTGATAATTTGTAGTGGGCTAAAACTAACTGATTGGTAGGATACTTTAGGCATAGTTAGGTTTAGAAAAAACTGAGGATACACTATATAAGCCAAACGAACACGATGATCAGAATCTTCCCAGTCCCATGGAGGAAGCTTGAAGGTGGGATTGGGAGGAAATTCTGAAATTAGGACGATCTTCCTGGTAATGGATGGGCCCCTCCTGCTGAGGTCAAGGGCCAGCAGGCGCCTGGAGGCAGTTTGCCAGAGGCAGGCCAGGAGGGCCCCGTGAGGCTTGTCTGTACTTCTGTCCTCTGCCGCGCCCACCCCCCATCCAACAACTCCCACTGTATCAGCAAGGGTCAGAGGGCCACTGCTGCGGCCACTAGCCCTCTGTAAATGGACTTTCCCCCCACAGGTGTGATCAGGCAGTTGTGGCCATTGAATATTTGTTAAGAATTGAGAGTTCCCAGGACGCACCGCAAGATGGAGGCGCCTTTGCATTCCCCCTCCTACAATTACAGTGCCCACCTGTGCAATGGGGTTACCGTCCTTCCATGGCTACAGGCCCTCTGGTTAGGCCTGAAGACTCAGGAACCTGCCCACTGTCTTTGATTGGACAGTGCCACTGGAGGCAGCCTCTTGATTGGCTACTTCCAGGATGATCTTGCTGGCAGGCATACTGCCTTCAACCGTGGGGTTGGGATCTGGAAATGGCCCCACCCCATGACCATTCTTAAAGAGGACAAGATTCCATCCTATATCATTGATATCAAGGTCACACTTGACAGTTTTAATACATGGTGCCATAGATGAAAATAGATTCAGCTATCCGTATTGCCTAACTCTAGTAGATAGCCAAACAACTGAGTATAGGTGTCACAAATGACCGGCATTTTTTATACTTAGATTAGGGAGGAGTATGGTGTCAGCATTTACCAAACAAATCATTTTCTTATACTTGTCTATGTGGTAAATTGGCATTATCAAAGGTCACGATATTAATGGATAATAATGTTAGTTAGTATTTCTAGATCAAACCTATGACAGTTTTAAATTGGGCTGTATCTGTGACTGCAATATTATGAGAACAAGCACTGTGTGCATTAATATATCTCATCTAGTGATCTAGACTTCACCAAGATCTGTCATGTAGGAAGAAGCTCAAGAACCACATCCATTTATGAACAATATTAGCTCTTTACGTTTAATCGGGAGGTTAATATTTTGGATGGCTGTTACATTTAGAAATATATCAATGTTTATTGAAATCACATTAAGTATTGCTTTTAATCTGGAATATATAACTTCTGATGTCTACCTAGAATCGTAGAATCTTAAAACACAGGAGGTAATTCAGCCCATCTTGTCTGAACCTATTTGCAATGTATATTTCCTCTTTAGGTGTAAAAAGAACAAAATTCTCAAAGGTGATAATTGTAATCCACTGTTCTTATGGGTAAGTGTAGTATAACTCATGGTGCTATAAGCTACAAACATCTTTCCCTTGCGTGAAAAGGCAGTAATAATATGTATGCTTTTACACCACAAGTATTGTTTGCAACATTAATGATTATTCTGGAATCTTGTTCATCCTATGTGCTGCATCATGTACATATTGTCTTGTTTACTGATTTGTATTATCAACATTGCAGATTTAGGAATCAGTGTTAATAAACATACAATGAACACTGTTCCTCTGTATCTGTATTACCATCCAAAATGATCGCATGTAGGGTATGAAATGGTAAAAAAAATTACCATAAGATTATTGAAGCATAGTTGAGTCTAGGAAGAGGGTAAAATGAATGTTTTTCATTACAAATTTATAACACTACTTTCACTCTCTCAAAATATTGTGTGTGCCTATATTGATGGACAGTGTACTCCTTGCACAGCTTATGTACAAGAAATTCTGGAATATGTATAGCACTTGTTATGGCTTCACAAATAGTATCACAGTATCTGTAAGACTTTGTTTCATATTAGCTCACAGTGCTAAGCCAATATCATAACTACCTGGGTAATGTTCTACATTTTGAATTTGAAATGGTCATTGTACCTCCTGGTGATATTGGTTCCTTTCAGATTTGTACAGATGGAACCAGACAATATCAAAAAGGTTTATTGGAATGTACCACTCAATGTTTGTAAGTGATGTGAAAATAAAGTTTAAATTATTTCTGCGTGAACATGAAATCCAATATTCCCTTTAATTAATACAATATAAAAATGCAAATGCAAATATACACATAGAAATGCAATTAAGAAAAGAAATGTAATATTTTTATGTCTATATCCTCATTTTTATCTTTGTGCATAAAGAAAAGTACGCAGAATTCAGAACTTTTGGAAAAGGAAATCAGGTCATAAAGTGTGTTAATTTCTAAAAACTGGGTAAGTATGGAAAAGGTACATTTCTAATGGTTCAGCAAATCCATTCATCACATATCTGGGCCATACAAACCAGGAAGGCCTCAGGGTTAGTCCCTGCTCTTTACTGAATATGATAATTCAGCCAGTGCCACAGTAGAGATACCACAGGTACCCAAGTTATAGAGGGGAAAATCAGGCAAGATTCTAGCTTGTGATGGTTATCCAGTGATGCCTTTTTTTATATGTGTGTGTGTGTGTGTGTGTATAAGTGTACGTGTGTCTGTTTGAATTGGTGAGGACATCATAAGGTCAGCTGGGACAGCTGTGATGTCTCTGTTGGAAAGTCTGTCAAACTCACACAGAAATTAAAGCCTCATGAATGAAATTCCAGGGTGCCTTTAGGTGAGATGGGAAGAGGAGGACATTAGCTGGAAAAGATTTCAAAACTACACTATAACTCAGCTCTTCTATGACAATGCACCAGTAACAAATATGCAAGCCAAATGTTAGAAGGAAGGTAGAAAATTTGAGGCTGTTTAAGAGCTCTGTAACTTCACCAGATGTTCGCGGACCAGTATTTTCTGATCAGGCAGCATTGAGGTCCATCTTGAAGCCTTGCTAAAGGTCTAAAAAACTGTATCATTCCATGCCAGATATTCAGCCGCAATATTGGTAAAGGCAGCAAAAGACTTGACTATGGCCTGAGCCTGAAAAAGGCATTGGTACTTTGCATATGCAATTAGGAGGCCCTCACTGTTTCAGGCCCCTCATTTGCAAAATTGGACTGTTCTGAACAATGCCAGCACTTGCCCAGCTGTGTTCAGTAAGAGATGGTTTACTTGTGGCCTTAAGCCAGTAATCCTTAATAGACCCATTGAAGGCCACCATTGTAAAGGTAAGTTTTTTTTTTAAGTATTCACCCAAATATGGAGCCAATAGGTTCACTCCACCCAACCCCAGCAGAGTGCCAAAGGTGATTACTGGCCTCTGCCTCATGCAGCCCTCCTCTCAATCGCCACTTTCCTCCCAATTGTTTCACTATTCTCCCAATTGCCCCATGTCTCCCCATCACTTTCCTTTTCTTCCTGAACCTACCTAAGCCGCCGTTAATAATACAGTGACTCAAAATTGAAATCCTCTTCAGCAGTGAAATGTGTAAGACCATTCAACAGGAGACTGCAGCTTGCCGGGCATGTGTAAATAATGCCGGAGGCCCATATTGGGTGTAGCTCAGGCCTACCAGTGCCAGAACACGGATCGCTCCCTGAGCCAAATTCACATTGGCAAACTAGTTAAACCAATTACTCTGTGGCAGAGTTGACATATCACAACAGTTGTGCAGCTGTGAAAGGGTTCCTGAGCCTGGCAGATTGGTATTGGTCAATAGCTGAAAGCTCACCTCTTCTTTACTCTTTCATGGAACATGAGTGTTGCTGGCAAGGCTAGCGTTTATTGTACCTCCCCAGTGGTCCTTGAGAAGGTGGTGGTGAACTGCATTCTTGAACCACTCTAGTCCAAATGGTGTAGGTGCATCCACAGTGCTCTTAGGGAGGGATTCCAGGATTTTGACCGAGTGACAGTGAAGGAACAACGATATAGTTCCAAGTCAGGATGGTGAGTGACTTGGAGGGAAATTTACAGGTGACGGTGTTCCCATGCATCTGCTGTCTTTGTTTTTCAAGGCGGTAGGGGTCGCAGGTTTGGAAGGTGCTGTCAATGCAGGCTTGGTGTGTTGCTGCAGCACATCTTGTAGATGGTACGTGCTGTGGCCGATGGTGGAGGGAGTGAATATTTAAGGTGGTGGATGGGATTCTGAGCAAGTGGATGGGCTTTGTCTGGGTGGGCTTCTTGAGTTTTTTTGCAGCAGGACTCATCCAAGCAGGTGGAGATTATTAATATTATAAGGATTAGTTTCCTGGCCTTCGCCTTGTAGGATGGCGGGCAGGCTTTGGGAGTCAGGAGATCAGTTACTCTCCACAGAATTCCCAACTTCTGACCTGCTGTTGTAGGCATAGTGTTTACATGTGGCCAAGTTCAGTTTCAGGCCAGTACTTGCCTCAACTCCATGGCCAGAATATGATGTCCCGCGGGCAGGCACACGCCCGACCCGAATGGATGTGAAATCCCCCCTTGAGATAACAGTGGGCAAGCACCCCAACGATTAAGCAGGCAATTAAGCCCATTAACGATGCCATTAACAGCGATTTTACGTGGCCCTTCCACATTTATGGATGGCAGACGGGGCATTCTCCCAGGCAGCATTCACATTCTTGTTCAAACCTCAATCCAGGGCGGGATGAAATCTCTGAGGAGAAATAAAATGAAAAGAGATATCTAGGGACTGGTCTTTTTATGAGGTATACTTTCAGCTGCTTGATTGTGCTGCATGGACATGTTTTGCAGCATTTTTGTCATTTCCTTTATTCAGTGGAGGTCTGCAGCTCCCTCTGGGGCAGCTGTCTGCTTTCAGGCAGCTCACTAGAAACGCTCACCCGCACCCTCAGTTAGGTCAGCGCCTGCCCTCTTCCTGCCCCCACCCCGGCAGTGCTGAGCATTTCTCGGTGCGCGTTTCACACTGGCTGGCTGAAATCGCGGTCGGGGGCCGATTGCGGCCAGAGGCCCATTTCCCGTCTGCTTCCGGGCCTGCCGATCGTGCGCGCCTGTTGAACGAAAAATTCAGGTCCATGGGCTGAATATTCCCCCCGTTGGGGGAGGTTGTGCGGGGGCAGGCACGAATCCGATCGGCACCCCGCATCGGGGACCCGCTGCCATTTTACGTGGGCGGGACATTTAAGGCCCACCCATGTGATGCTCGCCCGGAAGTGCTGAGCGCTCCCTGTGCGGGCAGGAGGGGGGAGTCCCCAAGTCGTTCCCTGTGCTCTTTTGTGCGCATGCGAGTGAAAGAGCGCAGAGGTCTCCCTGAGGCACGGACTTGCCTTATGGAGATCGGTTTGACCTGTGTAAATTTAAATAAAGGGAAATAAAAACTTTTAAAACATGCTCCCTCATGAGCTGGGACATGTGAAAGAATTATTTTTAAAAGTTTTATTGACTTTTAAAACACTTCAGGAAGCCTCATCCTGCCCCTGGATGAGGTTTCATGAAAAATGTGAAGGCCACCTGGGCTCTTTGCCTGCCCCCGCGCCAACCTTAAGGTTGGACAAGCAGCTCAGCTAATTCAATGAATTACTATTTAAATGGCCTTAATTGGCCTTTGACAGTTTGGCGGGCGCGCAGCCAATTCAGCTGCGACCCCACCGAACTGAAAATCTAAATGATGCGCGGTGACGTCAGGATGCCCGCCCAACATCACCACACGTCATTTTACATGTCCACGAGTGGGCCCTGCCCCCGCTCGCCGACCGGAGAATTCTGCCCCATGTTTCTTAAATCTTGACATTTTGTGGAAAGGCTTGATAACTAGTTAACTAAAAGTAGCTTAAAACAATGAATGAAACTTGGATTTTATTTAATGGCTTCTTGCCATTAGTATTTACAATCCTAAGTGCACTAAAACTCATTATCTTATGTTTGCGAATGTTGGTAATTACCACAGATTTACCCAGGCAAATGTTTTTGATGACCGCAATCGGGACGGCCTCAGCACACATATTTGCTTAGTGTTTCACACCAGTTGCCATATGTTTATTGAGTGCGTGGGGACCCCTATTTATCTAGTGCCTTTCATGTACTCAGGACATTCCAAAGTGCTTCATAGTCAAAGAATTATTTTTTGAAGTGGAATTTCTGTTACTCTTGTTGACAAAGTCTCACAAAACAGCAATGAGATGAATGACCAGTTAATCTGCTGCACTGCTGTTGGTTGGGGGATGAATGTCACCCAGAATATTGGGAGAATGTCCTGCTTATTTTCCATAGAGATGCCAGGTGATCTGTTACATCCATCTGAACAACAGACAGTGCCTTTTAAGGAGTGTCCATCATGGTTCTACAATGGCAGAGAACATTGATACAAACTTCTTGAGCTCTCTTATTCTTAGAAAAATCTAACAACTAATATATACAATTTATCATAAGTATCGATATGTTAATTATATCAAATAAAATTGCCTGCAACTTAGAGCAGTGGATTTTGTAACCTAACAGTTTGACACATTTCTACAGAGGTGAAGGGGTAGATTTTGGGCTGTGACTGTTTCCAGGCGATTTGAGCATGCCTGAACTAAGGGGCTCAAGAATCAACAAGAAATTGTTCCTCAGGCCTCAGCAGCACACTGGGCACCTTCATACACAGCTGCCTGGAAGGTAGGTCCCAAGACAGGGTATTGGAGCGAGCAATGGGAGTGGGGTAGGGGTTGGGTGGGTGCAGGGTGCGATTATAACTCCTGCTCCTCTTGGTTCTGTGTGATGGTCTTAAATCATTTTTTAAGCTTATTTGTTGTAGGTAGCCATTGAAGAATCATAGGTAGGGCAGGCCTGAATCATTCCACAGGTTTTATAAGGAGGTCCTTTAACAGTCATTAAGCTCCTAATTTACTTAATTAAGGAACATAACACCTTTTTTAGGCAGCCACCTGGACGCCTACAGAAGGCCAAGTGAATTTAGCAGTGGGACCCAATGCCTGTGCAGATTGGGTATGCACCACTGCTAACTGCTTTGCACCTGTTTTTTATCTGAAAAATTGATGCACCAGATATCAGTTTCTATCTCAAAGTGTACATCGGTCATTTTTTTCAATATTTTGCATATATTGATAATTATGCTCCATTTAAGCAGTGAGTTCCTGAATCAGGCACTGTATAGTACAAATCTCATCTCAAACCAGTTGAAATACAAAAGTGATGCCTCAAATGTACATGGCCTTGGCTAGAATCCATCTGGAGTACAGCAGTCAACACTGGACGCTGCATCTTAGGAAGGGTATTTTGGCCTTAGATGAACTACAGTGCAGATTCACCAGAATGATACCAGGGATTAAACATTAAATTACAAGCTCTGGTTGTATAAACTCATTGTATTCCCTTGAGTTTAGAGGGTTAAGGGTGATCCAATCAAGATCCTTTAAAATGATAGATGGATTTGACAAGGGAAAATGAAGAGAAACTACTTCATCTAGTGGAATCCAGAATAAAGTGAAGCATATTCTTTTATCAAGAGCTAGGCCATTTTAGAGTGAAATCAAGAAGATTCTCCTCACAAAAAGAGTAATAGAAATCTGTAACTCTTTTCTCCAAAAGGCTGTGGATGCTGACTCAACCTAAACTGTCAAGACTGAGATTGATAAATTTTTGTCAGGTAAAGAAGATGGTAGAGTTGAAGTTTAGATAAGCTATGATCTAATGAAATGGCAGAACAGGCTCAAGAGGCAGAATGGCCTAACCTTGATCCATCAATAAATTTGAGGGAAGGACAATCTTCGAGATTGATGATAGCATGTTATAGAAGAACTTGCAAATAAAAAATGGTGGGGTCACTGTCATTAATAAATGCTGAACCACAAGGTTAATCATTTTATCAATTCTGCACATTAGTCAGGTATTATGAGTGTTTAATTGATATCCCTTATTCCCCTTACAAACATCATTCTATCAAAACATTTTATTCATGTGATGCTGATATTTGATGCCTGAAATGAGAAAGTATTTCATTTTCCAATTGTAACACCCCTTACCTTGGTGGGCACAAAATTTATCAAAAATGCTCATTATTGATAAACTCATCTTCTGTTTACAATAACAGTCCTAAATTTAATTAAAATTAAGTATTTATCCATTTGGTTTTCAAATAAAATACAAACTTTTATTTTTGTAATTTGTGGGATTATTAAGCTCTTCACTGCGTGCAAAAGAGCACTTCAAATTCCCTGAGGCAGAGTGAAGCACTTTTGAAAAAAAACAAATAAATGCAAAAAAAAATTTAATGAAACATGTCCCCTCATGTGACTGTGTCACGTGAGATGGGACATGTTTTTATTTTTCAAAAAAAAGTTTTATTCAATTTGTAAAAGCTTTAGGAAACCTCATCCCGCTTGTGGATGAGGTTTCCTAAAAAACGTAAAGGCCGCTTGGCCTTGTCGCCTGCCCGCCAACCGTAGGGTTGGACGGGCAGCGTAAATTTGAAATGAATTAGTTCCTTAATGGCCTTACTATGCCTTTGAATTATCGGCAGGCGTGTAGCCGACTCCGGTGCACACCCACCGAACGAAACATCGCGCATCATTTTACGTTCCGGCATGTCAGGCCTGCCCCTGCAGGCCGACTGTAAAATCCTGGCCTTAGAGTTGGCTCAGCAACAGTTGTTTTTCTGTTTCTGTGAGATTAAGGCATAACTGATGTATCCTTCAATAAAATAAAATTATGACAAACTGGAAACTTGGGACCTTCTGGTTTGTACAGTATAATATTACTCCATGGCGCATTTACCCACTAGATCACCTGGAGAGCCTAGTTTATTTTGTAGATTGAAAACACAATAGTTCTTAGCTGTTTAGGTCTGACTCTGGCTTCCGACTGTGCATTGTAAGGGAAAACTGGCCTCCAATCGACTGAGAAGAATTTCACAGAAATTTTTTCTTTAGTCAGAAATCCAAATATTCATGAGAGTAAATTTCTGGGCTTAATGTTATCAGGCCATAGTGTCATATGCCAGGGAATGTATGTTGGGAATTTGGGCACAAGCCCAATTTGAGGCCCTTATACTCAATGAAAAGCTTTTAACCTAACATTTTAAAGGGTAAAATTCTTAATTTTCTAGTCCAACAATGAATCAGTTACACTGTTGTCCAAAAAATGTGCCTTTACGTAGTTACTCAAGCCTGAACCAACAATACTTTATGAGCACTTAATGTCTGCCTGAAAAACTGTCAACTTTAACCAAATATCCCTATTTGGAGAGCATCTTAAAGTGGTATGTATACAATGTCAAAAACTACAAGAATGATACTTGTGCCTTCCAAGGATAACATATAAGCCTTACCAATTTTATTTTTCAGAATGCAATTTTTAACTTTTTATATATTCACTTTAGAAATTAATGTCCCATGATTAGGATTTTGCCATAGGCTGCCTTTCTGTTACGTGTTCCATGGTTCAACAGTTAGGGCTGAATTTTCGTCTCCCCATGCTGAGCAAACCTGTGTCAGGAGGACCAAATGGGAGGCATGTGGGGGCCACAATTTTATACTGGCAAGGCCATTCCCACACCCGCCAATATCCCCATCGTGGGAAATATAGCAGGTTGTGACCAGACATGCACGTAAAGTGATGTTGGGTTCGCTGTTTAAACACCGGCTGAATTTTGCCCTTGACGGGCGAGCGGGCCCGACCGACTCGGTGGCGGGCGGGCAGCCGATCGCCGCTGCCGAAACGGGCCGCGCCGCCATTTTGCGTGGCCAATTAAGGCCCGCCCAGCGGGTTTGCGACTCCCGTGTGCAACGGGCAAATCGAAGCAGCGGCGGATGTGTTCAGACCGTCGGTTCCAATGGGGAACCAGGAGTCTGTATAAAGAGTGGCCAGGCAGCCTCCTTGAGGCAGTACACCATGGCTACTCATAGAGAAGGACATGCTGGTTTGAGGGCAGAGGAGGAGGAGGGGGGCAGGCTGCAGGATAGGCCAGCGGGGGGCCACTGTGCCCCTCGGTTCTCAGATGCCTGCCTTGCTATCCTCCTCCAAGAGGTGTCCAACCATTGGGATGTTTTCTATCCAGAGGATGGGAGGAGGAGGGCCCCCCACGTCACCAGGCAGGCGTGGCAGGAGGTGGCGGTGGCTGTTAGTGCCCATGACGATGTACGGTGCACAGGCATACAGTGCCTCAAGTGCTTAAATGATTTGCTGTGCTCTGGAAGGGTAAGTACCATGTTAGCCTTGGCCATTTGACCCAGCAGGTAGCCTTAGCCTTTGAGCAACCCCGCCCCCCGCGCTCCCCCTAAACCCCCCCCAACAACCCCCCCGACCCCGCCCCCCCCACCCCCCCTGCCATAGTGTCGTTACTGCATTGGACATTTGGCGCACGCTGAGTGGACAAACAGATAGTGACCATGCTTACATCAGCCTTAGTGGTTGAGGAGAAGATGGGTTCTCCCTGCAGCATATGTTGGTGTTTGTCACATTTGAGTAGTCTGGGGGCAACCTGCAGGGGAGGCAACTAGACACATACTCAGAACTCCAACACATGTCTTATTGACGGTGATGAGATGGTGGAAGGGGAGCCTCAAGGTGTCGTGGCCAAGAGCCATCTGCTGGCCCCGGCGCCGCTCCTAGTTGCGTCCCCTTGGCATGGGCGCTAAGACCCGTGTGCTATTCAAAGTGATGGACGCCGAATGTGTCCAAGTTGGCCATTGGGGGAGGGGGTTGGGAACGGCCGTACTATCTTCTGGGGACTGATCACCACTAGTGTGGGCAGGAGCCGCTGGAGGCCTCAGATTGGCCACTGTGGTTGGGGTGCGGCGTGCGTGTGCAGAGTACATCAGTGATCAGACCCAATAAATCCTCTTCTCTGTTCTACAAGCAAAAACAGAACACAATCAGAGGGAGCGCCAGCGGACTGGTGGTGGGCACGCAGTGCTGCAGCACCTCACCAACTATGAGGAGCAGGCCATGGAGCTGGGCAGGAGGCCAGGGTGGCCGGGGGCGGCGAGGCTGGGGTGCAGCGGCCAGGTATTTGAGGCCCACAGTCCCATCCACTCTGTCTCCCCACCATCCAAAGCATTGATGGTTGCTGCAATCGTTAATGCAACAACACTGCTCATTCACAGACTGATACAGTCAGACGTGTGGGTCATACACAAAGGTCCCTTAAGGATGTGCGTCTCTAGCACCTTCCAAAGTTGCCTTTTGTGACCACTATCCCCATGGCCTAACATGCCATGGCATCGCTGCTACACATCCAAAGACGTTTTGCATCTTAGGAGGGTTGGTACCTCCACCACCCTTTCAGCCAGTGCGTCCCACATTACTCTGTCCAAAAGTGCTCAGCACCTCACCTGTCAACCTCATGGCACTCAACTTAAATAAATGCCACCACGTTAGTCATCCCTGCGCCAAGGGGAAATGTTGCCTTCTGTCCACCCGTTCTATGCCCCTCATAACGGTATGAAGGTCAATAATGTGACCTGTCAATCTCCTGTGCTCCACGGCAAATGTCACAAGTGTTTGTAATGTTTCCTCATCACTGCAACTCTCCAGGCCAGCATGCATCCTGGTCAGGTACCTCTGCACTCTCCCCACTCCAATGTCATCCCTCCCATGAAGCGCAAGTCACAACTGAACGCAGAAGTGCAGATGTGGCCTTGACAGCATTTTCTGCACTTGCAACATGACCTCCCTTTTCCTACATTCTATTCCTCATCTAATAAAGGCACGTCTGGCTTCGACCTTGTTAAACGCCTTATGTTCCTGTTCTGCTACCTTGACGGGTCTGCCCAGCAAGGTCCCTGAAATCGTCCTGACTTCCCACGGTCCTACCATTACTCATGTATTCCCGTACCTTGCTTGTCTTGCCCAAGTGCATAACCTCACACTTATCCACATAACATTCCATGTGGCATTCCTTAGGCCATTTGACCAGCCTGTCTGTATGCGCGTGTAATGTTTGGGCCTCCTCTTGACTATTTACCACCCCACCAATGTTCGTCTCCTTAGGTTCATGAAGGGTGAGCGACTTATGAGGCTGGGGGGAAAGGGATGAAAGGTGTTACTGACTGAACAATAACTGATGCACTGCCCTTGTTGTTAATTTCAGCATCAGCACCACATGGCCGCCACCAACACGTCCAGAGCTCCCCCTCCACATCTGAGGGCCAAGACTTCCAATTTGCGTCACATCCTTTCAGCGAGCCAGACACCAGCGCAGAGACAAACACTTCAGTGGGGAATATAACGTTGGCTAGTGTCCCGGGGCACAGTGGAGAGGGCACTTCACAAACACTGGAGGAGATGGCACAGACAGAGAGTGCCGATGGCGCCAGCAGTCGGAGGACTGCAGGGGACCAGGCACATGCTGAGTCCGGCAG
This sequence comes from Cetorhinus maximus, assembly GCF_964194155.1. Taxonomy (NCBI): domain Eukaryota; kingdom Metazoa; phylum Chordata; class Chondrichthyes; order Lamniformes; family Cetorhinidae; genus Cetorhinus; species Cetorhinus maximus. The sequence continues at coordinate 76,411,914 of NC_135893.1, read as the reverse complement.
TGATGATGTGCCTCTAGAGATGTCAGCCATGCAGCAGCTGCAGGACAAGCAGCAGGATGTGCGGGAGCATCTGGCAGGGTTGCATGAGGGTATGCTTCAGTTGGTCTCTGTGGAGGAGGAGTCCATGCAGAGTGTCAGTGATGGCATGAACCTCAGGACAGAGCGTCAGGCTTCCTCCACTGAGAGATTGGCTACTCTCATGGAGAGGGGCTTTAATCGGATTGAGAATCAGCTGATTGGGTTATGCTCTGATCTGCAAGCCCTCACAGCGCTAATGGCCACAGGTGGTCATTTGCAATGTGGGAGATGTTCTGGACACCAAGTGTCGGCGCTCGGTGCCCATGCATCTGCGGTGAGCAGGGAGGTCCATACGTGACCTCACGTCGGCGCAGCAGCTGCCTGTCGTCTCTGTGAGCTCCTCTCAGGGTGCTTCGGATGAGGGCAGCAGCTCCTCCGCCCCTCTGCCAGTCAACGTTTCTTCAGTTGAGGCTGCGACAACTGGGGAGGTGCCAGTTCAGGAACTGGCCACTCCCTCCCAGACGGGGCCATCACAGGCTCCACGGGCCAGAGGTCACCCACCAAGGTCATTGAGGCCAACAGGACAGCAGAGTCAGCAGGCTGTCTAGCAAGCCACTCCGAGCGATGGGGCGGCATCTAGACGTAGCACCCGCAAACGAAAGCATAAGGTACGTTAGGCACTCCACGGGTATGTCACTGGTGATTTTGGTTTGGCCCTAGATTAGGGTAAAAATATTTATGTATGTCAGAGCGATGTTTGTGTTTTATGTTGGACTGAATAAAGTCCATTTTTCTGACCATGGCTGCAGGTGTCTCCTTTGTGCTGCATTTGTATGTTTCACAGACATATCATGAGTGTTTGAGTGGACATTGATGTTTATGTACTAAGCCCTTAGTTGCAGCTGATGAAGTGGAAGATGTAGCACCTAAATGCTACGTGTGGAAGTGCCAGGCAATGCTGGTCCTGCTGATCCATGTGTGTGGAGCTAGCTGAAGGTTCGTTGGATTAAAGTGTCCCGGGTGTCTCTGCCTCCTTGGTGTAATAGCGGGTCGTCGTGCTACCCCTCATCATCGCCCTGTGCTTCCTCATCCTCTGAACCACTGCTGGATACATCATGTGCAGCCTCATCCACTGCGTCAAGCTCTTCATCGTCAACTGCATCCCCCCCTTTCCAGCGCAAGATTGTGCAGAGTGCAGCATGCTACCACTATCACAGAGACGCGATCTGGGGGGTACTGGAGTGCGCCCCCTGAGCGGTCCAGGCAATGGAAGCGCATCATGAGAAGACCGGTGGCTCTCTCCACCACAGCCCTTGTGGAGGTGTGGCTCCTATTGTAACGTTCCTCAGCTTCTGTTCTTGGATGGTGGAGAGGCATCATGAGCCACCTTCTGAGGGGATAGCCCTTGTCACCCAGGAGCACTGAAGAGCCCCGGCACCTGGGAGTGTCTGAGGATGTAGGCGTCGTGGGAGCTGCCTGGGTACCTTGCACAGACTTGCAGAATCTGCATCCTGTGGTCACACACTATCTGCACGTTCATGGAGTGGAAGCCCTTCCTGTTGATGAAGGCACCGGGCTCACCTGCTGGTGCCTTGATGGCCACATGTGTACAGTCTATTGCACCCTGGATGCGGGGGAAGCCAGCAATGGCCGCGAAGCCTCTGGCTCGATGTGCCTGACTTGCCTGGTCGCAGCGGAAGTGAAGGTCAATGCCCATCTGAACAGAGCGTCTGTAACCTGCTTGACACAAGTGTGTACAGGTGATTGGAAGACACCGCAAAGATCACCCACCGAGCCCTGGAAGGACCCAGATGCATAGAAGTGGAGGGAAACTGTGACCTTGAAAGCCGCTGGCATGGGGTGTCCACCCACACAGTTAGGAGAGATCTCAGGGCCAATCATCTGACAGATATAGTTGACTGTCCCCCTTGACAGTCGGAGCCTCCTTCGGCACTGCACCTCAGTCATATTGAGGTAGCTGCTTCGCCGCCTGTAAACCCTGGGTGCAGGATAGCGGCATCTTCTGCAGCCCCTTCCACCTTCGACAACCTCTTGGCCCTGCTCCCCTTGTGCCTGTGCCTGGCCTCCCAAAGGTGGCTCCCCTGGAGGCTGATTGTCCACTCCTGGCCTCCTCCTTATTCTATCCCTCCCTTCCTCCTCAGAGGAGCTGCCTCCAGTGGAGAGGTCAGAACCCATACCCCCAGGCTAAATGGAGGCCTCCGGAAAACTGCAGGCCCGATAAAGATTACTGTCTGCAGAGTGCTGACCTGAAGCTTCAAAGTACAGACAAAGCTATTGGAAATCGATCTGAATTGGTAACAATCACACAGGCAAGTTTAAAACACTTTCTGCATTAAATACTTCAGAAAAACAATAACAACCCCTCTGAGCCCACATATCCCGCCACTGGATGAGTTTTGATAAAAAATCACTTACCCACCTGCCTGTTGGGCCCGTACGCCGAGCCGAAGTTCGCACGGGCCCCTCAAAATCGGCTTCAATTGCCGAGTTAAGGGCCTTAACAAGGCCTTCAATTAATGGTGGGCGAACACCCCGCTGCTGAGCGCGCCCGCCAGCTAAATATCACAATGCCGCGCACTGACGTCGGGACGCTCGCATGACGTCAGCACACAACACTTTAAGCGCTGACATGCGGGCTCCACCACCCGCACGTCAGCCAGAAGATTCAGCCCACCTGCTCCAAGTACAATTTTCCTTAGGTTGTTATTTTCGTCGAGGTGTTTGGGTTCCGGAATGCTGTGTGTATCATGCCAGGTAAGCCAGTTTGTGAACCTTGGGTGAAGCCTGTTGTGGAGTCGTGAACCTTTAGACAGGTAAATTTAAAAGTTCTTGCCAACTCCAACTGTCAAACTTTGATGCTGTTTAAAATGTTAAATATGTTATTAATGCAGTGATTGATCATAGGGTTCTGCCCTTACAAGATAAGAGACCATTAAAAAAAATTTGAGCAGCACTGTGTAACAGGGAACAGTGCCTTCGCTTATCCTGGCCACTTATGAGAAGTCATTGAACCTTTTCCTTCACTGGGTGCTGACTGAATCTGTCCCCTCCCTTCAGGCAATCAAAGCCATGCTCTTAAGAACATAAGAACAGGGGAAGGCCAGTCAACCCATCGAGCCCACTCCACTATTCAATATGATCACAGCTGATCGAACACTTCAATGCCATTTACCCACACCATCCCCATAACCCTTTACGTTGTTAATCAGAAACCTATCAATTCCTACCTTAAACATACTCAATGACTGAGCTTCCACGGGCCTCTGGGATAGGGAATTCTGAGTAAAGAAATTTCTCTTCATCTCGATCTGAAGTGGCTTCCCCCTTATTTTGAAATCGTGTCCCCTGGTTCCAGATTCCCCAACCAGAGGAATCGTCTTACCTGCATCTACCCTGTCTATCCCTTTATTTTGTAGGTTTCAATGAGATTGCCTCTCATTCTTCGAAACTCTCGAGAATCAGAGGCCCGGTTTGCCCAATCTCCCTTCATAAGATTCTCTTAATGGGGCATCCCATCCTTGGTGCCCAACAAACAACCCATCTCATGCTGACTTCAACCAATAACACAGCTATGGATACATCTGTGGAACATCCCTGCTGCTTATCCTCTCGAGATTACTGCTCCATCAGCCATTCTGGCAGTTGAGTGGCTGTAGAGATTTTTTTATTTGTTCATGGGATGTGGGCGTCGCTGGCTGGACCAGCATTTATTGCCCATCATTAATTACCCTTGAGAAAGTGGTGGTGAGCTGCCTTCTTGAACCGCTGCAGTGCATGTGGTGTAGGTACACCCACAGTGCTGTTAGGAACGGAGCTCCATGATTTTGACCCAGCTACAGTGAAGGAACAGCGTTATATTTCCATGTCAGGATGGTGAGCGACTTGGAGGGGAACTTCCAGGTGGTGGTGTTCCCATGTGTCTGCTGCCCTTGTCCTTCTAGATGGTAGTGATCATGGGTTTGGAAGGTGCTGCCTAAGGAGCCTTGGTGAGTTCCGGCAGTGCATCTTGTAGATGGTACACACTGCTGCCACTGTACACTGTCAAGCTTCTTGAATGTTGTTGGAGCTGCACTCATCCAGGCAAGTGGAGAATATTCTATCACACTTCAGACTTATGCCTTGTAGGTGATGGACAGGCTTTGGGGACTCAGGAGGTGAGTCACTCACCACAGGATTCCTTGCCTCTGACCTGCTCTTGTAGCCACAGTATTTATATGGCTAGTCCAGTTCAGTTTCTGGTCAATGGCAACCCCCAGGATGTTGATAGTGGGGGATTCAGCATTATTAATGCCATTGAATATCAGGGGGGGATGGTTAGATTCTCTTTTGTTGGAGATGGTCATTGCCTGGCATTTTGTGGCGCGAATGTTCCTTGCCACTTGTCAGCCCAAGCCTGGATATGGTCCAGGTATTGCTGCATATGGACATGGACTGCTTCAGTATCTGAGGAGTCGCGAATGATGCTGAACATTGTGCAATCATCAGTAAACATCCCCACTTCTGACCTTATGATGGGAGGGAGGTCATTGATGAAACAGCTGAAGATGGTTGGGCCTAGGACACTACCCTGAGGAACTGCAGTGATGTCCTGGAACTGAGATGAATGGCCTCCAACACCACGTTGCATCGTAAAGGATTAGAGAAAGCTAGAGGAAGAGACAAGTCTAGGAAGGGAATTCCAGAGTCAGGGGCCTTATGCAGCTGAAGACACTGCCACCAATGGTGGAGTGATGAATTTGGGCACATGCAGAAGGTCAGAATTAGAGGAGCACTGTAATCTTGGAGGGTTGTAAGACTGGAGGATATTACTATGAGGATGAGGCATTGGAGATATTTGAAAACAAGGGTGAGAATTTTAAAATCAAAGTTTTGCTGGACTGTGAGCTAATGTAGGTCAGCGAGCACAGAAATGACAGGTGAACAGGACCTCCTATGAGTTAGGATACAGGGCCTTGGATGAGTTCATGTTCACAAGAAGGTACAAGGTGGAGTGAATATAGGTCAGAAATTCATCTCAAAGATAAATCTCTATCCAGCTTCAGACAATGAACAGGAAAGGGGATGGAGATGGTGACTAGGGAACAGAGTTTGTGACAGGGAACAAAGACAAAGGCTTCAGTCTTTCCAATATTGACAGAGCAAATTTCTGAAAATACAATATTGGATTATCAGATAAGCGGCAAAGCAAATCAGAAGCAGTGGAGGGGACAAGAATAATAGTGGTGAGGTAGGGCTGGGATGTCGTCATCATACATGTGGTGCCTGATGCAGAGAAAAAGTATGTAGATGAGCAATAAGAGGGGCCCTATGTGTCATATGCTTTGAGCCTCCAGAGATAATGATGCTGGAGCAACAAGGAAAGCCATTGCAGGATTCTCTGGCTGTGACTGTATAATAGGAATGGATCCAGATAAAGGCAGCCCCACCCAGCTGGACAATGGAGAAGGGGTATTGGAAGAGAATGGTATGGTCAACCAGGTCAAACAGGTCAGGAGGAATAGTTTTCCATGGTCACATTCACAATGGATGCAATTTGTGACTTTGATAAGAATTGTTCCTGTGCTGTGGCAGGGACCAGAAACTTGGTTGGAAGGTTTGCAGAAATGGGCACAGGTTTGGGAGGCAACAACATGTTCAAAGACTTTAAAAAGGAAAAGGAAGATGGAGATGTGGTGATAGTTTGCAAGGACAGATTGGTCAATTTCCCTCCCTCCCTCCTAGTGCTGGTAATCCAGCCAGGAGCAATATTATTGCAGCTAGCACACGGTGCACATTTATGAAGGTGCTGAGAGGAAACTCCAACAGAGATTTTGTCGGAATCACATGGGTGTTCGATGACCTGCCAACAGGTGGACAATTCCACCTGATATTTTCAAAATTTACCCAAAAAGACACAAATTTTGAACATAACTTCATAATAACAAATATTTAATGTATAATAAGAGCGATTGATTACAAAGATTGGATAACATTTAAAGAACAAACATTATTATGTGTTGGATAGTGATATTAATCATAGCAAGATCTCTGTCATCATCGTTGTGAGTCTTAGAGGGGGATGTTCATGATCTGGACTTACAGATACTGCTGAAGGCTAGGCTGTTGGTAAACTCTACTTTTTATTGAACATTATACTAACTATATACGATACAAGGCTCCACATAGAACTGTATCTCTTCATATTCTCTTGTCATGTGATTTCACCTCACTGATGATAGACTATATATTTAACAATAATATTTCCTCTCCCCGCACAAGTTTCTGACTCTAATAAATACTGTTTACATTATCATACATTCCCCCCCGAAGTTTCTGCTTTATTTCTAGTTCACAGAGATAAGCATTGTGGTGGTTTCCACCAACCTCTCCAACATCACTCTCATTTTTCTCAGTGGTTCCATAGGATTCAGGTTCTCCATGTTTTCTTTCGAATCTGTAGAGTATTGTTTGAATCTTCAGAGACCACTGGTTCTCTATTCAAGTTGCCTTCCTGATCAAATGAGCAGTGAGTCCAATGCATTGATTCACCTGGTTGGAGTTCTGATAGCTCATGCACTCTATGACATTGATTGTGGTATCTGATTTGATTTGCACAATACCCATCCTCCTTCTCTCTTACTCTCTCTCTATCAGTTGCTTTTAGACATGGTATGAACATATGTGAAAGATCAGGAAGTTGAGTCTGTAGTCTTCTTCCCATCAGAAGTTCTGATAGACTCAAACATTCTGAAGTGGTGTGGAATGGCAGCTCAACAGTGTTAAGGTAATATCATCATCCTTTTTAAACAAAGCTTTTACCATTCTTACACCTCTTTCAGCCTCTCCATTTGCATGTGGGTACCTGGGCGAACTGGTTGTGTGGACAAATCCATAGCCTTCTGTAAATTTCTTGAACCCTTCATTCACAAACTGTGGACCGTTGTCTGAAATGACAAGATCTGGAATGCCATGTGTGGCAAAAATTTCTTTTAGTGAATTGATGACTATTTCTGAGGTTGTTCCATGAAGGCATTTATCCTCAATTCATCTGGAGTAACATTCAACAACTGTGAGGAATATCTTCCCTTTGAGCTCGAATAGGTCCATTCCGAAATATTTCCATGTTCTCGATGGAAATGATGACACCATCATCCTTTTGCTCTTGGCAATGCATTGCACAGACAATGCAGCTCAAAATCATTTCCTCAAGTGATTTTCCAATCCCTGGCCACCAAACTGAATTTTGTGCCCTGGCGTGACATTTTGTAATGCCTCAGTGTCCCTGGTATATTCTCTGAAGGATCCCAAGTGTGAGGGCTCTTGGTATGACCAACCTCCAATAATAAATCAATAAGTCATCCACAACACTGAGATGTCTGTGTTGCTTAAAGTATCGTTTCAGAATGAGATTGTTTGGAACATATTCTGGCCATCCATTTTTGCAATATTCTCAGATTTTAGTACATTCTTCATCTGTTTTCTGTGCTCGTCAGCTTTCATTCAGTCTCTGTATTGTTGCTGGCAGGAATGTTGTAGTCAATGAGGTATATGACTCTACATCCTCAACAAAATTTATGTCCTCCTGTTCAGGCTTCTCAACAGGAATGCGTGACTATGCACCTGCTATTGTTTGCCTTGGTCATGTTTGTTCCTGCACCTGCTGCTCCAGGGAAATCTTCTGCCTGGTTTCCTCAAGTTTTCCCCAATTCATTTCTTTTAAATGAATGGCACTTCATGATTTTTTTCTTCTTCAGCAAATCTTTCACAAATCCATGCTGGCTCTCCTTAATTAACCCAAACCTCTCCGGATGCCAGGTGTATTTTTTCCTTCTGATTATAGTTTCTAAAACATTACCCACTCTTGATGTTAAACTAACCAGCTTGTAGCTCTGTAGTTATTAGGAATGTCCTTGCATCCTTTCTTGAATAAGGGGGTCATGTTTGCAACTCCCCAGTCCTCTGGCACATCCCTTGTCTAGGGAAGATTGCAAAATTATGGAAAGCCTATCTCCACTACTTCTACTATCTCCACTCCCACCTCCCTTAACAACTGGAGATGAAAGCCATCTGAACCAGGTGATTTATCCATTCTAAACCTAGCCAGCCTTTCTCATACATCCATCCTATCAATGTTCACTCCATCCATTACCTATACCATCTCCGCTTCTAACAATATTTTGTCAGCACCTTCTTCCTCAGTAAACACAGATACAAAGTACTCAATGCGTCAGATCTTCCGGTATCAGGAACAGCAATACATTGAATTTATGCTGTTGGTGTACATCAGGACCTTTGGGCAATCCTGGCATGGGCACACGCACTGTAATTGCCTGGGAAGTTTAAACTTCCAGTGGGCTGATTTGTGCTGCCTGGGACAGTCCATGAATGACCCTTCCATTGATCTCAATGCCAGAGACTTGGGCTGGATATGCACTATTTATTCAGGTACGTATCCTAGAATCGTCCCACTGTTTAATCTCTGCTGTAACTCAGTGATTAAAAGTGTAAACCAACCCATCGCCCCTTGATATTCAATAGCATTACCATCACCGAATCTCCCATTATCAACATCTTGGGGGTTACCATTGACCAGAATCTGAACTGGGCTAGCCATATAAATACTGTGGCTACAAGAGCAGGTCGGAGGCAAGGAACCCTGTGGTGAGTGACTCACCTCCTGATTCAAAGCCTCTCCACCATCTACAAGGCACAAGTCAGGAGTGTGATGAAATACTCCCCACTTGCCTGAATCAGTGCAGCTCCCACAACACTCAAGAAGATTAACACCATCCAGGACAAAGCAGCCCGCTGATTGACACCACATCCACAAACATTCACTCCCTCCACCACCGACGGAGAGTAGCAGCAGAGTGTACCAGCTACAAGATGCAGGGATTCACCAAGGCTCCTTAGACAGCACCTTCCAAACCCACGACCACTACCGTCTAGAAGGAAATGGGCAGCAGAAAGACGGGAATGCCACCACCTGGAAGTTCCCCTCCAAGTCACTCACCATCCTGATTTGGAAATATATCGCCATTCTTTCACTGTCGCTGGGTCAAAATCCTGGAACTCCCTTCCTAACAGCACTGTGGGTGTACCTACACCACATGGACTGCAGACGTTCAAGAAGGTAGCTCACCAACACATTTTCAAGGACAACTATGGATGGGCAATAAATGCTGGCCCAACCAGTGAAGCCCACATCCCATAAATGAATAAAATAAACCCTACAAACCCCAACAAATACCCCTCCACATCTCCAACCACACCCGACCCAACAACCAAACCCCCCCAATGACTTTGCAGTCCCCAACTCCCCCTGACCCAACTGCTCACCCCTGACCCTATTGCCCACTTCCCTGATCCGACTGCCCACCTCCCCAAACTGACTACCACCCCCGCCCCCTCTCCTCAACCCAGCTACCCCTGACCCGACTGCCCAACCCGCTAACGCAACTACCCACTCTCATCCCACCACCTCCACTGACCCCTGCATTCACCCACAGGAGACCGTTCTTGGTACCGATGGTACTTTCCAGAACAGATGTACCACATCACTCTGAATCTTCATGGGTGATATCAATGGCATCTGTACACACGCAAAGTGAAATGGTCACCTAACATTTGCCAAATATATCTTAATAGAACCATAATATTTGTAAAACACCCAACAGTAGCAGACCAATATGCACTATGTAACATCATTAACATAGCAAAACATTTCAAGCTGTTTCACAAAGTGCATTTGGACCAAGTGTGAATAGGGAGAAGACTTAGGGGAGTTGGCTGAAGGTATAGTGAGACATTTTTGAAGGAAGCTTCTAAAGATGGGAGGGATATAATAAAGTGGGAATAGTAATAATAATCTTAGGTTTTGCATTGTTTAAAAAAAGTTTTGGTTAAAATGGAGGGACAAGGGGGAACATGTTCAACTCAGGGGCAACTGAAAATGGTGACCTGGAGAGGAAAAGCTGTTGGGCACCTTGTGAACCCAACCACATGATTCAATTTTCAAACAGGCCTTTATATGGAGCCCAGTGTTCCCACTCAAAACAAAGAGAAACTGGCCAGTTGTAGGATCCTAATTGCAAATCCGACGGAGAAATGGGAACGTATGTAAAGTGTTAGCTTCACATTGAGGCCTCACAAGAGATATTAAAGGGACTACTGAAGTTCACTCCACAGTGGTAACCTTTTCTCTGTTAAAAAGCTTTTATGGGGAGAAAAGGAGTGTTATGCTCCTCTTAGCCCCGTAAAAATCTTCCAGTCCATTCTAACCCCCTCCTGCCCCCAGTGCCACCCCATGGGATCCACTAGCAGCTCCTTCCCCTCACCCAACCAACAGGCCCTAGTTGCCAGCTCTGTGCAGTAGCCAGTTGATTTGGCACCAAGTTGGTGAGCTGCAGCTGAGTGCCCAGTCGGTGTCCACATCCCACTGGTGAAACATAACTGAGTCTCGAACTTGGAAATGAGTTAGGCCTCTCGAATGTAACCTTGGTGATATCAGGCCTGGTTTTGGACTTCATTTAGCAATATCCTTCAGAGACTATCCCCTCATGTGAAATACAAAATAGAAGACAGAGACACTTTGTCTGCAAGAAGCAGAGAGCTAATTGAAGAGTTCTTCTTGATGGCTGGCATGACATATTCAATTTACTAATGAATGCAGCCAGTCATCAAATGTAAAATGTCATTTTAGTGTCAAAACAGGTAGGAGAATGATGACATCAAAAGTTGAAGGTCCATTTGTCGATCACACTGTTAAAACTGTTAACATTTCGACTGGCTGACTGTGACAAAGAAACTGATTGAATTGATCATAAGATCATAAGAAATAGGAGCAGGAGTAGGCCACTTGGCCCATCAAGCCAGCTCCACCATTCAACAAGAGGAAACATCCTTCCAACATCTACCCTGTCAAGCCCCTCTAGAATCTTACAAGTTTCAGTAAGATCACCTCTCATTCTTCCAAACTCCAATGAGTATAGGCCCAACCTGCTCAACTCATCCTCATAAGACAACTCCTTCATCCCAGGATCAGCATAGCGAGCCTCCTCTGAACTGCATCCAATGCAAGTATATCCTTCCTTAAGTAAGGAGACCAAAACTGTCCACACTATTCCAGCTGCAGTCACACCAATACCCTGTACAGCTGTAGCAAGATGTCCCTACTTTTATACTCCACCCCCTTGCAATAAAGGACATCATTCTATTTGCCTTCCTCATTTCTTGCTGTATCTGCATGCTGACTTTTTGTGCTTCATGTAGAAGCACACCCAATCCCTCCGTACTGCAGCATTCTGCTGTCTCTCTCCATTTAAAAAATATTCTGCTTTTCTATTATTGCTGCCAGTGTGGACGACCTCATATTTTCCCTCATTATTCTCCATCTGCCAGCTTTCTGCCCAGTTGCTTAGCCAATTGCAAAGAAAAAATATCCTCATGGAATCAAAGATTTAGCCCATCATGTCTGTATCAGCTCTTTGAGCTATCCAATTAGTCCCACTGCCCCGCTCTTTCCCCATAACCTGTAAATTTATCTTTTTCAAGTGGATAACCAATCCATTTTTATAGTTACAATTGAATCTGCTTCTTCCACATTTCAGTAATACGTTGCAGGCCATATCAAATCCCTGTGTAATGTTTTGCCCCTGTACTTTTGTCAATTATCTTACAATCTGTGCCGTTTGGTTACCGACTCTTCCACTGGTGATAACAATTTCTTCTCATTTACTCCATCAGAACCTCTGAAGAAGAGTCATACGGACTCGAAACGTTAACTCTGTTTCTCTCTCCACAGATGCTGCCAGACCTGCTGAGTTCTTCCAGCGTTTTCTGTTTTTATTTCAGATTTCCAACATCCGCAGTATTCTGCTTTTATTGAGTGAGGCGATTTGCAAGTGAGGAGTGTCAACTAGGTCGATTGTGATCAGAAAAGCTTTTACATTTTTTCTTGGCGGTAGTTCAAGTGTTTGTGTCAGTGATTCTAATAAATTTGTTATGTTACCAAAGGGGCAGAATTTTCCATGCCCACTGGCATTGGGCGTGTTCGGTGGCGAGTGAACAATATGGTGAGAAGGCCAAAAACCGGTTTCACAAGGTCATGAAACCAGTTTGCGATCGTCCGCTCTGCCCATCAGTGGCGGGCTGCATTTCCCCCCATCAGACGTCGGGAACCTCATTGTAATACATCTGCATATCATTGTAAGACCAGCCTGCCAGAATCATCCCCCCACTCTGTATCGTCTGAGCACATCGGCCGACATATTTCTCAACAGCATGTATAAGACATGCACTTGGCAGGCTGCACATCGAGGGGAACGCAGAAGTGAGTGCACAGTAAGGTTGCGCAGAGCTCACGAGGGTCGTCTGTTCAACTTCAAGGTTGAGGCGTGTTGGAGGGTGCAAGGGCAGCCCTGTGGCTGAGGTGACTTGGGGGAGTGCAAGGGCTGCCCAGTGATTGAAGGTAGTGCAGCCACACATTAGGGAAGCCTTGAATACAGTGACCATTTCTCTGCTTCTGAGACAGCTCAGGTGTAGCTACATTGATATGATTGGAGTCGGGCCTCCAGCTTCTCTGCCCACTCAAGCAACACAGAGGCATGAATGTGCCACCAAGTGCTCCAGAGTTTTTCCCCCCTTGGGCACAGACTGAAAACTAATGAGCGTTTTAGTGGACTGCAGAACAGGTGGACGACTGGCCACGTTGTACAATCTCTTTGCTAAAGCTGACCATGGAGCAGTCACTGGTGGAGGTGCTCACAGCCCCTTGTGATGTCACCATCCTGGTTTGGACCAGTCTCCTCCATGGTTCAAGCTAACAGTGCAGCCTTGCAGTGTGGCTTAGGAGAATGCCTGCGCCTGAGCTGAGAGCACAGCATGCAGTCCAATGGGCAAAGCTGCCGCCAATCGGTCAGGTGGAGTGGGGCAGAGGAGGGTAGGGTTTCAGGCAGCCACTAATCTCTGGCCATCCAAGTGGTGACCAGCACTCTCCGGAATGCATTAAGGGGCCTTCAGACTTAACCACAAGAGTTTCTTAGAACACCCAAGCAACCCACGCATCTCTCTCTTTCGTCTTGCAGAAGGAGTACATAAGGAGCATGGAGTCTGGTGAGCTAGCTGTATGCCTCGTGGTGTACAGAGAGTGAAGATGACGGAGAAGAGAGTGACGGAGGCTCCTGGCTGCATAGATGGAAGGAGCAGCACCCTCAGGAAGAAGGGACGGCTGGGGCTCCCTCACACGCTGCTGAAGTGCTACACTGAGCCATCACTGGTCGGCGTCTAGCTAGGCCCAGGGTCTATAGACACCGCCTTTCATTCCTGCAGATGACTGAGAACCAGTGTCGACGAAGACTGCACATGTCTAGGGAACTGGTCAGTCCCATCTTCCAGCTACTGCAGGATTTGGTGCCACGGGGACATGGAGGGAATCCACTGCCAGTGGCTGTGAAAGTGACCATGGCGCTCAATTTCATTGCCAGTGGGTCCTTTCAGGGCTCCACAGGTGACCTCTGTGGGATTTCACAATCCACCACCCACAAATATATCCATGAGGTCACAAAGGCACACAACTTTGTGCATTTTGCCCGGGACCAGGAGAGCCAGGATACAAGAGCGTTTGGATTCGCCCAGATCTCGGGTTTCCCACAGGTGCAAGGTGTGATCTACTGCAGTCATGTGGCGCCCAGATCTCTGTTGCAACAAGGGGTCAACTATGTCAACTGCAAGGACTTCCATTTGCTGAATGTGCAGCTGATGTGTGACCACCACAAATGCATCCTTCAGGTCTGCGCACGGTTTCCAGGGAGTGTGCACGCCTCTTACATTCTCAGTCAGTCACAGACCCCTGGAGTCTTCCAGGGTCCACAGAGACAAGGGCTACCCACAGAGGCCATGGCTGATGACACCCGTGTGGTGGCCTCAGACTGCAGCAGAGCGACGCTATAATGAGGCTCATGCAGCAACTCGCAACTTGGTGGAGCAGACCATCGGGATGCTGAAGATGCGGTTCCGGTGCCTGGACCGGTCTGGTGGAGCCCTGCAATTTAGTCCACAGAGGGTGTCACACATCATCATCGTCTGCTGCACCCTTTACAACCTTGCGCTGCAACGGGGAGATGAGCTGACTGAGGGGGAAATGGTGGATCTACAGGTCTCCTCTGATGAGGAGGACATCGACAGTGATGAGGCTGAAAAAGCCCTCAAAGGCGATGATGACGGCGATGAGGCCCTTGCACTGGCCAGACAAGGCAGGCACGCTCAGGAGGCCATCATAGCTACTAGATTTGTGGAGGATGATGACATGCAGTGAGGAGACACCAGAGATCCTCACATTGCATCTGCGAACATTTGACTCCAGTCTGGCTTATGGCAGCGCGAATACCCTCCGTGAGAATGCTCCTGTCATGGAGATGCAGTGGAGGCCCTAATAGTCACTCGATCGCAGGAGGATGATGACGACACGTGGTGAGGACACTCCAAAGATCTTCGCATAGCCTCTGAGAATGTCTGACTCCTGTCTGGTCGACGGCACTTTGCTTGCCTTTTGTGACCAGGGTCATATCATAAAGACGCAGCCATGAAACTTCAAAAGCACCTGATCCTTTGTCAGCCTTCAGCACCTGAGCCTTTCAGGAGCACAGCATCACTGGTCACAGTTGCTGAAGAGTTGGGGGTCAGCCCCACTTTAAAGGTGCTGAGAGCACACAGAGAGAATGACGGAACTCTGTGACACCTGCCCACGACACTCTGGCACCAATGACCAGCACCATCGAGGTGCAGGCATCAGTAACGTTTCCAGGGAGTGTGAGGCCAGATCATCACTGTGGTCTGAAGGCTTCACAGAGCACAGGGAAGAGGCCCTGGACTGAGACACCTGCCTTCATCTTGTGCAGGAACCATCTGAGTGGCACGAACACTGCTCATCATAACAAGGAGACACAGGCAGGGAGTTTATTGACAATAATGAACATTATGTACAAGTGATTAACACCCGAGCCCAGCTGTGCAACTAAATTTTCTTAACCTTCCTAACCCTGCCGCTATGTCTTGGTGCTACCTGACACCCACAGCGGAGGTGGCCGCAGCCTGCTGACTGCGACGCCTTGTTTGTTAACTTTGGCGGGCGTCCTCTGAAGGGCCAAGACCTGGAGGGCCCTGGCCTGATTTCAGGGTCCTGCTATGTGGCAGTGGCACCTTCCTCAAACTGTGGAGCTGGAGCTGCTGGGGTCACATGAAGAGGGGATTCAGATGGGCCGGACTCTCCTGGAATCACCTGGGTGGATGACCCCGGGGTGTGCACCTGCTGATCCTCCTCCCTATGGGTGCCCAAGGGCCCCTTGCTGACTCCTTGAGGAGAAGAGGAAGCTGGAGCTAGATCAAGCTGCCCCGCACCCCTCTCACGTACACACTGTTGGAGGCCAACTATGGCGTCTGTGATGGAATTAAGACTGTGCAGCAGTGCAGGAGTACCATCCAGGGCCAAGGTCTCCATGGCAGCCGCCATCCTAACAGTGTTGACCTCAATGCGTTGGCATGCCAACGCTATCACCTCAGCCTGAAGGTGGACAGAATCCTCTATCGTGCCTTGCCATCTGAGGAGTGCAGCGGACATCCCTTCCTGATGTTCCTGAGCTTGCCTTTGCAGCTCCAACAACTGAGGTATGACTGACTCCAGAGGCTCGTCATTTGACTCGGACTCAGCAGAGGTTTGATTCGGGGCTTGATTGGAGGCCCTGGGTCATAAGTTCCTTCAGCTGTTTCCCAGATGTGCCTGCAGAAGCAAGGAGAGATAATTAGCGCATGGCAGTGGCCTGTGAAACAGGACACATCACTCACAGCATGGTTGCCTGATGGGTGTTGCACTTGGTAGAGCACCGCTGACCTCACTGTCAGCACAGGAACGGTTCAGATCCCCGCCGGCCAGCTGGATGGCTCTGTTTTCAAAGTCCATGAGGACCTTGATTTCAGGCATTTCACCACTGGTCTGTGACCTCTGCCTCTTGTTGTGAGCCAGCTTGTCCTGCATGGATAGAGATGGGGAGAGTGTAAGCAGGATGCCTGACAGGCTAGTTGATAAGCTTGCCTGGCCTGTGTGGGTGGTGAGTGGTCCCATGGATGGGATGAGGACAATGACGGTGTGTGTGAGAGAGTGAATGGTGATGTCCCTCGAACTGGCAGTGAGTGAGGACCCTGTGAATGTGTGATGGGTTTGTGAGTGTGTGAGTTGAGAGTGATGAGAAGAGTGATTTACCCTGGCGGAACAGAGGAGATCATTCATCCTCTTGCGGCACTGGATGTCTGTCCTCTTTTGCAGGGTGTTGGCGCTGACCACCCACTGCCACCAGCTTCCAAGCCAGATTAGTGATGTTGCTGCCCATCCTGCAGCCAGAGTGGGGTTAGCAGACATCACTGCAGGTCTCCACAGCATCCAAAAGGCACTCAAGAGACGTGTCATTGAACCTGGGGGCTGCAGTCTTCCTGCCTTTCGGGGCCATGTCTTCCATGCAGCAATCCTGAGCTGGGATCACTGAGAGGTGTGCATGCGGCTGCACTTTAAATATGGTGCCTGGCGTGATGAAGCAGCAAAGTGATGGCGTGGCGAGTGAATCAGAGCCTGCCCGCCATGGAAACGGCGTTTCCCAGGAATGCATAATTAAAGCGTTGGGATTGGGATATTACAGCGTGAGAAGCTGCCATTGCGGCCGGCAGCTAAAATGTTTATCCCACCCGTTACAGCACTTAGTGCAAATCTGGGGTGATTCCGCCCAAGGTGTCTGATTAACAAGTTCAGGAGGCGGGCGAATAATTTAAAAACAGCTAGATCAGTCAGAGGCCGATTGTGAGACGTCAGTAATGATATTTCCTTCTCAAGGTGGTGAAATTTTAAGAAATGGCTGTTTCTAAGTGATCTTATAAATCTTATGAAATTAATAGAATATTACAGACGTAGCTCTCTCTGTCTCTCTCTTTCTCCCTTATTAAGAAAGATTTCATGGAAGTCTTCTAAAGCTGACACAATCACATAGGCCTCTTACCTCTGCCAAGGACATGACACCAGTACAGGGCATTACTAAACTTGATACAGTGGGACCTAATCCCCCATCCTTGAACAAACTATCTGATAAGGTCAGCAGGATATCCTAGAAAGCGATGAATAGAAGGCTCACCTCAGAGCCGGGATTTGGGAAGATGAACCACCCACTAACCTACTTGAAATAAGATAGATAAATATAGGTCACAGCCAAGAAGGTTACCATATCATTATCATTTCTCATATTTCACATTGTCAGGATGTTACTATTTTACAACCACAGAGCCAGCCTAACGGGCCAGCCAGAGTCAGGAGTGGCCAATGACAAGCCATAGACCAAGACAACAGAGACCAAGGGCAGAATCTTCGGCTCGGCAAGCAGGGGCGGGGCCCGCTCGCCGAGGTGTGAAGTAATGCGCGGTGACGTTGGGTGTGCATCCCGACATCACCACGCATCGTTCAGATTTTCAGTTCGGCAGACGCGCACCCGAGTTGGCTGCACACCTGCCGAACTGTCAAAGGCCTATTAAGGCCAGTTAACTATCAATTAAAACCATAAACTGAGCTGCCCGTCCAACCTTAAGGCTGGCAGGCAAGCGAAGAACCCAGGCGGCCTTCGCATTTTTCATGGAACCTCATCCACGGGTGGGTTTGAAAAAAATTTTAATAAAATTCATAGACATATCCCTGCTCATGTGACAGTTTCACATGAGGGGACATGTCCTAAAAACTTTTTTTTATCTTTTCTTAAAATTTTTTAAACTTAAACCAAGGTAGCTCTGTGCCTCAGGGAGATTTCTGCTCTCTTTCACGCGCATGCATGAAAGAGCGCAGGCCCTGGCTCGGGCAGCCTTTCCGGCCCGCATGTGTAGCGCTCAGCACTTCCGGGCGCGCGTCACGCTGGGCGGGTCTTAATTGTCCCGCCCACGTAAAATGGCGGCACCCAGCCAATCGCGGGCAGCGATCAGCTGTGCACACGCCCACACCCACTCCCGCACAACACCCCCCACCCCGACGGGGAGAAAATTCTCCCCCAAGGTAAGGAATGCCTTCTTAGACATGGAGGCATCTCAAAACTAATTGTTCCAACAAACTGCACCTACCGGAGCAAAGGAACAGGGTTATCCTGAGAATCTGAGCATCAGTGCTCGGCCGTGAGCTGGCTATGAGAACAATCGAATAATCATATCAAGTGAGAAAAGAGGGATTGTCTCACCAGACAAGCAGGCTTCATGAGGGGCCTGCAAACGGCAGGGGAATTGACATAAGAGGAGGATACCCCAGAGATTGGGACTGCAGTTGAGAACAAGTGGTATTGTCAACCATTGGAAGAGAGACACGATGATGGAGAGTGACTAACCAGTGGAGTCCACTCCCGCACAGAGGCAAACTCAAAAGGCTTGGGTGAGAACATTGTAGTGTTGTTAATTCGCTGAGTGATCAATACAGGGGTTACTGTGTTTCACCAGAATAGTTTGTTGTTGTCTGATTCAATGTCGCCTAGAGTAAGGGTTCAAATCTAAACTCATTGGGATCTTTTAAGGCCCTCACGTAAACAGGCACTCGAGAGGGAAATCGGACAAAGGAGAACTTTCTGAGGTGGCTCTATCCTGGCTTTGGTCCAACAATCTGGCTAGCTCAAGAAGCCCAGGAGCAGAAGAGACTGTCATTGCCATCTATGGAGATCAGCATCACTCTGCTTCATCCATTCGTTCATCCGACCCAGTACCTATAACCCCCCATTCTCACCTGTCTGCTTATCTAGCATCTGTATTGTATCTAAACTGTTGCTTCTTAAACCACCTGTGAGCAGAAGTCCCATTCTGAAACATTTGTGCTTTCAGTTTTTTAATCAGTCTTGATTTCCCTTGTGTCCTTACAGATTTAAATATAGAATAGAAAAGAAAGTACAGTATTAACCATGTATCTTTAATCAGTTTGTGTCATCGTTTTAAGATGCATAGACCGTCTAACATTAATGAAAGTTGACAATGGGCCTCCTGCGCTACAGACTGAGTGCTATTTTGCCTTGAGTGATTTGGGCTGGCAGTGTACATCTTAATAATACTTATGCTAATCTAAAAATCACATCTAATTTCTCCATTTACACCCCATAAATGATTTCATCACTCATGCATTAGGAGATGGTTCTCCCTTGTCCCATAATCTGCTCTTATATATGAACAAGGAGCAGGAGTAGGCCATTCAGCCCCTTGAGACTGCTATGCCATTTAATAAGATCATGGCTGATCTGATAATAACCTGAAATCTGCAACCCGCCAAACCCTGATATCCCATCACCCCCTTGCTTATCAAGATTCTATCCAGCTCTGCCTTAAAAATATTCAAAGATTCTGCTTCCACCACCTTTCTAGGAAAAGAGCTCCAAAGACTCGTGACCCTCTGAGTGAAAAAATTTCACCTCATATACGTCTTAAATGGATGATGCCTCATTTTTAAACAGTGACTGAAATTTCAGTCACTGAGATTTCGCTTTTCTCATATGATGATATCTTACGTACGAACATTGAATTAGGAGCAGGAGTCGGTCACTCGGCCCCTCGAGCCTGCTCCACTATTCAATAAGATCATGGCTGATCTGATTTTAACCTCAACCCCACATTCCTGCTTACTCCCGATAACCTTTCACCCCCTTGTTAATCAAAAATCTATCCAGCTGTGCCTTAAAAACATTCAAAGACTCTGCTTCCACCACCCTATGAGGGACAGAGCTCTAAAGACTCATGACCACCTGACAGAAAAAAATTTCACTTCATCTCTGTCTTAAATGAGCGACCCCTTATTTTTAATCTGTGACTCCTAGTTCTAGATTCTCCCACAAGAGGAAACGTCATCTCCACATCCACCCTGTCAAGACCCCTCAGGATCTTAAAGGTTTCAATCAAGTATCTTACCTTTAAATAAAGGATTCTCTGAATAATATTGATACATTGGCCATTCCAAATTATTAGAGAGCATTCTGCTTACATCAGTTCCTTGTGTGATATGTATGCCTTTCCCACAGCTATTGACACTTAAGTACGTTTGGTGCTAAATAATTGACTAAATTAGCTGAACCAAATTTAACATCTTTTAAAGAGTGGGCCCAACTGATTCTCAAGACTTCAGGTTACCTCAGCAAATCTGAAATCCTAATTGTTGAAACAAAGTGTTGCACAAAAAGAATCTGAGAGTGGGTGAGCTTTGGGATTTCAGCCAACTCTATAGGTCAGATCCTGTCATTCTTGACTTTTCATCCAAATCCATCTGCCACTGTTAGGATAAGCCTGCTAACTGTCCATTGAGGACATATGTATTTGTGCCTCACAATATCAGAAAGTTTTATCTTAGGGTAAGGAAGCGTTCAGGATTGGGAAAAATTGTCAAGCATAGTAGAGGAAAATTAGTGTTGTTTTATCAAAATATCCCCAATGCTTTTTGATGAAATAGATCTTTGAAGTTGAGAGCCCTCCTACAGGTAATGATGAACAATTGTACCATTTTAAAATCAAAAAAATTGCTTCAATAAAGGTGTGGTGAACTGGTAACATCTTAATTTTAGAGTAGTACCTTATAATTTAGCAAACAGAAAATACAGTTGATTCTAACCATTACAATAGTGTCGAGATGACAATATTGGGTATATAGGCCGTGAACTCAAATCTCAACCAGGTAAATTGTAAAATTGAAGTCAGTAAATCTTGTCATTTGTGAGCTGGCATAAGAAGAAAGCTTCCAGGTTGTCCTAAATGCTGCACTGGTTCATTAATGTCCTTTAGGGAAGGGAAACTGGCCTGGCCCACACGCGAACCTAGTCCACACTACTTTTGACTCATTATCTACGAGGAAAATGTGAATGGGAGATTAATGTGGCCTGATCACAGCGTTATCCACACTTCAGGAGCAGACTTCAAAGAACTTCTTGTCAACAACAGCTTTCTCTAGTTCCATATGATTCTGCACTACTCAATCTGGAGCTAATGAAGCTTCGATAAACGGAAGTAAGTACTAGTATAATGGGATCTACACAGAGAGCAGCTATTGAATTCTAATGAATTAAAGTTGCAGAGTTCATTAAAATTGATTGAATAACTGGGTATTTTTAAATTCAACAGTGGTGTCTCCAGTATTTTAATGGCCGATAAATGGACTATTAGTGAGGCTATTAATAAACAGATACCACAATCATAGTTCATTTCAGCCATAAATATTTCAAAGAGAGAATTGATTGATCAGTGAGATTTTTTAATTGGTAGTGGAAATGCCATTTTTCACCCACTGACAGTGGTAAAGGATTCCCATCTCACACTCAGAGGAACCCCAGTTGGAATTGCGGGGGGAAAGAAGAAGAGGCAGTTCAGCAGCAAAATGTTCAAATTTCAAACAATCACTATAATTTATACCACAGTAGAAAAGGGAATAACAACAGAAAATGCTGGAAAAGCTCAGCTCAGCATCTGTGGAGAGAGAAACAGAGTTAACAAGCGGAGTCTGTATGACTCTTCTTCAGAGCAGCCTTCTGAAGAGTTCTTCTTCTGAAGAGTCATACGGACTCAAAACGTTAACTCTGTTTCTCTCTCCACAGATGCTGTCAGACCTGCTGAGTTTTTCCATCATTTTCTGTTTTTATTTCAGATTTCCAGCATCCACAATATTTTGCTTTTATATTACGACAGGAGGAAAGGATGCTGGTTGGTTAGTAAGTCAACTATGGTTGTCTGAGGAGTTGCCATGGGGAAATGAATGGGGAACAATAGGTTTCCCGAGCTCCCGGGTAATTCAAAAAGGCACAAGGTTTGAAATATTCCTTTAGTTTGCAGAGAACTGGTCCCTGCGTATGAATGTATGTTGCTTCTAGCAAATCTGGAATATTATGATAAGGATATTATTATTTAGGAATATGTTCAAGCCTTGCACCATTTTTGAATTACCCAGGAGCTTGGAGAGGCAATAGACCAAAATTTTATCAGGGAATTGCATATTACCAGGGGCCCATAGGAAGCATGTTGTAGAACCTGGCATTCCAGAGGGGAGTAACACAGGAGGCAGAGGAAGACACCAAGCAAGCCATGTCCTCAGAGTAGGAGGACGAGGTGCCACTCGATGAAGGTGGTGTTGAGGGAGCCCAGGCAAGGAGATACGCAAGTCTCTCATCAGCAGGCATTTTACTTGAGCACAAATAGAAGGGACAACGAACCATCATATTTCATCCTTGAGACTTGTTTACTGACCTGCAAAAGGAGACCCTCATCATCTATGTGTTTCCCTGACTGCAATATGTAAAGACCATCATTAAAATAGGTGCTCTTGAGTGCCTTGTCTTTACAGAATGCACCATCAATGATTTGAACATCTGTATGGAAATAAATATTCAGATCATTTCAGGTCGTGGTTCAAGGGCATTCACTTTAATTAATCCAATTTCAAGGATGTATGTGAAAAATGAATATCCAGTCTATGCACCTTGGGGCACACTTAGGGAAACTTCTGTGAGATGCCCCCCTTGTGCCTCGAGTTGATGTGGAACCAGGCTGCTGCCTCTCTAATGGTGGTGCATAGATGGCATAGGCCTGTCTCCTCAGGGTGCCTGTGCCCTACTTTTTGGTCCACCTGCATCTGTGCAGGGGCCGACTGGGTCATTAGAGCGGTGTCCGGGGTTTGTGTCACAATGGAAGAGCTGAGATGTGTCTTCTGTGTTGGAAGCACCCTGAGAAAAGAGTCCCCATTTCCTGAAGCCTGCCCGTACTCTGTACTTTGAGGCCTCACAATAAACTCCTGTGGTTACCTGAAGTTATCTCCTAGCGATGGGGAGGTACGTGCCAGGCCCATCTTGCTCATCCATTGCTCCAGTTACCTTATGAATGAGGCCATGCTCTGGATGTCCCTTCACAACCCCTGCATCCAGTTGGCAGTGAACTACAAATGTCTCTCCATGAGGCTTGCCATTCTCTCAATGGAGGACACCATGTGTTCACACACCAGGAATATGGAGCCACTCATCTTATGAAGGGACTCCTCCAATGTTTGAGCATGGGACTTCACTGCCTCTGGAAACCATGGCTAGGATTTTCCAATCCAGCCCGCGACGGGAATCATCGCGGGCGGGATGGAAAATTCGATGGATCAGCCAAATATCTGTTGAGTTCAGGTGGGAATTTCCGGTCCTGCACAAAGATCCCGGCCTATGACTTCTCCCCTCACTCATATGCTGCAAGAGCTGGAGCCTTTGTTGCTCGGCTGATGGTACCCGAGACTCACTATCTGCTTGGACCACTCCTCACTCCTCTGAGGGGAAGTGGCTGCAGCAGTCACTGCCTCCACTACTTCTTCTGTGGGTCTGTGAAATGCTCACCAGATTGTGCGACTAATTCTACATGCGAAACAGAGATCGCCGACATATGTGTATCTACACTGGAGGAGGATGCACAGGAATGTAGTGACACAGTGTCTTCGGATGTCATTACATCCTGTGAGCTTTGCAGGGTGGATGCATCACTCATCTGTCCCTCATCTGATGCTGAGTGCAGTGGGGAGAAGCCATTAAGTATAACAGTTGGCTCTGCCACATGTGCGTCCAACCTCCCTTGGTGAGGAGTTTCTAGTGACGTTGAAGGCCCTCACAAGAGCCCAATGCCATACAAGGTGTAGGTAATAAAAACAGAAATGCCACTATCAGCACCTCCTTTATCCCTTACCACTACCATTAATACCGCCTTTGTCCTTTTGTTAGTGACATCTTTGTCAATCTCCCCTTAGCTCCCACCTATTGCTGTCCTTCTACCCAGCTTCACCTGCTCCACCCCCTTAAACAGGGTAAATTTCATCACATTTTTGCTTCTCTTTAGATCTGAAGAGTCTTACGGACTCGAAACGTGACCTTTGTTTTTCTCTCTGCAGGTGCTGTTAGACCTGCTGAGTTTTTCCAGCATTTTATGTTTTTGTTTCAGATTTCCAGCATCTGCAGCATTTTGCTTTTATCAAGGTGTAAGGTAATGTTGGACGGAACCGAATCTTTTTTTCTAAAGCCTCATCCTCCTCCATCAGCATCAAGTGAGAGATAATAGCTACTCCACCTCTGCTCCATTGGCACTCCCTGGCGTTTTGAACATGCTTCGGCTGTAAACATGGACATGGAAGCGTCGGTGTTGTTTCATGGTGCCTATGTGCTGCTTCATCTGAGGTAATGTAAATTTTCAGTGCCACGCCTATAGTATGGCATGGTGAGGCAGCCATTCAGTGCAGCTTTCACCCATGCCTGAGAACGGGTTTTTGTTTCATGATGACAGGGTGCCTCTATGCCACCATCAGTGCTTGATATTGTCCCATGTATGGGTCCACCACCTAGTCCCTGATTACATGGGCACCATTCGCTTAATGCTGGGCTTCCAGATGCCAGCTATTAATGTCCAGCTCCTTTGCAGCAGGTCATTAAACAGGTTTCTGCACTGGACCCAGGTTCTAGGCACAACTCTTCGGCTGCTCAACACCTTGGCCAAGGATTCCATTATGACCGGTGGCCTCCTCCTTCCTTCTAGTGGGAAAGGACCTGCCTCCTACTTATACAAGGGCCTCAAGGGAGGCATCGCAGAAGCCTGAGGTGACCGTAGCTTTTCTTGCTGCCATCTCAGCATGTCCGCCCACCTCCTCTTTCTGTCTTTTGGGTTGCAGCTGCCTCAATGCTGCACAGGCACCTGGTAAAATTGCAGCTGCGTGTGGGCAGCCTGTATTAGGACCCATCGTCATCCTTAAGTGGACAGCTTCCCCGCCGACAGCCCACTAATCAACTGGTCCTTGTAAAATATAGGGGGAAGCCCTGCTGCCCACCCGTGCATGTTTCCCGCATGCATTCACTCCAAACGCGGGACCTCGACCATATCAGTAAAATCCTGTTCATTGTCTCTGCTTCTCTCTCCACAGATGCTGCCTGGCCTGCAGAGTATTTCCAGCATTTTCTGTTTTTGGTCCCCCCTAAAGTACACAACATGTAAATTGTTATTGCATCTAATCTTTAAAATTATTGAGAACTTTTAGGGAACTAGTTACATAAGCAGGAGTTTGAGGATAAGAACATTAACCTGACTGGTAAATATCCCCATCTTATGGATGTTATGAAAGGATCCCACAGTCTAGAAATTGCCCCAGCAACCTGACTCCACAAGCTGCTACCTGAAATGAATGCAAGAAATCAAGGCTTGCACTTATATAACACCTTTCACAACCCATCTTCACATCCAATTAAGTATTTTTGAATTGTACTCAATGTTGTATTGTAGAAAATTAGGCAGCCAAGTTGCACACAGTATGCTCTCACAAACAGCAAAGTGATAATGACCCAAAAATCTATTTTAATGATGTTATTTGAGGGATAAATGTCAGTCAGGTGAACTCCCCAGCTCATCTTCAAATAGGTTTTTTCTATAATATTCACCTGAAAGGGCAGGTGGCACCTCAATTTAAGATCTCATCCGAAAGACACCACCTCCAACAGTGCAGCACTCCCCCGATGCTACACTGGAGTGTCCGTCTGCACTTGTGCTTAAGTTCCTGGAGTTGTATTTGAAACTACAACCTGCTGGTGGAAGTGAGAGTACTACCTTTGAGCCAGAATTGACACAAGCTAGTGGGTGAGATTTTAACTCATTAAAAACCCACCCTACTTGCATAGAAGTAAAATCAGGGCCAGAATGTCGACAGAATTCTGAAAATGTGGATTATTCAAAGCCTGGACTACTGAACAAACTCTATTATAATTCTATTACAATAACGTGAACTTGTCTTCACATAGGGCCTTTAACATAATAAAATATATTAAGGTGCATTATAGCAGTTTTATAACACAAAGTTTGACATTGAGCCACATAAGGAGATACTAGGACAGGTCACCAAAAGCTTGGGAAAAGAGTTAGATTTTAAGGAGTCTTTTAAGGGAGGAAAAGGAGGTAGAAAGGTTTAGGGAGGGAATTCCAGGGCTTAGGGCCAAGGCAATTAAAGGGACTGCCACCAATGGTGGAGCGATTAAAATTGGGGATACTGAGCAGGTCAGAATTGGAGGAGCGCAGATATCTTAGAGATGAAAAAAGACACTTCGTCGAAGCTTTTCATTTTGCACCCATCAGGACAATCACAAGAATACCAAGGTCAGGGGTAGCAACAACTTTACACTGTATGAGAAGAGAGTGCTGATTTGTTAGTAAGTAGATTCTGATTGGTAGGGGCTTTGCCATGGAGAATCCACCAGTTAGTGGTGACTGACAGTTAACTGCCAAGCATTGGTGCATTCTCCATGGCATGGCTCTACCAATCACAGTTCCCTTGCCAACCAGTCAGCACTCTCTTCTCATACAGTATAAAGTTGTTGCTTCCCCTGACATTGGTATTCTTATGATTGCCCTGATGAGTGCAAGACAAAAAGCTATGCCAAAATGTCTTTTTTCAGCCGTACTAAAGTTCTGTACTACCAAATGACTATTTATGTTGTGGAGGATTTTGGAGTGGAAGAAGGTTACAGAGAGAGGGTGGGGAAAGGTCATGGAGAGAGGTCTGTCAGTGAAATGACATCCAAAGTTACCCACCCTTTAAAAAAAAAATTCATTCTCCAATATGGGAAAGAGAGAGGAAAATGCTTTGTTGAAAATCATGGTTGTACTCATGTGCAGCACACGTGAAAAAATACATATAATTTTGAAAGCAATAATTTATGGCAGATATTTGCAAAAAATAATGAATGTTCTTGGAATTTCAACCTGGTTTTTTTTATGAAAGTAAATGTGGGTTATTTTGAGTCTGTGCCTGATGGTTTAGAATGATAGCAAGTTGACAGCCTATTTTAAATCTCTTCTGACATCAATAGAAATAAAAAAAAATCAAAAGAGCTGTGAAGTACACTGCTGATTCGCTGCTGACTGTGAAATGGTGTCAAAGTCAAAATCACCCCAAAATCTTCAACTCAGTAGCTTTGATAATGATTTAAAGCTAGGAAGCTGAGGGGACACCCATAGCATTTGTCATCTCAAAGTGAGCACCCACAAATTTATGAATAAGCATTTTTTTCAAGATACATAGAAGATGCTTATAAAAAGGAGTGGCAGCCTCCGGTCTCCTGAGACAATGGTTTGTGCTTTGGTGGTCAGCTTTGTGTTAAATGTAACCTGGTCTGGCTCAGGAGCCCTACTCTGGCATGGCAGTCTCTGCCGCCTTTGCTGCAGAGGGAGACAGTGGGCTGAGAGGGTGCAGGATTCACTGGCCTCTGTTTCCGTGGGCCTTCTTCTCAGCTAGCTGAGCTTTCCATTTTGTCTCTCCTCTTCCCATACCAGTCAACCTGAGGTCACAGCCATTGGCAACAGTCTCGCAGTTATCAATGTCAATGTCCACCATCTTTACATCTCACTTGCAGGTATCCTTGAAGCAGAGGTATGGGACAGCCAGGAGGTCATGACCCAGTGACCAGTTCACTGTACCAAATGGTTTGTCATCCATCGGTGCACATGGCTGAGATAGGCTTAATAATGAGTGTATGCTGATGCAATTAGCACACTTCAGGACCTCTGTGTTGGTGGCCTTTCCTGCCAAGGGATACTGCGGATATGTCTGAGACAGCGAAGGTGGAAACTGCTCAGTCTTTTCTCCTGCCTAGCATATGTTATCCAGGTGTCACCACTGTAGAGGGGTGCATGAGGACATAGGCTTGGTAGGCTCACAGTTTGGTGTTCTCAGTCTGGTTGCTGTTCCATACCCTTTTACTCAGCTTGGACATAAAAGCTGCAGCTTTTGCAATGCATGCGTTGAATTCAGCATCAAGTGACAGATTGCGTAGAGCCAAGATATGTGAAGCTATCAACAATCTCCAGCATCACATTTTCATGTCTGATAGATGGCGGTATGGCAACATCCTGGAGCAAGACAGTTGTCTTTCTGATGCTGATGGTTAAATCAAACTCTTTACGGGCATGAGAGAGTCTGTCCATTTGTCGCTGATGGTGTTCCTTAGTGTGGAATACTAATGCAGCACCAGCAACATAGAGCAAGTCTCTGATGAGTGCTTGGCACAGTTTGGACTTGGATCTCAGGTGGGCAAGGCTGAACAGCTTTCTGTCAGTCCTGGTATGTAAGTGAACACCCTCTGTGGATTAACTGAAGGCATATAACAGCAGCAAAGAGAAGAATATGCTAAAGAATGTTCGTGCCACAACAGGCCCTGTTTGACACCACTGCAGATCTCAAAGGGTTCTAATGTTGCCTCATCATAGCTGACCTTACCCATTATGTTGTCATGGAAAGAGAAGATCACATTGAGCAGCTTCAGCAGGCAGCCAATTTACTTCCACAAAAACAAAAAATGCTGGAAAAACTCAGCAGGCCTGACAGCATCTGTGAAGAGAAAGACAGAGTTAACGTTTCGAGTCTGAATGACTCTTCTCCAGAGCTAAAGGGAAGTAGAAAGATCTTTCGCAATCTCTCCTTTGCCTCCACCTATTGCTGGCCTTCTATCCAGCTTCACCTGTTCCACCTCCCTTAAGCAGTATATATTTCACCACATTTCTACTTCCCTTTAGCTCTGGAGAAGAGTCACACGGACTCGAAACGTTAACTCTGTCTTTCTCTCCACAGATGCTGTCAGACCTGCTGAGTCTTTCCAGAATTTTTTATTTTTGTTTCAGATTTCCAGCATCCACAGTATTTTGCCTTTATCACAGCCAATTTACTTCAACAGCTTAAATAGACCAGCTCTGCTCACATGGTCTGGAATGCCTTGGTGAGATTGATATAGGCAATATATAGTAGTGTCTTTTGCTCATGGGAAACCATAAATAAATAGGAAGACTCTGTACAGTGAATAGAATGTGAGAGTTAACAATTCTCATGTGTAAAATATCCACCACATTACAACAGTAACTAATATTTCATAAAGTACTTTATTGTCAGTGAAGCGCTTTGGGGTGTCCTGAGGTTGTGAATGGTTCTATATAAATACGAGCTCATTCTTTCTTTCTTTCATAAATATAAGAATGAACCTAGTTATAAACCTGCTTACACTTCCATTAACAGTTTACAATTACCTGGTTACTTGATTTCCTTGTGGTGTTTTCAGTTAAGCTCAGTAAAGTGAAGAGGTGGAAATGGGAGTATTACTGGGAGGGAGAGAAAGTATCTGTTTATAAAAATAATTCATGCAAGATATTGTGGTATTCTATGAAAGAGAGTGTTAATACCAGAAAAATGAAAGTGAATTAAGGAAAATAAACACAATGACAGAAGTTAATCTATGAAATAAAAAACACTATTTTGTTCAGTTTAAGAGTTGTTCCATTTAATGAGGCCACTACAGGGCATGCTCACATTCTTAGGCTGCTGGTAATTCCAATGGCCATTTAACCAGAAACTGATCTGGACTAGCCATATAAATACTGTGGCTACAAGAGCAGGTCAGGGGCTGGGAATTCTACAGTGAGTAACTCACCTCCTGTCTCCACAAAGCCTGTCCACCATCTACAAGGCACAATTCAGGAGCATGATGGGATACTCTCCGCTTATGAGTGCAGCTCCGACAACATTCAAGAAGCTGGACACCATCCAGGACAAAGCAGCCCACTTGATTGGTAACCTATCCACCGCCCTCAAGATTCATTCCCTCCACCAGTGTCACACAGTAGCAGCAGTGTGTACCATCTACAAGATGC
The DNA here is from genome assembly GCF_964194155.1 of Cetorhinus maximus. Classification (NCBI taxonomy): domain Eukaryota; kingdom Metazoa; phylum Chordata; class Chondrichthyes; order Lamniformes; family Cetorhinidae; genus Cetorhinus; species Cetorhinus maximus. Next base: position 76,382,184 of record NC_135893.1, on the reverse strand, counting down.
ACTGTAGCAACTCAGCAAGGATCCTTTGACAGCACCTTCCAAACCCGCTACCCCTACCATCTAGAAGGACAAGGACAGCAGATGTATGGGGAAACCACTACCTGCAAGTTCCCCTCCAAACCACACGTCATCCTGACTTTGAAATATATCACCGTTCCTTTACTGTCACTAGGTTAAAATTTTGGAACTCCCTCCCTAACAGCACTTTAGGTGTACCTACACCACATGGACTGCAGCAGTTCAAGAAAGCAGCTCACCACCATCTCCTCGAGGGCAATTAGGGATGGGGCAACAAATGCTGGCCTAGCCAGCGATGCCCACATCCCATGAACGAATAAGTAAAAAGACATTATTCCAGAATAATGGTCTCTGGGTCACACTCTGCATGAAGAAAGATCATTTAGCAAAACCAAAATGTATGAAGATGGATAAATAGCCAAGGGTTTTAGTTTGTGCATTTAGTCGTTAATGAAAAACTGAAGTTTCAGCTGCAATGTTTGTAGTCACTGTTTTTCAAGAGTCCCTTCATTAACTGTAGTGCACTAATATCTGCTATTTGGATAGTTGCAGGTGATGGACCCTGTTACATTGTGATGGTTTTAATTTACTGTAATATAGTCTGCATCGTTACCTTGTCCTGGCTCTTGCATTGTCCCAGATTACATGCAGATGAAGCACGCTATTTTATAACGTTATCCAAACCTCAATAAAATAACTCACAAGACAACAAGTAAACGCAATGTTTATCTTAATTGCCTGGGTGTTAACTCAGCACAGCAGGTGGTCTGCCTATTGTCGAACCCGTCCAATTTTCATTTAACCACATTGTAACTTTCTCCACAATCTTCAGGGTTTTAAAGCCTAAGCTTGATCACTCTTTTGTGATCTGCTGCCTTCTCTCTTACTCTTTTCATCCTTGATGATTTGCTGCACCACGAACCTTACCTTTCCACTTAGTTTGTTCACAATAGCAAAGTTTTCTTTCTCGCTCTGCTCTCTTTGCCAAAGCAGTCAAAATTTGCAGAACAATTTTGTATGTAGAAGACTGACTGATGTTGGAACAACTGACAGATAGAATATGGAACATATTAAGCACTAATAGAAAGTGCTGCAAGCTCCTTTTAAAGTGACAGACGAGGCTATAGAAATAATTCATTCCGTTTTCAAATTTCCATTAACTGGTGGTTAATGATTTTTATGTTAATTCTAAACCACCTGAATCACCATCAATCTGAAAAGTATCAACAGTTACTGCACAGTCTGAAACACAGCTCACTGATGTTCTCTCCTGCCAGAGGACAATAGCCATGATAATTTTTAAATAAAGAAGTTTGCATTTATTTCACATACTGTCAGTTCCCTCAGAACCATCTTAAAGCACTTCACACATAATAAGCTACTTTTTTAAATGCTGTCACCATTGTTAATCACCTACACTGACAGGCAAGTTTCAGTTTAACATCTCATCTGAAAGATAGCAGCCCCAGCAGTGCAGAATTTACACAGACCTATTTGGAATATGAGTTCACATTCATAGGAGTCAAACTTGAACAGGTGAAGAAACAGCCACGTGCTAGGGAGATCAAGTACATCAGTGGAGACCTTTAACAAAATTTTGTATTCCCATCAGAGGCAGAAAGGCCTGAAAATTGGTGTTGGAGAGCAGCATGCTGGATTGCTGGCATATTCCGGCCTCTGGGCCATCTTTATTCCAAACAAGTAGGACAGACTAATGAGGCAATTAAAGGGTCAATTAAGGCCAATGTTCTAAGGCTGCTGAACAGAGCCTGGACTCTTGGGTGTTAGACTGGGCTGGCCAGAATTTCAGCCACCCACCCCCACCCCCCACCCCACCATAGCCAACATACCAAGACAGCCATAGCTAAGAGCACAGATTGCCTTGTGGCTTTCCCCCCCACCCCACACCAGCAATCTGGAAGCCGTGGCCAGTTTCAACGTAACTATTTGCAAATGTCTTCAGAGGGTGCTTCCATCTTGAGGGAGCCCACTTTCTTTCTCCTACATACATCAGCAGTTTCAACTCTCACAATGAAGCTACCAATTTATAAATGCAGGAGGGCTTCCTCTTGACCGCCTGCCATCCTTAATTGCCATCCTTGGCCATTAATTGGGCAGCTTGTAGAAAATCAGGTTGTGTGTCAGGCGCCAACACAATGCAGGGTCAGGACTGGGAAATGCGTCCAATAGTGGGATCCCAACCCCAGAGCTAAAGTCCAATGCTTTGTTTTGTAAGGAAGCATTTTTTTTAACAGATTGTACGACTAAAACATAAATAGCAAATTACTAAAGCTGCAATGATTTAAACATGGCATAACAGCCCTTTTTGTGGATGATCACAACTCAAAGTCCCGATAGTTACTGCCTCTAATCAGTGCCAGAAGTAGAACAATGCATAACTGAGTTAGTACCGTAGGCTGACCATGAACTAAAAACCTCCAAGCTAGAATGCAGTACATTGCTGAATGTTCAAAATAAAGCCCCAAAAATGATAAGGGTTTGGACAAACTATGCAATTTAACTATTCAATCAAAACTGAAATCTAACCTATTTCTTTATTAGGGCTTTTGTTTTGCTACCAAGGTGCAATGCCTAAGCCAGGTAACAGGAAGTGACAGTACTGTACTGCTCACTGGGGTAGCAGCATGCACACCTCCTGTCACACCCACCACCAGCCGGCTCAGAAAATTCCACCCATAGACTTTTCATAGCCTGAGCTGAAAGTGTACGCAATGTTTGATCACCTATTTTAGTTTTGGGGAAAAATCTAACATCTAGAAAAGCACATTTTGCAACAATGATGAGTTTAGAAATTACTGAAGGGAGTTGTGAGTGCTGCAGATATGAAATTTATATTCTAAAGGGTTCAACCCAGCTTAGAAATTGTTCCTTTTTGACACTTCAGTTGGTGCATTATGTATCAGAAAAGAGCATAGTAAAATCCCAGCTAGCTAGCAAAAAAATTCTTCAGCTCCCAACAAACACTTCTCATGTTCCTAGTTAATCTGAATAGCTGGATTATTTCCCTCTGAACTTCTTATAGTTTGAGTACATCTTCATAACATAGAGCCAATGGAGCTTTCATTTTTATTGGCCCATTCCTGATGTATTTCACTCAAGCAAGTCGAAGACATAACTTAGGTTCTCTGGGTTGTTGTCAATGTCATTAACATTGGCTGCATCATGACAGGCACAAGGCCTGACAAGCTAGGTTGTGATGTTTTAGGGCATACATCTTAGCTGTCGGAAGATTTGGTTTGATATGTTCAACTGGAATAATTTAGCAAAATAGTAGGAAAATAAGCAACACAGCTTCCAAAATGCAGAAGTAGGATTTGGAAAAGTGAATTATCGACATATTTGTCATTCAGTCAGAAGTCTGACTGTTGTATGTGATAATAAAAAGTAACTTCAGAAAGTATGCGATTTATTTATGTCTCTTGCAACATTAGCATAATGTCCAAGCCTGGGGATAACATTTAGGAACGTCAGAGAGAAATGATCTAGAATATTTTTCCCCTATTGGCACTGTGACTTCTTTGTGTTTTTACCTTTCCTGGTATTTGCAAGACTGAGGGTGGGAAATGTCTAGTAATGATGCACCAGGTATCAGTTTGATAGACCAGCTGGTCTTTTCCTGCCTGTCATTTTCATATGTTTGGATTACACGTGGATCTTTGGATGAATCAGCACCTTCAAAACACGTAAGGAGGTATTTACTACTTATTGGAAACATAATGGAAGGAAAGTTCCAGTTCCCACCAGTAAGACATACTTAAAGAATCAACATTTGGGTTATATTTCCTGGAGTTATGAAGGTAAAGGATTAATTTGATTAAGATGTTTAAAATAAATGAGTGAGCTTTTTTCTTCTTTGATGGGATGTGAGCATCACTGGCAATGTCAACATTTGTTGCTCTTGAACTGGACCATTTCAGAAGGCAGTTAAGAGTTTACCACATTGTTTGTGGATCTCAAGCCACATGTAAGCCAGATCATGTAAGGACACAGATTTCCTTCCCCCAAGGGCATTACTGAGGCAAACTTCCAATTCCAGATTTTGTTGAATTCTAATCCCACCAGCTGCTATGATGAGATTTGACCCCATGTTCCCAGAAGATTAACCGTCTATTGACATTACCGCTACACCATCATCTCCTCCTAGTTACCCAGGTAGTTAGGGAAAGATCCTTCCTTCTAGTGGGAGACTTTAGCGGCCAGGGTTCAATCTCAAGGTCCAATTGGACCTAGCTCATTGGGAAACTGATGGGTTCAGTCGACAGTCTATTTTACAACCCGTTTAAATTTACGTTCCACTGAAGTCAATGCTGAAGAAAATTGGGGAGGGTGTAAAATTCTCATCTGCTTGCTATTGGTGCCAATATTCCAACCTAGTCCCATGGAAATTAGTTAAAATGTCTTCCTTGGCAATCAATATGACTGGTTAAAAGTGAATCCAGGAAAAACCCTTGACATAAAGGGTAATGGAATGCATTGTTGCAGAATACCATTGATGGAAAGTTCATTACGATTCTTGCAATTAAGATCTTTATTTGGGAAGTGATAGTATTAAAGAATTTTGGGATTAGAATGTTTGAATTGCCATAACTAATAAAAATAGCACAATGGATGAAATAACGTGCTGCTGTTTCTATGAAATGTTCAACTGAGATCTCATCTGGCTAGTGAAAAAAAACAAGTTTATGTTTAGGTCATTCATCTAATTGCTGTTCATGAGATATTTCTGTGCATATAATGCTCCAGGATTAGCCTACATAACAACACATACTGTTCTTCATTGTGTAGGAAATTCTTTCAAGCATTTTGAAGAAATAGCATGGGGCATTTTATAAATACAAGTCTTTTATTCAAAAATCATGCTCAGTATTTGAGATTCTTCATTCATTTGGTAGAAATGCACTCATAATTATTTTTCTAATTTTCTCTCTCGATTCATGTTGGAATCTACTCTCTCGACCAGGTGCAAAATACAGCTTGGCATTATTCAGAGAGTTGGAGAATCCCACCAGTGTCCTGGCCAATACTTATCCCCCCAGTGAACATCACTATAACAGATTATCTAATCACTTATCACATTGCTGTTTGTGGGATCCTGCTGTGCGCAGGTTGGTTGCTGTTCCAACAGTGACCACACTTCTTTGACTGTTGAAATGCTTTGTTCCTCTAAATGATTCAATGTCCCATTTGCTTTGTTGATAGCTGCCAAGGTACTTCCTGCTGAACCTTGAAACCTTGTCCAACCCAAGCCTGAAGTTCTCCGCCAGCTTGTTATTGTTGCCCAATACTAATATGCAACTCCCCAGGCTCCTCTGTCATTATGCATTCATTTATCTGGCGTTTTGGAAAATATCAATGACTAAAACAAAAACGCCTGTTGTAGTAACAGGATATATTGACTTGACATTCTATAAAAGGTCACGGTATTTCTTTGAGTACTCAACCTTCTAATCTTTCAAAATTTGTCCATCCTTCCTTTGTGATTTCACCTGAAAAAAATATTTTCTATTGTTTTTTACTGATCAGTTTTACATTGTAACTTAATAAATTTAGAGCACCTGATTTTAAGTCAAACTGTCCAAATTGAACAATATTACATTTGTTTTTGATTTTACTTTTCTAATATTGCTGCAAAAGATCAAAGGCAAATTTTCTGGAGATTGTTTGGAGAATTCTTATTTCAACTCACTGTTAATAATTGGTTATGTGCTTTCATTTGTACCAGTTAGATAGTAAATATCTGTGCCTCTTCATTTACCTATAACTTAATTTTCATTGCATCCAATAATGTGAATTTTCATTGCATCCAACAATGTGTCAGCTTGGTAAAATTGGCAGCACTCTGTCTCTGATTGCAAAGGGATTTAAGGAGATATTCAAGACCAGCATTTCAGTGGAGCAGTAAGGAGATGCTACATCATTTGGTGTCCCGCAAATCATATGTTAAAGTAAGATCATACCTGCCTGTTTATTTGGATGTAACCGATTCCACTAAACGCTTTGTTGATTAGAGACCTCTCGGGTTGCACAGGTCAACATTCCAACATCACCAAAACACACACAGGGTAATTGGTTATTCATCACATTTGTTGTTTCTGGGATCTTGTAACATTTTCATTTTTTACCCTTTTTCATGGGGCAGGATTTTCCCCCCATCGGGGGCGAAGTTGAGAAGGTGCGCTCCCGATCGGCGCCCCCAATTGGGGGCGCAGCGTCATTTTACATGGGCGGGCCAATTAAGGCCCGCCCAGAGTGACGTCCTCACGGAAGCGCTATGTGCTCCCTGTGCGGGGAGGGGGGAATCCCAAAATCGAGAGTGCACTTTTTCGCATATGCGCACGAAAGAGCACACTCATCTCCCTGAGGCTAAGTGCTGCCTCAGGGGGATCGGCTGTTCTGTGACAAATATTAAAAATAGGAAAAAAAAATCCTGACATATCCTCTCATGTGACACTGTCACATGAGTTGGGACATGTCTATAATTTTTACAAAAACTTTAATAAAATTTTTAAAAACCTACATGAAACCTCATCCCGCCTGTGGATTTTCTAATTTTCGCTTTTTCTAATTCCCGCCAGGGCTCCTGGCCTGCCCACCAACCTTAAGGTTGGACGGGCAGGTCCATTAATTAGTTTAATGGCTCTGTCAATGGCCTCAATTGGCCATTGACAGGTCGGCGGGCGCACAGCTGATTTTGTTGTGCCCCCACCTACAGGAAAATTTAAATGGGGCGCGGTGACGTCGGGAGTTCCACCTGACATCACCGCGCGCCATTTTATGTGTTGGTGAATGGGCCCCGCCCCCCGCTCACCCGACGGGAAAATCCTGCCCCTGGGATATGGGCATCATTGGTGAGGCCAGCATTTATTGTCCATCCCTAATTGTCCTCGAGAAGGTGGTGAACTGCCTTCCACTGCAGTCCACCTGATGTAGGTACACTCACAATGCTGTTAGGCAGAGTTCTTGGATTTTGACCCAGCAACAGTGAAGGAGCAGCCATATATTTCCAAGCCAGGGTGGTGTGTGGCTTTAAAGGGAACTTATTAGGAATTGTGTTGTGTCTTGTGATGCAGGTGTTGCGTCTGCTACACTGGACCTTCTAGGTGGTATAGGTCATGTGTTTGGAAGGTGCTGTCAAAGAAGCAAGTTGCTGCAGTGCATCTTGTAGATTGTACACACTGCAACCACTTTGCAGTGGTTGTGGAGGGTGTAAATGTTAAAGGTGGTGGCTGGGGTACCGATCGAGGGGGTTGCTTTGTCCTGTATGGTGTTGAGCTTCTTGAGTGTTGGTGGAGCTGCACTTATCCAGGCAAGTGGAGAGTATTCCATCACACTCCTGACTTGTGGCTTGTAGATGGTGGACAAGCTTTGGGGAGTCAGGAGGTGAGTTACTTGCCACAAAATCTCAGCCTTTCATCTGCTCTTGTAGCCACAGGACTTGTGCAGCTAATTAAATTTCTAGTCAGTGGTGACCCCCAGGATGTTGATGGATTCAACAGCGGTAATGCCATCGATTTTGTTTTGTTCATTCATGGGATGTGATTGTCACGGCAAGGCCAGCATTTATCGCCCATTCCTAATTATCTTTGAGAAGGTGGGGGTGAGCCACCTTCTTGAACCGCTGCAGTCCAGGTTGTATAGGTACACCCATGGTGTTGTAAGGGAGGGAGTTCCATGATTTTGACCCGTTGAAAGTAAAGGGGAGCTAGTTAGATTATTTCCTGTCATTGCCTCTGACAGGGAATGTCTGTGAGGTACAAAAGTTATCAACCATTTATCAGCCCAAATCTGAATGTTATCCAAGTCTTGCTGCTTGCGGGCTCAAACACTGCTTCGATACGTGAAGAGTTGCGCATGGAACTGAACACTGTGCAAACATCAACGGATATCTCCACTTTGACTTTATGTTGGGAGGAAGGTCATTGATGAAGCAGCTGAAGATGGTTGGGCCTAGGACATTACCCTGAGGAACTCCTGCAGTAAAGTCTTGGGACCAGGGTGATTGACCTCCAATAGCCACAACTATCTTCCTTCATGTTAGATATGACTCCAGATAGTGGAGTGTTTTCCCCTTATTCCAATTGACTTCAATTTTATGAGCGTTCCTTGATATCACACTTGGTTAATTGCTACTTTGATGTCATATGACAAGTTCTTTGTCCATGTTTGAACCAAGGCTGTAAAGAGGACTGGAGCTGACTGGTGTAGGATCAGAATCCCCTCCAACTGGGGAATTTATGGAGTATAAAACCCAAACCCATGTACATGTTTTGACCCCATGTTTTGTAACACAATACAAAAACCAAGCTGCAGCCAACAGCACACAGTTGGGCAGCAAGGGGTTAATTCAGACATTTAGTAAAGGACAGTGGCTCATCAAAAAGGTTTGGACATTGACTGATTGCTATCATGGAACAATGGCACCAGGGAAATGCCATTACCTGCTGTTGACCAATGCAATTAAGAGACTGATTACCCGATACAATGGCACAAGGAACGTGTCATCAATGTATTACAATCAAGGAATTGTAATGCAACTAAGGCGACATCACAAACAATGGAATCTGGCATTGCAACTATGATTTGTTCCTCTCGAGGAGAGGATTAGGGTCATTCAAACCTTCATCAACCCCGGAGCTAGGTGCTGTTACTGTATTGCCTGTAAATTGCAGAACTGTTTAAACAATGGGAGCTGATCATATTCGCCTGGGATAAAAGCAAAATACTGCGGATGCTGGAAATCTGAAACAAAAACAAAAATAGTTGGAAAAACTCAGCAGGCCTGAAAGCATCTGCAGAGAGGAACACAGTTAACGTTTTGAGTCTGCATGAGCTTGTTCTCTCACTGAACAATTTCTCCTTAAACTCGTCTCTCTTCCTCCAAATGAAAGGTGCGGCTATAGGTACCCGTATGGGCTCCAGTTATGCCTGCCTCTTTATGGGGTATGTGGAACATTCCTTGTTCCAGTCCTACTCAGGCCCCCTCCCACAACTCTTTCTCCGGTACTTCGATGACTGTTTCGGTGCCGCTTCATGTTCTTGTCTGCAGCTGGAAAAATTTATTAATTTTGCTTCCAATTTCCACCCCTCCATCATTTTCACATGGTCAATCACTGACACTTCCCTCCCTTTCCTTGACCTCACTGTCTCAATTTCTGGTGATAGACTGTCCACCAATATTCATTACAAGCCTACCAACTCCCGCAGCTACCTCGACTACAACTCCTCACACCCCGATTCCTGTAAAGACTCCATCCCATTCTCTCAGTCCCTTTGCCTCCATCGCATCTGTTCCGATGATGCCACTTTCCAAAACAGTTCCTCTGACATGTCTTCCTTCTTCCTTAACTGAAGTTTTCCACCCACGGTGGTTGACAGGGCCCTCAACCATGTCCGGCCCATCTCCCGCACATCCGCCCTCACAACTTCCTCTCCCTCCCAGAAACATGATAGGGTCCCCCTTGTCCTCACTTATTACTCCACCAGCCTCCGCCTCCAAAGGATCATCCTCCGCCAACTCCAGCATGATGACACCACCAAACACATCTTCCCTTCACCCCCCCGGCGGCATTCCGCTGGTCCACTCCTCCATCATCCCCTACACCTCAACCCCCTCCCACGGCACCTTCCCATGCAACCGCAGAAGGTGTTACACCTGCCCCTTTACTTCCCCCCTCCTCGCCGTCCAAGGGCCCAAACACTCCTTTCAAGTGAAGCAGCGCTTCACTTGCACTTCCCTCAATTTAGCCTACTACATTTGCTGCTCCCAATGCGGTCTCCTCTACATTGGAGAGACCAAACGCAGACTGGGTGACCGCTTTGCAGAACACCTTCGGACTGTCCGCAAGGATGACCCAGACCTCCCTGTCGCTTGCCATTTCAGCACATCACCCTGCTCTCATGCCCACATGTCCGTCCTTGGCCTGCTGCAATGTTCCAGTGAAGCTCAAAGCAAACTGGAGGAACAGCACCTCATCTTCCGACTAGGCACTCTACAGCCTTCCGGACTTAACATTGAGTTCAACAACTTCAGATCATGAACTCTCTCCTCCATCCCCACCCCCTTTCTGATCCCCCTTTTTCCAATAATTTATATTTTTTAAATATATTTTTCTTTTCCCACCTATTATTAAATTTATTTCGATCTATCATTTTATCTCCACCTTTTTGCCCATTTAGATCCCTTCCCCACACCCCATCTGCCACTTGTTTGTCCTGCTTTCTACCCTTAATGTCACCACTAGCACATTCCTTAGATAATATCACCACCGTGAACACCCCTTTGTCCTTTTGTCTACAACATTTTTGGCAATCTCTTCTTTGCCTTCACCTATCACTGGCCCTCTATCCAGCACCACCTGTCCCACCCCCCTCAACCAGCTTATAATTCATCACATTTCTATATTTCTTTATTTCTGATGAAGAGTCATATGGACTCGAAACGTTAACTGTGTTTCTCTCCACAGATGCTGTCAGACCTGCTGAGCTTTTCCAGCTATTTTTGTTTATATTCATCTGGGATATATTTTCCATGGAAAATCTATTGTTTCAACCAGCATAAGCAGGTCACATTCGTCTGGGCTATGCATGGAATAAACTAAGAGTGCTAACTACCAGACATTGGAATAGCAGGGGCAACAGGAAATATCTTTGATATGTCTGAATTGAATCATGAAAAGGGAATATCAGAGTGTGGTTACTGCAGTTGGAAGGAAGTTCAGGATTGGTCAGCTTTACTCAGGGCCTACAGTCAAGTAAGTTGTGAAGAGGACATAAGGAGGCTACAAAAAGATATAGATAGGCTAAGTGAGTGGGCAAAGATCTGGCAAATGGAGTATAATGTGGAAAAATGTGAAATTGTCCATTTTGGCAGGAAGAATAAAAGAGAAGCATATTATCTGAATGGTGGGAGATTGCAGACCTCTGAGGTGCAGAGGGATCTGGGTGTCCTAGTGCATGAATCACAAAAGGCAAGTTTGCAGGTACAGCAAGTAATTAGGAAAGCTAATAGAATGTTATAACTTATTGCAAGGGGAATCAAATACAAAAGTAGGGAGGTTATGCTTCAGGCCTACCTTGCTGAGAGTTGGAGTGGAGCAGACCTGCAGGAGACAGTCAGGAGCTGAGGAGCGCCTATAAAAACAGACCAGGGATTCAAGTGAGGCCTACCTTGCTGGGAGTGGGAGCGGAGCTGAGGAGTGCACTGTTTCAGCTGCTGTGAGGCAGCAGTAGCGGGAAAAAAAAGCAACTGTGATGTCACATGAAGCTAATAAGTTGATTGGCCGGTAAGTGCTCAGCCTAAGGGACAGTGTGTGAGAAACCACCTTAGGACAGGCGAGTTCAGGTAGATCTATAAATAAAAAGAACTGAAACTTTAAAATAATAAACCAAAATTGGAAAACTTTAAAATTAAAATAAAACAATAAAGATTAAAAAGCAATAAAAATAAAGTAATTTAAACAAACATCTAAAACACATACCTTTGTCGATAAGAAGCATATATAACCTTTAGTTGTCAGTGGTACTAGAATTCAATAAACACAGTAAATTGTAGCTTACATAGGAAGAAAGTAATTAAAGTAAATTAACTAAGTAGCAAGTTAGAATGGCGGGACAGGTGTTATGTTGTAGCTGTGGGATTTGGGAACTTTTGGACGTCAAGGTGATCCATGACAAGCACATCTGCAGGAAGTGTAAGCAGCTTGAGAAATTCCAGATCAGGATTATTGATCTGGAAGCTGAAATGCAGACACTGTACAACATAAGGGAGGGGGAGAAATATCTGGATACTTTGTTCCAGAAGACAGTCACACCTCTTAGAAGAAGGTCATCTGTTTTGGTCAGCAGTGAGGGATAGGAGGATGTGACTGTCAGTGAGGCAGGTAATGGGGCCGAGCAGACAGTAGGGGAGGAGCCTCAGGCTTTGCAATTGTCAAACAGGTTTGAGGTATGTGAATGAAAGTGTGGATGAAAGTGAAGTCTGCAAGGTGGATAAGCTGGCTGGCTATGGCACTGGGGTACAGCAGGGGGAGCAAAAAGGAATGTAGTGGTAGTAGGGGATAGTACGGTGAGGGGGATTGACACTATTCTCTGCAGCAAAGAGTAAGAGTCCAGACGGCTGCGTTGCCTGCCCAGTGCCAGAGTTCGGGATATCTGCTCAGGGCCGGAGAGGAACTTGCAGTGGGAGGGGGAAGATCCAGTTGTCGTGGTCCATGTAGGTACCAACAACATAGGCAGGACTAGGAAAGAGATTCTGCACATCAGTATGAGGAGCCAGGTACCAAATTAAGAAGCAGAACCTCAAAGGTAATAATCTCTGGATTATTACCTGAGCCACATGCAAATTGGCATAGGGAAAATAAGCTCAGAGGGACGAATGCGTGGCTCAGAGGCTGGTGTGGGAGAAGTGGGTTCCGGTTTGTGGGGCACTGACATCAGTACTGGGGAAAGTGGGGGCTGTACCATTGGGACGGTTTACACCTGAACAATGCTGGGACGAGTGTCCTCGCAAATCACGCATCTAGGGAAGTAGGGAGGGCTTTAAACTAAACAAGAGGGGTGAGGGATCAAGCTTGGGTAGAGGTAGCAATTCAAGGTGTGGAATCAAGACAGGAGAGTAAAATGGTAATATGAGAAATGAGGATCAGAGAATGGCAGGGAGGGCCAGAGAGAAAAAAACAAGAATACATCAACAGTCAAGACTATATGCTACAAAAGGTAACAAAAAGACAAAACTGAAGGCTCTCTATCTGAATGCACGTGGCATTCATAACAAAGTAAATGAATTGATGGCCCACATTGAAGTAAATAAATATGATCTGATAACAATTACAGAGACATGGCTACAGGACGACAAAGATTGTGTCCTTAATATTGAAGGGTACATGACATTCAAGAAGAATAGGAAGCCAGGTAAAGGTGGAGGGGTAGCACTGTTAATCAAAGAGGGCATTGGTGCAATAGTTAGAGATGACCTTGGTTCAGGAGATCAGGATGTAGAATCAGTTTGGGTGGAGATGAGGAATAGTAGGGGAAAAAAGTCATTAGTGGGAGTGGTCTGCAGGCCCCCTTACAGCAGCCACAGAGTAGGACAAAGTATTCAAGAGAAAATATTTTGTGCTTGTGATAAAGGGACAGCAATAATCATGGGTGATCTTAATCTACATATAAATTGTAAAAATCAGATTGGTAGTAGTAGCCTGGATGAGGGGTTCTTAGAATGCTTTTGACATAGTTTCTTGGAGCAGCATGTTCTGGAACCAACCAGAGAACAGGTTATATTAGACTTGGGGCAGAATTTTACATTCGCTGTGCGGGCGCGCGCCTGACATGCCGGAATGTAAAATGACACGCGATGACATCAGGCGTGCGTCCCGACGTCATCGCAAACCCATGCGATATTTCATTCGGTGGGCACGCACTGGAGTCGGCTGCGCACCTGCCGATAATTGAAAGGCCTATTAAGGCCGTTAAGGACATAATTAACCTGAATTTTACGCTGCCCGACCAACCTTACGGCTGGTGGGCAGGCGAAAAGGCCAAACGGTCTTTACACTTTTTAGGAAACCTTCCTAAAGCTATTACAAATTAAATAAAAAGTTTCTTTTGAAATTAAAAACATGTCCTATCTCATGTGACACAGTCGCATGAGGGGACATGTTTAATTAAATTTTTATTGCATTTATGAATTCAATCTCCCTGAGGCAGCTCCGTGCCTCAGGGAGATTGAAGCACTCTTTCATGCGTATACGCGAACTGCGCACCAGGCCCACTCTCCCTCCTCCCCCCACCCGCACAGTCCAGCACTACCACTCGCAATCCATGCAGGGCGGGCCTTAATTGACCCGCCCATGTGAAGTCACGGAGCAGAGCCGATCATGGGCAGCAGTCAACCACCCCCACCTGCTCCCGCCGATCCTGCCCAACAACTGGAAAATCCTGGCCTTGGCATTGTGTAATGTGACAGGATTAATTAATGACCCCAGAGTAAAGGCACCCTTGGTTAGCAGCGACCACAATATATTTGAATTTTACAGCCAGTTTGAAAGAGAGAAGAGTGGGTCTAAGACTTGTATCTTAAACTTAAATAAGGGCAATTACGTGGGGATGAAAGCTGAGCTAGCTGAAGTGAACTGGGAAACTAGGCTAGAGGATAGATCAATTAAGAAGCAGTGGCAGACATTTAAGGGAATATTTCAGAGTATTCAGAATAAGTACGTCCCTATTATAGAGAAAAATTCTAAGGGGAGGACCCACCTTCCGTGATTAACTAAAGAAATTAAGGAAAGGATCAAGCTTAAGGAAAAAGCATATAACTCCGCAAAGATGATGGCAGGACAGATGATTGGTCAGAATATAAAGAATGGCAGGGAATGACTAAAAGGTTAATCAGGAGAAAGAAATTAGAGTATGAGGGGAAGCTAGCTAGAAATGTAAAAACAGATAGCAAGAGTTTCTACAGATATTTAAAAAGGAAAAGAGTAAGTAAAGTGAATGTTGGTCCTCCAGAGAGTGACAGCAGGGAATTTTAATAGTAGATAATAAGGAAATGGCGGAAGAAATGAACAAAGATTTTGCTTCTGTGTTCACTTTAGAGAATACGAAAAACATTCCAGCAATAGCTGAAAATCAGGAGGTGAACGGGAGAAAGGAACTTGGTGAAATTGCAATCACTAGGGAAACGGTACTGAGCAAATTGATGGAGCTGCAGGCTGGCAAGTCTCCGGGTCCCGATGGACTACACCCTAGGGTCTTAAAAGAGGCGGCTAATGAGGTAATTGATATGCTGGTGTTAATTTTCCAAAATTTGCTAGAATCTGGAAAGGTTCAAGAAGGGAGCAAGGCAGAAAACAGGAAACTATGGACCAGTTAGCTTGATGTCTGTCAAGGGAAGTTATTGGAATCAATCATTAAGGCAGTTATAGCTGAGCATAAATTATAGGCAATCAGGAAGAGTTAGCATGGTTTTGTGAAAGGAAAATCAGGTTTAACCAATTTATTGGAGGTTTTTTGAAGGAGTAACCTGCATGATGGATAAAGGGGAGCCTGTAGATGTACTGTACTTGGATTTCCAGAAGGCATTTGATAAGTTGCCACATCAAAGGTTATTATGGAAAATAAAAGCGCATGGTGTAGGGGGTAACATATTAGAATGGATAGAAGATTGGCTGGCTGGCAGAAAGCAGATGGTATACATAAATGGTCTTTTTCAGATTGGCAGGATGTGACGAGTGGTGCCCCACAGGTATCTGTGCTGGGGCCTCAACTTTTTACAATTTATATCAATGACCTAGATGAGGGGAGCGAAGACATGGTAGCTAAATTTGCAGATGACACAAAGATAGGTAGGAGAGTATGTTGTGAAGAGGACATGAAGAGGTCGCAGATGGATATGGATCGGTTGAGTGAGTGGGCAAAGATCTGGCAAATGGAGTTCAATGTGGGAACATGTGAAGTTGTTCACTTTGGCAGGAAGAACAAAAAAGCAGGGTATTACTTAAATGGAGAATGGCTGCATAATTCTGAGGTGCAGAGGGATCTAGGTGTTCCAGTATATGAGTCACAAAAAGTTAATATGCAGGTACAGCAAGTAATTAAGAAGGCTAATGGAATGCTTTCCTTTATTATGAGAGGGATTGAATATAAAAGTAAGGATGTTATGCCTCAGTTATACAGGGCATTGGTGAGACTGCACCTCGAATACTGTGTGCAGTTTTGGTCTCCTTATTAAGGGAAGATGTAAATGCATTGGAGGCGGTTCAAAGGAGGTTTACTAGATTGATACCTGGAATGAGTGGGTTGTCTTATGAGGAAAGGTTGGACAGACTGGGCTTGTTTCCACTGGAATTTAGAAGAGTGAGGGGTGATTTGATTGAAGTATACAGGATCCTGAATGACCTTGACGAGGTGGATGTCGAAAGGATGTTTCCTCTTGTGGGTGAGTCCAGAACTAGTGCGCACTGTTTTAAAATTAAGGGTCGCCCTTTTAGGACAGAGATGAGGAGAAATGTTTTCTCTCAGAGGGTTATGCAACTTTGGAATTCTCTGCCTCAGGAGGCAGTGGAGCCGGGGTCATTGAATATTTTTAAGGCAGAGGTAGATAGATTCTTGTTAGGCAAAGGAATCAAAGGTTATTAGGGATAGATGGGAATGTGGAAATCGAAACGTAATAAGATTAGCCACGATCTTATTGAATGGCAGAGCAGGCTCAAGGGGCCGAATGGTCTCCTCCTGCTCCTATTTCTGATATGTTCTTATGTTGTTACAGGGCACTAGTGAGACCACATTTGGAATACTGTGTACAGTATTGGTCATCTTATTTAAGGAAGAATGTAAATGCGTTGGAAGCAGTTCAAAGAAGGTTTACCAGACTATTACCTGGAATGGGTGGGTTGCCTTATGAGGAAAGGTTGGACAGACTAGGCTTGTATCTGCTGGAGCTTAGAAGAGTAAGAGGTGATTTGATTGAAACATATAAGATTCTGAGGGGTCTTGACAGGGTGGATGTAGAGAGAATGTTTCCTCTTGTGGAAGAATCTGGAACTAGGGATCACTTTTTAAAAAAAGGGTCATCCATTTAAAACAGAATAAGCAAAATTTTTTCACTCAAACGGTCGTGAGTCTTTGGAACTCTATCCCTGAAAATGTGGTGGAAGCAGGGTCTTTGAATATTTTTAAGGCAGAGATGGATAGATTCTTGGTAAGCAAGGGGGTGATAGGTTATCAGGGGTAGGTGGGATGCAGATTTCAGGTTACCATCAGATCAGCCATGATCTTATTAAATGGCGGAATAGGCTTGAGGGGCTGAATGGCCTACTCCTGCACCTTGTTCATATGTAATCAACTCCAGACAGACCAGCCATGTTGGGGATTGTAAGTGTTTTCAGCCAAATCGTAGTCTGAGGGTTTTGTAAGGGTTTGGGACAAAAGCGTAGTGTTTTTGCCATAGGGTTTAGACCAAGTCGCAGTAACTTTGTTTTGGGTTAACTGGGAACCGTGGTTGAATCACTGAAGAGTTCACCTGGGAATTGGGGTGTCAATTTCAGCTAGTCGCAGAAGGTTCTGTACTGGGGACGGGTTGTTTTAATTTTGTAGTTCTCTGTGTTATTTAACTAATCATAGAAGTATATGTATTAGGGATATTAGTGAGTTCAATAAAACATTTAATTTATGGTTGAACCAAACAGCGTCTGTGCAATTTTGTTCTTTATAAATCCTAAAGTCCAAGAACCATTTGTAAGGGGGTACGGGACCCCCAACACTGGTCCTGGCAGAACCCAAACTGGTCAGCATATTATTCATGTGTGAGTACCACTTGATAACACTGTTAATAACACCAACCAGCACCTTGACGATTGAGTGTAGACTGATGGGGAGGTATTGTCTGTATTGGATTCGTGCTGCTTTGTGGACAGGACATAGCGTTTATAAAACACCACACAACCCAAGGTGTTTCACAATCAATTAATTGATTTTGAAGTGCTATAACAACATTTGAGCACTTTGGGATGCGTGATGCTAACATAGATTCAAGTCTTTCTTTCTAAATAGAAAGTTACAAAGTATTATCGCATTTAACTATTGACTGCAGAATGATAAAGAATACTTTCGCTGATAAATTTGATTTTAGAACTATTCAGTCCATATTTGATTTGCACATCTTTCCTTGTTCTTTGGTCAACAGTTTTTAGACTTCATCCAGTAAATTCATTGCCATCCAAATATTTTCCAATTTTGTTCACAAGTGCAGAACCTAATGCCTCCAATCCCATGGCTTTGTGTGTTCCTGGCAAATACCGAAAGCTCCAGACTGACATGGGAGTTCTGATGCAATGGGAGAAAAACACATTTGCTGAGTTACAAAATATCATTGTTCCAGAGTGAGATGCAAAGTGAACAAGTGTTTTGTGATCATAATGCTTTAACATCAAGATCAGTCAAGCAAATTATGTTGCTGCAATTTAGAAATGGGCCATTGCACTACAGTGCAGAATAAAGAGATAAAACCACTGCTGCTTTCTGTTATACCAGGGTGACCTCTAAGGGCTAATTACCAAAAGTATCTTCAAGAACAAGGTTGTGAGTTCAAGCCCCTTATCAGAGACTTGGACACAAAATCTAGGCTGACATTTCATCCCAGTATTGAGGATGTCAGTGGTGCTGCCTGGCAGATGAGACTTTAAATCAAGGCCCCAGAGGCTTTGAGGGAGGTAAAGAATCCCATGGCACTATTCGAACAAGAGCAAAGGATTCTTCCAGTGTCCTGAAACATATTTATCAATCAACTAGTCTTTATTTCCAATCTTTATTTCAGTTCTGCTTGTGCTCAAATTGGTTGTCACATTTCTCCACATTGACGAGACTTCAAAAGTACTTCATTGGCTGTAAAATGCTTTGAAATGTCCTCAGGTTATGGAAAGTTCTACAGAATTGCAAATTCTTTCTTTCTTATGAAAGAAAAAAATAAAATTCATTTTTAGATTCCCCTTCCCCTGCAAGAGAAATGAATTGCATTGATTGCTGTACTCGCCAGATCCACCTGCCATTAACGGTCAATACTTGTGAAGGAATGCTGATTTAAAGGATCAAGGACCCAGTATGAGAGAAATAAAAACAGAAAAGGCAGGAAATACTCAGGTGACATCTGACAGGGAGAAACAGAAATCACCCAAACTATCTTCCGCTTTATCTGGAGGTAAAAAATGGACCGTGTTCGCAGGGACACGATGTACAAACCTCGAGATAAACAGGCAATAAAATGGACCCAACATCACCCTCATCCTGATGGCTACCTTTGTGTGTGGCTGCATCAAGCTGTGTGTAGGCTCTCAGTGCACAAACACCAAGTGTCACTGTCCCTGGTGTTGCAAAGGATGTGTCTGGTCGCATTGCCACAGAACGATCCAGGTAGTTGGACAGTGCCATACCACCTATCCCTCGTGGAAATGTTTATTCAAAGAAACACCTCTGACCACAAGTCCATCAGTGATCTGCATATAATGTCCTCGAGGCCCTGCGGGAAAAGGATACGGTGGGTCCTGTTGAACGGTTCCCTGAGCAGACTATCAAAATCATTTAGCAGAATCCCTCATCGCCATAACTTTCAAACAAGCACTAAGATGTAGCTGGATGGTGGTGAGAAGGACACTCCTTGTCAGATTCTCATGCACATCCAAAGTTTTAGCACCGCTGCACACGGCCCTCAAAGCGGCTGCGCTGTGGGGAAGAGATTGACACCCAGCTCCTTCTGGAATGTGCCTTTGCAAAGAAGGCCTGGAAAAAGAGGCAATGGTTTTGTCAAACTTCATTCCGAGCAGCTCCGTGACACAGGATTCTGTACTCTACAGGCTGTCCCAAGGATGCATGCCATGAAAAACATCAACTGCTTCTGGAGGATCATCAACTTAATGAAAGATTGTATTTGGTCTGCCCAAAATTTGGTGGTCTTCCAGGGCAAAGACTTGTCCATGACTAAGTGTTGCAGACTGACACATCCCAAGGTCCAGGACTATGTGCTGAGGGAAGCTCCAGGTCACACTTGCACACTGAACAGAGGTGTTCTACAAAGCATTCACCCACTCTGTATTTGGTCTCCCCAGTGTAGGGCAGACTACATTGTGAGCAGTGGATACAGTACACCAAGTTAAAAGATGTACATGTAAATCTCAGTTTCATCTGGAAGGAGTGTTTGATGCTTTGGATGGTGGGAAGGGAGGAGGTAAGTGGGCAGGTGTTGGAATCTCCTGTGCTTGCACAGGGATGTGCTATATGAAGGGGAGAGGGTGTTGGGGAGATTGAGGAGTGGAACAGTGTGTCACAGATAAAAGTGTCCCTTCAGAATTCTGAAAGGGGAGGGGACAAAAATGGAGGATAATGATTTGTTGAATGTGGATCCATTTAATCTCCCCTGCCTTCCAGCTGTGTCAGAGATCTTTCCTTTTGTTAATTTCCCGCCTCTGTACTTGATTAAAACCTGCTACAGTTCTTCTTTTAAACTTGCCTTACCTGCTGAGATTTTCCTGCATTTTCTGTTTTTGTTTCAGGTTTTTAGCATTAACAGTACTTTGCTTTTGTCTTATTATGAGAGAACTCTGTGTACTAGCACGCATTTCAGGCTGCTTGACAAGTTCCTTTATCTGGAACAAAGAGCACGATGTGTCCTATTGTGCTGAACAATACCCACATGCTTCCCTGTGATTCAGTTATCAGTCCTTCTATTCATCTGAAAACACACCTCAACTTTGCTGACCTGGTGAGGCCATTAAAATATTGTTAACACTACAAAGAACCCTGTAGGGTTATGGAGCTCCCACTCATAGCCACAATAAGCTCCTTTCACATGGTCTGAGCTACATTTGATGGCCTCTTGCCTGCTATTCCAACCGCTAATGTCCAAGAACTAGATGATCATCAATTCATTGCCTCCTACTGGGCTGACACTAAAGGCCTTCTAAATCAGTCAATTATATAAATACCTAAAATCGTGACACTCTGGCCCCAGTGTTGGAAATCTGTTCAATAGGATTTTAAGTCAGGTTTCAGAGCAAGGTGCCTCATTTGTGACCTCTTTATTTTTCAGCATGACCTTCATCTCTTCTTAATCACACCACCATTTCTCATTCGCACTCCCATTGAATCAAACTCTGCACCATCTCACCCTTCCAAGACTCATCATTGGGCCATGGCTTTACAGTGAAGCACAGTAAAAAGTGTTAATTTGATCCTGCCGGCCCTGTGATGTTTGCAGTTCCAGAGCCAGTGATGATCGCGCATGCGCCCTGATGCATTTGCCCCTACAAAGATGGCGGCCGCGCATATAGGTGCGCATGCGTGGCGCTGGGGGGCCAAAAGTGGCCTGAAGTGATTTTAGTCCCTTGCTCCCTTAGTTAGCTAACCTAAAGAGGAAAAAATATTTTGAAGAGATGCTATTGACAATAGAGCTGTTCTCTGTCTGTGTTTAAAGATTATAGCACAGGTAGGGAGTGGAAAACAGATGAACTTATCTCATGCTTGATTTGGGGGTGCTCTAACACTCCGCCAGCTCATTCCAGGAAATTTAGAAGCTGATGTTCTCTAAATTGCTTTATCTAAAGCTGCTTGGTTTCTTACAAACACACTCAAATGATTACTAGAATATGGTGAAATAATTTATCTCTTTTCCACAAGACAAAATGGAGACACGGGGCCAAGTTTTGCTTCATGATTGAGTAAGAGGGGAGGGAGAATATGATTTGAACTGATTTGGCACAGATTGAACAGGAGGCTGCTTCCCCACTGTTAGTTAACAATCAGACTTCATAATTAGGTTCCTTAATAGTGCACACTTTAACTTTCCCTTTGGGGCATCTCCACTACAGCATAAAAAGCTTGCTTAAATAATAACGTTAAAGCAAAATGCTGCATATGCTGGAAAAGCTCAACAGACCTGAGAGCCTCTATGGAGAGAGAAACAGAGTTAACGTTTTGAGTCCATATGGCTCTTCAAAACAAAATAATCTGTGGTAAGAATAAAAATGCAATAAATCAGAAAAAACTAAGTGGCAGTCTGCAATTGTCATTCTACATTTTCAATGTCAGGTGAGTCATTAAGTAACAATAGGATGGAGGATAGAGAAATAATTAAATAATAATGACTCACCTAACAATGAGAACATAGAATAATAATTGCTGACTGCCACACAGTTTTTTCTGATTTATTTCATTTTTATTCTTACCACAGATTATCTTGCAGTTTAATATTGTTAGGAAATAGTTTAAGTAAATTATATTTGTGCTTGGACATGTTAGGAACAAGGTATACCTTTAAGTTTGAGTTTTAGCTTTAATGTTTAAGTTTGATGTGTATTTCTGTATTGTGTGTTAAGAAGAAATTGAGTTTTTGTTTCACTTTAAAAGATGCCTACATTTTAATGAAGATTTTATGACCCTTGAAGGGGAGTTAAAGCAAACAAGGTAAAAAAAAAGCTTCTGTTGCTTAGCAACAGTGGTCCAGAGAGAGGGACCCACAGAGACAGAAAAGTAATTTCAGTTCAGTTGAAGCCAGGATTCCTGAGAGGCTTGGATAGCAGAGGGACAGATAGCAAGTCCTAAACCAAAGTTGAAGCCAGCTGCCAGGAGAGGAAACTGCAGAAGCAGGTTCCAGAAACTAAAGAAGAAAGTCCCAAAATCCAGGGGAGTGGAACAGGAAAGATCCCAAGAGGACAGTCTAGTCAAAGGACAAGGACAGGAATCTGGAAAAGGTCCTGTTCTGTGGAAGTGAAAGTAAGGAGCAGGGAGGAAGGCTCCAAGCTCCAGGTTTAAAGAGAAGAAAGCTGCAGGACACAGGTTTAAAGCAATATAGGTGTGCGAGAAGCCTGAAGGTCCAAGGAGACAGCTGAAGCTCTATAACTGTTTACTATGGACATGTGAAGCTTTGGTGTTCTGTTGGCACAGCTGAGCATTTGAGAGAGAGTGCATGGAAGGAAGTTGAATGCATGTGGTGACCCAGGGAAGAGGAACATAGGAAGGAGAGTTTGAAACCCTGGAGGTGAACCCTTGCAGAAGGCGTCTGAGAGAAAGTGTCAGTTTGGAGAAGATTCCAAAGCGAGTTCTTCAAGAGTGGAGATTGGAAATCCTCATGTGAAAGATTGAGTTCAGTGAGGCCAGTTGGCTCATGGTGTGTAAAGAGTCTGGGAGGAGTTCATGAGAGATCCATAGCATCAGTTTGGGGTGACATCTGTCACTTGGTGTCACAGTGTGGTGTGTCTGACCACAGGTCACCAATTGGTTTACATGGACTGTGTACCTACTGTGAACATTAGAGTATAAGATAACTTTTGTAACTTGTGTTATCCTTACAAATCTCTATATATCTGTAAAGGTATAGTTGTGGGTGAGAGGGTATTATAACATAGAGAAAAAAACAAAAAACTACTGCGGATGCTGGAAATCCAAAACAAAAACAGAATTACCTGGAAAAACTCAGCAGGTCTGGCAGCATCGGTGGAGAAGAAAAGAGTCGACGTTTCGAGTCCTCACGACCCTTCAACAGAACAGCTTATATTTCACCCCTCTCCTAACTATACTCAGTTCTGCTGAAGGGTCGTGAAGACTCGAAACGTCGACTCTTTTCTTCTCCACCGATGCTGCCAGACCTGCTGAGTTTTTCCAGGTAATTCTGTTTTAATATTATAACATAGTTCATTTTTTCTTGTTTAATAAATGTTTTATTCTTTCCTTAAAAGTTCATCAGCTGGCTCCAGTGACTCGGTTCTGTAGCCACTCTCCATGTATCTGAATAAAAGTTAGGATCTGTCAAGCCGGGTTCCACCCTGGGATCTGGCTTGTCCAGTAGTAACATCAGCTGGGATCATAACAATATGTAATATTTATTTTAAAAAAGCTTTGGCACAGAGATATTTCAGTGGATTTTGTTAATTTTTCACTATTCTGTTGAAAAGAATTTCTGCATACTCTGCATTGATCTTTAACCCATCTCAACATTGATTTTCCAAAAGATTTTCTTTAAAGCTAAGTGACTTTTAATTATTTATGAATGCTCATGGCTTATTTACCTTCAAAGATATGGTTCCTTTCAAAGAATGATACAGAAGAAAACATTAGAGTGAAAAAGACAGGTATCAAGGCAGGAAAAAGGTCAGGGGTATAAGCTATGCAGACATTTTAGATTTTTTAATATATCTCAGTTTTTAACTCCCTTGCTGGATGTTCTGCAATGCTGTCCATTTCTTTGACATACAGTGGTAGAAGTAATTACTTCTTTAAAAAAACATGAAAAATCATGTACATGTCAGCTTGCCTCAATAAATTGGAGTCAGGAGCTTGTTGGTTCAAATCCCACAACAGGATTTGAGCATCTAATCTAGGTTAATGCTTTAGTACAATACTGTGGGGAGGTCTTTTGGTGCAGTCGGTAGCATCCCTGCCTCTGAGCCAGAAGCTCTGGGTTTAAGTCCCAGATTTGATGGCCAAGGGAGGTGTGTTCATAACACAGCCGAACAGAACCTGCAAGTCCTTCCAACAGTCGCCAATGGCAGGCAGTAAGAGCGGGAGAGATTCCGGTCAGCCATGTGATGGAAAGAAAGTTAGAGCCCCTACCATCACTATCCATAGCTCCAGTTTACAGCAGGTGTGTGAAGGTGCATGTTGCCACTGCAACTCAGGCTCCCTGAGTGAACTATAACACATCGCCAAATGTGGTATATTGACAGAGGTGCTGCTGCTCAGCTGAGAGTGGGAAAATTGCTAGAATCCATCATCAGTGTCAAAGTAGGTGAGCACTTGGAAAGGGGTATGCTGATTAGTCACCATGATATTATGAAGTATATCAAGTTCTTTGTAGAGCTGGTGAGAAGGTGGATGGAGAGCCACTGAATGCAGTGCCCCCACTGACAGGAGTGTGTAACTGCAGCATAGCTTACATTTACCAATAAAAGTGTGGAGATAAAAACAAATAATTGACAAAGTATACTTATACACACACATGTACACGCGTACATATGTGTACCTCCTGATGAAAGGTAGACAACTTAAAATGGTTAGCTCTCTTTTTCTATTCACAGTTGCTGCCTGAGCTTTATATGTTCATTCACGGGATGTGGGCCTCGCTGGCTAGGCCAGCATTTATTGCCCTTCGCTAATTGCCCTTGAGAAGGTGATGGTGAGCGACCTATTTGAACCGCTGCAGTTCATGTGGTGTAGGTACACCCACAGTGCTGTTAGGGGGGGAGTTCCAGGATTTTGACCCAGTGAAGGAACGGTGATGTATTTCCAAGTCAGGGTAATGTGTGACTTGGAAGGGAAGTTCCAGGTGGTAGTGTTCCCATGAGTCTGCTGTCCTTGTCCTTCTAGAGGGCAATGGTCATGGGTTTGGAAGATGCTGCCTAAGGAGGCTTGGTGAATTCCTGCAGTACATTTTGTAGATGGCACACACTGCTGCTATGGTGTGTCAGTGGTGGAGGGAGTGAGTGTTTATGGATGGGGTGCCATTCAAGCGGCTGCTTTGACCTGAATGGTGTCAAGCTTCTTGAGTGTTGTTGGAGCTGCACCCATCCAGGCAAGTGGAGAGTATTCCATCACACTCCTGACTTGTGCCTTGTGGATGATGGCCAGGCTTTGGGGAGTCAGGAGGTGAGTTACTCACCACAGGATTCCTAGCCTCTGGCCTACTTTTGTAGCAACAGTGTTTATATGGCTACTCCAGTTCAGTTTCTAGTGGTGATAACCCACAGGATGTTGATAGTGGGGGATTCAGCGATGGTAATGCCGTTGAATGTTAAGTATTGATGGTTAGATTCTCTCTAGTTAGAGATGTTCATTACCTGGCACTTGATGTGAATGTTACTTGCCACTTGTCAGCCCAAGCCTGGGTATTGTCCAGATCTTGCTGCATTTGGACATGGACTGCTTCAGTATGAGGAGTCGCAAATGGTGCTGAACATTTGTGCAGTCATCAGTGAACAGCCCCACTTCTGACCTTATGATGGAGGGAAGGTCATTGATGAAGCAGCTGAAGATGGTTGGGCCTTGGACACTACCCTAAGGAACTCCTCCAGTGATGTCCCGGAACTGACACGATTGACCTCCAACAACCACAACCATCTTTCTTTGTTGTGACACCAACCAGTGGAGAGTTTTCCCCTCATTCCCAGTGATTCCAGTTTTGCTAGGTCTCTTTGATGCCACACTCGGTCAAATGCTGCCTTGATGTCAAGGGCAGTCACTCTTGCCTCACCACTGGAGTTCAGTTCTTTTGTCCAGGTTTGAATTAAGGCTTTAATGAGGTCAGGAGCTGAGTAGCCCTAGTGGAACCCAAACTGAGAGTGAGTGAGCAGATTATTGCTAAGCAAGTGCCTCTTGATAGCACTATTGATAACCCCTTCCACCACTTTACTGATGATTGAGTGTAGGCTGATGGGGCAGTAATTGGCCAGGCTAGATTTTCCCTGCAGTTTGCGTGCAGGACATAGCCTGGACAATTTTCCACATTGCCGGGTAAATGCCAGTGTTGTAGCTGTACTCGAATAGCTTGGCTAGAGGCGCGGCAAATTCTGGAGCACAAGTCTTCAGTGCTATTGCCAGAATATTGTCAGGGCTCATAGTCTTTGCACTATCCAGTGCTCTCAGCCTCTGACATGAAATGAATCGAATTGGCTGAAGACTGGCGTCTGTGATGCTGGGGACTTCCAGAGCAAGCTGAGATTGATCATCCACTCGGCATTTCTGACTGAACTTTGTAGCAAATGCTTCAGCCTTATCTTTTGATATTCTAGGCTCCCCCATCATTGAAGATGGGGATATTTGTGGAGCCTCCTCCTCCAGTGAGTTGTTTAATTGTCCACCACCATTGAGCTTAGATCTGATCCATTCGTTGTGGAATCATTTAGCTCTGTCTATCACTTGCTGCTTATGCTGTTTTGCACGCAAGTAGTCCTGCATTATAGCTTCACCAGGTTGACACCTCATTTTTCAGTTTACCTGGTGCTGCTCCTGGCATGCCCTCCCGCAGTCTTCATTGAACTAGGGTTGATCCCCTGGCTTGGTGGTAATAATAGAGCGGGGAATATGGCAGGCCATGAGGTTACAGATTGTGGTCGAGTACAATTCTGCTGACACTGATGGTCCACAGCGCCACATGCTTGAGTTGTTAGATCTGTTCGAAACCTATCCCATTTAGCATGGTGATAGTGCCACACAACATGATGAAGGGTATTTTCAATGTGAAGACTGGACTTCGTCTCCACAGGGACTGTGTGGTGGTTACTCCTGCCAACACTGTCACTGACAGATGCATCTTTGGCAGGCAGGTTAATGAGGATGAGGTCAAGTATGTTTTCCCTTCACCTTGGTTCCCTCACCTCCCACAGACCCAGTCTAGCAGCTAAGCCCTTTAGGATTCGGCCAGCTCAGTCTGTAATGGTGCTACTGAGCCACTCTTGGTGATGGACATTGAAGTCCACCATCCAAATTAAATATTGCACCCTTGCCACCCTCAGTGCTTCATCAAAGTGGTGTTCAAAATGGGTGAGTACCAATTCATCATCTGAGGGGGCTAATACATGGTAATAGCTCGGAGGTGTCCTTGTCCATGTTTGACCTGATGCCATGAGACTTCATGTGGTCTGAAATCAATGTTGAGGGTACTCCCAGGGTAACTCCCTCCTCACTGTATACCAGTCTGTCACCACCTCTGTTGAATGTGTCCTGCCAGTGGGACAGGACATACCCAGGGGTGGTGATGGTGGTGTCTGGGGCATTATCTATATGGTATGATTCCATGCATATGACTATGTCAGGCTGTTGCTTGAATAGACTTTGAGACAGCTCTCCCAATTTTGGCACTAGCCTCTAGATGTTGGTAAGCAGGACTTGCAGGGTCAACAGGTTTGAGTTTGCTGTTGTCATTTCCAGGGCCTAAGGCAATGCTGGATAAGGTTTCATTCTTTTTTTAGGCTTTTTAGCAGCTTGATACATTGCTAGGCCATTTCAGAGGGCATTTAGGAATGGACCTGGAGTTGCATGTAGGCCAGGTTTACTTCCCTAAAAGGCATGAATGAAGCAGATGGGTTTTTATGACAATCAACAATGATTTCATGGTCATCATTAGACTTTTAATTCCAGACATATTATTGATTTCAAGTTTCACCATCTGCTTTATAAGATTTGAACCTGGGTCCCCAGACTATTACCTTGCATCATTGGTCCAGTGACATTACCATTATGCCACCGCCTCCCCGGTGCTGAGTATTTCCAGCATTTTGTTTTTCTTTCAGATTTCCAGCATCCGCAGTATTTTGCCTTCCACAGAATCAGAGAATTGCTCAGCACAGTAGGCGGCCATTCAGCCCATTGTGTCTGCACCGGCTCTCCAACTGAGCAATTTATTCTGTTCTCTGTCCAATGCCTTCACATCCTTCCAAAAATGCAGCACCCAGAACTGTATGCAGTGCTCCAGCTGAGGACTAACTAGTGTCTGATACAAGCTCGACATAACCTCCTTGCTCTTGTACTCTATGTCTCTATTAATAAAACCTAGGATACTGTATACTTTATTAACTGCTCTCTCAGCCTGCCCTGCAACCTTCAATGACTTATATACAAATGCACATATATACATAAATATATAATTTATGTAACAGCGATAGATATCTACAGATAGGTATAGAAGAGTTGAGAACAAAGGAACATAATCTTGAAATTACAATGAAACTGGTTAAAAGTAAGTAAGAAAGTCTCTTCATGTGTAGTTCTGGAATGGACTGCTTGAGATGGAGAATCAATTTTTGTTTCAAAGGAAATTTATCTGGGGAAAATAGTTTTAATGCAGATAGAGAAAATGTAGGGAACTAGATTAAAAAGATAAAAAGTTACCATTGCTAACACAATGCTAACAGATATGAATGAACTATAGAATTCACACACACATGCACCATGTTTTTTATTTTGTCACAAATATAAGCTTATCAGGTTGTTTTTAAAAAACTGTTAGAAGGTCATAAAACATATTGATATGCTGCCCACAGCTTCTGATTTTGTGTGAGAGGCAATATAAGCTTAAGGAGCTAAATCATTATTATGATGAGACTCAGCCAGGCAGATTTACTGCCTGTTACACATTAAGCATGAACCCAACGAAATCAGGCAGTCAGTTAGAATTGCCGAAGATGGGCAGCTTACCTTTTCAGAGTGCCATATATTTGCCCAAGTAAGGAAAGATAAAGATTATTAACAGTGTGACAGGGAAGTGTGTTATGCTTTCGTCTGCACACAATGTAGTCTTACTAGGTGACTGGACACATTTAGAGTAAGACAGATCTAACTCATAGCATTATAATCAGGTTCACATTGTGCTTTACTCATGTAGAAACAAGGTGCAAACATTTTGAGTATATCACTCTCAATGCCAGGCAATGACTATCTCCAACAAGAGAGAACCTAACCATTGCCCCTTTACATTGAATTACCATTGCTGAATCCCCCACTATCAGCATTCTGGGGTCACCATTGACTAGAAACTGAACTGGACTAGACATATAAATACTGTGGCTACAACAACAGGTCAGAGGCTAGGGATCCTGCGGCTAGTAACTTGCCTCCTGACTCCCCAGAGCCTGTCCAGAATCTACAAGGCACAAGTCAGGATTGTGATGAAATACTCTCCACTTGACTGGATGAGTGCAGCTCCAACAACATTCAAGAAGCTTGACACCATCCAGGACAAAGTAGCCCGCTTGAGTGGCATCTCATCCACAAACATTCACTCCCTTCACCACCAATGCACAGTAGCAGCAGTGTGTACCATCTACAAATTGCACTGCAGAAACTCACCAAGGCTCCTTAAACAGCACCTTCCAAACCCATGAACACTGCCATCTAGAAGGACAAGGGCAGCAGGTACATGAAAAGACCACCACCTGGAAGTTGCTTTCCAAGCGACTCGCCATACTGACTTAGAAATATATCGCTGTGCCTTCACGGTTGCTGGGTCAAAATCCTGGAGCTCCCTCCCTAATAACATTGTGGGTGTACCTACACCACATGGACTGCAGTTGTTCAAGAAGGCAGCTCACCTTCTCGAGGGCAACTGGGGATGGGAAATAAATGCTGGCCTAGCCAGCGAAGTCCACATCCCTTGAATGAATTTTTAAAAAATAAAGTATTGAAACAATGATAAGAACATAACATAAGAAATCAGAACAGGACTAGGCCATACAACCCCTTGAACCTGCTCCATCATTCAATACAATCATGGCTGATCTTCTGCCTCAGCTCTGCCTCCCTACCTTATCCCAATATCCCTCAATGCCCTCCAAGTTGAATATTCTGTTGGCCTCAGTCTTGAATGTAGGTATCAACTGAGCATCCACAGCCCTCTGAGATAAAGAATTCCAAAGAATCATGTTATATATTGTGGTATTATCTGTAAATAATGTAAAGAGCTCGGAGCTAATTAACTAGCCACTAATTGTTATGTGCAAGTGTTCCGGGGGTCACATTTCAAGGCTGCACGAGAGACCAATGTGATGGGTAACAGAACCAGTTCAAACCGGTCCTCCTTGTGTACAAGGTAGCATAACAAGTTAAAGATAAAGAGTCCTGATCTTTCCAAGCTTAAAGTGTGATTATTACCAACATCTGGAAAAACAAGCAAACAAGAACACATAGCAATTCACAACCCTCGGAGTGAAGTAGGTTCTCCTCATGGCCAACTTCTTTATCCTGAAGCCTAGTTCTAGACTCTCCAGCTAGAGATTTTATCAACATTTTGTTGGTAACATTAATTATTTCCCAAATGAAGAGCAAACAAAACAGATTATGAAATAGAACGATTTGGTGCATATTGGAGCAACCAGGTGTCAGCTGTGGCTCAGTTCATAGCACCCTTGCCTTTGAATCAGAGGGTTGTGGGTTCATGTCCCACTCCTGGAAACCAAGAACTGTGATTGTACTCGAATGAGTTGCAATCTGTGACTGTTGATAACTCGAAAGAGTTTGGAGCAACCACATGCAGACTTCCAATATAGTTCAGCATAATTCTTGTACAACATAACATCCCAATTAACAAAGACATTTTCTTAACTTCAAAAAGATAAATGAATCAAAGAAGGAATATACGCACAGAGCAAGGGGAAGTATCAAGGAGAGCCGGTGGGAAAGGAAGGGAATGAGAGTTGGAAAACTCGGATTGTGAGGTTGCTGGCCCAGATATTTAATCACAGAGATTCAGGACCTGGTTTGATTAGACTGAGACTGACTGTACCACCAGGAAAGGAAGTGCTGTTATTTGGCTCAGGTATGATGAATTTGTAGCCTGAAATGCTTAACAGATTGCAGGTTTTCAGATATTTTAAAAAAGAATATAATTATTTAGGGCTGAATTTTCGGGACCCAAAACCCTGAAGTCAGGAATGGAGGTGTGTCAATTTCAAGACACCATTCCCAGCACCAGCAATAATCACCAGTGCAGAGGGAGGACAGGAATCTCAATGTTGCTGTACCTGATTGCTTTAAGAGTTTCAACAAGTAGCCTTGGAAACAATCCAAGCAGAGATATGCAACATTCATATCGAGTTAGACCAGGGAAATGATTATTAATTCAAATGGTTCATAAACTCCTTGCATATTAGAACGGCATTAAACAGATGGCTACCAAATTAAAACCAGACAGAAGTGCTTCATTTTTGTTTCACATGCATAGACATAACTAATTGGCTTTCTCCAGTTCTTGGAACCTATGTACCCAGTGGGTACTTTGCTTCATTAGTATCCTGGCAACATATTATTCACCAGGCAAAGAGACCAAACTTGAATTATTAGACAGTTGACAGAGTTGCCAACTCTCCAGGATGAGGGGTCTCCCATTTAAGACAGAGATGAGGAGGAATTTCTTCTCTCAAAGGGTCATTAGTGTTTGGGAATTCTCTTCCCCAGACAGCAGTGGAAGCTGGGACATTGAATGTATTTGAACCCGAGTTAAACAGACTTTTGGGGAGTCAAGGACTTTTGTGGGGGTGCAGGTGGGAAAGTGGAATTAAGGCTACAATCAGATCAGCCACGATCTTATTAAATAGCAGACCAAGCTCGAGGGGCCATACGGCCTACTCCTGCTCCTATTTCTTATGTTCTTAGTAATCTCCAGGACAGACAATCAAGAAGCAAAATCATAAACACATTCAAAAATGATGCTTTTTTTCTAAATTGTTTGTTATTCATGATAAAAATAGTGGAGGTGGGAAGAAAAGGCTGTTCAAATAACAGCAAGATTGTTAGATCTAGGAAGATAAGTGTCTGTTCCCTTTCCAGTTGGCATGAGAGGGCAGGGTGCTGCATGGATAAACGAGTCGTAGGCCCAATACCAGGAGTGTGGGGGGTGGGGGTACAGAGGGGTTGGAGGTGGGAGATCCTGTAATGAAACTTGCTGGAACATCTCCAACCAGAGTTGGTCATTTTAATTCTAACGCACGTCATCAAATCCAGACAGTATGAAATCACTTTGGATTATAAGTAAGGTTGGTGATCTGGCATATCCATTCATGCAAAAGTCACAGAAAAGTAGGTACAATCGAGGAAAGCTTGTTGACTGTAAGAGCAGCTACTTGTTGTTGAAACCCATTCCTGTACTAGCAGAAAGCTAACAGACTCATGTGAATGTAATTTTTGAAACCTCTCAATGAAGTACTGAGAGAGTGCTGCACCATTGGAGGTGTTTCTTTCGAATGAAACATTAAACTTAGGGCAGAATTTTCTGACTACCGGGCGGGCGGGCCCAACCCAATCTCCGGCAGGTGGGGAGCCGATCCCCGCCGCTGGGTGGGCCAGTTAAGGCCCACCCAGCGTGACGTCCGGCGGGAAGCACTATGTGCTTCCTGTGCGGGCGGGAGGGGATTCCCCAAAAGCGAGAGTGTGCTCTTTCGCGCATGCGCACGATAGAGCGCACATCTCCCTGAGGCTAAGTGCTGCCTCAGGGAGATCACTGACAGTTTTAAAAATGTTAAAAATAGAAAAAAACAAATCCTTAACATGTCCCCCTCATAGAACCATAGAACCATAGAACACTACAGCACAGAAAACAGGCCATTCGGCCCTTCTAGACTGTGCTGAAATATTATTCCGCTAGTCCCATTGACCTGCACCTAGTCCATAACCCTCCAGACCTCTCCCATCCATGTATCTATCTAATTTATTCTTAAAACTTGTGACAACGTGAGATGGGACATGTTCATAAATTTCACTAAAACTTTATTAAACTTTTTAAAACCCTACATGAAACCTTATCCCGCCAATGGATGAGGTTTCATGTTTTTTCTATTGCCCGCCGGGGCTCCTGGCCTGCCCACCAGCCTTAAGGGTGGACGGGCAGGTTCTTTAATTGTTTCAATGATCCTGTCAATGGCCTCAATTGGCCATTGACAGGTCGGCGGGCACACAGCTGATTTGGCTGTGCCCCCACCTTCCTGAATATTTAAATGGGGCGGGATGATTTCAGGGATTCCTCCCGACATCATCCCGCATCATTTTACGCATCGGCGAGCAGGCCCCGCCCCCTGCTTGCCGTCGGCAAAATTCAGCCCTTAATCTCCTCTACCAGGTGGACACAAAAGATCCCATGGCACCAATCTGAAAAAGAACAGGGGAGTTCTCCTGGGTTTCCTGGCCAATATTTATCCCTCAAACAACAACATTAGAAACTGATTATCACATTATCACACTCCTGCTTCTGCTATGTGCAACTGAGCTGCTGTGCTTCCTTTAGAAAATGGGCTACTCTTCAAAAGTACTTTATGGCTGTTAAGGGGCATCTTTATATTGTGAAAGGCACTAGAAAAATACGAGTCTTTCTTTTTTCAACAAATTTGGTGCTTGACTGTGTTTTATAGTATAGTGAGGACTTGAGTAGGCTGGAGTACTGTATATCAGACGTATATGTTCTAGAATGGCAGGCAGCTGTGTTACAGGCATCACTGGATCAGTGACATCCTGCAGTGACCTGCAGCTAATACTGTAGAGCTGATCCTAAAGAGGTCAGTATAAATTCCCATCTTCTGCAGCTACAGATGTGCATTTCCATAGCAATTGGCAGTTGCTCCTGAAATGTGAAACTCCACTGCTAGCAAACTAGCACAGTCCCAAAGGAAATTTTCATTTCGATCCGTTGTCATCAATGAATCGGTTAATTCCTTCAAAGAGTATCCTGCAAAGGGAATTGTATAAATACCTGAAGGAGAAAACAGAATGCAGGGAGATGGGGTTTAGAGCAGGGGAGTGAGAGGAATCAGAGTGCTCCTCCAGTGAACCAACGCAAACTTCATGGGCTGACTCCTTCTGTGCCCATACTGTTCCATGATTCGGTTTCTTATAGGTGGTGGGAACTTTAAATCTGAGCACCACGAATAAATAATTGAAGGTGGCAGGACAGGTTGAGATCACGGTTAATAAAACTGGGCTTTATTATTAGGTGTATAGAGTATAAGAGCAAGGAGGTTATGTTGAACTTGTATAAGTCACTACTTTGGCCTCAGCTAGAGTTTTGCGTTTAGTTCTAGGTGCCACACTTTAGAAAGGGTGTGAAGGCATCAGAGAGTAAAGAAAAGATTCACAAGAATGGTACCAAGGAGGAGGAACTTCAGTTATGAAGATAGATTGGAGAAGTTAGGACTGATTTTCTTGGAGAAAAGAAGGCTAAGAGGAGATTTGATAGAGGCATTCAAAATCATGAGGGGTATGGACAGAGTAGATAGGGAGAAACTGTTCCCACTGGTGAAAGGATTGAGAACAAGACAGCACAGATTTCAAGAAATTAGTTAAAAAAAGCAAAAGTGATATGAGGAAAATCATTTTCACACTGTGAGTGGTTACGGCTTGGAGTACACTGCCTGAGAGTGTGGTGGAGGCAGGATCAATTGAAAGATTCAAAAGGGAATTAGACTGTTATCTGAGAAGGAAGAATGCGCAGGATTAAGGGGAGATCGTGGGGGAATGGGACTAGGTGAGCTGCCCATTCAGAGAGCCAGTGCAGACACAAAGAGCCAAATGACTTCTTTCTGTGCTGTAATAATTCTGTGATTCTGTGAAATTTGTTCATAGAAGTGAATATAAAATACATAAATAAAATTGATATTTTTTAACAAAAATATGTCCTTGCTTGTCAGAATAATATGATAACTATTTGTAATGATAAACATTATTTCCAACTCTAGGATCTCGGTGAGCAGCTGGACACACTACTGTGCACATCAGGTATTCGAGTCTATGTTCTCCACCATTTTCATGACAGGAAATTCCAATTTATGTTACTCGTAGGTGAAGCATTGTTCCAGCACCCCAGAATTATGAAATCATCCCGATGTATCACATGAAGAAAGAACTTGCATTTATATAGCACCTTTCACACCATCAGGCCATCTCAAATTGCTTAACAGCAAATGAAATACTTTTCAAATTGCATTTACTAAGCAGAATCTTGCGGAGGTGATGGGGGGTCTCAGCCTCCAGCTGGTGAGCCGGCGAGACCCCAGCATCACTTCTTTTCAAGAAGGCCTGCACCATCTTGTGCCACTCAGGCACATGACAGGCCAGCGGCAGACCTTCTCCCAGGATCAATGACCCGGTTGGGGGTAGAGGTCCTACCCGCTGAGAGGTCAGAGGACAGCAGTTCTTCTGTACTTAGCAGGGCCACTGAGGAGGTGGTGGCTGATGCCAGTATGACACCCATCCGAGGCCTTGGATCGAGGGGGAACCCAAGCACAGATCAGCAATGGCGGGCAGGGGTTCGTAGGAGGGGGTGGAAGGGGGTTGGTAGCAAGGGCAATGGGTTGGCTCTCCCCTTTCAATACTGGGTCCCTCAGTCATGCATTGAGAACCTATGAACGAGGGACCCTCACCAACAGCAACCCCACCTGCCCCATCCCCCATGTCCCCCCTGCCAGCTGCCGGGAACCTGTAAGCAAACCCGCCAGGGTTTGTGCCCTCAGCCTGACAAGCCCCCCACCTGCTGTTGGGTTTATACCAGCTATGGCAGAATGAGACCCTTAATTGGGCATTAATTGCCCACTTAAGGACCTCAATTGATCATAGGGTGGGAAGCCCACTGGCCTTTGACTTAATTGGAGTGGAGGCTGGAAGATGACAGGTTTCCTGCTTGCCACCCTCTTGCCTGGTTAAATGCCATGGGTGGTGAGGGAGGGGAGGGAGGACATAAAATTCCTTCCACAGTTGGTCTACCTGCAAACTTATGACCAACAAACAGCAATAAAATAAATAACAAAAACAAAAATCTCTGGAAAAACTCAGCAGGTCTGACAGCATCAGTGGAGAGAAAGACAGAATAAAATAAATGCCCCAGTTAATGTGTTTTGGAGGTGATGGCTAAGGAGGAAAGTTAATCAAAACCTTTTTATAGGCATTTTATTTTCACCCTCCTTACTGGCAGTCAAGACGTCAATTCAAGATCTTGAATTGTCACCTCTGATGATACATCACTCCACTGCAGCATTAAAATAAAATTTGTGCTAAGATTAGACAGGATCTGAACTCTTTGACATAATGATCCAAAGATGAGAGTGCTCCATGTTAGAACCTGTGCCAAATCATTGCCCTTAATTAGGAAGCAATGCCTCCTTTCCAGTTGTTAGATTATAGTTGTCAGTTTTACTCCGCAATTTAGCAGGCTCATCTGCGACTCCATAGTCATAGTCACACAAGGGGAGGTGATGGTGTGGTGGTATCGTCACTGGACTAGTGATCCAGAGACCCAGGGTAAAGCTCTGGGGACCTGGGTTTGAATCCCACCATTGCAGATGTTGGAATTTGAATTCAATAAACATCTGGAATTAAAAGTCTAATGATGGCCATGGGACCATTGTTGTAAAAACCCCTCTGGTTCACTAATGTCTTTTAGGGAAGCAAATCTGCTGACCTTACCTGGTCTGGCCTACATGTGACTCCAGACCCAGAGTAACGTGGTTGACTCTGAAATGGCCCAGCAAGTCACTCAGTTGTATGAAACTGCTACAAAGTCACAAAATGAAACCCGGCATCGACCTAGGCACTGGAAACAACAAAGGCAAACCCAACCCTGTCGACCCTGCAAAGTCCTCCTTACTAATAGCTGGGCGTTATAAGAGCTATAAATATCTCTGAGAGATTAGTGCCTTTTATTCTCTGTTCCACGTCATTTTTGACCCTATTTCATCCCAGAGCATTTAATCTTTATTTCCATTCTCTTGGCAAGTTAGTTTAAAAGAATTCAACATAAGAAGGGTTCAGAAGTAAAATATCAGTATTTTTGGCTGAGGTTCTGGAATATTTTGAATAATTCATGAACCGACAACTGAGAAAGTGAGAAATTTGATATCTACTGATTGAATCTTTGACCTTTGGGTAAACTATGACTTATAGGGGTAACTACTGATGAAAATACCGCTTCTTTTTAAAGCAGCTGGGAAAAGCCTTTTATGGCCAAGGTTCGCTGTGCAGGGGAAAAATTCAATTGCTCCTGTTTTCGGGTGTGAAGGGAATTGGGAATTTGCGATTAGCCCACACCCACTCCTGTTGAGGTAGACAGCACACATATAGTTCTGTCTACTCATTTGGATGATTGCAATGTTCATCCAAGCACAACACACACTGTTGGCTGACTGCATCCTCAGCAGGGGGCCCAGCAGCGTGCCTGATTAACATATATTTCAGCTAGCCTGCCCCTCTGAAAGGGGAGAAGGGCAAAGTACAACAGATGCTGGAAATCTGAAATAAAAACAGAAAATGCCGGAGATTTTCAGCAAGTCTGGCAGCATCTGCGGAGAAATTTTTTTCTCTCCACAGATGCTGCCAGGCATGCTGAATATTTCCAGCATTTCCCGTTAAAGGGGAGTCACTTTCATTATAAAGAAGCTATTGTTGACTAGCTGCAAACAGAAGCATCTCGAATGGAGCCACAGACAAGGGAGAGGGCTCCCAGTTTTCCAATGTGGCGCTGGAGGCATTAGTGCAGGAGGTCAAAAAGAGGAGAAAAGCAATGTTTCCACAGCGACCCTGAAGGCACGCCTGTGAAGGGAATATGAGCAGGTGGCCAGAGAGGTCAGTACATGGAGTATGGCCCCGAGGACCTGGCAGCAGTGCCGCAAGGAGTTAACCAATGTCACATGGGTGGTCAGGTCAGTGAGTGCTTCTTCAAATGACATCTCTTACCCACTGCACCCCCAACCTTTCACGCGCCACACCTCTTTCATTCGCCTATCAACAACCCCTCATTTTTTGCAGGACAAAGTGGTCCATAACAGGAGGGAGAAGATCAGAACCAGAGGGGAACAGGTACAGCTGCATCACCTGATCCCTCTGCAGGAGACTGTGCCCTGCATCACAGGGATGACAAAGCCATTCGGCATTGCTGAGAACCTCCTTGATGATGGTGGGTTCCATCCTCACCCACCTTCTCAAATCCCACCTCACCTTGTCATGTGGCATGAAGCACTGCCCTTCATTGGGGTGGGTGGGGGCGGGGGAGTGGGGGGGGGCGGTTGGCAGTGGTTCATTGAGCACGAATCTGTTGTCCTGTCTTGCGATGACAGCGTTTGTGCTTCCAGCCCTGACACTCCATCAGTGCCATTACAGCCACTCAGCCCAGGCTGCCTTTGATGCCTGGGTGGTGCAGTACAAGGCTGGGCCTTCTAGGCCCAGGGTTGCTCAAGGTCGTCCTGCAAGACCAACTGCCATCTGAAAGTCAACAGCTTTCCACCAACCAGGCTGCACACAGTGCTCCTCTTGCTTTCCCTTCCCTCACTCCAATGATTTCCTCCTGTATTTATGCTTTCAGGAACCCAAGAACTGCCACCTATCCAGCTACAGCAGCGTCACAAGGAAGAGTGAGAGCCCTAGGGGAAAAGCACCATCACTTGAGCTGACACTCTCAGCCATCAGCTCAGATACATGGAGGATGGTGTAGAGTTTGGATCTGTACAGGGCGAGTCACCAGGCGTGACTGAGCTGTAGTCAGGCCAGGGAGAAAGCTCCGTGGAGGGCAAGCTTACAAACAAGCTCTACTGCAGGGGATTCAGATGAAGACTTTGAAAGGGCATGCTGGAGAACACTGATGAGCATGCACATTGAGATACTTGGTGCATTGCCAGGCCTGCCAGACAGCCTGTAATCACTGTCTAAGGACCACGGAGCAGTTTGGCTCCAAATTGGCACAAGGCTTTGCACAGAGCTTGGAACCCATCCTTTCCCGTGATGATGGGGTGACATCTTAGGGGAAACAAAGTATCAGAAGCCACTCACAGATAGCTCATCTGGAGCAAAAGGGTTTCAGATGCCTCCTCCCTCCTTTCTTCTCATCTTTTTGGGAACATAGGAAATAGGAGTAGGGGTAGGCCATTCGGCCCCTCGAGCCTGCTCTGTTACTCAACTAGATATTGGCTGATCTTCTATCTCAACGTCATTTTCCCCACACTATCCCCATATCCCTTGATGACTCAAAATTTATCAATCTCTGCCTTGAATAGACTCAATGACTGAGCCTCCATAGCCCTCTGGGGCAGAGAATTCCAAAGATCCACCAGCCTCTGAGTGAAGAAATTCCTCCTCATCTCAGTCCTAAATGGCCTGCCTTTTATTCTGAGACTATGTCTCCTCGTTCGAGAACCACCCCCCCACCACCACCCCCTCCTCTAGCCAGGGGAAGCATCCTTCCTACATCTACCCTGTTGAGCCCTGTAAGAATTTTATATGCTTCAATGCGATCACCTCTCATTCTTCTAAACTCTGGAGAATATAGGCCTAGTCTCCTCAATACCTCCTCATAGTACAAACCCGCCATCCCAGGAATCAGTCTGGTGAAACTCCGTTGCACTCCCTCTATGGTAAGCATATCTTTCCTTAGGTAAGGAGAGTAAAACTGTACTCAGTACTCCAGGTGTAATCTCACCAAGGCTCTATATAATTGCAGAAAGACCTCTTTACTCCTGTACTCAAATCCTCTTGCAATAAAGGCCAACAAACCATTTGCCTTTCTGATTGCTTGCTGCACCTGCCATGTTAGCTTTGTGACTCATGAACAAGGACACCCAGGTTCCTTTGGGCATCAACACTTCCCAACCTCTCACCATTTCTCAAATACTCTGCATTTCTGTTTTTTTACCACAAAAGTGGATAACCTCACGGGGAGAATTTTCTCCCCGTCGGGTGGGCTGATCGGGAGCAGGCACGCAGCTGATCATCGCCCACGATCGGCTATGCGCCGCCATTTTACGTGGGTGAGCCAATTAAGGCCTGCCCAGCATGACACATGCCCGGAAGCGCTCAGCGCTACCTGTGCAGGCGGGGGGGGAGGAGGGAGAATCGGGGTCTGTGCGCGAAAGAGCACAGAAATCCCCCTGAGGCAAGGAGCTGCCTCAGGGAGATTAATTTGATTATGAAAACCTGAAAAAAAAATTTAAAATTATTCAGACATGTCCACTCATGTGACAGTGTGACATGAGCTGGGACATGTCAATGAATTTTAATAAAAGTTTTTACTAAAGTTATAAACCCTTCATGAAACCTCATCCCGCCCGTGGGTGAGGTTCCATGAAAAATGCGAAGGCCGCCTGGGCTCTTCGCCTGCCCGCCAACCTTAAGGTTGGACAGGCAGCCCGACAACTACTTCAATTGGTTGATTAATGGCCTTAATGGGCCTTTGACAATTCGGCAGGCGCGGAGCTGACTCCGGTGCACCCCCGCCAAACTGAAGATCGGAATGACACACAGTGATGTCGGGACGCACGCCCAATGTCACCGCGTGTCCTTTTACATGTCGGCATGCAGGGCCCGCCTCCGCACACCAACCAGAAGATTCTGCCCCACATTTTTCCACATGAACATATTCCATCTGCCATGTTCTTGACTGTTCACTTAGCCTGTCTAAATCCCCTTGAAGCCTCTTTGCATCCTCCTCACAATGCACATTCCCACCTTGTTTTGTGTCGCCAGCAAACTTGGAAATATAACTTTTGATCCCCACATCAAAATCATTAATGTAGATTGTCAATAGCTGGGGCCCAAGCACTGATCCTTTTGGCACCCCACTAGTCACAGCCTGTCAACCTGCCAACCTCTTTTTCCCCACAAGGTCACTTCCAGATGCCTGTAATACAGACAAAAGTGGAATATTCTCCCTTGTTGCATGCGTACAGAGGGTATCCCTATTTTCCAAGCAGCCAGCCTTTGATACATCATGGTGACCCACAGGCGGCAGGAGTGGCTAACTGCCTCAGGTTGAAGACATCATGGACGCGTGCTTTCTCCGAAATGGTGTTCTGCCTGCCGTGCACCAATTGCAAGTTGATGAAGTGGTAGCCCTTTGTGGTTCCTGTACGTCTCCCTATTTACACATGAAACCTGCAGAGCCGCGTGCAAGCAGTCAATAGCTTCCTGCACCATTGGGAATCCAGCCAAGCTGGCAAAGCCACTCCTCCTGCTTCTGTCTGGTAAGAGAGAAGCTGAGGCGTACAGGATCTCCATCACCTCCCTGCCGCAGTGTAACATGCTGACATGGGAAATATTGGCAAAGTCTCCTCCTCCCATCTGTCAGGATTCGCTCTGTAGTAGTTGAGGGCAACAATAACATTGATGGCAGCTCCCCCTCCCCCTTCCGTGCGGCTCTAGGTTCTGTTGAAGCGGGGTGGCACAGTTCAGTGGCAACGTCCTTGGTGAGCCGTAGGCACCTCACACAATTGTCTTGGCTGAGGTGGAAGTAGGAGAAGTGCTCCCTGAAAATAATGAGTGGGTAGGGCCTTTTCCCAACTCCCTCTGTGCACAGAAGCCCCTCTCTCCTGCCCCTCCTCCATGTCTCGGTCGTGTCACAAGCCAGGAGAGGCTGCATAATTTCAACAGGCTTTCTCTTGACAGGGCAGAAAACTCCTCTGACCTCCATGTCAGCATGCAGCAACACTTCCTTCAAAATCCAACAAGGCACCAAAATTCCTCCAAGAGCACACCTCAGCGTTTCCACAAACTTTGCAAAAGCAAAAGTAAGTCAAGAGCACCTCACCTGCAAGTTAGGTGGCTGGCCCTTTAAGTAGCACTGGAAAGAGTGGGGTAGGGGGGGAGGCATGTCCCACCCACACAGCTGAACATCCACGGGGAGCACTTAGGTCATTAGCTGGACCTGCACAGTCCCGGTTTGCATAACCTGCTTTAAATCAATCTGAGAGGCTGTTTGACGTCGCCATCTTCCCGCTGTCAAAGCTTCTGGCACACATACTCTTCCCAGCCCATTACTAGCATATCGCTGCATGCCAACTACACTGGACGTGATCAGAAGCAATGGGCCCTTCATTTTTGGCGTCTCTGGTTTCTGGAGAACTGGCCTCAGCAGCCTAACAGGGCTGAATTTCTTTGGCCTGTATGTCTAACTTCTATGCCAGTAGAGTGATGAATTGGTCTCACCAGGTACAGCGAGGCCTGTTTAGAATTCCCAACAAACTCTCTTCCCACATAGCTTGAGCCTTGCCCGGAGAGCACAATGAAGGAGGCCTCGCAGAGCATTTGAAGCAGGCGGCCATTAAAAATGCTCTGAATGACAAGGTGCAGCCACTTAAAAATAAGAAATGACAGGCAAGGTCAAAAGGATGGATAAGGCAATGTGTTGATTGGTGAAAACAGTTAAATAGCAGAAGGCTGTTGACTCTGATCCCCCGAGATAATGACTGGCAAAGTGGTCATTTTGTGACATGAGGAGGTGTACCCTGTTTGATGCACCAGGATGCCCATCCCACTAGACAGCAGTGCACCATGACAGATGACTGTCTAAAATGCTTGCCAGACCTGGGGTTAAGTGAAGAAAACGGCCATAGGAAGGAATCTAGCAAGGCAAGAGAAACTAAAAATGAGATAGTCAATGGTACAAATCACAAATTGTAGCCTGTCAACTTGTTCCACATTTACTGCTCAACCTCACACAACCTTCCAGCCCTTTTATTGCATCTGAGGCAGACCTATACGATAGCAGGCACATGGCCAATATAAACTGTACATTCGAACATACTGGACAGGGTTTTCCTGCAGGCTTCAGGACCCCACCATCAGGCTCAAATGCAGATCAGAAGCCCACATTTGTGATTTTCCATAAAATTGGCCTATTAGCGGCCAGAAGGTGGGCTCACCATCCAATTAAGAATAACAGGAGGCCCCACACCAGCTTTTGATCAGCAACAGTATACCACGGAAGGTAAGTGAGGCAGAGGGCACTTCAAGATGAAAACATTCCATCTCCAACTTTTTTAAACTGTAAATCAAAAAAATAGATTCAGCAGCCTGGCCACCATGGCGGGGGAGGGGTGAGGATCTCTTCAGAGGACAGCCTATGGCTGCTGCTGAGCTAGGCAGGCAGAGAGGGCCTCTGAGCCTGCCTGGAGTGCTGACCCCAGCTTGGTCTGTGGTCAGCAGGCTAACTCCAGACATCTAAACTGTCCCTGGCCAGCTGTGGGGACCTGGAGGTTGACTGTAAAATCCCAGTCAGCTCCCATCAAAAGGCCTTTAATGAATTCAATGGGCTTATGATGTCAGTCGCTGTGCTGCAACCCACACCCACCCACCCCACCTCCCCAACTCACCTCTGGGAAAATGGCCCAGGAGTGGTGTTGTACATTTTATATACTCGATTTGCCTTGGAGCGACACGCAGAGATGATACTCGTTTCGAAGTGTGCACCTGTTTTATTTACAGTGCTTTAAAATATCGATGCAATCACAAAATGTCTCCACTCAAGCTCACAGCTCAGCTTCTAAGACTTTGTGTGTCTGTTTACTTGAGTCCACACCCAGGTTTAACCAATCCAGCACCGTGAGCATAGATCAGTTACCAGACTCTCATAACTGAATACAGAGCATCTGAACAAGTGAACACCACAGGCAGGGTGAAGCCAGGGAACTGGCACACAAGCTGATGGGCCACGCCGGCCCACTTTCATTCTCACCTCAGGCAGGGGCTACCCAGCCCATTGTTACACTCACATTTTTCAAGGCTATCAGTCAAACAATTAGTAGCATCAGTTACTTTTTGTTCATTGGAAATGGTCCAGTGTGGTAACATTAGATCAATGGGAAAGGAAATGACATGGTGTTGGCCTGCTGGCCACGGCATCAACCACTTTTGTGTGTGGGCAGCACAGTTACCTGATGTTGCAGCGCTAATTGAAAACGAGCCAGGTACAAAACAAGACAGTGGTGATCGTTCCACTGACGTTGCAAGTTGGCCCCAGCTGCCTTTGCTGGAAAATGGTATAAATTTGCCCTGTTGACTTTTAGCAGGCAAAGTTATAGTTCTGGATCGTTGAAAGGTAGGTGCTTGAAGGTCTGTTGGTTTCCTCGGCATGCCTTCCTTCACCTTGCACTACCTCAGCCATCAAGAGCAGTATTTGAGGTATTTTAATAATAAACTTAACTCAAGGAGTTAAAAAATGTCCACCGAAATTTTATTCCAAAGAATTTAGTTAAATAAAATTGTCAGGACGATGAAAAAATGTTGAATAAAAAACTTGAACTAAAGGGTACTATCCACATTATAAATTAACACAAAAGCTACTTAAGAGTGTAACATTTTCTTTGCTTCCAATTCAAGTGGGAACAACAGGGGGAAAAAAGAAGAAAATCCAGCAGAACTACTGCTGGAACATAAAAGCAAAATACAGTGAATGCTGGGAATTTGAAATGAAAAACAAAAATGCTGGAAATACAGGTCAGGCAGCGTCTGTGAGAGAGAAGCAGAGTTAATGTTTAAGATCAACGGCCTTTCATCAGGAATAGAGCTTAATTGTCTTCAATATATATTTTAATATTTTTGCATCAGATTTGGGACATTAATGAGGCTGGCACATGAAAGGGATGTAAATGCTTCTATTCATTAATAATAGAGGAACACATGAAGTCCAAAACAGAAATTGGCACAGGACTTGATTCCCCTTTAGTTCATTTTTTCAAACAAACTTTTTTCCATAGTTCTGACAATTATATTTATATTGTTATGACCAGGACAGGAGGAGTGTGCAGTTTCCCTAGCCCCACTACTCCATAGTTCGCACCATAAGTGTAAATGTTTAATTCACTAACCAAAATGGCCAATTGTTTACTTTTGCTACTGTTAGAACCAGAATAAAAGAGTCTTTAACTGGGTTCAATAAACCCAGAACGATTCATTTATCATGAAACAAAACTTATTGTTTAAAAGCAAGTTGCAGAAACTGGTTAACATACAATTTGCAATCTGGAAATGTAGCTCTAACCCCTTCAAATACAACACACACATGCATACACACAAAGGACAAAACAAATAAGGTCTCTG
Source organism: Cetorhinus maximus (assembly GCF_964194155.1). Taxonomy (NCBI): domain Eukaryota; kingdom Metazoa; phylum Chordata; class Chondrichthyes; order Lamniformes; family Cetorhinidae; genus Cetorhinus; species Cetorhinus maximus. The sequence continues at coordinate 76,337,337 of NC_135893.1, read as the reverse complement.
CAGAGATGGGCATTTAAGGGAAAAACACCTACTGGTCAATGTGAAGACTCTATGAAAAGGATAAAGTTCGAAGCGCTTTGATGCTGTGGATCCAGCGAAGACGGATCGCTGGTCACAGCAGCTGTATGGAAATTTTGGCCAAAGGAGCTTCAGTGTGGAAGAGAACAGAGCGGAGTTAATGTCCTTGGGATCTCTCTCTCTCTCTCTCGTCTCAGCTTCTCAGATTTCCAAATACAGACAAGTTATACTGAGATGAGGATTTCTAGCTGGAATGATAACTACACTGAATTCCAGTCGAGGTAGGGAGAGAATGAGTTGGGCAACCTTCTCCTTTTCAATTTATTCCCAAAACTGAGTCCAAAGCACAAGTTCAAAACAGAAACTCATCTCAGTCAGGTGGTTTGCAGAAAAATCACCAGGGCAGCCTCAGAAAGCATAGATTTTTTTTTCTCCAGCACTAAAATTCAAGTAAACAAATAGTTCTTATCGCCTCAGGTGCCTTGCTGGTCAGTTAGCTGAAGACATATGACTTCTTGGAAAAGTCCATACTTCAAAGCACACTCAGAACCTTTACTTAACAAAAAAAAACCCAGGTTAGTTCCCAAGAAAGTGTTCAAATAATTCAATGTCCTTCCAATTTAAAAAAAAACACATATGGCAGAATATTGAGCTCGGCAGGTGGGCGGACACCTGACCCAGCCGATCATAAAATGACGCATGATGATGTTGAGTGAGCGTCCCGACGTCATTGCATAGTCCCGCAAAATTTTGTTCGGCAGGCATGCGCCGGAGTGTATTCATGACAATATACATTTTTTTGCAATAATGGTGGACATTTTTTTAACTCCTTGAGGTAAGTTTATTATTAAAATGCCTCAAAAGCTTTCCCAATTCAGTGCTCCATCCGCAACAGTTGTGCACCTGCTTTCCTGTGACACAGGACTCTTAACCTGGCGCTTTGTTAATGTAAACACAAGTTAAAAGATAGAGAACCATAGTGCTTCACAATAGTACATTTGAAAATAGGGGCATTAATTTTACAAGTCTATTCTCTATTATGACCAGGCGAGAAGTAGTGAATTGCTTCCCTCTATTCAGCCTCGTTGATTGGTCACAACAAATGTTTATGTTTCTTTTTTACGAGTGTATGCCTTTTCCAAATCCAAATATATTTAACTATTGATGCGGTGAACAATAAGGAGCCAATCAAACAAGGATTTCTTGAGTTAAAGAAAGAGAAAACTTATTAACCACTAAACCTGAGGAAAAAAGATAAAAACATGATGCCTCACAAACACAACTATAAGAAATAAGGGAAGTTAGAGTCCAACAAAAAATATTAAAAGAATATATGATTAATTGTCCTTTGATTGTCCATGAGGCATAGATTTTAAACATTGAGACCGATTTAGGTTAGTTGGTTTCATGGGTGCGGTCAGATGTAAAAGATGTTTCAATTATTACGAGATCTCGGTTCGCTGGTAGGCTTCTGATGGTTGACTTCTCGAACCAGATGATGCACACTTTTTCCAAAAGAGAGAGAGGGACAGCACGCAGCTTTTCAACCTGTTTCCTCTGCTGAAAATGTTCTTGACACTTGCTGTTTCACGTGCAGTCTCCTGCAGTGGCTGGCAATCTGGCCTGTTACACTTTGCCCATTGTATGTTTCAAGGAGTTCTGGGTGGGTCTGTCTGTGGCAGCCATTGTTTCAATATCCAGCACTTTGCATTTTACTGTCTCTTCCTCAAACAGTGGCGAATTTCGATGGATCTTTGAATTATAGGAAATATCCATCTCTTCACACTCCCTTGGGCGTGTCTTGTTTGCTTATTCACCTTCACCTTGGAAGGTGGGCTTGCATTTTTAAGTAATTAGTTCTGCCTCATTTTGCAGATTGCAAATTGCAAAGTCTGAATTGCAATTCCACATTGGAACTTTCCAGAAGCTGGTCAACTGGCAATACCAAACGTCAGCTGACTTGTGGCAGCCATCTTTAGTTAGTGTCTTTAAAAAGTCCTTTTTGAACAGTTCAGTATATGCTTGGTCAACTAGTGAAATTACAGATTTGTTACTCATTCACAAGTCACATCATCGTGACTGCGCCCGATGGGGAGTCTTGACTGCTAGGAACACATTTCAGGAATTGCACTTGTTCCTGATCTTCTGACTATTGGTTGGACTTTGTGGCATTGATTTGCAAAATTACCCCACATGACAGAAGTTGCACTGAAAGAAATACCTCTGGGATCTCTTCAGGGGTTCTTGTGATTTTTTAAATTTTATATTCTTTCACAGGATGTGAGCATCGCTGGCAAGACCAACATTTATTTTCCATCCCTAATTGCCCTTGAGAAGGTGATGGTGAGCCACCACTCTCCCCCACTGTAACTTTAATAGAAAGTTAGCAAAATCCCTTGGGAAAACACATTTGTGTTTCCCTGGGTATTCGACCACTTAGTGATTAAGTGGCATCAAATTTGGATTCAGGAATAAGGGAAGAATGAGAGGGTGAAGTGTCATGGGAAAGAACAGTTAGACAGGAAGCTGGTGCAATTGCCTTGGTTTCAATGCAGGGAGGACACAGGAAGGAAGAAAAGATTGTTGACAAAGGGGCAGTATGCAATCAAATAGACTGTTTTATCCGAGGTGCTGTCAGGTTTCCTGAGTGTTGTTGCAGCTGCATCCATCCAGGCAAGTGAAGAAAATTCCATCACACTCCTGTCTTATGATTTATAGGCAAGTGCAGAAGCTAAGTTGCATCTTGCAATATCCAACAAACCATGAACGGCAAGCCATTTGTTTTTTTTTATTGCAGTGTTGTTTGAGGGAAGAATGTTGGCCAGCAATCTCTGCTCTTCTTCAAATGGTAGCAGAGAATTTTTATTTCAACTTTGCCAGGCAGAAGGGGTGCCAATTTACCGCCTTAACTAGAAGACAAGTTAAATATTTTCATTTCAAAATGGGATTTGAAACCACAACCTGAGGCAAATCTGTTGCTAACTAAGCTAAAGCTTGTGTTGTGATTTGTGGATTCAAGGGCTTGGCAAACTGCTGTCATTTCTTTTTACATCTGTAGCTTACATTGGATTCAGACCTCAGGCAAAGACACACAATATAACTTATTCCATTTCTTTCTGTTAAATTTATAAAGAAAGCTGTGGGACAGCTGTTTATAAATTACTCTTTGGTGCTATCTCACTAGCATTTTATTGGTGGGTCATAATCTCAACCAATGCCAATGCCCACCTCTCAGGCTGCTCCGCCACTGAATGCTTGGGCATGGCTCTTCCTGCTATGATTTTCCACATACTGAGCTGAGCAAACCCATGTTGGGATGCCCAAACTGGAGACATGAGGGCCCACAAATCTGTACTTATTAGCCCATTCACGATGGACACCTTTATCCACGGGACGGGAAACGTGGCTGATTGTCATCCAATGCTCACATAAGGTGATATTGGAATCACCATTTAAACGCCTGCTGCAAATGCAATTTTCTTTGACATTGGTAACTTCACTGCTCCGGGTTGGTTCCTGAAGGCTGTGTGAACCACACCAGGTAGGCAGGTTTATGAACATTTGGAAAGCCTGCTGTGGCACTGGGAACCATGTCAAAGGTACATTTAAAAGGTCTGGCCAGATTCAAATGTCATAATTAGATCAATTAAATACGCTTTTAATGCAGTGATTGGTCATAGAGCTCTACCCATAAAAGTTAAGTGACTGTTAAATTGACCAACACAGCGTAAGTGTTCACATGCATTAACATATATTGTCCAGTGGATAAATTACTCTTGTGCATTCAACAGTATTGACAACCTGATTTAAATGGGTTATCTGGACATCATGCTTTGATTTTTACATTGATTTTAAAGTCCAGACATCGGTACAGCCTTTGAAAAAACCGAACAGATAGCAGACTTCTTTGATTGAAATTCTATCTGATGAGATTTTGTAAAAAAAAAGGAACCATTGGCTATGCATCTTAAATACTCTATTGTATTGAGCTCTGTAGGACTCGTTTATTCAGTTGTACAATGGAATCTTATTATAGTGCATGGCTGAATTCCAAACTTCACTAATGGACTTAGCTCATGAGGGGTTGTTGACAATGCTGTGGAGGGGACTGTGTGCCTTGTTTGATTGACAGTTTTATGCGAAGATAATAGGGTTAAAAGTTTTGAAGAAGTTTTTAAATATGAACATATGAATTAGGAGCAGGAGTAGGCCACTCGGCCCCTCGAGCCCCCTCTGCCATTCAGTAAGATCATGACTGATCTGAATGTAACTTCAATCCCACATTCCTGCCTATCCCTGATAACCTTGTTAATCAAGAATCTATCTAGCTCTGCCTAAAAAATATTCAAAGACTCTGCTTCCACTGCCTTTTGAGGAAGAGAGTTCCAAAGACTCAGAAACCTCTGAGAGAAAAAAATTCTCCTCATCTCTGTCTTAAATGAGTGACCACTGATTTTTATTAAACAGTGACCCCTAGTTCTAGATTATTCCACGAGAGGAAACATCTTTTCCACATCCACCCTGTCAAGACGCCGCAGGATCTTAAAGGTTTCAATTAAGTCACCTCTTACTCTTCGAGTTCCCAGTGAATACAAGCCTATATTGTCCAGCCTTTCCTCATAAGACAACAAGCCCATTCCTGGAATTAGTCCAATAAATCTTCTCTGAACTGCTTCTAATGCATCTACACCTTTATTTAAATAAGGAGATCAGAACTGTAGACAACACTCCAGATGTGGTCTCATCAATGCTCTTTTTTTAAATTCATTTATGGGATGTGGGCTTAGCTGGCTAGGCCAGCAATTATTGCCCATCCCTGGTTGCCCTTGAGAAGGTGGTGCTGAGCTGCCTTCTTGAACCGCTGCAGTCCATGTGGTGTAGGTATACCCACAGTGCTGTTAGGGAGGGAGTTCCAGGATTTTGACCCAGCGACAGTGAAGGAACAGCGATATATTTCCAGGTCAGGATGGTGAGTGACTTGGAGGGGAACTTCCAGATGGTGGTGGTCTCATCCATTTGCTGCCCTCGTCCTTCTAGATGGTAGCGGTCATGGGTTTGGAAGGTGCTGTCAAAGGAGCTTTGGTGAATTCCTGCAGTGAATCTTGTAGATGGTACACACTGCAGCTACTGTGTGTCAGTGGTAGAGGGAGTGAATGCTTGTGGATGTGGTGCCAATCAAGTGGGCTGCTTCGCCCTGAATAATATCAAGCTTCCTGAGTGTTGTGGCAGCTGCACTCATCCAGGAAAGTGGGGAGTATTCTATCACACTCCTGACTTGTGCCTCGTGGTGGACAGGCTTTGGGGAGTCAGGATGTGGGTTGCTTGTCGCACGATTCCTAGCATCTGACCTGCTCTTGTAGGCACAGTATTTATATTGCTAGTCCAGTTCAGTTTCTGGTCAGTGGTAACCCCCAGAAAGGGGATTCAGTGATGGTAATGCCGTTGAACATCAAGGGGCGATGGTTGGATTCTCCCTTGTTGGAGATGGTCATTGCCGGACACTTGTGTTGCATGAATGTTACTTGCCATTTGTCAGCCCAAGCCTGGATATTGTCCAGATCTTGCTGCATTTAGACATGGACTGCTTCAGTATCTGAGGAGTCACGAATGGTGCTGAACGTTGTGCACTCATCAGCGAACATCTGCACCTCTGACCTTATAATGGTAGGAAGTTCAGTGAAGAAGGAGCTGAAGATGGTTGGGCCGAGGACTCTACCCTGAGGAACTTCTGCAGTGATATCCTGGAGATGAGGTGACTGACCTCCAACCATCTTCCTTTGTGCTAGGTATGACTCCAACCAGTGGAGAGTTTCCCCACTGATTCCCATTTTGCTAGGGCTCCTTGAAGCCACACTCGGTCAAATGCTGCCTTGATGTCAAGGGCAGTCACTCTCACCTCACCTCGGGAGTTCGGCTCTTTGTTCCATGTTTGA